>NC_090324.1:98158206-99601528 GCF_040869045.1 Eurosta solidaginis
CACTGCCTCCCAAAGACTCGGTAACAATTATAAAATTATAAATTAAGTCTATATTAGGTCTTCATTGACACGACAACCTAACTTGACAAACGCAGAGTTTATGTTCGGTAAAAACGACATAAATGTTTTAGAGTTAAGATTGTTCAATTCTACATTAAATATGTATTTATCTTTGGTTAAATTTAATTGTTCCAAAGAGAACACGAAATATTTTTAAAATTATTCCAAAAAAATCCAGACGTGGTTTTGTAACGGTCTTAAAATGGTTTTCAAACACTGTCGTAATAATTCAGAAGCTGTTCCGAAATGATACCTGAAATAAGCCATTGGTGATCCTGAAGACGTTCCAAATTGGTAAGGAATAATCTATAAGTAATTCCGAAGTGTTTCTGCAACTTTCTCAACTTGGTTTTCAAATAGTCTCGTAATAGTCCGGAAGTTGTCCCAAAAGTGATATCTAAAATAATCCCGAATGAACTTGAAATTTTTCCGAACTGGTCCTGAAGTGCTCTGGAAGTCATACCAAAATGTTCAGGAAACCATACCCATCAAATTATGACTTTACGCATGGACAAAGGGGAAATTAGCTACATTAGAGTGTACATTAGCACAATTCATTTGCGTAGTATTCGACCTTACGATGCACACTACCAAACACAAAATAACAAAATACTTGGCGAAGCTCGAATTGCTTATGTCTGTTGTATCACGTGCGCACATTACCACACAAAACTCGTAGGGTGTATTGAAATATGCAAAACAGGCAACTTAGTATACATTCAGGTGAACACAATCCCGACTTACAAAATCCCAAAATTCCGACAGGACCAAATCCTCACCATTCATAACCCCAACACAGCCAAATCTCGACTTCAAAGCACGACAAATACCCCGAATAGATGTAAATTGGGAAATCTCGGATGATGTCATAAAAAATACGCATCTTTTTAGCTGAGCAGAGCTCACGGAGTATATTAACTTTGTTCGCATAACGGTAATCCGTAACGGCATAAACTAATCGAGATAGATATAGACTTCTATATATCAAAATGATCTGGGCGAAAAAAGGAATTTATTTAGCCATGTCTGTTCGTCTGTCCGTCCGTCCGTAAACACGATAACTTGAGTAAGTTTTGAGGTATCTTGATGAAATTTGGTATGTAGGTTCCTGGGCACTCATCTCAGATCGCTATTTAAAATGAAATCGGACTATAACCGCCCCACTTTTTCGATATCGAAAATTTCGAAAAACCCAAAAAGTGCGATAATTCATTACCAAAGACGGATAAAGCGATGAAACTTGGTAGGTGGGTTGACCTTATGACGTAGAATGGAAAATTAGTAAAATTTTGGACGATGGGCGTGGCACCGCACACTTCTAAAGAAAGTAATTTGAAAGTTTTGCATGCCGTAATTTGGCAGTCGTTGAAGATATCATGATGAAATTTGGCAAAAGAATTACTACTATTCCTATATGTATGCTAACTAAAAATTAGCAAAATCGGATGACGAACTTTTTTAGTGATTTAAACTACTTTAAAAAAAAATTTTTTAAGTCAAACTATAACAAAAAATTTAACATCTTTACAGTATATAAGTAAATTATGTCAACATTCAACTTCAGTAGTGATATGGTGCAACAAAATACAAAAATAAAAGAAAATTTCAAAATGGGCGTGGCTCCGCCCTTTTTCATTTAATTTGTCTAGAATACTCTTAATGCCATAAATCGAACAAAAATTAACCAATGCTTGTGAAATTTGGTAGGGGCATAAATTCTATGACGATAACCCAGTTTTTATACACAGTCGACCGTTTGTCCTTCCGCTCGGCACTTAACACGATAACTTGAGCAAAAATTAGTATATCTTTACTAAACTTAGTTCACGTACTTATTTGAACTCACTTTATCTTGGTATAAAAAATGGCCGGAATCCGACTATGACCACGCCCACTTTTTCGATATCGAAAATTACGAAAAATGAAAAAAAATGCCATAATTCTATACCACATATGAAAAAAGCGATGAAACATTGTAATTGGATTGGTTTATTGACGCAAAATATAACTTAAAAAAAACTTTGTAAAATGGGTGTGACACTTTCCATATTAAGTAGAATAAAATGAAAAAGTTCTGCAGGGCGAAATGAAAGGCCCGTGAAATCTTGGCAGGAATACTGTTCGTTGTATTACATATATAAATAAATTAGCGGTACCCGAAAGATGATGTTCTGGGTCACCCTGGTCCACATTTTGGTCGATATCTCGAAAACTCCTTCACATATAAAACTAAGGGCCACTCCCTTTTAAAACACTCATTAATACATTTAATTTGATACCCATATCGTACAAACACATTCTAGAGTCACCCCTGGTCCACCTTTATGGCAATATCTCGAAAAGGCGTCCACCTATAGAACTAAGGCCCACTCCCATTTAAAATACTCATTAGCACCTATCGTTTGATACCCATATCGTACAAACACATTCTAGAGTCACCCCTGGGCCACCTTTTTGGCGTTATCTCGAAAAGGCGTCCACCTATAGAACTAAGGTACACTCTCTTTAAAAGTACTCATTAACACCTTTCATTTGATACCCATATGTACAAACAAATTCTAGAGCCACCCCTGGTCCACCTTTATGGCGATATCTCGAAAAGGCGTCCACCTATAGAACTAAGGTCCACTCCCTTTTAAAATACTCATTAACACCTTTCATTTGATTCCCATATCGTGGAAAGACATTCTAGAGTCACCCTTGTTCCACCTTTATGGCGATATCTCGAAAAGGCGTCGACCTATAGAACTGGCGGCCACCGTGGTGTGATGGTAGCGTGCTCCGCCTATCACACCGTATGCCCTGGGTTCAACTCCCGGGCAAAGCAACATCAAAATTTTAGAAATAAGGTTTTTCAATTATAAGAAAATTTTTCTAAGCGGGGTCGCCCCTCGGCAGTGTTTGGCAAGCGCTCCGGGTGTATTTCTGTCATGAAAAGCTCTCAGTGAAAACTCATCTGCCTTGCAGATGCCGTTCGGAGTCGGCATAAAAACATGTAGGTCCTGTCCGGCCAATTTGTAGGGAAAATCAAGAGGAGCACGACGCAAATTGGAAGAGAAGCTCGGCCTTAGATCTCTTCGGAGGTTATCGCGCCTTACATTTATTTTTATTTTTTTATAGAACTAAGGCCCACTACCTTTTAAAATACTTATTAACGACTTTCATTTGATTCCCATATCGTACAAGAACATTCTAAAGTCAACCCTTGTCCACCTTTATGGCGATATCTCGAAATGGCGTCCACCTACAGAACTATGGCCCACTCTCTTTTAAAATACTCTTTAATAACTTCCATTTGATACCCATGTCATACAAACACATTGCAGGGTTACCCTAGGTTCATTTTCCTACATAGTGATTTTTCCTTATTTTGTCTCCAAAGCTCTCAGCTCAGTATGTAATATTCGGTTACACCCGAACTTAGCTTTCCTTACATGTTTTTTTACTACTTTGGGCACAACAACGCTACCTTTCTGAGTGAGCGGGCATCGGCGCGCTTCATGTAAATAACTCTTTCGAATAAATTTCGGTTTTGCGCAGAAGACCTTTCTACGTAGGCGACCTTCGATCTCTCTTCAAAAGATTAACACTTAGTCGATCCAACACCGTCTGCACGATCCACAGTATTTCTGAGCGGAACATCTTTTTGCGTAGGGGGCCTTCGACCGCACCTAAAAAAATAACCTTTATCCGGTACAATACCGTCCACGATATCCCCATGTCTGCGCATAACACCGCCGATAAAATACCGGCTACGTGATCCACATTGCTTCTGAACAGAATATCTTTTTGAGTAGGCCGAATGTGTTGGTTGGTTGGAGTGGCGAGTCCCAATTGACTCCAATTAGCGCTCATGCGCCGTTTTGATACCACACCTCGTGAGTTAACAATGAAAGGGTGTTGTAAGAAGACTGATAAGAATTTTCAAGCGCCTCAGGCAAAAGTCCCCCTATATGCATCCCGTGGAGATTATAAATTTGAGAAGCTCTGCCGGTCTAACATCCTTGAGTTCTAGGAGGCTTTCGAAAAAGGGCTTTCCAAGGAACTTTATCCTGCTTCGAAAGTGTGCTGGGCATTCGCATAGCACATGCTCAACCGTTTCCTCCGCCTCCGGATGCTTGCATCTGCGACAGGAGGTATTGTGTTCCAATCCCAAATACTTCCGCTCCCACTCCGCAAACCATTTTAGATAATTCATTGAGCGATTTCCTTGAAATTTGATACATGGTAGCTTCTTGCTTAGTTAAATAAGAGGAAACTTTTTTTACGAGAAGTGGATCAGGGACCGACACACTCCACACAATGTTATTCATTGGGCGATTTGCTTGAAATTTGGTACAAAGGTAAAAAGCTACCTTAGCCTAGGTTAATATTAAGAAATTAATTAATTAAAGTTTTTCTAGTGTTTGATACAACAGAAGGGATCGTTTCACTTAAAATATTCTTCAAGTAGCAAGGAGTTTAGCAGCTTTGATTATCACAAATAGGCAAGCCCCGAAATCCAGCAAAAAATCACCCTGAAATGCAGCAAGAAATAACTCTTGTCAATAAATGCTACTTTAGGCTTGGTAGCGAAGTGAAAAGTAAAGTATTTTCTCGACAAACGAAAGTCATGTACTACACTCGTACCTGTTCCTATACATGGTTTAGAAAAAATGGACACTGACAAAATCTGATCTGTGGTACTGGGATTGTTCTACAGAAAAGTTCTTCGAGAAACTTACGTCTCTATATGGCGAGTACCGAAAAAGACTTAGTGATGAGCTGTATGAGCTTTACGCAGACATGAACATAGTCCAGCGAATTAAAACATGGAGGTATTCTTATTCGAGCCCTTGTTATTGCCAATTGGTGGCAGTTAGCCCAACAAGAAGCGACTGGCACGACTTGTTAGACAGCCAAAACCGATTAGATGTAGATCGGCCCTACAAAAGACTTCATAATTCTATACCGTGTATGTTTATATATATATTAGGAGAGTTCAGGATTTGGTGCAAATGGTGGAGCATCATTGTGTTTGCAAACTGGTTAAGTATCTTTACAAAAAAAGTCAACAAATTATACGGCTATGCACTTAGTACGTTTTGGCAACTACGCAACACCAAAAACAATGTTTTATTTTTCAACATTCTATAGCAAGACAGCCACTGTCAATACAAAACAATATGTGAAAAGAAAATTTCAAAAATGAAAAAATGTTGTTCCAATCCGTAGCTTATATTTGCTATTGCAATGTTTCCAATATCAAATGTTCAAAACTCTGAACATATTGAATTTATATGAGAAAAAACAAATAGGGCATTCTGTGAAAGTATGTATTTTCATATTCACTCATATCCATTTGTTTTTAGTTTTTTCCCAAATTCTAAAAAAAACAACATCGTGCTCAATTCTTTTTTAGCAAACTTTCAGTCTTAGACTTTTTTAGTGATCCCGGCTCACTCTCCGAAGGCCTTGGGGAGTGTTATCGATGTTGATGGTCCTTTGCTGGATGCAGATCCAGTACGTTCCGGTAACAAGCACCATTAAGGCAGCAGCCCGACCATCTCGTGAACGATTTAGTATGACCACATGAAACTTTCAATGAAGGAAAGCCTTTCCGCTTTTTACGTTTCCAAATATATTTCCAATTGGATTTATTTCTTTATATATTATATAGGCGTTAAATGATGAAATGACAATCAAATTAGAAAAACAGCCATACTCCAACCATTATTTTTGCGCTTACAGGCATGATACAAAAAATGGAGTTATTTCCACTTAATGTGACGTTAGCCACTTGACTTTTTCAGGGACGATAACACTTTCATAAAACTCTCGCTACCTGACTGAAAAATGCTAGGATTTTTTTTAATTTTGATGGATGGATCCTAGTCAACTTTTTATACTCAGAGTGCTTTGCACACAGAGTATAATTTTATTGGGTAACGGTTGGTTGTACAGGTATAAAGGATTCGAGATAGATATAGACTTCCATATATCAAAATCATCAGTATCGAAAAAAAATTTGATTGAGCCTTGTACGTCCGTCCGTCTGCCCGTTAACACGATAACTTGAGTAAATATTGAGATATCTTCACCAAATTTGGTACACGAGCTTATCTGAATGCAGAATAGATTGGTATAGAAATGAGCAAAATCGGATGAGAACCACGCCCACTTTTTATATATATAACATTTTTGGAACCACAAAAACTCTGATCATTTAGTAAATAATACACCTAGAATGTTGAAATTTGAGATGTGGACTGATATTGAGATTCTTAACAAAAATTTGGAAAAAATTTAAAAATGGGCGTGGCACCTCCCACTTGTGATAAAATCAATTTTACAAATATTATTAATCATAAATCAAAAATCCTTAAACCTATCGTAACAAAATTCGGCAGAGAGGTTGCCTTTACTATAAGGAATGCTATGAAGAAAAATTAACGAAATTGGTTAAGGACCACGCCCACTTTTATATAAAAGATTTTTAAAAGGGTCGTGAACGAATAAAATAAGATATATCTTTGCAAAAAAGAGCTTTATTATCAATGGTATTTCATTTCCCAAGTGCATTTATAACAATAAATAGGAAAAACGTCAAATTTAAAAAATGGGCGTGGTACCGCCCCTTTTATGACTAAGTAATTTTCTATGTTTCGGGAGCCATAACTCGAAGGAAAATTAACGGATCGTAATAAAATTTGGTACACAAATTTTCCCTATAGCAGGAAATATTTCTAGAAAAAAATGGACAAGATTGGTTAAAGACCACGCCCACTTTTATATAAAAGATTTTTAATAGGGTCGTAGACGAAAATAATAAGCTATATCTTAGCGAAAAAGAGCTTTGTATCAATAGAATTTTACTTTCTAAATTGAATTATAACATTAAATTGGAAAACACTTAAATTTTTGAAAATGTGTGTGGCACCGCCCCTTTATAACTAAGCAATTTTCTATGTTTCGGGAGCCATAACTCGGAGAAAAATTAACATATCGTTATAAAATTGTGTATACATATTTTCCTTATAGCATAAAATATTTCTAGTATAAATGGACGGGATCGGTTAAAGACCACAGGAATTTAGATGTAAAACAAGTTTGAAAGGGTCGTAGACTAGAATAATAAGCTATAACTTAGCAAAAAGTAGTTTTGAATCGTGATATTTCACTTATCAAATTTTATTGTAAGAGGAAATGGGGAGAAATTTTTTTTTAAACGGGCGGTGCCACGTGTTATGTAGAAAAGTAATGAAATGAAGTGTACAATTGAAACTCACGCTGAGTATATAATGATCGGTTACACCCGTACTTAGACACCTTTACTTGTTTCATTGTTATTTTAAATAATAATAATTAATAATTTGAAATGTGTAAATACGAAATACCAGTCTAGGAAACAAGTGTTTTGTCATTGTACGAGATGAAAATCCGAGAAGAATGGGCATTTGACCGGAAATACGACGCAACTTTGCCCCTTCGCGAAAGGTTTAGGTAGCTATGTTGCGGTCGCTGGGTGGAAATTGGAAGCACCCAATATTTTATAATTTTGATACAAAGATGACTGCAAGTACTTTTAATCTAATTATACATTCTGCAATTGGCTCTACGCTTGTTATAGAGATCAGCGATATTTGGCCTGAAAACCAAAGATTATCGAGAATGATGCAAATCGAGATTGGTGAAGCTTTTTTCAAACATCGTTCTGTCAGTTCAAAATAAGTTTTTGTGTTTTCTGATATCCCACACCTCATTAAATTATTGCGCAATCACTTAATTGATTAAACTTTGTTTCAAAACATATCCCTTTAATATTGTGCAATTTCGACTTTACTATTAAAAATAACACAATATTGTAACGAATTTAGAGAAACTCCGCTTATTTTACACCTTCAACTAATGTTCGTATCGCTAAACTGTTGAATAAATAATTCTAATATTCAATAAGGCAAAATGGCCTTTATTAAAGTACTTCACAATAACACTGATACTTCACAACTAGGTGGGCCGGCCTTTCGACATCCGACGCGAATTCCCCACCACTTGAGGGCAGTGCGCTGCTACAACGTCAAAAAAAAAAAAAAAGAATGAATTCAGGTACGAATCGTAACACACGATACGGACCCTGTATTTATTCAAAATTGTCTTCTATTTATAACTTAAAACTAAAACTTAAGTAGTTTTCAAGACTAAACCAATCATTTGTGTGAATGGACAAGGGTAATCTGAGTGCACATATGCTGGCCGTTAAGTAGGTCAGTAGATATCCAATATCGAAATACCGAAAGTGTATTGCACTGCAAATAAGTTGAGCAATCTGAGATGGTTTAGAGCAGGGGTCCCCAAAATAAAAACTGTGGCTGTGTGAGTAAAACTAAAATCATCTTTTTGGTAGTGGTTTTGTTGTTAATGAAAAATCAATGAGGTAGGACCTATGCACGCATGTTTGGTAACACACAAAAGGTAATTCGTAAATATGCCATATATGTAAATACTACTTTATTGCTTGAGTCTAAGGAAAAATTTAAACAAAATAAGTTGTTAACATTAAACCATGAAAACATTATGAGCATGAGCGTTTGTTTGCAAAATATCTTTTCGCAAATGCGCAAATAGTCAATAGCCTCACCCGATGTTGCTACTCTGCTTGTTCAGCGACAACTAAAGACGAAAGAGAATAATAATACGTGTGAAGGGGCGCCAATAATTATTCAACTAAATGAGGAGCGCTGGTTTAGATTTAAATGACTCAGGCGGTATTGTTATTATGTAAAAGTGCAATTGTGGTGAAAATCCTAGTCTATTGTAGTCCAAGAGTTCGTATTGAAGCTGTGAAGACATTTTTAAAGCATCTTTATTCCACATTAACCCTCTAACCGGTAAGAGTGCCTCAGGGCAAGTATTACAAAAATCACATTTTGAATATGAAAATGTAGTTTTGTTTTTTTTTGCAAAAGTTAATTCCACGCTCTTTGCCAAATATTTGGTGATATTTCTTTCTCAGAATAGAATCAAATTCAATGTACCGCTTAACTTTTGTAATCAGTTTTGTGCAAACAGGTGGAAGAAACAGTCGTTTTTATGCAGTAAAAAATTTCCGTTTTTCAGCATCTAAAAGTTTTATTAAAAATAAGTGCTTTCGGCCTCATAATTTTTTTTCGTTGAGTTAATTTCATAAACTTCGTGTTTTATATCAAGAGTGGAATAAAATAGTTGGATTTTGTGTTTTGTAGTGAAAAAACTAAATGTGCCTCAGGGCACTCTTGTCGGTCCGCGCGAACTTTTTCCATTTTGAATTTTTGAATAACGATTTACTTGTAGTACTTATTTCCTGGTTTCGCGAATTTGTTCTTTTAAATTGTTAGCTCGATTTTCAAATATTTTCTTAAACGCAATACTCAAAAAACGTCGCATAATGTCGCGTGTGAAATTTTGCAGACTATCGGACGAAGAAATCCGTGAATTCATGGAGTCTGTGGAGTCCTGTGAAGAAGAGGGTTTGAGTAGCGAAAATGGCTCTAGTGACGAAAACTACGACCCAAAAGAAATTAGACCAGAGGACGAACATTTTATATCCCATTGCCTTAGGGATATGGAATCGAGTGACATATTTATAAGCGATGCAGCAAATTTTTCACTGAATATTTCTGCAGCTATAGATACTGTCACTTCCGACGAACTAGTCACCCCCCCCCCCCCCAGCGGGTTAGGGGGTCAGAATATACCCGCGGTAGGTATGCCTGTCGTAAGAGGCGACTAAAATACCAGATTCAAGGGGCTGTGTAGCGCAACCCTTCAGGTTGCCAGCGCAATATATAGCTTCTCC
The DNA here is from genome assembly GCF_040869045.1 of Eurosta solidaginis. Classification (NCBI taxonomy): domain Eukaryota; kingdom Metazoa; phylum Arthropoda; class Insecta; order Diptera; family Tephritidae; genus Eurosta; species Eurosta solidaginis. The sequence continues at coordinate 98,168,081 of NC_090324.1, forward strand.
AAACCCAATTGTCAACCTCACCTATCCGCGGCGAATCCTGTTTCACTAGCAGACGAGGCTCTGGCGACCCCAAGCTCCTCAAGGAACTTGGGGATGGGGAGGGAGGGATGGCCTGAAGGTTTAACGTGGCCACATAAATCGTTCCCAAGATGGTCGGGCTAGCACTTTAATGATGCTGTGTTACCGGAGCGTACCGGATCTGTATCCGGCAAAGGACCATCACATCGATAACACTCCCCAAAGCCTTCGGGGAGCAACCTTATCGCTACAACAACAACAACAACAACATGAACTAGTCACGTTCCCGACAGATGCGATTCCGTTGACTTCGACTCCACTTCCAAGAAAGAGAGCCCGTTCGCCAACCAATGGTGGTTTCACTGGAAGTAAGAACTGCTATCTCATCTTTGAACATTTTATTTTATTCCTTTGACCGTAATAATTTTCTTGCAGGCGTAGAATCTATAAACAAAAGTTCTACTCAGTTGAGCAAAGTGATTTGGAGGAAAGCAAACCTATAGCTTCATGTAAACGAGGTCGCATTTCGCAACTCTACATTATTACCTGAGAATATAAAATCATTCTCAACACCATCGAAATTATTTTTGTATTTTTTCTCCAGAGATATACTTGAAACGATTGTTCAAGAGACGAATTGATGTATTCTAAAGCAGGATATAAACACCAAATTCAATGTGAATGTCGATGATATCTGCCAGTATATTGAAATTCATTTATATATGTCAATTTAGCGCTACCCGAATTTAGATAGCTATTGGGGTAAGAATGCTTTTGAACCTATTCGCAAAACAATGCCATTAAAACGGTTTGAAGCAATAAAAAGATTCCTGTCCTTTCGAGATGAAGACGAAGGAGTTAAAAAGGCGGGCCCGGCTATGACCCCCTATTTCGTATGCGCAATTTCTCAAACCTTCTCAACGAATGATTTGATCCCATTCCGAAACATGCCCGACTTTGGTAGGCTTTTGAAAATTGCACACTTATCATTGAACTAATTTTTTTCCTTTTCATTGGCAGTGTTGATGAGCTCAACAAAAATCAAACATCATCTACGACAATATATGCCGAACAAACCGCACAAATGGGGGATGAAATTGTTTGTAGTATGCGATTCGTTTGGTTACGCATATAGGTTTGAAATTTACAACGGTGCTGGCGATAATATAATTCTACCGAATTGTTCAGATCTAGGTAGCACGGCAAACGTTGTCGTTCGTTTGCCTCATACTGTAGATAACTTTAAGCACCATATAATATACTTCGACAATTTTTATACGTCCTTGCCGTTGCTGGTCTACTTGCGAGCTCGTGGTATACTTGGTCTTGGGACAATTCGAATGACTCGCATAACAAATTGCAAGCTCCCACTGGATAGCGAGGTACCAAAAAAAGAGCGTGGCTTTTCAACAGAGTATGTGGGGTCAGCATATGGCATCGATGTCAGTACTGTTCTGTGGAAGGACAATAAGGCGGTCAGGCTGGCTTAAACGTATGTAGGCGTAGAGAAATTTGCTGGAACCAATCCAGATGAGCAGGTGGCTAGGGCTAAACGGTATGATAGAAAGAAGAGGGAGCACATTGAAGTTGATTGCGTTGACCTTATGGATGGTTTAATGGGACGATACCATATAAGAGCCAAGACACGTGATGCAATAACTCGTATTTTTTATCACGTCATTGATATGGCTGCAACAAACGCTTACATTCTATATCGCCGAATTCACACGGAGAAGTTGAATAACTCCAGTAATGTGCCCTCTGAAGAAGAAAAACTACTACAGTTACCTCAATTCCGATAACAGATGGCTGCTGGTCTTGTGAACTACAATCAGATTCGTTCGGTAGGTCGCCCATCTAAATCGCTACCTTAAACATTTTCAGAAAGTCAACCCGCTGCTCTTAGTGTAGGAAGAAAAGCTGTCCATCCCGTTGATGACGTTCGATTCAACGGCAACAAACATCTTCCAAAATGGATTCAAAAGAAAGGTGGCAAAAAATGGTGCAAACATTGTAAAAAGTCGCAAACTCAATGTATTTGCGAAGTATGCAGTTTACGTTTATGTTGCTCGGCCACAAAAAATTGCTTTTCGGAATATAATACGAAGTAATTCATCTGTCTTGATTTCATTGTTAACTTAAACTTTTTGCAATAAAACCATACTTAATAAAATTTGTATCTGTTTTTATCCTTGACACCAACCGGTAAGAGTGCCTGGAGGCACTGTTTCTTGAATCACATTTGGAAAGCAAACGAATCGACTAAATGACAAACGGATCACAGTTTTAAGTTTTCCGTGCCCTAATTATGCTAGAAAAAAATTCCCAACAATTTTGGATTAGTATTTCCAAGTTGCCGGATAGAGGGTTAAGTTACAATTTATAACAAAATATGTGTATGAAACTCCCGGTACCGCTATATCTCATATTGAGATGTTCGCAAAGTTGCCAATTTTAGCGGCCTCGTGAAACTTATTTTCCAAAATCTGAGCATTAGCGTAAGACGAGGAAATATAAATGCGCGTTCCATGGTCATATTTTGAAGTGGCTGCAAATGCGCGGGCAGCACCTCCTTCTAGTCCAAGGGGTTTTGGCTTAAAAAAAAATACCTGACTTTGAATGCCCGATAGTCTACAGTAGGACCATTAAATTATTATATTATTGTAACGAATTTTGGGAAATTCCGATTATTATGCACCTTCTGCTAAGTTTCGAATGGCTAAACTGTTGAATAAATCACTCCAATATTCAGTATTGCAAACTGGTCTTTATTACGATAACTTTGGGAGTAGTACTTCACAATTATTCTTCAAAACTAGTAGCGTGTTTAAATCAAACTGATTCATTATTACTCAGCTTACGCTGCTCTTATACTCCCTGTTGCCTCGTCCGCATATTTCTCCAAAAGCCTAGACGTTTCACCTTCTAGAATTCATGTATCTCCTGCTTGGTAATTTAGTTATATGCGTGTAAGAAGTAAGAAATTCGGCTCATGATTACATGTGTGTGTGTGAGATACCTCTTGACTTCGAGCTTCTGGTTGTGTGTGTGCATGTACTTCTCGTCGCCTTCCATGCATGTGTCGCCTTCCATGTAAGTGTTCATGTACACAAGTGTGGCTTGCTTTAAAGTTTTTGTTGTTGCGTGATTGACTTGTGATGTCAACATTCGTCATACTGCCTCCACCTACGTCTGATCGTCCCAATCAGACAAATCTCTCGATATAACCGCCGCCCCTATCAGGGAAGCTACCACCCAACCTAACCTAACCTAACCGCTGCTAGCTTCTCTAAATGAACCATCCTTCCATTTCGTGGTTTCCCAATTGTTTGTATGCGGTAGATGACATGGCTGATCTGATTCGCAACTTTGTACGGACCTTCCTAGCTAAATTGAAATTTTGAATGAACAACTTTCCGCCGGTGAGGGTTGTATAACACTACCAAATCTCCTTCCAGGAAACCTTCCGGATTGTTGTTCTTGTCGTACCTGTGTTTCATCTTACTACTCGTTATCCTACTTTGCTGCCTCACACTCTGTTGTTTGTTCACTTGACTATTTCGAAGAGCTTGAGCTTTACGGATTTGGTTTGCATAATTAGTATCGTTCTGACGTTTCACAACAGTAGTGCGCCCTGGCTTGAAACCATCCTTGCACTCTTTCTGGGAAATTCTTTCGTTCATTTTAGTGCGTCCATTAGGATTTGTCAATGCCAGTGTTTTTCTCGCAGGTACCTTTGATTTTGATTTGCTTGGCCCATTCGTTCCATAAACCTTTGCCCGTTCTACTGCTTTTGACTTTTGTGGTCTTTGTCGAATCTCCTCCACCAGCACTCGCTTACTGCTGAACCCTTTCTCCAAACTGAAGTTAAGTGGCCTTGTTCTTATAGCGTATAATCCTTCTTTGCATGCCGATCCTGATACCATGATCAACTAAGAAGTCCACTCCCAATATGACTTCACCAACGATCTCTGCCACAACGAATTTGTATAGAACCGTGAACTTTCCCATTAAGACTTCACATACCACTTCTCCCTGTATTTGTTTATACTCGCCAGTAACCGTACGCAATCTTGCTCCAGGTAATGGCTTCACTCTCCTGTTGGCCAAATTAGATCGGATTAACGTATGAGATGCGCCCCTATCTACAGTCAGTGCACGCTCCTTGCCATCCACATTTCCTCTGACGAAAAGACTGCTCGATTTCCTTCCGATTTCGATACAGATATCACAGGACAGTCAGTAGTTGGAGCAAGTTCTCGGTCTTTATATCTGGCTCCATCTTGCTCATATCCGCCAGCTTTGTACTTAAGACCACCCATGCTGTTGGAACCACTAGCGTCGAGACAGCAATGACGTGCAATGTGACCTGGCTTCCCGCATTTGACAACCCTTTCACTCCGCTTTTGCGATGGTTTCAGTGCCTCCAATTAGGTGTTCCAGTCTGGCCTTTCTACTTCCACACGGCGTGCTTTGAAAGCTGGCTTACACAGAAACGATGCTGTTTCCTGAATCATAGCATGTGATACCGTTTCTGCGAATGTAGGTTTTGAGTTTGCGTATGTCGCTCGCTTCGATTCGAGATGCCGTATTCCATTAATAAAGCTCTGAATTTTTACCATTTTGGTGTATTCCACGGGTGCATCCTCATTCGCTAAATGTGCCAGCCTGTCAACATCCGACGCAAACTCTTGCGATGTTTCACCAGGCCTCTGGAAGCGGTTCAGTAACTACATTTGGTATATCTGTCTCCTATGCTCACTTCCATAACGTCTCTCGACAGCGGCTATCAATGCTTCATAACTGTTCAGTTCGCTCTCTGGAATAGTCTGTAAGATTTCGGTAGCTGGTCCTTTCAATGCTACGAAAAGTGCAGCAATTTTATCTTCCGCATTCCAATTGTTCACTGCTGACGTCTTCTCAAATAGAATCTTAAATACCTGGAAAGGAACAGAGCCGTCCAAAGATGGAATTTTTACCTTCGGATTGCTCGCTGGAACGGCTTGACGATTTAGTTTTAATTGCTCCATGCCACCTTTTAAATCATCGAATTCTGCCTGAAATTGAGCTATTTTTGCATTCTGCACTTCCAGTTTTGATGATACCTTTGCTTCCTGTTCTGACAGCTACGAGGATATGCGAGCCTCTTTTGCTTTCAACTGCTCGGTCACATATGTCTTCTGTTCTTCTAGTTGTGTTTCCATCTTGGTTGATATACGAGTCTCCCTCGATTCCAGTTGAGTTTCCATGTTGGTTGCGTTCTCCTGGAATTCTAGTTGTGTTTCCATCTTGTATATTATACGTGTCTCTTGTGATTCTAGTTGAGATGCCATACTTTCTGGTATACGTGTTTCCTGGGTTTCCATTTTTGTCGATATCTGTGATAACAAAGCCAATATCGCATTATTCTCGCCGCTTGCGACTGGACTCGGACTTCCATTTTTCTCTGCCAATTTTATTAATGTCTCGTCCCCATCAGGATGAAATACATACTCGTCCACATTAATTCCTTCCGATTCCATAACCTCTCGTAGTCGTGCTTGAAGTTCTATTTTATTACTGGTTGTAGTCAACCCACGGTTCTCCAACTCCTTTTTCAGGTGCAGGATCTTTAATTTACTGAACTTCGCCATGTCCAAGTTGTATTCGAAATCTTCGGAATTTATTCAACAATTCCTCTTCTGTAATGAATTTTGGGGAATTCCGATTATTATGCACCTTCTGCTAACGTTCGTATCGCTAAATTGCGGAATAAATCACTCCAATATTCAGTATTGCAAACTGGTCTTTATTTAGATTACTTTGGGAGAAGTACTTCACAATTATACTTTAATGTTCCTGTTGTTGCGTGATTATTTACTAACAGCCTAGTGATGTCAACATTTGCTACATTATATTATATATCTTCAGATTGTGACAATGATCAGCATTTCTTTGCGGGCGTCTCACCGCAAGTTGTTGCGGTATTAAGGGTGCTTATCTAACCATAATTTCCATAATTAAAATAAAACATTTTCTGTAAAAATTTGCTTTTCTGAATCTCTTTGATTGAAAAAATTTTTCAAGTTGTCGAATAATTAAAAAAATTTTAAACCGAACACCTATTAAAATGAGCATACATAAAATAATGTATTTTTGTTGTTATAACGGCCTACTGATTTGTAGGATCGCGGATTCGAATCGAGCTCAAGGCCTAACAATAGTTATTTTATTATTATTGTTATGATACATTTTTTTTTTTTTATGAAAAAATTTTTTAAAATAGAATAGAAGAAAGAAAAATTTTAGACAACTGCCAAAGCTCGTTGTATAGATCCATTTCGGGAACTGCTAAATTTCTTCATCGGCAACGTTTAGGCACCGCTGCTTTAACCCATTAGCTATCACAGCATTTGTTTGTTTGTCTTCGTTTTTTCTACTTCTATCCTGTTTCTTGCCAATTGATTTACACAGCACTGCGATATCTGGGTCACAAACGATGTGAAAATTGGAATTGTTTCATGGCAATGATGCCATATTTATTGAGACTTATTCCCGTGCTCTGGGATATATTAAGAATTTTTGTTGTTATATCAGCCTACTGATTTGTAAGATCGCGGGTTCGAATCGAGCTAAAATTTTCAAAAAAAAATATTAAAATTAGAATAGAAGAAAGACAAAATTTAGACAACTGCCAAAGCTCGTTGTATAGATCCATTTCAGGAACTGCTAAATTTCTTCATCGGCAATCCAATAGGTGCGACCAATCACAAATTTTCATCAATATCCTCTAACGGGAGTCCAACGAAACTTGCTGTTTCAACAGAGGCGGACCATAATGAGAAGGGTGTTAGAGGCGTTGGTTCCACATTACAATTGAAGAGATGGTTGGTGTCATGTGGGGACACATTGCAAGCAGGACATATATTTTGTACGTCGGGGTTGATTATGGAGGGACTTTACGGTGGACCAAAGCTTATCCACACCGACAGAGAGGTTACAATTCTTTAAGTGCTCCTCCCATTTCGCCCGCTTGTGTTTATCTACAAGCAATCTGATGCGTTGATTTATATCCCTTATTTGGGGGTCGCCGGGGTCTTGCTGTCTTATAAAACCTCGTTGTCTCGCTAGAGTTGTGGCCTGCGCCGGAAACTGTGGCCGGATTCTGGAATTCTTCCGGCGGGAATAAAACGAGCCGAGGCGGATTCGATGACTTTGCGGAGAGCACGCTCCCCTTGGCGGGAATCAGTCGGGATAGGGAGGGCAGCAAAGAGATTGTCAGTATAAGATTTGGAATCATTTCACTTTCCTTTCTTAAATTTGTTGAAATTACGTTTTTCAGTGGTGATGAAGTCGGCAGATCGATCGAGGGAAAGTAGTATGGGTAGGTCGTCAGATGCCAATGTTACCATCGGCTGCAAGTTGACGCAGTTTACTAGTCCTGCTCAACGATGGATAGATCTGGCGAACTGTGACAGCTAACTTCCATACGAGTGGGGGCGTTTCCCCCCTGCTGTCCGCCTGTAGGTTAGAATCCCATAGATCGTGGTGGGCATTGAAATCGCCTAAGATAATACGATTATCGCCAGTGAGTAAGCCGCTGATGTCAGGGCAGTATCCACTAGGGCAACAGGTGACAGGAGGGATGTAGATGTTGATGATTTCTTAGCTTACATCGCCTGACCGGACAGATATGCCTTGACTTCCAGGACACTGGCCCTGCGGCCGATGTCGGGATCAAATTGATTATGTTGCACTGAGTGGTGGGTGATAAATACGAGACCGACTCCATTTCCGCTCTCGCGATCTTTTCTGTGGACGTTATACCCACAGCAGGTCTGCAGAGCAGATCTTGCTGTGAGTTTGGTCTCTTGGTTCGCTGCAATTGGGAATGCCGCTACATGAAATCAACTATATCCGTGATACCCATTACAGTTTAACTGCAGAACTCTGAAGTGCAACGGGGGAGGCGTCGTCAATCTGGGGGGTAAGTGACGGGTGACTACACCTGATTTGAGGGAGGCCAGGAAATAATGAAGCCAAACAACCACCCCTGTGATAGCTGAATGGGTATAGCAGCGGTGCCGATAAAGGAATTTAGCAGTTTCCGAAATTAATATATATAACGAGCTTTAGCAGTTGTCTAAAATTTTCTTTCTTCTATTATAATTTTAAAATTTTTTTCATTTAAAAAAAAATGTATCATAACAGTAATAATAAAATAAAAAAATAATAAAATAATCAAAGTCTAGCTCAATTTGAACCCGCGATAAAATAATGTATTTAGCATAGTTAATTATCTTAAATAATTAAAAGAATGACAAGTACCAAAAGTCACGTCAACTTATAATAGGTTACTTGTAGGCAACTGAGAAAATCTGATATATTCGGTACCATCGCCTTGTAAGATAAGTCAACTAACAGCATCCCTGCTGAAAATGAAATTATTAAAAACAAGTAACGAAGGCTAAGTTCGGGTGTAACCGAACATTACATACTCAGCTGAGAGCTTTGGTGACAAAATAAGGGAAAATCACCATGTAGGAAAATTAACCTAGGGTAACCATGGAATGTGTTTGTATGACATGGGTATCAAATGGAAGGTATTAAAGAGTATTTTAAAAGGGAGTGGGCCATAGTTCTATAGGTGGACACCATTTCGGGATATCGCCATAAATGTGGACCAGGGGAGACTCTAGAATGCGTTTGTACGATATGGGTATCAAATCAAAGGTGTTAATGAGTATTTTAAAAGGGAGTGGCCCTTAGTTCTATAGGTGGACGCCATTTCGGGATATCGCCATAAAGGTGGACCAGGGGTGACTCTGGAATACGTTTTTACGATATGTGTATCAAATGAAAGGTGTTAATGAGTATTTTAAAAGGGAGTGGGCCTTAGTTCTATAGGTGGACGGCATAAAGTTGGACCACGGGTGACTCTAGAATGTGTTTGTACGATATGGGTATCAAATGAAAGCTGTTAATGAGTGTTTTAAAGGGAGTCGGCCTTAGTTCTATATGTGGACGCCTTTTCGAGACAACGCCATAAAGGTGGACCAGGGGTGACTCTAGAATGCGTTTGTACGATATGGGTATCAAATTTAAGGTATTAATGAGGGTTTTAAAAGGGAGTGGCCCTCAGTTGTATATTTGAAGGCCTTTTCGAGATATCGACCAAAATGTGTCGGGTACCGCTAATTTATTTATGTATGCAATACTACGAACAGTATTCCTGACAAGATTCCAAGGGCTTTTGATTTCGCCCTGCAAAACTTTTTCATTTTCTTCTACTTAATATGGTAGGTGTCACACCCGTTTTACAAAGTTTTTTCTAAAGTTATATTTTGCGTCAATGAACCAATCCAATAACCATTTTTCATCCCTATTTTCATATTTTGTATAGAATTATGGCATGTTTTTTCATTTTTCGTAATTTTCGATATAAAAAATGTAGGCGTGGTCATAGTCGGATTTCGGCCATTTTTTATGCCAAGATAAAGTGTGTTCAGATAAGTACGTGAACTAAGTTTAGTAAATATATATCGATTTTTGCTCAAGTTATCGTGTTAACGGCCGAACGGAAGGACAGACGGCCGACTGTGTATAAAAACTGGGCGTGGCTTCAACCGATTTCGCCCATTTTCCCAGAAAACAGTTGTCGTCATAGAACCTATACCCCTACCAAATTTCACAAGGATTGCTAAATTTTTGTTCGACTTATGGTAAAAGTATTCTAGACATATTAAATGAAAAATGGCAGAGCCACGTCCATTTTGAAATTTTATTTTATTTTTGGATTTTGTTGCAACATATCATTACTGGAGTTGAATATTGACATAATTTACTTATATACTGTAAAGATATTAAATTTTTTCATAAAATTTGACTTTGAAAAAATTTGATTGAGCCATGTCCGTCCGTCCGTCCGTCCGTTAACACGATAACTTGAGTAAATTTTGAGGTATCTTGATGAAATTTGGTATGTAGATTCTTGGGTACTCATCTCAGATTTCTATTTAAAATGAACGATATCGGACTATAACCACGCCTACTTTTTCGATATCAAAAATTTCGAAAAATTGAAAAAGTGCGATAATTCATTACCAAAGACGGATAACGCGATGAAAGTTGGTAGGTGAGTTAAACTTATGACGCAGAATTGAAAATTAGTAAAATTTTGGACAACGGGCGTGGCACCGCCCACTTTTAAAAGAAGGTAATTTAGAAGTTTTGCAAGCTGTATTGTGGCAGTCGTTGAAGATATCATGATGAAATTTTGGCAGGAACGTTACTCCTATTACTATATGTATGCTTAAAAAATTGACCCAAAATATAACTTTAGAAAAAAACTTTGCAAAATGGGTGTGACACCTACCATATTAAGTAGAAGTAAAATGAAAAAGTTCTGCAGGACGGAACCAAAAGCCCTTGGAATCTTGGCAGAAATACTGTTCGTGGTATTACATATATAAATAAATTAGCGGTACCCGACAGATGATGGTCTGGGTCACCCTAGTCCACATTTTGGTCGATATCTCGAAAATGCCTTCACATATACAACTACCACCACTCCTTTTAAAACCCCCCCTTAATACCTTTAGTTTTATACCTATATCGTACAAACACATCATAGAGTCACCCCTGGTCCACCCTTTATGGCGATATCTCGAAAAGGCGTCCACCTATAGAACTAAGGCCCACTCCCTTTTAAAATACTCATTATCACCTTTCGTTTGATAGCCATATTGTACAAACCCATTATAGAGTCAACCCTGGTCCACCTTTGTAACGATATCCCGAAAAGGCGTCCACCTATAGAACTAAGGCCCACTCCCTATTAAAATATTCATTAACACCTTTCATTTGATACCCATATCGTACAAACAAATTCTAGAGTCACCCCTGGTCCACCTTTATGGCGATATCTCGAAAAGGCGTCCACCTATAGAACTAAGGGCCACGCCCTTTTAAAAAAAAACTCATTAACACCTTTCATTTGATACCCATATCGTACAAACAAATTCAGTCACCCCTGGTCCACCTTTATGGCGATATCTCAATAAGGCGTCCACCTATAGAACTAAGACCCACTCCCTTATAAAATACTCATTAACACCTTTCATTTGATACCCATATCGTACAAACAAATTCTACAGTCAGCCCTGGTCCACCTTTATGGCGATATCCCTAAATGGCGTCCACCAATACAACTATGGCCCACTCCCTCTTAAAATACTCTTTAATACCTTCCATATGATACACATGTCATACAAACACATTCCAGGGTTTACCCTAGGCTCATTTTCCTACGTGGTGATTTTCCCCTTATTTTGTCTCCATAGCTCTTAACTGAGTATGTAATGTTCGATTACACCCGAACTTAGCCTTCCTTAATTGTTATATATTATATAACATTTTGGAAAACACAAAGAACCTGATTATTTAGTAAATAATACACCTAGAATATTGAAATTTAACATGTGGACTGATATTTAGACCCTTGATGAAAATTTAAAGAAAAAATTTTAAACGGGCGTGGCACCGTCCACTTGTTATAAATTCAATTTTACAAATATTATTAATCGTAAATCAAAAATCATTAAACCTATCGCAACAAAATTCGGCAGAGAGGTTGCCTTGAATAAAAATTTACGAAATCGGTTAAGGACCACGCCCACCTTTACATAAAAGCTTTTTAAAAGGGTCGTGGGCGAAAAAAATAAGCTATATATTTGCAAAAAAGAGATTTATATCAATGGTATTTCATTTCCCAAGTTGATTTAAAACAATAAATAGGAAAAACTTCAAATTTTAAAAAGTGAGCGTGGCACCGTACCTGTTATGACTAAGCAGTTTTCTATGTTTCGGGAGCCATAACTCGAAGAAAAATTAAGAGATCGTAATAAAATTAGGTACAAAAATTTTCCCTATAGCAGGAAATATTTCTAGAAAAAATGGAAAAGATCGCTTAAAGACCACGCCCACTTTTATATAAAAGATTTTTAAAAGGGTCGTAGACGAAAATAATAAGCTATATCTTAGCGAAAAAAAGCTTTGTATCAATAGAATTATTCTTTCTAAATTGAATTATAATATTAAATTGGAAAACACTAAAATTTTTGAAAATGGATGTGGCACCGCCCCTTTTATGACTAAGAAATTTTCTGTTTCGGGAGCCATAACTCGAAAAAAATTAACATATCGTAATGAAATTGTGTACACATATTTTCCCTATAGCAGAAAATCTTTCTAGTAAAAATGGACGGGATCGGTTAAAGACCACGGCAACTTAGATATAAAACAAATTTAAAATGGTCGTAGACTAGAATAATAAGCTATAACTTAGCAAAAAATAGTTTTGAATTAATGATATTTCACTTATCAAGTTTTATTGTAAGAGGAAATGGGGAAACATATTTTTTTTAACGGGCGGTGCCACGTGTTAGGTAGAAAAGTAATTTATCTTAAATTAAGTGTACAATTAAAGCTCACGTTGAGTATATAATGTTCGGTTACACCCGAACTTAGACACCTTTACTTGTTTTCATATCAATTATAAGACTTCAAAAAACTTCTAAAAAATTGCAAAAAATTAAAACAAATTTTTCGTTTCCTTTGCCTATTTGTTTTTATTTTCATTCATAATAAAAGCATTTTGTGTTTGGCTTGTCGATAGATGTGATACACTGCAGCTAGTTTTCGTTTTTGTTAGAATAGATATACATTTTTTTCATAAAAATGGCCATTCTTCTGGCAATAACTTTCCTAAAACACTTATAGACAGCCTAATTTGAGAGAAAATGTCAAATATTGAAAATAATATTAATACAAACACAACAAGAACTACAACTTATCAACCCAAACAGTGTGATAGTGTTAAGTACATACCTTCATTAATCGAATACTTCTACAAACATATTACATCTAACAACAATAACATATGTTTAGCATACACATCCCATAATATATTATCTAGCATCTTCACTAAAACCCATATATGTAATACTTCTATATCAACACTACTGAACTGTGCAGTCTGTTAAACATTACAGTACAGATATACAACAAGAGAAGGAGACAAAATCTCAAGGCTGTCGTTAAATTTTTGTAAGAAAGGGGCTTAAATATATGTATATTTCAACAAGCCGTCTTGCCGTCAGTATTGTACATTTATTTAGCAATGACATCTTTAATAAGCACCGGACACAGCTGTGTAAGGAAGTAATAAGTTTTTATTTAGATATTCGTTTGTTTTTTGAAACGAAAAAAAGCACGGACGAAAAAGATTATGTTAGAAAAAAATAAACAAAATTGATATTATTTCAACACCAATAGCAGCCAGCCCAGCACTCATATTGTGTTTACTTCATCAAAAATTTACTTCATTAAAAACTCAAAATAAGTAAAATTTTGAAAACGTTTATATATCGTTTGTTCAAGATAATTCCCTTTAAATTATTTGTAAAAACGTTTAAGGAAATGCTTGTCGGGATGTATGGATTAGTATATTTTTATACATGTATATTTGAATTTTTTTCATTTCAAAAATATGAATTCTTCGCCTTGTTTTTTTGTATACTCAGTTGAGCAGAGCTCACAGAGTATATTAACTTTGATTGGATAACGGCTGGTTGTACAGGTATAAAGGAATCGAGATAGATACAGACTTCTATATATCGAAATCATCAATATCGAAAACAAAATTTGATTGAGCCATGTCCGTCCATCTGCTCGTTAACACGATAACTTGAGTAACTTTTGAGATATCTTGATGAAATTTGGTATGCAGGTTCCTGGGCACTCATCTCAGATCTCTATTTAAAAGGAACGATATCGGACTATAACCACGCCCACTTTTTCGATATTGAAAATTTCGAAAAAGTGCGATAATTCATTACCAAATTGGGATAAACCGATGAAACTTGGTAGGTGGATTGAACTTATGGCGCGGAATCGAAAATTAGTAAAATTTTGGACAATGGGCGTGGCACCGCCCACTTTTAAAAAAAGGTAATTTCAAAGTTTTGCAAGCTGTAATTTGGCAGTCGTTGAAGATATCATGATGAAATTTGGCAGGAACATTACTCCTATCACTATATGTGTGCTTAATAAAAATTACCACAATCGGATGAAGAACACGCCCACTTTTTTAAAAAAAAGTTTTAAAAGTCAAATTTTAAGAAAAAATTCAAAATCTTTACAGTGTATAAGTAAATTATGTCAACATTCAGTTCCAGTAATGATATAGTGCAACAAAATACAAAAATAAAAGAAAATTTCAAAATGGGCGTGTCTCCGCCCTTTTCATTTAATTTGTCTAAAATACTTTTAATGCCATAAGTCGAACAAAAATTTACCAATCCTTATGAAATTTGGTAAGAGCAAAGCTTCTGTGACGATAATAGTTTTCTGTGAAAATGGACGAAATCGGTTTAAGCCACGCCCAGTTTTTATACACAGTCGACTCGGCCGTTAACACGATAACTTGAGCAAAAATCGATATATCTTTACTAAACTTAGTTCACGTACTTATCTGAACTGACTTTATGTTGGTTTTAAAAGTGGGCGAAATCCGACTATGACCACGCCCACTTTTTCGATATCGACAATTTCGAAAAATGAAAAAAATGTCATTATTCTATGCCACATACGAAAAAAGGGATGAAACATGTTGATTGGATTGGTTTATAGACGCCTTCACATATACAACTAAGGGCCGCTCCCTTTCAAAACCTTCATTAATACATTTAGTTGGATACCCATATCGTACAAACACATTATAGAGTCACTCCTGGTCCACCTTTATGGCGGTATCTCGAAAAGGCGTCCACCTATAGAACTAAGGCCCACTCCCTTTTAAATAATCATTAGCACCTTTCATTTGATACCCATATCGTACAAACGCATTCTAGAGTTACCCCTGGTCCACCTTTATGGCTATATCTCCAAAAGGCGCCCACCTATGGAACTAAGGCCCACTTCCTTTTAAAATATTCATTAACACCTTTCATTTGATTCCCATATCGTACAAACACATTCTAAAGTCACCCCTGGTCCAACTTTATGGCGATATCTCGAAAAGGCGTCCAGCTATAGAACTAAGGCCCACTTCCTTTTAAAATATTCATTAACACCTTTCATTTGATTCCCATATCGTCCACCCTGGTCCACCTTTTTGGCGATACCTCGAAAAGGCATCCACCTAGTGAGCTAAGGCCCACTCCCCTTTAAAATACTCCTTAATACCTTTCATTGATATCCTTATCGTACAAACAAATTGTAGAGTCACCCTGGTCCACCTTTATGGCGATATCTCGAAAAGGCGTCCACCTATAGAACTAAGGCCCACTTCCATTTAAAATATTCATTAACACCTTTCATTTGATTCCCATATCGTACAAACACATTCTAGAGTCACCACTGGTCCACCTTTATGGCGATATCTCGAAAAGGCGTCCACCTATAGAACTAAGGCCACTCCCTTTTAAAATACTCATTAGCACCTTTCATTTGATACCCATATCGTACAAACACATTCTAGAGTCACCCCTGGTCCGCCTTTATGGCGATATCTCGAAAAGGCGTACACCTATAAAACTAAGGCCCACTCCCTTTTAAAAAAACTCATTAACACCTTTCATTTGATACCCATATCGTACAAACAAATTCTAGAGTACCACTCGTCCACCCTTATGGCGATATCTCGAAAAAGCGTCCACCTATGGAACTAAGGCCCACTCCCTTTTAAATAATCACTAACACCTTTCATTTGGTACCCATATCGTACAAACGCATTCTAGAGTTACCCCTGGTCCACCTTTATGGCGATATCTGGAAAAGGCGTCCACCTATAGAACTAAGAATCACTCCGTCTTATAATACTCATTACCACCTTTCATTTGATACCCATATCGTACAAACACATTCTAGATTCACCCCTGGTCCACCTTTATGGCGATATCCCGAATTGGCATCCACCTATAGATCTGTGACCCGCTCCCTTTTAAAATACTCTTTAATTCCTTCCATTTGATACCCATGTCATACAAACACATTCCAGGGTTACCCTAGGTTCATTTTCTTATGTGGTGATTTTCCCTTATTTTGTCTCCAAAGCTCTCAGCTGTGTGTGTAATGTTCGGTTACACTCGAACTTAACTTTCCTTACTTGTTTTTTTTTTTACTATTTATGTAAATAATGTACTTTGTATGGCTGCAGCCCATGTTCAAGTAATAATATTTGTATTGTATTTGTTGGCATTTTCATTGTTTAATCGACTAAACTGAGATTTTATAACAATTAGTATGCAGAAGTTGGGTAAAGGGGATAGCGACTCGTTGTGACCCCTTTAATACTTTTTTTACACACGCTGCTACAATTCACTAACACTAACAAAGCCCGCGCATGCGCAGAACGTACATTTGCACAGTTTCAGCACATAATAATTGACAGAAAATTTGCACATTAGGAAGATAGGAAGGTATTGATATAGAAGTATTATATATATATATATATTAGAACCAAAACCCCTCTCAAAACTTCACAACAGAATAATATTCTTTATGAAATACCATGTAAAGGTGCAGAAAACGAAAGCTGCAATAAAATACGCACGACTAAGCGAAGTCTAGGAGTCCGCCTAAATGAGCACAAAGCAGACATAAGCATAAATAAAATCTACACAGCGCTATCGCAACACAACACATCAAGCGGCCACTCAGCTGATATATAAAATGTCGAAATATTAGACAAAGAGGAACGAAGATCAGATACACCATAGAAAGTTTACGAATAATGGAGAAAAGGAACAAAGCAGTAAACATAAAAGGAGACACGGATTGCATTTCCGCGGCTTCTTTGTTATGCCTTTAAAATCCATTGTTTGACAATTGTACCACATATAGATGGTATTAGCGATATGTTCTTAGAATAGAAAATTGAACATATATGTATATGCACATGTGTAAGTCCATTTTTATTGGTTTTGGTTTGTTTTTCATTTTTGGACTTTATTGAAATTTTAAACAATAATTTTATTGGTTTATTGGAAAAAATATTTAACTAAATGCAGTTTCGCACCTGATGAAGCTAAGGTGTTTAGCAAAACGTTGGGAGGCAATAGTGGAGTTTTACTTGCACTAAAAGCAATATTATGGTCAGGAAAGTCTATCATAGCACAGAAATATAAGCATTAATTTATTGGCCAGCTATAACTAAAAATAAAATAATTTTGGTTATTTTTATGAAAAATAAATGGTTTTTAATACAAACATCCTATAATTATAGTATATATATGGAAGGTGTAGAATATTTAAGAATTCATGAACTTAACACCGTCTTAAAATAATTTAATATTCAATTTATTGTTTAAAAGGAACTGAAAAGAAAACATTTACTGGCATATTGCGATGGCACCAATTCGAAAACCGCCACGCAATCATCATAAGCAATTTCGTAATATTATCAGAGGTTTCACATTCAATTATAATTATTATAAGCCGGTTTTAAGCTCATGAATTCTTCAATAATAAGTAAAAATTGAACACGTCATTAAACAAACACACATAGATATATAAAATTGAGCCCGGATTTGGAAAAAACTTCTTATTCGCAATAAAAAAATTAACTTCACAAAAACAAATCTACATAACACCCAAATCAATATAGAGACAGAATATTTCAATTGTGTTGTTGGTGTAAAAATGAGATAAACTGAAATAAGCAAGAAAACAAATACAAGCAGGACAGCCTAGTCGTTACTGCAGTTTCACCGTGTTATTCGCGGTTCGAATCTCGGTGAAACCTTTGATAACATTATGAAATTGCCTGATTATGACTACGTGGCGGTTTCCAAAATGGTACCATCGCATATGACAGTAAAAGTGTCTTTCTCTTCAGTTTCTCATAATAGTTGAATATTCAGTTATTATAAACTAGTGTTAAGCTCATGAATTCTTAAATATTGAGTAAAAATTGAACACACCATTAAACAAACAAAGATAATTAGGTGTAGAATAATAACTGTTTAAAAGTAATATCGTAGAAAAGATAACTAATTAGCATGTATACAAAGCGATATCTATGTCGGTCTATTCGCCCGTCCGTGTATCGTCCGTAAACACGATAACTTGAGTAAACTTTGAGGTATCTTAATGAAACTTGGTATGAAAGCTCGTTACCCCTTATCCCAATCGCTATTTAAAACGAGCGATAAATGCGCTCACTCTATATTTAAATAGGTAGACACAATTTTGGAAAACTCTGCAAATGCAATTATTCAGATAGTAATACGTAAGAGAAGTTCGAATGAGTCAAAATTCGATACACGTACTTATTAAATTAAAACTACTTTAAAAGAGTCGTAAAGGTAATAATAGACAATTTTCCATATGCATAAAAGTAGAGTAGTCTATTTTTGATAGTAGTCGCTTAAAAATTAAATTAAAATTACAAGTAATTGGCCTGAAAAAAGGGTTTACTAGTTTTATGCAAATGAATATCTATGCGAAAACTAATTTTATTATACAGCAGTATAAATAGGCCATTGACCATTATTTACTTAGTGCAAGGGAATACATGTACAAGGAGGAATACATGAAAAGATGGGGAAAATGCTGGAAGATAAAAGCACGTACAAAACACTGGGGAATGATCCAACAATGGAACTCCAACGTAAGAACAATAAACTCGCTGACGATTTATACAAAAGCCACATTATTAACATAAGGGAAAAACAACGATTAGCATGCTCAACAGCGATAGCCCTAAGACTTTCCGGCTTGCCTAAAATTCATAAGACTGATTTACCTTTTCGTCCCATTGTGTCGTCGACTAACGTTCCATGCTATGAACTGTCGAAATATCTTGGAGGCTTTCTGAGGTCCTTGGTATCAGATGATTACAACATCAAAAATTCCTTTGAATTAAAAGAGAGACTAAAAGACATCAAATTGAGAGACGACGACTTACTGGTATCTTTTGATATTGTTTCGCTCTTCACAAATATACTGACAACGCTAGCTACAACAAGTAAGGAAAGCTAAGTTCGGGTGTAACCGAACATTACATACTCAGTTGAGAGCTATGGAGACAAAATAATGGAAAATCACCATGTAGGAAAATGAGCCTAGGGTAACCCTGGAATGTGTTTGTATGACATGTGTATCAAATGGAAGGTATTAAAGAGTATTTTAAGGGGGTGTGGGCTATAGTTGTATTGGTGGACGCCATTTAGCGATATCGCCATAAAGGTGAACCAGGGCTGACCCTAGAATTTGTTTGTACGATATGGGTATCAAATGAAATGTGTTAATGAGTATTTTAAAAGGGAGTGGGCCTTAGTTTTATAGGTGGATGCCTTTTCGAGTTATCGCCATAAAGGTGGACCAGGGGGACACTAGAATTTGTTTGTACGATAAGGGTATCAAATGAAAGGTGTTAATGAGTATTTTAGAAGGGCGTAGGCCTTAGTTCTATAGGTGGACGCCTTTTCGAGATATCGCTATAAAGGTGTACCAGGGGTGACTCTAGAATTTGTTTGTACGATATGGGTATCAAATGAAAGGTGCTAATGAGTATTTTAAAAGGGCGTTGGCCTTTGTTCTATAGGTGGACCCCTTTTCTAGATATCGCCATAAAGGTGGAGCAGGGGGACACTAGAATTTGTTTGTACGATATGTGTATCAAATGAAAGGTGTTAATAAGTATTTTAAAAGGGCGTGGGCCTTAGTTCTATAGGTGGACGCCTTTTCGAGATATCGCCATAAAGGTGGACCAGGGGTGACTCTAGAATTTGTTTGTACGATATGGGTATCAAATGAAAGGTGTTAAAGAGTATTTTAAAAGGGAGTGGGCCTTAGTTCTATAGGTGGACGCCTTTTCGAGATATCACCATAAAGGTGTACCAGGGGTGACTCTAGAATTTGTTTGTACGATATGGGTATCAAATGAAACGTGTTAATGAGTATTTTAAAAGGGAGTGGGCCTTAGTTCCATAGGTGGACGCCTTTTCGAGATATCGCCCTAAAGGTGTACCAGGGGTGACTCTAGAACTTGTTTGTACGATAGGGGTATCAAATGAAAGGTGTTAATGAGTATTTTAAAAGGGCGTGGGCCTTAGTTCTATAGGTGGATGCCTTTTAGAGATATCGCCATAAAGGTGGACCAGGAGTGACTCTAGAATTTGTTTGTACGATACGGGTATCAAATGAAAGTTGTTAATGAGTATTTTGAAAGGGAGTGGGCCTTAGTTCTATAGGTGGACGCCTTTTCGGGATATCGTTATAAAGATGGACCAGGGTTAACTCTAGACTGGGTTTGTACTATATGGGTATCAAACGAAAGGTGATAAGGAGTATTTTAAAAGGGAATAGGCCTTAGTTCTATAGGCGGACGCCTTTTCGAGATATCGCCTTAAAGGTGGACCAGGGGTGACTCTATAATGTGTTTGTACGATATGTGTATCAAACTAAAGGTATTAATGAGGGTTTTAAAAGGGAGTGGTGGTAGTTGTATATGTGAAGGCATTTTCGAGATATCGACCAAAATGTGGACGAGGGTGACCCAGACCATCATCTGTCGGGTACCTGTAATTTATTTTTATATGTAATACCACGAACAGTATTCCTGCCAAGATTCCAAGGGCTTTTGATTCCGCCCTGCAAAACTTTTTCATTTTCTTCCACTTAATATGGTAGGTGTCACACCCATTTTACAAAGTTTTTTTCAAAAACTATATTTTGGGTCAATAAACCAATCCAATTACCATGTTTCGTCCCTTTTTTCGTATTTGGTATAGAATTATGGCATTTTTTTCATTTTTCGTAATTTTCGATATCGAAAAAGAAGGCGTGGTCATAGTCGGATTTCGGCCATTTTTTGTATCAATACAAAGTGAGTTCAGATAATTACGTGAACTGAGTTTAGTAAAGATATATCGATTTTTGTTCAAGTTATCGTGTTAAAGGCAGAGCGGAAGGACAGACGGTAGACTGTGTATAAAAACTGGGCCTGGCTTCAACCGATTTCGCCCTTTTTCACAGAAGATAGTTATCGTCCTAGAGTCTAAGCTCCTACCAAATTTCACAAGGATTGGTAAATTTTTGTACGACTTATGGCATTTAAAGTATCCTAGACAAATTAAATGAAAAAGGGCGAAGCCATGCCCGTTTTGAAATTTTCTTTTATTTTTGTATTTTGTTGCACCATATCATAACTGGAGTTGAATGTGGACATAATTTACTTATATACTGTAAAGATATTAACGTTTTTTTTTTAATTTTACTTAAACAATTTTTTATTTTAAGTGGGCGTGGTCGGCCCCGATATTGCTAATTTTTATTAAGCATACATATAGTAATAGGAGTAATGTTCTTGCCAAATTTCATCATGATATCTTCAACGACTGCCAAATTACAGCTTGCAAAACTTCTAAATTACCTTCTTTTAAAAGTGGGCGGTGCCACGCCCATTGTCCAAAATTTTACAAATTTTCTATTCTGCGTCATAAGGTTAACTCACCTACCAACTTTCATCGCTTTATCCGTCTTTGGTAATGAAT
This sequence comes from Eurosta solidaginis, assembly GCF_040869045.1. Classification (NCBI taxonomy): domain Eukaryota; kingdom Metazoa; phylum Arthropoda; class Insecta; order Diptera; family Tephritidae; genus Eurosta; species Eurosta solidaginis. Next base: position 98,189,638 of record NC_090324.1, read on the forward strand.
TATCGCACTTTTTCGATTTTTCGAAATTTTCGATATCGAAAAAGTGGGCGCGGTTATAGTCCGATATCGTTCATTCTAAATAGCGATCTGAGATGAGTGCCCACGAACCTACATACCAAATTTCATCAATATACCTGAAAATTTACTCAAGCTATCGTATTAACGGACGGACGGACATGTCTCAATCAAATTTTTTTTCGATACTGATGATTTTGATATATGGAAGTCTATATCTATCTTGATTCTTTTATACCTGTACAACCAACCGTTATCCAATCAAAGTTAATATACTCTGTGAGCTCTGCTCAACTGAGTATAAAAATAATCACCAAAAAGTGGGATAAAATTGAAAAAATATCCGGTATACCTAGACCAAAATTTAAGCAAATATTAGAATTTTGCCTGAAAGATAACAAGTACTTTATTTTCAATGAAAAACTATATTCACAAACGTTTGGTATGCCTATGGGTAATACCCTCTCCCCACCATAGCACAGTGTTTCGTGTAGAACAAGCTAGCTGGACAAAAACAAAGTTCTTATTCCAAGAAAAGTTTAATGAGAAATAAAAGAAAATAAACAAAATAGCGGGATTTTTGCTTTTTTTGATATTTTTCCTCATATATATTGAGTAATTGAAGTAAGAAGGCAGGAGTGGTCGTAAAATGCATTGATTAATTTGCAAAATTCTTGTTGAATATTAAGCTTCTTATTTTTTGATGAATTCTAAGCTCGAAGGTAAGTAAAATTTCCTAATAGTAATTCTTTCGAAATTAGAGTATTTTCAATATATTTAACATTCCGTTATTAAGAAGAAAAGGTATTTTTTCTCTCGGTTTTTAAATTTAGGTACAAAAAAGTTACACACATCCGCGGACATCCGGGCTAAATTTTACATATGTTATAATCGCAAGTATTATCTAATAGCCGAAAGAAAAAACCATTGCGAATTCTTTGCACATCTATTTTTAATTTTTTTTTTGTAGATTTAGTTATCTCTACATATAAAATAGGATGTATGTACGTACCAGCTCCGACGAGATATTTGAACCTTTAAAGCTGATCTACAAATGGCAAAACCAATTCACAGTTACAGGGAACAAACACGTAGCCATAAAACGCACAAAAATAAACGCGCAAGGTCAACAAGAGCACACCAAAAGCAAAAAGGCGAAGATCACTGACTTCAACCTGCCACAACCTACCGCACCAGTCACCAAGGCATAAAACAGGTACATACAAAGCAATCCTAATGCAGGTATAACCACACAGGAACGCTACACAAAACAACCCCATTTGGTAGCATCTACGCCAAGACCTGAATGTAATATAAATACTGCACAACTGATAACAAATCAGAACGATCAACTACACTTAAGATGGCAGCAAAACAATCATCAACTATTCACCCTGTCGGAAAATCAACAACACAAAGCAGTTTAGTTATAACCGTACCAAGAACGGAGCTTTTTGACATTTGGGTTCAACATTCGAAGGAAACTAGATATAAAGAGTTATTGAGTTTTGTTTTACTTAATGACGATTTAAGCGAAGCAGGCGAGTATTCGATAAAAAAGTTTAAGCTTACAAATATCGGCATATTCGTCGAAGCTGGATCAAAGTGGAACACTTCTGGAAGCCATAAGGAGCGATTTTTGAATAAAAACTCGGAGTGGCTTTCGGGTCCAGGCTTCACATTTACAATAACGGTAGATTCAAAGTTGCCCTCAGACAAACCAACCACTTCTTCAGGTAACCCCGGCCCCGGAAGACGAAGGAAGGACTTTGTTAGCTGCAGTGAAAAACCAAACGGCGTTGAGTGGATGACCTCTTGCAATCTAGAAGTCCTGGTGAGTTATTTTATGCGGCAGAAGTAGCAACGCGTATGTCCGGCAACAGAAATGTTGCTAACATTATACAAAAATCATAGAAAACGACTCAAATATCCGGCAAAAAGATGACATGTGGGCCAGATGCAAGATGCTTGAGCAATGTAGAAGCTTTAGCATACTACGTAGATAGCAAGTCGACGAATCATGGGTACAAAACGACTGGGAAGTGGAGCATCAAGGCAGACCATAAGATTTATCCATCATTTTATAGTCTAAGAAAAGCTAAGGCAGAATGCTATCCAAATGAAATTGATGTGGGTGAAACACGTGCGGAAATTAAAGTCCAGTCCGTATTAGATAAAACTGTTGAGCGTTTAGTTTTAGCAAATCAAGAAGTTTTTGTTAGTTTATTACCTACAAACTTGACGTATACTTTAATCAGCAATTGGGGTTGCGATGGAAGCTCTGGCCATAGCACATATAAGCAAAAGTTTACATGCAGTTCTGACACTGATGAGTTTCTGTTCATATTTTCTTTCGTTCCTCTTCAATTACAGGATGAAAAAGGTAACATTTTTTGGCAGAATGCTCGACCTTCTTCTACCATGTATTGTCGTCCAATTAAATTTTTTTTCTAAAGAAACAAGAGATTTCATTGTTTGTGAAACGAACAAAGTTTTAGAGGAGATAAATGCGTTGTTGCCAACAAAGTACATGGTCGAAGAATACGAAGTTTCCGTAAATCACAATATGTTTCTAACAATGATTGACGGAAAAGTTTACAATGCTTTGACTGAAACTTCTTCCGCACAAAATTGTTATATTTGTGGTGCTACTCCAAAAGATATGAATAATGAGTTACGGGACTTTACGCCTAACCGAGATAATCTTGGTTTTGGTTTGTGTACTCTCCATGCATGGATAACGTGCATTGAATGCTTGCTTCACATAAGTTATCGCCTCGAAGTAAAAAAATGGCACCTTAGGAATGAGGCAGATAAAGAGAGTGTAAAGCTACGTTCGAACGAAATCCAGAATAAATTTAAAAGTGTACTTGGATTGATAGTAGATAAACCAAAACCAGGTTTCGGCAATACCAATGACGGCAACACTGCTCGTAGGTTTTTCGAAAATTCTGAGGCTAGTGCTGAGATTACGGGATTGGATGTAACGCTCATCAAAATATTCGACACTCTCCTTCGCGCATTAGCATCTGGGTACAATATAAATATCCAAAGATTTGAAAAATTTGCGGTCGAAACTAAAAAACTATACATAGATCTCTATCCATGGTTTACAAAACTATTCCAAAAGTGACTCATCGAATGAAAGTGATGATAGCGAATAATAACATAATTATAAAAGATAACCTACCCTATAACTTTTTGTTGGATCAGGTTTTATTTAATTTAAATATATTGTCTTTTCTACTTTGTATGATACTTTACTTTTATGTTTTTGTAATAAGTAATTTTCACATAATTAATTTAATTATTTACATTGTTATTATTATTATTGTAATTCACTTTTACATTCCTGACTGGTACTATAAGATAATTTTGTAAAAATTGTAGTGCCAGGATAAATACTCAAATAAATACAAAATATGTATGTACATATGTACAGTCACTCACATAAATAAGTAGACACCCCTTTTTGGACAATTCTTACAATTTTCGCTTTCGCAAATTTATTTTAACTAATTTCCCATAAGAAAATGTTTGAAAAATTCGACGAATTTTCATATTTTAACTAATTTCCCATAAGAAAATTTGTCACGATTTATAACAAAAACTAAATTATATTTAAAAAATTGATGTTGTTTTTATTTTTATTTTATTTATTTAAAAAATGTTTGAAACATTCGACGAATTTTCATACAAAATTTAAATTTTTTTTCCGAATTTTTTAGAGTATTGAGATTTGTAGTCCAATCAATTTAAGTACAATAAAGTAATATTCTTAAGTCCTTTAAATTTTTTGGTTCTATGTCACTTATTCACATGAGTTACTGTATATGAAATAAGCAAATTTATGCATATGAAGTAAAATTTTTGAAAACAATAAAAAAAAGAACATATGGCTGAAAAAAATGACGTAGTTGTAATAAATGACTGCATATGAAACGGAAAATCTCATAAAATAATTTTGTCCAGCTAGCTTGTTCTACACGAAACACTGTGCATAGCCGACATAGTCATGGATGACTTACTGAATGAGACTATGTCTGAACTTAAACAAAAATATAACATTAACATACAATTTATAGTCAAATACACCTATCCCCCGATTTACACGGTACTTGTTTTACACGATTTCGGTTTTACACGGTTCATAAATCAGCAAAATTTGAAAAACTCCGAAGGTTCACAAATCATTAAAAACCTTTTTGAGTCCCCTTGGCAACACTGATTGCAATATTGAGAGATTCCCCTTATTGTGAATATGTATGTACATAACCAAACGCAGAGTACATATGGGGTATTCCATCCCATTTCGACCAATTTTGAACCCGACCCCTTTAGAATTGGCTGAAAGTTTTTCTTCTTTTTCTAGCTTACGAAAGACTTTTTTCAGAAGTTTTTCAAATTTTTTCATGCAACTCAAAAAAAGTTACGAATTTAAAAAAAAACAACGTTTTTGTTTTCAAAATGCTATAACTTTTTCAAAAATTTACCGTTTGGGATCTTTTCTTTTTAAATTTGTTTTTAAATGTACTTTTCGGAAAAAATTCAAAAAAATTTTTTAATTTTTTTTTCTAATTTTTCAGTTTATCGAGATTTTTCGAATTTCGCCCTTTTTTTCTCATAAAAAACTTCAATCAATTCTGCAATCATCCCCACTAATCCCGGAATGGGCCCAGAATTTTTTTTTTTTATTTAATTGAAAAAAAAAAACTTAAAAATTTTTTTTGTATTTTTTCCGAAAAGTACATTTAAAAACATATTTAAAAAAAAATGATCCCAGACGGTCAATTTTTGAAAAAGTTATACATTTAACACTTATTTTATATGTTATATATTTAACACTTATTTTGAGTTGGAAAACGGTGCTTTTTTCAAAATGCTATAACTTTTTCAGAAATTGACCGTTTGGGATCATTTTTTTTTTTTTAAATATGTTTTTAAATGTACTTTTCGGAAAAAATACAACAAAAATTTTAAAGTTTTTTTTTTCAATTAAATAAAAAAATAAAAAAATTCTCGGCCAACTCCGGGATTAGTGGGGATGATTGCAGAATTGATTGAAGTTTTTTATGAGAAAAAAAGGGCGAAATTCGAAAAATCTCGAAAAACTGAAAAATTACAAAAAAAAAACTTTAAAAATTTTTTTGAAGTTTTTCCGAAAAGTACATTTAAAAACAAATTAAAAAAAAAAAGATCCCAAAAGCTCAATTTTTGAAAAAGTTATAGCATTTTCAAAACAAAAACGGTGTTTTTTTAAAAATTCATAACTTTTTTTGATTTGGATGAAAAAATTTGAAAAACTTCTGAAAAACGTCTTTCGTAAGCTAGAAAAAGAAGAAAAACTTTCAGCCAATTCTAAAAGGGTCGGGTTCAAAATTGGTCGAAAATACAAAATCTTATACAGCAGAAGATAGCACAAACAGAAAACAAAAGTAGCAGATTCTCAACGACAAACACTGCAAGCCAAACGAAGAAGTTCTTCAGTGTGACTTACATACCAAAATTAACAGAGAACTTCGGCTCTGATATACAATACAACAAAAATAACACATGCTTGGATTATAAATCAAATCGAACTCTACAAAGTATTTTCACTAAAACAAAAAGCCCTATCCCCCTTTCACAAAACAACAATATAGTATACGAAATACCATGTGAAGGAACCGAAAACTAAAAATGTAATAAAATATATATATATACAACAAAGCGCACCTGGGGTATTCGACTCAAAGAACATGAGTCGGATATAAATAAAAAGAAATCAAGTAAGGAAGGCTAAGTTCGGATGTAATCGAAAATTACATACTCAGTTGAGAGCTATGGAGACAAAATAAGGGAAAATCACCCCGTAGTAAAATGAACCTAGGGTAACCCTGGAATGTGTTTGTATGACATGTATATCAAATGGAAGGTATTAAAGAGTATTTTAAGAGGGAGTGGGCCATAGTTCTATAGATGTACGTCATTTAGGGATATCGCCATAACGGTGGACCAGGGCTGACTCTAGAATTTGTTTGTACGACATGGGTATCAAATGAAAGTGTTAATGAGTATTTTAAAAGGGAGTGGGCCTAAGTTCTATAGGAGGACGCTTTTTCGAGATATCGTCATAAAGGTGGACCAGGGGTGATTCTAGGATTTGTTTGTACGATATGGGTATCAAATTAAAGGTGTTAATGAGTATTTTAAAAGCGAGTGGGCCTAAGTTCTATAGGTGGACGCCTTTTCGAGATATCGCCATAAAGGTGGACCAGGGGTGACTCTAGAATTTGTTTGTACGATATGGGTATCAAATGAAAGGTGTTAATGAGTATTTTAAAAGGGAGTGGGCCTTAGTTCTGTGGGTGGACGCCTTTTCGAGATTTCGCCATAAAAGTAGGGGTGAATCTAGAATGCGTTTGTACAATATGGGTATCAAAGGAAAGGTGTTAATGAGTATTTTAAAAGGGAGTGGGCCTTAATTCTATGGGTGGGCGCCTTTTCGAGATATCGCCATTAAGGTGGACCAGGGGTGACTCTAGAATTTGTTTGTACGATATGTGAATCAAATAAAAGGTGTTAATGAGTATTTTAAAAGGGAGTGGGTCTTAGTTATATAGGTGGACACCTTTTCGAGATATCGCCATAAAGGTGGACCAGGGGTGACTCTAGAATTTGTTTGTACGATATGGGTATCAAATGAAAGGTGTTAATGAGTATTTTAAAAGGGCGTGGGCCTTAGTTCTATAGGTGGACGCCTTTTAAAGATATCGCCATAAAGGTGGACAAGGGGTGACTCTAGAATTTGTTTGTACGATATGGGTATCAAATGAAAAGCGTTAATGAGTATTTTAAAAGCGAGTGGGCCTTAGTTCTATAGGTGGACGCCTTTTCGGAATATCGTTATAAAGGTGGACCAGGGTTGACTCTAGAATGCCTTTGTACTGTATGGGTATCAAACGAAAGTTGTTAATAAGTATTTTAAAAGGGAATGGGCCTTAGTTCTATGGGTGGACGCCTTTTCGAGATATCGACATAAACGTGGACCAGGGGTGAGTCTAGAATGCGTTTGTACAATATGGGTATCAAATGAAAGGTGTTAATGAGTATTTTAAAAGGGCGTGGGCCTTAGTTCTATAGGCGGACGCCTTTTCGAGATATTGCCATAAAGGTGGACCAGGGGTGACTCTAGAATGCTTTTGTACAATACGGGTATCAAACGAAAGGTGTTAATAAGTATTTTAAAAGGGAATGGGCCTTAGTTCTATTCGTGGACGCCTTTTCGGGATATCAACATAAACGTGGACCAAGGGTGAATATAGAATTTTTTTGTACGATATGGGTATCAAAAGAAAGGTGTTAATGAGTATTTTAAAAGGGAGTGGGCCTTAAATCTATAAGTGGACGCCTTTTCAAGATATCGCCATAAACGTGGACCAGGGGTGACTCTAGAATGCGTTTTTACAATATGGGTATCAAACGAAAGGTGTTGATGAGTATTTTAAAACGGAGTGGGCCTTAGTTCTATGGGTGGACGCCTTTTCAAGATATCGCCATAAAGGTGGACCAGGGCTGACTCTAGAATTTGTTTGTACGATATGTGTATCAAATGAAAGGTGTTAATAAGTATTTCAAAAGGGAGTGGGCCTTAGTTCTATAGGTGGACGCCTTTTCGAGATATCGCCATAAAGGTGGACCAGGGCTGACTCTAGAATTTGTTTGTACGATATGGGTACCAAACGAAAGGTGAGTATTTTAAAAGGGAGTGGGCCTTAGTTCTATAGGTGGACGCCTTTTCGAGATATCGCTATAAAGGTGGACCAGGGGTGACTCTATAATGTGTTTGTACGATATGGGTATCAAATTAAAGGTATTAATGAGGGTTTTAAAAGGGAGTGGTGGTAGTTGTATATGTGAAGGCGTTTTCGAGATATCGACCAAAATGTGGACCAGGGTGAACCAGAACATCATCTGTCGGGTACCGCTAATTTATTTATATATGTAATACCACGAGCAGTTATCCTTCAAAGATTCCAAGGGCTTTTGATTTCGCCCTGCAAAACTTTTTCATTTTCTTCTACTTAATATGGTAGGTGTCACACCCATTTTACAAAGTTTTTTTCTACAGTTATATTTTGCGTCAATAGACCAATCCAGTTACCATGTTTCATCTTTTTTTTCGTATTTGGTATATTATTATGGCATTTTTTTTTTATTTTTAGTAATTTTCGATATCGAAAAAGTGGGCGTGGTCATAGTCGGATTTCGGCCATTTTTTACACCAATATAATACGAGTTTAGATAAGTACGTGAACTGAGTTTAGTAAAGATATATCGATTTTTGCTCAAGTTATCGTGTTAACGGCCGAGGGGAAGGACAGACGGTCGACTGTGTATAAAAACTGGGCGTGGCGATTTCGCCCTTTTTCACAGAAAACAATTATCGTCCTAGAGTCTTTGCCTCTACCAAATTTCACAAGGGTTGGTAATGTCTTGTTCGACATATGGCATTAAAAGTATCCCAGACAAAGTAAATGAAAAAGGGCGGAGCCACGCCCATTTTGAAAATTTCTTTTATTTTTGGAGTTGAATGGTGACATAATTTACTTATATACTGTAAAGATATTAACTTTTCTTTTAAAATTTGACTTTAAAAAAATTTTGTTTTAAAAAGTGGGCGTGGTCGTTCTCCGATTTAGCTAATTTTTATTAAGCATACATATAGTAATAAGGGTAACGTTCCTGCCAAATTTCATTATGATATCTTCAACGACTGCCGAATTACAACTTGCAAAACTTCTAAATTACCTTCTTTTAAAAGTGGGCGGTGCCACGCCCATTGTCCAAAATTTTACTAGTTTTCTATTCTGCGTCATAAGCTCAACTCACCTACCAAGCGTCATCGCTTTATCCGTATCTGGTAATGAATTATCGCACTTTTTCGATTTTTCGATCTGAGATTAGCGCCCAGGAACCTACATACCAAATTTCATCAAGATACCTCAAAATTTACTCAAGTTATCGTGTTAACGGACGGACGGACGGACATGGCTCAATAGAATTTTTTTTTTGGATACTGATGATTTTGATATGGAAGTCTATATCTATCTCGATTCCCTTATACCTGTACAACCAACCGTTATCCAATCAAAGTTAATATACTCTGTGAGCTCTGCTCAACTGAGTATAATAATACAGCACTATCGCAACACACAACGGAAAGCGGACACTCTGTTGATCTAGGTAAAGCGAGAATATTGGACGAGGAAAGGCGGGAAAAAGTGAGATACACAACAGAAAGTTTAAGAATTATGCAAAATAGAGAGAGAACTGTTAATAGAAAGGAAGATACAGCTGACATCTCCGCCGCATATCTTTTATGTTTATAAAGATTTTGTTTACATTTTCACATTCTTAGGTATTCACTGAACACACCCTTTCATACATACGCACATATGTAAACAAAACATACCAATTATGTTTGATGATCAAAGTCCAGTTTAATGACAAGTGTACTACATATTACTAGTACCATTTTTATACTTTTAATTTTCATGCATAACTTAGTTAGTTTATACTAAAATTGTGCAATTTGTGACGCCTAATGTAATCTAGGGATACATACATTTATATATGTAAATTTTTTACTAAACAGGAGCAAACAGATTGCTTAATTCTAACCGAAATTTCTTTTAATAACTTTGTTTTATGTACATTGTTATTGTGATAAAATTACTGTTTTGTGATAAAAATTACTAAATAAATTCAGTTTCGCTCCTGAAGAAGCTAAGGTGCTTAGCGAAACGTTAAGCCGAAATAGTGGAGTTTAATTTAGCTTTGCGCTAAGCAAATAACGGTCAAAAAGCCTATTTATACTGCTGTTAAATACACAATTGACCGGCTATCTTTTAATCAACTTTATTACAGTTTTCTATCAAAATACCTTTATAATAAGAAATTGGAGAAAATATTTTGAAATGGGCCAGCGTTTCTTTCTTGAAAAAGTAATTTCCAATGTTTTGGTATCCAAAACTAGAGTTGACCTATGTACACTCGAATTTTTAAAATATTTTTAATATCATTTGAGCACAGTACAATTTACGAAATTTTAAATATTCATTTTAGCACATTCGCACATCGAAGAATTGCACATAATATAATAATATTTTTATGCGACAATTATCTTTAAATCACGCCGCGAAAAGGTAACGCTTAAAAGTGAAGGGACCACAAAAAACTAATTTTGTATGTAAAATGCCAAAACTTTTAAGTAAAAATTGCCGCAACTATTGAATGCGAGAAATATTTTTTTATATTGTTGATTGAATTTTTGTTGATGTTCAATCAAACTTATGTACATATATGGTAGATAAACGGATACTTTTAATGCGCTTTTATCACATTTACACAGCAATTGTAGGTCATTTTGGGCGAAGAAATCCAAAATCGACGAATTACCTCATACAAATCGCATTTCCGATATGATTCATTTGAGCGCATTTCATTGCATTCGACCCGCAAATCTGCTGGGGGCCTACTCTGTATTGCGATGCGAAAGAAAAAAAACGCGAAATCGCAAAATCGGTACTCTGTATCTTGACATTCGCATGCATATTTTGACTTTCGCATTCACATTTTGCCCATTCGCAATTTTTCTCCCTTTTCGCATTTCCAGCACTCTGTATAGCGAAAGCGAATGTCAAACAGCATTCATTTTTGCATTTTTCTTGCTAATAGGCATTCGCGTTGTTCAAATATGTAAGTATTAATTGATGATTTTATAAACTGATAACTTTATATTCATTGGACATTCTTTTAAAAATATATAGGACAACTCAAAAAACAAAACAAACACAAAAGCAACAATTTGAAATCCTAGTGGACTTCATGGCAATACATCCAGATTTGGCCAAAGGTTACTTAAAACACCCAACGCGAAAACAACGGCCAATAATTTATGGAAGAGAGTAACGAGCCAACTAAATGCAGCTGGGCCACCGATTCGTGATATCACTGGCTGGAAAAAAGTAGGTTGGATGATATATATGTACTTTTAATTCTATAATGGGATTAATATAATTTATAGGTTTGGGCTGACTACAAAGTCCATTTGAAGGCCAAAATGCGTCGCAACAAAGCCAATATTGCTGGTACGGGGGGCGGCCCATCTGTTTACTCCGCACTCACCCAATTGGAACAGCAAGCTAGCGACTTGCTATCGATGAACCAAGCAGTCGAAGGGATAGCTGGCACGCGGGATTTCGGTGCGCGTCAGACTATGACGGAAGTACCAAGTGAAATTTTGGAAGCGGATTTTAATGACGACACCGATTCAGTTGAAATGAGTGAAGAGGAGAACGAGGAATCTTTCTTGCTATAACAACAACAGGAACCTTCCTGCAGCCGATCGCTACCTACTCCACGCAAGAAGCTGAGTCTATTGGAAAAGCAAGTGGGCAACCAAATTGAATACCAAAGCAACACAATAAATGTGCTAAACGAGATTAATGACAATTTGAAAAACATTGCCAGAACCATGAGAATTACATTAAAAATAAAAAATAAAAATTTAAAGTTTGCCAAAGAACAAGTTGTCCATAAACAAAGAATGGACCTTGAAAATTTAAGAATAAAATTAAACAAATTAGAAATTAAAAAACCAATGTTGGATGTGGAGTTACAGGCCAACAAAGCAATATCCAAAAAGTAGTAGCAGATACACAAAAAATTTGTTTAAAGATATGTGTACACAGAATTTATGTACTACAAGTGGCTTAGTTTTTGTAATGAAATGTACAGAATTTCCTTTTTATTTTCTATTTATTTACGCATGTACCTGCATATACACAGTTCATTACCGAAGTATAGTTTGGAGCACTTTTCACAATGATTCTGAAACATTGAGTATGTGTGTTATTTATATACAATTAGTATTAGTTTATATATATATACACACTTTGTAATCCTTACTTAAATAAAAGACTGAAATCGTGAATTTAAAATATAATGAATTATATTTAGTAGTTTAAGTTGTAGGCCTTAGCAGCCGTAAAAATACATAAATAAATAACGATTAAATTGAAACCACTTTTTTATAAAGCATTTCTATTGGAAATCATGTTATTTTTTATTTGGTCTCTGATACAACTAGCAATATTTCCCATTCTATGATTTTCCACGTTTTCTGTATTTATCACGTTCACTTCTTCCGGTTCAATTTCTGAACTGGGAGGATTTTCAACATTGAACATTATACAAATATTATGCAGGGCACAACAAACATTTAGTATTTGCACCACTTTTGCTGGAGCATAATGCAACTCTCTTGAGGCCAAAAGGCAGCGAAATCGACCTTTCAAAACACCAAAAACTCTCTCAATGAGATACCTTCCATTTGAATGTTTTTGATAGAAAAAATTTTCGTCGGAATCCTCCGTAGAATTCCTGTATGGGGTAAGAAGCCATGGTTCCAACGGATATCCTGCAGATAACAAAAAAATAAAGGTATTTTTAGGTGAATAGCATTCATTACCATTTATTATATGTATATATATTATGTTATATATTACATAAGTAGCTATGTTAATGCGTGTATGCTACCATTACATTAAAGCGATATATTAAAAAGCTTACCAAGAATTCGTTGGCCAGTATCTCCATTTTCATAGGCTGTCCTGAAATATTCGCGCTCACCGGACAAGTTCTATACGTGCGAATCGTGCGATGCATCTCCAAATTTACCATTGACCGCTCTTATTTGCATTTTGTGATCACATATCTAAAATAGAACAAAACATGTAGGCACAATAAAAGTAATCTTATTTAATCGAAATACACTTACGATCATTGCATTTATGCTGTGCTTAAGCTTTCGGTTAAAAAATAGATGATCGCCTTTTGATGGCCTTATCATTTGGATGAGCGCTCCCTCCACAGCTCCGATCACACCCGGAATTCCACATTTTGCATAAAAACTACGGTTGGCATCCTGTTTTTCGCGATTGCTCATTGAAAAAGTTATATGCTTTGGACACAATATCGTTTCAATTGCACTGCAAACTTCCAAAATACAACTCGAAACGGTTTGTTGTGACGGTCTTGGCCAATCAAGTGTTGGTATGCACCCTGACCAAGAAACTTCAACGTTGTAGAAACTTTTATTATTTCAGGAACTGCCGTTGCTCTCCGTGGAGTTTTCAACTCACTTTTAATGCTATTTAGCACATACAAAAAGGCTTCCTTATTAAGCCGAAAATTCTGCACAATACTAATGAATAGAACATAAAGCAATATTATATGTATGAGTAATTTTGTAACTTTTAAATTACCTTTGATCGCTGAGACTCATAATGTTGGAGTTGTCTCTTATAATCCTCCTATCAATCCTTTCTTCATTTAAATCGTCCCATAATGCCACAGAATCCATTTTTTAATTCGTTCAACAAAAATTAATCGTTTGCCGAAATTGTAATCGCCTAGTTTCTTTTGTTCTCTTTCTTTGACGTTTGGTCAGTGATGCATACTCAAGCAAAAAATTAGCGAAAAATAAAAAAGCGACATTGTTAGCGATGCGATAGCGCTACAGAGTTCCAATTACCTTTCGCATCGCAATTTATTTAATATTACTAAGTCAAAATGCATATACATTTTTATCCTCACAGACCGCAATAAAAGGCATTTAGAGAACGGGTTTTAATGGTTTCCAATATTATTTTATAAATTTGTTTTGCTTCAAATTTTAATTAAGACTTCATCTTCTAGAAAGTTGAGTCGGCGCCAGTATGGACGGCAAGCACACCTGCAAAGTTTAGCAGAATCTTCTTGACTTATATATTACATAAATAAAGGAAACAAAAGCAGGGATTATGCTGGACTGATGTGTTCATTGTTGCACATTGCATAATATATTGAGGTCTAGCATCTTATATCATACATACTTATGTTTAAGCGGGGATTACTATAAATGGGCGTATCTTGATACATAAATTTATTAATTGCATTTGGGACAGAAAGACAAAGTTTTTTTTAATGTTTTTGAAATGTAAATCTTTATTTGTTTGATTGTCAGTTTTAAAAAATTCATTTTGACAAGATTGTATCATTCACGGTAGCATCAAGGCAAATTAAACAAGGTGGAATTGACAACTAAAATATTTTGTGTAGGAATTCTTATTTAAAAAATTTCAACTAGCCCATTTGTGGGCCAAAGATATATTTTGGGTCCCACGATAATTTCTGATGGCCGAAAAAGTATTAATAAAGATATTTTGGTGGGAGAGTTGCTTGGAAGGTTTATGGAATTTTCCATCAGGCAATGGTTGAGTATTGAAGAGTTTTCAGCACCCGCCAGTGGTTTTCTTAGTACAACTCGGTTAAAAAGGAAATGAGTTGAAATTTTATCCCAAAGTTTAACGGATGAGATGATCCCCAGCTTTCCTGTCGTAAAAGGCGTCTAAAATAAACAGACTCAAAGGTTCCAGAGAAGCAACAAAATCTGTTTCTGCTGCAGACTGCCTAGTTCCAGAAAGTTCTAGCATAACTGCTAGGTTTCGGACTACATGATTCGAAAATATCCACTGTTAAAAGTGCATCATTGCATGTAATGTATTTTCTGTATTTCTGCATATATTTATAGCAATTAAAGTATGAATTTACGGATAAAAAACAAATTGTTTGAAAATTTTTTAGTTAAAATTGAAATTTGCATCCCTGTTGTTATTTAATGAACATTTCTCTCTCATGCCGGCCACAAATACAACTCGCTCAAACTTTCGGTTTTGCCCTGTGTTTTGAGTTCCCCCTTCAGCTGCCAAATCGAGCACGCAGAACTGCACACTGTCAGCACAGTGGAAATGTTCTTCGTTTGCCTTTTGGTAGTCAAAACCTTTGCTCAAATAGTCCATCAAAAATGAATTAATAGTTCATTAATATGTAGTTAGCTATACATTTAACAGATAACTAAAAATAAAAATAGCATAACATTTTAAATGCATGAATTTAGAATATCTTGATTATCTGGTTTTACTCAATACCAAGTTTGAATGAAGCTCAAATTACTTACCTATTTTTTAATAAAACAAACACGTTCCCATATTAAAGTATCCACATATCTGCACATATAAATATATGTAAATGAATTTAGGCGATGAAGCACCAGTACCAGACGACATCATTAAACCCACGTTTACCGAACGTCCAGTTATACGCCAAAGTGAAGACGGAGGCAATGTAACATTTGAATGCAGATGTGTCGGAGAACCAACGCCAACCATAACGTGGTATGAATTTAATTTGCAATAAAATAAAATAAACAAGTAAGAATAGCAATATACAAAGATTATTCAGTTTTGGTCATAACAAATAACCAAGTACAAAAATTATATTAAACGAAATTTTACAATCGATAGCTGATATCATTTGAAGTTACTTTTCCAGTTGTATTGGTTAATGACCCATAAGTGAATTTCTTCACGCTATTTTACAGCACGTTACATTGTTAAGCGAACTAGACAACAATTGTAAACAGTTTACTATTCACTGAAAGATTATTTAAGGACCTTTGTTACCGCAACGCAAAATCATAACAATGTTCGGTAGGGCATCGTTATAAAAAAATAAAAATAAACTCCTAAATCAGGGCCTATATCGTGTTATACGATCCGTGATCAAATTCGATTTTTTAAATCGCCGTAGCACTGAAATTATTTAGGTAATACGTGAGACAGTAACTATTAGTACTTATTATATTCATAATGTTCTATCAGTTTTGCAAACGTTTCATATCTGTCGTTTAAGTGAAAATGGTTTTCGATCCGTGATCGTAAAACACGATATGAGCCCAGAAGCTTTGAGCTTTTTCTATTAAAAATTGTTCTTGTACTAAAAACTATTTGAATATAATTGAATTCGAACCCTCACTCGCATCTACTGCAACTAAGACTTTTATCACCTGTCATTAAGACTAATTCGGCGGCATGTGAAATCTTCGAGTCAGTACACGGTATGTTTGAGACTAGCCGATAATAAAAAGTAAAATGCCCGCAAAACTGGCTATGGTACATGATTTCCGAAGGCTTTTATATGATACTAAAGCTTAAATGAAAATCATCCGATCGGCCCTTTTTTCTTAGGTTGAAAAAAGTAAATTTTTTAGTAATCGAGTAGAAAATATTTATTTTTTTCAAAATTTCCATCGATTGCGATTACATATCACTAAATAAATGTGAAAAAGTACATAAATAACAATTTTTTTTTAAATATGCATAAATACACATTGTTTAAATATTATTTTTATAAATGTAATATATATTGTATCGTTATTGAAAATAATATATTTTTAAATTTTTGAGCTGAAGGCAAATTTAAATAAAAACACAACTTTTTGTATTATAGTTGTATAATTTATTCTTGTCGATATTTCGGCTTTATTCTAAAGCCATCTTCGGGACTAGGGGTATAAAAAAACAAACCATTAGAACGTATTCTACATAATGTTTACGTATATACATATAATAAGCGACTTACTCATATAAATATGTTCGATCGACTAAATTAGCAATGGCCAAAAATCTGTGTTGAAGGTACAAAAAGCGAAAGTATGAAAAATAAACAAATGTACAGAATACCGCAAATGTAAACAAATTTTCAAGAACAGTAAGTATAAACAAAAATTTTACAATAATAAAATACATGTAATAATAAGACATAACTTAGTATGTATATCAACCCCCTTTTGCTTAGTTGTTGTCTTGAAGTATGCTGGATGCTGAATATTCTTATTTAAGTGAGCGCGGTGTATGTTGCTGTTGTTTCAAAATCAAATTGCGATAAGCACTCGCACAGTGGGAGTGTCCATTTTAAAATTAATTCGTTTTTCACTAGGAGTGTTCAATATATGTAGCATTTCTAAGGTATAGCGTTTTTGGTAATGTTTTTCCTTCTCCAATATATTTACGTTCTCAAAATCAGGGTGATGTCCTGTATCTTTGCAGTGGGCAGATAGGGCCGTCTTATTTCCTGAAAAACTGTTCCTTAATTTTATGTTTGACCTGTGACCGGAAATCCTTGTCATGAGCTTGAGTTTTGTTGTCCCCACATATACCTTCTCGCATACGCGGGACCCGTCGCCGTTGCATGGGATTCGATAAACTACGTCAGATTTCTCGAAATTGGGGATCTTATCCTTTATGTTATTAAAAACTTGCCTTAGTGTATTTTTGTACGTGAACGCTAGATTATAGCTATCCTTGTCGTATAGATTGGAGCTCCTTATCCTCTCCGATAATCCTGGAACATATTCCATTGTCAAATACTTTTTGTTAGCCGCGTCCGTTCTTTTTTCTTCATGATTTTTCGTGGTATGAAAATTGTGGATAAGTCTATTTGTTAACTCTTTGGGAAAGTCGTTCTGTTCCAGGGTTACTTTAATTATTTTAATATTTTTCTCGTGGAAAACCTCATCACTGATTGTGAGAACCCTTCTAATAAAATTTTTCGCCGTGTTTATTATTGTCCTTCTTTCATGCTTGGAGTTGTAGCTTATCAGCCTTCCAGAAGACGTTGGTTTCTGATACCAGTCAATAAGTAACTTATTATTCTTTCTGACTATTAACGTATCGAGGTAGGGGAGTTGACCATCCCTTTCTATTTCTACTGTAAATTGTATGTTCTTGTGGTACGTATTAAGCATGTGGAGCATATTTTGAATGTGTTCTTTTTTGACAACAGCAAAGATGTCGTCCACATATTTTGTTAGCAGCCTTGATTTTTCTTTGGACTCTAGCTCAAATTTTGTCAGTAGCTCTTCCATAACTATATCCGCTATAACTGGCGAGGCTCGGTGTTGTCTGAAATCAGAGGGTAATGTGAAAAATAATAATAATTTTTTCAAATTTTTTTGGCTACGACTATTTTTCCATGCTTCGAAGTTTAACATGCAACTTCCGATAATTCGGAGTTCTCCAACATGATCTAATTCATCTTTGGGTGCAATACACCACTTAGTTTATTTTTTAGCTGATTTTTTTCCCAATGAATCTTGATCATACGACTGAATCGATAAGATTATTTTAAGGAATCCACCACCACTATCTGCACCCAATTTCAAGTGCACGTTAGCTACTCCTCGGCTTGTTTTAACGTCCTTGATGAGTTTCTGCACATTCTTGCAAAATACTAGTTCTTCATCAACAACAGACTCCTTTCCTTTTTCGATAGAGTAAATGGAACTTTTTAACATCGAAATGAGTATCAAGTTAATGATTTAACGTTTGCAAATTTTCTTTGAAGTTTGGTTCAATTATTTTTCTTTTTCTTGTTGACATACGCAGAGACCGAGCAATACCACGTGCACAATTTGTCCAGTCCAAAATCAGTACTTATTTGAGACACATCTTTCGCGACATATCCTGACCGAGTGTTACACGGAATATAGTAGTCAGAATAATCGGGTAACTTACTAGATGTTTCACTGTCATTTTGTTTTTCTTCAGGTACAACGTGTTTCTACAATTTCCACACAATGCTTTCGGCAACCGCTCGTCACTGCTCCTATACACTACATGTTCGTTTATTTTCTGTTCCGAAGTAACAGTTATTTCAAACAAATTCTTTTTCATTGTTTTACACAATAAGCACAGTTTCAATAGATTTTCAGCGTGCGATAAGTGACAGTTTTTTTTTTATGCGCGATTACTTTCATTCTAATACGATGTATAAGCAAGCAATTAGTACACTGAATGTAGCATCCACATACATGGAGCCTCGGTTATACTACAATAAACGTAAACAAACTAAATGCTCCAGGCTTACTGTTCACATATTTTAATTAACGGTAAAGTTAGTGTTATCTTTATAAAAATAATACATAAACAATGTATATTTCTGCATATCGTCGGTCAATGCCAAAGTCACGAATGTGCATATTTGATGTTTTGTGAAAAACGCATTTCAAACCTTGAAGACATTGTTAAAAATAGAGATTTAATAAATAGAGATTTAATTTTGTATATTTAAACCACTATTGGAAGGTTTACTTTTGTAAACCACTAAGTAATGCTTATTGAAAAATGTTAATTTTCTAATTTTTTTCAAAAAAAATGCATATTCGATTTGGCTTTGCAAAATTTGACATATATAATACTTCGTTGAAACAAAAATGGCACATTCGTGACTTTGGCATAGTACCGACGATATTTGAACTAGAAATTGTTATTTATGTACTATTTTGAACCCGATTATAAAAAAATTTACCTTTTTCAACCTAAAAAAAAAAACGGCCGACAGAATGATTTTCATTTTAGTATTTGTATCATCTAAAAGCCTTCAGAAATCATGTACCATAGCCAGATTGCGGGCATTTTGTTTTTATTATCGGCTAGTCTCAAAACTACCGTGAGTACACTAATAATGCAAACATCAAAATTATTTAGTGAATGACTAGTCCAGTAAGTAAAAAATAAAAAGGAGATAAACAAAATAGGATCAAATTTTTTTTTCGTTTTGGGAATTGAATTTTCCAATTCCAATTGTTGGCAAGAGGACTTTTAATTTGCTTCTAAAAGGCCGGGTTAACAAACGTATAAGTGTAACATATGCACTTGCAACATTCTTGTGAAGAGGAATACAGATACATTTTAAAAGGTCAGGAGCGACAATAAGAAAAATAGGAGCAAGCACTGCATAAGCTTTTAATTTTTAGCCGTTAAAAAATGTGTTAACTTTCCGTTAGTTTTTTCTGCAATGTGCTTGTGCAACAGCTACATAACATATAATGGACTTTTCATTATCTAAATGTTCCGCGTTGAATCTATGGCTAAATAATTACCTCGTTGTAGCGTTTTTCCTGCCAATTTTATAACATGACGCTTTAAATCCTTTAAAGGCTATGCAGTTTATGTAAAAAAAATTTTTATTAGTGCAGGGAAAGATGACATATTCATAATCGAAAATTCTTTAAGCTAGTAGCAGTTTTTTTTAAATATCAAATTTATCAAACAACTATATGCTTAATATGAAATATAAAAACCCAAACATCCAATTTTAGAACTATAGAAAATCTAGATACTCTCCCACTAGTACTTATTTGGTACTTTAGGTTTAGTTCTGAACCAGAGACTTTTATTATTATTTACTAACACAGGGGTAGTTTCTGCTTCCTTACAGGGAGATGTAACTGTTTTTATACATTTTTTTTTATAAATTTGAATAAATGGTATTTATGTGTAGGTATGTTATGTATGGGAAGACGTAAATATATATGCCCTCTATGCACCAAAACTTGCAGCTAAAAATTTTAGGCTAGATCTGAAACTTTTTTGTATACATACATTGTATACATACATATATGAACAAACCAAATTTTATTTCAAACATAGAGTATACCCTGAACTGAAACTAGAAAAGTTTATACTTACAGTATTAAAAAAAATTGGGGCTGGTATGGTGTAGCTTGTTCTACCTACTGAGATATCACATCTGTGTAATAAAACATATCATAGCACCTTATATGCACAGCAAATTGTTTCGAAAAAGCGCTTTTCACAAATGAAATTTGCCCGAAACTATCCGGATTCTGGCAATGGATCCAACCAGAAATGCGTGGGCAACAATTTTATCTTGCCAATGAGCCATGAGATGACTTTTCTCGGAGTTTGAAGGCTGTGTAAAACCTCATTGTGAGGGTTAAGGGCAGAGAAATCGAATTTCCGCGTACAGTCGAAGAAGAGAACATTGTTAAAACAGGGTATAGCTAGTGATATTTTACAGAATATAAGTGTTCTAAAATCTGTGTATACAATTTTAGGTTTTTCCGGAAATGCGGTATAAAAAGTACAATAGGAGCAATTGATTGCACCCACATTGCAATAGTTGCTCCGACATCAAACAAACGGTGAGTTGGGATTATGTTTTCCTATTCCCATTTTAGGGTTGACAGCGTAAAAGGGGGTATATCGCTTCCATTGTTCATGCGTAGCACGTTCCACTTTCTATTTTCTTGAAAAAAAAAAAAAAACAATGATTTTAAAATACTTGTTACAAAAATAATGACCAATATTTAATTCTTACGTTTTTGTAGACTCCATTTCATGATTGCTGCACTACACAGCTGTTTACTTTATTTAGTTCACCACAATGTGGTGAAAAGCACAGGTCGTAGGGCTTTTTAGAGTTGTCAAGCTATGCACAGAATAGAATTATTTGTCAACTTGATACAAATCTTGATTACTTGTAAACTTATTGATAATTTGTCAAATTCACATAATAACGCTGTAAAAATCTGTTTGCATTAAAGACATCTTCAATTGACTTGTAAGATTGAAACATGTTTACATCATCAGCGTATATCAAAATTTAAGAAGCTTTATTGCAGTAGATATATCGGACCAAAATAACTGCCCTGAGGAGTTTCTGAAGACACATCAATGACAATGGATAAAGAATTTTTAAAAAAAACTCTTTGTGTCTGGTCAGAAGGATAAGATAAAAGCCATTGCGAGATACTTGGTTGAAAGCTCAAAAAATAATGTTTATCAAGAAGTAACGAATGCGCTTTACATACATACGAATACGCTCAGTATATACAACTTCCGTGTGCATATATTCTCTGAACTAATTTGAAACGGCATTTGTGAATTAAAGCAAGTTTGTAATTGTGGATTTTCCCCTATAAAATCCGTGTTGGCAATTAGCAATGTGGAGATGGATGATAAATAATTCTAGAACAGCAGGGAGCAAAGCTATGCCACGATAATTTTCTATAGATGAACAACTCACGCTTGTGAAGAGGAATAATGAAGATACATTTTAAAAGGACAATAAGAAAAAAGGAGGTAGCAAGCACTACATCTAGCTTTATACGGAGTTTCAATAATTTCTCCATTTTTTGCATCTAGCTTTATACGGAGTTTCAATAAGTTCTCCATTTTTTATCGTTTTACTTCAGCTTCATGCATTAGTACGCTTTTAATTTTTAGCCGTTTAAAAATGTGTTAACTTTTCGTTAGTTTTTTCTGCAATGTGCTTGTGCAACAGCTACATAAAATATAACGGACTTTTCATTATCTAAATGTACTGTGTTGAATCTATGGCTAAGTAATTACCTTGTTGGAGCGTTTTTCCTGTCAATTTTATAAGATGACGCTTTAAAGGCTATGAAGTTTACGTAAAAAAAATGCTTAATAGTGCAGGGAAATATGACATACTCATAATCGAAAATTCTTTAAGCTAGTAGCAATTTTTTTTTTAAATATCAAATTTATCAAATAACTATATGTTTTTTATGAAATATAAAAACCCAAACGTCCAATTTTTGAACTATAGAAAATCTAGATACTACCCAACTAGTACTTATTTGGTACTTTAGGTTTAGTTCTGAACCAGATACTTTTGTTACTAGTTACTAACACAGGGGTAGTTTCTGCTTCCTTACAGGGAAGTGTAACTGTTTATATAATTTTTTTTTATAAATTTGAATAAATATTATTTATGTGTAGGTATGTTATGTGTGGGAAGACGTAAATTTATATGCTCTCTATGCACCAAAACTTGCAGTTAAAACTTTTTGGCTAGATCTGAAACTTTTTTGTATACATACATATATGAAATAAACCAAATTTTATTTCAAATGTAGAGTATACCCTAAACTGAAACTACAAAGGTCTATACTTACAATATTAAAAAAAAGAAAAAAATTGAGGTTGGTATGGTGTTACTTTCTCTACCTACTGAGATACCACATCTGTGTAATAAAACACGTATCATAACACCTTATATGCATAGCAAATTGTTTCGAAAAAGCGCTTTTCACAAATGAAATTTTTTAATATAAAACACCAAGTTTGAACCCTGGTTGGTTGTTTTAAAACCAAACGTGTATACAAGTTCCTATCTTTAGAATTTTGAAACTTTTTGGTTTTGTTTCAAACCCAAAAGTGACTTCAAGTTTCTATTTTTAGATTTTTGGAACATTTTGGGATTTTTCTAAAACTATTTGACGATTTGGTGGCCGCCGTGGCGTGATGGTAGCATGCTCCGCCTACCATACCGAAGATCCTTGGTTCACGCCCCGGAAAAAGCAACATCAAAAACTTTAGAAACAAGTTTTTTCAATTAGAAGAAAATTTGTCTAAGCGGGGTGTTTGGAAAGCACTCCGAGTGTATTTCTGCCATGAAAAGCTGTCAGTGAAAACTCATCTGCCTTGCAGATGCCGTTCGGAGTCGGCATTAAACAAGTAGGTCCCATCCCGTCAATTTGAAGGAAAAAAAAATAGGAGCACGACGAAAATTGGAAGAGAAGCTCGGCCTTAGATCTCTTCGGAGGTTATCGCGCCTTACATTTATTTATTTGACGATTTTAGACTTATTGTTAAAATACGTTTTACACTGTAACTGAATAAAATTAAAAAACATAGAATGTAGAGTGCTGAAATTAAAAACAAACGATACGTCTTGGTTCTAAGACGAATATTTTATTCTGAAACTCATATACAAAATTTTCAAATCAAAAAATATAATACGTTTCATAAATTTTTCAACTACAACTTTTCCAGTTTAAGTTCAGAAATTTACAATTCAACTTCAGAAAATTGCAATTCAAGTTCAGAAAATTAAAATTCAAGTTCAGAATTTCCAACTTAAATTTAGAAATTTACAATTCGAGTTCAGATTTTCCAATTCAAGTTCAGAAATTACAATTCAAGTTCAGAACTTCCAGTTTAAATTCAGAAAACTACAATTCAAATTCAGAAAATTTCAATTCAAGTTCAGAATTTTCATTTTAAGTTCAGAAAATTACAATTCAAGTCCAGAAAATTACAATTCAAGTTCAGAAAATTACATCTCAAGTTCAGAAAATTACAGTTCGAATTCAGAAATTTATAAGTAGGGTGTTAATTTTCAAAAGTTATTTTAAATCTTGAAATCAAATGGAGGATAATTCTTTCCAACAAGTGCATGATGACGCTACGGCCAAGAAAGTACTTCAGTGGAAACAGCAGTTTGGAAGCAGTGGAAGGGAAAGACTTCCACAGAATTGCGAAGGTGGAGGAAGACTTGACCTCTCATGGTGCTCCCAATCGCCGCCAGTTACCGCGAAACAGGGAAAACTGGCATGATTTTTTACGAAACTGCCAAAATCGCGATTAACTGTCAATTCATGATGAATGATGATGATGGCGGATAAGTTGAGATATTTTGACATATGGCGCCAAGATCTATGCAGACAGTACCTATACGTTACTTCCGGGACGCTCCGTTGATTGTTCAAGTGGTCATATGCTCGTCATCACTGTTGTCATACTCAGGGCAGATCAATGGTTGTGACGCTAAGAATATAGCTGGATGGCATTGCAATTGCTTCTTATGAGCGAGAGTTTTTTTCTTCGCTATCTCGCAAAATTGATTTAAACGAGTTAAGATGTCCAATGCTTCCTTAACACATAGATACCATCTTACATACATTTATTTCCATTGGATGAAAAAAAAAAATACCCGACTACTTTTCTGAGCTTGAATTGAAAATTCTGAACTTGAATTGTAATTTTCTGAACTTCAATTGCAATTTTCTGAACATGAGTTGGAAATTTCTGAATTTAAATTGGAATTTCTGAACTTGAATTGTAATTTTCTGAATTTGAATTGTAAATTTCTGAATTCAAATTGGAATTTCTGAACTTGAATTGTAATTTTCTGAACTTAAATTGAAAATTCTGAACTGGAGTTTTAAATTTCTGAACTCGAATTGCAAATTTCTGAATTTAAATTGGAAATTCTGAGCTTGAATTGTGCTTTTCTGAACTTGAATTGTAATTTTCTGAACTTAAAATGGAAAAGGTCTAGTCACATATATGGGAACAAATATATGTGACTACACTACACATGTAATAAGTAAAACAAAAGTATACCCACTTGTACATACTCATAAATATATATAATAATTACAACCTATCAAATATGGCCGATTCTCGAAAATTGTAAGTTAGTGAAGGGGCATTATAGCATACATATTCCATGCAACTGATTGTTCAGATAAGAAGTCTTTCGTCAGCTCTACCTCATTTAAATAATCATACACTTGAAGCTTTACGGGATGTTTTGTCTATAGAAAACTAGTAATAAGTTTAATATCGGTTAATAACTACATAGGTTACAGTCTGCAATGGAGGCTTATAATTTAGACGACATTAAAATTATAATAACTCAGTTAGTTTTTAACATATTGTAACGAATTTAGGGAAAGTCCGCTTATTTTACACTTTCTACTAACGTTCGTATCGCTAAACTGTTGAATAAATAACTGTAATATTCAATAATGCGAAATGGTCTTTATTAAAGTACTTCACAATAACACTTCACAACCAATAGCTTGCATAAATCAAAACTGATTTTGCTTAATCAGCTTTTGCTCCTTTTATACTCTCTGTTGTGTCGTTCGCATCCTTCAAGGCGTTTCTTCTTCTAGAATTTACTACTTGTTTACCAGCTATAAACTTATCAGCTATAAACTACAGATGCACGTTTATAGCTTCTCGCATAGCAATATGCGCGTGTATATGTGAGTGATACTTCCACCGATGATTGCATACTTTTGTGAGTATCCCAGATATATGCATGTGTTTGTGCATATCTCTCCGCTTCTTGTATGTATATATGTGTAGACATAATGATTGATTTGTTTATGTAGATACAAGTGACTGTTTAGTATCGGCTTAGAGATGATAGTGTGCCTTACTCTTGCTAATATTAGTCACACTGCCCTCCATCTAAGTCTGATCATCCCGATCAGATAAATTTCTTGAACTATACGCTGCTAGCATCACCAAATGAACCATCCTTCTATTTCGTGGTTTCCCAATGATTTATATGCGGTAGATGGTATCACTGATCTTCTTCACAACTTTATACGGGCCTTCCTAACTGCACCAAAATTTGGATGGAACACCTTTCCGCCGGTGAGGGTTATATAGCAGTACCAAATCTCCCTCCAGGAAACCTTCCGAATTATTGTTCTTGTCGTACCTGTGTTTCATCCTAGTACCCATTATCCTGATTCGTTCCCTCACACTCTGTGTTTTGGCCAATGAACTACTTCGTAGATCTTGCGCTTGACGGATTGGCTTCGCATAATCAGTATCGTTCCCACGTTTCACAAGAGTAGTGCGCCCTGGCTCGAAACTACCCTCTCATTTTTTCTGGGAAATTCTTTCCTTCGTCTTTGTGCGTCCATTTGGTTTTGTAAATGCCAGTGTTTCTCTCGCATGTACTTTTGATTTCACTTTATTTGGCCCATTCCATCCATCAACCTTTGCCCGATCTACTGCCTTTGACTTTGGTAGTCTTTGTCCAATCGCCTCCATCAGCACTCGCTTACTGCTGAAGCCTTTCTCAAAACTGAAGTTGAGTGGTACATCCTGGTTCTTATAATGCATTATCCTTCTCTGCATATCCATCCTGTTGTCATGGTCAACTAAGAAGCCCCTCCCAATATGACTTCATCAACAATCTCCACCACAACGTATTTGTGTAAAACCATGACCTTCCCAATTAAGACTTCACAGATCCATTTTCCCTGGACTTGGTTATACTCGCCAGTGACCGTAAGCAACCTTGCTCCAGGTAACGGCTTTACTCTCCTCTTGACCAAATCAGATCGGAATAAGGAATGAGATGCGCTCGTATCTACAGTCAAAACACGCTCCTTGCCATCCACATTTCCTTTGACGGTAAGACTACTCGATGTTCTTCCAATTTGCGAGATAGATATAACGGGACATTCATTAACTGGGGCAAGTTTTCGATCTTTACATCTGACTCGCTCTTGCTTATCTCCTCCAGCTTTGTGTTTACGACCAGCCAAGTTGGAACTACCAGGACCGGTGCTGCAATGACGTGCAATGTGCCCTGGCTTTCCACGCTTAAAGCATTTGATTGCATCATTATTTTTCCGTTGCGTTCCCTTTAAAGCTTCCAAAATTGGGTCTACCCAGTCTGGCCTTTCTACCTCCACAAAGGCGTGCTTTGAAAGCTGGCTTACACAGAAGCGATGCTGTTTCCTCAATAACAGCATGTTATACCGTTTCTGTGAATGTAGGTTTTGGGTTTGCGTATGCCACTCGCTTCGTGTCCACGTCCCATATGCCATTTATAAAACTCTGGATTTTTATCCTCTCAGCATATTCCACGGGTGCGTCTGCATTTGCGAGATCAGCCAATCTTTCAACATCCGATGCGAATTCCTGCAAAGTCTCATTCGCTCTTTGGTAACGGTTTTGCAACTCGATTTGGTATATCTGTTTTCTATGCTCACTTCCATAACGTCTCTCGACAGCGGCTATCAATGCTTCATAACTGTTCCGTTCGCTCTCTGGAACAGTCTGTAAGATTTCTGCAGCTGGTCCCTTCAATGCTACGAAAAGTGCAGCAACTTTATCTTCCGCATTCCAATTGTTCACTGCTGACGTCTTCTCAAATAGAAGCTTAAAGACCTGGAAAGGAACAGAACCGTCAAAGGATGGCGTTTTTACCTTTGGATTACTCGCTGAAACAGCTGGGTGATTTAGTTGCAACTGCTCCATACGACCTTTTAAATCGCCGACTTCTGCCTGAAATTGGGCGATTTTTGCATCCTGCGCTTCCAGTTTCGATGATACCATTGCTTCCTGTTCTGACATCTGCGGAGATATGCGAGCCTCTTGTGCTTTTAATTGCTCGGCCATATATGTCTTCTGTTCTTCTAGCTGTGTTTCCATCTCGGATGTAATCTGTCTCGACATTTCTGAAATACTCATTTCTTGTGATTCCATCTTGGATGTTATGCGTGTCTCTTGCGATTCCAGTTGGGATGCCATATAAGTTTTCTGTTCTTCCAGTTGAGATGACATATATGGCTTCTATTCTTTCAGTTGAGTTTACATCTTGGATGTTACTGTCGACGTTTGTGCAGATATTGCAGCCAATATCATGTTCAAGGCTGTGCTCGTAACTGTCTGCGATGTTTAATTTTTCTCTTCAATTTTTGTTGTTGTCTCTTCCCCATCAGGTTGAAAGACATACTCCTCCACATTGATGCCTTCCGACTCAATAAACTGTCGTAGCCGTGCTTGGAGTTCGATCTTATTGCCGGTTGTATTCAATCCACGGTTCTCCAACTCTTTTTTAAGTTGCTGGATCCTTAATTCACTTAACTTCGCCATGTCCTTGTTGTGCTCTGCAACTCTGGAATTTATTCAACAATTCCCCTTCTGACACCAATTGTAACGAATTTAGGAGAACTCCGCTTATTATACACCTTCTCCTAACGTTCTTATCGCTAAACTGTTGACAAATAACTCTAATATTCAATAATGCGAAATGACCTTTATTAAAGTACTTCACAACCAACAGCTTGCTTAAATCAAACTGATTCTGCTTACTCAGCTTTTGCTCCTTTTATACTCTCTGCTGTGTCGTTCGCATACTTCTAGGCGTTTGTTCTTCTAGAATTTACTACTTGTTTGCCAGCTATAAACTCGCCAGCTATAAACTTCAGATGCACGTTTATAGCTTCTCGCATAGCCATATGCGCGTGTACATGTGAGTGATACTTCCACCGATGATTGCATACTTTTATGAGTATCTCAGATATATGCATGTGTTTGTGCATGCATGTGTTTGTGCGAAGAGAAGAAGAGAAGAACAAGGCGGTCGTTTTGATACGTGCTCCGTGTTTTTATACATACAAAAGCACTAAAAAAACGTACAATATCTAACAACAGGTGCGGGAAGCTGTATTCAAGTGGACAAATCTAAAAACATAGTTTGGGAGAGTGGAGTATTTAGGTGGTTAGTAATTTGCAAAAGCTATGTGATGTGCTGCCATTTCCGCAGTCGGCGCGCTGCAAACATCGCCAAGCACACTTTCACACAAACGCCTGCTGATACGCTGAGTACGGGTGAGAACATCAACAACCTGTCAAGCCGCTTTGTTGCTATACTGTCGCTACTAATTGTGCTCTTTATTTTGTGTTTTGACTTTTCTTTGCTATCATTAACTTAGCGCGAAAAATTAGCGCCCCAAAAGCACTGAATCTGTTTACAAATGTGAGTGATAGAAAGGGCAAGTGGAAGACATAAAGGAGTTAAAAATGTCAGCCAAAAACAGGGCTACCATCACGGTAGAAAAATATTTTTATACTCAGTTGAGCAGAGCTCACAGAGTATATTAACTTTGATTGGATAACGGTTGGTTGTACAGGTATAAAGGAATCAAGATAGATATAGACTTCCATATATCAAAATCATCAGTATCGAAAAAAAATTCGATTGAGCCATGTCCGTCCGTCCGTTAGTCCGTCCGTCCGTCTGTCCGTTAACACGATAACTTGAGTAAATTTCGAGGTATCTTGATGAAATTTGGTATGTAGGTTCCTGGGCGCTCATCTCAGATCGCTATTTAAAATGAAAGATATCGGACAATAACCAAGCCCACTTTTTCGATATCGAAAATTTCGAAAAATCGAGAAAGTGCGATAATTCATTACCAAATAAGGATTAAGCGATGAAACTTGGTAGGTGAGTTGAACCTATGACGCAGAGTAGAAAACTAGTAAAATTTTGGACAATGGGCGTGGCACCGCCCACTTTTAAAAGAAGGTAATTTAGAAGTTTTGCAAGCTGTAATCTGGCAGTCGTTGAAGATATCATGATGAAATTTGGCAGGACTCTTATTAATATTTGTCTGCTTAATAAAAATTAGCAAAATCGGAGTCTTTCTCCCACGCCCACTTTTTAAAAAAAAAAATTTTTAATTCAAATTTTAAAAGAAAAGTTAATATCTTTACAGTATATAAGTAAATTATGTCAACATTCAACTCCAGTAATGATATATTGCAACAAATTACAAAAATAAAAGAAAATTTCAAAATGGGCGTGACTCCGCCCTTTTTCATGTAATTTGTCTAGGATAATTTTAATGCCATAAGTCGAACAAATATTTACCAATCCTTGTGACATTTGGTAGAGGCTTAGATTCTAGGACGATAATTGTTTTCTGTGAAAAAGGGCGAAATCTGTTGAAGCCACGCCCAGTTTTTAAACACAGTCGACCGTCTGTCCTTCCGCTCGGCCGTTAACACGATAACTTGAGCAAAAATCGGTATATCTTTACTAAACTCAGTTCACGTACTTATCTGAACTCACTTTGTATTGGTGTAAAAAATGACCGAAATCCGACTATGAACACGCCCACTTTTTCGATATCGAAAATTACGAAAAATGAAAAAAATGCCATAATGAAACATGGTAATTGTATTGGTCTATTGACGCAAAATATAACTTTAGAAAAAAACTTGGCAAAATGGGTGTGACACCTACCATATTAAGTAGAAGAAAATGAAAAAGTTTTGCAGGGCGAAATCAAAAGCCCTTGGAATCTTGGAAGGAATACTGTTCGTGGTATTACATATATAAATAATTAGCGGTA
The DNA here is from genome assembly GCF_040869045.1 of Eurosta solidaginis. Lineage (NCBI taxonomy): Eukaryota > Metazoa > Arthropoda > Insecta > Diptera > Tephritidae > Eurosta > Eurosta solidaginis. The sequence continues at coordinate 98,220,092 of NC_090324.1, forward strand.
CCCGACAGATGATGTTCTGGATCACCCTGGTCCACATTTTGGTCGATATCTGGAAAACGCCTTCACATATACAACTAAGGGCCACTCCCTTTTAAAACCCTCATTAATACCTTTAATTTGATACCCATATCGTACAAACACATTCTAGAGTCACCCCTGGTCCACGTTTATGGCGATATCTCGAAAAGGCGTCCACATATAGAACTAAGGCTCACTCCTTTTTAAAATACTCATTAACACCTTTCATTTGATACCCATATCGTACAAAAAAATTCTAGAGTCACCCCTGGCCCACCTTTATGGCAATATCTCGAAAAGGCATCCACCTATAGAACTAAGGCCCACTCCCTTTTAAAATACTCATTAACACCTTTCATTTGATACCCATGTCGTACAAACAAATTCTAGAGTCATCCCTGGTCCACCTTTATGGCGATATCTTGAAAAGGCGTCCACCTATAGAACTAAGGCCCACTCCCTTTTAAAACACTTATTAATACCTTTCGTTTGATACCCATATTGTACAAACGCATTCTAGAGTCAACCCTGGTCCACCTTTATGGCGATATCTTGAAAAGGCGTCCACCTATAGAACTAAGGCCCACTCCCTTTTAAAATACTCATTAACACCTTTCGTTTGATACCCATATAGTACAAACAAATTCTAGAGTCATCCCTGGTCCACCTTTATGGCGATATCTCGAAAACGCCTTCACATATACAACTAAGGGCCACTCCCTTTTAAAACCCTCATTAATACCTTTAATTTGATACCCATATCGTACAAACACATTCTAGAGTCACCCCTGGTCCACGTTTATGGCGATATCTCGAAAAGGCGTCCACATATAGAACTAAGGCTCACTCCTTTTTAAAATACTCATTAACACCTTTCATTTGATACCCATATCGTACAAAAAAATTCTAGAGTCACCCCTGGCCCACCTTTATGGCGATATCTCGAAAAGGCATCCACCTATAGAACTAAGGCCCACTCCGTTTTAAAATACTCATTAACACCTTTCATTTGATACCCATATCGTACAAAAAAATTCTAGAGTCACCCCTGGCCCACCTTTATGGCGATATCTCGAAAAGGCATCCACCTATAGAACTAAGGCCCACTCCCTTTTAAAATACTCATTAACACCTTTCATTTGATACCCATATCGTACAAACAAATTCTAGAGTCATCCCTGGTCCTCCTTTATGGCGATATCTTGAAAAGGCGTCCACCTATAGAACTAAGGCCCACTCCCTTTTAAAATACTCATTAACACCTTTCATTTGGTACCCATATAGTACAAACAAATTCTATAGTGACCCCTGGTCCACCTTTATGGCGATATCTCGAAAAGGCGTCCACATATAGAACTGAGGCCCACGCCCCCTTAAAATACTCATTAACACCTTTCATTTGCTACTCATATCGTACAAACAAATTCTAGAGTCACCCCTGGTCCATCTTTATGGCGATATCTCGAAAAGGCGTCCATCTATAGAACTTAGGCCCACACCCTTTAAAATACTCATTAATACCTTTCATTTGATACCCATATCGTACAAAATAAATTCTAGAGTCACCCCTGGTCCACCTTTATGGCGATATCTCGAAAAGGCGTCCACCTATAGAACTTAGGCCCACTCCCTTTTAAAATTATCATTAACACATTTCATTTGATACCCATATCGTTCAAACAAATTCTAGAGTCAGGCCTGGTCCACCTTTATGGCGATATCCCTAAATGGTGTCCACCTATAGAACTATGGCCCACTTCCTTTAAAATACTCTTTAATACCTTCCATTTGATACACATGTCATACAAACACATTCCAGGGTTACCCTAGATTCTTTTTACAACATGGTGACTTTCCCTTACTTTGTCTTCACATCTCTCAACTGAGTATGTAATGTTCGGTTACACCCGAACTTAGCCTTCCTTATTTGTTTAGTTTATTTTTTGAAACCAGTCTTGCGAATATTTAAAGTTGTGTATCACAAAGTTGCCATGTAAAGTTGCATATCTTTTACATTTTCTTAGAAAGATATACATTTACAATGCCAGCAGAGTTCAAAGAATGTACTGCGAAACTGCTTCAGGTAGATGACATAGTAGCATGCTCGGGTGGGTGTGGCTATAGTTTCTGCTTGAAATGCAGTAATATTAAAAGAAATGAAAAAAAGATAATAGAAGATAATATGAACATAAAATGGTTCTGTAATGTATGTGCATTATCGGATACCAATACAAAATTTGTGGAAATCAAACATTTGATTAATAAATGTGAAGAAACAAAAATGAAAGCCGTTGATATTAAACAGATAGTCGAGCAGATATTTTTTAATAAATTCTGCCAGATTAAAAGTAGCATTATTACGGATTTCAACTCCCTTTTAGAGCATAACATAGAAATAAAATTGATTGCAATGAAGAATGAGATAGCAAAAGATTTATCTAATGAATTAAAAAAGAGCAATGAATTGCTTAAAGATTTACGCGTAGCAAATAATCAGCCAGAAAAACTATGTAACGGAAAGGATTTTAAAGTGTTAAAACTGTATGAAAATACCAATCGTAGAGAAGTAAGCTACATTGCGTTAGTGGAAACAGATGCAGTAACATTCGATAATGTGTTGCAACAAAAGAAACTATATATAGAGTGGGATACTTGCGTCGCTTATGAGCATATAAGTGTTTTGAGGTGTTTTAAATGTCTGGGATATAAGCACAAAGCAGCTGAGTGCACGAATAAAGTAGCTTGCAGCAAATGTGCTGGACCCCATGATAGCAAAGAGTGCAAATCTAACATTGTTAAATGTGTAAACTGTAGCGAACTTGTTCAAAAAAAAGTTATTGACGTCGATGTTAGCCATTACGCTTTCAGCAAAGTTTGTCCTGCGTATAAAAAATATTCGCAGCCAAGAAATAAGGCACGAATAAGTTGTATATATTTAAATATTAGCTGAACTAGAGCGTCTGATAGATGTACATAAACCACATTTAATATTTTGTTCGGAGACTTGTTCGACTGAAGAAATAACGAATCAAGAGCTACAGATACAAACATATAAACTTGTACGGTGCGATTCCCACAGCAGGCACAGGTGCGGTGTGCTAATATATATAAATGAAACAATTGAATACTCAATAAGTTACAACAGAACATTAAATAAGAACATCTGGTGTATTATACTAAAAGTTAAAAATATTTTCCCCCAATACCAAATAGCTCTGATATATCACTCACCGAGCTCGAGTGATGCAGAATTTATAACGTACTTATACGACATTTAAATAATAACTGCGTAACACAGGATAATATTATCTTTTTGGGCGATTTCAATATAAACCTTTACAAGAGCACAACTCATAGTAAACAGTTAGTTGACTTATTTCGATCCTTTGTTACGGAGCAAAAAATAGATTTTTATACACGAAAGGGCGATAAGACAGATACACTGATCGACTTTTTATTTACAGATAGTAGCTCTATATCATGTTTAAAATTAGAAGAGTTTCAGATTTCAGACCATGAAACGATTAAATTCAAAATCAAATTACATAAACTATTTCATATGAGAACGAAGAGAACCATAATCTCCTGGGAAAATTATACAAGCGACAGCCTTGCTAATGAACTACACTGACTTTGAAAATCTGAGTATCGAAAATAAGGCAACATTCCTATATAATACGCTATCAAGCGCAGTGACCACCCTGACATACTCTAAAGAAGTCAGTGTAAAACTTGACTTGGTTTTGAGCTGGCTAACTTAAATAAACGTTAGCTAAATCTTTATAAGATCAGCCTATCCACTGGAGAATGGAGTGAATATTATAGTGCGAAACGCCAATATAAACGGCTAATTAAAATAAAAAAGCCAAGTACATGGAAAACAAAATCAACCATAGTGTTGGTGATAGTAAGGTCATGTAGAAAAATTTGAAAAATTCCATAAACATGGCTAAAGAAAACAATGGTATTAAAAAAATTAAAATAAACGACCAACTCTACACAGAGGAAAATGAAATAGCGCAGTCTTTGAATAACTATTTCATTGATATTATATTGGAGATTAGCATGAATATTCCTACTTCTTTTAGTAATGAAGGTACTATAGATGAGCAAAATGGCCCTAATGTTTTTAAGTTTCAGAAAGTATCCACTTCAGAAATAGTTGATATAGTAAGTAAGTTTAAAATTAAAATTGGAGGGAAGAAACTTGTATCGGAAGGAGTCGTTAAAGACTCCATTAGGTATACAGGTTTTTTCTATTCTCAACTTGTTAATGAGAGCTTAGATAAAGGTCTCGTTCCTAGTTTATGGAAATCTTCTATAGTTGTGCCATTAGAAAAAGTTAAAAATACCATCAAAGCTGGGGAGATAAGACCTATAAACACGTTACAATGTGATGAAAAAATTTTGGAAACAGTGGTAAAAAATCAGCTGGTAAAATATTTAGAAGATAATTTAATTATTATACCTCAACAATCTGGTTTTCGAAAGAAACATTCCTGTGAAAGAGCCTTGAATTTGGTTGTAGCTAACTGGAAAGAAGATTTAAGCAGGAAAAAACACATATTAGCTGTGTTTTTGAATTTAAAACGTGCATTCGAGACGATCGACCAAAACTTAATGCTGAAAAAGCTTTCTTACATTGGCGTTTCTGGTATAGAACTAAAATGCTTTCAAGACTTTCTAATTAACAGATACCAAAGAACAGTGATTTGAACATCCGTATCGGATAAAAGGGAGGTACCTGTTGGTCTACCTCAAGGGTCTGTGCTGGCACCCATACTGTTCAATATATATATTAATGATATAACTAGCTCCATTAAGCACTGTGAAATAAAATTGTTTGCTGATGATACATTGCTGATGATAAGTGGGAACAATATTACTGAAATATATGCTAAGCTGCAAGAAGATCTTAACAGCGTATATGGTTGGTTATGCGTAAACAGACTAAAAGTGAATGTCAATAAAACGAAATTTATGGTTATATCTAGACGCAATTTTCAAAACAGTGAGCTACAAAACTTAAATATAAATAACGAACTAATTGAAAAAGTCAGCGCCATAAAATACTTGGGAATAAAAATAGATGATAAGCTGAATTTCAACGAGCACGTGGATTATACGGTAGGAAAAATAGCGAAAAAGTTATATTTTACACAACGAACCTGCAAATATTTAAATAGTAGGTATAAAATCATCGTATATAGATCTATAATCGAACCTCATTTTATTTATTGCCCAACTATATTTTTCATCTTGCGAGGTAGTCAGATATACAAGCTACAAAAGCAACAGAACCGAGCTATGAGATTCATTCTCAAAAAACGGTATGACACACCTTTCAGAGACATGCTATGCTCTCTTAATTGGCTTAGCATTAGACAGCAACTTTTTTATTATACCATAAAATTTATTAAAAACATAATAGAAGGAACTTTGCCTGCGTATTTGAGGACTAATATAAAATATATAAAAGATATGCACTCTGTAAATACTCGTAATAAAAATGATTTTAATCTGCCGGCTTATAAAACTGAAGCAGACAAATGTAATCTGTATTATAAAGGTCTTAAATCCTATAATGAACTACCGAATGATATTAAATCATGTCATTCCAATAAATTTAAACAAAAATTGTACAATTATTGCAGAACACTACCAATTTAGTGCTGGAGTGGTGGGCTTCCATAGCATCGATAGAAGTGCAGCGAAACTATTCTGCTATGTAGCGCCAAGACTTCCAAGCTCTTGTACGCATACAAAAAAGGTTGCCGGAGCACATACTGAAACGCATCACTCGATTAGCTCAGTGCATCGCCGTGCAGATGTCGCCTTCGCGCTTTACTAACATGCCTAAAATGCCTACATACTACACTTGCACAACACTTTGTTCGCATGATCTGGAAGTCTCCCATCCATAGTACTCCAAGGTAGGACATAGATGTAACTATTCTAGATTGCATAGTCCAGAAGACAACTATAAACATGTAAAATAGATTTAAGTTAGGCTTAGGAAAGCCGTAATAAATAAATACTCTTACGAATATTAGCAAAACTAAGGAGTGCTGCCATCTCTAAGCCGATGCTAACCAGTGACGTGAATTCACATCCATAGATCAATCATTATGATTCTACATAAACGAAACAATAATTGCGTCTACCCATATGTACCATGAACGTATACGAGCAGCGGAGAGACAATGCACAAACACATGCATATATCTGAGATACTCCTATAAGTATGCAATGAGAAAAACTATAAAATTGTGCAATTGTATTTACAGCTTAGAAGTTTCAGAGCTGCTGGACTAGTAGATTCTGGAAGCGCCTAGAAGATGCGAAGGTTGAAATCAAAGAGTATAAAATGCGGCAATTGTAGAGACGGTGGAATGCAGTTTGATTTGAGATTTCGATTAAGACGCTATCTAGCGAGCAAGAGCAGTATTATTTTGAATAGTAGAGTTTCATTGAGCTATCAATCAGTGTGGTTATTAAGCAAGCTATTCGTTACACAGTTTGGGTGTTATTATGAAGTACTTTAATAAAGGCCATTTTGCATTATTACATATTGGAGTTATTTATTCAACAGTTTAGTGATTCGAACTTAGAAGAAGGGCAAATAAGAGGATTTGCAAGTAAATTCGTTACAATTGGTGTCAGAAGAGGAATTGTTGAATAAATTCCAGAGGACAACAAGGATATGGAAAAGTACGGTGAATTGAAGATCCAGTAACTAAAGAAGGAGTTGGAGAGCCGTGGATTGAATACAAGCGGCGTTAAACTTGAACTTCGGGCACGGCTACGAGAGGCAATGGAAGCAGAAGGAATTGATGTGGAAGAGTATGTCTTTCATCTTGATGGCGAGGAGACAACAAAAATTGAAGAGAAAAACGAAACATCGCAGACGGTTACCAGCACAGACTTGAACATGATATTGGCTGCAATATCTGCACAAACATCGACAGTAGCATCAATGTCATCGCAAATGTCAGAAATGTCGGCACAGATTGCATCCAAGATGGAAACACAGCTCGACCAACAGAAGACATATATCGCATCCTAACTGGAATCACAGGAGGCACGTATTTCAGAAATGATGTCGCAAGTGTCATCTCAACTGGAAGACCAAAAGACATATATGGCATCTAAATTGGAAGCGCAAGAGGCACGCATATCTGAAATGTCGGCAGAAATTTTGGAACAGGTATCATCAAAACTGGAAGCGCAGGATGCAAAAATGGCTCAATTTCAGGCAGAAGTAGATGATTTAAAAGGTCGTATGGAGCAGTTACAACTAAATCGCCCAGCTGTTTCAGCAAGCAATCCAAAGGTAAGGACACTATAGGTTGACGGTTCTGTTCCTGTCCAGGTCTTTAAGCTACAGTTTGAGAAGACCGCAACAGCGAACAACTGGAATCCTGAATTTAAATTTGCTGCACTCTTCGTAGCATTGAAAAGACCAGCTGCCGAAATCTTACAGACTATTCCAGAGTACGAACGGAACAGCTATGAAGCATTGATGGCCGCTGTCGAGAGAGAGAGAGTTATGGAAGCGAGCATAGAAAACAGATATTCCAAATTGAGTTGCAAAACCGTCACCAAAGAGCGAATGAGACTTTGCAGGAGTTTACCTCGGATGTTGAAAAGTTGGCACATTTGGCAAATGCGGACGCACCCGTGGAGTACACCGAGAGGGTAAAAATCCAGAGTTTTATAAATGGCATACGGGACGTAGAAACGAAGCGAGCGACATATGCAAACCCAAAACCTACATTCGCAGAAACGGTATCCCATGCACTGACTCAAGAAACAGCATTACTTCTGTGTAAGCCAGTTTACAAAGCACGCCGTGTGGAGGTAGAAAGGCCAGAGTGGGTAGACGCAATATTGGAGGCGCTGAAAGGATCGCAAAAGCGGAGTGAAAAAGTTATCAAATGTTTCAAATGAGGGAAGTCCGGTCACATTGCCCGTCATTGCGATCTTGATCTAGTAGTTTCAACAATGTGGGTGGCCGTAAACGCAAAGCTGGAGGAGATGAGCAAGAGCGAGTAAGAGGTAGAGATCGAGAGCTAGATCCAGCTATTGAATGCCCTGTGATATCTGTGTTGCAAATTGGTAGAAAATCGAGCAGTCTTACCGTCAGAGGGAATGTGGATGGCAAAGAACATGTACTGACTGTAGATACGGGCGCATCTCATTCCTTGATTCGATCTGATTTGGTCTACAGGAGAGTTAAGTCATTACATGGAGCAAGGTTGCGTACGGTCACAGGCTAGTATAACCAAGTCGAGGGAGAAGTGATATGTGAAGTCCTAATTGGGAAGGTCATGGTTTTACACAAATTCGTAGTGGCGGAGATCGTTGATGAAGTCATATTGGGAGTGGACTTCTTCGTTGACCATGACATCAGGATCGATATGCGGAGAAAAATTATGCGCTATAAGAACCAGGACATACAACTTAACTTTAGTTTGGAAAAAGGGTTCAGCAGTAATCGGGTACTGGTGGAGAAGACTCGACAAAGGCCACAAAATTCAAAGGCAAATGTTGATGGAACAAATGGGCCAAACAAATCAAAACCGAAGGTACCTGTGAGAGAAACACTGGCATTGAAAATCCCTAACGGACGTACTAAAACGAAGGAAAGGATTTCGCAGAAAGAATGCAAGGGTGGTTTCAAGCCAAGGCACACTACTGTAGTGAAGCGTCGGAACGATACTGATTATGCAAAGCAAATCCGTCCAGCGCAAGCTCTACGAAGTAGTTCATTGGCCAAACAACAGAGTGTGAAGGAACGACCCAGGGTAATGAGTAGTAAGATGAAACACTGGCATGAAGAATTTTAATTCGGAAGGGTTCTTGGCGGGAGATTTGTTACGGTTAAACAACCCTCACCGGCGGAAAGGTGTTCCAGCCAAATTTCGGTGCAGTTGGGAAGGCCCGTACAAGATTGCGAAGAAGATCAGTGATACCATCTACCGCATTCAAAGCATTGAGAAACCACGGAGTAGAAGAGTGGTACATTTGGAGATGCAAGCGACGTTTAGATCGGGAGATTTGTCTAATCGGGGCGATCAGACTTAGGTGGAGGGCAGTGTTACGAATATTAGCAAAATTAAGGAGTGCTGCCATCTCTAAGCCGATGCTAAGCAGTGACGTGAATTCGCATCCATAGATCAATCATTATATATCTACATAAACGAAACAATAATTGCGTCTACACATATGTACCATGTACGTATAGGAGCAGCGGAGAGTCAATGCTCAAACACATGCATATATCTGAGATACTCCTATAAGTATGCAATGAGAAAAACTATAAAATTGTGCAATTGTAGTTACAGCTGAGAAGTTTGAGAGCTGCTGGACTAGAAGATTCTGGAAGCGCCTAGAAGATGCGAAGGTTGAAATTCAAGGAGTATAAAAGGCGGCAATTGTAGAGGCGCTGGAATTCACTTTGATTTGAAATTTCGATTAAGACGCTATCTAGCGAGCAAGAACAGTATTATTTTGAATAGTAGAGTTTCATTGTGGTTATTAAGCAAGATATTCGTTGCACAGTTTGAGTGTTATTGTGAAGTACTTTAATAAAGGCCATTTTGCATTATTACATATTGGAGTTATTTATTCAACAGTTTAGTGATTCGAACTTAGCAGAAGTGCAAATAAGAGGATTTGCAAGTAAATTCGTTACAATACATTACACTACATTATATCTCTCCGCTTCTTGTATGTACATATGTGTAGACATAATGATTGATTTGTTTATGTAGATACAAGTGACTATTTAGTATCGGCTTAGAAATGATAGTATGCCTTAGTGTTAATATTCGTCACAATATATAAGAAAAGGAATACTCAATTAACTCGTAATCAATTTCCAATTTTGATTCAGTTCAGTGTCGGTATAGTCTTACTATAAATTAGTCAATACAGATAGCACCAAAGTTGACAAATCTAAAAAAAGTAAAAAATTTGTTCATTGCAAAAATTTTCGGCGCTCTGTTATGTAGACATAATGATTGATTTGCTTATGTAGATACATATGACTCTTTAGTATCGGCTTAGAAATGATAGTATGCCTTAGTGTTGCTAATATTCGTTACAATATATAAGAAATGGAATACTCATTGAACTCGTAATCAATTTCCAATTTTGATTCAGTTCAGGGTCGGTATAGTCTTGCTATAAATTAGCCAATACAGATAGCATCAAAATACAAAAATACAGCATTTTCAAATCAAAAAATATAATACATTTCATCAATTTTTCTACTACACCTTTTCCAGTTTAAATTCAGAAATTTACAATTCAACTTCAGAAAATTGCAACTCAAGTTCAGAAAATTAAAATTCAAGTTCAGCAATTCCAATTTAAATTCAGAAAACTACAATTCAAGTTCAGAAAATTTCAATTCAAGTTCAGAAAATTACAGTTCGAATTCTTCGAAAAATTACAGTTCAATTTATAAGTAGTGTCTTAATTTTCAAAAGTTATTTTAAATCTTGAAATCAAATGGAGGATAATTCTTTCCAACAAGTGCATGATGACGCTACGGCCAAGAAAGTACTTCAGTGGAAACAGCAGTTTGGAAGCAGTGGAAGGGAAAGACTTCCACAGAATTGCGAAGGTGGAGGAAGACTTGACCTCTCATGGTGCTCCCAATCGCCGCCAGTTACCGCGAAACAGGGAAAGCTGGCATGATTTGTTACGAAACTGCCAAAATCGCGATTAAGTGCCAATTCATGATGAATGATGATGATGGCGGATAAGTTGAGATATTTTGACATATGGCGCCAAGATCTATGCAGACAGTACCTATACGTTACTTCCGGGATGCTCCGTTGACTGTTTAAGTGGTCATATGCTCGTCATCACTGCTGTCATACTCAGGGCAGATCAATGGTTGTGACGCTAAGAATATAGCTGGATGGCATTGCAATTGCTTCTTATGAGCGAGAGTTTTATCTTCGCTATCTCGCAAAATTGATTTAAACGAGTTAAGATGTCCAATGCTTCCTTAACACATAGATACCATCTTACATATATTTATTTCCATTGGATGAAAAAAAATACCCGACAAATTTTCTGAACTTGAATTGAAAATTCTGAACTTGAATTGTAATTTTCTGAACTTCAATTGCAATTTTCTGAATTTTAATTGCAATTTTCTGAACATGAGGTGGAAATTTCTGAATTTAAATTGGAATTTCTGAACTTGAATTGTAATTTTCTGAATTTGAATTGTAAATTTCAGAATTTAAATTGGAATTTCTGAACTTGTATTGTAATTTTCTGAATTTAAATTTAAATTCTGAACTGGAGTTTTAAATTTCTGAACTTGAATTGCAAATTTCTGAATTTATATTGGAAATTCTGAACTTGAATTGTGCTTTTCTGAACTTGAATTTTAATTTTCTGAACTTAAAATGGAAAAGGTCTAGTCACATATATGGGAACAAATATATGTGACTACACTACACATGTAAAACAAAAGTACACCCACTTGAACATACTCATAAATGCATATAATAATTACAACCTATCAAATATGGCCGATTCTCGAAAACTGTAAGTTAGTGAAGGGGCATTATAGCATACATATTCCATGCAACTGATTGTTCAGATATGAAGTATTTCGTTAGATCTACCTCATTTAAATAGACATACACTTGAACCTTTACGGGATGTTTTGTCTATAGAAAACTAGTAATAAGTTTTAAATCGGTTAATAACTACATAGGTTACAGTCTGCAATGGAGGCTTATAATTTAGGCGACATTAAAATTATAATAACTCAGTTAGTTTTTAACATATTGTAACGAATTTAGGGAAACTCCGCTTATTTTACACTTTCTACTAACGTTCGTATCGCTATAATGTTGAATAAATAACTGTAATATTCAATAATGTGAAATGGTCTTTATTAAAGTACTTCACAATAACACTTCACAACCAATAGCTTGCTTAAATCAAAACTGATTCTGCTTACTCAGCTTTTGTTCCTTTTATACTCTCTGTTGTGTCGTTCGCATCCTTATAGGCGTTTCTTCTTCTAGAATTTACTACTTGTTTACCAGCTATAAACTTATCAGCTATAAACTACAGATGCACGTTTATAGCTTCTCGCATAGCAATATGCGCGTGTATATGTGAGTGATACTTCCACCGATGATTGCATACTTTTGTGAGTCTCTCCGCTTCTTGTATGTATATATGTGTAGACATAATGATTGATTTGTTTATGTAGATACAAGTGACTGTTTAGTATCGGCTTAGAGATGATAGTGTGCCTTACTGTTGCTAATATTCGTCACACTGCCCTCCATCTAAGTCTGATCGTCCCGATCAGATAAATTTCCTGATCTATTCGCTGCTAGTATCTCCAAATGAACCATCCTTCTATTTCGTGGTTTCCCAATGATTTGTATGCGGTAGATGGTATCACTGATCTTCTTCACAACTTTGTACGGGCCTTCCCAACTGCACCAAAATTTGGATGGAACACCTTTCCGCCGGTGAGGGTTATATAGCAGTACCAAATCTCCCTCCCGGAAACCCTCCGAATTATTGTTCTTGTCGTACCTCTGTTTCATCCTAGTACCCATTATCCTGATTCGTTCCCTCACACTCTGTGTTTTGGCCAATGAACTTCTTCGTAGATCTTGCGCTTGACGGATTGGATTGTGTAAAACCATGACCTTCCCAATTAAGACTTCACAGATCCATTCTCTCCGGACTTGGTTATACTCGCCAGTGACCGTAAGCAACCTTGCTCCAGGTAACGGCTTTACTCTCCTCTTGACCAAATCAGATCGGAATAAGGAATGAGATGCGCTCGTATTTACAGTCAAAACACGCTCCTTGCCATCCACATTTCCTTTGACGGTAAGACTACTCGATGTTCTTCCAATTTGCGAGATAGATATAACGGGACATTCATTAACTGGGGCAAGTTTTCGATCTTTACATCTGACTCGCTCTTGCTTATCTCCTCCAGCTTTGTGTTTACGACCAGCCAAGTTGGAACTACCAGGACCGGTGCTGCAATGACGTGCAATGTGCCCTGGCTTTCCACGCTTAAAGCATTTGATTGCATCATTATTTTTCCGTTGCGTTCCCTTTAAAGCTTCCAAAATTGGGTCTACCCAGTCTGGCCTTTCTACCTCCACAAAGGCGTGCTTTGAAAGCTGGCTTACACAGAAGCGATGCTGTTTCCTTAATAAGAGCATGTTATACCGTTTCTGTGAATGTAGGTTTTGGGTTTGCGTATGCCGCTCGCTTCGTGTCCACGTCCCATATGCCATTTATAAAACTCTGGATTTTTATCCTCTCAGCATATTCCACGGGTGCGTCTGCATTTGCGAGATCAGCCAATCTTTCAACATCCGATGCGAATTCCTGCAAAGTCTCATTCACTCTTTGGTAACGGTTTTGCAACTCGATTTGGTATATCTGTTTTCTATGCTCACTTCCATAACGTCTCTCGACAGCGGCTATCAATGCTTCATAACTGTTCCGTTCGCTCTCTGGAACAGTCTGTAAGATTTCTGCAGCTGGTCCCTTCAATGCTACGAAAAGTGCAGCAACTTTATCTTCCGCATTCCAATTGTTCACTGCTGACGTCTTCTCAAATAGAAGCTTAAAGACCTGGAAAGGAACAGAACCGTCAAAGGCTGGCGTTTCTACCTATGGATTAATCGCCGAAACAGCTGGGTGATTTAGTTGCAACTGCTCCATACAAACTTTTAAATCGCCGACTTCTGCCTGAAATTGAGCGATTTTTGCATCCTGCGCTTCCAGTTTCGATGACACCATTGCTTCCTGTACTGACAGCTGCGAAGATATGCTAGCCTCTTGTGCTTTCAACTGCTCGGCCATATATGTCTTCTGTTCTTCTAGCTATGTTTCCATCTCGGATGTAATCTGTGTCGACATTTCTGAAATACGCATTTCTTGTAATTCCATCTTGGATGTTATGCGTGTCTCTTGCGATTCCAGTTGGGATACCATATATGTTTTCTGTTCTTCCAGTTGAGATGACATATATGTCTTCTTTTCTTTCAGTTGAGTTTCCATCTTGGATGTTACTGTCGACGTTTGTGCAGATATTGCAGCCAATATCATGTTCAAGTTTGTGCTCGTAACTGTCTGCGATGTTTCATTTTTCTCTTCCATTTTTGTTGTTGTCTCTTCCCCATCAGGTTGAAAGACATACTCCTCCACATTGATGCCTTCCGACTCAATAAACTGTCGTAGCCGTGCTTGAAGTTCGATCTTATTGCCGATTGTATTCAATTCATGGTTCTCCAACTCTTTTTTCAGTTGCTGGATCATTAATTCACTGAACTTCTCCATGTCCTTGTTGTGCTCTGCAACTCTGGAATTTATTCAACAATTCCCCCTTCTGACACCAATTGTAACAAATTTAGGAAAACTCCGCTTATTTTACACCTTCTTCTAACGTTCTTATCGCTAAACTGTTGAACAAATAACTCTAATATTCAATAATGCAAAATGACCTTTATTAAAGTACTTCACAACCAACAGCTTGCTTAAATCAATCTGATTCTGCTTACTCAGCTTTTGCTCCTTTTATACTCTCTGCTGTGTCGTTCGCATACTTCTAGGCGTTTGTTCTTCTAGAATTTACTACTTGTTTACCAGCTATAAACTCACCAGCTATGAACTACAGATGCACGATTATAGCTTCTCGCATAGCCATATGCGCGTGTATATGTGAGTGATACTTCCACCGATGATTGCATACTTTTATGAGTATCTCAGATATATGCATATGTTTCTGCATATCTCTCCGCTTCTTGTATTTACATATGTGTAGGCATAATGATTGATTTGTTTATGTAGATACAAGTGACTGTTTAGTATCGGCTTAGAAATGATAGTATGCCTTAGTGTTCGTCACAATATATAAGAAATGGAATACTAATTGAAATTGTAATCAATTTACAATTTTGAGTCAGTTCAGGGTCTTGCTATAAATTAGTCAATACAGATAGCACCAAACTTGACAAAACTAAAAAAGTGAAAAATTTGTTCATTGCAAAAATTTTCGGCGCTGTGTTATGTCTTCCTAGTTGATATGTATATCGTTATAGAGGTCTAAATTTCACTTTATATAATCCTGAAAGAAACTGTAAACCAGTTTATAGCAAACAAAGTTATAGGCTCGCAAGAGATCAAAGGACGAAAAGCCGTTTCTTTGCCCGTAACCCCCAATTTTGGGGGTGTCCAGGGAAAATCTTGTATGCAGTCATTCTTATATCTTCAAATCTGCTAGAAAAATAGTAGCACTTTTGGTATCATACAGTCCAAATATTCTATTTTTAATTTTCTTACAATTGAAATTTTTTTTGAATTTGTAAAATAAGAAAGAAATACTTGCTATAGGTGCACAGATAAATATTGTTACGAATATTAGCAACACTAAGGGGTATTACCATCTCTAAGCCGATGCTAAACAGTGATTTGTATGCACATCAATAATTCAATCATTATGTCTACACAAATGTCCTTACGAGCAGCGGAGGAGCAACACACAAACAGATGCGTATATCTTATCTAAGGTGCTCACAAGAGAGGGCAATAATTTGTGCAAGTATTATGAGAAGCAATAAACATAATTGTGGCTTGTGATTTTGTAGCTGATAACTAACTAGTAAGTTCTGGAATGGAAAAGCTTAGAAGTATGCAACGAGGAAATCAGACAGTATAAAAAGGCGACAGTAGCGGCGCGAGAGTTTAGTTTCATTTGAGCTATCAAGCAGGTTTGATTAAAACGCTTTCTGGCGGGCAATAGCAGTTTTATTTATTGTGAAGTACTTTAATAAAGGCCATTTTTCCATTATTCAATATTGGAGTTATTTATTCAACAGTTTAGTGATTCGAACTTAGCAGAAGATTACAAATAAGAGGATTTGCAAGTAAATTCGTCACAATACATTTCGAATATTGTGGTTTGTTCGTTTGATACATTTTCTATTCCGATTTACCAACTATATTTTCAACAGTGTTGAGCCATCGGTGCCTTTTTAAATTCTTTCACAAAAGATGTACGCTATTTAGCAGCGGTTTATTGGAAGTTTATTAGTACAAAAATCAAAACTAATTTTTTTTAATAATTTGGGAAACATTTAAACAACGTGACATCAGGACGGATAAGGCGACAGCTGTTTCGATTATATTTTGTAAATCTCTTCAGAGCCTTTTCTCCCGGGAGTGGGAGTCGAAACCGCACTCCTACGATAGTTGAAATGGTTACAAACGCATTCAGCTACGTCATGCCTTAGTTGTTGTAAAGTTTTTCCCAATTACCTTCTTTTGCATATTTTAATCTTTTACACATTGCATAACTTCGTATGCAATTATGTGTTAAAGCTATGCTTGTTGGTACGGCGGTTTTCAAAGAAACTTTGGTATTGTTGCTGTTTTTGTTCTATTTATAGAACTACAACGAATTAACCAATTTTGTCTGTTTGTATGATTTAAAGGGGGATTGCCCGTATTGCTTTATTAAATAAATAAATTATAAAATTAAAAAATTGCTTCAAATAAAAGTTTTCACACATTTAAAAAAAAAAGCAATACGGGCAATCCCCTGGCGGCCATCGTGGTGTGATGGTAGCGTGCTCCGCCTACCACACCGTATGCCCTAAGTTCACACCCTGGGCAAAGCAACATCAAAATTTTAGAAAGAAGGTTTTTCAATTAGAAGAAAATTTTTCTAAGCGGGGTCGCCCCTCGGCAATGTTTGGCAAGCGCTCCGAGTGTATTTCTGCCATGAAAAGCTCTCAGTGAAAACTCATCTGCCTTGCATAAAATATGTAGGTCACGTCCGGGCAATTTGTAGGGAAAATCAAGAGGAGCACAACGCAAATTGGAAGAGAAGCTCGGCCTTAGATCTCTTCGGAGGTTATCGTGCCTTACATTTATTTTTTTATTTTATAAAATTAAAAATTTCTTCAAATAAATGTGTTCACACATTAAAAAAAAAAAAAAAGCAATACGGGCAATCCCCGATTAAATCATACAAACAGATAAAATTGGTTAATTCGTTATAGTTCTATAAATAGAACAAAAACAGCAACAATACCAAAGTTTCTTTGAAAACCGCCGTACCAACAAGCATAGCTTTAACACATAATTGCATACGAAGTTATGCAATGTGTAAAAGATTAAAATATGCAAAAGAAGGCAATTGGAAAAAACTTTACAACAACTAAGGCATGGCGTAGCTGAATGAGTTTGTAACCATTTCAACTATCGTAGGAGTGCGGGTTCGACTCCCACTCCCGGGAGAAAAGGCTTTGAAGAGATTTACAAGGTATAATCGAAACAGCTGTCGCCTTGTCCGTCCTGATGTCACGTTGTTTAAATTTTTCCCAAATTATTGAATAAATTATAAAATTTAAAATTGCAATACGGGCAATCCCCGATTAAATCATACAAAACTCATTTCTTTACAAAACGCAATAGAGTAAGACATCTTGGAAAAAGAAAAGTAACGCCAGTACTTTGAAATCGCATTTTTGTATAATTTTACCAGAACCAGGATTGCATCAGCTTGAAACGCATCTCTCATCCAGATGTAAGAAACGTCTATGAAATTTTTAAAGGATGAAGAAAGTTAGGGATTTATACAATACCTTAATAAATAAAAAATAATAATAAAAAAAAAAACTTAAATAAACTTTTGGCTCTGAAATTCGAAGAAATATGAAAAGGACATGACTTCGTATTGACATTTGGCTTGTTTTTGTTCTCTGAAATCAGTAAGTTCTTCATTACATAAAGTTTGCGTACGGAATAAATAAGAGACCACTTTCTGTACAAATGCTGTGATTAACACTACCAGCATTGAGCGATGAAAAATTGGAAAGCCTTGAATATTGACCCTTGGAAGACTATCAGCCATTTATAGATAAACACGATGGTAGTCCAATTTAAACTTTTTTAATGTTTTCCTCACCGGCCTGATAAGATTTGAAATTTTTTAAACATTAGTCAGGATTCTGTTTTTAACTTAAATTCACTACCTCCATGATGTTGTTCAATAAATTTAGCTAGCTTTTCATGAGGAGTTAAACTAATACAATTTGGACAAATTTTAAAATTAATTCGGAGTTAAAAAGTTCTGCGGTAACCCTTAGTGGGTGGATTTGTTAAGTACATAATACGTAATACTAAATAAGCCTATGTACTGTTAGATATGCGTAGAGAAATGTATAATTTTGCAATAATATAAGAAAGCATCCGCAATGGCAAATTCTTACTTGTTTATATATATATTTAAAGCGCGTTTTTAATGTTGTTATCTTTGATGTTAAATTATTTTCGTACCACTTATGCATTCTTGAAAAAGGTTTCATGGACAAGAAGAGCTCAAAGAAGGCGGAAGATATACTATGACCTCAACTTTGGATCAAAAACTATATCACCTGGCGCGATTGGAAATCAGCAGAGTTATGTCCAGTGACCAAGGAGAGTATCGTGTACTTGCAAGAAATCAGCATGGCGAAGGAGTGGCTACCATTAATCTCAATTTTGAAAGCGGTTCAAAAAAGTAAGACACCACTTTTATGATAATTTCCAAACACAAATAAATAATCAAGTTGTAATCTTATTTTAATAGAATGAAAAATGGCATCACTTTTTACATACATCTTTACATATGAACAAACATGTACATATGTATGTACGTTTAAACTATTGGGACAAATTTGAAGTCCCAATATAAGTTTCTCTGAGGTTGAACAGCCACAAGAAGCGTTTAAAAAATATAACTACCGGCTTATAACGAATGTGTGTATCTGCATTTTTTCAAAATTATTTATTTACATAGGCTAGGTTGTTTGGAATTGCAGACTTTTCAAAAATAGGCTAATGAAAAATGTAAGTACCTACTTTGGTGCTCGCAGCTTAATGACAATCGAAAATTTGTCAAATGTACCGCTTTGAATAGAAAGTTCGCTTCACAATCGGTGGGTGATCTTCCTTGGTCTCGTATAACTTAAGCTCGCTTCACTTTTTCAGCCGTAACTTCACCTGGCCTTATATGTTCAAAACTACGCATGGACGGGGAGCCAAATCCGTAAAAGACTATATTTCTTTACTTATCTGCACGTGCACAGGCGCAATGCATCTTGAATTCGTTAGAGATCATTCAAGTTCCTAATTTCTGAATGCCTTTAAATGATATATCAACCAAAGAGGCATTTTCTGAACCCTCTCAAGCTTATTAGGAAGCGCAATCTTAGAGTACCTCCATTTAACTGCCGCATACTCCAGCCGCGACCTGAATAAACACGTTATGGTGACACTGAAGTGTATGCGTTAGTGAATGCAGAACAATTCCGACGTGAGAGCGCGAGCATTGTGTAAGACTTAGTTTGCATGCGTAGTGAAATTAATTTCGAATCAAAAAATAGCTCTTAATTTCATCGACGGACTGCAAGGTATAGCTGGCAATACTATTGGAAGTACGGAGGATGTTTACTGATTTTGAATAAGCTACAGAAAAATTGCTTAATTTTTGAAGAGAGACAATTTAAAAGCACCAGTTTTTAACATTGTGGAGGTCAGATTGCAGCCGTTCCGAGTAATCGGCTCTATTGATAATGTAGAATTGTAGTTTTTAGCGGGGGTGTCCTTATTGCTTAATCTATGAAAACGTGTTTATTAAAATTTTAATTTTTTTATATCTTTAATATACGGGAAAAATTAACGTTGCGTGTTTAATAATTTCTCAAAACCTATAGGTAGGATAGATAGGTAGAAATAAATGCCATTTTGATGTGTTAATATCGTTTGAACCTTCTGAGTGATACACTAGATATGTACTTGAACCAGCCCGAGTTGTTTACAAAATCAAGACTTTTTGGAACCCCTAACCGAAAATGCTCAACAGTCTCTTTTGCAGTTACGTCTTTACAACTTCTGCAGTGGTTACTTTGCAAAATATTCATCTTTTCAGTCCGCATTCCTAAATCCGCTTGACCGGTGCAGCCCACCATAAATTTATGGTTGTCGGCCCTAGATCCTTTCATTGTAGTCTGGCCATGTAGTTGAAATCGCACACCCCGTGATACTCTTCTCTGGCAATGCCCTACCTTAAAATTAGAATGCCCTACCTTAAAAAGGCCAACAAGTGAAATGAATTATTATAATTAATATTTTTGTCATAGTTTAAGATAAAAAATTATTGCGGTTGCAATGTATGGTATGGAGAATCCACCCTGCATCACAGATATAATTAAATCAGATTATCGATTTTTTTTAGTTTGGTTAAAGGCACTTTTCTGACAAAAACGAATCTCATTGTGAGCGAACAACACCAAAAGCGCTGAATTGATTTCTAAGGGTGTGTGCTAATCTTAAACATTTTACTCGATGGGGAATTTAGAAATTTTCTATGGTTATCGTTTAATCGTTTTCGAAAGTTTTTTTTTCTCACCTTGACATGCGTGCATACCTACAGGCGACCCACATACCAAATTTAAAGATCATAGCTCTCTTAGGTATTGAATAATCGAAGGAGACATTTTGTATGATATGTTTTTTATATGAAAGGAGGCGTGTTTAAATACCGATTACGCCCACTTTCAAAAATTTTAGAGTTTTATCCTTTTTGCTTTTCATATAAAAGTAGGCCTGGTTATCATCCCATCTTGCCAACATACCCGACATACTCTCATCGAAATATCTTCAACCATTGTCGAGATATCGCTATGAAAAGATCATGAGAAGCCAAAAAATGGGCCCCTTAAGTATATTTTTTCCCAAATTAACTTTTCTGTTACATTTAATTTTTTCCTAATATTTTCAGCTTTAATTTTCTCTCTCACTTATTTACATATGGCGTTTTGTCGCATATCTTCCATTAATTATATTTCTATTCACATGTATATCAATTGCCAAAACTGACCTAGCGTTCGCATTCACCACGATAAATGTTTTTCAACTGATTGGCACAGCGCTTAACAAAAAATGTAATATTCGTCGATTCCCACGCACGAGTGATCGAACAGTTCAAAAGTGTCAACAGGTGTACAAGTGTACGGTAAAGTTTTTTTTCAGACAAAAATCGATACAATTGTCATACACTGATTTTGATTTTGCGATGGATATACGGACATTCTTTGGAAAAAAACGAAGAGTTGAAGACAAAAATGACTACGAAGTACCTCAGTGTTCAAAATAGGTGGAAGCACAAAATGCAACCGCTACTTCTTCTTCCATGAAAACAGGTTTGTCAACACATGTTGGTAATGTTAGCATGGATATTCCCTCAGCTATAGCACAAATCGGAGGACCAATAAAACAAGTTATTTTAGACACATATCCGAAACAACATAAGAGAGCCTTTGTTTCCGATTGGTTCAAGCGCTATACATGGTTGCAGTATTCTGTCGAACAAACAAACGTCGTACACTTCCACAGGAGTTATAACTTGGAAAAATGCCACAGATTCTAAAACTGGTTTTCCAGAACATGAAAAATCAAATCCGCATATTCAGGCGATGTCGATGTGGTACGATAAACTACAAAGAATATCTACATGTAACAGTATTAGAAAAATATAGGTATTACGTGAAGTATATCATTGAAGTAATCCAATTTCTAGTTATCAAGTAACTAGCTTTGCGTGGATATTATATTTTAGAGGAAGAAAAAGAGCGAGGATTGTTTCAGAATTTATTTGAATATACATATATGAAAGATCCAAATTTCAACGAAATTCTCACTTGCATACCACTAAACGCAACATGTCGTTCACCTGAAATTCAAAATCAAATAATTCAAGCAATGGTTCAAGCAGTACGAAGTTCGGTTGTCAACGATATTAATGAATCAGATGTGGAATGGTTTACTCTAATGGAAGATGGGACCAGAGATAAAAATAATCGCGAAAATATTGCATTAGCAATTCCTTACGTCATGCGTGGTGTCGTGAATGAGTCGTTGCTGATGGTTGGGATGACTGAAAAGCTTGATGTAGCCACTTTCGCGGAATTAACATTAAATACTGATGGCCCGAAGGTTTAACGTGGCCATTTAAATCTTTCCCGAGATGGTCGGGCTAGCACCTTAATAGTGCTGTGTTACCGGAGCATACCGGATCTGTATCCGGCAAAGCACCATCACATCGATAACACTCCGCAAAGCCTTCGGGGAGCAACCTTATCGCTACAACGACAACAATCAGAAATTAGGGCACAGAGGCATTTAAGAAAACTGAATCAGATGGATGACTATTTCATGTATGGCCCCTCCTCTTTCACCACCAGAGAAAATATAAAAGAAAACGACGAGCCATTTAAGTCTGAGTATTTCGAAACTTTGGACATACTAATTTCCGAATTACAAAGAAGGTTTTCGGACAATGATGATCTAATCAATTCGATTGCAAGTCCCGATGAGTTGGATATAGGTAAAATGGAGCCACTGAAAAATTTGGGTAAGTTTCAAAATATTTCATTATCAAGATAATTCGTCTTTTTTCAATTTTCAATTTTGAATAATTTTTCAGGTCTAAAAATTCCATCAAGAGAAGAGCTAGTGTGGTTAAGGCTTACTTGAGTCGTAACGAAGTTATAATGGAAGATACACTGCAAGTTTTGTACAAGCAACGATAGGCCTTTAAAGACACACATGAACTTTTTGCATCTGTAGCGACTATAGGATGTAGTACTGCAGTATGCCAATCAACCTTTTCAACACTAACTGCAAGCAATAGGCCTCAAATGCTGTCAATGGGTCACGAGAGAATGGTTGGTATGTTATTTATCGCCTCTCTCGAAAAAGAGAACAAAATCGGTTGATCTGAACGAAGTTCTTCGCATTTTTAATAACATGGCGAACCGCAGAATTCAGCTGTTTTGAATGCTTTTACTATGTTTATTATATAAATTCGTATCGCCCACCCAGCACTCACTCGAACTTAGACGTGGATCTCCACATCTAAATCTGGAAGCTCAACCATCTTGTTGGCTTATTTTCAAGGTGTATTGCTTATGTACTGTCACAATAATTATGTGTCAACAAATATGTATTAAATGTACGTCACTGACCTAGAGATAAGTGACATACATACTGATTTATTTTGGAAGCCATGCCTCGATGTCATTTATGTGTTTAACATTGAAGAGGACAGTACAGGATGTGATGGAATGAATCTCTCTAGATTATATAGTTTACACCCAGATGTTGTGCGTTGTCAATATCATTTTCATACTGATTGTAATGTGAAAATCAACCAACGACAAATTCGTTGTGCTTTAAAAACAGCATATATTTTGTTCAAATACATATCGGGTAGTAATTTTAATTTATAATGAAATAAAATAGAATTAGAAATTTTAACTTTAGTGTTTTTATTTTAAA
The DNA here is from genome assembly GCF_040869045.1 of Eurosta solidaginis. NCBI lineage: Eukaryota > Metazoa > Arthropoda > Insecta > Diptera > Tephritidae > Eurosta > Eurosta solidaginis. The sequence continues at coordinate 98,243,516 of NC_090324.1, forward strand.
AGGGTGAGCATTAGAAGAAAAAGAAGAAGAAGAAAAGTAAGTATATAAATATATTAAGGGGCGACAAAAAAGTGTATGGATAGCAGAGTTCCTCCAAAAGCCGGTGTTTAACATTGAAGAGGAGAGTACAGGATTTGATGGAATGAATCTCTCTAGATTATATAGTTTACACCCAGATGTTGTGCGTTGTCAATATAATTTTCATACTGAATGTAATGTGAAAATCAACCAACGACAAATTCGTTGTGCTTTAAAATCAGCATATATTTTGTTCAAATACATATCGGGTAGTAATTTAAATTTATAATGAAATAAAATAGAATTAGAAATCTTAACTTTAGTGTTTTTATTTTAAACGGGTGAGAATTAGAAGAAGAAGAATATATATATAATAAATTAATTTGACAACAAGCACGGAAGAAAGAATCCGTTTGAAAAATTAAATACGAAAGTTAAAGGGCATATAAAAAAAGTATAAATATTAGAGTGCTAAAAATTTGTAAATTTTTTTTAACATGGAGAGAGGTAGAAAGGTTAGGACTTATGCAAAAGGTCCACTTGAGGACCTTAAAAATGAAATAGAAATCGGAGATGGTGAAAGAACATTAATATGGCTGAACAAAAGGAAACAAAAAGGAACCCAATAGCAACAACAGCTGAGGAAATATATAGGTTCCAGGTCAAATATTTAGGACAAACTGAATAATGTAATAAAAACAAATGAATAAGTAAAAAAAAAAGACAAAAAAAAGGGAAACCCATTTTTTTGCATTCATTTTTTTTACGATGGGAGGCCAAGAATCAAAATTAGAAGAGCATAATGCCAATGTAATCAATTCCATTCAAGTAGTTGACCATAGCGAGACACTAGACATTATCAAAATCTTGTTGATAATTTTGACAATCTGCACTTGCCTCAACTTATTCCTAAAATTATACTCAGCTTATAATAAGTTTTTAAAGAAAGAAGCAAGGAAGGCTAAGTTCGGGTGTAACCGAACATTACATACTCAGTTGAAAGCTTTGGAGACAAAATAAGGGAAAATCACCATGTAGGAAAACGAACCTAGGGTAACCCTGGAATGTATTTGTATGACATGGAAATCAAATGGAAGGTATTAAAGAGTATTTTAAGAGGGAGTGGGCCATAGTTCTATAGATGGACGCCATTTAGGGATATCGCCATAAAGGTGAACCAGAGCTGACTCTAGAATGTGTTTGTACGATACGGGTATCAAACGAAAGGTGTTAATGAGTATTTTAAAAGGGAGTGGGCCTTAATTCTATAGGTGGACGCCTTTTCGAGATATCGCCATAAAGGTAAACCAGGGGTGACTCTAGAATGTTTTTGTACCATATGGGTATCAAATTAAAGGAATTAATGAGGGTTTTAAAAGGGAGTGGCCCTTACTTGTATATGTGAAGGCGTTTTCGAGATATCGACCAAAATGTGGACCAGAGTGACCCAGAACATCATCTGTCGGGCACCGCTAATTTATTTATGTATATATTTAATACAACGAGCAGTATACTTGCCAAGATTGTAAGGGCTTCTGATTTCGCCCCGCAGAACTTTTTCATTTTATTCTACTTAATATGGAAGGTGTCACACCCATTATACAAAGTTTTTTCTAAAGTTATATTTTGCGTCAATAAACCAATCGAATTACAAAGTTTCATCTCTTTTTTCATTTTTCGTATAGAATTATGGCATTTTTTTTTTATTTTTCGTAATTTTCGATATCGGATATCGATTTCGATAGTCGGATTTCGGCCATTTTTTATACCAAGATAAAGTGAGTTCAGGTAAGTACGCGAACTAAGTTTAGTAAAGATATGTCAATTTTTGCTCAAGTTATCGTGTTAACGGCCGAGCGGAAGGACAGAAGATCGACTGTGTATAAAAACTGGGCGTTGCTTCAACCGATTTCGACCATTTTTACAGAAAACAGTTATCGTCATAGAATCTATGCCCCTAACAGATTTCACAAGGATTGGTTAATTTTTGTTCTACTTATGGCATTAAAAGTGTTCTAGACAAATTAAATGAAAAAGGGCGGAGCCACGCCCATTTTGAAACTTTCTTTTATTTTTGTATTTTGTTGCACCATATCATTACTGGGAGTTGAATTTTGACATAATTTACTTATCTGATATATAAAATTCTTCTGTCACGGTTTTAGAGGCTTAACTCCTCCGAAACGGCTGAACCGATTCTCATGAAATTTTGTGAGCATATTGGGCAGGTCTGAGAATCGGCCGACGTATACTTTTTTTCGCTACTTGCCTAGGGTCTTGAGATCATGAAGTGGACCCGGGTACACCTAGAATGTGTTTATACAGTAAGGATATCAAATGAAAGCAGTTGATGAGTGTTATAGTACAGGATAATTTTCATACAACTGGGAGGCTAGGGTCTCGAGATATAGCCCAAAACGTGGACCCGGGTACCCCTAGAATGTGTTTATACAATATGGATATCAAATGAAAGCTGTTGATGAGTGATATAGTACAGGATAATTTTCTAGAACTGGGAGGCTAGGGTCTCGAGATATAGCCCAAAATGTGGACCCGGGTACCCCTAGAATGTGTTTATACAATATGGATATCAAATGAAAGCTGTTGATGAGTGATATAGTACAGGATAATTTTCATAGAACTGGGAGGATAGGGTCTCGAGATATAGCCCAAAATGTGGACCCGGGTACCCCTAGAATGTGTTTATACAGTAAGGATATCAAATGAAAGCAGTTGATGAGTGTTATAGTACAGGATAATTTTCATACAACTGGGAGGCTAGGGTCTCGAGATATAGCCCAAAACGTGGACCCGGGTACCCCTAGAATGTGTTTATACAATATGGATATCAAATGAAAGCTGTTGATGAGTGATATAGTACAGGATAATTTTCATAGAACTGGGAGGCTAGGGTCTCGAGATATAGCCCAAAATGTGGACCCGGGTACCCCTAGAATGTGTTTATACAATATGGATATCAAATGAAAGCTGTTGATAAGTGCTATAGTACAGGATAATTTTCATACAACTGGGTGACTAGGGTCTCGAGATATAGGCCAAAATGTGGACCCGGGTACCCCTAGAATGTGTTTATACAATATGGATATGAAATGAAAGCTGTTGAAGAGTGCTATAGTACAGGATCATTTTCATAGAACGGGGAGGCTAGGGTCTCGAGATATAGCCCAAAATGTGGACCCGGGTACCCCTAGAATGTGTTTATACAATAAAGATATCAAATTAAAGCTGTTGATGAGTGCTATAGTACAGGATAATTTTCATAGAACTGGGAGGCTAGGGTCTCGAGATATAGCCCAAAATGTGGACCCGGTTACCCCTAGAATGTGTTTATACAATAAGGATATCAAATGAAAGCTGTTGATGAGCGCTATAGTACAGCATAATTGTTATAGAACTGGGAGGCTAGGGTCTGGAGATATAGCCCAAAATGTGGACCCGGGTACCCCTAGAATGTGTTTATGCAATAAGGATATCAAATGAAAGCTGTTGATGAGTGCTATAATACAGGGTATTTTCCATACCCCTGGGTGACTAGGGTCTCGAGATATAGGCCAAAACGTGGACCCGGGTACCCGTAGAATGTGTTTATACAATATGGATATCAAATAAAAGCTGTTGATGAGTGCTATAGTAGAGGATAATTTTCATATAACTGGGAGGCTAGGGTCTCGAGATATAGCCCAAAACGGGGACCCGGCTACACCTAGAATGTGTTTATACAATATGGATATCAAATGAAAGCTGTTGATGAGTGCTATAGTACAGGATAATTTTCATAGAACTGGGAAGCTAGGGTCTCGAGATATAGCCCAAAATGTGGACCCGGGTACCCCTAGAATGTGTTTATACAGTAAGGATATCAAATGAAAGCTGTTGATGAGTGCTATAGTACAGGATAATTTTCATATAACTGGGAGGCTAGGGTCTCGAGATATAGCCCAAAACGGGGACCCGGCTACACCTAAAATGTGTTTATACAATATGGATATCAAATGAAAGCTGTTGAAGAGTGCTATAGTACAGGATAATTTTCATAGGACCGGGAGGCTAGGGTCTCGAGATATAGCCCAAAATGTGGACCCGGGTACCCCTAGATTATGTTTATAGAATATGGATGTCAAATGAAAGCTGTTGATAAGTGCTTTAGTAGAGGGTAATTTTCATACCCTTGGGTGACTAGGGTCTCGAGATGTAGGCCAAAACGTGGAACCGGCTACCCCTGGAATGTTTTTATAGAATATGGATAACAAATGAAAGTTGTTGATGAGTGCTTTAGTAGAGGGTAATTTTCATACCCCTAGGTGACTAGGGTCTCGAGATATAGGCCAAAACGTGGACTCGGGTACCCCTAGAATGTGTTTATAGGATATGGATATCAAATGAAAGCTGTTGCTAAGTGCTTTAGTAGAGAGTAATTCTCATACCCCTGGCTGACTAGGGTCTCGAGATATAGGCCAAAACGTGGGCCCGTATACACCTAGAATGTGTTTTTACATTATGAGTATCAAATTGAAGCTGTTGGTGTATGCTTTAGTACAGAGTAAGTTTTACACCGTTGGGTGACTAGGGTCTCGAGATATAGGCCAAAACATGGACCCGGATACACCTAGAATGTGTTTTTACATTATGGGTATCAAATTGAAGCTGTTGATGTGTGCTTTAGAACAGAGTAAGTTTTACACCGCTGGGTGACGAGGGTCTCGAGACATAGATCAAAACGTGGACCCGTATACACCTAGAATGTGTTTTTACATTATGAGTATCAAATTGAAGCTGTTGGTGTATGCTTTAGTACAGAGTAAGTTTTACACCGTTGGGTGACCAAGGTCTCGAGATATAGGCCAAAACATGGACCCGGATACCCCTAGAATGTGTGTGCATTATGGATATCAAATGAAAGCTGTTGCTGAGAGTTGTAAGTTAATTTTCATTGTGATATTCGATTTAGCCGCATCAACCTGGCAAAACTGACAAATGCATGCGAAGCCGAAATAAAAACATGAATAAATAATATCCACATACCTATTTAAATACGTCCTATTCGATTTGCCTGAAATTTGGTATATATATTTGCCTATATTAGTATTTAAGATGCTTTTTTCCGGGAAGTAGACCAGAGACGGACTGGGACTAGGATAAGGACTAGAACTGGGAGTGAGACTGACACTGAGACTCGAAATGGGACTGGAACAAAATACATACCACCTTCTGGGACTGGCAATAAGATATGAAGAAGAATGAGAAAAATTTCAGAGAAGAGGAAAGAGAGAAGGAGAAGGGGACTGAGAAAAAGATAGAATGAGACGAGAATGGAGATAGATGATGCGAAAAATACGGAATGAATACAAAGATTAAGAAAAAGTGTACAGTGGTGAGTTTGAGGAAGAGGGGGGGGGGGGGCAAGGGGCGATCCAGACTAGATTTTTTTTCCGAAATTTATTGGGAACAAAATTTGTTTCACGAAGTCCCAGAAACCCACTATTTATATGCAGTATTTGTAGAAGTATAATGATGGATATTTAATCGTTACTTTTCATAATGCAGTTTTTGTATGCAAGCTTTAATCGAGTATCAATTTTCAAATAATATTAGCGCTCAACAGTAAGAATGCTCATGCAAATCAGTCCAATGCTCAGAAATATTTGCGCTATTGATAACATATTGAATCAAACCTTACTTTATTGAATAAAGTTTATTCAGAATCTTCACTCTCCCTCTACACATTTTTCACTACTTTCTACTGGGCAATTGTCATCTCTGTAGAAACTGCAATGCACATATTCAATTACAGTAGAATCGTGAGAAAGTTAATCGCCAGTGGTCGGACCTCGCAAGCTCGAAAAAAGGTGGAAGTTTTTTATAGAAATTTTTTGAAGAAACCTTTGCTTTTCCACAATTTTTTGAGAAGAGAGACAATATTATTTGTAGAAGAATAGTTTTATAAAACTCAAAATAACACCTAGCGATGCTTTGATCACCATTGATTGAAAAGATAATAAGAAGCGATGACCTATCAAGAGCATCAAAGAATATTTTTGCAAGCTGCCTCAACTTCAAGAACAGGTCTGCGATGATACAAATATAGAAAACGCAAGTACTGTTCCACTCTTAACTCATACTGATCGCGACGCTAATGCATTGTTGGTTGATAATAATAATGAGAAAACGTTGCATTCAATATCTAAGAATACTGAATCGGGTTCGAATGTACCTATATCACTTTCACAAAATTCTATTGTTGAAAAATACGACATAGGTAATTTTGTTGGAAAAAACATTTATTAGATGATTATACGAAGTACAACTTATTAAAATATCCTTGGGTACCACCGAAGGACTATATCTTCCCTTTTTCGAGTCATAGTAAAAAAGGAAAAATAGAAAATCGATACCATAAACATCATTTTTTAACTGAATATGAGTGGCTTGTTTATTCTGAACAAAAAAGGATGTTTTTGTAAATATTGTTTCTTATTTGCAAGTGATACTGGTGTCTCGAAATCGAATGTTCCTCTCAATGCACTTGTCAAAGTTCCTGTGACATCGTTTGCAAAGTTGCCCGGTAAGGAAGCTATTAACAAATATCACTCTAAGTCAACCTTTTTAGTCAAGATTTCATAAATAATTATAAAAATTCAGGAAAGGAAATCACTAATTTGCTTTCTTCTCATCGCATGGAAAATGTTGAGAAAAATAGAAGATTGTTGGAGATTATTATAAAAACTGTTATTCTTTGTGGCCGACAGAAGTTAGCATTAAGAGGCCATAGAGATGACGGTAAACTAAACTTTTCTGAATCAGCAACAAACGAGGGCAATTTTAGGCCAATGTTGAATTTTTAGTCGTTGCAGGTCATAAAGAGCTTGATGAACTTTTAAATTCTACACATCCAAGAGCTACTTATATAAGCCACACGACTCAAAACGATCTTATTCAATGCTGCAAAGATGAAATTCAATCTATTTTGATAGAGAGGGTTAAAAAAGCTAGATTTTTTGCAATTATTTTCGATGAAACTACTGATTGTAGTCATACTGAGCAACTCAGCCTTTGTTTGCGGTATTTATATGATGGCAATATAAGAGAAGATTTTGTAACTTTCCTTGATGCGTACGATTAGATCCGAGAAGAAGATGTTATAAATGGAGAAACAAAATTTACAGGTGTAGCATTGGTACACATAGTGATCGATATTTTTAATAATTTAGGACTACCCTTCGAAGATTGCGTTGGAATTGGAATGGATGGATGTTCTGTAATGACATCAGAAGTTAAGGGAGCTGTGAAGGAACTTCTTAAAATATGTACCAATGCTAATCATTGTCCGTGTTTCAACCATTGTCTTAATAACTCGCTTGCGAAAACGTCGAAAGTTCTACAAACAAAGGATTGTATTGCGTTCATGAAAAAAATTATCAGTTTTCCAAATTAGTCTCCGAAACGTACCATAGTTTTCAAAAAACATCTGCGGGAATCATTAAGTGGACTATGTGAAACGCGCTGGTCAGAAAAACATTATGGTATAATGCAGTTTGAAGAAAACATCACAAAAATTGTTGCTTCGTTTCAGGAAATTTCTACTTGGCAAAATTCAACAACAAGTTCTGATGACCGTTCTATGTTGAAATCTATTTGCGAGATAGAGTTCGTGACTTCAATGAATTGTTTGAGCAATGTACTTTCTCTTACATGACCACTAAGCTTACTTTTGCAAACACTGTCAATAGATTTGAATCAAGCTTCTGAAGCATTGAGTAACACTTTGCGAACAACAAAAAACCATAGACTTGAAGCAGGAAGTTGTTTCTTGGGACTTTACAAAGAAATAGTCGCTTTAGCAGATGAGTTGAAGTTTGATATTGTCTTCGCTCGAATAGCTAAAAAGCAAATATATAGAGCGAATTACACTTCATCAGACGATGAAGAGTATTATCGAAAACAATTTATATACCTCTTCTTGATCATATTATTCTTGATTTACAAGGTAGATTACCTGAAGATACATTGCAAGTGTTTAATCTAAATTTGCTACTCCCATCGCGAATCATCAAAGATAATACACCACAAAAAAAGAATTTGTCTAAAGAGCTTTTCCAAGATCTTGGTAAACGATACGCATCTCTTATTGGAGGAAATAAAATTAATCTAGATGGAGAGTACGAAGTGTGGTCAGAACGCTGGTCTGATAAGCAACACAAAAAATCAATTCCACTATCAGCTGAAAAAGTTTTAAATAATTGCAGTGAATATGCGTTGCCATCAATAAATGCTCTTATCAAAATTCTGGCCACGCTTCCAGCTAGCAATTTGTGCTGAAAGGTGTTTTTCGACACTTCGCCGTTTGAAAACGTGGTTACGGTCCACAATGTCTCTTTTAAATACCCATTTCGATATTGAGATTGATCATATAATTGAAAGATATGTAAAAAAGGGAAGCATAGAATTAAATTTACTGTATGAATATGAACTATGCTGAAGACAAAAATGATGTCAAAAAATTGGATATACTATTGTTAATTTGAATAACTAAATAAATCCAATTATGTGTATGAAATTATTAAGCAATGTAAAAAAATACTAATAAATTTACCCCTAAAAAATAACGGTCTGCTATACGTTTCCCTTTTTGTTTTGTCTTGCTGTTTCACGTTTAAAGTATATTGATGTGAACTTTGTTCAAAGCACATCAGCTATTGGGAGAAATAATTACTGACTGATATCGCCCTCCCTCAAAAAGCAGCCAGGATCCGCGAGGAGCGAGGGCAGACTTAGACGGAAAAAGCTTATTAAAATGTATGCAGATAGACCATATTTGGGGCAGAACAACGTCTGCCGGGTCTGCTAGTATACTGTAAAAATATTAAATTTTTTGTTATAATTTTACTTAAAATTTTTTTTGTTAAGTGGGCGTGTTCGTCATCCGATTTTGGTAAGCATACATACAGGAATAGGAGGAACGCTCTTGCCAAATTTCATCATGAAATCTTCATCGACTGCCAAATTACGGCTTGCAAAACTTTCAAATTACCTTCTTTCAAAAGTGGGCGGTGCCACGCCCGTTGTCCAAAATTTTACTAATTTTCTATTCTACGTCATAAGGTCAACCCACCTACCAGGTGTCATCGCTTTATTCGTCTTTGGTAATGAATTATCGCACTTTTTGTGTTTTTTTTTAATTTTTGATATCGAAAAAGTGGGCGTGGTTATAGTCCGATTTCATTTTAAATAGCGATCTGAGATGAGTGCCCAGGAACCTACATACCAGATTTCATCAAGATACCTCAAAATTTACTCAAGTTATCGTGTTTACGGACGGAAGGGCGGACGGACGGACGGGCGGACATAGCTAAATAAATTTGTTTTTTCGCCCAAATCATTTTGATATATAGAAGTCTATATCAATCTCGATTAGTTTATGCCGTTACGGATTACCGTTATGCGAACAAAGTTTATATACTCCGTGAGCTCTGCTCAGCTGAGTATAAAAATACATGAACCGAGCAGATGGTCTAGCAAGGTCTGAACACAAGGGAAGAATATAGAAAAAACAATTTTTGTTTTCTCTTTACCTCAATGGGCAAATGGGAAACTATTCTCAACACACTTGTTGAAGAAAAGATTTTGGCAGAAAAATCTTATAAATGTATTAATAAAAATACAAACATACAAAGAGTAACTGTTTTAAAGCACCTCACGACAATATTACAGTCGTTGAGTAATATAGGCATGCCTATACAAGAGGTATATAGCTAATTGACTACCAGTCATCAACTAGAAGCACAACAAATTTTTTCCAGTGTTAGAGATAGATTGGTGTTCTCATTGGGTAGATATAACATTGAGTCGTTAGTCCCAACGTCATTTGAAGGGGAGGTAGAAACGGAAAACGACAAAATGCCACAAACAGTAGTCGAATTTTTAAAGACTGCGTCAGTTATGCCAAAATTTGATGGTAAAGCCGAGAACTTGAATAGCTTCTTGGATACTTTGGATATCCTAGAACAAATTAAGGATACCCATGACGCTGTAGCGGTTTCGATGATAAAAACCAAGCTGAAAGAAACAGCCAGAAACCTGTTAGGCACGCAAAGCTCAATTGAAGCGATAAAACAAAAATTAAAAACAGAAATCAAAGGTGAATCAGTCGAAGTTTTGATAGCAAAACTCCTGAATATCCAACAGCGCAGTAAAACTGCAAATCAGTATACTGCTGAAACAGAAAAACTCACGAAATCATTGGAAGGAGCATACATATCAGATGGACTAACACCAGAGTTTGCAACCAAGTATGCTACACAATCAGCTGTAAAAGCTATGTGCAAAAATTGCTCCAACGACAAAGTAAAAACTATAATGCAAGCTGGAACGTTCACCACAATAAACGAAGCTATATTAAAATACACTAACAGTTGCACAGAAGTAACTGGAAATCCAAATTCGCTTTTACATATTCCCCAAGAAAATCATTTCCGAGGTAACTTCCGCAGGAGTTATCAAAACAATAATTATAGGGGCAATCAGAGGCGCACTTTCAATAACTAAAACAATAATAATAACAACAGACCAAATAACCAAAGATCTGGTCGAAATTTCGCATCGCGAGGATCTAACCGCAATAATACCAGAAATGTCCGAAATGTTACACAACAGGAAAACCAACAAACTCCACCTCAATAAATAAAAAATTATATATTTTCAATTTACACCTTAATAGCTACATATCTTCCAGAACAACTCTGAATGATTCCATTTCAACCCTGCTAAACGATACAGGAGCGGATATTTCAATAATAGGGTCAAATTGACAGTAATGTGAACATAAATAATTCTCAAAAAACAGATGTAAGAGGAATTGGTCAGGGTATAACAAGCACTATTGACACGGTTAAACAGACTTAAGAGACGATTATCTATTAATTAGACACAAATTTCACATTTCCCAATCCCATGCGATGGAATATTAGGATTAGATTTCATTAAAAAATATAATTGCATTTTGGATTATCAAACAGAAGGAGACACTCTTATATTGAGACCATATAGCTACCCAGAAAACATAATAATCCAGATGACTAACAAACCAACAATCAATAGTATCTCAATTCCCGCACGATCAGAAGTACTTAGACAAATTCAAATGAAAGATAACAATTCAGATTTATTAATTCCACAACAAGAATTGTCTGAAGGTATTTTTTTTGCAAACACACTAGCAAATTCACAACAAACACTTGTTAGAATTATAAATACAAAAAATAAAAATGCAACACTTCAAGATTTTAATATACGTACAGAAAATTTGAATGACTATGCAATATTTAAAAATAATAAACTCGAAAATGAGGCCAACAATAAGGAAAAACTAGAAAGTTTAAATAAAAATTTTCCAAACTTTGCAAATAAATCACTTAATGCATTATGTGCAGAATTCATTGACATTTGTTCATTGGAAACAGAACCAATTACCACTAATAAATTTTACAAACAAAAACTTCATATGAAAGACAATAACCCAGTCTACCTAAAAATTATAGAATACCAGAAGCTCATAAGAGTGAAATTAATAAAGAAGTAAGTAAATTAATTAAGGATGACATAATAGAACCTTCAATCTCAGAATTTAATAGTCCAATTTTATTAGTACCGAAATATCACTACCGAATAACCAAGAAAAAAGATGGAGAATGGTTGCAGATTACAGACAGGTAAATAAAAAATTAACCGCAGATAAATTCCCCTTACCAAGAATTGATGACATACTAGATCAATTAGGAAGAGCTAAATATTTTTCATGCTTAGATTTAATGTCTGGATTTCACCAGATTGAACTCAGCGAGGAATCGAGAGGTATCACATCCTTTACAGCAGATAATGGTACTTATCGTTTTAAAAGATTACAGTACGGCACCGCACTCATTCCAGAGAATGATGACATTGGCATTTGCAGGCTTAAAACCTTCACAAGCATTCCTATAGATGGACGATTTAGTCGTATTAGGAAGCTCCGAAAATCATATGATTACAAATTTAGAGATATTTTCGCAACTTGTAGAAGATATAATTTAAAATTACATCCAGATAAATGTTTATTTTTCAACCAAGGAGTAACTTACCTTGGTCATAAATGCACAAGCAAAGGAATTTTGCCAGACCCCAGTAAATTTGAAATTGCTAAAAATTTCCCAACCCCTAAAAATGCGGATGAGGCGAAAAGATTCGTCGCATTTTGCAATTATTACAGAAGATTTATTCCAAATTTTGCAGAATATTCTAAAATAATAACAAGACTTTGCAAGAAAAATGTAGTTTTCGACTGGACAGGGGATTGCAAAAAATCCTTTGGCTTTTTGAAACCTGCGTTAATAAGCCCTAATATCCTACAATATCCCGATTTCAATAAACAGTTTTGTATAACAACTGACGCAAGTGGATATGCTTGCGGAGCAGTGTTAAGCCAAGAGTACGAAGGAAAACAATTGCCAATTGCCTATGCATCAAGATCATTTGGTAAAGGAGAAATTAATAAAGCAGCAATTAAGAAAGAATCAGCGGCCATTCATTGGGCCATAACATACTTTAGACCATACATTTACGGTGGAAAATGTTTGGCCAAAACAGACCACAGACCCTTAACATTCCTATTTTCGATGAAAAATCCGTCATCAAAGTTAACTTGAATCAGATTAGATCTGGAAGAATATGACTTCGAGGTGGAGTATATCGCAGGTAAAGAAAACTATGTAGCCGACGCATTATCACGCATAGATATTAAAGACCTAAAACAAATATCGTTAGAAGCGTGTAAAATATTAAAAGTAACGACTAGATTGGAAACTAACAAAAATTATAACAATAACCATTCCAGTATTAAAAATGAAGAAATAGAAAGTCACAAAGAGAACCCAACAATATTTGAAGCGCTAAATAAATATGAAGTAAGAAGACTAGTCCAGTTCGTTTTCGATCCCCCGAAATTATATTTCAAAAAAGGAAAGAAAATTTGTACCGAAATTAATATAAAAAACCTAATTGTTGAGGCGAAGATTGACTTAGGGCAATTCTTTACCAGGCTTATGGAAGAAGCCGGCAATTTAGGAATTGGAAAAATACAGTTGTATTCAGGAGACAAATTGTTTAAAAATAATTATACCCGGGTAGACACATTTAAAGAAATTGGTACCAATGTTCTCAAAAATTTAATTATAGCATTAACTCCAGAGGTTATGCATGTGACAAATAACGATAAAATTAAAGAAACTCTTCACAAATATCATAACGATCCTGTTTTTGGTGGCCACCCAGGAATAAATAGCATGACGAATAAAATAAGACAAAAATACTACTGGAAAGGAATGAAAAAGGATATCAGAAAATATATTAAAATATATATCAGGCCCCCACCGTGGTGTGATGGTAGCGTGCTCCGCCTATCACACCGTATGCCCTGGGTTCAAATCCCGGGCAAAGCAACATCAAAATTTTAGAAATAAGATTTTTCAATTAGAAGAAAATTTTTCTAAGCGGGGTCGCCCCTCGGCAGTGTCTGGCAAGCGCTCCGATTGTATTTCTGCCATGAAAAGCTCTCAGTGAAAACTCATCTGCCTTGCAGATGACGTTCGGAGTCGGCATAAAACATGTAGGTCCCGTCCGGCCAATTTGTAGGGAAAAATCAAGAGGAGCACGACGCAAATTGGAAGAGAAGCTCGGCTTTAGATCTCTTCGGAGGTTATCGCGCCTTACATTTATTTTTTTTTTTTATATTAAAAAACGCGTTCACTGTAATAAAAATAAAATTAATAAAAAGAAAAGAAAGAGCCTATGATTATAACCGACACGCCCACAAAATCGTTCGACATACAAATAGATACGATTGGACCTCTTCCCAGGTCGGAAAATGGAATATGCAGTCACTATAGTATGTGACCTGACTAAGTATTTGGTTGCAATACCAATACCCAGCAAACATGCAAAAACAATAGCCAAAGCGATATTTGAAAATTGTATCCCAGTTTATGGTTGCATTAAAACAATTATAACAGATATGGGAAGCGAATATAAAAATAGCTTATTTGAGGAATTATGCAAGATTCTAAAAATGCACCATAAAACTGCAACACTTTAGGCACAGTTGAACGTAGTCATCGAACATTCAATGAATATGTGCGTTCCTACATATCCATTGACAAAGACAATTGGGATGTATATCTTAAATATTTTTCGTATTGTTATAATACAACGCCATTTACAGTTCATGCTTATTGTCCATTCGCACTAGTTTTTGGTAAACAACCCCAGACTTACGAGTTTTTACAACAAAATACGGTAAGCCCATTATACAATTATTAGGCTTACGAAAAAGAAATTAAATATAGGTTACAAATAGCGCAAGATAGGAGGATATTATTATAATAAATTAAAAAAAGATTACGACGCGCAACATATTATTATAAATGAGGAGCAAACAACAATTTCTGAAACAAATAATAAGACTTCCGGAATAACCAGAACCAATAACGAACCTTCCACCAAGCGAGCAAAGCCTTCAGACCATAGTGATACTGATCAAACAAGCGAGCCTGATCCTACAGTTATTGAAAAGCCTAATTATCGTAATAATAATCCTGCTAATATGGATGTTGATATGCAAGAAAATATTAATTTCCAAAGTGGTTCAGGTCGTGGCCCGAATACGGGGCGCGATCGGGTGCAACGGGAAGTGGAGATTCCCCTTCTACGGGTATCACATGGATAAGACCAAGTCAACCATGTTCTAGCAATCATATGAATTTTTCTAAAACAAAAATCTTAATCAGTTATGGTTATAGTACTGAAAATATACAAACTTCTGCAAGTATTGATCCAATTACAACTTCAATTGCTCTAATTCCTGTATATTTTGTACCGTTCTATTTAAGCGAAGCTGAATATGATATGTTACCTTCTACAGCAGAAGTTACAAAAGCAAATGTAAATGGTGTAACCATTGGGAACTCGAACAGCATTTGATGTTGGAGCAACTATGTCTGGCACTGCAACTTCAGAATATGTTCCCATAGGTTTAGTTGCAGAAGGATTAAATAAAAAGAAATATATGAAAAATATTATAAACATGTTCCATCTAATGCTTTATGTGTACCGCAACCTATTGAACAATATTATATTCATAAATGGAATAGAGAGAAGAAACCAGATACAACCAAATTTCCAGATTATAGTATTCATAATAAAGGTTGTGTAAGAATGGATGAACAAATTGATCAATTTTTAATAAATCAAGCTATTGGGGTACCTATTGCTAATTATGAATATATACCAAAAAGCGGTTTTATTAAACGCGGAAAAGAACATTTTGATCCATATACTCGTCAAAAATATAAAGTACATTCTATTAAAAATAGACCTCATAGTCATGTTTTACAATTTTTTAAAACTGGTTCTACTTCTATACCTGGTGACATTGGTTTAAGTAAAGCAAGTACAACCCCAATTGTCATTAATAATATTAACGACATATATGCGAGACAATTGAATCCTATGGAACGTATGATCCTGTTAGAGGTGGTTTTGGATATGATACTCAACCTCAATTACATGTTGGTATAATTGCAACACCACAATTAAAACCTACAGATAGTTCATCAACATATTTAAATAGTGCTTGTTATTGGAAAGTTGAATGTTCAATTGATAATTAATGTAATATTTCATCAGCTTCCGGAAAAGGAACTAGTGTAAGTTGGCACTTGGAAACGAATTTTACTGCTAATTACGATCGTTCATACATTGATGGGCAAACTTTATTCGGAGTAACCGATGATGAAAATGGAAAAATTGTAATAAATAACGAAGAAGAAGAAGATAGTGAAAATTTTGAAGTCATAACAAAAACAAAAATTTTAAATTTATAATTAATCAATAATTTTATATTTATTTAATAAAAAATAACTTGATAATGGATTTGGTTTTTTTTATAATTTTTTAGATTTTTGTATGATCTCCATTTATACATAAACATTCTTGATCTAAAAGCAAAATCATTTGGAAAAACATCATTACTTGATAAAACTATTACAGGAGTTCTCATAATTACAGCATCGTTTGCATATTTTACTTTTGCAGCAACTGTATCTCCACTACATTACATTCTTAAAGTTTCAGTTGCTGATGCTTCTAATAAAGGTTCATTCCATAATATAATTCTTTTATTTACACATTCCATTAAAGGAAACGAACAATATCTATTAAAGTTACCTACTTGACCAAAATTTAAGCAATAATGTATAAAAGTATCAAAAAAAATTGTTTTTCCTGCATTGGGTGGAGATAGTATAAACATGGTATTTTTCTTTGGAATATTTTTATCTATAAAATTATATAAATCTTGTAAAAATTTTATAATTTTATATTCATCATTATAAAATTGAAATTTTAATAAATCTTCTAAAATTTCTATTGATTCATTTACAGTATAATAATAATCATATAGATTTCCAACAGGAGCATTAAATATTAAATTTTGAGGTTCTATACATTTTAAATATAAATATAATTCATTAAAATTTAAAGTATTTATATCATTATTTACAATTTTTAAACAATTTTTAATTAATGTGGATTCAGTATTCCAAAATTGAAATTCGGATGATAACCAAACAGATGTATTTAAAATATGATGTATTAGAGCTGTAGGGTGCTTTTTTAAAAACTCTATCACTTTGTCTCCCTTTCCTCTCTTTTTGTTCCCGGAATTTGATTGATCTGATTGGTCGCAGATAGCAATAACTTTATGACCAATTGATGGTTCGGATACAGTGGAGAATTTATTAAAAATGTCGAACGATAATTGGCTTCCTTCCACCATTCCGTCTTCGACTTTTTTGAGATCTTCGAAAAATCGTAAACTTCTAGTTTCACCACTTGGTATCCACGTTCTCACGGCGATGTTATAGTATAAGTAATCCCTGGAATCCTTCTGAAGATAGATTGACAAATTGACCCAATGCTGGAGCGAGAATTGCCAGCTTGGAACGACTCTTCTAGCATATCTTCTATTGATTTGTTTACGCAATTGATTTGTAAAGGAACATCTACATGAGTTGTTTGAGTAGGAACAATCATGGACGATGTGGATGCGGTTGCCGTGATGCGCGATGATGAACACGGCCCCTTAAAATTTTCTGCATAATTGTTCGTTATCCAATTTGATGCTTCCATGCTCATCGTTTGTTCCATATATGTCGTGGACCACTCGCTGTTTAGCAGGATGCTTACCAAACACCTCATTGAACACTTTCCTAATTATAAAAATAAAATTATAGATATTAATATAACTACAATATTTAATTCTTACCCAATTCTTTCTTCTGGGCTAACAATGTTTTCTGCACAAATGCTAATGACTCCATTAGGGTATGAAGGTACCTCTTCGCCTCGTATTGCTTCTTCTTCAAGGAGAGTGAGATCAAAATCTCCAATGTCATAGTTATATCCAGCAAAAATTCTTTGGTCCAAATTACCAACAGAACCGATAGAAGCGAAATATTCATGAAATCCTCCTTCAATGTTGATGCTCTTCGTATTTGCTCCTCTATGTCTGTTTTCTTCTTCTTGTTCGTCGGTTCCTGATTGGCTTCCATGTTCCTTTTCCGTTTTTCCTCTTTCGTTACTGCTATCTCCACTAATTGAGTATTCGGAAATTGATTCTTCTGAGTAGTTGTAAGAGATTGAACTTGATCTTCGTATTTTTTCGACATCTGTTCTAATATCACATCCTCTTCGTTTTCTGTCAGTACAGGCGACACATCGTCGATCACCACCGGTTTCCGACTCATCTTCACTTGTTTCTTTAACATTATTTTCGGGTGAATAACAATAACTGCACACACTATTTTCACTGTCACTGTTACAAAACATTTAACATTAAATTAAAAATTTCAGCTCTTATATACGATTTTCATATCTAAAAATATATGTTTTACACCCGCACTATGCGTGATAAAAATAATAAAACATTATAACGACGACGACGACGACGACAAGAACGACAAGAACGCTGGCAGAGGCGGAGACAACGGGGAAGCAATTTTCCGATCGACAGCATCGGCCATAGGCCATGATGCTAATGTCATGGGGCTTAGGAAAAACAAAAAAATTAGTTATGACAGGAAAATACAATATAAAGAAATAAATTTAGGAGATTTAGTATTAGTCAGAGATGAAGCAGGTCATAAGTTAGATAGTAGATATAAGGGGACCTATAAGGTAGAAAATATCGATAAGAAAAATAACTTCACATTAATTCCCTATAAGGTAGAAAACAGAAACCTAGAAAACATAAATCAGAATAGTAATTATCCTCTAAGCAATGAAAATAAGAAAATCATAGTACATAAAAATAGGCTTAAACTCGTAGAATAAGAACACTTCAATTTTGTAAACACAAAGAAAATTTTTATTGTATGCAAAAGAAAAATACAATAATACAAAAAAAAAAATAAAAATTCTGAATGAAATAAATTATTTAATAGCCCACTTTGAAATTAAGTAAACAAAACGTAAATTTTGTAACACAGGTAATTACCTAACACCAAAGAAAACAAGTAATGAAGGTTAAGTTCGGGTGTAACCGAACATTACATACTCAGTTGAGAGCTATGGTGACAACATAAGGGAAAATAACCATGTAGGAAAATGAACCGAGGGTAATTCTGGAATGTGTTTGTATGACATGTGTATCAAATGAAAGGTATTAAAGAGTATTTTATGAGGGAGTGGGCCATAGTTCTATAGGTGGACGTCATTTACGGATATCGCCATGAAGGCTGATCAGGGTTGACTCTAGAATTTGTTTGTACGATATGGGTATCAAATGAAAGGTGTTAATGAGTATTTTAAAAGAGAGTGGGCCTTAGTTCTATAGGTGGACGCCTTTTCGAAATATCGCCATAAAGGTGCACCAGGGGTGACTCTAGAATATGTTTGTACGATATGGGTATCAAGGTGAAAGGTGTTAATGAGTATTTTAAAAGGGAGTGGGCCTTAGTTCTATAGGTTGACGCCTTTTCGGTATATCGTTATAAAAGTGGACCAGGTTTGACTCTAGAATGCGTTTGTACAATATGGGTATCAAACGAAAGGTGGTAATGAGTATTTTAAAAGGGCGTGGGCCTTAGTTCTATAGGTGGACGCCTTTTCGAGATATCACCATAAAGGTGGACCAGGGGTGACTCTAGAATTTGTTTGTACAATATGGGTATCAAATGAAAGGTGTTAATTAGTATTTTAAAAGAGCGTGGCCTTAGTTCTATAGGTGGACGCCTTTTCAAGATATCGCCATAAAGGTGGACCAGGGGTGACTCTAGAATTTGTTTGTATGATATGGGTATCAAATGAAAGGTGTTAATGAGTATTTTAAAAGGGAGTGGGTCTATAGGTGGATGCCTTTTCGAGATATCGCCATAAAGGTAAGCCAGGGGAGACTCTAGAATTTTTTTGTACGATATGGGTATCAAATCAAAGCTGTTAATGAGTATTTGAAGAAAAAGTGGGCCTTAGTTCTACATGTGGACGCCTTTTCGAGATATCGCCATAAAGGTGGACCAGGGGTGACCCTAGAATGTGTTTGTACGATATGGGTATCAAATTAAAGGTATTAATGAGGGTTTTAAAAGGGAGTGGCCGTTAGTTGTATATGTGAAGGCGTTTTCGAGATATCGACCAAAATGTGGACCAGGGTGATCCAGAACATCATCTGTCGGGTACCGCTAATTTATTTATATATGTAATACCACGAACAGTATTCCTTCCAATATTCCAAGGGCTTTTGATTTCGCCCTGCAAAACTTTTTCATTTTCTTCTACTTAATATGGTAGGTGTCACACCCATTTTACCAATTTTTTTCTAAAGTTATATTTTGCGTCAATAGACCAATACAATTACCATGTTTCATCCCTTTTTTCGTATTTGGTATATAATTATAGCATTTTTTTCATTTTTCGTAATTTTCGATATCGAAAAAGTGGGCGTGGTCATAGTCGGATTTCAGCCATTTTTTACACCAATACGAAGTGAGTTCAGATAAGTACGTGAACTAAGTTTAGTAAAGATATATCGATTTTTGCTCAAGTTATCGTGTTAACGGCCGAGCGGAAGGACAGACGGTCGACTGTGTATAAAAACTGGGCGTGGCTTCAACCGATTTCGCCCTTTTTCACAGAAAACAGTTATCGTCCTAGAATCTAAGCCTCTTCCAAATTTCACAAGGATTGGTAAATTTTGTTCGTATTATGGCATTAAAAGTATCCTAGACAAATTAAGTGAAAAAGGGCGGAGCCACGCCCATTTTAAATTTTCTTTTATTTTTGTATTTTGTTGCAACATAACATTACTGGAGTTGAATGTTGACATAATTTACTTATATACTGTAAAGATATTAACTTTTCTTTTAAAATTTTTTTTAAAAAAAATTTTTTTTTAAAAAGTGGGCGTGGTCGTTCTTCGATTTTGCTAAGTTTTATTAAGCAGACATATAGTAATAACAGTAACGTTCCTGCCAAATTTCATCATGATATCTTCAACGACTGCCAAATTACAGCTTGCAAAACTTCTAAATTACCTTCTTTTAAAAGTGGGCGGTGCTACGCCCATTGTCCAAAATTTTACTAGTTTTCCATTCTGCGTAATGAATTCAACTCACCTACCAAGTTTCATCGCTTAATCCGTATTTGGTAATGAATTATCGCACTTTTTCGATTTTTCGAAATTTTCGATATCGAAAAAGTGGGCGTGGTTATTGTCCGATATTGTTCATTTTAAATAGCGATCTGAGATGAGTGCCCAGGAACCTATATACCAAATTTCACCAAGATAACTCAAAATTTACTAAAGTTATCGTGTTAACGGACAGACGGACTAACGGACGGACGGACGGACGGACATGGCGCAATCGAATTTTTTTTCGATACTGATGATTTTGATATATGGAAGTCTATATCTATCTCGATTTCTTTATACCTGTACAACCAACCGTTATCCAATCAAAGTTAATATAATCTGTGAGCTCTGCTCAACTGAGTATAAAAAGAAAAGAAAATGTAAAGCCTTAAACTCAAGTACCTCACATTGACACAAATATACCGCAAAAGTAAAACAATTAAAATGAAAAATTTTTATTTACAAAACCAAAACCACTTAGCCATAAGCTAACCACTTGAAATACAAGAATCTGCCATAAATTTAATTGAAATAGAATGCCTCTACACTCAATTTAAAGCCATTCTCAAAAATTGCATATATCTTGCATTCATTCTAAACGATTCACACGCTGCAGTGCATTCGACATTCTGCTTGAGTCGTAAGTGTGAATGTGTTTATATTATGCAACGGCAACATAATTACGTTCGTACACGAAAGCAAGCAAGAAAAACACGTGCATTATATGAGCCACGCTTATGTGCCAGCGACCGTGCGACCGGTTGCTATCTATAACCGTTTAGATCGCTCATGCAATATGTATGAACGTTTATTTATTATATAGGAACTTTAGTACATAA
This sequence comes from Eurosta solidaginis, assembly GCF_040869045.1. Taxonomy (NCBI): domain Eukaryota; kingdom Metazoa; phylum Arthropoda; class Insecta; order Diptera; family Tephritidae; genus Eurosta; species Eurosta solidaginis. Next base: position 98,265,107 of record NC_090324.1, read on the forward strand.
ATATTATGAATAAAGCGCCTAACTCTTGGTGCCGCATAAACGGCACTTCATAAATTCTTTTCGTTTTTATTTCAACATTACACTGTTCGCACTATCTCATGTAGCTCTCTCTTTGTGGATTTCCTCCTCAGGTGCGAATGTTGTGCCGTAGAAAAGGAATCTGATCAAGAAGTTCCCTTATACATATGTACGGTGGAAATCTAAGACCTAATTATAAATAAACTTGTTTGTACTACATACACATATGACCTAACCAAATTTATTTTTAAATATATATTATATCGGTCTTCTTGGAAAATTTCTGCAAAGAACTCAGTTTAAATTTGAAATAAGACAGGTCTACACCTACAACAGTTTAGCGATTCGAAAGTTAGAAGAAGGTTTTGTAGTATTGCATGGAATTCACCCCACTTCAAACACGCTTAACGTTACAAATATACTTACAAACAAACTTTCATATCTAATTGACCCAGATAACCACCATGAGTTCATTCGCATTTGCCAAATTGCCCAATACACTGATGCGTCATACCAAACTGCTCATATTGAAAATATGTAGGTCAATATAATAATTTGCTGACAAACAATTTCTCACTATTAAGTCATGCACCTCTAGTATGTAAATATTAATGTAAGTATGTACATATGTATAGGTTAAGAACTTTTGTATAAATAGAATTTCTTCAATACAAATTACTATCATTCTGACGCTAAACCTCAGCGCTTCTATTTTATTGTTCGAAATAGTTCAGTTTCAAATAAGCAGAATTTCCCAAAATTCGTTACAAAATGTATTAGGGGATGTATATTCAGGAAAAAAATGTATCTTAAGATAAGCCATTATCTTACTGAGTATAATTGGCAAAATTGAAAATCGTACATTCTTTTCATACTGTTGATTTGCTTGTTAGCAAGCCACAAGCATAGATCGTTTGTTAGAATTTTTTTGCAGTGCGCACAAGTGAAAAATATTTTATTTTGACCAACCCAACTGTTCCAGAAGGCATGCTCGTGAAAAGTCGAGACCTTGGGAGAAATAGGTGGACGAGGCTAACTGAGAGTATAAAAGCAGCGCGTTGCAAGCTAGAACTGATCAGTTTAATTTTAAACGTTATAATTGAAGATAAAGTTGCTGCTCTATTCATATCATTGAAGGGGCCTTTAGTTGAAATCGTACGGACGATTTCCGAGGGAGTGCGGAACAACTATGAAGCGTTGATGGCTGCTATAAAACGGCGTTACGGAAGCGAACAAAGGAAACAGATCTACTAAATAGAATTGCAAAACCGCTACCAAAAAGCTAACTAGACTTTGCAGGAGTTTGCTTCGGATGTTGAAAGATTGGCTCATCTCGCAAATGCAGACGTACCTGTGGAATACATTGAGAGGAAGATAAAATCCAACCTTCACAACTGGCATTCCGGATGTCGAAACAAAGCGAGCTGCATACACAATACCAAAACCCACATTCGTTGAAACGGTAACACATGCGCTGATTCAGGAAACAGCCTCGCTTTTGTGTAAGTCCATATTCAAAACGCACCGTGTGGAAGCAAAATGGCCAGACTAGGTGGAAACATTATTAGAAGCTCTAAAAGCAAAGCAAGACCGGGGTGACAGGGGAATCAAATGCTTCAAATGCGGGAAACAAGATCACTTTGCACGTCACTGTGTTCTTGAGTTTAGTGGTTCTAACAGCATGAGTGGTCTCAAGCACAAATCTGAAGGAGATAAGCTAGAGCGAGCCAGATTCAAGGAGCGAGAACTTGCTTCAGCTATTGAATGTCCCGTCATATCTGTATCACAAATCAGAAGAAAACCGTGCAGTCTTAAGGTCGGAGGATATTATATCAACACTCAAATTGATACTTAAAAAATTATTTCTTTGAGGTTTAAAGTATACAAATTTATTAAATCAAAAATTTTAATTTTGATATATCTAAAAATTTTATTTACAAATCTAATGCGGTTACAAAATATTAAAAATTTTAAATATGAAATACAAAGTTAATAATTTTATAACAAATAATAAACACTATAATTACTCCCCCTCCAAAAAATTAAAAAATTAATTTAACAGATAATTATTAATTAAGATTAAAAGTAACTGTTTTTGGTTTTTTGTGTGTAAGTGTATTTGAATCTGTGTTTGTTAGAATCTTTGCTGGTTTGAGTAAGTCTATTGAAAAAGTTTTAACAGTGTTTCCGTATTGCATTTAAATATAAATATTTTATGATGTTTAGAGATAACTTTGAAAGGTCCATCATATGGAGCTTCTAAATTAGATTTACGAAGAAATTTAACAAAAACATATTCACAACTTTCTAAATTTTTTGGAACAAAATAGTTTCTATATTATGATAAAAACTTTTTGATGAATAATATTGTATTGATTTGGTTCTAAATTAATGGACTGTATTTATTAGGTTCAAATTATATAATTCGCAAATAAAAATTATATTGATGTACAATGAAAATTTTGCTGATGGTTTCTTGAAAATTTCTGGTATGTATATGGTTTAATGTTGCAGAGGTAGAAATACAAGGTTGCATTTTGACGTTGTGAAGAAAATACTTCAGGGATTATTTATTTCCCCATCATACCGCCAGCCCTGAAAGATAGTTTCAGTCAGCCGTTTGTAACAATGCAACTTTTGTGATTGGACGTTTATAAATGCCCTTCTCAGTACGTATTGTGACCACTCTAACGGCACCATCCTCACCCGGATTGACTTCCTCAATTATTCCCAATTACCACTTATTTGGAGTGTTGGGATATTTGATGTCGACTATTTTGCCAACTTCCAAGTTAGGATGCTCTGTAGTCCATTTAGTGCGACGCTGAAGTGATGTAATGTATTCCATCTTCCAGCGATTTCAAAATTCTTGTGCGATGTTGCGAATATGATTCAATGAAGATGTCAATGATAGTCTATCTGACATCGTGGGCTCTGGTACTGCAGTTAATGGTTCACCAATTAAAAAATGCGAAAGCGTAAGTGGGTTTTGATCGGCGTCTGAAATAGTACACAGCGGCCTGCTATTTAGTATAGCTTCAATCTGTGTGAGCAAAGTGTATAGCTCTTCGAACGATAGTAATGTTTCGCCCACAACTCTATGTAAATGCTGCTTCATTGATTTTACGTTTGTCTCCCATATCCCACCGAAATGTGGCAAAGATGGTGGAATAAAGTGCCATGTTGTTCCATCTTTAGCCAAGTGAACTGCATTTCATGGTTAAATGATTCCTTAAGTAAACTTTTATGCATATCCGTTAACAAACGATGAGCGCCATGAAAATTCGTTCCATTGTCGGTATATAAATTATTGCATTTACCACGTCTCGAAGTGAAACGTTTGAATGCCGCGATAAATGCCTCTGCTGACATGTCACTGACCAAATCCATGTGAATCGCCTTTGTCGCCATACAGACAAAAAGGCATATGTAAGATTTGCAAATTCTTGGGCGATTGCAGTTGGTCTTTTTGATATTAATAGGTCCTGCAAAATCACATCCTGAATTGAGAAATACTCTGGCTGGCTCCAGACGCACTGCTGGTAAGTCCGCCATCCGCTGTATTGCAGTTTGTTTCCGTAGTATGAACCACTGTTTATATTGATGTACCACAGATCTGATCATATTTCTGACACCTAAAATCCAGTAGCGCTGACGAATAATGACAAAGACCTCATTGACTCTGTTACCATGGCTGGCAGTGCGGTGCGGGTTCCCTTATGATGGAAGAATAAGGTCTGATGATCCGCTGGGTACGCTTGCATAGGCTCAGCTCGCCGGATGGGGTGGGGTTCACAAATCATCAACGATGTTGCCCTAAACCGCAGAAACAATAAGAAAAAATTTCGTACCCGTGCGCTGTTGTCTGCGCGCGAATGTACACGTAAAAATATCAAAATAAATATATATTTAAGTAAAGTTCGTAATTATAATATGATCATTCAATCACCATCCATTTATAATAGATTCAATGGCAGGTCGTATTCATATGAGAGCATCAACGATATTAATCTTACCGAGGTTATTGAAAGCATTTAGCTCAATTCAAATATACACACTACGAATCCATATACATATACATTTGATGCAATAAAAAAACTCCGCATAATTTCATGTATAAAAACATCCATACGCTCATGTGCATATCGCTGCAACGGCTATGTATGTTTACTTCCTAAACCATTTCTCATGACTGCATTTTTAAACACATATACCCATATATCGCATCAATGAGCATGAGCAAATGTCTACAATTGACAATAATATTACGATAGTATAAAATTGTATTCCTGATTTAACTCAAAGCATTTCAAGACAGAATCGCATTACCGCGGCCAATCTTAAACCAACTCGAATCCAATAACCATGTATAATTACCCGCTATGCGATGGCTCTGTCTTGCAAGCTTTGAGCTACATCACGATACATAACATGAGGGTCGTTTTGGCAATGAGCAACTCAACTCTATAAGTGTATCGGTGTGTATGTGCACCGAACCCGCTTATAACAAACAAATTTCATTAACTTTGAGTTACGCTCTTGGCACGCGACGGAATGGTGCGAATTATTTGTGGCTACTCAATTTTCACCATCCTCAACTAAACTGACCACTATATCAGCTCCTTACCTAAGGCGCCCCGGATAAAAACCTGAATTCGTGCACAGCATCAACCGTGCTAACCAATTATCTCAACTACATATGATTCACCACCCTGCCGTTGCCTCACGCTGACAACAATCGTACATTTGAGCGTAAATTATCGCTGGTGCAATCTTATACCTAACAAGAACAGTGTTTACACACTCAATCTCTACTATAATCCTACACCTAGAACTGTGTCTATATAATTAAACGTTGTATTCAGCGCCTCTCCACCGCCATCAGAATTTTGTATGGACACTCAAGCGCGCAGGCATTCCGTGCTATACGAATCTGGTTGTGTGCTCTTTCCATATCAGGAATGAGTGACTGCGCACCCCTATGCTCTATTATTAAAATATTGTATTCTGCTTATATGTAGTTATCTTCGCATGATACAACAATGTATGGATAATTTGCGCTTACTCAAAACCTGTTCTGTTATTTTCACAGTGTCGTTCTTAACGTTGAATATATTTTGACATTTGAGCCGATATGTTGCTCCTCTCCTGCTCACGTTCGTTGATTGTCTACCCTTTTATGTATGAGTAGGCTTCGACCGCCCAACATGCCAATTCTATGTAGCTATGGGTACTTACAATCTTTAACTTGTTACAGACACCCTTCCGTGCCGGGCCACTGATTATGGAGTGCCGCGCTGTCGTGCCTCAACGTTACGCACACACTTGTCAGTTTTAATTGCTTTCCGGCCGCTAGTGTTGAAGCGTTTTCGTGAGCGCCGCGTCTGAAGAAAATGCTTCGATGCGGTTGTGGATTTGGAGCGCGCGCTCATTGATGAGTAGTGGTTTGATCTTCGCGCATATGTTGGCGCGTGTTTACAGCTGCAATTAACCTTGGGAGCCGTTTCGCGACGAGATAACTTGTCCTAATGGGAAATCACACACTTTAAAACTATTTCTCGCAATGAAACCTATTATTTTTGGATGTTCTTACCTGGTTGTCGTCTGATAAACTTTTTGTTATTCCTTCTTGTTGTAGTGAAGATGCCGGAAACAGGAAGAACGTGAAATCGGCTGCGTTGGCCACCTACACTAATTTGAGGTTAAGCAAGGTTGCCTGATTTGTCAACCCTGCACGGTTGCATTCACTCTTATAAATTTCGTTGGCTCGCTTTGCTAAACCCCAGGCCACATCTTCCGTAACAGGGCGAGTTAATCGAGGAGATGATGGGGAGTCGATGAGCTCGAAAGACGGGAAGATGCATTTCACTCCGCTTGCGAGTGTGGGGCGCGTACCCACGTCCCTACTTCAGATCTTGATGTCCTTCGCATGGAAGACTCCAATGGGATTGCCTCTTAGATTTCCTAGCTTGTACAGGCATTGACGGGTTTTCCCTAGGACCACCGCCCTTGTGAACTTTGGCGCCAGCTTCGCACTGAATCCTCGTGCCGCGTCGCTCTGGCGAAAACTTCGCCGGTATACTATCTGCCCTTCCACATATGCTCTCGGCTTCGCCCGTGTGTTGTAAGCTCGCCGACCCTTTTCATACGCCGAGTTTAAGTGGGCTATCACCTTTTCTCTCAGTAGTCTGAGTCTCACGTCCCTCGGCATTATTTCTGTATCTGAATCCGCGGCTTAGCCTAAGGCTCGTAAGATGGGGTAGGTTTCCCCATGTTGGACCATTGTCTGACCGAAGGCAACCCTGTATGGCTCCGCTCCTATGGCTTCGTGGACGGCACTGCGCAACGCAAATGCAGCTTTTGACACCTGTGTGTCCCAGGATTTCTGGTTACCTTCATCGAGATATGATCGAATTATTGCTAGCAGAGACCTATTGACTCTCTCGGAGGCATTCGCTTGGGGCGAATACACGGCCGTTTTCATATGTCGGACGCCATAGCTTCGAAGGAAGTTCGTGAACACCTCGGATACGAACTGACGCCCGTTATCGGAATGGATGACCTCTGGCACCACGAATATGTGAAAAACATCCGTTTCCAGATACCGAACCACTTCCTTTGCCGTGGCATTTCTCATGGGCTTCAAGAATATGAACTTGCTGAAGTGATCCAGCACCACAAACACGTAGCTGTTTCCTTCTCGAGATCGCGGATATGGTCCGCAGAAGTCCACGTATAACCGCTGGAATGCTCTCTCCGTCACCGTTTGCCCTCCCATGAGTGGCCTGCTCGTGGCGTTCGAGGCTTTGCAGCGTTTACAGATGTCGCAGCTCCCCACAAACCATTTGACCGCGGTCACCATTCCGGGCCAGTAGTATTTGGCTCGCAAGGGATGGATTGTCTTAGTCATGCCCCCATGGCCGGCAGAGGGTCCATTGTGTGTTCGCTCCAGCAGCGTCTGCCGAAGGCCCTCCGGCACCCATAATTTCCAATTTCCAAGTTCGTCATCGTCCTCGTTTCTTCGGAAGCGGTCTCGCTTGTACATAATGCCCCGTATCACCTTGACGTCTGGCAGTCGTTCTGCATTTGACTCCGTGACCTTGATGAGGTCTTGGTAACTGTCCGACTGGAATTCCTTGTCACTTAGCGATATATCCATCGACAGGTTCCCGGCTTGAATCTCGTCCATATGGATTCGGCTCAATACATCTGGCACTACATTCTTGGCCCCCTTCCGGTGTACGATATCGAAATCAAAGCCCTGCAGCTTGAGGCTCCAGTGCGCTAGCCGGCCGGAGAGGTCCTTCTGCCCCATAAGCCATTTTAGACTCATGTGGCCCGTGATCATTGTAAACGGCGTTCCATCGATGTATTGTCGAAACTTCTTCACTCCAGTTCTGTAATTGTATAATTCCTCTGGGCCGTGTTCAATTTCTGCGAAATGTAAGATATAGGTCTTTCATTCCCCTGGTCGTCCAACTGAAACAGCACCGCCCCTACCCCGGTGGTAGACGCGTCGCATTGCACAAAAAACTTCTTTTCGAAGTCCGGATTGACAAGCACTTTTCGCGAGGCTAGCTTCGATTTGAGCTTTTCAAAGCCGCTGTGGCCTCCGGTGTCATCGCAAACTCCTTCTTCCCTTTTAGACAGTCTGTGAGTGGCGCCGTCAGGGTGGCAAAGTTAGATATGAATCTTCTATACCAACCGGTGAGGCCTACAAATCTTCGCAGTTGCTTTATGGTCCTCGGGACCGGAAAGTTCAACATAGCTTGCACCTTCTCCGGGTCCGTTCTCAGCTCTCCTTGACCTACCAGGAACCCCAAATACTTTATTTATCTCTGACAAAACTTTGATTTTAGCAAATTAATGGTGAGTCCCGCCCTCGAAAGACACTCTGCTACTTCGGCGAGATGTGACAAATGTGTATCGAAATCCGGCGAGCATATCAACAGGTCATCAATATATACGAAGACGTTCTCTCTCAGCTTGGAGGGAATGACTTTATCCATTAGTCGGCAGAGTCGCTGACTGGCATTACACAGCCCGAACGGCATCACCTTAAAGTGATAGAGTGGCCTGCCGGGGACTGTGAATGCAGTCTTCCCGCACGCCTCCTTTGCTAACGGGATCTGCCAAAAGGCGTCCTTCAGGTCGATTCCCGTTATGAAGTACGTGTCCCGCAGCCGACTAAGGATGCCCTCGACGTGCTGCGTCGGATATGCGTCCTTCTTTGTGCACTCGTTCAGTTTGCGCATGTCTACGCAGAGCTTGTTTTTTCCTGGTTTCTGCACGAGTACGATCGAGGAGCTCCACGCGCTGTTACTTTCCTCTATCACCCCGAGCTTCAGCATTCGGTCTATCTCCTCATACGCGAGTTTCTGCTTCGCCGCTGACATGGGATAGTATCGCTGCTTAACCGACGTGGTCTCATCATATACCTCGATGGTGTGCTCCATCAGGTGGGTTCTTCCCAGACCTCGCTCAGCGGATGAGGGGAACAACGATTTGACACGCTCCAGTTCTGTCCTCTGTCCTGGTGTCAACTCCACCATGCCTGAGCTATCGAGGCTAATTTCCGATATCACTGACGACCCAGAAATCCACTCCCAGATACAATTGCTGTTTCAGGCTGGGCACCAGGTAGAGAACCATGCTCTGTTTCCTTCCCCGCCATTTCACGTCCATCATTATTTTGGCTATTACCGACTGTCCTTTTCCGTCCGCCGTACTCAGCTGCTCATCGATCGACACAACGTCCTTTACGCTCAACTTGCTAATCGCCGGTCCCCAAAGCAGCTGACCGATGCGCCAATATCCAGCAGTCCACTCATCATTGTCCCTGCTATCTGAACTTCGACGTATGGCCTTCGGTCCACTTCGTCTCTTATGATTGTTGCTGTCACCGCTCTTCTCATTGCTCTGTGTTCCTTGTCTTTGTGCCGCAGTTTTTTGATCTTTTTATACTGCCTTCCCCCTGCGTCCGCGCACCATATATTCTCGCCTCGCGTCTTGCCTCCGAATATTCTTTGCCTCGCTTCTTGGTATCGCTTTTCCCTCTCTTGCAAGGTTTCGCGTGGCGTTGTCCTTGTTTGGTGTTACGATATCGGTTTAGGTGAGTCGGCTCCGAGTATGGCTTTGTTTATTAGTGGGTTTCCGGGATCTTCTTCTCCTGGCCTGACGTACCGGTGCCTCCGCCAGGAAGATGGTTTCCCTGCCCACACTTTTCGCACATGGCTAGTCTCCCGCCTTGTCACATTTGTAACATCTTAAATCATGGAATTGAGAATCGCATCCTTGTTCGTTGTGTCTTGGTCGCGTAAAATCCGAAGATTTCCTGGGGCTGTCGTTCCTGCTGCCCACGCGCCCTCTTCTCTCGAACGCTTCTACGGCAACAGCGCCGTCGGTGTCCTCGTGGATTTCCCCTCGCATCCCTAACTCATTAACTTCCCTTCGCTTGGCGAACTTGGACTCGTACTCCTCGAAGTGCTTTTCGGCCCGTCTGCACTCTGTCTTCAACTCCGCGAGTGTTGCAACTTGACAGCCAAATACAAGGTTCTTCACCTTCGGCTTCAGATTCCTGCGCACGAGATTCACCAAGCTTCGTTCCGGCAGTGGAGTTTTCAGGGTTAGCGCCATTCCCCTCACGCATGCGTAAAAATCGTCGAAATATTCGCGAAGATCCTGTTTCCTTTCATTCATCGTTTGCAGAACTTCTTCATCGCTGTCAGCCTTGCGGAAGTGGCTCAGGAGGGCTTCCCTTAAACGAAGAAACCCCTCTCTCTCCTCGCCGGCCTGCTCTTCCATGTACAGCCAGAACCAATCCTGCGCGGCTCCGCTCAAAAGCAAATGGAAATTCGAGTAAAGGTCCTCCGACGAGATCTCATGCCGCTTCTGCAGGGTCTCCACCCTGAATAAAAACCGTTCGATGGGGATTGACTTGCCCGTCCCACCGTATTTCAACCCCCAGTCCCTGATGACTTTAAATTTATTTTTGTTCCGATCCGTGTGTGTACTTCTACTTTGTGGTGATGGAGTGAAGAGCCTCCTTCCGGTAGATCCTGGTTGGTTCGATACCGCTTGGTCTTCCTCCCTGCGAGTGTGCTCTGACTCAGATACTGCCGAAGGACCGCCAGAATCCCGTGGAAGACCTGCCGCGTCCGCTCGTGCACCTTCGCGAGCCTCCTCAACCGTGGTGATACGCGCCCCCAGGGCCCTGACCTCCTTTCGCATGCCGCTCATGGCATCGCGTATCGCTTCCGCCGTTGTGCGGTTCACGTCCAGTTGATACTGGGAAAACATTGCCTCGAATTTCTGTAACAACTCGCCCCCCACTTTGTCTAGCAAGGTCGCTTCCGGCGAAGGAGCACCAACTGCCCCCCTCCTCCTCGCTGTCATTTGCGCTCGTCCTGGATTTCCTCTTACCCTTTCTGGTCACTATTCCAGGTGATTATGAAAAAAATTGATGTTGTTTTTTCGTGGTACACGCTGTCGCGTGGTAGATTAAAAGAAATTTTCAAAAGCTATCTGAACTCTCTGGCTGTTAGAAGCAAAGACAAAAATAAAATGTGGTATGAATTAATGGTGGATGTGTGATGAATTGGGTTTAGGGTGATCTGTCCAAAGTTTTCGTTATTTCTGTCCCGTGATGTCCCCCCCTGTCCTGTGCAAACTGTCTCCTGTCCTAGATGTCCACTGCCAAAAGGACTTGACCCTCGTCCTAGTGGGCTGGACCCGCAATCTTCCCCGAGTGAGTTACCGGGAAACTACCTCATACGAACTTGGACTTATATCCCGTGAGTCTTGGCCGCCTCGCCGATGAGACACCCACTCCGGTACGTGATCTACCTCATGAGAACCTGACCCGTGTCCGATAGTCAGTAGCCGACCCCGCTATCGAAAGATTACCTTTAAAAATAATACTACAATCGGTGACACATTTGTGAGCCGCATGCGACGCCTCACAAGCTGCCAAACCGTGACCCCCCTTATCTGTCTGTAGATGTCCCCGCGATCGACACGCTGTGAATAAGGACAGCTATCCTATAAAGTGAATTTAGTGGTAGCCCCACTTTCGGGCAACCACGTTGGGCGCCATTTTCTATTGTTACCATAGCTGGCAGTGCGGTGCGGGTTCCCTTATGATGGAAGAATAAGGTCTGATGATCCGCTGGGTACGCTTGCATAGGCTCAGCTCGCCGGATGGGGTGGGGTTCACAAATTATCAACGATGTTGCCCTAAACCGCAGAAACAATAAGAAAAAATTTCGTACCCGTGCGCTGTTGTTCTCGCTTCCCCTCTTGTATGTCCTCCTCAACAACATGCCATCGCCGTCGTCGCAGTTCGCCTCCATAAACTCAAGGCTGGCCCTTCTGCTTCGTTACCCCCCCCCCCCCCCCTACCAATGTCAACGAAGGCCCAAATCGGTTGACCCAACACTTACCTTTGTGCCTGTGTCCGTCTGTCTAACCCTGTACTATCACCCCATTACTCCCATTCATCACACTGTTGTTAGTTTTAGCAATTCATTTAATGTGTTATTTCATGTCTAGACCTACTACAATGTTAAGGATATACTATCATGAGTGCTCGTGCACTTGCCTATACTTATCTTACTCGACTATACTGTGGCGTTTAACCCAACCACTGTCTAAAATTATATTCTAGATTTCAATTCAATTCGAACGGGTGTGCATCCCACTCTAATGTCTGCGCGCGAATGTACACGTAAAAATATCAAAATAAATATATATTTAAGTAAATTTCGTAATTATAATATGATCATTCAATCACCATCCATTTATAATAGATTCAATGGCAGGCCGTATTCATATGAGAGCATCAACGATATTAATCTTACCGAGGTTATTGAAAGCATTTAGCTCAATTCAAATCTACACACTACGAATCCATATACATATACATTTGATGCAATAAAAAAACTCCGCATAATTTCATGTATAAAAACATCCATACGCTCATGTGCATATCGCCGCAACGGCTATGTATGTTTACTTCCTAAACCATTTCTCATGACTGCATTTTTAAACACATATCCCCATATATCGCATCAATGAGCATGAGCAAATGTCTACAATTGACAATAATATTACGATAGTATAAAATTGTATTCCTGATTTAACTCAAAGCATTTCAAGACAGAATCGCATTACCGCGGCCAATCTTAAACCAACTCGAATCCAATAACCATGTATAATTACCCGCTATGCGATGGCTCTGTCTTGCAAGCTTTGAGCTACATCACGATACATAACATGAGGGTCGTTTTGGCAATGAGCAACTCAACTCTATAAGTGTATCGGTGTGTATGTGCACCGAACCCGCTTATAACAAACAAATTTCATTAACTTTGAGTTACGCTCTTGGCACGCGACGGAATGGTGCGAATTATTTGTGGCTACTCAATTTTCACCATCCTCAACTAAACTGACCACTATATCAGCTCCTTACCTAAGGCGCCCCGGATAAAAACCTGAATTCGTGCACAGCATCAACCGTGCTAACCAATTATCTCAACTACATATGATTCACCACCCTGCCGTTGCCTCACGCTGACAACAATCGTACATTTGAGCGTAAATTATCGCTGGTGCAATCTTATACCTAACAAGAACAGTGTTTACACACTCAATCTCTACTATAATCCTACACCTAGAACTGTGTCTATATAATTAAACGTTGTATTCAGCGCCTCTCCACCGCCATCAGAATTTTGTATGGACACTCAAGCGCGCAGGCATTCCGTGCTATACGAATCTGGTTGTGTGCTCTTTTCCATATCAGGAATGAGTGACTGCGCACCCCTATGCTCTATTATTAAAATATTGTATTCTGCTTATATGTAGTTATCTTCGCATGATACAACAATGTATGGATAATTTGCGCTTACTCAAAACCTGTTCTGTTGTATTTTCACAGTGTCGTTCTTAACGTTGAATATATTTTGACATTTGAGCCGATATGTTGCTCCTCTCCTGCTCACGTTCGTTGATTGTCTACCCTTTTATGTATGAGTAGGCTTCGACCGCCCAACATGCGAATTCTATGTAGCTATGGGTACTTACAATCTTTAACTTGTTACAGACACCCTTCCGTGCCGGGCCACTGATTATGGAGTGCCGCGCTGTCGTGCCTCAACGTTACGCACACACTTGTCAGTTTTAATTGCTTTCCGGCCGCTAGTGTTGAAGCGTTTTCGTGAGCGCCGCGTCTGAAGAAAATGCTTCGATGCGGTTGTGGATTTGGAGCGCGCGCTCATTGATGAGTAGTGGTTTGATCTTCGCGCATATGTTGGCGCGTGTTTACAGCTGCAATTAACCTTGGGAGCCGTTTCGCGACGAGATAACTTGTCCTACTGGGAAATCACACACTTTAAAACTATTTCTCGCAATGAAACCTACTATTGTTGAATGTTCTTACCTGGTTGTCGTCTGATAAACTTTTTGTTATTCCTTCTTGTTGTAGTGAAGATGCCGGAAACAGGAAGAACGTGAAATCGGCTGCGTTGGCCACCTACACTAATTTGAGGTTAAGCAAGGTTGCCTGATTTGTCAACCCTGCACGGTTGCATTCACTCTTATAAATTTCGTTGGCTCGCTTTGCTAAACCCCAGGCCACATCTTCCGTAACAACTCCTACATGCAAATAAATCTTGTGTAGCTCCTCTATTATTAATCTGGATATAAGATGTTTCGGAAGAATGACTGGGTGTTTGATATTGTATGCGGCACGATTAATACGGCCCCCTACACGTAGAACAACCTGTGCATCGATGAACGGCGATAATTGTATAAGTTTGTCCTTCTTGTTGGATTTTTTGGTTAAACGTTGAGATGTATCTTCAAAAAATTCATGCTGAATGGCGCTAAATAATACGAATCGTGCTTGTTCTAGCTCCATGTGTTCCAAACTAACTTTTTGAATGTTGGTTTTATGCTTTAGTTTTGATATAAATCGTAGAACGTATGCGATGACATTGATTAGACGTGAAGATGATGACACCTTGATTGCAAAGTCAACAAAAATCGAAGAATCCTTTTCGCGGGTATGCAGTACAATTTTCCTTCGTTCCAATAAATCTTCTGCAAGTTCACATTTTTCTACTGTAGTGTATTTGGGCCAGTGTGATCTTGGATTTTGTAACCAAGTCGGACCTGACCACCATGCCTCTGGAGGCATAATCCGCGGGATTCTCTTGGTGTCAATGTAGCGCCATTTACTTCTTGACAAAGCGTCAAAAATTCTTCCGTTCTATTCCCGATGAACATTTAATTGCGAGATGGTGATGATAACCAATGAAGGACAACCTGAGAGTCTATCCAAGCATAAACCCAGTCATCTACTGTATTGAGTGATGCCTTGATCGAGTTGTATAAACGTGTTAACAAAAGCGCTGCACACAGCTCTAAGCGCGGTATCGACATAGCCTATAGTGGCGCCACTCGTTTCTTTGCAGCAATTATAGAGACCGACCTTGATCCTTCCTCAATGCATGCACTATATACGACCGCAGCATATGCAGAAGCTGGGGCGTCACAAAAGCAATGCAACTCCAAAAGCGTTGTTGAACGTAAAATACGTCTTGGAATAGACACTGCTTCTAAACAATGCAATGTGTCCTGTGGGTGTCGCCAAGTGATACTTATATCGCCTGGCACCCTGTCATTCCAGTTAACGTTTGTTAGCCATAGCTTTTGAAAGATAATTTTTAGTTTGAACACGACTGGTGCTAAAAACCCAAAAATATCAAATATACGAGCAATTTCTGAAAGGATTTGTCGTTTAGTTATGTCACGTATAGTTGTTGATTTAACATGAAACGAATAATTATCTGACTTTGGATTCCAATAAAGGCCCAGTACCTTGATGTAGTCAGATGAATCTCCATATTTGTTTTTTGAAACGATTTCACATTCATCAGCGGAAACCGTTTGCATAATTGTCGAGGAGTTGAAGCTCCATTTTCGGAGATGGAACCCTCCAGACTTGAGTAGGGTTATTAATTCAGTTTTGATTCTAATCACCTCATCTATATTGTCACCGCCAGGTATGACGTCATCCACATAAATGTTATTTTCGATAATACTAGCTGCATGAGGAAATTTATCTAAGTTATCGCATGCCAGTTGTTGCAAAACGCGAACTGACAGAAACGGCGCTGATGCTGTTCCGTATGTGACTGTGCATAGCCTGTAACGCTTAACAGAATCGTGTGGAGATGTTCTCCATGCAATACCTTGGTAATCTTGGTGCACATGCGAAATCCAAATCCGTCTGAATATCTTTGTAATGTCCGCTATGAACACATATTTAAATTGGCGAAAGCGCAGTGCAACGCCAAATAAGTCTCGCTAAATTTGTGGACCCACCATTAACTGATCGTTGAGAGATTTGCCTTCAGCATATTTGTGAGATCCATCGAACACCACACGCAGCCTAGTTGCAGAGCTATCAGGCTTAAACACTGCATGGTGTGGCAAGTAATACTGAGGCGACTTGTTTATGTCTTCTGAAGATATCTGTTGCATTTGACCGAAAGCTATGTATTCCCACATAAATTTCGTATACTCTTTCTGTAGTTTCGTTTTGGCGTGGAAAAGCCGTTCCATGCTGCTCAACCTCTGAACAGCTCCTTGTAATGTATTCGCGAAGGTTGGACCTTCCTGCTTAAATGGCAATTGTACAACATATTTGACATCGGTGGAGCGTTTATGAGCTTCTCTAAAATGAATATCAGCGGGATCATCATGTTTTGATTGTTTGCCAACTGGTTTGCATTCATCCAAATCCCAAAATCGTTTAAGTAGTTCGTCCACGTTAATTGTGGCTGTATAGGATGCGACCGCGCCTTCACTGGTCACAACTTTGGCTTGACCCGAAAGGATCCATCCAAAAATTGAGATGATTGCAAAAAAGTTTGGTTTTTCTATTTGAAGTTTGCCATCAGTGATGATGTTCCAATCAACATCTGCACCAAGTAGCAAATCGATTGGTGCACTTTCGTTAAAATGTGCGTCCGCTAGTTTTAGTGAAGCGATTTTGTTCCACGGTATGTTAGTTACACAGTGCTTTGGGATATTTGCCGTGATTCGCTGAAGTACGTATGCGCAAACTGATACATGGGAATCGTCAATCCGAGAGCTGATCACCACATTTACGCAACCCTTCGTTATTCCCGCTTCTGATGATGAAATGCCTTTAATATGCAGTCTCGCCTTTGAACGCGATACCCCAATGCGCTGAACACAGGCTTCCGATTTAAATGATACTTGCGAGCCAGTGTCAATCAAAGCACGTAGATAATGGACTTGTCCTACAGTGTCCTTCACCGTCACTACTGCTGTAGGAAGCATAACTTGACCGCTTTGTTGTCCCTGTAGTACATGATGACTTTTAAGTGCATCATCCAAAGCGCTCTGCAACGAAATGTTATTAGTATTTGTTTGAGACGTAATTTTACCTAAATCAGATTTTGATTCCTGTTTATCAACACTGTCATGAAGAAATGTATGATGTTTCGCATGACATGTGCGACAAGTGAAACTTGATTTACAACCTTTTACTCGATGATCTAGTTTGAGGCAGTTGAGCAAATACCCTTCGATCTTACTTTATTGCGACCGTCTGATATAGACGCTGCAATAAATTCTGTACACTTTGAAATGTTGTGTTGCCCATTATAAAAGTAGCATGATGAACTTGATGTTGTTGTTGCTGTGACATGCGAACGTACTGGTGTGTTACGCACTACAGCACCTGCTGTGTGTAATTCATTCCATTCCAAATGAATAGAACGAGCATCGAGAAATTTTAAAAATTCATCAATCGTAATACTGGTTTTTGATCCAATATGTTCAAAGTAGTGGTGACGTGTTTCTGCGTTCAATTTGTTCAGAAGAATAAAAATTAACCATGGGTCACGCTCCTTAATGTTTATAGCTGATAACCCTCGCAAGCACTCGTCTGCGCCGTCAATAATTTTGCGCAAAACTTAAGGGTTTGTTGTAGTTACTGTTTGTAGTTTCATAAATCCTTTAATGAATTATCTTGCTACCAAATGTAACCTATCGTAACGTTTTTCAAGTTTGCTCCATGCCTCTGTATAAGTTTCGTTCGTAACCGGTATGTTTTTTATTAAATCCGCAGCTTCACCAGCCAAAAACGATGATAAATAGTAAAACTTTTGCGTATTCGATAGATTTTCCTTTGAGTCTTCTGCTCCATTGAATATATCGCTGAATGTTTTCCACGCACTGTATTCACCTGAAAATGTTGGTACTGTCAATTTCGGTAGTACGATGTCATTATGTTGCAACACTAAATTTTGCAGCCCTAAGTGCAAATCGTTAACTGATGGTTGCGGCGTTTCTTTGTTACCAGCTATTTCTTGTTTCTCCCGTAATTGTGTAGTTATGCGAGAGACTTCCTTTATGTATTTTTTCTCGTACTGCATTAACGATGACAAGGAATCTTCTGTACTCTCTTCCAATTCGTTAATTTGATTTACGACGATATTCAGCTGTTTCCATGCTTCATTGAGATTGGAAATCCTTACTTCCAACTCTGTCACAGGTATTTCGTGGCTGATTTCACTTGAAAAATTAAATGCGCTTGTTATTTAGGTTCTGTATCTGCCTCGTTGCCCTTTCAATGATGGTACAGACATTACAATGGCGAAGATTACCGAAATGGCGCTTTACGCTTTACAAGCGCTACAAATACTCGAATAGTGAATGAACTTGATGCAATATATGCGTACGATATGAAATCCCTTGATGAAATATATGCGTACGATATGAAACCCGAAAATTCTAAAATTCGGCTCGAATTGACCAAACAATGATGAATAATATTGTACTGATTTGGTTTTAAATTAATGGACTGTATTTATTAGGTTCAAATGATATAATTCACAAATAAAAAAGAAATTGATGTACAATGAAAGTTTTGCTGATGGTTGCTTGAAAATTTCTGGTATGCATCTGTTTTAGAATTGCAGAGGTAGAAATCCAAGGTTGCATTTTGACGTTGTGAAGAAAATACTTCAGGGATGATTTAGTTCCGCATCACTTTTGAACGAATAAGTGAAAAGTATTCTCCTAACTTGTGAAGAGTTTCATTAGACAAATTATTTTCATTATTATTGTCGGAAACAATTAATTCGCCAGGTACTCTGAATGTTTGTTCGTAAACAAGTTCAGCAGAAGAACACTTTAAATCTTCTTTTATGGAAGTTCGTAAGCCAAGAAGAGTAAATGGTAAAATTTCAGACCAATGAACAGAATTATTTGATGCTACAATTGCTGCTTTTAAAGTTCTATGAAATATCCCTGTCATGCCATTTGCTTGGGGAGGATAGGAAGATGTGTGAATTTTATGAGAACCTAATAATTTAGTTAATTCTTTAAAAAAAATTTTAAGTGAATTGTTAATCTTGGTCTACTGTAATATTTAATCAAATACCGATTTGCGGTATGTAATTTTGAATAAAAGTTGTTGCTATAGTATTTGTTGAAATATCTTTAAGTGGATAAGCTTCTGGCCAACGTGAGTATAAATCTATAATTCGGTTAAACATTTTAAACATTTTCTTGAAGGTAGAATTTTTACAATTTATGCTGATCATAAACTTTTAACTCATGTTCTAAATCTAATGCGTTTACAAAATATTTAAAATTTAAAGTATAAAATACAAAGTTAATAATTTTATAAAAAAATATTAATGAAAAACGATACCCGATACTTCCACCTGCGGAATCAATTCATAATAAACAATTCGAACCATGGTAATCGCTGAACCAGCAGGTTAACACAGTCTAATGCTCTGTGAATTGTTTAGACTACGTTGCTGCATTCATTTCCGCAATTTAGCCAAATATTAATGAAAAACGATACTCGATGCTTCCACCTGTGGAATCAATTCATTATAAACAATTCAAACCATGGGAATCTCTGAGCCAGCATACCCGCAGGCAAATACCAATACCACCGATATCACCGAGGGTAGATTATTCAGTTCTAAATTAGACTCAATAAAGCACACAAGTGCATTAAAATAATTGGCGCCCAACAGCGGTTTGAACCTAAGACCGCCGAGTCTCAATCACTTTGAGGAGATTATGTCAACTGAATCAATTCAATAATTTGGAGGAGTTATCAACTGGAGAGATCAACTGTACCAATTCAATAATTTGGAGGAGTTTTCATACGCAATTATGGATAGTTTAATTACAATACTTATTGCGTAAGTAGAGTGCTCAAATTATTTTTTTTGTTATTTTTATTGCACTCTGGAAAATAGAGTAACGTATTGAGTTTTGCTAGTAGTAATAGCGATAGTGAAGATATCCTAAAAGAGCTTCAAGAAAAGATTTACAACTGATATATTTCAATCTAATTTGCAGTCTCGTGTTTTGCAACGCTTTGATGAGCGATAGTGAGGGTAACCTGGAGGATTTATTAGAAAGGATTAGTAGCTTGCAGATCTAGAGGAATAGGAATACAAGTGTAATGGACGCAGACCAAATAACTGCTTTAGTAGAGGCTGCCGTATCTGGCGCACTGCAACAGCAACAGGAGTCCTTTGAACGCAAACTTACCCGACTGACAGAGCAAATTACCAACTTAACCACAGTGAAAAAGCCACATACGTACGAGCCTGTGAAAATCATTTCAGGCATTGAATGCGAAGAATCTCTAGACCTGGTGAAGTCACTACCAGAGTTTGTCAGCACCTATGTTTCCTGGCGTCAGACTGCCCACACAGCTTATGAGGTATTTTGAAACCATCAGGGCAGTTCTAGGCAATATCAGGCCGTAGGGCTAATTAGAAATAAGTTTAAGGGCTCTGCTGATGCCGTTTTAGCATCTTTTAATACTGTGCTAATGGCGACCACCGTGGTGTGATGGTAGCGTGCTCCGCCTATCACACCGTATGCCCTGGGTTCAACTCCCGGGCAGATCAACATCAAAATTTTAGAAATAAGATTTTTCAATTAGAAGAAAATTTTTCCAAGCGGGGTCGCCCCTCGGCAGTGTTTGGCAAGCGCTCCGGGTGTATTTCTGCCATGAAAAGCTCTCAGTGAAAACTCATCTGCCTTGCAGATGCCGTTCGGAGTCGGCTTAAAACATGTAGGTCCCGTCCGGCCAATTTGTAGGGAAAATCAAGAGGAGCAAATTAGAAGAGAAGCTCGGCCTTAGATCTCTTCGGAGGTTATCGCGCCTTACATTTATTTTTTATTTTAATACTGTGCTAAATTTTGAGGTGATTATTGCTAGACTACATTTTACCTATTCGGACAAACGTCCAATATATCTCATAGAACAGGAACTGTCTACGCTCCGACAGGGCAACCTTTCAGTTCTGAAATATTTTGACGAAGTGGAGAAGAAACTAACTCTTCTCACAAATAAAACCATAATTACCCATGAGGGTCCCATTGCTGAATCAATCTGCACAAAGTATAGAGCAGACGCGCTTAGGGTATTCTTTTCGGGTCTGAAAATACCATTGTGTGACATTCTCTTCGCTTCTCGACCTGATGACTTGCCGGGTGCTCTGGCCCTGGCACAAGAAGTTGAGTCAAATAGAGAACGATATGCGTTCGCTACAAGCTTCACTGCGTCTGCTGAAGATCCAAACAGATTTAAGAAGATGGGTGATAACAACTTAGACCAGAGATTGCGAACCCCCCAAAAAAATCTACATTTTTTCAATAGACAACCGAAAAGGAACAGCAACGAAAATAATCAACAAGATCAGCCAATACCGATGGAAATAGATCCATCAGAATCACGGCTTCGCCAGAATTCAAATTGACGTCAATCACAAAAAGTAAATCAGGGTCAACAACAATGCCGAAACAATTCTACACAGAGCCCTAATTTTAACCAACAACAACAAATTGAAAAGCGACAGGCAGAATCAGGTAGGAATTCTGGACGAAAAACCCAGAGAATAAATAATTTAAGCCAGGTTAACCAAGAGACGGCCTACAATCAGTAGGCGGAAGAAGAAATATAAAACCTCGAAGAGGAAGAATTCAATTTTTTAGGGGAAAGCCCCTGCTTCCGTGGATCGCACGAGGAATAGGCACCAAGGAAAAAAAGTAAAGCTATTAGTGGTCACCAGGGCTTCGAAAAATTATATTAAACCTTTGCCCAAGTTTAAAAATGTCATCCTAGCATCCACACCTGTTCTAGCTAAGTCACTGCACGAAAATGGTCATGTAAATAAGAAGTATAGAATCAAGTTATTTGGTGTATGGCCAGATTTTTTCATATTGCCTGATATGGTAACGTTCGATGGTATTATTGAACTGGATCTATTAAATGCTCAAATAGATCTGAGTAATGGAGTAATACGACACGATTTCGGAAACGAAAAGCTGTTGTTCCACGAGTGCGTGAATGTAAATTTCATTGATATGAGAAGTGAGGAAATTCCTTCTTGTGTCTGAAATAATTTCCTTAAGATGATAGAAAGTAGGAAGAGGGCCTTCGCGGACCCAAACGAGTCCCTTCCCTTCAATATAAATATAGTTGCTACTATCAGAACAAAAAACGAACAGCCTGTATATTCTAGGTTCTACCCATACCCTATGTGTGGCCGAATTCGTCAACGGTGAAGTGTCCGATTTGCTGGCCAACGGCATCTTCCGCCCTTCCAGATCACCTTACAATAACCCGATTTGGGTTGTTAACAAAAAAGGGATAGATGATGCAGGAAATAAAAAAAATGGTTAGTGATTGACTTTAGGAAACTAAATGAAGTCACAATTGAGGACAAGTATGCGATGCCTAATGCAATGGTGATATTGTCAAACCTAAAGGGAGCACAATACTTTACCACACTTAATCTGAAATCTAGATTCCATCAGATTGAGTTGATAGAGAGGGACTGCCTTCTCTGTAAACAACGGCAAATACGAATTCTACCGGCTGCCCTTTGGATTTAAAAACGCCCCCAGTATATTTCAGAGAGCGGTATATGATGTTCTGAGGCAGCAAATTGGCAAGACCTGCCATGTTTACGTCGACGATGTAATTATCTACTCAAAAACTGCAGAAGACCATTTAAGGGACGTTTAATGGGTCCTGCGTAAGGTTTGCGAGGCCAATATGAGAGTCTCAGTAGAAAAATCAAAGTTTTTCGAAACTGAGGTGGATTAATTGGGCTTTGTCGTATCAAGGGGAGGCGTAAAAACAAACCCTAATAAGGTCCACCGCATAAAATGCTATGAGCAGCCAAACACTCTTCGAGGGCTTCGCTCCTTTTTAGGATTAGCGAGTTACTATAGATGTTTTATTAAAGATTTTGGTAGCATAGCAAAACCACTGACCGATATGCTTAACGGAAAAATTAGCAAAGTAAGTGCCACACAGTCTAAAAAAATTAAAATTCAGATAACACCAGAAGGTGTAGAGGCATTCAACAAATTTAGAGAAATTTTGGCATCAGAAGACGTCACATTAACATATCCAGATTTCACAAAAGCCTTTGACTTGACGACTTATGCATCATCGAGTGTTTTGGGAGCTGTACTTTCACAAGAAAGGAAACCCATTACCATGGTCTCTAAGAACTCTAAGAGATAGGGAAGAACATTTGGCAACAAATGAAAGAGAGCTCCTGTCAATCTTGTGGGCCCTCAACACCTTGAGAAATTACATGTACGGTGTAAACCAGTCGAACATTTTCACTGACCACCAGCTTTTGACATTTGCAGTCTCAGATAAAAATCCCAACGCGAAGATCAAGCGACGGAAATCTCTAATAGAATGCTTCATTGCAAAAAATTTTTACAAGCCAGGGAAGGAGAACCATGTTGTCGACGCATTGTCGAGACAACACATGAATATGGTGGATGTTGAAATGGAAGCAAGCTCTGACTGCGCCACCATACATAGCGAAGAGTCCCTGACCTATACCATTGAAACAGTGGATAAGCCTGTTAATTGCTTTAGGAATCGAATTGTACTTCAGGAGTGCGAAAGTCCGTCAAAGGGGAGTGCCACGAAATCCCCAAAAAAAAAAAAAAAAATACCCAAACACAAAATTCCCAAAGAAAAAAAAAATACCCAAACACATAATCCCCAAATTCAAAATCCCCAAACACAAAATCCCAGTGCTAGGATAAACATCATGACCATTTAAAAAATAGCAATATCTCGTTCCTCTTTCGTTCATATTTATGTATGTATAACTATATATTCACGTTTTGGCAATACATATTTTTACTTATCCATATATAGGACTTCTAGTCGCTCTAATTCGAACAAGCTAACAGAAGCGTGTACTACGCAGAAGGACATCACCGTGGTGGTAGCCACGGTTATACCACACACCCGGACTTGGCATGGCGTAGCCCAGGGTTATTTTTTATAAACGCGGCCGAAGGCCGCCTATGCAGAAAGTTGGTATGGATTATTATATTAGCCTTTTTTTGTCGCGGCGATTTTAAACCTAATTTGAATTTATTTCACACATAAAATGGGGATTTTGATTTTGGGGATTTTGATTTTGGGGATTTTGATTTGGGGATTTTGTTTTGGGGGTTTTGATTTTGGGGATAACGTGGTAGACCCCCGTCAAAGCAGACTCTTATCCTGTTCTGTTCCAAGATTAGACATATTGTTTCATTTCGTGATGCAGATTCGCTAATTGACACACTACAAGAAATAATTAATGACACTACAAGAAGTAATTAACGCAATACACTGCGGCCTACCAGTTCTGGCGAAGATTCAGCACCGACTGGTGGAACTTCATCCCAAAAACGAAGTTCCGCCACACTGAAAAGATTGTTGCTGATGTCTTTAGTGAAAGTGACCAACATGAGATTGTTGTTGCTGAACACAACCGAGCACATAGGGTTGCGCAAGAAAACGTGAAACAGATCCTGGCCGACTACTTTTTTCCAAAGATATATAAAAAGCAAAAGAGGTGGTGGCAAACTGCCGAATCTGTTCAAAGTTCAAATACGACCGCCATCCAAAAAAGCGAATATTACACATAGATATTTTCTCTACTGATCAAAAATATTTTTTAAATTGCATCGACAAGTTTTCAAAATTTGCAATAGTGCAGAAGATCGCATCGAGATCGATCATTGACATAAAACCGCAAATTTAAAGCTAATAAACATTTTTCCAAAAGTCAAAACAATATATTGTGACAACGAAAAGTCGCTCAACTCGCATACCATAAAATCAATACTGTTGGATTATACGCCACCTTTCTTTAATTGCAGGATAATAATATTGGCATTTCTGACGACAACCACTTTGACAGAAAAACTCACAAACTATACTAACGCCAACTACACCCCGATCGTGGACGGGGAGGCAAAGTATGGAAACATTACGGATACTTGGCATACTTCACTAACATGACATTATACGAAACAATGAACGGTGAGACGAAAAATCTAATTACTTTATTCCCTCAGTCGTATATGAGGCAGCTGCTCGAAGCGGATATGAAACACATCGAAACACTGCTGTGAACCGTCGATATTCACCACCGGCAAGCACGAAGCTTGAACTTTTTGGGTACGGCACTCAAGGTATTGCCGGCACCCCCGACTTCGATGACTACCAGAGACTCCAGATGAAACAGGACATGGACATACTTGTTGACTCGAACAACAAACAGTACAGAATAAACACCCACATTCAGCAAAATATTTTTAAAATAACAGATAAAATAAACAAAATTATTACTTCTACTAAAAAAGAGAAAATAGATACATGCCACTTATATGAAACAATACTGGAAAGAAATAGGGTAATAACTCTAGAGCTGCAAGCTGTCACAACTTCAATATATTAGCCAAACTAAATTTAGTTAGTCCTGTAATATTGGAGTGTAGCGATATAATCAAAATAACCAACGAGCACTCGACTAACGTATCAACAATAGAATTAGAATAGATTAGGAATGTCTAGAATTAAGGTATTACAAAATAATAACAATTTGTGTTTCATAATAAAATACCCCATACCTGAGATAGTTTGCAAAAAGCTTAGCCTATTCGCCGTACCACACCAAGGGCTAGTACTTCAGTTTGGAGACACAAACACCGTTGCTGAATGCGGCAGCAAAGCACATGCTGTAAAATGCAAAAAAATCAACCTATGCCACCTTTTGTAAAATGCTGAAAACCATTAGTTGCGGGCAACAGCTCATCTCGGGGGAAACGGCAAATTGCTCAACCACAGCATACCACGAGAGGGGCATCAATGATATCGACGATGTAATAATTATTATCAATAATGATACGGCAGTAATAAAGGGCGATACCAGTATCTTAAGAGTCGTTAAAGGGACTTAACTGCTAACCTTCGAACAGCAGGTGACAATAAACGGTACCAAATTCCGAAATCGAAACAATGCCATCACACGCACTCCCGGAAAATCGACTGCCCAAAAGATCAACTTGGTGGGACACTTGGGGTCTCTGAGTCTTAATTACCTCCAGGAAAAGAGTGTTGAAAACATCAAACACATAGACGCTTTGCGACAAGAGATCAGTTTAAATACAGTGGTTTTCGTTGTTGCAGTGACAACCATTACTGCCTTCCTAGTGATCTGGCTGATCCTAAGCATCCAAGGAAAACGTTCCGCAAAAAATGTGATGGATCTTGCTGTAAGGAAAATTACTGAGAGGATCGCGGACGACCTTCACTTAGGAGAGGAGGAGTTAACACAGTCTATTGCTCTGTAAATTGTTTAGGCTACATTGTTGCATTAATTTCCGCAATTTAGCAAAATATTAATGAAAAAGGAAACCCGATGCTTCCACATGTGGAATCAACTCATAATAAACAATTCAAACCATGGGAATCGCCGAGCCAGCATACCCGCAGGCAAATACCAATACCACCTATATCAGCGAATTGCGGCGGCAGCGGACAACATCATAAGCTGCAAGCGCAACAGCAGCGACGACGACGATGACGACGGTGATGGCTATAGCTGAAGGTAAAAATAAGTTGGAGTAGATTATTTAGTTTTAAATTAGACTCAATAAAGCACACAAGTGCATTAAAATAATTTAGTTACCGGCGCATCTCATTCCATAATCCGATCTGATTTGGTCAACGGGAGAGTAAAGCAATTATGCAGAGCAAGATTACGTACGGCCAATGGCGAGTACAACCAAGTACAGGGGGAAGTGACATGTGGGGTCGTAATTGGGAAGGTCTCGCGTCTGCGCAAATTCGTTCTGGCAGAAATTGTTGATTAATTCATCTTGGGAGTGGACTGTTTAGTTGACCATCGCATCAGAATCGATATGCAAAGATGGATTTTGCGATACAAGAACAAGGATGTACCACTTAACTTCAGCTTTTAGAAGGGGTTTAGCTGTAAGCGAGTGCTGGTGGCGGGGATTCGACAAATACTACACAAGTCAACTGCAGTCGTCCGGGCAAAGGTTGATAGAGATTGTGGAACAAACAAATTGTTGGTTGTCGAGGCAGCAAACAAATCAACAACAAAAATACTTGTAGGCAAAACCCTGGCTATGACTAAACAAGATGGCCTTTTACCGGTAAGAGTATTCAATGAATTCAAGTCACCACTCAAACTGACCAAAAGAGCTATATTGGGAAGATGACAAGAGGCCAAAGTAGTTTTAACTGTGAACAGCTCCAGGAAAACGTTTTAACTAGCAAGATTGATTTTTCAAATGACATTACAGCATAGACGGAGGGGTTAGAGGAAGACTATCAGAGTAACGCAAAACAACTGTACTAAAGTACGTAAATATATTTGACCAAGGTGGTTCCAAAGCAGGCGGGACCAACGTTGTGAAATATCAAATTCACACTGGAGATGCGAAGCCGATCCTTGAAGCTCCTCGTAGTGTTCCACTGGCGAAGCGGGAAGTTGTTAGTCAAATCGTTCAAGAAATGAGCGACAGCGGGGTCATCGAACCATCAGCTAGCCCATTGAGCTCACCTGTGGTACTTGTGAAGAAGAAGGATGGGAAAAATGAGGTTTTGCGTGGACTATCGAAAGTTGAACGACGTTACGAAAAAGGATAGCTACCCTTTGCCAAGAATTGACGACACACTGGACTCGCTATCTGGTACGAAATGGTTTTCCGCACTGGAGTTGAAAAGCGGCTACTGGCAAGTGGAAGTGAAGAATGAAGACTAGGAGAAACCATCCTTCAGTATCGGAGATGATCTCTGGTAATTTACGGTTATGCCTTTTGGACTTTGTAATGCACCAGATACTTTTGAGAGACTCATGGATCAGGTATTGAAAGGACTACATCAGAAAACATGTTTGGTGTACCTGGACGACATCATCGTATTGGGAAAGAACTTTGATGAGCATCTTAAGGAATTGGAGAAAGTTTCCCAGAGAATAGCTGGCGCTGATCTGAAACTACATCCCTAAAAGTGTTCACTGTTTAAAGAGGAAGTAACTTATTTGGTTCACAAGGTAACGACAGAGAGCATCTGAACAGCGAAATTAAATATAGAAGCTGTAACGGATTAGCCAAGACCACAGAAACTGCATGAACTGATACATATCCCTGCCGATTTGTACCAAACTTGGCCAGCGTAGCCCATAGCCTCCCCGAGCTAAAAAAAAAAACAAAAATATAAAGCTTTTGAATGGAACAAGGAGCTAGAAGTGGCTTTCCAAACACTGAAAGAGCACAGCGAACAGTCTGCAATTGATATCCGGTTACCTGCATCGGTTATGGGAGAGTGAGGATGGTCAATATAAGAGGAAACTTATAGTTGTTCCAAGGAAAAGGATTCCAAACGTTCTCAGTGAGCTACATAACGGCCCAAGTGGAAGTCATCTTGGAATTACTACGAAGAAAATTAAGCTGAGATTCTATTGGGTTGGTTGCCGTCCGTCGATATCCGTCGATAACTGAGTGGATTGCCAACTGCGAGGTTTGCGGCAGAGTAAAAAGGCCCGAAATCCGTGTAAGACATTTGAAAAACTCTGACGACTGCATTGCGTCCTCAGTCTGATGGTAAGGTGTGACGATTCAATAGAAACTTGGAAGGGTCCTTAAGGAAAGTAGTGAACAAATTCAACAAAGAGTGGGATACACACATTTGCTTATTTTTGTTGACTTGCCGGTCGGCAGTGCATGAGACAACGGGCCAAACTCCCGCAAAGGTAATTTTTGCCAATGCCCTTCGACTGCCAATTGACTTAAAGTTTTGGATAAATGCCGATGCGGAAAGACATTCCAGGAAATCCACTGGTGTCTTGGATGAAGAAATAAGAGAAATAAACGGTCTTGTAACACAACGAACCAGGTTTACGAGTGGCAAGAAGAAAGCCAGATACGATAACGCAATTAGTTCGGAAGGTTTCTGGAAGGAGACTTGGTGCTTTTATACAACTCACAACGAAAGAAAGGTTCGTACCATTAATTTCAGTATAACTGGGAAGGACCATATATAGTTGTAAAGCAGATTAATGATGTTGTTTACCACATACAATCCATTGACAAAACATGAAACAAAATGAAAATGGTTCATTTGTAAAAGCTGGCAACGTTTAAATCGGAAAATTTATCGGATCGGTACGAGGTTAAGGGCTCTGTTGCGAATATTAGTATTTCTAACATCACTATACTGTTAGTAAATAAACACAACGACAGTAAGCCATTTACACGCATACATAGAAGTCAACGAAAAATTTTTCACGCACATAACCAGCAGCTTGAAGGAAAGAGAATATTTCACATACACATATGTAGTCAGCAGTTAAGAGCGAAGAAGGAAGAGAAAAAAATCATACATTATCATCAGATAAGAACAGAAGTTGCTACTCACACATACACACGCATATAGCTAGAATAAAAACATAAACTACAGATATAAATGTATATAGCTAAAAAAACCAAGTACGAGATATAACTGTTCCAGAATCCATGTTCGTGAAAAGTATAGACATTAGGGGAAATAGGTGGAGGAGGCTAACTGAGAGTATAAAAGCAGCGCGGTGGAAGCGATAACTGCTCAGTTTGATTTAAAAACTATAATTGAAGAACTCTGGTATTGTAATCGTACTAATGCCACAGTTACCCCATACAATCTGTGATTTCTGCCCCCTTTTTAACGGCTAAAAACTTCAAATTTCATCAAATACTTACGTTTACAACACTAGCAACAACATCAGCTCTGATATCCAGCGAGTAATCACTCTTTCCAATAAATGCTACTTTGGACTAGGTAGGCGATTGAAGAGTAAAGTCCTCTCTCGGCAAACGAAAATCATATTCTACAAGTCACTTATCGTACCAGTCCTACTATATGGTGCAGAAGCATGGACCATAACAACATCAGATGAAGCGGCTCTGGGAGTGTTCGAGAGAAAAGTTCTTCGAAAGATTCATGGACCTCCACGCGTTGGCGATGGCGAGTACCGAAGAAGATTTAACGATGAACTGTACGAGCTCTACGCAGACATCAACATAGTCCAACGAATTAAAACGCAGCGGCTGTACTGGCTAGGCCATGTTATGCGAATTAAAGATGACGCTCCGGCCAAGAAAGTGTTTCTATCGGAAGCCGCCTATGGAAGCAGAGGTAGAGGGCGGCCCCCACTCCCCTGGAAGGACCAGATGGAAAACGATTTAATCTCCCTTGGTGTGACCAATTGGCGCCGGTTGGCGGAGAGAAGGAGCGATACCATAACGGTTTAAACGGTTAAGCGCCATTAAGTGAGTAAGTAACATACGTTTATAGTATATATTGTTGAAATAAGTGATTCATAGTCAAAGCTATTTCATGCAAAGTGAAGTGCTGAGTTGATTTAGCCATGTTCGTCTGTCTGTTTGTATGCAAAAAATTCCCTCAATTTTTGAGATATATTGATAAAATTTGGTGAGCGGGTACATTTAGTTGTCCGATCAGACATTAGTCGGAACCGGCCGGATCGGATCACTATAGCATATATCCCCCATACAACCGATTTTTCAGAAAAGACAATTTTTGTCATATCTTCTCAATTTATCAGATTGAAGCTTCAAACTTCACCATATGCTTTCTTATATTGCACATATTGTTGTCTGAAAATATGAGATCGGTCGTATATATACCATATATCCCCCACAACCGAGTGTTCAGATAAGAAGCTTTTCGTAAGTTCGTAATTACTTTAGTATATAGCATATGTTGTTGTCTGAAAAATCGAGGAGATCGGTCGTTTATATAGCATATATCCCCTACATGCAATTGTTCAGATAAGAAAATTTGCGCAACTCCTACACCATTCTAACAGCTAGAAGATTCAAATTTCACCAAATGCTTTCGTATACAGCATATCGTCGGTACAATGCCAAAGTCACGAATGTGCCATTTTTGTTTTAACGAAATATTATATACGTAAAATTTCGCAAAGAGAAACCAACAAATGTGCATTTTTTTGAAAAAAAAAAAAACAAATTAAAAAATCACTTTTCAATTAACATTAATTAGTGGTTTACAAAAGTAAACCTTCCAATAGTGGTTGAAAAATACAAAATTAAATCTCTATTAATTAAATGTCTATATTTACAATGTCTTACTCGTTTTTCTCAACACATCAAACATGCACATTCGTGACTTTGTATATATATATAGTATAATAGCTTCACCCGGCGCACGGTAGGGTATTTGATCAATCTAGCTGGCCAAAATAAAAAACAGCAGTTATTTCTGTTCAAAAAGTGGTTGTCTCACTTCACTGTTATGAAAGGAAATATTTGACAGTAAATTCACGGTGTTCCGCGCAGAATTTCAATGGATCGGGCCCCTGGTTTCGTATGGACCCCGGGTAATTTTTTGGAGATTACATGAGATATGTTTGTCAATATGGGTATCAAGCGAAAAATATTTTACTCCGCATTTATATTGACATTTTTAAGAAGGGTTGCCTTCTTTTTTATATTTCTTTTTGTATCCACTACCATCTCGGAAACGGCTTAACCGATTTTAATCAAATTTAGTACATCGATATAGTATTAAATTTTAAGACTTTCCACCTTGGTGTTGCCACTGAGGACGTTTTCACAAGGTTGCCACATTTAGCCAATTAGGGTATCAGTCTCGTTCAAAATTGATCACCACCCAAAAAATCGCGGGTATGCACAGCCGTTTTTAAACGGTTTTATTTAGCTTGACTTGACAGGGTATCAAATTAAAGGCTTTAATGAGGGTTTTAAAAGGGAGTGGCCCTTAGTTGTATATGTGAAGGCGTTTTCGAGATATCGACCAAAATTTGGACCAGGATGACCCAGAACATCATCTGTCGGGTACCTCTAATTTATTTATATATCTAATACAACGAACAGTATTCCTAACAAGAATCCAAGAGCTTTTGATTTCGCGCTGCAGAACTTTTTCATTTTATTCTACTTAATATGGAAGGTGTCACACCCATTTTACAAAGTTTTTTCTAAAGTTATATTTTGCGTCAATAAACCAATCCAATTACAATGTGTCATCCCTTTTTAAACGGTTTTATTTAGCTTGACTTGACAGGCACGCCGCACGGCCGTTGTAATTTTGTAATTGAAATTTAAGTAACTTCCCGATAAGCTACAAGCTTGAAACTTGGAATATAATTCAGAACCCGATGACAATGCAATAATAAGAAAAAAATTTCCGCTAGGTGGCGCAAGGATCGAGATATTCACAAAAATCGTATTTCTGGTCCGATTTGGCTCATATTTGGAACACATAATACATACAAAAATAGAAAGCGACATATGAAAAAAATCGCCGCTAGGTGGCGCAATGATCGAGATATTCACAAAAATCGTATTTCTGGTCCGATTTGGCTCATATTTGGAACACATAATAAATACAAGATTAGAAAGCGACTCATAAAAAAAACTCGCAGCTAGGTGGCGCAAAGATCGAGATATTAAAAAAATCGTATTTGTGGGGTGATTTGGCCCATATTTGGAACACATAATACATACATGAATAGAAAGCGACCTATGATGTCCGATTTGGCTCATATTTGGAACAAATATTACATACAGCCCAGTAGAAGTGATATCAAAATATTTTGGAGTTGGAGGAGGGACAAGCATACGTTGAGCAGAGTCGAGCAAAGTCTTTGGAAGGATTATGTATTGAGGATTTAGATTGTAACAAATTGTCAGGAAAGAGTCCTTGTAATAATGAATCACTAAATGAACTAAATAGAATGAGAAATAATAGGCATTAAATAAAGACTAAAAATTTGAAAATAAAATAATTAAAATGACTAGTACCTAGGACCTACCTAATTATTTTGTAGCTTTTAGTATTATTATTACTTCATGTAAGTATTGTTTTCAATAAAACCGTTTACCTTAAATTTTTTTAAAATTATTTTATTGTTGTTAAACTTTGAAACAAACACAAGGTTATGTATCGCCAAAAAATTACTGATATTATATGCCACGAAAAAAGATATATCTTTTTGTTTGCAAGGTTATTAAAAAATTTAATATTGATAAGTAGTAGTATTACAAGTAGGATACCCCAGTTAACACAAGCGATTAAAAAATCTCACATATGAATTAAAAACACATTTATCTGTCCTAAAAGAAAATTGAACTAGATTTGATTAAGGCTAAACAAGTGAACAAGTATTCAGGTTAGAAGGGTATATTGCTTTTTAACCCAAATAAAAATATGTAAAGTTCTCTAAGCGCAGCGGAATTAAAACGCGTGACCGTTCTGGTTAAACTCTTTATTTCAACTTACTGTTACAATAAAATGGTATGATGTCTATACAGCTAATCTTTTCAGTTATTGTAAAGTACATTAGCCTTATATACAAAGTATACATAGTACATAGAAATTGAGTGAAATGCACGATTGGTTTGCAGAGTTGTATTAGGAATTCAACAAACACCCCTTCAAACGAAATTGGTGCATGAAACTTTCAAATTTAAATATTTAAGTTCATTAATTTGCAATTATAAATATGCTTCTGCTTTCCCAATGGTTTCGTAAGTATGTCCGCTGCATTCTCATTTGTTGGTACATATTCCACTTCGATATGCTCGCATTCATACATTTCACGGATATAGTGATAGCGAATGTCGATATGTTTGCTTCGCTTTTGCACCATTGGATTTTTTACCATGAACTGCGCGCTTTGATTGTCACACAACATTGACGTAGGACCTTCTGCATATTCATGATAGCCCAACTCGCCTAAAAGTCCACGAAGGAACACCGTCTCTTTAGTACCTTGACACAACGCAATATATTCGGCCTCCATTGAACTTAAGGCAACCACAGACTGTTTGCGAGACTCCCAGGATACAGCGCCGCCTGCCATTAGAATAAGGTATCCTGTGAAGGATTTCCTATCGCCACTATCGCAACCCCAGTCTGCATCTGTGAAACATACAAAATTTTTACAATTAGCAGAAAAAGTTAATTTACCGACAGGATTTTTCTTTAGGTATCTCAGCACGTATTTTGCAGCTTGCATATGCTCTTTATGTGGATGCGAATTATATTGCGACAGTTTGGAAACTATATGCGCAATATCTGGACGAGAGATGACAGCCAGATACATGAGCCCACCAACTAAGCTCTGATAGGTTTTTGTTTCTAACGCGTCGCATTGTTTGTCGCACTTTCGCAAAACCGTACCCGGTGCCCATGGAGTGGCTGCTGGCTTACAGTCAGCCATGCCCCATTGCTGAAGTAGTTGCTCGACGTATCTCTTTTGATGTATGGTGATGTCACCACGATCACCCTCTCTTTCAATTTCCATCCCAAGATAAAAAGATATTGGACCACGATCGACCGCCTCGATGCGCTTATTTAATGATTTGATAACTGCCTGCATTTCTTGTGTACTGGAACTCGCTATTATCATATCGTCGACATATAGACCGATGATATTAATATTGTTTTTATCGCGACGAATATAAACGGATGGGTCAGACCTACATCTCAAGAACCCCATTTTCGACAATATATCTGTGACTTTCCTGTTCCACTCACGACCAGCTTGTTTCAGACCGTACAAAGCCTTTCTGAGCCTGCACACTTTATTCGGATGATTTGCGTCTTTGAACGTTGGTGGTTGATACATGTAAACCGTTTATTCCAAATCCACATTTAAGTATGCTGCAACAATGTCCAAATGATTTACAACCAATTTGTGTTTTGCCGCTAACGCCAACAGTAAACGAATCGTTGAATGACGTACCACTGGAGCAAATGTTTCATTATAGTCAACATTGTACTTTTGTGAACACCCCAATGCAACTAATCTTGCCTTGTATTTTTCAACCGTACCATCTGGCTTCCGTTTTATAGTAAATACCCATTTACAGCCGATGATATTTTTATTGACCGGTTTGTCTACCAAGTCCCAAGTGCTATTACGCATTAATGAGTCATATTCCAGCTTCATGGCTTCCTTCCATTTCTCCGCCTCTGACGAGTTTAATGCTTCTTTCACCGTTCTAGGATCGTCAACAACACTATTCAACAAATCGGCTTTAGCTTCCATGCAGTAAACCTTTCTTGGTCTTCCTACACTCCCAGTTCGAACGATTTTGGGCCTACCTCGCTTTCGCTTATTGTTAGCCATCGCTACCTCTTCATAATCCGACTCGGTATCTTCCTCTTCTTCTTCGACTACTTCTTTTTCTTCATCTACTTGTTTTTCTTCTTCGTCGTCGCATTCTTCATCTTCTTCAACCGTATCGTCACTCATTACGTGTTTATTTTGGCTTAAAAATGGTTCTTCGCTGATAAAAAATGGTTCTTCCCGGTTTTCCTCATCTCTTGAATTTGTCTCAAAAGACCTCTCAAAAAATATAACATCGCGTTCAATTGTTACTCGATTTGTTCCCAAATTAATGAATCGATACCCCTTTGTTGACGCATGATAACCAACGAACTTTAGTTTAATTCCCTTTGGCAAAAATTTACTTCCACGCGGCTTCGGACCCTTTTGCAATACCACTGCATCGCAACCAAAAGTTCGAAAATGTGACACGCTTGACTTTTGTCCATTCCACCTTTCATAAGGCGTTACAGATTCCAAAATCTTTGTAGGTGACCTGTTCCGGATATATACCGCCGTACTCACCGCCTCTGCCCACAACGATTGAGGCAACCCAGACGCGTTTAGCATACATCGCGCCATCTCGACCAATGTCCGGTTGGCCCTTTCAGCGACGCCGTTTTGCTGAGGACTATACGGAACCGTAGTTTGGTGTCGAATACCCCGCGCATTAAGAAAATTCTTGACCTGGGAATTGACAAATTCTTTCCCATTGTCGCTACGAATTGTTTTTATTTTGCGGCCTGTCTGCTTCGCGGCCGCAGTAAAAAGTTTAGGAATTCAACAAAATAAAATAAAAAAATTTTAAGCACTTCCTTTATATAAATGAACAAAATTCAGCGAAAAATTTGTCGTTATATAAAGACATATTCTTGCTAAACTTTGATTTTTAAATTTTGACATAGAAATTGCAAAAATATTTATGAGAATTAAAAATATAAAAGTGGAGCGCGCATTACTTGGATTTGAAAGTTGGTAGGAAAGGAGATATTATTAGTCAATCAATTGCGCTCCACCTTTATATTTTTAATTCTCATAAATATTTTTGCAATTTCTATGTCAAAATTTAAAAGTCAAAGTTTAGCAAGAATATGTCTTTATAAAAGTAGATATTTTTCGCTGATTTTTTTCCATTTATATAAAGGAAGTGCTTAAAATTTTTTAATTTTATTTTTATTTTCTCCTTTTGTTCCTTTGTCACGGCGTCTTAACCTATCTGTGAAGTTTCATGTTTGTAGCTCAATGAGAAGTTACTTAAAAATCGATCTCAAAACTCCAAATTTCCAAATTCTTATTTAAATATTTCGGTCCGTGCGCCACCTAACGGAAATTTTCTCCTTTTCTTACATTTTCTCGGCGTCTTATCCTATCTGTGAAGTTTTACGGTTGTAGATCAATGAGAAATTCATAACAATCAATCCCAAAATTCTCTCCGCTTCATACGATTTTTCTGAATATCTCATCCCGTGCGCGCCTAGGGAATCTTTTTGTATCGTGTTATCGGCTGCCATCAACCTCTGAATTAAATTTGAAATTTCAAGTCTCTAGCTCATTGAGAAGTTACTTAAAAGCTGGTAATTATTTCGATCCCTGCGCCATCTAACGGATTTTTTTCCTTTTGGTGCATTGTCGCTGTGTTCTAACCTATGTGTACATTTTCACGTTTGTAGCTCAATGAGAAGTTACTTAAAAATCGATTGCAAAATTTGTATGAAAATCGGACAAACATTCAACCGACCTAATATAAAGGAAGTAAAATACATTGAACTGCACATAATTTTTATACAACTTTAAATATGCGCGGTTAGCCCCGTTGACGTTGCAGATGGGTTTTGGGGTATGTATCCAGTATCAGTGGACATCTGGGAACGCCAGGCAGTATATTTAAAAAAATTGGAATATTTTGAAAAACCGACTTTTGGCCAGCTAGATTGATCAAATACCCCACCGTGCGGCGTACGTTGTAACGCCCGAGATCGAATGAATGTTGCATTATTTTTTCTGTTTTGTTTGTTGATAATTTAGTTTATTGTTCTGTAAATTGAATTGAATTTTGTTCGTATATTTGGTGAAATTTTCGTTTAAAACATTTAATTATTGTATCTTATTGTAGTGCAAGTGGGTACACAATATTTTTGGGTTTTTCGTTCGGTGCAAAGATAAAAAAATTTTTTGGTGTTCAAACTCTAGAGCAAGCAACATATAGCTGGCCATGGGAAAAGCACGGACTCTCTAAATTCAATCCAGCAACAGTAAGCGATTGTCCTTGTTAATAAATAGGCTGAAGAGCGTCAACTGGAACGAATGAAGCCATCACTATAAACATAACCAAAAATTATGAAATAGGATTTGTAGACACGTATTGCCAAAATTTCATAATTTCACTCCAAATAAATATGCACACCGCTTTCTGAATTGAGTGTGCTTTGATTCATGTCGAATTAATTGCAAATTTAAATAAAAAACTGGAAATTTTGTCATTGATTTGTTATTTAAAATTTTTCTGGACGGAAATGATTTTTTATCAGTTAGAAACCTTGATCGCTTGTTATTGAAACAGAACGCAATTTTGTACATATATCATACGGTTTTTCTGTAAAGTGGTATATATCATTTCTATTGTAATTTTGAAAAAATTTTTTGCAATTTGACTTGGAAAAAAATATATTTTCAAAAGTTCAGAGAAAAAAAATCGAAGTTGAAAAAAAAGCCGAAATTGAAAAAAAAATATTTAAAATTCTTAGTTCTGAAATATGAAAAACCTTCTTCTTGATCAAAGAAACCCTTTAGCCAAAATTTGGTGATGATTGAAGTGGGAAATACGTTTCCAAAGAGAAAACACACAGAGAACCTGATTTTTATATATAGAGAAGTCACCCCATATAAACTGCCATTTCTGCCCCCTTTTTAACAGCTAGAAACTTCAAATTTCATCAAATACTTACGTTTACGGCATATATTGTTGAGATAAATGATTCAAGGTCAGAGCTATTTCATGCAGACCACAAAAAAATTACCTGTGGTACTTGTAACAAGAAGGATGGAAAAATGAGGTTTTGCGTGGACTATCGAAAGTTGAACGACGTTACGAAAAAGGATAGCTACCCATTGCCAAGAATTTACGACACACTGGACTCGCTATCTGGTACGAATTGGGTTTGCACACTGGACTTAAAAAGCGGCTACTGGCAAGTGGAGGTGAAGGAGGAAGACAAAGAGAAAACAGCCTTCAGTGTCGGTGATGGTCTTTGGCAATTTACAGTGATGCCTTTTGGACTTTGTAATGCACCAGCTACTTTTGAGAGACTCATGTACCAGGTACTGAAAGGACTATATTGGAAAACATGCTTGGTGTACCTAGACGACATCATCGTATTGGGCAAGAACTTTGATGAACATCTTAAGAACTTGGAGGAAGTTTTCCAGAGAATAGCTGGCGCTGGTCTGAAAGTAAGTCCCAAAAAGTGTTCGCTCTTTAAAAAGGAAGTAAATTATTAGGGTCACAAGGTAACGACAGAAGGGGTACCCCCTTTGTCCCCAAAAGCTAAATCCCCAAATCAAAATCTCCAAATCAAAATCCCCAAAATCAAAATCCCATATTCAAAATCCCCAACATCAAAATTCCATAATCCAAATCCCAACACGAAAAAGGATAGTTTATTCTATTTCCAAATTAACGCTTCAATATTGATGATTTCACAAATATTTAATAGGCACATTAAAGAAAATATAGTGCAACGCAATAACTTATAAATACAATTAATACAGTATTTACATAACAAAAAATTCAAAATTCATTGCATTGCAGATAAACACCGTAACATTTTTTTTTTGTTTTTACAAATTATAAATACATTTGTATAGACATATATTTTTATGTATAAATTACATTACAAAACCCTGCCATCAGTTTTCTGGTAATTTTATCGTCTATCGCCAAGAAGTAACTAATTCGATACATTTTGCAGTTAATAAGGCGATAGAAATTCATTTGACAAACAAAACTTATACTTTAACAGAATTTTTCTCCAAGAAGGTATTTAGGCGATGGAGATCTGTAACGTTTTGAATTTTCCATTTTCCTAAATAAAATTAAATAAACCAAAATTAAATAAATAGAAAATAAAATTTAAATCCGTGATATGGCATTTAACCGACGACTTTTTCACGGTAGTTGAAGACCTAAGCCTCTGTGCCACTCATGTACAAAAGAAGTTGTTGTCAAATTCGCAATATAACATTGACATGGTTAGAACAGAAAGAAGATATACAAACACAATGCATATAGAACGTGTACCATTAGGTTATTCCCCATCATTTTACTTTATGTTTATAGTCATACTTACATATATATAAATGCGTAATTATGTTTATACGCGTCATAACTTTACCTTATGATTTAATTAAAATTTTTGTGATTTTGGGTTCGAGTTTTTTTGATATTTCCTCAAAAAAGGTTTGGGGTTTAGCCCCAAAAAAAGGACTTTTATTTTTTAAGGCCAAAATACAAGTCCGGCCCGATAACAAAGAAACGGCTTATCCGAATTAAAAAAAAATTTTATTTCGGATAAGCCCTTTCTTTGTTATCAAGCCGGACTTTTATTTTGACCTTAAAAAATAAAAGTCCGGATTTAACTTTTATTTCCGGACTTTTATTTTTAAAAGTCCGAGTTTGACTAGTTTTATCGGACTCGAAAAATAAAAATACAGATTTTACTTTTATATGTAGACTTTTATGTAAAAAGTTCGAAAAATAAAAAGGATGCATTATTCGACATGATATTGCTATAGGGATATTTGAAAACTCAAACATTTTCACCTAGGACAATTTTTTACCTGGACTTTTTCGACTCCGAAAAAAAAACATTATTTTCCGTCCCTGCTTAGAACAGATATTTTTTGCCTATATCTTACAAACTTATGAATGCAATCAACACACAAGCACAACGTAATTTGTATGTGTGCGCACTTACAGTTGAGAATCATTCTCTGTGCTGCCGAGTGTGTTACTGTGTTATGAGCATTTACCACTTGAATGGCATTTCAAATTCAGCTTTGTGCCATCGAGTGTGCAACTGTGTTATAATTTAATCGATAAGTGCACGTGTGCGGGTCGCACATTACTGAGTGTCAACACAATAACAGAGCACAGTGCTGTATTACGCAGTCTTAATACTAGTTAGTGCATGCAACATCAACATACCTGTTGGCATGCTAATCAGTCTATGCATTAGTCGAACTAGGCATCAGCTTAATGTGTTTAAATATCCTAGACGCTATATACACCAGCATCCTACTAGTAAATATACTAGTCCTGGTCGTGTTGAAGATTGCTAAATAAGCTCGAACTAATTTTATTCATATTGTAACGAATTTAGGGAAATTCCGCTTATTTGCAACCTTCTACTAACGTTCATATCACTAAACTGTTGAATAAATAACTCCAATGTTCAATAACGCAAAATGGTCTTTATTAGACTACTTTGAAAATACTTCACAATAACAATTATGTCATTGGTGATACTGGCAAGTAAAAAATATATGTTTGCTAGTTTTAAAATGAACATTGAATTTATAAGTCTTTGAGCGTGTTACACTTTGTTGGCGTCCAGTACTTAACTGAACTTATAAGTGCAAAGAAAGTTAACGAATAAATTGAACGAGTGAAATAGAAGAACATTAAGAAATATGATAAATATTCAGCAATACGCAGAGTTGCGTTTGTTAATACGATGATGGAGCAGTTACATTCCACCCCTCCGTGAATCCATGGGATTCTCAGTGCTAAAGCGGCTAGCTTACAGGTCGGTCTTCGCAGGATACCGTGGCTTGTTCGCACCGTGGCACTCCTCACCTGACCATCCTTTGAGGTAATGACTTCGGTTATGCGGCCTGTTTGCCACTGACTCCTTGGGAGCTGTGAGTCACACACCAAAACCAACTGGCCTACCTCCAATGGTCGAACTTCTTCACGCCATTTTTGCCGAAGGAGCAATTGGGGCAAATATTCTGATATCCACCGTTTCCAGAAATGGTTCTTTAAGTTTTGTGCTATACGCCACTGTTTACCTAAACAGACACTCTCCTCACTGACAGCTGGGGTCTGTGTCGAATTCAGGCCACCTAATAAAAAATGATTTGGTGTCAATGGTTCAGGGTTGTTGGGCGTCACTGGGATGTCTGTCAACGGACGACTGTTTATTATATTTTCAGCTTCTATAAGCACGCTTCGCAATGTCTCGACTCGTGGTGCTTCGTCTTTGAGAACTCTTTGTAATATGCGCTTAACACATTGCACCAGACGCTCCCAGCATCCACCAGCGGCAGGATGACCTGGGCAGTTGAAAACCCATTCAATTCTATTTTTAGCGGCTTCCTGTTGTATTGCGTCGAAATCAAAGATTTGCGGATCCTTTTCCAGTACCTTTTGGGCCGCAATAAAGTTGGTGCCGTTGTCGCTTCCCAATCGAATGGGCACGCCCCTACGGTTAACAAAGTTTCTCATACATATAATGAAGGCATCGGTTGATAAGTCCTCAGCGATTTCTATATGGACGGCTCGTGTTGTCAGGCGAGTAAATAGCGCTACCCAGCGTTTTTCACGACGTCGGCCGATGGGGACAAGGAATGGTCCACAATAATCTATACCCGCATATGTAAATGGGAGTACATAGGGCGTAAGGCGATCCGGTGGCAATTGACCCATCCCACAGTGTTTCGTGTAGAACAAGCTAGCTGGACAAAAACAAAGTTCTTATTCCAAGAAAAGTGTAATGAGAAATGAAAGAAAATAAACAAAATAACGGGATTTTTGCTTTTTGCTTTTTTTTTTGATATTTCTGCTCATATGTATTAGGTAATTGAAGTAAGAAGGCAGGAGTGGCCGTAAAATGCACTGATTAATTTGCAAAATTCTTGTTGAATATTAAGCTTCATATTTCTTTTAAGTGAACACTTTTATATAATTTTTTTGATGGATTCTAAGCTCGAAGGTAAGTAAAATTTTTTAATAGTAATTCTTTCACAATTAGAGTATTTTCAATATATTTAACATTCCGTTATGAAGAAGAAAAGGTATTTTTTCTCTATATTTTTAAATTTAGGGACAAAAAAGTTACATACATCCGCGGACATCCGGGCTAAATTTTACATATGTTATAGCCGCATGTATTCTCTAATAGCCGAAGGAAAAAACCATTGCGAGTTCTTTGCACATCTATTTAAATTTTTTTTTTTTTGTAGATTTAGTTATCTCTACATTTAAATAGGATGTATGTACGTACCAGCTCCGACGAGATATTTGAACCTTTAAAGCTGATCTACAAACGGCAAAACCAATTCCCAGGTGCAGGAAACAAACACGTAGCCATAAAACACACAAAAATAAGGTCAACAAGAGCACACCAAAAGCACAAAGGCGAAGATCGCTGACTTTAACCTGCCACAACCTACCGCACCAGTCACCAAGGCATAAAAACAGGTACATACAAAGCAATCCTAATGCAGGTATAACCACACTGGAACGCTACACAAAACAACCCCATTTGTTAGCATCTACGCCAATACCTGAATGTAATATAAATACTGCACAACTGATAACAAATCAGAACGATCAACGACACTTAAGATGGCACCACAACAATCATCAACTATTCACCCTGTCGTAAAATCAACAACACAAAGCAGTTAAGTTATAACCGTACCAAGAACGGAGTTTTTTGACATTTGGTTTCAACATTCGAAGGAAACCAGATATAAATAATTATTGAGTTTTGTTGTACTTAAGTACGATTTAAGCGAAGCAGCCGAGTATTCGATAAAAAGTTTAAGCTTACAAATATCGGCATATTCGTCGAAGCTGGATCAAAAGTGGAACACTTCTGGAAGACATAAGGAGCGATTTTTGAATAAAAACTCGGAGTGACTTTCAGGTCCAGACTTCACATTTACAATAACGGTGGATTCAAAGTTGCTATCAGACCAGCAACCACTTCTTCAGGTAACCTCGGCCCCGGAAGACGAAAGAAGGACTCTGTTAGCTGCAGTGAAAAAACCAAACGGCGTCGAGTGGATGACCTCTTGCAATCTAGAAGTCCTGGTGAATTACTTTATGCGGCAGAAGTATCAACGCGTATGTGCGGCAACGGAAATATTGCTAACATTATACAAAATTCACAGGAAATCACTCAAATATCTGGAACAAATATGACATGTCAGCCAGATGCAAGATGCTTGAGCAATGTAGAAGTTTTAGCATACTACGTAGATAGCAAGTCGACGACTCATGGGTACAAAACGACTCGGAAGTGGAGCATCAAGGCAGGCCATAAAGTTTATCCATCATTTTATAGTCTAAGCTATGCAGAATGCTATCCAAATGAAATTGATGTGGGTGAAACACGTGCGGAAATTAAAGTCCAGTCCGTATTAGATAAAACTGTTGAGCGTTTAGTTTTAGCAAATCAAGAAGTTTTTGTTAGTTTATTACCTACCAACTTGAAGTATACTTTAATCAGCAAGTGGGGTTGCGATGGAAGCTCTGACCATAATACATATAAGCAAAAGTTTACATGCAGTTCTGACACTGATGAGTTTTTGTTTATATTTTCTTTCGTTCCTCTTCAATTACAGGATGAAAAAGGTAACATTGTTTGGCAGAATCCTCGACCTTCTTCTACTATGTATTGTCGTTCAATTAAATTTATTTTTTCTAAACAAACAAAAGATAGCCTACCCTTAACTTTTTGTTGGATCAGGTTTTATTTAATTTAAACCTATTGTCTTTTCTACTTTGTATAATACTTTACTTTTAAGTTTTTGTAATAAGTAATTTTCACATAATTAATTTAAATATTTACATTGTTATTATTATTATTGTTATTCACTTTTACATTCCTGACTGGTACTTATGGTAATAATTTTGTAAAAATTGTAGTGCCAGGATAAATACTCAAATAAATACAAAACATGTATGGACATATGTACAGTCACTCACATAAATAAGCAGACACCCCTTTTTGGAAAATTCTTACAATTTTCGCTTTCGCAAATTTATTTTAACTAATTTCCCATAAGAAAATTTGTCACGATCTATAACAAAAACTAAATTATATTTAAAAAATGTTTCAAAAATTCAACGAATTTTCATATTTTAACTTATTTTCCATAAGAAAATTTGTCACGATCTATAACAAAAACTTAATTATATTTAAAAAATGTTTGAAGAATTCGACGAATTTTCATAAAAAATTTTAATTTTTTTCCGAATTTTTAGAATTTTTTAGAGTATTGAGATTTGTAGTCCATTCAATTTAAGAACAATAAAGTAATATTCTTGACTCCTTTAAAATTTTTTGGATCAATTTCACTTATTCACATGAGTTACTGTATATGAAATAAGCAAATGTATGCATATGAAGTAAAATCTTGGAAAAAAATAAAAAAAAGAACATATGGCTGAACAAAATTACGTAGTTGTAATAAATGACTGCATATGAAACGGAAAATCTCATAAAATAATTTTGTCCAGCTAGCTTGTTCTACACGAAACACTGTGCATCCGCGGCACAATAGGTTTAGCGCTACTTTTAATCACACAGGACAGTTTCTTTTAACAGTTTTCAATAGATGACGGGACCGGGGTATACAGAGGTGCTGTCTCATTTCGTTGATTATAAGTTGATCGTTATGATGATGCCGTTTTTTATGGTAGTAGTCCATTACTAAATTCG
This sequence comes from Eurosta solidaginis, assembly GCF_040869045.1. Classification (NCBI taxonomy): domain Eukaryota; kingdom Metazoa; phylum Arthropoda; class Insecta; order Diptera; family Tephritidae; genus Eurosta; species Eurosta solidaginis. The sequence continues at coordinate 98,309,439 of NC_090324.1, forward strand.
AGAGGGCATAACCATTCGGCAGTATAATGGGGTGACGAGCTGAATATGGGAGACAGTAAGCTGCATCGATTCTGCCGTTCACCCGTAGGATACCCTTTTCATCGAGCTTCGGGGTAAGCTGGTATAGTGCGCTAGACTTCGGCACATATTGGTTATTTTGTAGAGCGTAGGTCTCTTTATAAAAAACTTCATGTTGGACCTGTTGGTAAAGGTAGATTTCGGCCTCAGTCAGTTCCTCTGCTGTAAGTTCTCCGCGTCTGCTCTGTTTAGCCTTTACATTATAAACAAAACGTTTAACCCAGGCAATAACTCGCAACAGTCTCAAATATGACGAAAACTTGTTAATTTCCACAATGTGCTTTACCTTGTTGGCTGTGACCAGCAAACATTTGTGCGTTTCTTCTTTGACGCAGTGCTCGGAATGCATGTGCAAGGGTTCTTCCGGCTACATGTCTTCGCTGACATGTAGGAACTCGGGAACTTTTACCCGCGGTGAATCTGATTGGAGTATGGGTGGTGACTTTATTTTTGTTGCGGCATCTGCTACGTTTATTGCCGATGGTATCCACCGCCACTGTGAGGGTGCGGTGTTGTTTAGTATCTCTGCAATACGATTGGCGGCAAACTGTTTGAAATTTCGCGTGGTAGAACGAATCCATAGTAATACGGTTTTAGAGTCACTCCAAAACGTTATACTGTGCATTTTTCGCTCAAGACACTCTTCTATGGAACTCTTTAAACGGCTACCCATCACAGCGGCTTGCAGTTCTAATCGTGGAACGGAGATTTCTCGTTTGGGGGCGCACCGCGATTTTCCAGACAAAAATGCGACGTCGATACTGTCATCTTGCTTGATTCTTAAATATGCCACTGCAGCATAAGCTGTGTCGCTTGCATCTACGAAGATGTGTAACTGTATTTCGTCAGCCGTTGAGTAGCGGGGTGCGAGGCATCTGGGCACTGCGAATTGCTCCACGTTCTGAAAGGCTGACCACCATATTGCCCACTGCTTGTTAAGCTCCGCTGGTAAAGGATCGTCCCATTCAATGCTTTGTTTCCAAGTAGCTTGTATAATTATTTTGACGGTAATGGTAACATTCGCCAGAATGCCAAACGGATCATAGATAGACATAGCGATGGCAAGTAGTTCTCGTTTGGTTGGACCACGTACACAATCGATAACGTCTCAACATATTTTGTAGAACCTAAAATGAAATTCCAAAACATCGTTATTGCTGTTCCAATACATACCAAGAATTTTGTCGGTCTGTGATTGGTCCATATTGACGACATTTGATTTGGCTATGGTGTGTCCATTTAACTGTTGTTGCAGTTGCTTGGCATTGGATACAAAATTTCTCAAGTTAAATCCTGCTCTGGCATAGATGACTATAGTTTCATTAACAATTTCGGCCGCTTCTTGCTCATCGTCGAAACTGATGACCACGTCGTCTACGTAAGTGTTGTGTATCACTGCTTTGGCACCACGCGGCGTGGATTGCACAAACTGATCAGCGTTCTTATTTTTCACGTACTCAGCGCAACATGGTGAGCAATTTTCACCAAATATCATGGACGACATTACGTATACTCGTATAGGCTCGGATTGGTTGCCATCCCTCCATAAAAATCGTTGCGCATTTATGTCTTCCGGTCTAACCTTTATTTGGGAGAACATGGCCTCGACATCCCCAGCGACAGCAATTTTACGTTGGCGAAATTTGTACATAATTTCCATTAATGATCGAGCATGTTCTGGTCCCTTCAATAGTGTAAAGTTCAGTGATGTATTTTCCACAACAGCAGCTGCATCAAATACGATGCGCATCTTATTCGGCTTGTTGGGGTTTATTACACCGAAATGAGGTAAATACCAAGTCGTAGATGTATGGTGCTGTGCTTCACGCATTGTTAACGGGTGTGCATATCCCTTATCGATATACTTTGTTAACTCTGCTTTGTAGGTGGCGGCATAGCTGGCATCTTTCATCATTTTGTTTTCGACACTAATTAATCTTCGCTTGGCCATATCATAGCTGAGGGGCAGTTGGATATGGCCCTCGCGCCAAAGCAATCCTACCTCATAACGATTTCCAAGATATCTAGTGGGTTCTTCCAGAATGCGCCTGGAACGGCTGATTTCATTTGACTCCAAAGTCGCGTTTGAATGCTTGGCACCAAAATTTTCGACACTGAAATAGTCCGCGACAAGCTGATGTAATTGATTTTCTCTGACGGATTGGCGCACATGGAGCACCTTGGCTGTACTGACTGATCCTACTGGTCCGTACGCCAGCCAACCTAATTTGGTGGCCACTGTGATGGGCTGGTCCGGTCCGGCGTCAATCGTATCATTAGGTGTACATAGAAAGCTGTTATCAAGACCTATCAATAATGACGGCTTCACGTTTTCAAAATCTGCTACACATGATTATACCAAATGTTCATGCGCATCTTTGCGAAACGACTGCGTCGGCAGATCGAGGTGTTTCACTGTTCGTACATTCTTAAGATGATACGATGCTGAATCTAATCCACGAATTTCTAGATTGACCATGCGTGACTTCTCTGTAGCTTGTTTTTCGTTGTACCACTGCAATGTGAGTCGTGCGATGCATCCTCGAACACCTAAGACGTTGGCAATATTTTCTTCCAAAAGTGTGACTGATGACCCTTCATCCATCACTGCGTAGATTTTAACACTTGCCTTCGGTCCATTAACAGGCATGCAGTGTTCTTATTTATTGGCGTATTTAAAATATGTGCGTTTTCTTGAGGTGTAGAAACATTCGATTTAGCTGCAGCAGGTACTGGCTCTGAATTATGGAGCAGCTTGTTGTGCATACGTCGACAAGAATCAATGCCACATACCCTTTTAAATTGGTAGTTACTTAAATTGTGGCCAGCTTTGAGGCAAGAAAAACAAAGGGAGCGTTGTTTAATGAACTCCCATCTTTTAAATACCGACAATGTTTTAAATTGACCACAAATTTCTAGCTGATGCTCTTGATTGCATTTAACACAGGTCGTTACGGCTTTGGACTCACCTTATTCGGAAGTGTGCAACATTCGACGTGATGTGCTATGGCCAGAATTTGACTGACGGGACGAAGACTGGTGTGACGTCTGTTGTTTTGTTGGCGATCCATGCTGGCGCCACGACGTTGTGCTAACCGGAGGCTGAAGGGCTGTATAAATTGACGGCATCAGACTAACAACTTTCGTCAATTCACTTGACCAATCAGAAATAACTTGAAGATTAGGATGTGATATATTCAGGATGTGACGACTCCACTCGAACTGCTTCGAGGGTGGCATCTTAAGGACGAGTAATTCCAATAGCATAGGGCTCATTAAATGATGATGGTCATTGGAAGACTTTAAAAACGCCACTATATTGCGTACCTTATTTTAAAAGTCAACTATTTGTTCAATATTTCTTTCATTTATAACTGGGCACTGTTGTATCTTTTGCATCTGTACACGTAACAGTAACTCAGGACGTCCGAATTTAAATTCCATCTCATCTAAAACATGTGACACCTCGTCTGGAAAAATTAGAAGTGACGAAACCTTTTGCTTGGCATTTCCACTCAGCGCTTTCTGAAATCGTATCAAATTTTGCTTGTTATTGTAGCTGAACCCTCTGGTGGTGTCAACGTAACTCGCTTTAAATAATGGCCAGTCTTCCGGATCACCACTGAAAGTAGGCAGGGGATAGAGTTTAGCAGCTGCATTTTTCAATTATGTCATCGTTCCTCGATATTGCTCAGCTCCTGGCTGATACATCTGTGGTTGTGCGGTCTGCAAGGTAGGCAGCGATGGTAAATATTGGCTCGGTGGCGGTGTGTTCCCAAGGTTCACAGGAACATTCGGCATGGATCCTAGATATGGCAATAGATGGAGATAGGCAACTTGTGTTACTGGTGAAACACTGGCGACGGTTGTGGCGACAGGGGAGGGGGAAATAATTAGCGAATTTGTTGTGCATAAAGTTGTTTGGTATGGCATATGTATATTCTGATGATTGTTTGGTAGTCGTTGCGGAGTACTTGCAATGCGGAATGGTAGATACGCTGGTTGAATCAACAGCGGTGGTAGAGCTCAGCGCCAAATTGTTTAGAGCATTGTACCAGCTGGAAGATTAGCTGCGGCGGCATTATCTCTTTCCATTCGCAATCGCTCGTTGTCACGAGGTAGTTCGCTAACTGACTCCCGCAAGGAATTTATGCTGGCTAACAACGCCATCAATTCTTGTTGTGAAATTTGTGCTGATGCGTTTTATCCGGTGGTATTATTCATTTCAACCATTGTTCCGTTTAAATTCTCCTCTTCCTCCGAATTTTCTGCCGAATTTCCATCGGTATTTTTATTTTCTTTTGATTTGTTTCTTGTCATCATTTACGCAAAATTTTATGACGCAAAATGCACTTCTTTGTTGCAATTGTTTGTTCAAATGAAAAATAAAGTGGCGAGTATTTGATGGGGCAAATGTTGACGGTTAATTTGATTTTCAGCAACAAATGTTGACGAGTTATGTATCTATTGCAACCAACTACAACAAAGAGACTTATTTTCTGTTATGCTACAATATGAAATGGCGACGGTTGCGATGTTGACGGCGACGCTTATAAATTAAACAACCTGACGTGTTCGTGAGTATGGCAAATTGGCGACGGTTGCGACGCTGACTGCGACGTTTTGAATTAAGGCAGCCTGGCGTGTTGCGAAGTGACGACAAATATTTAGAACGCTGACTGCGTATATGAATTTCGGCTATATTTCGCTTTATTGTCTCAATGGACAAGTTAATTTGGACGCAAAGTGTAAACTTATGTCATTGATGCTACTGGCAAGTAAAAAATATATGTTTGCTAGTTTTAAAATGATCATTTAATTTATAAGTCTTGAGCGTGTTACACTTTGTTGGCGCCCAGTACTTAACTGAACTTATAAGTTACAAAGAAAGTTAACGAATAAATTGAACGAGTGAAATAGAAGAACATAAAGAAATATGATAAATATTCAGCAATACGAAATACAAGAAATAAGGCAAATATTCAGCAATGCGCAGGGTTGCGTTTGTTAATACGATGATGGAGCAGTTACAACTTATACTTCGATACTGATAGCGTACTTAAATCAAACCGATTGCAGCTTACTCAGCTTTCGCTCCTTTTATACTCTCTGCAGTCTCGTTCGCATACTTCTAGGCGTTTTTCTTCTAAAATTTACTACTTAGTTACCAGCTATAAACTACAGATGCACGTTTATAGCCTCTCGCATAGCCATATGCGCGTGTATATGTGAGTAATACTTCCACCGATGATTGCATACTTTGATTATCTCAGATATATGCATGTGTTTGTGCATATCTCTCCGCTTCTTGTATGTACATATGTATAGACATAATGAATGATTTGTTTATCTGGATACAAGTGACTGCTTAGTATCGGCTTAGAGATGATTGTATGCCTTAGTGTTGCTATTATTCGTCACACTGCCCTCCAATTGAGTCTGATCGTCCCGATCAGACAAATTTCCTGATCTAAACGCCGCCAGCCTTTCCAGATGAACCACTTTCATTTTTGTTCGTGGTTTACCAATGGTTTGTATGCGGCATACTACATCGTTGATCCCTTTTACAACTTTGTATGGGCCTTCCCAGTTACACTGCAATTTCGGGGACAAACCTTTTTTTCGTTGTGGGTTGTATAAGAGCACCAAATCTCCTTCCTGAAAACCTTCCGAATTAATTGCTTTATCGTATCTGGCTTTAATCTTGTCACTCATAATCTTTGCTCGTTGCCTTATCAGATCGTGTATTTCTCTCAGCTCTTTTTCCAAAACCCCAGTGGATTTCTTGACATTTTGCTCCGCATTGTCATCTATCCCAGACTTCAAATCAGCTGGCAGTCGAAGGTCGTTGCCAAAAATTACTTTTGCAGGGGTTTGGCCCGTTGTCTCATGCACTGCTGATCACTAATCCATCAAGAATAATGGTATGCGGGTATCCCGCTCTTTATGGAACTTGTCCAATACTTTCCTCAAGTGCTCCACCAGTGTTCTATTAAATCGTTCCACCATACCATCGGACTGAGGATGCAATGCAATTGTCCGTATTTTTCGAATACCCAATGATTTACACATTCCTTGGAACACAGCTGATTCAAAATTCCTACCTTGGTCAGAATGTAACTCTATTGGTACACCATACATTGCACCCCAATTATTTTTAAACACTTCTGCTACTGTTTCCGCTTCTTGATTTGGTATTGGGTATACCTCTGGCCCTTTTCTGAAATAATCCATAACCACCAGTACATATTTGTTTCCGCAGTTGCTAGTAGGAAATGGACCTGCGACATCCATAGCGATCCTTTCAAATGGCGCACCTGAGTTATGTTGCCCTATCTGGCCATGACTTCGGGTTTTGTGCCCTTTCGCTCTGCTGCAAACCCCGCAGTTCGCAATCCGCTCAGTGACCGACTGACAGCAACCAACCCAATAGAATCTCTGTTTAATCTTCTCGAGCATATTCATGATTCCCAGATGACCTCCGCTTGAACAATTATGTAGCTCGTTGAGAACGTCAGGAATCCTTTTCCTGGGAACAGCTATCAGTTTCCACTTACCTTGACCATCTTCACTCTCCCATACTCGATGCAAGCAACCGGATATTAACTCAAAACTATTCCACTGTGCCCAATATGACTTCGCAATAGGACTCTTGGGAATGGGACTGTCCCATTCATCCGTACATGTTATATTCATTAGCCGGATATCTATAATGTCTTCTTTAGCCTCGGCCTTTGAACAGTGCTTGCATTCCAAACTACATGGTCTTCGTGACATTGCATCAGCATTTCCATGGGTACTACCTTTTCGATGCTCAATGGAAAGGTCATAGCTTGTTTTCGCTCGATCCACCGTGCCAATTGTCCTTCTGGATTACGGAACTGCAAGAGCCATTTCAACGCTGCGTGTTCTGTCCTGACGCGGAATCGCTGACCGTAGAGGCGCTTGTGAAAATGTTTAATGCACTCCACCAATGCCAACAGCTCCCTCCGTGTAACGCAATAGTTCCTCTCTGGTTTTCCAATTGATCGGCTGTAATATGCAACTACCTTCTCCTGTCCATCGACCAGTTGTGATAAAACGCCTCCTATAGCATATCCACTCGCATCTGTATCTAGAATAAATGTTGCTCCTGGAATCGGATATGCCAACATTGTGGCAGTGCACAAACGCTCCTTCAAGGTTTGGAAAGCCACTTCTTGCTCCTTCTTCCATTCAAAAGCTTTATTTTTTCTTGTTAGCTCGTGGGAGCTACGGGCTACGCTGGCGGTAATATGTGCACAGCCCAAGGAAACTTTTCAATTCATGCAGGTTCTGTGGTCTTGGGCAATCCTTTACAGACTCTATCTTTTCATTTGCAGTGCAGATGCCCTCTGTCGTTACCTTGTGACCCAAATAATTTATTTCCTTTACAAACAGCGAACACTTTTTGGGATATAGTTTCAGATCAGCGCCAGCTATTCTCTGGAAAACTTCCTCTAAGTTCCTAAGATGTTTTTTAAAATTCTTTCCCAATACGATGATGTCGTCTAGGTACACTAAGCATGTTTTCCAATGTAGTCCTTTCCGTACCTGATCCATGAGTTTCTAGAAAGTAGCTGGTTCATTACATAGTCCAAAGGGCATTACTGTATACTGCCAAATACCATCTCCGACATTGAAGGCTGTTTTCTCCTTGTCTTCCTCCTTCACTTCAACTTGCCAGGAGCAATTTTTTAAGTCCAATGTGGAAAACCATTTCGTACCAGAGAGCGAGTCTAGAGTGTAGTCAATTCTTGGCAATGGGTAGCTATCCTTTTTCGTGACGTCGTTCAATTTGCGGTGGTCCACGCAAAACCTCATTTTCCCATCCTTCTTCTTCACAAGTACCACCGGTGAGCTCCATGGACTAGCTGATGGTTCGATGACGCCGCTGGCGCTCATTTCTTGTACGATTTGACTCACAACTTCCCGCTTCGCCAGTGGAACTCTACGAGAAGCTTGGCGTATCGGCCTCGCGTCTCCTGTGTAAATTTGAAGTTTCACAACATTGGTGCGGCCTGGTTTGGAACCATCCTGGTCAAATATGTTCGCGTACTTTAGGGACAGTTGTTTTGCCTTACTCTGATAGGCTTCCTCTAGCCCCTCCATACATTGCGTGATGTCATTTGAAAGATCAGTATTACTAGATGAAACGTGTTCCTGGAGCTGTTCACATTTAATAACTACTTCAGCCTCTTGGCATCTTTCCAAAATAGCTCCTTTGGTCAGTTTGAGTGGTGACTTGAACTCATTGAGTTCTCTTGCCGGAATACGTCCATCTTTTTTTGTCATAGCCAGGGTTTTTCCTACAAGTATGTTTGGTTCTGATTTTTTTGCTGCTTCGACAACCCACAATTTGTTTGTCCCACAATCTCCATCAACCTTTGCCCAGATGACTGCTTCTGATTTTGGTGGTATTTGCTGACTCTCTTCCACCAGCATTCGTTTACTGCTGTAGCCTCTCTCGTAGCCGAAATTAAGTGGTACATCCATGTTCTTATATCGCATCGTCTTGCTTTGCCTGTCGATCTTGATGCCCTGGTCGATTAAGAAGTCAACTCCAACTATGATTTCATCAACAATCTTTGCCACTATAAAATTTTGTACTACCGTGACGTTCCCAATTGCGACTTCACACGCTACTTCTCCTAGAACCGTGGTGTCTTCTTCGGTGGCTGTACGCCAGCTTGCGCCATGCAATGGTCTTACCTTCTTGTTGACTAAATCCGCTCGAATGATGGAATGAGATGCACCCGTACCTACAGTCAGTAAACGTTCATTTCCGTCCACATGTCCTCCGACAGTAAGATTGTTTGATCTACTTCCAATTTGCGAGATAGAGATTATGGGGCATTCAATTTAGGGAGCCAGCTGTCGCCCCTTGCGGCTGACTCGCTTTCGTTTAACGAGTGAGTGGACTTGGGGATTTGCTCATCTCCTTCCGCTCTTCGTTTACGGCCACCCACATTGTTGGAGCTATTGGGATTTGTACTGCAATAACGTGCAATGTGCCCTGGCTTTCCACACTTAAACATTTGACGGCACCATCGTTTTTCTGCTGCGCTCCTTTTAATGCTTCTAAAATTGTGCTACCCAGTCTGGCCTTTCCACTTCCACGCGATGAGCTTTGTATGCGGGAGTTACAGTACGTAACCACCGCCTTATGGTTTTAGCCTTATGTATACATAAGATGATCGATGTTAACAATGTCTTACTAAATGAAATCGATATAAAATCGATTAGATATTATTATCTGGAACGAAAAGACCTTATCTTAATATTGGAAAAAAAAACCGGAGCTAACGTTTAAAGATTAAAATAAAGAAATAAAATTTCTATTAAAAAGTTAAAATTTAATATTTTGATTTCGTAAGGTAACAAAGAAATCTAATTTGTTTTCTTGTTTTCCTAAAAATATAAAGGAAACCCAATCTGGCGCAGTCGGTATAAGAAAATAGGCAAGGAGGAAAACGCATGCAAAAAACGTGCATGACCTTAAACTCAAACGTAAACCATTGTGGTAATACATCACGCTGCCCTTTTCCAAATTCGCTGAGCTTCACAGTTTAAAGCTGAGCATTTTTCCAAGTGGAAATTAAATCTTTGGCTAAGGACCTATAAACAGAATCCCGGCATATTAGCATGTCGAGAGAATATCGACAAACTCAATAGCCGTTTGTAGTCATAACAGCACCGGTATCGCTACGTCGAGAGAACATCGACAACACACAATTATCTTTAAGAATATCCAAAGTTGCAACCATCAATCGTTTTATGAAACTTCCAGGGTGCATCGAAATCTCGTATAGTACACATTTTCACCATCTGATGCTCCAATTAAGAGTAAAGAGGTACTACTAAACTAGCGAATTTGAGCACATGAAATCAGCTATTAAGACCCGGAGACAACTTGAATTTGATAAGGAACGTCCTTTAAGTAAGTTAGTTCTAAGTAGTATTTGTGAAAATAGTATAACGATGGAAGCGAACAATGGGGCAAACGCATCTGCCACTGGTGGAAAAGCTAGCTCAAACGGAGGAAATCTCAACACACAGCCTAATGTAACGCAACTTCTAGCACACTTAAAAACTCCGGACGCCGTAAACGATGTGCCAGAGTTTAAAGGCAACTCAACATCGTTATACGATTTTATCGATAATGTAGAGGAAATATTAAGTCTTTTGCCAGATCTTGGCAGTAATTACACAAAAATTATAGTAACGTCGGTGCGTAATAAAATTGTCGGTGAAGCTAATGACGTTCTTAATATGTATGGAACAACACTCGATTGGCCACAGATAAAAAGCAATTTAATTACGCACTATGCCGATAAGCGAAATGAAACTAGCCTAATTCGAGATCTACATTTTATTAAGCAAAATACAGGCAGCGTCGAAAATTTTTATGCAAAGATTATAGAAATTTTAGCAAGCTTAACGAATACCTTAAAAGTGCATGAGTGCGATCAGAATGTAAGAGTAGCGAAGCTTAAATTGTATCAGGAAATGTGTCTTAAAGTTTTCTTATCTGGACTTAGAGAGAATCTTGGATCCACTATTCGAGCTATGCGTCCTAACTCAATAGCTCAGGCTTTTAATTTTTGTTTCGAAGAACAAAACATTCAATACTTGAGAAGTCCTTTGTCGTCAGGAGAAGCCCAAAAGCGAGTTTCAGTTCCAACCCTCAAAATATTCCGAAGCGTCTATTAAAGCCAATCGTACAACAACAAATCAACAATCCCTTTTCCCCCATCCCTTCAACTCAAATAAATCCACGAGTTTTTCCCAACAATACAAATCCACCGCAAACTACCTTTCAAAAATCATTAAGTAGAATGCCACAATCGCAAAGGTCTTCCGACATTTTTGGAAGAACCAATCAGGAATCTAAAATCTTAGACGTGCCAGAACCTATAGATACGTCTAGTGGAAACTCATACCTAAATCGTTCCAATAGCAATTTGCAACCACGTAACCCAAAACAGTACACGGTAAAAGAAGTATTTAACGTAGAATATCCAGATCATCACAATCCAATTCAGGAACCAGATTCAGGAACTCAAAAGAGCTCTAACGTATACATTTTCAAACGAAGGCAAAACATACGCTTTTAACCCTCACATCTCTTCTGAGCCCCACTTCCATACTAAATACGTAATAGATGACGGAAATTTTCAGATAGCAGCCTCGGAGACTCCATTACATTCGTAGATTTTAACTCACATCAGTCTTGTAATTTGCCTTACATTGATATCGCCGATAGCCAAAATAATAACCTAAAATTTCTCATAGATATTGGTAGTAATATGTCGTTCATAAACCCAGAACTTGTAAACATAGACGTTATCGAAAAAATCAAACCCATTGCAATTAAAACCGTTTTTAATACTCATATGGTCGACAATCAAGTAAGATTTAACTGTTTCAAAGAATTCAACGATAATAAAAAATGTCGCTTCCTTTTATATAAGTTTCATAACTACTTCGATGGTCTTATAGGCCTAGAGACCATGAAAAAGCTTGGCGTAGTTACTGATCTAGAAAAGTCTATCCTAAAAACACCAAAGATAGTAATGCCTCTTAAATATAAACCAAGCTATATGTCAAAAAAATACATTGCTCCATCTAGAACCAAAATAGTCGCCAATCTGCCAGTAGATATACAGTCAGGTGATATTTTCATAAAAAGCAAGTGCATAAGCGACCACTTATTTATATCCGAAGGAATTGTTAAAGCCCAGGATTGGCACGCCTTGGTCGAAGTCATTAATTTCTCTGAGATCGAACAAAATTTTATTGTAGACCAGCCTATAAAAGAAGAACAATTCAGCAAAGAAAGTTTCCTAGAAGTACACAATTATTCAATACAATGTAGTGCAGGTAGTACAAACGAATGTAGCATTTTGAGCTCTCTAAGAACTAACCATTTAAATTCAGAAGAAAAGCAACAGCTAATAAAAGCCTGCGTACATTTTGAAGACATATTTTTTAAAGAAAACCAAAGTCTAACGTTCACAAACAATATCAAGCACGAAATCAAAACAGCTGATGACATTCCGATCTATATGAAATCCTATAGAAATCCGGAAATGCATAAAGCTGAAATACAAAGACAGATTTCGAAAATGCTAGAAGATGGCATAATACAGCCAAGTTATTCGCCTTGGTCTTCACCCATTTGGATTGTCCCAAAAAAAGTTGACGAAAGTGGGAAACAAAAATGGAGGTTAGTTGTCGACTATAGAAAGCTCAATCAAAAAACTATAGATGATCGGTACCCTCTTCCAAACATAAACGATATTCTCGATAAACTCGGTAAAAGTATGTACTTCAGCACTCTAGATTTAGCTTCAGGATATTACCAAATCGAAGTGAAAAAGGAAGACATACCTAAAACTGCTTTTTCGGTTGACCACGGTCAATACGAATTTATAAGAATGCCGTTCGGGCTGAAAAACGCTCCTGCGACATTCCAGAGGGTTATAGATAATATTCTACGTGACTTAATAGGTAAAATATGTTTCGTCTATATGGATGACATAATCGTTTTTTCAACATCTCTTCAAGAACATCTCTAGAATTTAAAATCTGTGTTCTCTAAGCTAAAGAAAAAACCTAAAATTGCAAATGGATAAATGCGAGTTTCTCTGCAAGGAAATTTCATTTTTAGGCCACATCGTAACTGTTAACGGTGTAAAACCCAATCCCGATAAAATAAAGGCTATACAAAATTTTCCGGTCCCGAAAACTCCCAAGCAAATAAAATCATTTCTTGGCTTGGTGGGCTACTACCGAAAATTTATTAGGGATTTCGCCAAACTTACAAAACCTTTGACAGAATGCCTACGAAAAGATCAGAAAATACGAATCGACTCCCGTTTTCTCAATTGTTTTGAAACATGGAAAAATATTCTTTGCAATGGACCCATTCTTCAGTATCCGAACTTCGAAAAGTTATTTGTTCTGACAACAGATGCAACTAATGTTGCTGTAGGTGCCTTCCTATCGCAAGGGCCAATCGGTTCAGATAAGCGAATATGTTTTGCCAGCAGAACACTTAATAAATCAGAACAAAATTATAGTGCTATAGAAAAGGAACTATTGGCTATAGTTTGGGCGATGAAGTACTTCAGGCCGTATCTCTTTTGGCCGAAAATTCAAAATAGTTACCGATCATAAGCCACTCACTTGGATTTTTTCCCTTAAAGAACCGAATTCAAAACTTGTTCGTTGGCGACTTAAGCTCGAGGAGTTTGACTACGAAATAGTTTATAAGAAAGGAAATGAAAACAGCAACGCAGACGCCTTGTCGAGAGTAGAGATAAATCTCACAGAATCAGTTGAAAATAATGTAGATGATTTAGGCTCGAACACGGTACACTCCGCCATAGAAAACCTTAACGACGCAATACCTATATCGGAGCGTCCGATTAACGACTTTCGTTATCAGGTTATTGTAAATAAACATAACAACTGTGGAACTCAAAAATCTTTAAAAATTTTGTTTAAGAAAAATCGCAGATACACTATAAAGACAACCGATTCCAGTATATTAAAAGATATCGTCGATATCTTAGAGTCGTTTTCCAATTTAAAAAAAACAATCGCCATTCTAAGTGATGATGAAAGCTTCAAAGTTGTTCAAGAAGTTTAAAAATTAATATACTCTGTGAGCTCTGCTCAACTGAGTATAAAAATGATAACAAAATAACAGTAGAAACCGAAAAGAGAAAAATTCATAAACAGAAACTTAAGAACAAATGCAAAAAATTATAAAAAAAAAAATATATATACACAATATTATAAAAATGTTTATTACCGTAATTAATAGTTTGAGATTCACGTATACCCACGTAAATGAGTCAATATGCCTAAAATAATGAGGACATTTAAATATTTAATTTAAGCTATCTTCATTACTATTGGTTTTTTTTTGGAAAGGGAGATTTTACAGTACGTACCCACCGCCTTATGGTTTTAGCCTTATTTATACATAAGTTGATCGATGTAAACAATGTCTTACTAAATGAAATCGATATAAAATCGATTAGATATTATTATCTGGAACGAAACGACCTTCTCTTAATATTGGATAAAAGAAACCGGAGCTAACGTTTAAAGATTAAAATAAAGAAATAAAATTTCTATTAAAAAGTTAAAATTTAATATTTTGATTTCTTAAGGTAACAAAGAAATCAAATTTGTTTTCTTGTTTTCCTAAAAATTTAAAGGAAACCAAATCTCGGGCTTACTCAAAAGTGAGGCAGTTTCCTGGGTTAGTGCATGGGATACTGTTTCAGCAAATGTTTGCTTTGGGCTTGCGTATGTAGCTCGCTTTGTTTCGACGTCCCGTATGCCATTTATAAAGCTCTGGATTTTTACCGTCTCGGTGTATTCCACGGGTGCGTCCGCATTTGCTAGATGAGCCAATCTTTCAAAATCCGAGGCAAACTCCTGCAAAGTCCCGTTAGCTTTTGGTACCGGTTTTGCAATCCTATTTGGTAGATCTGTTTCCTGTGTTCACTTCCGTACCGTCATTCTACAGCGGCCATCAATGCTTCATAACTTTTACGTTCGTACTCTGGGATAGTCTGTAAAATCTCAGCAGCTGGTCCTTTTAAAGCCACGAACAATGCAGCAACTTTATCTTCGGCATTCCAGTTGTTCGCTGCTGGCGTCTTCTCAAATTGGAGCTTAAATACCTAGAAAGGAACAGAACCATCAAACGTTGTGGATTTTACCTTCAGAGAAGACGTTGAAGTGATTGGGTGGTTTAATTGTAACTCCTGAATCCGATCTTTCAAAGCATCTATCTCAGCCTCCATTTTATCTTGTCTTTCACTAAAAACCTCCAGCTGCGTTGAGAATTTTGTTTCCTGTGCCTCCAGCTGCGAGGATAAGCGATCTTCTTGTGCTTTCAACTGCTCAGCCAACTGAGATATCATATATGTCTTCTGTTCTTCCAGTTGTGATGCCATATATGTCTTCTGTTCCTTCAGTTGGGATGACTTATGCGACGACATTTCTGAAATGCGTGCCTCCTGTGCTTCCATCTTTGATGTTATACGTGTTTCCTGCGATTACATTGGAAGTTATGCGGTTCTCCTGCGATTCCAGTTGAAATGATATTTCGGTTGCTATTTGTGACGACGTCTGCTTCAACACTGCTAGTATCGCGTTGGTGTCAATATTTGCCAATGGATTCGGAGTATTTATATTATCCCCCATTTTAGTCGCTGGCTCTTCCACATCAGGATAAAAGACATTCTCTTCCACATTAATTCCTTCTAACTCCATTACCTCTCGTAGCCGTGCTTGAAGTTCGATATTATTGCCGGTTGTATTCAATCCACGGTTCTCCAACTCCTTTTTCAGTTGCTGGATCCTTAATTAACTCATCTTTGCCATGTCCAAGTTGTATTCCCAATCTTCGGAGTTTATTCAACAATCCCTTTTCTGACACCAATTGGAACGAATTTAGGGAAATTCCGCTTATTTGCAACCTTCTACTAACGTTCGTATCACTAAACTGTTGAATAAATAGCTGCAATGTTCAATTATGCAAAATGGTCTTTATTAGACTACTTTGAAAATACTTCACAATAACATTTATACTCCGCAACTGATAGCTTGCTTAAATCAAACTGATTGCTGCTTACTCAGCTTTCGATCCTTTTATACTCTCTGTTGTCTCGTTCGAATACTTCTAAGCGTTTCTTCTTCTAGAATTTACTACTTAGATACCAGCTATAAACTTACTAGCTATAAACTACAGATGAACGTTTATAGCCTCTCGCATAGCCATATGCGCGTGTATATGTGAGTAATACTTCCTCCGATGTTTGCATACTTTGGTGAGTATCTCAGATATATGTATGTATCTCTCCGCTTCCTGTATGTACATATGTATAGACATAATGATTGATTTGTTTATGTAGATACAAGTGATTGTTTAGTATCGGGTTAGAGATGATAGTATGCTTTAGTGTTGCAAATATTCGTCACAATATGTAAAATAAAAAAAGTTTATATTTTAAGTTATAATTTTTAAGTTTTATATATACGTATTTTTATTAAAATTTGTTCCTTAGTATGTATATATATCATTTTAATTTGTATCACCTCAAAATATACTAAGGAACAAATTTTAATAAAAATACATACATATAAAAACTTAAAGAGTATAACTCAAAATTGCATAACCAGCTCAAATTCATTTTGGTGAAATTCATTTTTTGTTAGTCTAGCTCAAATAAAACAAGTAAGGAAGGCTAATTTCGGGTGTAACCAAACATTACATACTCAGCTGAGAGCTTTATAGACAAAATAAGGGAAAATCACCATTTAGGAAAATGAACCTAGAGTAACCCTGGAATGTGTTTGTATGACATGGGTATCAAATTGAAGGTATTAAATAGTATTTTAAAAGCAAGTGGGCCATTGTTCTATAGGTGGACGCCTTTTCGAGATATCGCCATAAAGGTGGACCGAGGGGTGACTATAGAATGTGTTTTTTGACGATATGGGTATCAAATGAAAGGTGGTAATGGGTATTTTAAAAGAGAGTGGGCCTTAGCTCTGTGGATGGACGCCTTTTCGAGATATCGCCATAAAGGTGGACCAGGGATGACTCTAGAATGTGTCTGTACGATATAGGCATCACATTTTATTTTATTTTATTTTATTTTATTTTATTTATATATATATTCTTCTGTTTGTGAGCTCTAGGCCTCTTTTAAATAAAACAACTAGGTTTGTTGCTATTATGTATTTAATTACCGATATTTCGATCTCAATCTGAGATCATCATCAGGACTGTAATAAAAAATAATAAAAACACACATTAAATTACACATAAAAAACATATCCATCTCTTAAACATAATGCATAAGCCGACTTACATCTTCCGCTGTGATGCAAAGACTAAAAATTGTGAAGAAAAGTGATTATAGGAACCAAGGAAAAAACTAAACAGAGAGTGTAGATATGTAGATAATTACATGAAATACCGTAATAGTAAACAAAAATAGAGAAACATTTACAACAATAATATGGCAAGCGGCGAAAATAATGAAAATGATAACGTGGTTATGCATACAAGTAATCAGGTGTATAGTTATTGTACCAAGGCACAAAAACTGCATGAGTGTGCATGTGCAGAGAATCGAGCAAATTGTTATTATTTTTCTGACAACAAAACGGCTCTATCATCTCATTGTAAGGATACCGGACATTACCCGGATTTCGAAAATATCAAAATTTTGGAAGAGGAGAAAAATTATCATAAGCGTTTTATTTTAGAAATGCTTCATATAGTGAACACCCCTAATGATAAAAGGATGAATTTTAAGGCTGAGACGGATCATTGTGCGTACGCCTACCGCAACCTGATTTTAAAGCACAACCAATACTCGTGAAAAATAAAACAAAAATAATAACAATTTGCTCGATTCTCTGCACATGCACACTCATGCAGTTTCTGTGCCTTGGTACAATAACTATACACCTGATTACTTGTATGCATAACCACATTATTATTATCATTATTTTCGCCGCTTGCCATATTATTGTTGTAAATATTTCTCTATTTTTGTTTACTATTACGGTATTTCATGTGATTATCTACATATTTACACTCTCTGTTTAGTTTTTTCGTTGGTTCCGATAATCACTTTTCTTCATAATTTTTAGTCTTTGCATCACAGCGGAAGATGTAAGTCGCGCTTATGCATTATGTTTAAGAGATGGATATGTTTTTATGTGTAATTTAATGTGTGTTTTTATTGTTTTTTATTACAGTCCTGATGATGATCTCAGATTGAAATCGAAATATCGATAATTAAATAAATAATAGCAACAAACCTAGTAGTTTTATTTAAAAGAGGCCTAGATCTCACAAACAGAAGAATATATATATTTATTCATTAACGGCCAATAAACAAATGAATTATTATATTTATTTAAAATTATAGTCGACTCAAAAACAAAGCGGTCTACTGCTATAAAATTTAAAGTATAATATGTATATAGTATATATAAGATTAATATAAGTGTCCCCAGTGGCGGGCCATCGTGAGGAGCTCAGAAGGGAGCTTACGCGAGGTGCTCAGAAAGGAGCTTGGTGCCCATAAGGGGGCTGACGCGACGTGCTCATAAAGGAGCCGGATGCCCAGTAGGGGGAACGCGTGAACCGGTTGAAGTACCGATGTATCCAATCCATCCTTATACGATATCGAGCCTGTTTTCTATGGAAGAAATAATAATTCCAGCTCTTAGAAAATAAAATAAGCTTGTATCTCTTAGTTTAGATAGGCGAGTATTGCATTACGTATAGTGGCAAAAGTACATTCAAGACTGATACAGCTATACAAGTCAGACAAAGGGGTAAATAAAAAGGAACGTAGTGTCTGGAAACCCAAGGAGGAACTGCAAAAAACAATCGGCTGAGAAGGTCAGCAGAATCAATTTCTGCAATAATGAGGTTATGTATGAACAATACCCCCAGTAATATTCTCCGGTTTTCCAGAGTGGTAAGCTAATAAGAAGAAGTCTTTTCTGTATGGTGGAAGGTGGAGACTTGAGTCCCAGTTAAGGCCACGTAATGCGAATATCAAAAATTGCTTTTGAAATGACTCAAGACGCTTTATATGATTTTGAGAAACAGGGCACCAAACGCATGAGCAATACTCGAGTATTGGACGGACCAGCGATGTGTAAATAATCTTAGTGAGATACGGATGTTGTTGTTGTTGTTGTGGCGATAAGGTTGCTCCCCGAAGGCTGTGGGGAGTGTTATCGATGTAATGGTCCTTTGTCGGATACAGATCCGGTACTCTCCGGTACCGCAGCACCATTCAGGTGCTAGCCCGACCATCTCGGAAGCGATTTATATGGCCACATTAAACCTTCAGGCCATCCACTCCTTCCCCACCCCAAGTTCCAAGAGGAGCATACCTACCGCGGGAATATTCTGACCCCCTAACCCGTTGGGGAATGAGATACGGATCATCGAACTCTTTAGCCAATCTTTTAACGAACACAAGTACTCCCAGCGCTTTGTTGGAAATAGATGAAATATGCATATTGAAACTTAGTTTCAGATCAAAAAGAACACCCAGATCATTTACAATAGATATACGCACCATAGGGGTACCATCTATTGAATACGGTTTCAAAACTGGTTTCACTAGGTAAAATGTCATATGCTTACATTTAGAGCAATTTAAAGCTAGTAAATTTGTTGTGCGCCAACAATGGAATGAGTCTAAGTCAGCCTGAGGATGATCCAAGGAACTCAATTCGATAGGACAGTAAGTGTAGCAAAGGTTTGCATCATCCGCATACATTATAACATGGGAATGTTATATTATCTGTGGCAAGTCGTTTTTGAATAGGGTAAATAGCAAAGGGCCTAGATGACTTCCCTGGGGTACACCGGAGGAAACTCCAAACGATTCCGAGAGATTGCACTTGAACATGACAGGGTAACCCAGAACATCATCTGTCGGGTATTGCTAATTTATTTATATATGTATTACCACGAACAGAATTCCTGCCATAATTCCAAGGGCTTTTGATTTCGCCCTGCAGAATTTTTTTCATTTTCTTCTACTTAATATGGCAGGTGTCACACCCATTTTACATAGTTTTTTCCAAATTTATATTTTGCGTCAAAAAACCAATCCAATCACCATGTTTCATCCCTTTTTTCTTATTTGGTATAGAATTATGGCATTTTTTCATTTTTCGAATTTTCGATTTCGAAAAAGTGGGCGTGGTCATAGTCGGATTTCGCCCATTTTTAATACCAAGATAAAGTGAGTTCAGATAAGTACGTGAACTAAGTTAAGTAAAGATATATATATTTTTGTTCAAGTTATCGTGTTGACGGCCGAGCGGAAGGACAGACCGTCGACTGTGTATAAAAATTAGTCGTGGCTTCAACAGATTTCGCCCATTTTCATAGAAAATAGTTATCGTCATAGAAGCTATGCCCTTATCAAACTTCACAAGGATTTGTAAATTTTTGTTCGACTTATGGCATTAAAAGTATTCTAGACAAATGAAATGAAAAAGGGCGGAGCCACGCCCATTTTGAAGTTTTCTTTTATTTTTGTATTTTGTTTCACCATATCATTACTGGCGTTGAATGTTGACATAATTTACTTATATACTGTAAAGATATTCAATTTTTGTTGAAATTTGACTTGAAATTTTTTTTATGAAGAGTGGGCGTGTTCGTCAATCGATTTTGCTAGTTCTTATTTAGAAAACATATAGTAATAGGGGTAACGTTCCTGCCAAATTTCACCATGATATCTTCCACGACTGCCAAATTACAGCTTGAAAAACTTTTAAATTACCTTCGTTTAAAAGTGGGCGTTGCCACGCCCATTGTCCAAAATTTTGCTAATTTTCTATTCTGCGTCATAAGGTCAACCCACTACCATGTTTCATCGCTTTATCCGTCTTTGGTAATGAATTATCGCACTTTTTCCGTTTTTCGAAATTTTCGATATCGAAAAAGTGGGCGTGGTTATAGTCCGATTTCGCTAATTTAAATTAGCGATTAGGGGGCTACCCCCGGGCCCGGGGTTTCTGCAGCGGCCCGCGATTTAGAGGTACTATGACATTTTTTTTAATTTAGGAGAGTCTTTAGTTGTTCCATGTGCAATTTTTATGCCGAATTTCAAAAGCAACGAAAATCTGCATTTCGTTTTAATATTATAGTGAAGTGTGAAAAATAAAAATCTATATATATATAAAGAAAGGCTAAAATGTGTGTTAGTTGGTCGCCGGTGTTTGAGGAGATGCGTCGGTCGATTTTGTTCAAAATTTCACACAAGTTGCGTAAACCCCACGTGGTGGTTACTACATAGGCTTGGTTGCTATCGACGTACAGGGTCTCGAAATATAGGCCGAAACGTGGACCCGAGTACCCCTAGAATGTGATTGCAGATTCAGCCGGAAAAGTTTATTAAAATGTATGCAGATAGGCCAAATTTAGGGCAGGACAACGGCTGCCGGGTCTTCTAGTACGTATATAAAAACTTAAAAAGTATAACTCAAAATTTGCTAAATAAAATCAATTCACTTCAATTCATTCAATTTTAAGATACTCGACACAAATGACGGGAATGGATGCAATTGTTTTTTACGTACATAAAAGAAATAAAAACACGATAATTAGTATGTGTACATAAAAATATGTATCATAATTAAAATTTGTGTTTATTTCGTCAATATATGTTAAAGTAATATCACAATAAAAGGATTTTTGGAACTAAAGTTTTGTTTGGCTTGAAACTCCAAAATCGAACGCAGGATCACATGGTGACTTGTTGACATGCAAACTAAATCAGAGCGGACGGCAACTTCCAAATAGCCACCGAACCCCGAATTTTCTCTCTTGACGAAAGATAATGCTGCATCAAGAGGACGATTGGAAGTTATCCGTGGCTTGCTGATAAACGAAAAAATAGCTAAATCGAGAGCGGCTACCCGGTTGGTTAGGCCACTGGCCTAAACAACCCAGCCCCTTGCCATGGGCAATCCTCGAAATGCCGACACCAGCTGCTTCAAATTAGTAAACAATGAAAATGCTAACATAAGAGAAATTTAAAAATTATAAATTGAACAGAAGGAACTCAAATAAAGAAAATAAATAAATTGACATTTGTGACAACAATTGGTGTATGTCTTAAGTCACACGGTTACGACATCGTAGAGCCGGAAATGACCAAGCTGAATATGGTCGGTTACAGGGTACCGCATACCTTTACGTAAACATCAGCGCTTAAGACGAGGCGGACTGGCGACGGCGTGTAAAATTGCAGATCCGCTAGCCGCAAAAACTGGATTGGCATTGCAAGTTTTGGATCGTGGTGATTCCTCGGACCGAGACGGGTGTAACCCTCTACTGCAGTAGCCAATGTGCATACACGCTCAGTAACGCCGTGCTTAAGTAGCAGTATTGGGTACCGGGTCTTGTTGAGTCCACTCCCTGCACGCCCTAGCTGTATTTACCGTGCTAGCGCTGCATCTATGATTGTATTTGGCGTACAAGGATCAATTATGACTCGCACGAGATGGAGTCGACCGCCGGATTCAATCTTTACGATATCTTTGGGTGCTATCGGCCCGACGCTAATCTCCCTGCTCGAAAGCCTTTCGATGTGGCGCGTTGGAGGGTGAGCGACTTGCTTTCGTTGGTGGGCGTAGCTTCTGTTCGAGCAACCGGAATTCTTATGTTAGGGGTTCTGTGACGATTGCGACGATTGGACGGTCTGAAAGTATTTGATGCCGAGCCGTCCTGTCGCCAACTTTTCTGCGGAGCAGGACGATATACTAAGCTGCCCAAACATTGATGGACTGGTGTCCGAAATTTTCTACCTGTAAAGCTTCGTGGAATCGACGATTGGCAAGTATTTGATGTCAAGCGAGCGGAGCTCGGACAGATCTCCATACCGTGGAAGGGCGACAGAAAATTCGGGTACTTATGAATCAATACCACACGCAATCTTTCTTCTGGTGCCTTGGTCCGGTATCGGGGACAAAGCCTGATGCCGTGATTCTTACTGCAGATACGGCACGGTAATTAAGCCATGTTCCGTCCCCTTGCGTGCTGCGACAAAGCGGGACATTCTGCAATGAAAAGAAGTCTTTTTAATAGAGTACAAAATTTGAAAGTAGGGGCGACGAGTGGGTGATGAGCATGGTGGCGAAGTATTTTATAATCTAAGTTCCATATTCTTTCGATGGTAGTGGGACCAGTTTCACGATTGGTTTCGTGACTAGTCCTTTTTTCAATCCGAACTTTCAATTCTCAGAGGCGATTTTCCGAACCGCGATGTATCTCGACGAATCGGCCAAATTGCCATTCGTTTAGAGGCACGTTATCTTCACGTATCACAACGAGATTATCCGCTTTCTTGTCCGGCTGCTGTCGATTCTACTTAGTCATCTTTTGCAGCTCCGTAAGGTATTCGTTCTTCCATCGTTGACAGAAGGAATGATGCAATGCTTTTGAAATGTTACTATTAAATAAAAGAATGTTTCGACTTTGGTAGTCTGATGATGATTTCTTTTATTAAAGAAATTCTTTCTCTTTTACAGGTAATTTCTTAACCTACACATTCATAATTATCTTAATACTAACATACTAAAAATATGTACATTTGTAATAGAGGTATGCATACATGTAGATTTGTATACATGGTATGCCTACTGTAGCATTACACGTCATACCCACTGTAAGGTACCATTATACCTCACAGCGACTGCAACACACTTGCGGTATTACGCTGTATAAATTCCAAATATATTTTAGTAATAATCATATTACAATATTTTTCCCAACATAAATTATTGAACTAACCCAGACGATATGGAATGCCGAACATGAGACCTATATCCATTCACAGCTAATCAATTATACATATAAACATACAACCCATTGTAATTATACATACTAACATACAAGCCTCTTTTGGGAAAATACCGAAACACTCAAACTGATCTGCTGACGCTGCTAAATGTACAAAACTACATGTATGGAGCTATGCATACAAAAAGACGTGTATACAAAGACCGTATACAAACAGACATGTATGCATTCTCCATTCCCTATGTACTTATTTTTAGTTATTAGTATTTAGATATTTATTAATGTATAGGTTAAGCAAATTAGTATAAAAGACAAGAATTTATTCAATAAAGTGAAGATTTAAGTCGCAACCTTTAACTTGCAACGTCTTCTTATTCCTTCAAACTTTTCATGGCGATCCTGCCAGTTTAGATCAAATCAGCACAACTGCTAAAAACGATCTAACTGGAAAAGATCCTGCCAGTTCAATTTTTTATAAAAAAAAAGTTGCTGATCAAGCAATACAAAATTTTTTCTAAGATCCAGCCAGTTATTAGAAATCCTGCAAATTTGGCAAGGAGCAAAGGATAAACAACACAGTTATTAATCCTGCAAAAATTGAAGGAGCAAAAGGAGCATAGGGTAAACAACACAGTTATTAAAAATCCTGCAGAAATTGGTAACATAGAAGGAGCAAAAGGGAGCAAAGGAAATTATGATCGACAACCTAATAAAATGCATTAACAATCAACATACGAGAAGTTTCGACAACAATATGCACATCTTTTAAAACGCATAAACCTGAGCAATCTGATACAACTAACAGCATAAACTGGAGAGCGGACATAAAACAATAAAATCAGCACTGACAGCGTAGATATGAAACATTGATAACCAGCAAAATAATAAATGGCAGCAATTTAGACTAAAGTAGGTATACAATTTATAACGTTAAGTATATTTAAAAATTTAGAATCAATTGAGCGGCCTTACGGACGCTAAACCATTAGCAAAAACGAAAGTTTTTGCTTAGGATTTTTTTTTCTTTTAGTAGGAAATAAAATTAATTAAAAATTTTTTTTTGAACAAATTTCCTTTGAAATATTGAAAATCTGTACTATTCAATTTGAAAAACAAAGGCTCAGCTATCTCCTTTAGTTATGCAAGAAATAAAAACCGAGGAAGATTTTCACAAAGTCTTTAAGAAGTGCGAAGACAACATCAGAGAATTTATAAAAATAGCAGAAGAAATTAAAATAAATAAAACAACTAAACAAGGTCCAACTCCGATTACAATAGAGGAATATCGGAGACGGAACAATCTTTATAAGAAAGAAAAAATTCCTATAATACCTTCCCCGACAATAATAAGAAAAAGAAAACGGGGAGGTAAACAATTTAAAAAAAAAAAGAAGGAAATAGCTGAAACCTTTAAACTACTAAATATCACTACCAATAAGGAAGATAGAATAAAATTGAAAGAAAAAATTAAAGAATTGAGAAATAAAAAATAAAAAAAACAAAATGAACATAAACATTTTCTTAGTAAATTGGAATGATTAGGTCGCCCTTATAAAAACCCTTAAAATTTAGAATTTCGTTTTCCCGCTAAGATAGAAATGAACAAATGGGAACAAATCTTAGAAGCGCTATCAGAAGAAAAACTTAAGGCAGAAAAAGCATACAAGTGCATAAATAAAAACATGACGATAAAACCAGAAACTAAATAATATAGGACAAATAATCACTAGGGTAAATAATATACTTACCAAAGAACACCAAGCAGAAGCATACCAGTTCTTTTCCCACGTACGAGACAAATTGGTATCCTCTTTAGCTAGACACAACATAGATATAACTATACCAACTACAGTAGAGGAAAAACCCCAAATTGACTTTAACTAAGTTCTAACCGAATTGTCTCAAATTCGCACCCCATCACCAGCATTGAGTCACACTTCGTCAGTAGAAGAAAATAAACCACTAGAATTCCCAGCAATAAATATCACAATGGCACAAACCATAGTAGAATTCATCAAAACCGCCTCATCAGTACTGCCAGAGTTTGACGGCAAGCCTGAAAATTTGCATAGTTTTTTAGACGCCCTCGATATCCTCGAACAAATCAAGGATAATCATGAAGCCATAGCTATAACAATGATAAAGACTAAGCTGAAAGGCACGGCAAGAAATTTCATAAGTAATGAGACTACAATCGCACAAATAAAACTAAGATTAAAAACTGCAATCAAAGGCAAATCAGTAGAAGTTCTGACGGCAAAACTCCTGAATATCCAACAGCGTAGCAAAACTGCAAACCAATACACTGAAGAGATAGAAAAAATAACTAGGTCATTGGAGGGAGCCTATATCTCGGACGGATTAAACCCAGAACTGGCAACGAGATATGCTACCCAAACAGCAGTAAAAGCTATGTGTAAAAACTGCTCTAATGATAAAGTGAAAATGATAATGCAAGCAGGAACGTTCACAACAATGAACGACGCAATCTCAAAATTCACAAACAGCTGCACAGAAATCACAGGCAGCTCGAATGCAATTTTAAACATTCGTCTACAAAACCAATATCGAAGTAATTTTCGTGGTGGTTACCGAAGTAACAACTATGGAAATTACCGAGGCAGAAGATTTACACCACAGCAGAGGTACAATAATAATCCCGTAACAAACAATAATGCGCAAAGAGGAACACAAAACCAAAATGTCAATAGACAATACAACCAGACCCGTAACGTTCGAAATTGTACCCAGCAGGAAAACCAAGAAACTCCACTTCAAAATCAGTAGATAGAAAAATATGTATACTAAATCTACACTTAAATAGTTACATATCTACAAAAACCTCATTAAATAACTCAATTTCAAATTTTTTAGTAGACACAGGAGCAGATATCTCCATCATTAAAAAGAATCAAGTACTTAATCATACAAAAATAAATACAGAACAAATAACAGATTTAAAGGGCATTGGTCAGGGTATAACCAGTACATTAGGCACAATTAAAGCCGATTTTAAAGGCGATAACCTTCTAATTTATCATAAATTTCACGTCGTAGAAAACGATTTTCCAATACCGTGTGATGGTATAATAGGTTTAGACTTTATAAAGAAATATAACTGTATTCTAGATTATGGCAAAAATGAAGATAAACTAATTCTAAGACCATATGATTTCCCCCAAACAATCACAATGTACCTAACAAATCATCTGTCTGCCAACACAATTACAATCCCTGCTAGATCTGAAGTCATTAGACAAGTAACAGTAAACTCTGATAATAAAAACATCTTCATACCCCATCAACAATTATCTGCAGGAATTTTCATAGCAAACACAATCACAAATAAAGAACAAACTTTTGTCAGAATTATAAACACCACACATAAAAACACAACTATTCAAAATTACAAAATAAATACTGAAAATTTAGACGACTACAATTTAATTAAAACACACACACAATAAGCAAAGCAATGACACAGAAAAGTTAAACAGATTAACTAAAAATTTCCCAAAATTTGTGAATTCAGAATTAATCTCATTATGCACAGAATATATAGACATATTTGCACTAGAAACAGAACCAATCTCCTCTAATAATTTTTATAAGCAAAAATTACACATGAAAGATGACACCCCAGTATACATAAAAAATTAATGCCCGAACACAAAAAGAGGAAATAAGCAAACAGGTTAATAAATTGATCGAAGATGACATCATAGAACCCCCAATATCAGAGTACAACAGCCCAATTTTACTGGTACCTAAAAAATCACTACCAGGTAATACTGAAAAAAGATGGAGACTGGTAGTTGACTACAGACAAGTAAACAAAAAACTAGCAGCGGACAAATTCCCACTTCCAAGATTTGATGATATTTTAGACCAACTTGGAAGAGCAAAATATTTTTCATGCCTTGACCTTATGCCAGGTTTTCACCAAATAGAATTACACCAAGATTCTAGAGATATAACCTCGTTCACAGCAGACAATGGTACATATAGATTTAAAAGACTACCCTATGGATTAAAAGTAGCACCAAACTCATTCCAAAGAATGATGACACTGGCATTTGCAGGACTCAAACCATCCCAAGCCTTTCTACATATGGATGATTTAGTTGTACTATGGTGTTCAGAAAAACACATGCTGAAAAACTTAAGAGATGTTTTCGCTACTTGTAGGAAATACAACTTAAAATGACAAGTGCCTATTTTTCAGCACAAGCGACGGAATACTACCCGACCCAAGCAAATTTGAGATAGTTCAAAATTACCCAACACCAAAAACAGCAGATGAAATTAAAAAATTCGTAGCGTTCTGCAATTACTACAGCAGATTTGTACCGAATTTCGCAGAATACTCAAGAAAATTAACTAGGCTTTGCAAAAAGACTGTTTCCTTCGACTGGACAGAAGAATGCCAAGAAGCTTTTGTCTATCTAAAGGAAGCATTAATCAGCCCAAAACTTTTGCAATACCCCGACTTCAATAAAGAATTCTGCATAACAACCGACGCTAGTGGGTATGCTTGCGGAGCAGCCCTTAGCCAAGAACATGATGGCAAACAGTTGCCAATTGCTTACGCCTCTAGATCCTTTACAAACGGTGAAACAAACAAAGCTACAATAGAAAAAGAACTAGCCGCAATCCATTGGGCCATAACATTCTTCAGACCATACATTTACGGTAGAAAATTTAAAATTAATCCGACCATCGCCCTTTAACTTACCTTTTTTCGATGAAGAACCCTTCATCTAAATTAACACGAGTAAGACTCGATTTAGAAGAACACGATTTCGAAGTGGAGTACATTGCTGGAAAAGAAAATCACATCGCGGACGCATTGTCTCGCATTAACATAACAAACTTAAAAGAAATGTCAGTGGATTCATGCAAAATAATGAAAGTTACAACTAGATCAACAGCTAAAAATATACCAAATAATGCTAAAATTCAAGAAAGTCACACGGAGAACCCCAATATATATGAAGCGCTAAATAAATTTGAAGTAAAAAGACATGTCAGGCTCGTTTTCAATCCCCCCAAATTATATTTCAAAAAGGGAAAGAAAATTTGTAGCACCATAAATACAAGCAACCTAATTGTAGATGATAAAATTGACTTAGGACAATTCTTTATCAGGCCCGAAAAAGAAGCCGCCAATTTGGGACTTGAAAAGATACAATTGTCCTTAGGGGACAAATTGTTTAAAGATAATTATACTCGAGTAGACAAATTTATTGAATTAGGAAATAGGGTTCTCAAGAAATTAACAATCACACTAACCCCAGAGGTTGTGTACGTGACTAGTCCCGGGAAAATAAGTGAAATTCTGCAGAAATATCATGACGATCCTATTAGTGGTGGCCACCCAGGAATAAATCGCATGATAAAGAAAAACAAACAAAGCTATAGCTGGAAAAATATGCGAGGTGACATAAAGAAATACGTAAATAACTGCACCCACTGCAATAAGAATAAAATAAATAAGCATATCAAAGAGCCAATGATAATAAAGCTTTCGGTATAGTACAGATCGATACGGTCGGACCATTGCCAAGGTCAATAAATGGAAACGAATACGCAGTTACCATTATATGCGATCTCACAAAATACTTGATAGCAATCCCAGTCCCAAGCAAACACGCGCTAATAGTTGCTAAAGCTATATTCGAGCATTTCATTTTGATTTACGGTCCCATCAAAACAATCCTAACAGATATGGAATCCGAATACAAAAATGAATTATTCGAAGAACTGTGCAAATTGCTAAAAGTTGAGCACAAAAACTCAACACCATACCATCATCAAACGTTGGGCACTATAGAGCGTAGTCATAGAACGTTTAATGAATATGTACGTTCATATATATCTAGTGACAAAGATGATTGGGATGAATACCTAAAATATTTCGCATACTGCTACAACACGACCCCATCGACCGTACACAACTTTTGCCCTTATGAGCTTATATTTGCGAAAAACCCCCCGATGTACGACTTCCTAAATGAGAATAAAATAAGCATATGATAAGGAAATTAAATATAGACTTCAAATAGCACAACAAAGAGCTAGAAAATTGGTAAAAGAAGCTAAGGAAAAACAAAAAATTAATTATGATAAAAGCAGCACCAGTAAGGAAATAAAATTAGGAGATTTAGTATTAGTAAGAATAGAAGATAACCATAAGCTAGACCATAGATATAAAGGACGGTATAAAGTAAAGAAATTTGACGAAAATAACAATTTTACTTTAATACCATATAGACAGGAGTCTGGTAATAAGAACAATAAGGATAAGGAACTAATAATCCATAAGAATAGACTTAAACCCATTCAAAATATTTTTTTTTTAGCAAATAATCATTCCAATTTACCCGATTAATTAATAAAAATAATTTCTAAAAACAAGCGGATTTTAGATGGGTCGACACATTTAAAATCCGGCAATAAAACAATAAAATAAACAAAATAATTAAAATAAGTAAGATTTAAAAAATTTCTACATCTAAAAATCTAGAATTTTGAAAAAAAAATGGACTTATACAAAAAAAATATATATATATACGTAAAAAGTAAACAATAATAATAACAATAAAAATAGCAAGGTCAACAGATCAAACGCAGAGCAAACAACCTCTTTCACTACAACAATAAAATATCAAAATCATTGAGAATATGACAAAGAGTCTCATACAATTGTTCACAAAACAATTGTATAAAACTCTTTTTCTAAGGCGGATGGTGTAGCATTATACGTCATACCCACTGTAAGGTACCATTATACCTCAAAACGACTGTAACACACTTGCGGTATTACGCTGTATAAATTCCAAATATATTTTAGTAATAATCATATTACAATATTTTTCCCAACATAAATTATTGAACTAACCCAGACGATATGGAATGCCGAACATGAGACCTACATATATCCATTCACAGCTAATCAATTATACATATAAACATACAACCCATTGTAATTATACATACTAACATACAAGCCTCTTTTGGGAAAATACCAAAACACTCAAACTGATCTGCTGACGCTGCTAAATGTACAAAACTACATGTATGGAGTTATGCATACAAAAATACATGTATACAAAGACCGTATACAAACAGACATGTATGCATTCTCCATTCCCTATGTACTTATTTTTAGTTATTAGTATTTAGACATTTATTAATGTTTAGGTTAAGCAAATTAGTATAAAAGACAAGAAGTTATTCAATAAAGTGAAGATTTAAGTCGCAACCTTTAACTTGCAACGTCTTCTTATTCCTTCAAACTTTTCACTACATGTAGATTTGTATGCATGGTATGCATACATGTAGATTTGTATGCAAAGTCAGCAGATCGATATTCATGTGAAATGTGAATATTTGGTTAATTCACATTATTGGTTGTATGTAAATATTTTGGTGATAAACTAACATTGACGATAAGCATAATTTGTTATGTGTGAACTGACAAGGGTTTCATATTCGGCATTCCATTGATGTTAGCTAACCGCTGTGTTAGATCAATGTAATTTATGTCGTATGATATTGTAATATGATTATGCTATTGTTCTTTTTTTTCAATATTTTGTACAACTCTTTTTTTTTCAAAATTTTAAGTTTAACGATTTTACATATAAAAAAATTGTTTTTTTGTTTTTTGAATTTGACAATTATTTCACTTATTTTACCTATTTTACTTATTCTATTTATTTTACAGCCGGATTTTAAATGTGTGCACTCACTTAAAATCCGCTTGTCTTTAGACATTTTATTAACTAACCGAGTAAATTGGAATGCTTATTTTACGATTATGTCTTAAGTTGTTAAAAGATGTTTTAAGTGGGTTTAAACCTATTCTTATGGAATATTATTTCCTTATCTTTATTGTTTCTATCATTATTTAGTAAATTATGCAAACTATTTTCTTATTAATATTTTCTAATCTATTGGGGTTAAAGTAAAGTATTTTCCTAATATGTAAAAATATGACCTTATGAGACCTAGGCAATAAACGATTGTATTTATTTTATTTTATTAAACTAATTCCGCATATTATTCAAGGAAAAAAAGTTTTTTTTTTTATATTGACATTTTTTTTTTCATTAAATCTGTGTAGACAATAGAGGGGTTGCTGATGGAAGAGCGGGGTGGCTATGTATTGATAGCAGTTCTATTAATGGATAAGTGGAAGGTACAGGGGTGTTGCAAAAAAAAAATTTAGTATCTTTAGATGTTATTTTTATATTTTCAATAATTTCCCTATTTTCCAGCAATATCTTTGATTTTGTGTGTCATGCGATTTCTGCGCGGCCACCAAGACAGGTTATGACTTTTACGAAGAATTATTATTATTTCTATACCGGGATTGTCACATGCACAACCTCTTTGGTTAGTGCAATTATTTGATCTTTGAGAACTTGGGTACCAATTATTATTTTATAAATTCGCCTACTGCAGTACTGGATTGCCGGCATTTCTTTTATGCCTGGTCGAATATTGTCCCAAGTCAATAACTTCCTCAACAATCTGGTTGCTTGAAAATTTTCTACGCTACCATTTTTCTATCCTAAGATGAAAACGAGCGCGACTAGTCTTTTTACTTCAAATTTATTTAGCGCTTCATATATATATATATATATATTTTGGTTCTCGTTGTGACTTTTTCTTCATGTTTGTTGTTATGAGCTGGTTTTTAAAATTTTTGTATATTTTGTTTCTCAGGGTTTTCTTATTTCCACTGTCCTCGAATTTTCTATTGCTTCATGACTATTTTTGTCAGGAGCATTCAGAGGTGTTATGCAAATTTTTGATTTGCTGTTGCTTTAGGCAGGGCTGCCTTTACTGTCGATTGTGACATTTTGAGACTTAATTTTTGAGATTTTACTTCAATTGTATATTGCTCTTCCTCAGCTTTGAGTTTGGAAACTTGGGTAGAAAAAAAAAAACTAGACGCGCTATTGCACGTTATTCATTTGCCAATATTTGATTTTCATATATTTTCTTAGTATTATGGCCATTGCAATGATCAATAGCCCGACTACGCAAATCATTGCGCCTAGCCAAACATCTGAAATTTTTGTACCCACTTGGGCTTGTGGCTCATATTTTACCAATTTGTTGTCAACTATTTCCTCTTCAGAGGTTTCTTTGCCAAATTCATAGCCAGCTATCGCTATCATTATTCCTTGGGCTATTTTTGTCCACCAAGATATTTCGATTGAGATGGAAAATTCAAGAGGAAATAAAAATTTATTGCTGATTCCTTGGGGGGAAAAAAATTGCTAATTTAAGCTTTAATTTTAATATTTATTCGAACATTCCATTTTACTCTTGACTTTCATTAGTTTTTAATAAATTTACCTTATTTATTTAATAGGTATTTTAAGAATTTATTTCTAAAATTGTAATTTTTGTGTTACTTTAGAGTTTTTCATTTCTAATTTAGATATTTGAAATTTCTAATTTTACTTTTTCAAATTAATAGTTAAGTACACTTTTATTTTATTTTGTCTAATTTTATTTGCTTGTTTAGTTAACATTATTAAGGTCTAAGAAAATTTTTCTTCTTAGCGGAAAAATTTGTTTAATGTAAAATATTTTTTTTTTTTCAACTTACGATAAATGTTAAAAACTAATTTGCCATTATGCCATTTTCAACGATAGCGTTAAAAATTCCGTTAAATTTTAATCATTAAAAGTTTTTTAATAAGACATTTTAATTTTCTTCGTATTTACTTTTTTTTTTTGACATTTTTCTTTAAATTTTAAAATTTCAAACTTCCTTTCCATTAAACTAGTCTTACTTTAAAAAAAAATCCTAAGCAAAAACGAAGTTTTTGCTCATGGTTTAGCGTCCCTAAGGCCGCTCAATTGATTCTACATTTTTATACTTAAATTACTGCCGCCAGACTTGCCGCTGCCATTCTAGAAAGCTATGCCGCCCGTCGGAAAAAATGTCTTGTATTATTCCACTTGATGTATTTCTTTTTGTTTTCTTGCAGTTAATCTTAGTATTCCACTTCTTTTTATGCTCTTACTGCTCGTCTAATATGCGGCCAGACATTAGCCGTTTGGTATATCCCTTGTTATTACTGTTGCGATTTCCGCTTGGTATACCAGGTAAAAGTCTTAATCCTGATGATATGAAGTTGCTTGCCTCCTTGCCAACATGTTGCACAATCCCAAAAATTTGTTTGATTTTTAAGGGAACATTCGATTCTTAAGGACTTTAGCCGATTACACGCAAGTAACGAAATTGGAATTTTGATTTTGAGCGAAATGATTTTAAACTGACTGATTTTAAACTGAATGATTCTAAACTGTCAGCATCTTCCTGCAGTCAGATCCTTCAAACAATTTTCGCTTGTTAGGCAAATTTTATATTTTAAGGGTCGAACTGGCAGCATCTTCCCCCAGCTAGATCTTTAGCAGTTTTGCTAATTCTGATCTAGACTGGCAGGATCGCCATGAAATGTTACTATTAAATAAAAAGAATGTTTCGACTTTGGTTGTCTGATGATGATTTCTTTTATTAAAGAAATTCTTTTTCTTTTATAGGTAATTTCTTAACCTACACATTCATAATTATCTTAATACTAACAAACTAAAAATATGTAAATTTGTAATAGAGGTATGCATACATGTAGATTTGTATACACGGTATGCATACATGTAGGTTTGTATGCATGGTATGCCTACATGTAGATTTGTATGCAAAGTCAGCAGATCGATATTCATGTGAAATGTGAATATTTGGTTAATTCACATTATTGGTTGTATGTAAATATTTTGGTGACAAACTAACATTGACGATAAGCATAATTTGTTATGTGTGAACTGACAAGGGTTTCATATTCGGCATTCCATTGATGTTAGCTAACCGCTGTGTTAGGTCAATGTAATTTATGTCGTATGATATTTTAATATGATTATGCTATTACTAAAATGTATTGGCATAGAAGTTCATGATGCGTAATGCCGCAAATATATTGCATAGGTGGGCATGATGCTACACTTTCATCTTTTGCCATCGGTTGATCACTGATGATGGATTCTCGCTAACCACAATCTCCGGGAGAGATAACAGAGGAGCGCTTATAATAAAATGTGCAGGAGTCAATGGTTCTAAGCTCGATGGGTCATTTGAAGCGGGACTAAGAGGTCTTGAGCTGAGACAGGCCTGAATTATACACAAAAGTGTCGACAACTCCTCAAATGTATACTTTATCCCAGATGCTACCCTTCGAACATGAGTTTTAAAGCTCCTTACGCCAGCTTCCTACAAGCCCCCCATATGAGGAGCTGAGGCAAGTATGGAATACCAAGAAAGCTCCTGCTCAAAATACTTGGAAAGAATTGGCGTACGAGAATCAGTTAGAAATGCCTTAAAGTCAGCCTTAGAAGATCTGGATGGTTCTAGGTTAATAGCCTTCGTTGCGAAACAGACAAGAAGACACACATACACTTTAGTAATAACACATGCTCTACCTCTATAGTTTTTAATATCGAAAGGGCCTGCAAAATCAGTGCCGGTATTTGTAAACGCCCGAGAGAAAGTTGTTCGTTCTGAGCTAAAGTAAGCCATGATTTGAGATTGCGTTTGCTTCTTGTATATAGTGCATACCTTGCGATTGTGGATGACTGACTTGATCATAACTTTAATCCGGGGGATCCAATATTGTGCTCGAAAAAGTCGTAACATTAACTGATGTTCTCCATAAAGTGATATTTCATGGATAAACTACACTAACAAGCTCGAGTAATAGCAGTTATACGGCAGAAGGATTGGGTGCCGTTCTTTGTAACTGAGGTCTCGCGATGCTCCGAGACTCTTTAGTGCATATCGCAAGTGCAGATTTTAAAATCGAAGACTCCACTGAAAAATGTTGTTGCTGTCAGAGGCAATTATTCCCTGGGTTGAACCTTTGATTTCCTCCGGAAAAATGGCCACAGAAGCTGCTTGAAAGATTGAATTCTGAGTAGTGTTGGCCCTTTGGACGA
The DNA here is from genome assembly GCF_040869045.1 of Eurosta solidaginis. Taxonomy (NCBI): domain Eukaryota; kingdom Metazoa; phylum Arthropoda; class Insecta; order Diptera; family Tephritidae; genus Eurosta; species Eurosta solidaginis. The sequence continues at coordinate 98,344,936 of NC_090324.1, forward strand.
AACCAAAAATGTACGATAGAACTCCTAAAGCCCTTGGAAGGAAGAGAAGTATTGTGGTATATCCGACAGCTGAACGACTTTCGTTGCGTGATAGAGCACACGCTTTCCGTCTTCGTCGGGGATGAGTGAACGTCATACCAGTGGTGCTTCCCCACCTTGTCGATGATTTGGTAACCCTGTGGGACACGAAGTTTCACCAGGAGCATGGTGGTTTTCTCAGCCAAGCGAGCACGATAGTGGAGTCAGTCCAGAGATAAACCTGCAGGGATGGAATATCGAGATGAGTGGCGACTCAGTCCATCACTTCTGCCAAGTGCAGCAATCACTATAGAAAACAACATGATATACATTAGCCTTTATTTGCAATAAATGAGGAAATACGCATGAAGCTTTTTCGTTTTCACCTCTTTTGGCTATTGCCTCATGCCACATGTAGCATACTGGTTGAGTTGCTGCACAGTCATGTACGGTCAGATTAAATGTCCATAATGGCCTTTTGTAGAACGACAGTGAAGTCCTCAACAGATGTGTAAGAAGACACTGCTGAAGATCAAAACAAAACACTTTGAGTTTAATATCAGAGATTTTTCCTTAACATGTTTTTAGCATCATATGCTTGTAGTGCTAGATTGAGATGTTCCATTTGCTCTAAGAGATTCAAGTTCTTCAGATTTGGTAACTTGTATTTTACATTGAAGCAAATCACATTTGTGGCAAGTATCAACCTTTGGTTTTTTAAATTTTAGATCAGTGTTCCAAACTATTGAGCAAACTTTGAAAGGGATACGGAATTGTTATATTTATCTCTATAGAGGCGATGCAATTCAATCTCTAAATTGACAATTAGTGCAAAATCAGATACTGAGGGGTTTTCTCCGATATTTTTCAAAATATGCGCAAACTCCATTGCAGAACCCTTAGCTCATCTCTTTCAAAATTGCTTGAACAGCGGAATTTTTTTGGACTCGTGGAAATTATGCTCCATAAATCCTATATTTAAGTCTGGTAATCGCAATGACATTTGCAACTACAGACCGATTGTTAAACAGAGTACTCTGGCAAAAATATTCGACCACGTACTTCAACGTAAATTGTTCGATTACGTAGGCAAGGCTATAGTGGAGTGTCAGCATAGATTTTTCACAGGTAGGTCTACTTCCACAAATTTAGCTTTAGTTACTAATCAAATTGTGGGTGCTTAAGATAACTCTGAGCAACTTGACGTCATATACACTGACTTCTCGAAAGCATTCGACAAGGTTGATCATATTATCCTAGTACGCAAGTTAGCCAAGTATTGAATCAATGGAAACTTGTTGAAATTCTTCACGAGTTTTCTATAGAACAGAAAGCTCTATGTGGCAATTGGAGCCGACAAGTCATCTCTGTATATAAACGCCTGGTCAGATATTCCGCAGGATACCCATTGTGGCCCTCTATTATTCTTAATTTTCATAAATGATTTGCCCCAGCAATTCAAATTCGCAAAGTGTTTGATGTTTGCGGACGATGTCAAATTATTTCTGACGATCCATAATAGCTCCGACTGCACTAACTTGCAATCTGATCTGGACTCTTTTGCCGGTTGGTGCGCAGACAATAATTTATTTTTAAATACAAACAAATGCTGCGTTGTGTCTTATTCCAAAAAGACAACTGCGACATATTTTAACTACAAACTAAATGCTAAATCTCTTAATCGTTGTCAAGAGATTAAAGATTTGGGTGTCATTTTTGACTCCAAACTCTCTTTTTCCAGTCATATTGACTTCATTGTTGCAAAGTCCTTTGCAATGGTTGGGTTCATTAGACGAAGCACCAGTGACTTTAAGGGCCCTATGACGTTGAAGGCACTTTATATCTCCTTGGTCAGAAGTCGCCTTGAATATTGTTCAATAATATGGAATCCTTTTTATGAATCTAACTCCTATAAAATTGAAAGAGTTCATAAAGTTTTTACGAAAATTGCTTTACGGATGCTTCACTGGCCAGACGGTCTCCCATCGTATACCAGCAGGCGCAAATTGATTAGTCTTCAGGCTTTGCACGACATAAGAACTTGTATCTCACTAATGCTTGCCTATAATCTAATAAACTTGAGCATAAATTACTCCAATTTATCTAATTTGTTCATTCCTTATATTCCACTGCGTGATCTTCGGCATAATAGATTATTCATCGAAATAACTCATAAAACGAATTATGCTATGAATGAACCTATAACTAGGACTATACATCTAGCAAATCGATTCAGTAATGTTCTTAATTTTAATAACAGCTTATATAAATTTAAGCTTGAATTGTTTTCTATTTTTAACTAGGCTTTAAGAAAGCATGTACTTTTAGACTGAATGAATTAAATAAATAAATTCACCTACAGAAAAATCACTCGGTAGGTAGCGCTTCGAGGTATTACGTCGAGTATAGTGCGACTCATATGACGGAAATACTTTTTATGAAATTTGCAATTTCCCGTTCTTTCTCCAGTTACACTGCCTCCTTCAAGTTTTGCTTTTGCAATCGTTTTTGTAAATTGTTCTGTCTCAGATAACGTAAATCGGAGGCATTTTTGTCAAATTGAAACTGAAATTCTGTTACCTTCAACCTCTAAAAAATAATAGTATGAATGTGCTCTGTTTCGACGGTTTTCATCGTGTTTGGCTCTTTTTACAGTGGTCGTTTCTTCAATTTCAATTAAGCCACTAATACGGCCCATACATGATACAAAAACCATGCGCAAATATAAAACGACGAAATTGGTGCAAATGAAAATTTTGACATACACGGCTCAAAAACACTGCGCAATATTCATTTTTAATGTAGCGCAACAAATGAAACATGTGTTTTAATTGTGTAAAAAAGGCACTAATTGCATAAAAAACCACTCTTTATTTTCCACAGTGCTGGTAATTCACGGTATAAGTCGAAAAAATCGCACAAGAAGATTTTATTTTCCATTGTATTTATAGTATATATATTTTAGTTTCAAGACCACCTCAACTCATTGCATCACTGCGCAATATTCATTTTTCAACTAGCGTAACAAATGAAACATGTGTTCTAATTGTATAAAAAATTATTTTGTATTATTAAATTTGTGTGAATTCCTGTTACAAGCTAGAGATGGTCCTTACGCCTTCGATATTAACATTTTTTAACAATAATTACTGATGTTATATTATCAGGAACCACAGGTAAACTGTGTAAGATTCACCATACACGAAGAAAAAAGCATGTGCAATATTTGCAGACATGCGTAAATATCAAAATCATTTTGATTTTAGCGCAGTTCTCTCCGCAAATAGCGCAACCAGTGCACACACCGGTCAAATCCTTGTGCAAATTGGTAATTGGCACAAGGATACTTGAGCCGTGTAATTGGCGTATTACATATGCCTTACGTAAGTTATAGGCGCCTTGCTGCCAATACTGCTTGTGTATGAATTGCTTTTCCTCGTATGTTATTCTATCAGCGCATCTTTTTCAGCGGGAGCACAACACGAGCAGGAATAAATTGTTCAGCTTTTAAGTATAACTTTCCCCAAGGTTTCTTAATTGGTTTCGGGACTTGTGCGAGGTTTTATTTGTTAACACTTCGTTTACAACACTTACGAATTTTTCTAGATTTTATTTTTATTATACGCAGCCAACAAATTTGTTTAGAAGCAAAATTCTTACAACATCGCTTTTTGAATCCGAGCTGGGCGCCGTGCAATCACTTATATTAAAATTTGAATCAACAACCGAATCGTCAGTAGAAAAATTAACATTACTCACATTGCTGATGTCTAAAAGACTTAATGCATTTTCAATTTCCATTTTTATAGAGAAATATTCTTAACAACTCGACAGTATTTCATTAAATGAACAGCTTATGTAGAAAAAGGGAAGAAATTAGCACACAAAAAACAAACTTATATTGATTTAAAACACCGTTATCGGCAACCGAAATTTTAGCAGAGCATTTTAAGTCGACGTAAGATGTTCTGCAAAACGACATATTTTAACCTTTCAATAATTTTTATTTTATTGTAAGAACTTATGTCAATTTAAGTTAAGGAAATCTGAAAAGTTATTTCATACATAAACGCTTAAGTATTCATAAGATGTTTGATTCTATTTAACTTGATACAAATTGTTCAGTATATATTGGGTTTATGTTGACATAAGTTTTTGTGAACAAAATATTTAATAGCCAATAAGACATTTAAGAAAACTTAAGTTAACGTAAGACATTTTTAATGTAAATTTTTTATTTTGCCGGCTTTAGGTGAAAAGTAATAAAGCGACTTGGTTTTATATTTTCCCAATATATTTCGATCACCTTCGGAGATCTTCATCAGGGGACTACAACAATAATACACAATTCAGCTTAGTTTGTAATAACTAACAACAATAACTAAATAAACAATTTTACGTATATAACCACATTCATATTTATATACATACATATATTTTTATTTTTATTTGGCTAATCTGCGTCCGTTCGGTTTGCCATGTAGCTTTTCTAGCAGGTGTCTGTAGATATGTGTGCAGCCGTCGGTGTCTATTTTATAGTTAAGTCTCTTGTTTGTTGGTGTGTTTGTTATGTGTAGCAATTCTAAACAACAAATATTGGTTGGTAAACTAAACTAAGACAGATTTTCCACCTGATGTTGAGGCGCTTCTTGCAAATGGTCCAAAGTTCGCTCTACCGGTTGCAAAAAACACTTTCCCTCTATTCAAATGTACAGTGGATGGAGAAGAACTAATAAAGAGCGTGAAAAATAAAGAGGATTAAGAGTCTGCGAGAACAAAACTATAGTTGCTGATAAAATAAACAGTAACAAAACATAAAACGAACACAGCTGATATTGCCATTAACGATACAGTGGGGCGAACCCGAAAATTTCTAAACCAAAACAAAAATATAGTTATTTTAAATGCAGATAAGGGCAATGTGACTGTTGCAATGGAAAAAGTGACTACATGGCAAAGATGAATAACATATTATCCGATCTATCAACATACAGAATATTACGACAAGACCCAACGTTGCGTTTACAAAGAAAAAACAATAAATTGGTAGATAAATTCGAAAAACTAGGTATCATTACAAAAAGAGAAAGGTCACAAATGATATCCCATACCGCTCTACCACCACGAATATATGATACGCCAAAAGGACACAAAGATAATATGCCTTTAAGACCAATTTATTCAATGATTAATTCTCCATCCTATAATTTATGTAAATACTTGCCAACGTTTTAAAAAATCTGACTTACGAATCAAAATTTAATGTAATAAGTGTAATAGAGTTCAAAGCTAAGAGAAACAACTCCTGTATAGGTGATGATGAACGTCTTGTGTTGTTTGATGTATTGTCATTGTTTCCAAGTGTAACTACGGATTTAGCTATAGGGACTATAATGACAAAGTGGGATGACATAAAACAATGCACAGCTATACCAATAAAGCTCTTTATGGAAATATTGACTTTTGTATCACAGAAAATAGATAATTTAAGTATGAAGAAATTATTTATACGCAGAAGGGCTTACAATGGGATCTCCAGCATCACCGATAGTAGCCGACATCATCATGGAAGAAATATTGAAGAAAGTGACAAACACAAGACTACTTAGCAAGTACGTAGATGATGTGTTTGCAATAGTAAGGGAGGACGAACTGGAAAAAACAATGAAAACCCTAAACATATATCATAAAGATATACAATTTACGATGGAGCTAGAGGCTGAAAACAGATTACTCTTCTTGGATTGTCTCGTATGTAAGAAAGAAAACCAAATAAAAGTAGTTTGGTACCAAAAACACACATCATAAAGACGGATAATGAGCTACAAATCCGCACATTCGAGAAGCATGATTATAAATACAACCAAAAACTTTATTGAGAAGGTGTTGGACACGAGTGATGCAGTGTTCCACCCTGATAGCAAATGTACTAAAAATTAATGACTTCCCTCGTGGAATTATACGAAGGATGATAAAAGCTTACAGTGATATAAAAATACCCAAAAACGGAGAAAAAACAACCACAAAGTACAAACCGATGTTATACATTCCAGGCTTCTCTGACAGATTAAAATTTCCCGACATATATGACAAGGAAAACATCAAATTTGCACATAAACCAGCCTATACGACGAATATTTTCTACAACAACATGAAAAGTAAAGTAGCATTATTAGACAAAAACAACATCGTTTACAAAATTACATGCGCTGGAAATGAAAACGCTAAATGTAACAAAGAGTATGTAGGTACAACTAAGAGTAAATTGAAATCGAGAATGTCATGCCACCGATCTAATATAAAATGCAGAACAGCTAGTAACACGCAAAAAACTTCACTTGCGGCCCAATATGCAGAGAGCGGCCATCAACCAAATTTCGAAGCAGTGAGCATACTTCAAACAGAGCAACATTACAACAAACACACAACAACAACACACCAACTAACAAGACTTAACTATAAAATAGACACCGACGGCTGCTCACATATCTACAGACACCTGCTAGAATCGTGGAAAATTAGTTCAGAAGCTACATGGTGAATAGAACGGACGCAGATTAGCAAAATAAAAATAACCAGTAAGGAAGGCTAAGTTCGGGTGTAACCGAACATTACATACTCAGCTGAGGGCTTTGGAGACAAAATAAGGGAAAATCACCATGTAGGAAAATTAACCTAGGGTAACCCTGGAATGTGTTTGTATGACATGGGTAGCAAATGGAAGGTATTAAAGAGTATTTTAAAAGGGAGTGGGCCATAGTTCTGTAGGTGGACGCCATTTCGGGATATCGCCATAAAGGTGGACCAGGAGTGACTCTAGAATGCGTTTGTACAATAGGGTATCAAATGAAAGGTGTTAATGATTATTTTAAAAGGGAGTGGTAATTAGTTTTATAGGTGGACTACATTTTGGGATATCGCCATAAATGTGAACCAGAGGTGACTCTAGAATGCGTTTGTACGATATGGGTATCAAATGAAAGGTGTTAATGAGTATTTAAAAAGGGAGTGGGTCATAGTTCTATAGGTGGACGCCATTTCGGGATATCGCCATAAAGGTGGACCAGGGGTGACTCTAGAATGCGTTTGTACGATATTGGTATCAAATGAAAGGTGTTAATGAGTATTTTAAAAGGGAATGGGCCTTAGTTCTATATGTGGACGCAGTTTCGTGATATCGCCATAAATGTGAACCAGGGGTGACCCTAGAATGTGTTTTACGATATGGGTATCAAACGACGAAAGGTGTTAACGAGTATTTTAAAAGGGAATGGGCCTTAGTTCTATATGTGGACGCAGTTTCGTGATATCGCCATAAAGGTGGACCAGGGGTGACTCTAGAATGTGTTTGTACGATATGAGTATCAAATGAAAGGTGTTAATGAGTATTTTAAAAGGGAGTGGGCCTTAGTTCTATATGTGGACGCAGTTTCGTGATATCGCCATAAAGGTGGACCAGGGGTGACTCTAGAATGTGTTTGTACGATATGAGTATCAAATGAAAGGTGTTAATGAGTGTTTTAAAAGGGAGTTGGCCTTAGTTCTATAAGTGAACGGCTTTTTCGAGATATCGCCATAAATGTGGACCAGGAGTGAATCTAGAATGTGTTTGTACGATATGGGTATCAAATGAAAGGAGTTAATGAGTAGTTTAAGAGGGTCTTAGTTCTATAGGTGGACGCCTTTTCGAGATAAAGCCATAAAGGTAGACCGGGGTGATTCTAGAATGCGTTTGTACGATATGGGTATCAAATTAAAGGTATTAATGGGGGTTTTAAAAGGGAGTGGCCCTTAGTTGTATATGTGAAGGCGTTTTCGAGATATCGACCAAAATGTGGACCAGGGTGACCCAGAATATCATCTGTCGGGTACCGCTAATTTATTTATATATGTAATACCACGAAGAGTACTCCTGCCAAGATTCCAAGGGCTTTTGATTTCGCCCAGCAACACTTTTTCATTTTCTTCCACTTAATATGGTAGGTGTCACACCCATTTTACAAAGTTTTTTCTAAAGTTAAATTTTGCGTCAATAGACCAATCCAATTACCATGTTTCATCCTTTTTTTCATATTTGGTATAGAATTATGACATTTTTTTCATTTTTCGTAATTTTCGATATCGAAAAAGTGGGCGTGCTCATAGTCGGATTTCGGCCAAGATAAAGTGAGTTCAGATAAGTATGTGAACTAAGTTTAGTAAAGATATATCGATTTTTGCGAAGGTTATCGTGTTAACGGCCGAACGGAAGGACAGACGGTCGACTGTGTATAAAAACTGGGCGTGGCTTCAACCGATTTCGCTCATTTTCACAGAAAACAGTTATCCTCATAGAATCTATGCCCCTACCAAATTCCACGGGGATTGGTATATTTATGTTCGGCTTATGGCATTAAAAGTATTCTAGACAAATTAAATGAAAAAGGGCGGAGCCACGCCCATTTTGAAATTTTCTTTTATTTTTGTATTTTGTTGCACCATATCATTACTGGAGTTGAATGTTGACATAATTTACTTATATACTGTAAAGATATTAAATTTTTTGTTAAATTTTGACTTTTAAAATTTTTTTTTTTTTAAAGTTGGCGTGTTCGTCCGATTTTGATAATTTTTATTTAGCTCACATATAATAACGTTCCTGTCAAATTTCTTCATGATATCTTCAACGACTGCCAAATTACAGCTTGCAAAACTTTTAAATTACCTTCTTTTAAAAGTGGGCGTTGCCACGCCCATTGTCCAAAATTTTACTAAGTTTCTATTTTGCGTCATAAGGTGAACCCACCCACCCAGTTTCATCGCTTTTCCGTCCGTTTTCGATATCGAAAAAGTGGGCGTGGTTATAGTCTTATATCGTTCATTTTAAATAGCGATCTGAGTTGAGTGCCCAGGAACCTACATACCAAATTTCATCAAGATACCTCAAAATTTACTCAAGTTATTGTGTTAACGGACAGACGGACGGACGGACGGACGGACATGGCTCAATCAAATTTTTTTCCGATACTGATGATTTTGATATATGGAAGTCTATATCTATCTCGACTCCTTTATATCTGTACAACCAACCGTTATCCAATCAAAGTTAATATACTCTGTGAGCTCTTAAAAATGAATGTATGTATATAAATATGAATGTAATTATATATGTAAAATTGTTTATTTAGTTATTGTTGTTAATTATTACAAACTAAGCTGAATTGTGTATTATTGTTGTAGCTCCCTGATGAAGATCTCCGAAGGTGATCGAAATATATTGGGAATATAAAAAACCAAATCGTCTTATTACTTTTGACCTAGAGCCGGCAAAATAAAAAATTTATATTTAAACGTATAAAGGTCGCTAAAATCAAATATTAAGTAAGACATTTTTCCGTACGAATTATATTCAAAAAATAAAGCCATTAAAAATTTTAACCGTTGTAACTTTTTCGAAAAACGGGGAATTTTGAAACGGATTGAACCCAAATGTGGATTGTAAGGAAACGAACCCGAATCTGACGTTAACTCGATTTGGACTTAACTCGACTTAAGATGTTATAATATATTGCCACAGATATGTTTGTATGTTTAATGGTGTGTTCAATTTTACTTAATATTTTTAAGAATTAATGAGCTTAACACCGGTAAATAATAATTTTTATTCAATTATAATTTTGGATTTATTGGGAAAAACTGAAAAGAAGGAAAAATTTACTGGCATATTGCGATGGTACCATTTCGAGAACCGCCACGTCATCATCGTCAGGCAATTTCGTAATGTTTTTATTTATCTCAACAGTTTTCACCGGGGATCGGACCGCGGTCAAGCTGCTGAAATCACAATCGCCCAACCATTGCAATATTGTGTTGTATTTGCTTTCTTGGTTAATTTCAGTTGTATCCCATTTTCAATCTCTCGCACAATTTGAGACATTCTGTCTTTATATTAATTTGTACTAGGCGTGCCTTTTGTTATTGGTATTGTACCACTCCTCTTCACTTCAGAAGATTGTTTGTGTTGTAACGAAGCTTTTTCTCGCCCCGGTGCTTCTTCAAGAAGTGCTGGGGTACACTCGCCGTGCCCAAGGTTCGCTTACAATAAATTTATATTTCGGGGCACCTTGCAAAACGTTTTCATATAAAATTCACTTTATTGCTTTAACTCCATATATTATAACTATAATAAACAAATGTAACAAAAAAAGATATGTATGTATTCTTCACTTCGTTTGATGCTTGCTCTATGATTTATGGTGGGCAAACGTCCTCGTGTCCCGTTAGGATCGTTCCGTAAGGACGCCTTGCTGGTCGTTGCCTGGGTGTGCGTAAATGTATCTCTGTGACGCCCTGCGTCGGCGTGTCTCGCTTACGGCTGGCGACTGCGTGTCTCTGCTGCGGCTTTTGTCGGTGCTTCTGCGTAACTCTGGTATGGTTGACTTCGTATGTTTGCGTTACTCTGTTGTGGCCAACGTCGTATGCTTGCGTGACCTGCTGTGGCCAACGTATTATGCTTGCATATTGCTGCTGCGGCCAGCGTCGTGTGTTTGCGTAGCGCTGTTGCGGCCGGCGTCGTATGTTTGCGTGACTCTGCTGTGGCCAACGTCGTATGCTTGCGTGACCTGCTGTGGCCAACGTATTATGCTTGCATATTGCTGCTGCGGCCAGCGTCGTGTGTTTGCGTAGCGCTGTTGCGGCCGGCGTCGTATGTTTGCGTGACTCTGCTGTGGCCAACGTCGTATGCTTGCGTAGCGCTGCTGCGGCCAGCGTCGTGTGTTTGCGCAGCGCTGTTGCGGCCAGCGTCGTGTGTTTGCGTTGCGCTTTTGCGGCCAGCGTTGTATGATAGCGTAGCGCTGTTGCGGCCAGCGTCGTATGTTTGCGTGACTCTGCTGTGGCCAACGTCGCACAGTGGCGCCTTTTGAGTTTTTTCTTTGCAAAAATCATAACTTTTGAACCAATGAAGATATTTTAAAAATTTAAAATGCAAATGAAAGCTAATTATTTATATAATTTACTTATATACTGTAAAGATATTAAATTTTTTGTTAAATTTTGACTTTTAAAATTTTTTTTTTTTAAAGTTGGCGTGTTCGTCCGATTTTGATAATTTTTATTTAGCTCACATATAATAACGTTCCTGTCAAATTTCTTCATGATATCTTCAACGACTGCCAAATTACAGCTTGCAAAACTTTTAAATTACCTTCTTTTAAAAGTGGGCGTTGCCACGCCCATTGTCCAAAATTTTACTAAGTTTCTATTTTGCGTCATAAGGTGAACCCACCCACCCAGTTTCATCGCTTTTCCGTCCGTTTTCGATATCGAAAAAGTGGGCGTGGTTATAGTCTTATATTGTTCATTTTAAATAGCGATCTGAGTTGAGTGCCCAGGAACCTACATACCAAATTTCATCAAGATACCTCAAAATTTACTCAAGTTATTGTGTTAACGGACAGACGGACGGACGGACGGACGGACATGGCTCAATCAAATTTTTTTCCGATACTGATGATTTTGATATATGGAAGTCTATATCTATCTCGACTCCTTTATATCTGTACAACCAACCGTTATCCAATCAAAGTTAATATACTCTGTGAGCTCTTAAAAATGTATGTATGTATATAAATATGAATGTAATTATATATGTAAAATTGTTTATTTAGTTATTGTTGTTAATTATTACAAACTAAGCTGAATTGTGTATTATTGTTGTAGCTCCCTGATGAAGATCTCCGAAGGTGATCGAAATATATTGGGAATATAAAAAACCAAATCGTCTTATTACTTTTGACCTAGAGCCGGCAAAATAAAAAATTTATATTTAAACGTATAAAGGTCGCTAAAATCAAATATTAAGTAAGACATTTTTCCGTACGAATTATATTCAAAAAATAAAGCCATTAAAAATTTTAACCGTTGTAACTTTTTCGAAAAACGGGGAATTTTGAAACGGATTGAACCCAAATGTGGATTGTAAGGAAACGAACCCGAATCTGACGTTAACTCGATTTGGACTTAACTCGACTTAAGATGTTATAATATATTGCCACAGATATGTTTGTATGTTTAATGGTGTGTTCAATTTTACTTAATATTTTTAAGAATTAATGAGCTTAACACCGGTAAATAATAATTTTTATTCAATTATAATTTTGGATTTATTGGGAAAAACTGAAAAGAAGGAAAAATTTACTGGCATATTGCGATGGTACCATTTCGAGAACCGCCACGTCATCATCGTCAGGCAATTTCGTAATGTTTTTATTTATCTCAACAGTTTTCACCAGGGATCGGACCGCGGTCAAGCTGCTGAAATCACAATCGCCCAACCATTGCAATATTGTGTTGTATTTGCTTTCTTGGTTAATTTCAGTTGTATCCCATTTTCAATCTCTCGCACAATTTGAGACATTCTGTCTTTATATTAATTTGTACTAGGCGTGCCTTTTGTTATTGGTATTGTACCACTCCTCTTCACTTCAGAAGATTGTTTGTGTTGTAACGAAGCTTTTTCTCGCCCCGGTGCTTCTTCAAGAAGTGCTGGGGTACACTCGCCGTGCCCAAGGTTCGCTTACAATAAATTTATATTTCGGGGCACCTTGCAAAACGTTTTCATATAAAATTCACTTTATTGCTTTAACTCCATATATTATAACTATAATAAACAAATGTAACAAAAAAAGATATGTATGTATTCTTCACTTCGTTTGATGCTTGCTCTATGATTTATGGTGGGCAAACGTCCTCGTGTCCCGTTAGGATCGTTCCGTAAGGACGCCTTGCTGGTCGTTGCCTGGGTGTGCGTAAATGTATCTCTGTGACGCCCTGCGTCGGCGTGTCTCGCTTACGGCTGGCGACTGCGTGTCTCTGCTGCGGCTTTTGTCGGTGCTTCTGCGTAACTCTGGTATGGTTGACTTCGTATGTTTGCGTTACTCTGTTGTGGCCAACGTCGTATGCTTGCGTGACCTGCTGTGGCCAACGTATTATGCTTGCATATTGCTGCTGCGGCCAGCGTCGTGTGTTTGCGTAGCGCTGTTGCGGCCGGCGTCGTATGTTTGCGTGACTCTGCTGTGGCCAACGTCGTATGCTTGCGTGACCTGCTGTGGCCAACGTATTATGCTTGCATATTGCTGCTGCGGCCAGCGTCGTGTGTTTGCGTAGCGCTGTTGCGGCCGGCGTCGTATGTTTGCGTGACTCTGCTGTGGCCAACGTCGTATGCTTGCGTAGCGCTGCTGCGGCCAGCGTCGTGTGTTTGCGCAGCGCTGTTGCGGCCAGCGTCGTGTGTTTGCGTTGCGCTTTTGCGGCCAGCGTTGTATGATAGCGTAGCGCTGTTGCGGCCAGCGTCGTATGTTTGCGTGACTCTGCTGTGGCCAACGTCGCACAGTGGCGCCTTTTGAGTTTTTTCTTTGCAAAAATCATAACTTTTGAACCAATGAAGATATTTTAAAAATTTAAAATGCAAATGAAAGCTAATTATTTGAAGTTGTATTGTGTGATAGCTCAGAATGTCACAGATACAGGGTGCTTCAAAAAAATTCGTCAAACAATGCAAAAACAAAATGTTTTTAGTAAAAAATAAAAAAAATAAAATGAGATGTGTCCTATAATGACGAATTAAAGTATTAAGTAAGATAAACTAATGATTTGATAAGATAGCGTGGCACTTCCCACTTATGATAAAGAGTTGTTTGTATCTAAGTAGTCACGTAATCAATAACTACCAAAATCGATAGACGTATTGTTTCTTTTAAATGGCAATACTCTTATAAAACTCAAATGTCCGTTTTTGGTGCCACAATAACAAGGTGCTTCAAAATTCATCGTAAAATTTTACATGTTTTTTTTTAATTTACAAGCCAATCATGTATTTTATTAATAACTAAAAGTTATTGAAAGTGGTTCAATGAAATTTTATTTGAGCTCAAGACTAAACAGCCAACGAATTGTGGAAAAGGGGAGTGGCACTGCCAATTTATGCTAAAAAGTTTGATCTTAGTAGCCGCTTTACCAATTTGTACCAAACTCGACAGACGTATTGATTTCTATAAAAATTTAATGCTCGTTTGAAGGCGAAATGCCGAAGCTTTAAAATAAATTTGATAAACTTTAGAGAAATGCAATAACGAAAAGTATATATTTATAAATTACTAAATTAATTAATTCTTTTATTTGAAAAAAAAATTAACTTGTACATAGATATCTTATTTTTCAATAAAGTAACAAAATTGATTAGTAAACCTCTTTTTCATTGTTGTGATAAGAAGTGAGAAACTTATTTTATCTTAACATAGTCATCGTCACTGGAACATATATCTAACAAAGCAACCATTTCTGAGCTATACGCATCTGTAAGATCTTTTTGTGTTCTTACATACCTCATAGATGATATGACTGGATCAGAAGAGATAGCTAACATGTTGAAAAGGTCTTCGTTTTGTCTAACTCGTGATAATTTGCAGGTGTTCATACATCTATATCTTTTGTAGTCTTTGTTCTTGGATTATTGAGCTTCTTCAGACAATTCTCCTAATGGTAAGCATTGGTACTCTTTTAAATCTTTTCCATGTGCTAAAATTTTATGTACCGTTGGTGTAAGTTTCTTCTCAGTATACTTTTGATGCAGCATCCCTGTAGTTTTAGATGTATATTCTCTAAATTTGGGGCCATTAACTGGTTCATGGCATTTTAAAATATTTAAAATTACTCCCAATTTTTTCACAATATCTCTATCAACTCCTGTTATGCGAGCAGTCACTTCATCGTTTTCAAAAAATCTTCTTGAGGAGTTACCATCATTTGTATTTCCGTATCCATACTTTGTACACTCAACTCTAAGGCCAATCTCTTTATAGAATGCATCCTGAATTGTTTTTTTTCTCCTGTTTTGTTTCTCCTTACATGTTTTATTGTCGTCGAAAACTTCTCCTTGTTGTGGTAGTGTATAAGCCAGCTTCAAAACAAATTCCATGCGACTTATCCTAGCATGCAAAGGAGATATCCCATACTCATAATTTAGTTCGTCAGTTATTGAATCATCAAGACCTTCAAAGTCCTTTTGGCTCTGCTTACAAATTGGACATTTCATTGTAGATGTCGTATTTGTTATTAAGTTCAAAACTTTTCCATCGACCATTGTTAGAAGAAAATCATGCTTTATTGTAATAACATTCCCCTCTTCAATTTCAATTATTGTTGGTTCTAATTTGGCAATTTGATTTTTTATATCACTCACTGTAGCTTTTATGAGTTCCGAAGACTCCTTCTCGTATTTAAATAATATCGGGCGGCACAATATAATTGATGACGGACGTGGATTTTTCCAATATTCTGAGGCTTCATCTTTTAGTCGTAATGGCACAATAGAAGCCATAAACATATTACTATATGTAATTGGGTCATCGTCTACATTTATTCTTTGTTTTTATGCGCTTTGTCCTGATGATCCATCACAGCCCCACTTAGTTATCAATACTAGCTCCTTTGGCAGTGATTTCAACTTTTCTTCAGTAAAACTGTGAAGGAGTCATGTAGACGTATGATCCATTAGGTTTTGTAGCTCAATTTCAGCTGATACTTCGATTAATTTGGGACGTAGAGGAACTACTTCTTTCTTGGCTTGAGTAATTTTTTTGTATCCAGGTAAAATATCGGCATTACGTTGCAGTAATGACTTACGCAATATAATATTTTTTTTCTTCGTTAAATCGAGATCTATAAACAGCGCTAAAGCTTCTTCGGGAGTGTATTTCCTAGGGAGCGCATTTGGTGGTGTGGGAATGCTGTTTTCGATCCTCATCAGTCGCACTGGACTTGCTACCGCAACTGCTTCTGTTATATGAGACTTCACGTTTTCTTCGTTTTTTTTTATATTTAATAGCCAGTGCTTCTGAAAGATGAGTCGTGGCCATACCTTTTGTGGTATCACGCAGCTTCCTTTTCCTTGCGTAGTATTTTATGAAGGAGTGGGCCATATTTCTATAGGTGAACGCCATTTAGGGATATCGCCATAAAGGTGGATCAGGGTTGACTCTAGAATTTGTTTGTACAATATGGGTATCAAATGAAAGGTGTTAAAGAGTATTTTATGAGGGAGTGGGCCATAGTTCTATAGGTGGACGCCATTTAGGGATATATGCATAAAGGTGGATCAGGGTTGACTCTAGAATTTGTTTGTACAATATGGGTATCAAAAGAAAGGTGTTAATGAGTATTTTAAAAGGGAGTAATCCTTAGTTCCATAGGTGCACGCCGTTTCGAGATATCGCCATAAAGGTGGACCAGTGGTGACCCTAGAATTTGTTTGTACAATATGGGTATCAAAAGAAAGGTGTTAATGCGTATTTTAAAAGGGAGTAGTCCTTAGTTTCATAGGTGGACGCCGTTTCGAGATATCGCCATAAAGGTGGACCAGGTGTGACCCTAGAATTTGTTTGTAGGATATGGGTATCAAATTAAAGGTATTAAGGAGGGTTTTAAAAGGGAGTGGTGGTAGTTGTATAGGTGGTCGCCTTTTCGAGATATCGCCATAAAGGTGGACCAGGGGTGACTCTAGAATGCGTTTGTACGATATGGGTATCAAATGAAAGGTGTTAATGAGTATTTTAAAACGGAGTAATCCTTCGTTCCATAGGTGGACGCCATTTCGGGATATCGCCATAAAGGTGGACCGGGGGTGACTCTAGAATGCGTTTGTACGATATTGGTATCAAATGAAAGGTGTTAATGAGTATTTTAAAAGGGAATGGGCCTTAGTTCTATATGTGGACGCAGTTTCGTGATATCGCCATAAATGTGGACCAGGGGTGACCCTAGAATGTGTTTTACGATATGGGTATCAAACGACGAAAGGTGTTAACGAGTATTTTAAAAGGGAATGGGCCTTAGTTCTATATGTGGACGCAGTTTCGTGATATCGCCATAAAGGTGGACCAGGGGTGACTCTAGAATGTGTTTGTACGATATGAGTATCAAATGAAAGGTGTTAATGAGTATTTTAAAAGGGAGTGGGCCTTAGTTCTATATGTGGACGCAGTTTCGTGATATCGCCATAAAGGTGGACCAGGGGTGACTCTAGAATGTGTTTGTACGATATGAGTATCAAATGAAAGGTGTTAATGAGTGTTTTAAAAGGGAGTTGGCCTTAGTTCTATAGGTGAACGGCTTTTTCGAGATATCGCCATAAATGTGGACCAGGAGTGAATCTAGAATGTGTTTGTACGATATGGGTATCAAATGAAAGGAGTTAATGAGTAGTTTAAGAGGGTCTTAGTTCTATAGGTGGACACCTTTTCGAGATAAAGCCATAAAGGTAGACCGGGGTGATTCTAGAATGCGTTTGTACGATATGGGTATCAAATTAAAGGTATTAATGAGGGTTTTAAAAGGGAGTGGCCCTTAGTTGTATATGTGAAGGCGTTTTCGAGATATCGACCAAAATGTGGACCAGGGTGACCCAGAATATCATCTGTCAGGTACCGCTAATTTATTTATATATGTAATACCACGAAGAGTACTCCTGCCAAGATTCTAAGGGCTTTTGATTTCGCCGAGCAACACTTTTTCATTTTCTTCCACTTAATATGGTAGGTGTCACACCCATTTTACAAAGTTTTTTCTAAAGTTAAATTTTGCGTCAATAGACCAATCCAATTACCATGTTTCATCCTTTTTTTCATATTTGGTATAGAATTATGACATTTTTTTCATTTTTCGTAATTTTCGATATCGAAAAAGTGGGCGTGCTCATAGTCGGATTTCGGCCAAGATAAAGTGAGTTCAGATAAGTATGTGAACTAAGTTTAGTAAAGATATATCGATTTTTGCGAAGGTTATGGTGTTAACGGCCGAACGGAAGGACAGACGGTCGACTGTGTATAAAAACTGGGCGTGGCTTCAACCGATTTCGCTCATTTTCACAGAAAACAGTTATCTTCATAGAATCTATGCCCCTACCAAATTCCACGGGGATTGGTAAATTTTTGTTCGGCTTATGGCATTAAAAGTATTCTAGACAAATTAAATGAAAAAGGGCGGAGCCACGCCCATTTTGAAATTTTCTTTTATTTTTGTATTTTGTTGCACCATATCATTACTGGAGTTGAATGTTGACATAATTTACTTATATACTGTAAAGATATTAAATTTTTTGTTAAAATTTGACTTTTAAATTTTTTTTTTTTTTAAAGTTGGCGTGTTCGTCCGATTTTGATAATTTTTATTTAGCTCACATATAATAACGTTCCTGTCAAATTTCTTCATGATATCTTCAACGACTGCCAAATTACAGCTTGCAAAACTTTTAAATTACCTTCTTTTAAAAGTGGGCGTTGCCACGCCCATTGTCCAAAATTTTACTAAGTTTCTATTTTGCGTCATAAGGTGAACCCACCCACCCAGTTTCATCGCTTTTCCGTCCGTTTTCGATATCGAAAAAGTGGGCGTGGTTATAGTCTTATATCGTTCATTTTAAATAGCGATCTGATTTGAGTGCCCAGGAACCTACATACCAAATTTCATCCAGATACCTCAAAATTTACTCAAGTTATTGTGTTAACGGACAGACGGACGGACGGACGGACGGACATGGCTCAATCAAATTTTTTTTCGATACTGATGATTTTGATATATGGAAGTCTATATCTATCTCGACTCCTTTATATCTGTACAACCAACCGTTATCCAATCAAAGTTAATATACTCTGTGAGCTCTTAAAAATTTATGTATGTATATAAATATGAATGTAATTATATATGTAAAATTGTTTATTTAGTTATTGTTGTTAATTATTACAAACTAAGCTGAATTGTGTATTATTGTTGTAGCCCCCTGATGAAGATCTCCGAAGGTGATCGAAATATATTGGGAATATAAAAAACCAAATCGTCTTATTACTTTTGACCTAGAGCCGGCAAAATAAAAAATTTATATTTAAACGTATAAAGGTCGCTAAAATCAAATATTAAGTAAGACATTTTTCCGTACAATTATATTCAAAAAATAAAGCCATTAAAAATTTTAACCGTTGTAACTTTTTCGAAAAACGGGGAATTTTGAAACGGATTGAACCCAAATGTGGATTGTAAGGAAACGAACCCGAATCTGACGTTAACTCGATTTGGACTTAACTCGACTTAAGATGTTATAATATATTGCCACAGATATGTTTGTATGTTTAATGGTGTGTTCAATTTTACTTAATATTTTTAAGAATTAATGAGCTTAACACCGGTAAATAATAATTTTTATTCAATTATAATTTTGGATTTATTGGGAAAAACTGAAAAGAAGGAAAAATTTACTGGCATATTGCGATGGTACCATTTCGAGAACCGCCACGTCATCATCGTCAGGCAATTTCGTAATGTTTTTATTTATTTCAACAGTTTTCACCGGGGATCGGACCGCGGTCAAGCTGCTGAAATCACAATCGCCCAACCATTGCAATATTGTGTTGTATTTGCTTTCTTGGTTAATTTCAGTTGTATCCCATTTTCAATCTCTCGCACAATTTGAGACATTCTGTCTTTATATTAATTTGTACTAGGCGTGCCTTTTGTTATTGGTATTGTACCACTCCTCTTCACTTCAGAAGATTGTTTGTGTTGTAACGAAGCTTTTTCTCGCCCCGGTGCTTCTTCAGCACCATCGCCATAAAGGTGCACCAGGGGTGACCCTAGAATTTGTTTGTACAATATGGGTATCAAAAGAAAGGTGTTAATGAGTATTTTAAAAGGGAGTGATGCTTAGTTCCACAGGTGGACGCCGTTTCGAGATATCGCCATAAAGGTGGACCAGGTGTGACCCTAGAATGCGTTTGTACAATATGGGTATCAAACGAAAGATGTTAATGCGTATTTTAAAAGGCAGTAATCCTTAGTTTCATAGGTGGACGCCGTTTCGAGATATCGCCATAAAGGTGGACCAGGGGTGACCCTAGAATTTGTTTGTACAATATGGGTATCAAAAGAAAGGTGTTAATGAGTATTTTAAAAGGGAGTGATGCTTAATTCCACATATGGACGCCGTTTCGAGATATCGCCATAAAGGTGGACCAGGTGTGACCCTAGAATTTGTTTGTACGATATGGGTATCAAATTAAAGGTATTAAGGAGGGTTTTAAAAGGGAGTGGTGGTAGTTGTATAGCCATAAACATATTACTATATGTAATTGGGTCATCGTCTACATTTATTCTTTGTTTTTATGCGCTTTGTCCTGATGATCCATCACAGCCCCACTTAGTTATCAATGCTAGCTCCTTTGGCAGTGATTTCAACTTTTCTTCAGTAAAACTGTGAAGGAGTCATGTAGACGTATGATCCATTAGATTTTGTAGCTCAATTTCAGCTGATACTTCGGTTAATTTGGGACGTAGAGGAACTACTTCTTTCTTGGCTTGAGTAATTTTTTTGTTCCCAGGTAAAATATCGGCATTACGTTGCAGTAATGACTTACGCAATATAATATATTTTTTCTTCGTTAAATCGAGATCTATAAACAGCGCTAAAGCTTCTTCGGGAGTGTATTTCCTAGGGAGCGCATTTGGTGGTGTGGGAATGCTGTTTTCGATCTTCATCAGTCGCACTGGACTTGCTACCGCAACTGCTTCTGTTATATGAGACTTCACGTTTTCTTCGTCTTTTTTATATTTAATAGCCAGTGCTTCTGAAAGATGAGTCGTGGCCATACCTTTTGTGGTATCACACAGCTTCCTTTTCCTTGCGTAGGTAGAACACTCTTCTATGGGTTTTGTTGGTCTCCCTCTAGTTGGATTGGTTGACGTGCTAGGCGTTTCTTCGTCCAAAAATGTTTTGTCAGCTAGCCACTTTTCATGCTTACTTAGAAATTTTGATTTGTTACATTAATCTCCAAAAGACGAATGATATTTTGCGTTGTATGATGGATAGCTTTATATACCTACTCAAATTATTAAAATTAATTTCAGGTATACAATTCGTAACTAAAAAAATGTATGTTGTTAACAAGTTCCAATAACAACAAGTAAGGAAGGTTAAGTTCGGGTGTAACCGAACATTACATACTCAGTTGAGAGCTATGGTGACAACATAAGGGAAAATAACCATGTAGGAAAATGAGCCGAGGGAAACCCTGGAATGTATTTGTATGACATGTGTATCAAATGAAAGGCATTAAAGAGTATTTTATGAAGGAGTGGGCCATAGTTCTATAGGCCATTTAGGGATATCGCCATAAAGGTGGATCAGGGTTGACTCTAGAATTTGTTTGTACAATATGGGTATCAAATGAAAGGTGTTAAAGAGTATTTTATGAGGGAGTGGGCCATAGTTCTATAGGTGTATCAAATTAATGGTATTAATGAGGGTTTTAAAAGGGAGTGGGGGTAGTTGTATAGGTGGGTTTCGAGATATCGCCATAAAGGTGGACCAGGGGTGACTCTAGGATGCGTTTGTACGATATGGGTATCAAATGAAAGGTGTTAATGAGTATTTTAAAAGGGAGTAATCCTTAGTTCCATAGGTGGACGCCGTTTCGAGATATCGCCATAAAGGTGGACCAGGGGTGACCCTATAATTTGTTTGTACAATATGGGTATCAAAAGAAAGGTGTTAATGAGTATTTTAAAAGGGAGTGATGCTTAATTCCACATGTGGACGCCGTTTCGAAATATCGCCATAAAGGTGGACCAGGGGTGACTCTAGAATGTGTTTGTACGATATGGGTATCAAATTAAAGGTATTAATGAGAGTTTTAAAAGGGAGTGGTGGTAGTTGTATATGTGAAGGCGTTTTCCAGATATCGACCAAAATGTAGACCAGGGTGACCCAGAACATCATCTGTTGGATACCGCTAATTTATTTATATATGTAATACCTGCCAAGATTTTAAGGGTTTTTTATTTCGCCCTGCAGAACTTTTTCATTTTCTTCTACTTAATATGGTAGGTGTCACAACTATTTTATAAAGTTTTTTCTAAAGTTATATTTCGCATCAATAAACCAATCCAATTACCTCACCATGTTTCATCCCTTTTTTCGTATTTGGTATAGAATTATGGCATTTTTTTCATTTTTCGTAATTTTCGATATCGAAAAAGTGGGCGTGGTCATTGTCGGATTTCGTTCCTTTTTCATACCTAGATAAAGTGAGTTCAAGTAAGTACGTGAACAAAGTTCATTAAAGATATGTCGATTTTTGCTCAAGTTATCGTGTTAACGGCCATGCGGAAGGACACACGAACGGCCGTGTATAAAAACTGGGCGTGGCATCAACCGATTTCGCCCGTTTTCACAGAAAACAGTTATCATCATAAAATCTATGCCCCTACCAAATTTCAAAAGGATTGGTTAATTTTTGTTCGACTTATGGCGTTAAAAGTATCCTAGACAAATTAAATGAAAAAGGGCGGAGCCACGCCCATTTTGAAATTTTCTTTTATTTTTGTATTTTGTTGCACCATATCATTTCTGGAGTTGAATGTTAACATAATTTACTTATATACTGTAAAGATATTAAATTTTTTGTTAAAATTTTACTTTAAAAAATTTTTTTTTTAAAGTGGGCGTGGTCCTTCTCCGATTTTGCTAATTTTTATTAGCCGTACCTATAGTAATAGGAGTAACGTCCCTGCCAAATTTTATCATGATATCTTCAACGACTGACAAATTACAGCTTGCAAAAATTTTAAATTACCTTCTTTTAAAAGTGGGCGGTTCCACGCCCATTGTCCAAAATTTTACTAATTTTCTATTCTGCGTCATAAATTCAACTCATCTACCAAGTTTCGTCGCTTTATCTGCCTTTGGTAATGAATTATCGCACTTTTTCGGTTTTTCGAAATTTTCGATATCGAAAAAGTGGGCGTGGTTATAGTCCAATATCGTTCATTTTAAATAGCGATCTGAGATGAGTGCTCAGGAACCTACATACCAAATTTCATCAAGATACCTCAAAATTTACTCAAGTTATCGTGTTAACGGACGGACGGACGGACATGACCCAATCAAATTTTTTTTCCATCCTGATTATTTTGATATATGGAAGTCTATATCTATCTCGATTCCTTTATATATGTACAACCAACCGTTATCCAATCAAACTTAATATACTCTGTGAGCTCTGCTCAACTGAGTATAAAAATGACCTTACGGCCGTACTGAATTATATATACCTGCTCAGGCGCGTATTTATGCCCAAGATTGTTTAACTTTATTTGACGTAAAAAGTGAAGTTGCAGCTCGACGCAGGTAGACTTATGAATTTAGGTAACTGAATATTTCACAAATAACTACTGTTAATTTGACGGAGCACATATTTTAACATTTTTTATTTTTTCCATCAAAGTTTTAAAAAGGGCCCAAAAATAGACATTTCGAAAAACAGGTATATCCACAGGTTTTGTTTCAATCCTAAATTAAATTATCTTTAATAGCTATACAAGGAAACGACAACCGGCCGCCCTCAAATGAAAGGTGTTAATGAGTAGTTTAAGAGGGTCTTAGTTCTATAGGTGGACGCCTTTTCGAGATAAAGCCATAAATGTAGACCGGGGTGATTCTAGAATGCGTTTGTACGATATGGGTATCAAATTAAAGGTATTAATGAGGGTTTTAAAAGGGAGTGGCCCTTAGTTGTATATGTGAAGGCGTTTTCGAGATATCGACCAAAATGTGGACCAGGGTGACCCAGAATATCATCTGTCGGGTACCGCTAATTTATTTATATATGTAATACCACGAAGAGTACTCCTGCCAAGATTCCAAGGGCTTTTGATTTCGCCCAGCAACACTTTTTCATTTTCTTCCACTTAATATGGTAGGTGTCACACCCATTTTACAAAGTTTTTTCTAAAGTTAAATTTTGCGTCAATAGACCAATCCAATTACCATGTTTCATCCTTTTTTTCATATTTGGTATATAATTATGAAATTTTTTTCATTTTTCGTAATTTTCGATATCGAAAAAGTGGGCGTGCTCATATTCGGATTTCGGCCAAGATAAAGTGAGTTCAGATAAGTATGTGAACTAAGTTTAGTAAAGATATATCGATTTTTGCGAAGGTTATCGTGTTAACGGCCGAACGGAAGGACAGACGGTCGACTGTGTATAAAAACTGGGCGTGGCTTCAACCGATTTCGCTCGTTTTCACAGAAAACAGTTATACTCATAGAATCTATGCCCCTACCAAATTCAACGAGGATTGGTAAATTTTTGTTCGGCTTATGGCATTAAAAGTATTCTAGACAAATTGAATGAAAAAGGGCGGAGCCACGCCCATTTTGAAATTTTCTTTTATTTTTGTATTTTGTTGCACCATATCATTACTGGAGTTGAATGTTGACATAATTTACTTATATACTGTAAAGATATTAAATTTTTTGTTAAAATTTGACTTTTAAATTTTTTTTTTTTTAAGTTGGCGTGTTCGTCCGATTTTGATAATTTTTATTTAGCTCACATATAATAACGTTCCTGTCAAATTTCATCATGATATCTTCAACGACTGCCAAATTACAGCTTGCAAAACTTTTAAATTACCTTCTTTTAAAAGTGGGCGTTGCCACGCCCATTGTCCAAAATTTTACTAAGTTTCTATTTTGCGTCATAAGGTGAACCCACCTACCCAGTTTCATCGCTTTTCCGTCCGTTTTCGATATCGAAAAAGTGGGCGTGGTTATAGTGTTATATCGTTCATTTTAAATAGCGATCTGAGTTGAGTGCCCAGGAACCTACATACCAAATTTCATCAAGATACCTCAAAATTTATTCAAGTTATTGTGTTAACGGACAGACGGACGGACGGACGGACGGACATGGCTCAATCAAATTTTTTTTCGATACTGATGATTTTGATATATGGAAGTCTATATCTATCTCGACTCCTTTATATCTGTACAACCAACCGTCATCCAATCAAAGTTAATATACTCTGTGAGCTCTTAAAAATGTATGTATGTATATAAATATGAATGTAATTATATATGTAAAATTGTTTATTTAGTTATTGTTGTTAATTATTACAAACTAAGCTGAATTGTGTATTATTGTTGTAGCCCCCTGATGAAGATCTCCGAAGGTGATCGAAATATATTGGGAATATAAAAAACCAAATCGTCTTATTACTTTTGACCTAGAGCCGGCAAAATAAAAAATTTATATTTAAACGTATAAAGGTCGCTAAAATCAAATATTAAGTAAGACATTTTTCCGTACGAATTATATTCAAAAAATAAAGCCATTAACAATTTTAACCGTTGTAACTTTTTCGAAAAACGGGGAATTTTGAAACGGATTGAACCCAAATGTGGATTGTAAGGAAACGAACCCGAATCTGACCTTAACTCGATTTGGACTTAACTCGACTTAAGATGTTATAATATATTGCCACAGATATGTTTGTATGTTTAATGGTGTGTTCAATTTTACTTAATATTTTTAAGAATTAATGAGCTTAACACCGGTAAATAATAATTTTTATTCAATTATAATTTTGGATTTATTGGGAAAAACTGAAAAGAAGGAAAAATTTACTGGCATATTGCGATGGTACCATTTCGAGGACCGCCACGTCATCATCGTCAGGCAATTTCGTAATGTTTTTATTTATTTCAACAGTTTTCACCGGGGATCGGACCGCGGTCAAGCTGCTGAAATCACAATCGCCCAACCATTGCAATATTGTGTTGTATTTGCTTTCATAGTTAATTTCAGTTGTATCCCATTTTCAATCTCTCGCACAATTTGAGACATTCTGTCTTTATATTAATTTGTACTAGGCGTGCCTTTTGTTATTGGTATTGTACCACTCCTCTTCACATCAGAAGATTGTTTGTGTTGTAACGAAGCTTTTTCTTGCCCCGGTGCTTCTTCAAGAAGTGCTGGGGTACACTCGCCGTGCCCAAGGTTCGCTTACAATAAATTTATATTTCGGGGCACCTTGCAAAACGTTTTCATATAAAATTCACTTTATTGCGTTAACTCCATATATTATAACTATAATAAACAAATGTAACAAAAAAAGATATGTATGTATTCTTCACTTCGTTTGATGCTTGCTCTATGATTTATGGTGGGCAAACGTCCTCGTGTCCCGTTAGGATCGTTCCGTAAGGACGCCTTGCTGGTCGTTGCATGGGTGCGCGTAAATATATCTCTGTGACGCCCTGCGTCGGCGTGTCTCGCTTACGGCTGGCGACTGCGCGTCTCTGCTGCGGCTTTTGTCGGTGCTTCTGCGTAACTCTGGTATGGTTGACTTCGTATGTTTGCGTTACTCTGCTGCGGTCAGCGTTGTATGTTTGCGTAACTCTGTTGCGGCCAACGTCGTATGCTTGCGTGACTCTGCTGTGGCCAACGTATTATGCTTGCATAGTGCTGCTGCGGCCAGCGTCGTGTGTTTGCGTAGCGCTGTTGCGGCCGGCGTCGAATGTTTGCGTGACTCTGCTGTGGCCAACGTCGTATGCTTGCGTAGCGCTGCTGCGGCCAGCGTCGTGTGTTTGCGCAGCGCTGTTGCGGCCAGCGTCGTGTGTTTGCGTTGCGGTTTTGCGGTCAGCGTTGTATGTTAGCGTAGCGCTGTTGCGGCCAGCGTCGTGTGTTTGCGTAGCGCTGTTGCGGCCGGCGTCGTATGTTGGCGTGACTCTGCTGTGGCCAACGTCGTATGCTTGCGTAGCGCTGATGCGGTCAGCGTCGTGTGTTTGCGCAGCGCTGTTGCGGCCAGCGTCGTGTGTTTGCGTTGCGCTTTTGCGGCCATCGTCGTATGTTTGCGTGACTCTGCTGTGGCCAACGTCGCACAGTGGCGCCTTTTGAGTTTTTTCTTTGCAAAAATCATAACTTTTGAACCAATGAAGATATTTTAAAAATTTAAAATGCAAATGAAAGCTAATTATTTGAAGTTTTATTGTGTGGTAGCTCAGAATGTCACAGATACAAGGTGCTTCAAAAAATTCGTCAAACAATGCAAAAACAAAATGTTTTTAGTAAAAAATAAAAAAATAAAATGAGATTTGTCCTATAATGACGAATTTAAGTATTAAGTAAGATAAACTAATGATTTTGATAAGATAGCGTGGCACTTCCCACTTATGATAAAGAGTTGTTTGTATCTAAGTAGTCACGTAATCAATAACTACCAAAATCGATAGACGTGTTGTTTCTTTTAAATGGCAATACTCTTATAAAACTCAAATGTCCGTTTTTGGTGCCACAATAACAAGGTGCTTCAAAATTCATCGTAAAATTTGACATGCTTTTTTTAATTTACAAGCCAATCATGTATTTTGTTAATAACTAAAAGTTATTGAAAGTGGTTCAATGAAATTTTATTTGAGCTCAAGACTAAACAGCCAACGAATTGTGGAAAATGGGAGTGGCACTGCCCATTTATGCTAAAAAGTTTGATCGTAGTAACCGCTTTACCAATTTGTACCAAACTCCACAGACGTATTGATTTCTATAAAAATTTAATGCTCGTTTGAAGGCGAAATGCCTAAGCTTTAAAATAAATTTGATAAACTTTAGAAAAATGCAATAACGAAAAGTATATATTTATAAATTACTAAATTAATTAATTCTTTTATTTGAAATAAAAAATTAACTTGTACATAGATATCTTATTTTTCAATAAAGTAACAAAATTGATTAGTAAACCTCTTTTTCATTGTTGTGATAAGAAGTGAGAAACTTATTTTATCTTAACATAGTCATCGTCACTGGAACATATATCTAACAAAGCAACCATTTCTGAGCTATACGCATCTGTAAGATCTTTTTGTGTTCTTACATACCTCATAGATGATATGACTGGATCAGAAGAGATAGCTAACATGTTGAAAAGGTCTTCGTTTTGTCTAACTCGTGATACTTTGCAGGTGTTCATACATCTATATCTTTTGTAGTCTTTGTTCTTGGATTATGGAGCTTCTTCAGACAATTCTCCTAATGGTAAGCATTGGTACTCTTCTAAATCTTTTCCATGTGCTAAAATTTTATGTACTGTTGGTGTAAGTTTCTTCTCAGTATACTTTTGATGCAGCATCCCTGTAGATTTAGATGTATATTCTCTAAATTTGGGACCATTAACTGGTTCATGGCATTTTAAAATATTTAAAATTACTCCCAATTTTTTCACAATATCTCTATCAACTCCTGTTATGCGAGCAGTCACTTCATCGTTTTCAAAAAATCTTCTTGAGGAGTTACCATCATTTGTATTTCCGTATCCATACTTTGGACAGTCAACTCTAAGGCCAATCTCTTTATAGAATGCATCCTGAATTATTTTTTTTCTCCTGTTTTGTTTCTCCTTACATGTTTTATTGTCGTCGAAAACTTCTCCTTGTTGTGGTAGTGTATAAGCCAGCTTCAAAACAAATTCCATGCGACTTATCCTAGCATGCAAAGGAGATATTCCATACTCATAATTTAGTTCGTCAGTTTTGAATCATCAAGACCTTCAAAGTCCTTTTGGCTCTGCTTACAAATTGGACATTTCATTGTAGATGTCGTATTTGTTATTAAGTTCAAAACTTTTCCATCGACCATTGTTAGAAGAAAATCGTGCTTTAT
The DNA here is from genome assembly GCF_040869045.1 of Eurosta solidaginis. Lineage (NCBI taxonomy): Eukaryota > Metazoa > Arthropoda > Insecta > Diptera > Tephritidae > Eurosta > Eurosta solidaginis. Next base: position 98,373,474 of record NC_090324.1, read on the forward strand.
TGTAATAACATTCCCCTCTTCAATTTCAATTATTGTTGGTTCTAATTTGGCAATTTGATTTTTTATATCACTCACTGTAGCTTGTATGAGTTCCGAAGACTCCTTCTCGTATTTAAATAATATCGGGCGGCACAATATAGTTGATGACGGACGTGGATTTTTCCAATATTCTGAAGCTTCATCTTTTAGTCGTAATGGCACAAAAGAAGCCATAAACATATTACTATCTGTATATGTATTTATGCGCTTTGTCCTGATGATCACTCACAGCCCCACTTAGTTATCAATGCTAGCTCCTTTGGCAGTGATTTCAACTTTTCTTCAGTAAAACTGTGAAGGAGTCATGTAGACGTATGATCCATTAGGTTTTGTAGCTCAATTTCAGCTGATACTTCGGTTAATTTGGGACGTAGAGGAACTACTTCTTTCTTGGCTTGAGTAATTTTTTTGTATCCAGGTAAAATATCGGCATTACGTTGCAGTAATGAGCTTACTTAGAAATTTTGATTTGTTACATTAATCTCCAAAAGACGAATGATATTGTGCGTTGTATGATGGATAGCTTTATATACCTACTGAAATTATTAAAATTAATTTCAGGTATACAATTCGTAACTAAAAAAATGTATGTTGTTAACAAGTTCCAATAACAAAAATTACCTTACGGCCGTACTGAATTATATATACCTGCTCAGGCGCGTATTTATGCCCAAGATTGTTTAACTTTATTTGATGTAAAAAGTGAAGTTGCAGCTCGACGCAGGTAGACTTTCTGAATTTAGGTAACGGAATATTTCACAAATAACTACTGTTAATTTGACGGAGCACATATTTTAACATTTTTTTATTTTTTCCATCAAAGTTTTAAAAAGGGCCTAAAAATAGGCATTTCGAAAAACAGGTATATCCACAGGTTTTGTTTCAATCCTAAATTAAATTATATTTAATAGCTATACAAGGAAACGACAACCGGCCGCCCTCTTTACTCACAAAACCATTTTAAATACAACGAAAAAGAAGAAAAATTTAAAATTTTTCCCAATGTTGAAAATTGGACAACTTTGAGCGGCTCTACCTGGTAAACTATAATTTTCTGTGAAAAAAAGTTGTATATTCTTGATCCCAGGAAAATTCTCTATTAGAAACCTGTATTAGATTTAGCGAACGCTTTCGTGATTTTTTTGATTTTTGCCATGCTTTAACGGCAGAGGCGCCACTGTGCGTCGTATGCTTGCGTGACTCGGCTGTGGCCAACATCGTATGTTTGCGTGACTCTGCTGCTGTGCTCTGTTGCGCCTTGCGTCGGCGTCTTGCTGGCGTCTCGGAGGCGTAAGGTCGGTCGCGTCGCTGCTGTGCGGTTTATTACTGTCGCGGCACGGTCCCCATCGGGGCAGGCGGGAGAGATGCGCTTCACTGGTAGCTCTGGTCACGACCACAGCTCCGTGCTAACTAACTCCTGTGCTGCTGTGTCGCTCCTTTTATGGTTGTCGTGTTTGGTGTTGCTAGCTCAAATGGTTGCGTTTCCATGGTTACGGTGTTGCTGTTAAATGTTGCGGCCGCTCGTAGTGTTGCTGAGACTTGTTAGTTTGTCATGTTGCTATTAAGTGTTGTGATCGCTAGTTGTGTTGCTGAGACTTGTGGGTTTGTCGTGTTGCTAGGGCCAAATTAATGATGTTTTATTTGGTCCTCACACTCCCCCTCCCCCTCCCGCTTCTTGCTCGCCATTTCCTCCGTGATGGGCTGTCTACACAGTCCGGGTATTCCTTCTCCGCTCCCTTGTATCGCAATACCCTCTCCATGTTTTCGGCTACGTAGACGCCACAGTCGTTGTTGTTGTGTTGTTGTGGCACCTCGAGTACTAGCTCCTGAGCTTTAGAACCGTCGTGCCCGTACAGCTGTATGTATTCCCACCGGAGGAAATCCGCCCAAGCCTGTGTTTCGTGCGGAACTTTGGCCCTGTGCATTGATTCCGCTACCCATACATATCGCTCCTGCCAGCTTTTCGTGTCAGTGACGTGGTGGGTGACTGCTGCATTTGCCAAACCGAGTAGGTACCATTGTTTAGCTGCGCTGTGGGGTGCTAGGTTCGCACTCTTTCCAAACAGGTCGACGTTCCGGACCCAGCGGTGTATGCGTCGGTAATTTTCGTCTGTGTTCCTCTTCTGGGTCAGCTGCCAGATCACGAACGGGCTGAGAGTCCTATATTATTATCCGTGTTGCTCTTCCAGTCCCATTTGGATCCGTTGAGGGTGTCGAGGTCAGTCTCGTAGAGGGGTACGCCGCCTGGTCCTGCCGGGAATATTGTTTTAGGCGTGTCTCTCTCCTGTGGAGCTGTGTTCTCATCCGAGGAGAGCTCGATGGCTGCCGGTAACTGCCCTGCCTCCACGTCTATCCTACCAAGTGTGGCTGTTAGCGGTGATTTTCCGGTCCTATTGTAGGCCTTGGCCGCGGCTTCCTCCCATTTCGACGCGCGCGTGGTGCGTACCACGAGTTCGATTGACCGTCTGGCTGCTTCTGTTGCGCGTCTGACGCTTGTGCTGGCGTAAGCTGCGGCTGCGGCTGATTCGATGTTCGTGGTGTTAGCGTCGGTGCCTGTAGTGTGTGATGTTGTAATGATGCGTGCGACGTCAGCGTACGTGTGTGCGCGTGTAGTTGCGCGCCTGCTGCTGACGTGCCGCCAGTAGCGGTTGATGGTGTAATAATGCGTGCGACGTCAGCGTACGTGTGTTCGCGTGTAGTTGCGCGCTTGTTGCTGACGTTACCGCCAGTAGCGGCTGATGGTGTAATGATGCGTGCGACGTCAGTGTACGTGTGCGCGTCTGACGTTGCCGCCAGTAGCTCCTTCGAGCAATACGACCTTCGGACGCTTTGCTTCCTCCTCCTGGCGCATATGCTTGACGCTGTTGGTCAGTTTGGCGTAGCAAAAGAAAACGGTGTTGTTACCTCGGTGGTTTGCGATAGAATGCCCGGTGCTTGTTTATCCTCCCATCCTTGACATTAAAATTTGTTTGGATTTATTTTAATTTCACGCGATGGTCTCTGCTGCATGATATGCCTTAAGTTCCGTGATATTGACTGTTTGCTCCTTTCCTCCGTTGTATTTTCGTACTTTGAATATCACTGGTGATACATATCCTAGGATTTGGTAGGGTCCGTCATATTTGGGGGCGAACTTTGCCGCGTAATTTTCCTCGGCCTTGGAGAGATGGGGTTCCTTTTCGAGCACTAGTTCGCCGACTACGGGGGTCCATTTTCTCCGCCGTAGATTGTAGTGCCGTGCTTGATCTTCCGTCGCTCGTTCCATGTTCTTCCTCACTATTCTGAATGCCTCTTGCATTCTGTCGGATTTTTCTTCTGCCGTGGTGGTGGCTGTGCCCGTCCCCAGGTTGACCTCGTCAAACAATGTCCCTGGTAGTCGTGGTTCCCGTCCTTGTACGAGGAAAGCTGGACTGTATCCTGTGGACGCGGCCATACTGGTGTTGATGGCCAGCTCGATCTCTGGGAGAAGGTCATCCCATCTGTTGTGCGGTGATCTGGCGAGTTGTGCTATGATCCTCTTGACTGTTCTGTTCGCCCGCTCCGTTGGGTTTTCTTGCGGGGTGTAGGGCGCCGTGAATTGTTGTCGTATCCCCATTCCCTTGAGGTAACGCTGCCACATTGTGCTGGTGAACTGAACGCCGTTGTCCGATATCAGTATCTTGGGACCACCAAACTTTGCGAGGATGCGTTCTCTGAACGCGCGGCGAAGGCCCTCTGCTGTAGCGCGCCGCGTGGGGATCAGTTCCACCCATTTGCTGAAGCGTCGAAAAATATTAATAGCATCGCGTTCCTGTGTGTGGATCGTGGGAGTGGTCCGACGAAATCGACGCATACCTTGGCGAATGGTTCTTGGGCCACCTGTGTGAGCATATTTCCAACTGGCTTTTGCTGTGCTTCCTTGTATTTCTGGCAATACTCGCACTGTCTTACGTATCGACTGGGGTCCCGAAACATGCCGGGCCAGTAGTACCTGTTGGCAATCCGCGCTACCGTCCGGCGGATGCCCATGTGTCCAGCGCTTAGGATGTCGTGGTTTTCTTCTAATACTCGTTGTCGCAGTGGTGTAGGTACACAAAATTTCCAAGAGACCGCTTCTTCATCGTGTGACCGGCAGGGAATATGGCGGTACAGTTGTCCATCTTGTATTATGTATTTAGAATATTTCTCGAGGTTAGTGCTCACTTCGTTCACGCGCTTGTGCCACCACTTGCATGGTCGCTCTGTTGTCGTTTCCAGTCGTAGGGCCTTCAGTGGCTGTCGTGATAGTGCGTCCGCTAACAGGTTCAGCTTCCCTTTTCTGTACTCGATGTTGAAAGTGTGTTGCGGAAGTTCCAAGGCCCATCGTGCTTTACGGCCAATGGGGCTTTCGATGGAGTTTAGCCACTTTAGAGACATATGGTCCATGATTATCTTGAATCGGTACCCTTCCAAGTATGGCCTTATCTTGCGTATTCCCCAGACTATCGCGAGGCATTCCTTCTCGGTGGGCGAGTAGTTGGTTTACGCATTGTTGAGTTCTGCTGGCGTAGGCGATCACGCGTTCTCCGCCTTCCAAGTCCTGTGTCAATACGGCGCCCAGCCCGAAATTGCTTGCCTCAGTTTGTAAGGTGAAGGTCTTGGTGAAGTCCGGACAGGCAAGTATCGGTGCTTCCGTGAGTTTTTGCTTTAAGACCTCGAAGGCTTCCTGTTGTTCGGCCCCATACTTCCAGTGTTTGCCCTTTTTCAGCAGGATTGTGAGTGGCTGGCTGATCGTGGCGAAGTCGAACTGTCGGTACCAAGATGCTATACCGAGATATTGACGCACCTCTGTCGCGTTCGTTAGCGGTTTCAGGTCTTTGATGGCTGCAACTTTCCCGGGGTCGGTGTGAATTCCCCTGTCGCTTACTACGTGTCCTAGGTATCGGAATTCCTTCTTGAAAAATTCGCATTTCTCCGGATTAATTCTAAGGTTGGCGCGCTGCATTCGTAGCATTACTTCTTTCAAGTTGCGAATGTGCTCCTCAAAGGTGGATCCTATGACGATTATGTCATCGAGGTATGCGAAAGCCTAGGGTTCCATCTCCGGCCCAATAACATGATCTAGCGCGCTTTGAAATGTTGCCTGTGCGAAGTGTAGGCCGAACGGCATAACGCGCCACTGGAATAACCTGCGTCCCGTTACCGTGAAAGCTGTGTAGGGACGGCTCTGGGGCTCGAGTGGTATTTGCCAGTAGCCATTATTCAAGCCCAAGCTGCTGATGTACTTCGCTCGTTGTAGCTTGTCCAGTATATGTTGTATTCTGGGTAAGCGGTATGCGTCGGGAACGGACCGGGCGTTGAGCTGCCGATAGTCAACGCATAACCTCCACTTCCCGTATTTCTTCTTGGCTAGTACAATTGGTGCACTGTGTGGGCTACAGGATGGCTCGATGCATCCTTTCTGAGGTAATTCCTCAACTTCTTTGTTGAAGATGGTCCGCATAGCTGGGTTGCGTGGGAAGTAACGTTGCTTGATAGGGCGATCGTATGTCAGGATAATCTTGTGCTCGGCTTATTGTCGTCACCCCACTCGGCGTTATCTCCTCCGTGATCTGTGTCAGCTCGGCTGGTGGCAATGTATGCTGTGTAACTAGCCTGGATAGCGCGAGATGACCTCCTCCGCAGGATATGGTTGCCCCCATGCTCCCTAGCGTATCAAGGCCCAGTATGATGTCATCCATTGCTCCGGGCATGACGTGTAAAACTGTGTGGTGTAACGCTTCTCCGAGGCGTACCTCAGTCCTTATGGCGTCGAAGATTGTGTTGCTAGTCCCGTTTGCCATCGTTATTTTGATGGCCACTCTCACCATTTCTCCGCTCCCAGAGTTTACCACACGTTCTGCAAGGCTGCTCGAAATGAAACTTCTCGATGCCCCTGTATCGATGACCGCTTCGACTGATTCCGCGCCGAGCCTGGCTACGGCGTAAAGGCGGCCATGCTCTTCGTACATTACTATTGCCGATTCGGCGCTGGGTTCTTTGGGCTCACTGCGCCATGTTCTTCGTGAAGTCCCCTGTCGTTTCCCTGACGTCGACGGCAGTATTCGATTGTGCGTATATGACTGCAGCACACTCCCAACAAAAAAATGTCCGTGGCTTTCGGCATCTATTGGCGTAGTGCACTTGTTCACCGCACCTCCTGCATACGTTTTTGGGGTCGAATCTCTGATTGCCTGGAGGTGTGTAGTACGGTATGTTCGCTGGTGGTGGCGGTGGTGTAGGTGCAGGCGGTGGTGATATCAGGGTCGTGTCACCTGCGATGTGTCGCGTAACTTCGCGGCTATGTCCGCCTGATGGTCTTCGATAGTCCTCATGTATGCTCTCGTATTTCTTGGCAAGGGTTAAGAGTTTTGGGAGATTGGTGAAGTCCCTCCGACGGATGTGAAGTAGGTAATCGGCGTGGCTATTACGGAAGATTCATTCCAGCCGCTGTTCGCTGTTGTATCTTGCGTCTCTCATCAAGCTCTGTATCGCTAGCACGTAATACTTGTACTTTTCCCTGTTATGCTGGCTTCGTTGGCGTATGTCATCCTCGAGACGCTCGAAATACCTGACTGGCAGGAAGAAACATAAGAAATCCTATTTGAAGCTTGTCCACCTTTCCCAGTGCGCATAGCTATTGCGATACCATTGTAGCGCGGTGCCCCTTAGTAGCTCGGACATGGTTTTTGGTAAGAGATCCACGTTTAGCGCGTACACTTCGGTTAACTCCTTTAGCCGCTCGATGAACGCTAACGGATCTCGTCCACCGTAATACTTAACTGACCACTTCCGCACTTGGTCGATGATGGGTGCGAACACAACGGTCGGTGCTTGAGTTACCTCAGATGTATAATTTATGGCTGGTACCGTTGTTCCCGATGGTAAGTACGGTTGCGCGGGTTGCGTATTCCGCTCCGGTGTCTGAGATGTTCCGCTGGATAATACCGTTGCTCCTGATGATAAGTACTGTTGTGGGGGTGCTGTGTTCCTGGGAGGAAACACGAACTGGTCTTGCTATGCTGGTCTATCGGCGATGTTCATGGTTCCCCCTCCATTCGACGGAATCGGTGTCTTAACCTCATTTAACACACTCGTGTCTGTAGTCTCCCTATAAGCGGCTTCTAGGGATAAAAATTTTGCGTGTATTTCCGAGCCAACATTTTCCAATGCTGCTATGCGCTTTCGGATCTCCCGGGTCGTGCCTGTCTGCTCAATACCCAATTCCTGTGTGATGGATATCAGCTGCTCCTTTGAAATGTTGTCTAACCACGTGGTATCAATCTGGTCGGCCATTTTACGGTTAGGTTTCTAAACAGGAATGTTCCTTCTGACGTTGTACGATTTGCAGGGTCCCTGCTCGGGCGCCAATTTTAACGAAGCTTTTTCTTGCCCTGGTGCTTCTTCAATAAAAGCTGGGGTATACCCGCCGTGCCCAAGGTTCGCTTACAATAAATTTGTATTTCGGAGCACCTTTCAAATCGTTTCCATATAAAATTCACTTTGTTGCTTTAACTCTATATATTATAGCTATAATAGGCAAATGTAATTAAAAAAATATATGTATGTATTCTTCACTTCGTTTGATGCTTGCTCTATGACTAGTGGTGGGCTAACAGTCCTGTTCGTTGCCTGGGTGTGCGTAAATGTATCTCTGTGACGCCCTGCGTCGGCCTGTCTCGCTTACGGCTAGCGACTGTGCGTCTCTGCTGCGGCTTATGTCGGTGCGTCTGCGTGAGTGTAACTCTGGTATGGTTGACGTGCGTTTCCATGGTTACCGTGTTGCTGTTAAATGTTGCGGTCGCTCGTTGTGTTGCTGAGACTTGTTAGTTTGTCGTGTGTCTATTAAGTGTTGTGATCGCTAGTTGTGTTGCTGAGAATTGTTGGTTTGCCGTGTTACTATTAAGTGTTGTGATCGCTAGTTGTGTTGCTGAGACTTGTTGGTTTATCATGGTGCTAGGGCCTTTTGTGACTGGCTGTTGTGTTAATGCTGTGTTAAATATGTTGTGGGGTCGTTTTGTGTGGGCCAAATCAATGATGTTTTATTTGGTCCTCACTTTGTACTATATTTAAGCTTCTGCTCAGTTTATATATTTATATGTATGTTTGTATGTTTAATGGTGTGTTCAATTTTACTTAAGATTTTAAATAATTAATGAGTTTAGCAGCGGTAAATAATAATTGTTATTCAATAATTGTTATGCGGTTCGATCCCGGTGAAACCTGTTGAAACGAATAAAAACACTACGAAATTGCATGACGATGATGACGTGGCGGTTTCCGAAATGGTACCATCGCAATATGCCAGTAAATGTTTCCTCCCTTCAGTTTTTCGCAATAAAACCAAAATAATAATTTAATAATAATTATTATTTACCGGTGTTACGCTCATTAATTCTGTGTTAAGTCCCTTTTTCACAGTTTTCGCCAAAACGACCAAATAAATTGGGAATAGTTGTTACCTTTTTGCATATAACATAAAAGGAACAGTAGTACGTTAATTAAATTTTTGTATGTCCCACTTCCTATGTATGTAAAAAAGGTCAAATATAAAATTTCTGCGAAATCACACCATATAGGAGTGTGAGTAACTAAATTGTTTTTTAAAAACAAAGCGAAAAACTAGCACAGAGCTTTACATTTTGCGAAGCCATGAAGTCAGTTTTATAGATATAAAAAAAAATATTTGTCGTGGGTACAAAACTGGATCTATTCTTCCTAATACTCTATTTTATGCAAAAAGGGATATTTCACCCTTATTCCTTTTTTGCACCCAACTCCTCAGTTGTTTTTACGTAGTTCAAAAGTTATAAAAATTGAAGACAGGGAAACAAAAAAAAAAAAACAATTTTATTAAATTGTTTTTGTTTTATGGGCATCTTGATAAAGGATTCAAGGTTCGATCCGAGCTCAAGGCCAGAACAATACCTTTTATGATAATTATTGCTTCTTTTTTAATTTTCTTTAATTGAAAAATTAATTTTTATATGTTGATTGGACCAAATTCCTTATGAAATTGTTTGCTGGGTTGGAGCTGTTTTGGTCGATATGTATAAAGAAAAAACCAAGAGTTTTTATTTTTCTCTTCTATGCATTTCGACGCATCCGCGTCATCATCAGGAAGTCTATTTTATTTTCAAACAAACAACATGAAAAATACAAAACGAATCATTATTTTCAATAAACATTACAAATTCAATATTAAAACAATAGCTCACAATAATTTAATTAGTTGTACAAACACAATAATATCACAGGTTCAGGACAATCGACAAGGAAGCATTTTAGAAAAAATTATATCCGAAGATCTTAAAATAAAAAGTTCACTTCAACTTAAAGAAAAAATCAATAATTTCACAATTCAAGACGACGAAATTCTCATTTCATTCGACGTCGTATCTCTTTTTACATACACAAATAGACAAAAAACAGTTCCAGACGATACTCGATTTCTGCTTACGTGACAACAATTACTTTTCATATAACAACACCCTATACAAACAAATCTACTGAATGCCAAATGGCAACCCGCTATCTCCAACCATTGCAGATATCGTTCTGGACAAAATATTGGACGACAGCCTCGCTGAATTAAAAAGCAAAGATATATATGTCAAATACATAACCAAATATGAAGATGACATATTCGCAATTGTTAAGGCTAAAGACGTGGAAGACATACTAACAGTTTTTAATGCACAGCATACCAAGATACAATTTACTAAAGAATTAGAACAGAGCAACAAAATTGCCTTCCTAGACGTAGAAATACACCAAAAAAAACCAAAACTTAACGTTCAACTGGTATGCAAAGTCGATGACATCAGGAAGAATTATCAATTATCACTCCAATCATCCATGGAAGCAGAAAATTAACACAGCAACAAGTCTAATAAGGAAAATACACCTTCTAAGTGACGGCAATTTCATAGAAGAAAACAAGAAGAAAATAAAAAATATTCTCTTCAAAAATAACTACCCGAATACACTAATAGAAAAGCTTATAATTAATACGACACAAGAAATGGACCCTAATTCATCAAATGGACAAACAGACAGGAGAATTATGATTATTAATCGTTTCTTTGCAAAAACAAAAGACAAAATAGACAAGGAACAACAATGCAATGTAGTGTATAAAATTCAATGCAACGGTAACAACAACAATGCTTGCAGTAAATGTTACATTGGCACAACGAAAAGAGCATTGAGAACGAGAATACACGAACATGAAATGGACGCATAAAACAGAAAAACAAATACCGCGCTTTCTCAACACCTGACTGCCAACGATCATACAGCTGATTTTGGGAACGCAAGAATTATAAATGTTGAGAGAAGATGCAAAAGAAAGATGACACTGGAAAGTCTCCGCATCCATTAACATATGACGAATGTCATGAATTTTAAAGAAGACATTGACAATACAAATAGCGCTTATACAGCAATAATAAAAAATGATAAAAACAAAAATAGAAAATAAGAAAAATGAATGTGTCGATTGTCCTGTACCTGTGATATTATTGTGTTTGTACAACTAATTAAACTACTGTGAGTTATTGTTTTAATGTAGAATTTGTAATGTTTATTGAAAATAATGATTCGTATTGTATTTTTCATGTTGTTTGTTTGAAAATAAAATAGACTTCCTGATGATGACGCGGAAGCGTCGAAATGCATAGAAGAGAAAAGTGAAAACTCTTGGTTTTTTCTTTATACATATCGACCAAAAGAGCTCCAACCCAGCAAACAAAAAATTATTTTTTATTTTTGGAATAGAAGGTAGAAAATTTTTCAGACTACCTGCCATAGCTGCGCAGATGGATCCATTTCGAAGGTTGCTAAGCCTTCATCATCAATACGCTTTAGGCACGCTGCGTTAACCATTTAGCTATACAGCGGTGGTTTGTTTGACTGACAAACTTGCTACTTCTATTCCTTCTTACCAACTATATTTATTCAGTGTTGCGCCATCTGGTGCAAATCACTGATAATGCTGGATTTTTGTTTATTGTCAATTACTTTGTTTGACATTCGCAAGTGCTCATGGTTTTATTAACAATTCTTTTTGTTTTTATCGGCCTATTCATAAATTATTCAAGGTTCGATTCGAGCTCAAGGCCAGAACAATAATTTTTTCTAATGATAATTATTGTTTAGGCACGCTGCTCTAACCATTTAGCTATACAGCGGTGGTTTGTTTGACTGACAAATTTGCTACTTCTATTCCTTCTTACCAACTATATTTATTCAGTGTTGCGCCATCTGGTGCAAATCTCTGATAATGCTGGTTTTTTTTTATTGTCAATTATTTTGTTTGACATTCCCAAGTACTCATGGTTTTATTAACAATGGTTTTTGTTTTTATCGGCCTATTGATAAATGATTCAAGGTTCGATTCGAGGTCAAGGCCAGAACAATAATTTTTTTCTAATGATAATTATTGTTATTTTTTAATTTTTTAAATTTGAAAATTTGTATTTTTGTTTTTTTGGAATAGTAAGTAGAAGATTTTTCAGACAACCTGTCTTAGCTGCGTAGATAGATTCATTTCATAACCAGTACGCCTTAGGCACGCTGCGCTAACCATTTAGCTATACAGCGGTGGTTTGTTTGACTGACAAATTTGCTACTTCTTACCAACTATATTTATTCAGTGTTGCGCCATCTGGTGCAAATCACTGATAATGCTGGATTTTTGTTTGTTGTCAATTACTTTGTTTTACATTCCCAAGTGCTCATAATTAATAATTAATAAAACCAATTGTTTTTGTTTTTATCGGCCTATTGACAAATGATTCAAGGTTCGATTCGAGCTCAAGGCCAGAACAATAATTGTTTTCTAATGATAATTATTGTTATTTTTTAATTTTTCTAAACTTTGAAAATTGTATTTTTGTTTTTTGGAATAGTAAGTAGAAGATTTTTCAGAAAACCTGCCATAGCTGCACAGATAAATCCATTTCGAAGGGTGCTAAGCCTTCATCATCAGTACGCTTTAGGCACGCTGCGCTAACCATTTAGCTATACAGCGGTGGTTTGTTTGACTGACAAATTTGCTACTTCTATTCCTTCTTACCAACTATATTTATTCAGTGTTACGCCATCTGGTGCAAATCACTGATAATGCTGGATTTTTGTTTATTGTCAATTACTTTGTTTGACATTCCCAAGTGCTCATGGTTTTATTAGCAATTCTTTTTGTTTTTATCGGCCTATTGATAAATGATTCAAGGTTCGATTCGAGCTCAAGGCCAGAACAAAATTTTTTCTCTAATAATAATTATTGTTATTTTTTAATTTTTCTAAATTTGAAAAATTGTATTTTGTTTTTGGAATAGTAAGTAGAAAATTTTTCAGACAACCTGCCATATCTGCGCAGATAGATCCATTTCGAAAGGTGCTAAGCCTTCATCATCAATACGCTTTAGGCACGCTGCGTTAACCATTTAGCTACACAGCGGTGGTTTGTTTGACTGATAAATTGCTTCTTCTATTCCTATTACCAACTATATTTAATCACCGTAGTCATAAAAATTATTGTTTTGGCATTGAGCTCGAATCGAACCTTGAATCCTTTATCAATCGGCCGATGAAACAAAAACATTTGCTAATAAACGTTTAAGCAACAGGGCAATGACCGCTTTGCAACAACAGCTAATCTGTGCGTTTAAATTATAAAATAATTTTCATTGAACTGTCCATGGGAATTATTTTCCTGACAACGCAGCTATGTAGCCAACACAGTTAAGTAGTCAGCGCAAAAACGAGCAATAAGTATGTATGTACAAAATTTTTAACTATTATGGAAGGTGTATGTAAAAAAGGAGTGCCTTTATTCACAACGTACTGAAACAAATTATTCTACTAAAATTAAAATTACAACTCCAAATTATTAATATAGGATACCGGATTGTAGATCGCCCCGTTTTCCAAAAAAACCAACCATACGACAAGAGGAAGATGTTTTAATAATGGAATGTATATTAGAAGCATACCCTGTACCGGATGTAACGTGGCACTGCGCAGATAACAAAATTGAAGATTCAAAGCGTACAAAGATGTCGAGAAAAGCTATTTCCAAGGACACATTTGTATTAACATTGGAGATACAAAATCCGACTAAGCACGATGGTGGCAATTACCGATGTAATGCTGTAAATATGTATGGCGAAAGCAATGCCAATATAGCCCTGAACTTTGAAGGTATATTTATTAAAGTACAAATAGGTTCAAGTTAATTTATATAACACATAAACGAGTTTATAAGTTGTGATAAAAAAGATAAAATCTTACAAAATTTTATAATTGCTCGTTTGAGTGTTTACCTTGACTCCAAACCATTCGTCTAATAGGGAAGTCATTTTCGATTTTTGTGTTTTTATTTATTATTTTCTGGTTGATTATTATACTTGTAACATGTCATTAAATACTTTCAGTTTACTGAAATCACCTGGAAAAAATAACAAAAAGCAAGAGTTTAAAGAAAATCCAAATAGGCTACAAAAAATTCTCGTCTAATGATATGATAGCACCTGATGGACGCACTCAATTGGCGGTGGTAAAGAATAAAAACAATAAATAGGACAAAATGAGTTATAAATAGAAATATTTAAAGTGCATTGATCGCTTGATACGCTAGTTTACTCATTTTCTATGTATACTTATTCAGTAAAAAATAACTTGTAAAATATACGTTTTACGAAAATAACAATCTCGGTCTTGAGGACAACAAATAAAGATGATTATTTATTATTTACAGACCAGTAAAACCAAACATAACATTAAATACTTTCGATTATCACCTTAACCCCGAGTTTGTTATATTTGTAACATAACGTTAAATACTTTCCCAATACTGAATTCTAACAAAAAGCTAGAGCTTAAAAAACCCATATGGGCTGCGATAAAAATCCTCGTCTAATGAGATAATACCACCTCACAGGCGCACTCAATTGACGGTGATAAAGAATAAAAATCACAAAAAGTGGAAAACGAGTTTTAAATAGTAACTTGCAAAGTGCTTTTATGGCTTGATACGCTAAACGTCAAGCCTTCAATGGGTGGATCGTTGATGATAAACCGTCATGGGTTTTAAAAGAGTCGGCTACACAGTCTATGAACTTAGTTTTTTTAAACGGTTTTATTTAGCTTGAGTTGACAGGCTGGCTGGTTGGCACGAATTTTGTAATTGAAATTTAAGTAACTTCCCGATAAGCTACAAGCTTTAAACTTGGAATATAGTTCAGAAGCCGATGACAATGCAATAATCAGAAAAAAATCGCCGCTAGGTGGCGCCAGGATCGAGATATTCACAATAATCGTATTTGTGGTCCGATTTGGCTCATATTTGGAACACATAATACATACAAGAATAGAAAGCGAACTATGAAAAAATCGCCGCTAGGTGGCGCAAGGGTCGAGATATTAACAAAAATTGTATTTGTGGTCCGATTTGGCTCATATTCGGAACACATAATACATGCAAGAATAGAAAGCGACCTATGAAAAAAAATCGCCGCTAGATGGCGCCAGGATCGTAAATATTCGTAAAAATCCTATTTTTGGACCAATTTGGTTCATATTTGGAACACATAATACATACATGAATAGAAAGCGATGTCCAATTTGGCCCATATTTGTAACAAATATTACATACAGTCCGGTAGAAGTGACATCAAAATATTTTTCCAACTTCATGCGGGAAAAATTATTTAAAATTGGAAAGAAAATTTATTTGCTGGGCTGAGCTTATTGGTTGTCTAAATGAGCAAACTTTGTTCTTTATTAGAAGTAGAAAAAATAAAAAAAAACAAGACTAATTTTAAAAACCTTAAAATTAAAAAAAAATTTAAGAAAAAAAAATTGTATTTGTTCGGTGGCCACTATCGACTTAGTCGGTGGTAACCCCAAGTGATTTGTTTTATATCCTACTTAAGTCAACCGGAAAAATCGGTAGTCTCAACTGAAAAAAAGTTTATGTTAGCATTGCTCATCCATTCATCCGTCTATTCGTCCGTGGGGTTATCATCACACGTTTTCTTTTAAATAACTGTCAATTAAAGAAATCTATTGTAATGAAATTCAACAACTCTCCCCCAGGTCCTCCCCCGTGGATCCGCCACTGCGTTGAGGTGTGCATGTGTATGTGGGTAGTCCTTACAAATTAAATAAATTATTTTTTCTAGTCGTACCCTTTCAAAAGGTATTGGGAAGTTTCCGGAATTATGTATGGAATCATCTGCTAATTACCGATTTTAAGTTTTATATTCAAAAAAAAAAAATTGTTTTAGTTTTCTAACTTCCATAGGAAAATAAACCGACTCCAACCGGGACCAAAATACATATGGGATATATTTGGCCCTGGTATTACCATAAAAAAGTCGAAGGGAAAACAACTCTATTGTATATATTAAATACATTTTGTTCCGAGTTGAATTAACAATACTATAGTATACGATACTATCGAAAACTATAGATAATATTTTTCAAAATATTGAAAATATCGATAGCGTTGCAACTTAACTATTTACAAGTTTCCCGTTTATAATAATAAGCCTCTCAGTAAGCGATAGAGTTCCTACCTTTGAAACAAACAAAAAAGTTACGGTGACTGTAAGTTCAATAGCTTTATTTATTCAACTTCTACACAAATAAATGTGTGTATACATATACATGTTCATTCAAAGTTACTTAATGCAAAGCAAAAGTGCATTTCGACACCATATTTAGGCCCAGTTTTACTACAGTATTTTCACGAAAATAATATGAAATATGTATAATTTAAAAAATAAATAAATGTGACACGCTAGCCTCCGAAGAGATTTTAGGCCGAGCTTCTGTTCCAATTTGCGTCGTGCTCCTTTTAATTTTACCTGCAAATTGGCGGGACGGGACCTACTTGTTTCAGTCAGTAATTGTTTCTCCCAATAGCTAATGTGTTTTGAACAAAGTTCACATCAAAATACTTTATACGTAAAATGCAAGAAAAAAAACAAGGGAAACGTATAGCAGACCGTTATTTTTTAGGGATAAATTTATTAGTATTTTTTTATATTGTTTAATAATTTCATACACATATTTGGTTTCATTAAGTTATTCAAATTAAAAATAGTACATCCAATTTTTTAACATCATTTTTATCTTCTGCATAGTTCATATTTACACAGTAAATTTAATTCTATGCTTCCCTTTTTTTACATATCTTCCAATTATATGATCAATATCAATCTCAATATCGAAATGGGTATTTAAAAGAGCAAGACCAGTGAGTCTGTTCTGGGACATTGTGGACCGTAACCACGTTTTCAACCGGCGAAGTGTCGAAAAACTCTTTTCAGCACAAGCTTTGCTACCTGGAAGCATGGCCAGAATTTTGATAAGAGCATTTATTGATGGAAACGCATATTCATTGCAATCTTTTAAAACTTTTTCAGCTGATTGTGGAATTAATTTTTTGTATTGCTTATCAGACCAGAGTTCTGACCACACTTCGTACTCTCCATCTAGATTAATTTTATTTCCTCCAATAAGAGATGCGTATCGTTTACCAAGATCTTGGACAAGTTCTTTAGACAAATTCTTTTTTTGCAGTGTATTATCTTTGATGATTCGCGATGGGACTAGCAAATTGAGATTAAAAACTTGCAATGTATATTCAGGTAATCTATCTTGTAAATCAAGAATAATATGATCAAGAAAAGGTATATAAATTTCTTTTCGATAATACTCTTCAGCGTCTTATGAAGTGTAATTCGCTCGATGTATTTGCTTTTTAGCAATACGAGGGAGGACAATATCAAACTTCAACTCATCTGCTAAAGTGACTATTTTTTTGTAAAGTCCCAAAAAACGACTTCCTGCTTCAAGTCTATGGTTTTTTAATGTTCGCAAAGTGTCACTCAATGCTGCAGAAGCTTGATTCAAATCTATTGACGGTGTTTGCAAAAGTAAGCTTAGTGGTCGTGTAACAGAAAGTACATTGCTCAAACAAATCATTGAAATCAAGAACTTTGTCTCGCAAATAGATTTTAACATAGAACGGACCTCAGAACTTGTTGTTGAATCTTGCCAAGTAGAAATATCTTGAAACGAAACAACAATTTTTGTGATGTTTTCTTCAAACTGCATTATACCATCATGTTTTTCAGACCAGCGCGTTTCACATAGTCCCCTTAATGATTCATGCATATGTTTTTTGAAAACTATGGTACGTTTCGGAGACTGATAATTTTTTTCATCAACGCAATATAATCCTTTGTTTGAAAAACTTTCGACGTTTTCGCAAGCGAGTTATTAAGACAATATTTGATACACGGACAATGATTAGCATTGGTACATATTTTAAGAACTTCCTGTACAGCTCCCTTATCTTCTGATGTCATTACAGAACATCCATCCGTTCCAATTCCAACGCAATCTTCGAAGGGTAGTCCTAAATTATTAAAAATATCGATCATTATGTGTGCCAAGGCTACACCTGTAAATTTTTTTCGCCATTTATAACATCTTCTCGGATCGAATCGTACGCATCAAGGAAAGTTACAAAATCTTCTCTTATATTGCCATCATATAAATACCGCAAACAAAGGCTGAGTTGCTCAGTATGACTACAATCAGTAGTGTCATCGAAAATAATTGCAAAAAATCTAGCTTTTTTAATCCTCTCTATCAAAATAGATTGAATTTCATCAGCATTGAATAAGATCGTTTTGAGTCGTGCTGCTTACATAAGTAGCTCTTGGATGTGTAGAATTTAAAAGTTCTTCGAGCTCTTTATGACCTGCTGCGACTAAAAATTTTAAAATTTCCCTAAAATTACCCTCGTTTGTTGCTTATTCAGAAAAGTTAAGTTTACCGTCATCTCTATGTCCTCTTAATGCTAAATTCTGCCGCCCACAAAGAATAATAGTTTTTATAATAATCTCCAACAACCTTCTATTTTTCTCAACTTGTTCCATGCTATGAGAAGAAAGCAAATTAGTGATTTCCTTTCCTGGATTTTCATAAGTATTTATGAAATCTTGACTACAAATTGCTAACTTAGAGTGATATTTGTTAATAGCGTGGTTATTTAGTACACCTTCTTTACCGGACAACTTTGCAAACGATGTCACAGGAACTTTGACAAGTGAATTGGGAGCAACATTCGGCGAAGGGGCGAAACCCGCTACTGGTACCACCTTGGAGATTTTTTTCAACTCCATCTCAACTCGATACGCAACGTAGGATATCAACTGAGGAAATGTGTTAAATGTTCATTTGAGAACTGTACATTTCTCAAGATCTCTCCAAATTAGGATATTAATTGGAATATATTAATGACGTTTGAGATCAACTCGAAAACTTTTAATTTTACAAAACTTCTCAAAGGTTGGACAGTGATTGGAGAATGAAGTTGGATATCAACTCGAGAATTATAGTGTAAGAATAATTATATAATGATGTTGGATATCACTTATGGAACTATATATATTATATCGCTGGAGAATTTTTTTCCATGTTTGTTGGGTAAACAAAGTCCAGCTGTGTGCCATATCTACAAATTATCTAAATCAGTGATCGTCACCCCATAAGCGCTTTCACGCAATTGTTTTTGTAAAACGCTCAGGCAAGCGCACCGCATAGGCAAGCGCACCACACATCCCCGGGCGCACGCATTCTGTCCTCTCGCCCACAACCGAATGTATTCCGCTTTGCCGATTAGGAAATAAACTGCTATAATTTCGTGTAAAATGACTTTGAAGTAATATTTTTGGGGTTATTTTTGGTTCACCTGTACAAAACAATGAAGCTTTGTTTGATTTATTTAATAATTAAATTTTAAATTAAATTAAATTTTAATTGAACGCATGTAGAAGTATTTATAAATGCATTCAAGAAAACAATTCGATATGTTAATTTTGAAAGCTACCAAGTCCGACTGGGTTTGTGTACGTACCAGCGCCATTTCTGCTCGCTGATTGGTTGTCGCTATTTTTTAGAAAACAAAATGAAGAATAGACATGCACTGACAAAAATTTATTTGACCTCCCTTGAACTTAATAATTGAATATTTTTGAAAAGTTTGAACTAAGAAAATAATTTAAATATATCACTAATTTATCTTATAGAATATAATAAATAATAACCATGTTTTTTTAAACGGTTTTATTTAGCTTGTCTCAGTAATCGAAATTTAAGTAACTTCCCGATAAGCTACACGTTTGAAACTTGGAATGTAGATCAGAACGGGATGAGAATGCAATAATAAGAAAAAAGACTGCGATAGGTGCCGCATGTATCGAAATATTTCAAAAAATAGTATTTGTGGTCCAATTTGGTTCATATTGGGAACACATAATACATACATAAATAGAAACCTACCTATGAAAAAATCGCCGCTAGGTGGTGCAAGGATGGAGATATTAAAAAATCGTATTTTTAGTCCGAGTTGGCTCATATTTTGAACACGTAATACATACATGTATAGAAATCGACCTATGAAAAATCGCCGCTAGGTGGCGCAAGAATCGAGATATTCCAAAAAATTATATTTTATGAACAATTTTTGTTATTGATATTAAAGAAAATTTGTAAAGTTTACAAGCGGCGATGGTTACTAGGACATATTTCTGAATTTCACTTCTTCATCAGCTAGCTTTTCGGGAGCTGAGTATTGAAATCGAATCTCCAACGTTCATACCAGTCTAAAGGCAGATGCCTTTAACCACTCAGCCATATGAATGTCCCGTTGCTCGCTTTAAAATTGGTCTCTAAGAATTGCCTTTTTGTTTCTATTCCTTTTATTCAAAATTTAGGCACATACACTCTGTATGTAGTTTATTCCTAATAGTGTGGATATGATTCAAGGCGCGCTTATGAAATCTTAGTAACATTTGTTTGGATTTTTACAGTATTTGCTTTCAATACTTCCGCTGTTACACTATTATATCAATATGATCATATGTATTTAATTAGCGAGCTTTGCTCATACTGCCTTATACAATGGTTTTGTTATTGATATTAGAGAAAAATTTTAAATTTTACAAACGGCGATGGTTACTACGATTTGTTTTTAATACTTCCGCTGTTACTATTATATCAATATGATCATATGTATTTAATTAGCGATCTTTGCTCATATTGCTTTATACAATGGTTTTGTTATTGATATTAGAGAAAAATATGAGCAAAGCTCGTTAATTAAATACATATGATCATATTGATATTGTGACGAATATTAGTATCACTAAGCGATACTACCATCACTAAGCCGATACTAAGCAGTATATATATAAACAAATCAATCATCATGCACACACATACATACAAGGCAACAGAGAGATACTTACAAAGGCATGTCATCATCAGCGAAGTAGTACTCACATATACACACGCATATGCATACAAATTACAAATATACATGTGTATAGCTGGTAAACAAGCATCAAGTTCACGAAATTACTAGACCCTAGGAGAAATGGGTGAACGAGGAAACCGAAGAGCATAAAAGCAGCACAAGCTGAGGCATGACAGAGCAGTTTGATTTAAGTACGCTATCAGTTGCGAAGTGAAGTTTAATTGCGAAGTACTTTCAAAGTAGTCTAATAAAGATCATTTTGTAATACAGAATATTGGAGTGTTTTATTCAACAGTTTAGCGATATAAACGTACGCAGAAGGTTGCAAATAAGCGGAATTTCATTAAATTCGTTACAATTGGTGTCAGAAGAAGAATTATTGAATAAATTCCGAAAATTTCGAGTACAACAAGGCAATAGCAAAGTGGAGTGAATTGAAGATCCAGCCACTGAAGAAGGTGGAAAGCCGTGGATTGGATACAACCGGCAATAAACTCGAACTTCAGGCACGACTATGAGAGGCAATGGGAGCAGAAGGAATTAGCGTGGAAGAATATGTCTTTCATCTTGATGGAGATGAGACAACAACAAAAATTGAAGAGAAACACGAAACATCGCAGACAGTTACGAGCACATACTTGAACACGATTTTGGCGGCAATATCTGCAGAATCATCGCGAGTGACATCCAGGATGGAAGCACAGGAGGAACGCATTTCAGAAATGTCGTCACAAATGTCATCTCAACTGGAAGAACAGAAGAAATATATGGCATCCCAACTGGAATCGCAGGAAACACGTATAACAAAAATGTCGTCACAAATATCAACCAACATGTCATCTCAACTGGAAGAACGGAAGACATACATGACATCTCAGTTGGCTGAGTAGTTGAAAGCACTGGAGACCCGCATATCCTCGTAGCTGGAGCCACAAAATATAAGGGTATCATGATTGCTGGAGGCCCGGGATACACAAATTTTACAGTTTGAAGACAAAATCGAGGCCGAGGTATAAGCTTTGAGAGGACGTATCGCGTAGTTACAACTAAATCGTTCAGCAGTTTCAGTAAGTAATCCAAAGGTAAAAACACCATCCTTTGACGGTTCTGTTCCTTTCCAGCTATTCAAGCATCAATTTCAGAAGACGTAAGCAGTTAACAACTGGAATACTGAAGACAAGGTTGCTGCGCTGTTCGTCGCATTGAAAGGACCTGCAGCTGAAAACTTGCAGACCATTCCAGAGGGAGAACGAAACAATAACGAAACATTGATGGGCACTCTAGAAAGGCGATACGGAAGCGAACACAGGAAGCAAATACACCAAATAGAATTGCAAAATCGTTACCAAAAAGCTAATGAGACTTTTGAGGAGTTTGCTTCGGATGTTGAAAGGTAGGCTCATTTGGCAAATGCGAACGCACCCGTGGAATACACCGAAAGGGTAAAAATTCAATGCTTTATCAATGGAATACGAGATGTTGAAACGAATCGGCAAACAAATCAAGCCGCGCCCCAATATTTCCAAAAAAACCGTACTTGCCTTCGTGTGGTGACCTTTCATTACTGATATATTTTACGGATTGAAAAAATTTGATTCGAGTTTTCTTAGAAAGAATATTTATTTCCTTTTTATTTATATAATGAAGCGTATCACAAAATATTTTTAGTTTCAAGAAACTTATAGATTGTCAGAAAACTAATAACACAGACATATGGAAAAGATTTTTAACGTAGCGTTTCAATAGTATGACCCCCACTGTTACCCTTTTTCTCCTACGCCTGAGACCCCCACGCTAACCCTTTTTCACCTACGCCTGAGAGTATACATACATAGTACATTAACAGGTAGCCGACAGCAGCAGCTACATACCAATGCATGCGAATAGCATTTGGCGATAAGAATAATATGCACACAGTACGCCAACTCACAGCAAATGGCAAACTGAAGTACCCAATTAGCGGTTCATTTCTCACTCGCATCATAGCAGAAGCAATATAAAAAGAATGAATTTGCTGTTGTCACTTCATTCCTCGCAGGTTATTCAGAGGAAGTGGTTGCTTTATTAAGCAACCCAGTCATTCCTTCTGATTAGCTGAGTTGAAGGGGTGCTGCCTTGGCACTGGTCACCCTTTGCTTGCGGGGACAACGGGTTGTCGCCTTTATGGTTTTCTCGTCCGTGTCCCAGCTAAGTAATGGGAGGCCCGCCGCCTTAGGGCTACCCCGCCCCTTCCTTTCAGCTAGGGTTCCAGCCGACCCGGTTCGGCAGCTGCGTAGTGTGGTGCCTTCGGGCCCCAGTTTCTCCTTGCAGCCTACGAACCGGCAAGGACAGAGCTGGTGAACCGCCCCCGGCACCTTACCTTAGTGTGCAATCACGGGGTGAGCGATGTCCAGCGAATGAGCCAATCCCACCTCCAGAGGGAAAGGGGGTGCCGCCACGGCACTGATCACCCCTTGCTTGCGGGACAACGGGTTGTCGCCTTTATGGTTTTCTCGCCCATGCCCCAGCTAAGTAAGGGGGGGCTCGCCGCCGTTCGACCAACAGATCCCTTCCCCTCAGTCCTAGCTAAGGCAGTAGAGCGACCCGTCTGCTAAAGGGGCTACCGCTGTGCCGTCAAGGCGCACTTCCCCTCAGCCCACGGATCGACCTACAAAGACCCGGCTGGTAAAACTCCGCGTCCAGCCCTGCCATCGTGCAAGCATGGAGGTGGTGGTGTCCAGCTAGCGAGCCAGCACTGGAGGCGACCTTATGACCACCCGGCCCTTTTCCCCTCCGCCCCTGCTCCGGCCGTCGACCGGTGCAGCAACTACCGCTGTGCCGTAAGGTGCACTCCCCCTCTGTCCGTGGATCGGCCTTCGGAATTCCAGCTGGTACAACTCAGCGTCCAGCCCTGGATTCGTGCGGGCATGGAGGGGGTGGTGTCCAGCTGGCGGAGCGGCATTAACCATAACTCTTTTATTCATTCCTCGCAGGTCCCTCCGCCGCCGCCACTGAGACAGCGTCTTCGCAGGAAGCCACCACCCACAAACGCCGCTACTGGTCACACGCCCCCCCCCTAAAAGGTAATCAGGCAGAAAGTTTGCACCAACACCTCGCCTTGGCCACGCCACTGGTACGCGCTCCGTTACCCTTTTGTTGTTGTCGCTATCCTACCGCCGTTGCGTCGCTGCAACGACAACTGTTAGCCCCACGCTATCCTACCGCCGTTGCGCCGCTGCTACGACAACCGTCAGCCGCCCGCCATCCTACCGCCGTTGCGCCGCTGCAACGACGACCGTTGGCCGCCCTCCATCCTACCGCTGTCGCGCCGCTGCTCCGACGACCGTTGGCCGCCCGCCATCCTACCGCCGTTGAGCCGCTGCTACGACGACCGTCAGCCGCCCGCTATTCTACCACCGTTGCGCCGCTGCTATGACGACCGTTAGCCGCCGCTACCTCTTCATCGTCCATCCAGTTCGCTGGTGCCGTCAATGCGTCCATACCGCTACATCCATCCGTCCGCTAATACTGTCCGCCGTCCATCCGCCGTGCTAATCCCGCCACTGCGCACATACCGCTGTGGCAATCCGTCCGCTAATACTGTCCGCCGTCCAGTCGCCGTGCTACTCCCGCCACTGCGCCAACCCGTCCGCTAATACTGTCCGCCGCACTGATCCCGCCGCTGCCTCCGGACCACCGTACCATCCCGCCCGCTGCTGTACTGACGTTCAACCGCCGTACTGACCCGTCCGCTATTACTACGACTGTTAGCCGCCGCTCGCCTCCTGCCCCTGCCATCTTTGTACGGAAAGCTGCTACCCTCACTACCCTTCAAGCGTGTGTGTGTGTGTGTATTCTTCATTAACACATAACTACTGTGTTCTTATTAAGTGGGGGTTTTTGGGACCTCTACTTGACCCTGGATTGACTGAGTGCAGCCTTCGACAAAACCCACCTCATAAATGGCGCCCGAGCAGGGACCCTCCTCCGCAGACGAACGTGGAAAACCAAATGCAACAACCACCAACACTGCCGGGGCGAGTTCGACGAACACACCATCAGAAACAACAAACACACCGGCCCCCGAAGGTACAACGCTGACCACCGACTCGCTCAATTGGATCTACTTTCTGAAAAGGGAGAGGCTGATAGAGGAGTGTAAGGAACACCGAATCCCCGTGGAAGGCCAAACCGTAGCCGAGCTGCGCCGCGCACTGAGCATTTACGTACGAGCGAAACGCGCGAGAAAATCAAGTGAAGAACTGCTAAAAGAGCTGGAAAGGGAAGTGAATGAGGAAGAGGGGAAATCCGTTATGCTACCCCAGCCAACACCAAAGCTAGCCCTTCGATCCAGATTCATAGTCCCCAACCGCATGCGCATGAGGGAGAACGCGCACCACCGAAGCGAGACGAATGAGCGACGGTGAGCTGATGAATACCGTTCGCCGCTGGGATTTGCATTTTTCGGGTGAAGAGTCGCTGCACGAATTTCTGGAGAGGATAGAGGAGCTTGCCGAATGTTTCCGCATCCCGTCGATCGGCTCCTCTCAACGCTGCCGGAACTTCTACGTGGCAAGGCACTCCAATGGTACCGCCTCCGTAAACAACAAATCAACCAATGGAGCGATTTTCGAACGGAGGTGCAAAATTTTTTCCTGCCTAAGCGTCATCTTCGACATTTAGAAGAGGCCGTCCGACAACGCAAGCAACACGGCCGTGAAAAAGCCAAAGACTACATCCTCGCAATAGAAACGCTGATCCGCCAGCACCCGACAATGTATAAGGAAAACCACATCGAACGAATATACGATGGCCTACGCGTTGAATACCGCCTCTTCGTCAAGCGCAGCGAGTTTAAGACGATCGATGAGCTCCAGGAAATAACGGAAGAATATGAGCTGCTAAAAATCGAGGAAGCGAAACAGGGCAAAGTGGCGATCCACAGCCTGTATCATCTTCAAACGGAGTACGATAGCAAGGAGCGCTGCTGGCGCTGCAAGGAACGCGGACACCGCCGCTGCCAATGCAGGGGCCGCTGGAGAATATTCTGCTCCAGGTGTGGACAAGACAACATCCTCTCCAGGGACTGCCTTTGCCCTTCGACCAACCAATCCACCGACAACAATACATCCAGGATGCCGTCAAGTTATGTGAGAGGAAGCCGCCAAGCATTATTTGTGCGGCCACAGAAGTATATGGAACCACCAGCCTGCAATCCCGCTGCCGAAATGCAAGTAGATGACCGTCTCTACATACCGATAACCAGGTCAGGTCAGGTTGGGTGGTAGCTTCCCTGATGAGAGGAAGCTCACTTGGACAACATGACGGTCCGTTGTGATACCACATATAATAAACTAAACTAACGGTGACGTAGATATAACTACTTAGAGAATCGTTGGGTAGCAACGATAAAGTTCCGAATGATCCCGATCTCAACCTTGGATAGCTCCTCGGGAGATCCAAGTGAGTCACGACCAAAATACTTTCGCCTAGTTCTGGCAAAAGCTGGGCAGTCAAGCATAAAGTGATTTGGTGATTCCACCTCATCATCCTCCATACAGCTGCAGCAGGATGGAGTTTCCAATATATTGAGACGTACCGCATGGATACCCATGGGACAGTGCCCTGTCAAAACCCCAATGACCATTGATAGGTGAGCCTTAGTGAACCCAATTATTTCAGCAGACCTCCTGCCATCCACTTTCGGCCAGAAAGATCTTGATATCCTACAAGACGTAGTGTCCGCCCAACGTTTGCTGAGCTGACTCGAGGCCCAGCTATGGAAGAGCAATCCACAGGTGGCTAGCGGAATCCCGAAATCCCTACAGCCATCTTCATCCGGTTCAGTTGTACCGATTCGGGCTAAGAGATCCGCTTGACAGTTACCCGGAATATCACTATGGCCCGGGACCCAGATAATCTTAATTGTAAAATAATTCGATGCAATCGCAAGTGTGGTCAGGCACTCCCAGACCACCCTCGATCGCACTGTAGTTGAGCTCAAGGCCTTTATAGCCGCTTGGCTATCAGAGTAGATGTTAAATTCCCTAACCGTAGTAGCGCTGGATAGCATTTCATCCACCGCATCCTTAATCGCAGCAACTTCCGCTTGGAATACACTGCAGTGATCAGCCAACTTAAACTTGCGGCTTACATTTAGCTCTTGACAAAAGACCCCCCCGCCAACCTTTCCGTCCAACTTCGACCCATCCGTGAACAAGTTAACCGGTCCCATGCCCCAGATAATTCCTCTTCTCCACTCCTCCCTCGGGGGAATGACTGGGGTGAAGGTTGTATAGGGAGCGGCCACCGGCATGCAATAGTCCGTCCTGTCCGGGATAAAGTCGAAACTAGTAAGAAGGCTAGAGTGTCCGAAATCAGAAAGCATATAACCCATATCACGAAGCCTGACCAACGACCGGGCCGCGGCTGCCTTTCCCGCAATATCTACTGGATGTATATTCAGCATGACATTCAGTGCCAAGGTAGGTGTTGTTCTCATAGCACCACTGATGCCGATAAGCGCCGTCCGTTGCACTGACACTAGCATTTTGGAGGTGCTCGCCGTGTCCAGTGCTTTCCACCAGACCAGCACCCCATATAGCAGAATCGGTTTGACAACCATCTCATAAAGCCAGTGTACTACTCCTGGCGAGAGCCCCCATCTCTTTCCGATAGCCCCCCTGCAGCAGTACAAGGCAACCGCGGCCTTCCTGGCCCTATCTTCCACATTGGGCCTCCAGGACAGCTTCTTGTCCAGAACAATTCCCAAATATTTAACCCTGTCAGTAAGTACCAACGGTACCCCTCCAATCGAAGGAGTTCTGAAGTCGGGTATCTTATATCACCTTGTAAAAAGAACCAATTCTGTTTTTCCCGGGTTGACCGCCACTCCACATGATTCAGCCCACCTAGCCACAGTATCCAGGTATCCCTGCAGAACATCGCGCAGGGTGCCCAGAAATTTGCCCCTGACTAGGATAGCGAGGTCATCTGCATAGGCAACCACCCGACAGCCATTGGCTTCCAGCTCCACAAGAAGCTCGTTGACTACCACAACCCAGAGCAGAGGAGATAGGACACCTCCCTGTGGCGTGCCCCTGCACACCTTCCTCCTTATTATGGCTCCTCCCCACTCCGCTGCGACAATTCTGCCGCATAGAAGTTTGCTAATAAATTCAACCAGAGCCGCTTCGACTCCTAAACCCATCAGAGCTCTTTCGATTGCCCCCGGTAGAACATTGTTAAAAGCCCCCTCGATGTCTAGAAAGGCACCCAGAGCATATTCTTTATGTTCTAGAGACCCCTCTATTTGCTTTACAATCGAATGGAGAGCCGTTTCCGTCGATCTGCCTTTGCAGTACGCATGCTGTGAAGCCGACAGTAACCCCCCAGGTATCCTTTCTCGTAGGTACAGGTCAATCAGCCGCTCAAGCGTCTTAAGAAGAAACGACGAGAGACTGATTGGCCTGAAATCCTTAGGTGTTACATGAGAGCCCCTGCCGGCCTTCGGAATGAAGATGACCCTAACCGTGTGCCACGACCTAGGGATATAGTTAAGCCTGAGGCAGTTAGTGTAGATGATGGCCAACCAGCGGCAGGAAATCCCTAAAGACCTTTGAAGTTGCGCAGGAATGATGCCATCCGGACCGGGTGACTTATAGGGCTTGAACGAATTTATAGCCCCGGATATTTGACTTTCCCGTAGTGGGATGGCAGGCATTTCTGCATGGCCAGCAA
Source organism: Eurosta solidaginis (assembly GCF_040869045.1). Lineage (NCBI taxonomy): Eukaryota > Metazoa > Arthropoda > Insecta > Diptera > Tephritidae > Eurosta > Eurosta solidaginis. The sequence continues at coordinate 98,401,570 of NC_090324.1, forward strand.
CCGCCGACCACGCAAGCGAAGATCCCTGCGCAACTGGGACATCGGGAAAATGATTGTCCAGTAAAAGTCTCAGGGACTCCTCGCTACTCATCGACCAGTCCCCACCATCATCTCTCAGATACCCCCGAGGGGCGGGATTCCTAGAGAGTATTTTTCTAAGCCTCGCGGATTCATTGCATCCCTCCACGTTTTCACAGAAGCTTCGCCATGAATCCCGCTTGGCTAACCTTATTTCATATTTATAAATCCCCAGACTCACCTTATAGAGCTCCCAGTCCGAGGGTAGTCTACTCCTCCTGGCTCTATTAAAGAGCCGCCTACTGGACGCTCTTAGGTCGTCAAGGGAATCAGACCACCAGGGCGGCTTGCCCTTCCCCCTGTAAGTTTTCAGTGGGCAGGACTGTTGAAAGGCGCTATTGCCTGCCAAGGTGAAGTTTTCCACCAGATCGTCTATTTCAGATTCGGACAGGTCCGAACCAGCGATAGGCGCCTCAGGCAATAGCTCTCCCAACTTCCTACAATACAAGTCCCAGTTGGTACTTTTAGGGTTCCTAAAAGATATTTTACCGGGACGTTCTTCATTCACCGAGAACTGAATATATCGGTGATCAGAGAAAGAGTGCTCGTTGAGAACCCTCCATCCAGATATCCGATCTTCCAGTTCTCTGCTAACCAGGGTGAGGTCCAAGACCTCCTCCCTTACCGCAGTAATAAAAGTCGGGTCATTCCCCCTATTACATATACAAAGTCCCTCATCTACAATAAAAGTAAATAAAGACTCACCTCTGGTGTTCGTATCCGAGCTCCCCCATATGCTATGGTGTGCATTAGCATCGGCACCTATGATTACGCCAACACCTCTCCGCCTTGCTTCAGCGGTGATTTCGCCCAGTATCACAGGCGGTGGTCCCGTTACGTCCCCATGGGGCATATACGCTGAGACCACCCACAATTCGCTACTGCCTCGCTCGAGGCAGACCGTGGTTACGTCAGCATTGCTGAAATTAGAGAGAATAAAAGCTTTAAATTCCTTTTTAATAAGCACACAGGATCTAGGCCTACCTGCCTCCCCATGCACCAAGGTGTTGAATTTTCCCGTCCTTAATCCAGAAATTTTTCCGCCGTTACTACTCAGCCACGGCTCCTGGACAAGGACAATATCCACTCCGCCTTTCTCAAGACAGAGCAACAAGTTTGCGGAAGCCGCCTTAGAATGCTGAAGATTGATTTGACGGATTTCCATCAACACCACTCTTCTTCTTCTGCACCCCATCCTTGGCGGCTTCGCCCTCGGAGACTAGGAGGTCCTCCTCCTCCCCCAACAGACGACTTACACTGATGACGGATCCCGCCATCGATGATTCGCCCTCGGAGGCCAGGAGCTCCCCCTCGGCCCTATCATCCAGACGACTAGCACTGATGACAGATCCCGCTATTGACGGGACGTCAACAGTGCTTTCGCTGTCCAAATTAGCGGAGTCAGCATCCACAACCATGGGTACTGGCTCCCCTGCGGACGCCTCCACCTCCCGAACAGTCTCTGTGGGAGAGGAACCATCCCCCCTGGAATCGGCGTGGTAGATTTTAAGAACCACACGCTCGAGGCCATAGGAGATAACTCCCCTCGTGTCAGAGAGAGGACCGGTGGACTCTGCGTTTAGCAGAATCAGCACTTGCCGACGTGGCCCAACAGCCTCCTCTACTCTGAGGACCCTCCAGTTATGCGTCGGAAGGTTCGGGTTGCAGTAACGCATTAGCTCGAGTATTTTCTCCGGCTGAGATGGCCCGGCAGGCAACCACACCCGAGCCCTCGGTCGAAGGGGGAGATCCCTCCGTTCCACGGCCTCGAGTCTGGCCCCCCTCCAGACCTCCCCTACAAAAGAAATTATTTTCTTAAAGATACAGGCCGACCGCTCGTCAGCACAAGTAATCAGTCTAAAACCATGATACCACCCCGAGTATTCGAAGCATGGCCGCGTACCTGGGCTCTCCATAACAGCGGTCATATAGGCCGCTGATATGGCGCTGGCGACCCACGGCCACTCCTCTCGGGAGATGGCACCATCCTCCCTACTCCTATCCAGGACCCCGAGGGTGATGGAGCCTGCACGTTTAGCGATTTCGCTAAACGAAATTGCGTCCCCTCCTCCTCGGGCCCTTTTTGTCGTTGAGGCATTCCGCTCATCCGACCTTTGCCGCTTCATAGCCCCCAAACCCTGCTGCTCACCCGCATCGTTCGACACCGGTGTGTGGTCGTCGCAAGCTACGACGCTCCTGGCCCACTCCAGCGTCCGGGAATGCTTCTCAGACATCTGAGCTGCATCCCTTCCGCCGTAGCGCTCCAAGATCTTCTCAGCTAAGCGCCGATCACCCAGAGCTTTCCTACGCGGCGTCGATCGCCTACCTTTCCCGGCAGGCTTCGACCCCAGGGCTCCCGTTGGGAAAGCTCCTCGCGACAGGGCTTCCTTACTAGTACTGGGCTGCTCCGTCGCATTCGTCGGACCTCTGCCTTTCCCTGTCACAGCCCCATATGGGCCTACATTGGGTATCGGTTTCGACACCCCTCCACTAACCGAACTACCCGTACCTACGGGGTTTGAAACCAAACCCCTGCGCTGATCCGTCTGATCAGCCCTTTTGACCCGCCGGGAGCTTTCCCGGCTGGCGGCGACCTGCTTCGGAGCACTCTCCGCACCTGTCGCGTCCCCCGCACCATGACGACTTTCGCCGTCACTCCTACCCTCCTCTTTCTTCGTCTTCGTGTCCATTCTAAGAAGTCCCCCCTCAAGGCCGCTATCCGGAGCCGATTGTGTAGTCGCCCTTCAACGGTCCCGTGGTTATCTATGCTGCGCAGGGAGGCCACGCGAGGGTTGACGCATTACCTTATGAGTAATGCGTTCAGAGCCAGACCGGACGCAAAGCGGGAAAATCTTCAACCGCACCTACACCACCAACTTAACGGCGACGGAGCCGGAACGTACCTTGAGGCCCGCCACGGTTTTAACGGGACGTGGGCAGGTGCAGCATTAGCCTACCAGCCATTTCGATAGGGTTTCACCCCGACCTACTAAGGTGGCAGAATACTGCACCTACCAGCCCAAAGTCATCAATTCCTATCCATAGTCAAAGTCAAGTCCCTAACAATCCGGTTCGTCACCATTGAGTACCGATCTTGACCCTTAACAGGGTCCTCCCTCCCCTGAGCTCGGCACAATGACTCAGGGGTGCGGGTTTTATCGAGTTGTCCTCTCTAGATCCGCCATTATCAGTAGAAGCAGGGGCACCTCGTGCAGGACGTGACAACCAATCACGTGTGACAATTCGTCACTATGGCCGGTCTAAGACTGATACCAGTCCCTGATCCAGAGCCTGGAACGACGTATGATATCCAAGCCAAGTATCTTAACCCCCTTACCGATAACCATCGAGGGCATGACCGTGCGCGCTTGTAGACTCCGGCGCCACCCTATCATACGCCGACGAGTCAATACGAAACCACCTGGAGAGGAACAACATCAAACCACATCTTCACAGGCGGAGCGTCCAATTGGCAGACCAGACGTGTGTCTATAGCTCGAATCTGTGCCCAGCAAGGATTTCGTACCAAGGACGAACGACTAAAACAATAATGTCCGTCATCCCGAACCTGGCAGAACGGATGATCTTAGGAATGGCCTTTCTACGGGAAAGGGGAATCACCCTCACGCTAGATGGTCAGCCGTTAGAAGTCACCTTGACCAGGAGATCAGCCGAGCTAGACACATTATGTGCAATGAACAGCCGGGATCACGTTATCAATGGTCAAAAACCGGAGCACCACCAGAAGCGATTGAGTAAAACCGGTAGCCCAATTACCGCAGCCGAACATTCGACCATCCGTAAACATAACCGACCGCTGAAGCAACGCTTCTGCCCCCGTTATCCGGCTATACAAACATACAATGTCAATTAGGATTACCGAAAAAGAGCGCCGAACGCGATATGCAATGCGCTCTCCCGCCGCCCGTTACAAAACACCGAACCAGACATATTTTACACAATAAAAGGCGACAGAGAAGAGCCCGGTGAGATTATTGGCAACCATCTTATATCCGCAGCCATGGGAAATAGTAACCGCCAACTTCGTGCCGCTGCTACCACGATCCAAGCAAAGAAGCACTTACCTCCTCGTCATGATCTACAAATTCTACAAGTGGGTGGAGTTAATTCCGGCGCGCCAAGCAACAATGGCAAGCGTGCTCAAAGCGCTACAAGAAAAGGTCTTATACCGACTTGGTTGTCCGAAAACTTTTCCCACCGACAATGGGAAGCAGTTCAGCGGAAAAGCGTTATCACCGTTTCTGAACAACCACCGCACATGGGAGTAGGAGACTCCACAAAAGGCATTAGCAGTAAATGTAGTCAGCAAAGAGGGTACAAAAATATCTTCAGCAGACATAAACTCCGGCGATATAAAGCGACGTTAAAGCGGGTGCACACGGAGGGAGCAGTACCAGTGGCCAGTCAACCGAGTCCAAATTTAAAGGGTACCAAAGTTTTTCGGTCCATATATTACCGAATACCTAATGGTCATAATGCAATCACAACACGAGGTAGATGAGAACAACGCCAATGTGTCAAGGATGGAAGAAGAAGAAGAAGGATGGCAACTTATTTATAATATTCATGAATTTTGCATTATTTTAAAATTAAATATTCTGTTAGTTTTAAGAACAATGAAATTGTAATTAAACCTGATATTTAAAAAATTTTTTCGAATTAACTTTGTTAGATATAAGTGGAATAACTCTGTATATTTTATGCCTGTTCCTCACAGCAGCTTTCCGTCAACCGAAGTAGAAGGGAGACTGTAACGTAGCGTTACAATAGTATGACCCCCACTGTAACCCTTTTTCTCCTACGCCTGAGACGCCCACTCTAACTCTTTTTCACCTACGCCTGAGAGTATACATACATAGTACATTAACAGGCAGCCGACAGCAGCAGCTACATACGAATAGAATTTGACGATAACAATAATATGCACACAGTACGCCAACTCACAGTAAATGGCAAACTGAAGTACCCAATTAGCGGTTCATTTCTAACTCGCATCATAGCAGAAGCAGTATAAAAGAGAATGAATTTGCTGTTGTCACTTCATTCCTCGCAGGTTAGTCAGAGGAAGTGGTTGCTTTATGAAGCAACCCAGTCACTCCTCCTGACTAGCTGAGTTGAAGCGTTGTCGCCTTTATGGTTTTTTCGCCCGTGTCCCAGCTATGTAAGGGGGGCTCGCCGCCGTTCGGCCAACAGATACCTTCCCCTCAGTCCTGGCTCAGACAGTAGAGCGACCCGTCGGCTAAAGGGGCTACCGCTGTGACGTCAAGGCGCACTTCCCCTCAGCCCACGGATCGACCTACAAAGACCCGGCTGGTACAACTCCGCGTCCAGCCCTGCCATCGTGCAAGCATGGAGGCGGTGGTGTCCAGCTAGCGAGCCAGCACTGGAGGCGAGTGAGCCAACCACACCACGCTAAGTGGGGGGGGGGGCGGGGATCGCCGCCTTATGACCACCCGGCCCTTTTCCCCTCCGCCCCTGCTCCGGCCGTCGACCGGTGCAGCAACTAAAGGGGCTACCGCTGTGCCGTAAGGTGCACTCCCCCTCTGCCCGTGGATCGGCCTTCGGAATTCCAGCTGGTACAACTCCGCGTCCAGCCCTGGATTCGTGCGGGCATGGAGGCGGTGGTGTCCAGCTGGCGGACCGGCATTAACCATAACTCTTTTATTCATTCCTCGCAGGTCCCTCCGCCGCCACCACTGAGACAGCGTCCTCGCAGGAAGCTGCCACCCGCAAACGCCGCTACTGGTCACCCCCCAACGACTGTTAGCCGCCGCTCGCCTCCTGCCCCTGCCATCCTTGTACGGAAAGCTGCTACCCTCACTACCCTTCAAGCGTGTGTGTGTGTGTGTATTCGCCATTAACACATAACTACTGTGTTCTTATTAAGTGGGGGTTTGTGGGACCTCTACTTGACCCTGGATTGACTGAGTGCTACCTCAGCCTTCGACAAAACCCACCTCATAGATTATTCAAAAACAATTGCGTCTTACTTTTTGGGAGGCAAAATCTATAATCAAATGTTCAAAATTCAAAGAGAGAAAAATATCAGATTCAATACAAAGCAGTGCTAAACTGTTGAGTCGATCTTCAGTCATTTTTGAGCGAAGGTAATTTTTTATCCTTTTCAAACAAGAAAAAGACCTTTCGGCGCTGCTATTAGTCACTGCCAAGGTAGAAAACATGCGATATGCGATGTCAACGTTCGGAAGAATTGTGTTCAAATCATCGGACCGAATAAACTTCATACCATTCAGTGGAGATTTCGTCTTAATATTATTTTCTTTGCAATAAGAAAAAAATGGACGAATTCGTCATCAGTTGACGGTTCCAAATCAGACGAGAACGCAGATATCAGAGCCTTCGATTCCATTCTGATTTCTTCGTTAGAAGACAATTCGCTCGCCTTGAGGATAATCATAAATTTTTTGTTGATTTTATCGTATGCCTTGCGTCTCTCTTCTAATTCCACAGTCAAATTATCTAGAATAAAATTGAAGATATTTACTCTGAAATTTTCTCTTCCGCACAGTGTCACTTCTCCACGAACCGATTCATCTGTTCTCAATTTACGTTTCCGTTTTTGTGGCTTACTGGAATGGTACTCTGGGTCTTCTGATAACTCGAGTGCTCATTTCTTGTATTCATCAAACTCATCCCGACAGTCAGAGACAATCTTTTCCAGTCCCTTGTAATGTTCAATGATTTCGGCAATACTGCATTCAACAGCTTGTAATTTTTGACTCACTGCATTGAATCTTGCAAGCAGGAAGTGCCACGAAATAGTCATAAATGAAGTTTCAAGCTTCTACAATTGAATTCGAATGTCCTTCGCTTCTTGCCGACAAATTCCTTTTTCTGTCAAATCTTCTTCAATCGCTATCAAAACTTCAATAATTTTGACATAATTATCATTCAGAATTTTAACTGCGTCGTATCGAGCTGACCATCTGGTTGTAGATAATGATTTCAAAGTGATGGGTTTTGAGGCAGCTGATTCCAGATGTTCCCAACGTTTCGTTGATGCAGTAAAAAAGTTGTACAAGCTTTGAATTGTAAAAAAAAAATGCCGCTGCTTCCGGACAATTCTACACTGCATGTACACCCACTAAATTCAGCGGATGAGCAGCGCAAGGTACGTATTCTGCTGCAGGATTTGATGCTTTTATCCGAGCTTGAAGACCATTATAAACTCCAGACATGTTTTTCGCGTTATCGTATGGTTGACCGCGACAGTCAGCAATGTCTAGTCCGAGGTCAGTCAGAGTTTTTAAAATAGCATCAGCTAATTCTATCGCCTTGTGCCCCGTGTTCTCCATGAATTTTAGAAATCGTTCAACGGAGACACCATTTTGCTGGACATATCTAAAAACGAAAGATAGCTGGTCAACGTGGGATATATCAGGGGTCGAATCTACTACGATAGAAAAATATTTTGCTGCTTTTATCTCATCTGAAATGGTAGATATCAATTTCTTCGCCATCAAACTTATGAACTCCTCACAAATCGTTTTGGATAAATAACTTGTGCTGCCACTTCCTTTGTTGCCAAATTTTTTTATGTGTTCAGCCAAGAAGGGGTCATATTCTGCAACAACTTCCAGAAACATCAAATAATTCCCATTATTTGGAAATCCCAGTTTTTCGTCACTGCCCCTGAATGGCAGTCCACGGGATGCTTAAACTTTCGCTACAGAAACAACTCGCTTTAAAACTTTCCTCCAATAATCTATTTCTTCATTCAATTGAATAACGAGCGTTTTATCAATCCTTGATTCCTGATAACTCCTTTGTTTCAGTTTCAATACGTTGTTTTTGTGGCTTGGAGAATTTTAATGCTCTTCTACCCGTTGAGTCGAATGTTTCCAATCATTGAATCCCATTTTGCAGTTGAAATAAGAATCAGGATCGAACAAAAGACATGATACACAAAACACACTTCCTTTGCTAGCAGAATAAATAAGCCAAATGCGAAGACTTGTCTCTCCATTTTGAAGATTTCTATGAAGAGATTTTTTGATAGGTATCTTACGCTTCCATCAAGATAAATTCGTTTGGATAGACTGAAATCAGCTTCAGAATTCTGTTTGCATCCATGTATTGCTATATGATCACGAATTGCATCATTAATTGTCCATTTGGCGGGATCATCGCTCAAAATCAATTGATCCAGTCCCCTAGGGTCTTGTGGGAAATTCAGATCTTTATTTTCCTGAATAGGTATGTCACATGTATGAGGATTTGATGTGACTTCTCCACTTTCGAGACTTTGACCCATAATGTACAAAAACATATAATTAAAACTCTTATATAGGTAGCACATTTTTTTCCATATTCTAACCTTCAAAATGATATGATCTTAAACCCTCATTATTAGGTGGCACAGATTTTGCAATATCATTAAATTTCAGTTCATCATTCGAATCTGAAAAACAATTTTATAGTGAAAATGTTTCGTATTGAAACTAAACTCACAACTTTTGACAGTAGGGTGCCTCCCAGGTAACGAAATCTGGCTTTCCAGCCCAGAATCTACCTGGGTTAACCTAGCTGTCGATGAATTGACTTATGCATTTTTACGTTTTTGGTTATGATCAACAACGGAGTCATTTCCTTTTCGAGGAGTTTGAAAAAAACAATCATGTTTAGGGATTTTCGACAGTAAATCTTTGTCTTTCTGCACTTTCTCGGCTGCACGTTTTTTGTTTGCTGCGCCGCTTAACTTTTTCATATTTGCACTCATTCTTCTATTTTTCATAAAAACATTAATTCACTGACACTTTTTAGATGTTTTTAACTCGGAACGACTTTTAAGATTACATAAAATGTACGCAGCGCATTGTATAGAGGCGCGAACTATTCAAATTAACCAGAAACAGAAAATATTCAGATCTTAGTTTCCTTTGAAAAAGTGAGCTCGCGCATTTCCCCGAAAAAATACTTCAATGCCTACTTGATTTTTAAATTTGAAATTTCAATTAAATTTGAATCTTTTGGGGAAAACAGATTCAAGACTACAACGACGGTGGTTTGGGCACGACACGACAAGCGACAATCAATCATGAATGCCGCTGTCGCTAGATTAGATCTATTTCTATTTTGACAGGCGACGGTCGTGGCGTCCTTTTTTCTTTTTGTGAATAAAAATCAAAATAAATGCAAATAGCCTTACATATGTGTTGAAATTTATTAAAAAAAAAAAATAAATGTAAGGCGCGATAACCTCCGAAGAGATTTTAGGCCGAGCTTCTCTTCCAATTTGCCCGTGCTCCTCTTGATTTTCCCTACAAATTGGCCGGACGGGACCTACATGTTTTATGCCGACTCCGAACGGCATCTGCAAGGCAGATGAGCTTTCACTGAGAGCTTTTTTCAGGGCAGAAATACACTCGGACCGATTGCCAAACACTGCCGAGGGGCGACCACACTTAAAAAAATTTTCTTCGAATTGAAAATCCTTATTTCTAAAATTTTGATGTTGCTTTGCCCGGGTGTGAACCCAGGGCATACGGTGTGATAGGCGGAGCACGCTACCATCACACCACGGTGTCCGCCGTTTTAATAGTTATACATTTTTTTAACACATGCAATACTTTTTTCTAAATTTTTTGTTCTTGTTTGAGCTAATGCAGAATGTCGTTGTCGCTTTCATTATAATCAGTCATCATTGCTTGGCGGCAAATATCGTCAAGCTTCAGTTTTTCGCCATTGTCGCTCGCAGTCGTCGTTTTGAATGTGGGCCGGGCTTTTCACGTCATTTACTGCACACAAGCTGCTAAAACGTAGTGTTTACATATCACTCATTTTCTGCAAGACCGGCATAAATCAAAAAAACGTGATTTTTGAGTTAATGCTGCAGAATAGTTAGTTATTTAGTATTTAGTATTTAGTTAGTATTTTGAAAAGTGCAAATGCAGCAAATGAGCGATATGTAAGTCCCACTGGGGCGAAGGTTAAGAACTGTACCAATGTTCTGAAATGTACTTTGATTAATTTTTTCTCAGTAAAAAATTGAAAAAATCTTTCATTCTTGTTGTAATATTCAAAAAAAAATTTTTTTGATAAATAAAAAAAAAATTTTATTTAATAATTTGGGAAAAATTTAAACAACTTGACATCAGGACGGACAAGGCGACAGCTGTTTCGATTATACCTTGTAAATCTCTTCAAAGCCTTTTCTCCCGGGAGTGGGAGTCGAACCCGCACTCCTACGATAGTTGAAATGGTTACAAACGCATTCAGCTACGTCATGCCTTAGTTGTTGTAGAGTTTTTCCCAATTGCCTTCTTTTGCATATTTTAATCTTTTACACATTGCTTACTTCGTATGCAATTATGTGTCAAAGCTATGCATGTTGGTATAGCGGTTTTCAAAGAAACTTTGGTATTGTTGCTGTTTTTGTTCTATTTATAGAACTACAAATTAGCCAATTTTGTCTGTTTGTATGATTTAATCGGGGATTGCCCGTATTGCTTTTTTAAATGTATGAAAACATTTATTTGAAGCAATTTTTAATTTTAGAATTTATTTAATAATAAAAAATGATTTTTGGACTAAGAGCTGAAAATAAAATTAACACAGAATAAGTATTTACGAAGTATTTATACTATTTTACTGTAACGTAGAAATAAAATAATTTTTTAACAGCCACATATTGTTTCAAATAATCTTTTCTAGTTATTTGGTGACATTTTAATACATTTCTGATAAATTTAAATTTCCATTTTTCATAACACATAGTTCAAACATGTAATAATACTACTAAGAAACCCTAAAATAACAAATTAAAATCTAATGAAATAGACATGTGCATTAAAACAATTTATTTTTTAAATCTTACAACTTACATCCGTGACATCGAAGGCATCCATCGGATACTGCAATCGACGGCTGAGTGGAATATCGCTCGTATCTCGGCTGCCAGTTCGAGAACGCCCTATCTGCGAATGTTTTTCAAAAACACCATATTTCAGTTTTTCTTTTGAAAACGACCTATCTCAGAACCCGATTAAAGAACACCCAAAATGTTTTTCATAAACGTCTCAGCTTATGTCACAAATCTATTAAATTTAAGATGAGATAGAGCGTTTTTGAAACAAGTTCTGAAATAGGGCGTTATTCCAAAATTTTCTGGGATAGGGCGTTTTTGAAACGGCAGAGATACGGCGATATTCCACTCAGCAGTCGAAAAATCAGATTATTACAAAGTTTTTGGCACGAATTTCCCATCAATAAAGTTAAATTTTACATAAAATTGTATAAGTTCTTTCGAAGGTACGTAAGTATTATAAAAATCACACATTTCTTTGATGAAAATTTGATTTTCCACACATAATACACTCACAAGTGCATTCATTAGTGAGAACAATCTTTCAGCGCCAGCAGTGCTAGTTGATAATTCAGCAAACATAAAATCATCGCCAAAATTTTTTAGCGCAGTCCAACCTGTAACCGAATCATCTTGAAATAATTTTTCAATTCTTTTTGTCATAAATGAATAAATTTCTCCACTCACTATTTAATGACTCTTCCGATCTCTCAAAAAAAGGGTAATACTGTAATAGTGGTAAAATAGTTTGCATATCACCTTACTGTATAATAAATGGATCTTTTAGTGGCGCTGCCGCTTGTTCTTCTAGTGATGCAAATATCAGTTCTGCTGCACCTGCCAATAATAAAACTGGGTATTCCAGGGTTGTAGCCTTTGGCCGTCAGGGATCAGTCGCTACTAACCTAACATCTATTAATAATTCTAGCTTAGCATCTAACAATAATAATAATACTTCAAATAAGTTCATAAAAGCACCCACCATTGTCGTAGGTAGCAATTCAAACGCAAATCTTAGCTTAGCTGTTCGATTGAAATGGTTGCATTTGTCGTCTTTTAAGCCGACTGTAAACGCTAGCGATATTGTCGACTATGTCTCACATAATGCAAACATCTCGCCTTCATTAATTCATTGTTTTAAATTAATAAAGAAAGATGCAGACTCGAGTTTGTTATCAAGATGTAATTTTAAACTTGGAGTCTCGCCTTCAATATATAATAAGCTTCTTGAGTCTTCGCTATGGCCATCGGACGTCAAAATTAAACCATTCCGTTTTTTTCAAAAAGCACAGGGCTCAACTGCAAAACCTTAGCTATATGCGGTAATATTAAAAAAAGTATAAATATCTATTATCAGAATATATCTGGGTTGAGAACGAAAACTAAAGATATATTTTTAGCCACTTCACGGTGCGACTATGATGTCTACGTCATTGTTGAGACTTGGCTTAATAATGACTTCTCTGACTCAGAATTTTTTGATCATAGTCTGTTTCAAACTTATCGAAAGGATAGAGACCCTATCAAAACAGGGCGTCTCAGAGGCGGTGGGGTGTTAATTGCTGTAAGGCGTTCTCTTCTCTCTTCTTTTGTGCCGCTTTCTAACGATGACTCTCTCTTGGACCAGCTTTGTGTCTGTATTACTGGGCCTTCGGGCAATTTATTTATCTGCGTTTCGTACATTCCGCCTTGCAGCACAGATTTGCTCTACTTTGCTCATGTTAATAATATATTTGACCTATATGAATATAATGTTGATAGTAATTTTTGCGTCCTGGGAGATTTTAATCTCAGCAAGGTTGTTTGGTCGAAATTACTAGAAGATGATATCTTAACACCTACTAATGTTCATCATCCCCATGAGATTAATTTTTTAGACACCCTTTTTAGTGCCAATTTAATTCAGATTAACAGTTTCGTGAACCAGTTAAACAATATTTTGGACCTAATTTTTGTCGATGAGAACCTCATAACTCACTTGACTGAATGTGTGTTTCCTATATATAAATAAGATATGCATCATGTAGCCCTATATTTATCTATTGAATTCTTCGACCTAGTGCCGAAAAACAATATAAATAATAATGAGTGCGCCTATAACTTTAAGGATGCAAATTACGAATCCTTAAACTCTCTCATATCTGAAATAGACTGGACATCTATTTTCTTTGCTAAAAATGCAACTGAATGTTTCGACATTTTTCTGGTAAAGATGGCTGACATATTCAGTAGGAATCTTTCTCTCCTACCAGTTAAAGTTCACAAACTACCCTGGTACAATACTAGGTTGAAAAAGTTGAAAAATCAAAGAAATAAGTACTTTAAATTATACAAGGATACCAGCGATACTGTTTTTAAAGATCAGTATACTTCCTATATGACGCAGTTCAATGTTCTTGATAAGTTTTTGTACAACAAATACGTTTCTAGAGTTGAAGATGAGTTGAAAGTTAATCCTAAATCTTTTTGGAACTATGTTCGTTCAAAGAAAGGTTGTTCTAATATACCTACCTGTGTCAAATTTAATGACATTTGCTCCAACAGTTTGGTCGATTCGGCAAATCTTTTTGCTGATTTTTTCAAATCTACGTTTGTTGTTGAGGCCGATAACTTTGATAACAGGTATCTTACTGATAGCCCCAAACCTTTAGACTTTGGGTCTCTGTCCTTGTCTGAGACCGATATTATCTTGGGTATATCCTCCTTACAGACCTCAATCAAAAATGATATTGATGGATTTTCCTCTTTTTTTTTAAGAAATGTAGTATTTCTCTTTGTGTGCCACTGTGCCACATTTTCAATATTTCGCTATCGTCTGGAGTTTTTGTTGATCGCTGGAAGCTGGTGTCTATCACTCCTATCTTCAAGTCAGGCAATAAAAATGAAGTAAAGAATTATAGGCCAATATCCAAACTGTCAACATGTTCGAAACTTTTTGAAAAGGTAGTTAAAAACAAAGTATCATTCGCTATAAATAAAATAGTCGATCCATGTCAGCATGGTTTCATTGCGGGACGTTCGACTACTACAAATCTGGCTGTTTTCTCTCAGTTTTGTGTCTCTGCGTTTAAGGATGGATGTCAAGTTGACACCATATATACGGATTTTTCCAAGGCTTTTGACACAGTTTCGCACAAATTACTTCTGTGGAAACTTGAAAACATGGGCTTTCACTCAAGCTTTCTGTCGTGGGTGAAGTCCTATTTGGAAAATAGAATATCTTTTGTTGAAATCGAGAGAACTAAGTCTTATGAATTCTCAGCAACTTCGGGTGTACCACAAGGTAGCATCCTTGGTCCTATTTTGTTCTTAATGTTTATTAATGATGTTGGCTCATGCATAAACAATTCGAATTATTTGCTTTATGCTGACGACTTAAAACTCTTTAGGAGAATCTCCTGTACTTCTGATGCATTGCGTCTGCAAGAAGATCTGAATGCTATAAATAATTGGGCCTGTCAAAATAATCTGCGACTCAATATTAGTAAATGCTGCCACATGACGTATACTAAGTCTACGAATGTGGTTTCATTCGCGTACTCGATTTCAAATGTAACTCTTGCGTCAATTAATGAGTTTCGCGATCTTGGCGTAATTTTTGACTCATCTTTTACTTTTTGTAATCATGTAAACTTTCTCATACCAAAGGCTTATACCAACTTAGCTTTCTTGCGACGATATGCCAAGGATTTCAAGGACCCATATACCAGGAAAATCTTATACAATGCCTTAGTGCGTTCCAAGTTAGAGTATGCATCAGTCATCTGGAATCCCATATACTCCTCACACTCTTTAAGAATTGAAAGAATTCAGCGCAAGTTCATACGATTTGCTCTTCAACCTCTGCACTTTGTTAATCCCCTGCCACCCTACAATGCAAGATGCATGCTTATCAATGTCTTGCCACTTGAAGTTAGACGTCTTGTTCAAAACGTAATGTTTATTTTTGACATAATATCCGGTGCCATTGACTGCTCAGAACTACTTGGGCAGTTGAATTTCAATGTCCCTAACAGAGCTCTCCGCTTTCACAGTACATTCCGCGTTGAAGTGCTGCGTTCGAATTACTTCAGTTTCGCACCTCTTATAAGAGGTCTTGTAGAATTTAATCGCCTATCCAGAAGCCTTGACCTGGACTTTGCCATGCCAAGGTCTCTGTTTAAGGCACGCATTGAGTCCTATTACTTATCTCAGTAAATCTTACTTTAAAATTGTTAAAATAGTACTAAGTTAACCTGTAATCTAGTCAGTAAGGTTGTTACCATTTGACTTAATAAAGATATGAAATATGAAATATGAATATGAAATATGAAATATGAAAACAGTTTCAAGCTTTGATCAGAAAAATTAAATCGTTTAGATATTTCATCGCGCAGCTTGATATAATAATTTAAAAGTTTACATTTAACTGCATTGATATCAATATCACCACAGTCGCTTTCCTCAAATGTTTTAAATTGAAGCCCAAAATACATTTGAGAAAGATTCAAGTACAATTTTGTATCATGGTAGTCAACTTTTAGGTCTAAATAATCGATTTTAATAAAATTTTGCAAAATACTTTTGAAGAAAACTTTAATTCGTTCACACAACTAGTGAATGTGAGTACCACGGGATTGGTACAATTTATTTTATTTATTTATTTCGCCTAGTATATAAGATAAAAACAAGAAAAAGCCTTTGTTGGTATTGTTAAGATTGTTCAGTATATCTGAAGCAGTAGATTCGTGTAATTCCTCAAAGGACATGAGCAAAAAATAATGTCTAAGTGGTTGCCATTGCCCAAGGACGCTTTTAACTGCAGCTACAAGGGAAGCCACCTTGTGCTTGACAAGCGCAACAATTGGTGTGCGTCTACATCAAATGCATCTTGAAATTCTGCAAAGTAGTTCTTATGCTTCGAGCTATGTGCGAAAAATGCGTATATATCCCTCACCACTTTCTCTAGCTGTAATGGCAATTCTCCAGAAGCAGCAGATGAGCAAAGAATATACGAGTGAGAAGTACAACCCAAATAGTTTGGCTTTTACCCCACCTTTTTCCTCTTTCATAACCGATGCGTTATCCGTTGCCAAACCAATGAGATTACCAATTGGGATTTCAAGTTCTGACAGATAACTTATTATTGTATCGAATAGTTTTTGGGCACTTCCATCGTTCCATTTCTTTAGCTTCTTCTTTTCAACAATGATCACAATAAGATTTCTTTGATTTTAAATTTGTCACATTTCGTTGTCAGATGTCGCTCAACTTATACAGAGTGTGCTTTACGTTTAATTTTCAACATAATTAAAAATCTTAATCTTAGGTCATTGTGAGCAACTTAAAGAACATCGTCAAATGCACGCAAATAAAAAAGAGTGGTAGATCCGGATTTTAGCGTAAATAGTGGTAGATCTACCACTATAGTGGTAGAGTGACAACAACGTCTGAGATGCTCACAAAATAGGAGGCCTCGACGGCATTTTATGCATCTACAATAATGCTGGGTTGTACGTGGGTTTTATCGCCCTCTCTTTCTCATTGGGTATTTACAATGATTGTAAACTCAATCCTATACTATGGAGTTCTTGTTTGGTGGACAGCCACACAAAAAAGGACCTACCTCAAAAAATTGGAGGGGGTATGCAAGCTATCAATGCTTAGCATTAGGGAAGTCCTGAAAGCAACCCCGACGGCTGCACTGTATGCCATTCTGCATATTCCATCTGTAACCCTGGTAGCAAAGAACATAGCTCTAACAACTGCATCGAGGCTCAGTATCTAGGGGCAGCTTAAGCGCAGATAATACGGCCATAGTAGTATAGCGTCATCAATTACAGGACGAACAGACTACCCGATTCCCTATCTGCGCTTCGAGGGGGCTCTTAAACCCATAATAGAGGTGGATGACTGAAGCAAGGGTGCTCAAATTGCGGACGAGGTGATACATGTGTACACAGATGGTTCCAAAGTAGTGGAAGGAGTAGGGTCTAAGGTATACTGTGCTGTTCCGGAAATAAACAGATCCTACAAGCTGCCAGATCACTGTAGCGTTTTCCAAGGGGAAATATTAGCCCTAACTAAAGCAGTAGAAACACTGGACGAGAATAGCTTAAACTGCAGCCGTGTTAGCTTTTATATTGACAGCCAAGCAGCAATTAAGGCAATAATCGCGTATAGCAGAGCATTTTAAAGTGCGTTAGAGTGTAAGATATCCCTGGAAAGAATCGGGTCGGGTAAAAGCATACATCTATATTGGATCCCAGAGCATATAGGAATAGATGGGAATGAAAAAGCTTGAAGCTTGCTCCGTAGACGGCCCAATTAGATTGAGCGAGATTAACAGGAGGGCGAGAGAAGCACATGATTGTCGATCAAGCGGGAAAGACGTGGGTCCAAGCGCGGGACTGTAAAGCGTCGAAAATTGTGAGTAGGTCTCTCAACCTTAGACTAACAAAGTTGCTTCTACCATTAAAAAGAGAGGAGTGTAGGCTCATGACGCGTATTCTGACTGGACACTGCCGTTAATTAGGCTTGGTCGAAGATAGCAGACGTAGGAAGTGCGCGTTGCAGGAGGAAACCATCGAGCCCTTTCCTGCTTATGCCTCGCGCTTGCCAGGCTAAGACTCCAGCTATTTGGAGTGATAAGCTGTCAAATCTAGAAGCAGCAAGTGGTATTTCTAGAGGACAGAGTTATTTTATAACATAGGTCCTGGTTTTTGATAGTTCAGTTTGGTCGTTAAATAAACTTCTGGTTACACTACGAACTCATTCAGTATATGTGAGGTCCTCATGGACCGGCCAGTTCAATCTAATCTAACCTAAGACACTACTTTACCTTGTCTTGGATTCCAAGCACGAATATTGACGAATCACCAGGTGAAGTAAATAAAAAAAGACACAAGATGTACGCTAACTGAAACGATATGGATATATTTTCAACGTTCAAAACAGCATATCAGTTCCACCTGAAACCAATGCAAAAGGGGGTACAAAGGAGTTTACATTACATTTAGCATCGAATAAAAATTAAAAATTTAATTTTATTGTTTTATTTATATGTTTTATTTTATTGGTATACAAAGAATTCGGCAATTTACTAGAGTGCCGTATTTGTTGTAAAAAGTTAAAATTTTAGGATGATTGCATGGTTTCCTATATAAAGTTTTATTAAACATTACGAATATGAGATGGCAGTAATTCAAGCTACACAAACAAGAATTATGTGTACTTTTAGGTGTTACATTTTCACATTTTTAGGATAACTCTATGTCTTTCACCAACCAAAAGTAAGAACCTAGTTTTGCTTAATTATATATATATTATATATATTTATTTATTTATTACGACTCTAAGAGCCTATTTCAAAACATAAAAATATGATTGCATTAACTAACATGTGTACTTAATCTAAATTTTTAAATTAAAAAAAAAATTTTAATTATGACACATGTATCACTAATACATTTAAATCTCAACGACTATATCATTTAATCGGCCTAGATTTGGTGTAGTCATACAACCGGCTGCTAAATAAGTTTCTATCACAATTTTTTATATATTCAGGTAGTTCGTTGAAGTAATTGAACCCTTTGTAAAAAAGACTATTTTGTTCCGATTCTGTTTATAATTTGGCAATTTAAAATTATTTCTCTGCCTTGTATTTATATCATGGACCTCGTAATTAAATGTAATACCTGTTCTGAGATACTCTGGCAAAATTCCGTGCTTTATATTATAAATAAATTTCATTGTGTTAAAGAATATTTGTTGTTTAACGCTCATCCAATTTAAACTTAGAAGCATGTCTTTTTTAGGGGTATCATAACGTTTGCTTAAAATAAAGCGCATTGCTTTATTTTGCATTTTTTGCAACTTATCAATTTGCGAATCTTTCATAATAAAAAATATTGTTGAGCAATAAATAAAGTAAGGCTCAACTATGGATCTATAAACCTTTACTTTGTAATAATTACTTAAGTTTTTACAAGTTCTTTAGATAAACCATACTTTTTTTGCTATTTTAATTACTGAATAGTCAACATGGGCATCAAATTTTAATTTGCAATCAATCTGAACACCCAAATATTTAATCGTATTTACTTTTTCTATTTCAATATTATTTATAGTAATAGTTTCAAAATTAGCAATGTTTTTTCTTGAAATAAGCATGTATTTAGTTTTTTCTATATTAATTTTAAGTCTGTTTGTACACAGCCAGATATAGAGTGCGTTTAAGTCACTTTGTAACTTGATTCTTTTATCATTTTCATTTTTGCCATTTATAGAAATTAGAGCATCATCAGCGAAAAGTTTTATGGAGCTGAATTTCAAAACAGAATTTATATCGTTAATATAAATGTTGAATAAAATTGGTGCAAGAACAGAGCCTTGGGTTAGGCCAATCTTAACATCCACTTCGTCTGATCGAACCAATTACTGTTCTTTGTTTGCGATTTGTTAACAAATCTTTAAACCAATCCAGTTCAACATCCCTAATACCAATTCCTTCCAATTTTCCTAATAATATTTTTTTATCTATAGTTTCGAAGGCTCTTTTAAGATCAATGAAAGCTGCTATTATCGCCTTTTTATTATTAAGTTCTTCTTTCCATTCAGCTAAAACCATATTCAAAGCTGTTTCACAGGAATTTTTTTTCTAAATCCTGATTGTTGAGGTATGAGTATATTTTTTTCTTCCAAGTATTGAACCAACTGGTTTTTTACAACAAGTTCTAAAATCTTTTCATCACTGGCCAGTGTATTTATCGGACGTAACTCCTCTGCTTTTATTGTGTTATTAACTTTTTCGATTGGCACAATGGTAGAAGTTTTCCAAATACCCGGAACTATGCCACTACTTAAACTTTCATTTATGATTTGCGCATAGAAGTATCCCAGATATGATATCATGTCTTTAAGAACACCATCTGATAACAGATTTTTACCACCCTGCTTAGATTTAAACGTCATGAAAATTTTGATAACGTCGTCTGTACTAACTTTTACAAATTTGAAAATCCCATTTAACTGAATAGGAAAATTTACTTCTGTATAAAATTCTTCTATATTATTGCAAATATCCTCAATGCTATCAACAAAATATATATTTAGGTTGTTAGCAATTTCAGATTCATTTATATATGATGTACCGTTTATCAAAATTTTCTTGAAAGAAGAGTCTTCATTAACCCTGCTTATTGCGAATTTCAAATATTTCCACATCGCTTTACTATCTTTACTATTCATCTGTATCTTATGCTCCATATGCTTAATTTTTTTAATTTTTACCAGCTTTTTATATTCTTTTTTTATGTTTCTATACTCATCCCATTCTCCGGATATTTGAGCTAGTTTATAAAGTTCTAATTTATATTTATTCATGTTGGCTAACTCATTGTCATACCATTTATTAATTAATTTTAAGTGTACTACCTTTTCATACGTTAAGTTTCGCATGGCATTTAAAATATTGCTATTAACCAGCCCTACTTTGGACTCTAAATCAATTCTATTAAAGTTGCTAAAATCGCACAAGCGCAATTGATTAATCAGTGCTTCCGTATTATAATACTCCCAAGAAGTAATTTTTTTAAGGCTTCTCATTTTTGACCTAGGACTGCTTTTAATTTTAAATTGGATGGTTTCATGATCTGATATTTGGTGTTCATCTAACTTTTCACATACTATATCGTCAGTATTCGAAAAGAGTAAATCAATTTTAGTTTTAGATGTCTCAGTTATACGGGTATCAAAATCAACTTTTTGATTCATTGAATATGATTTAAATAGATCAATTAGTTGAATGCTATATTCAAATTGATATTAAAATCACCTACAAGAATATTGCTATCTGACAGTTCGCAAGTACTACCTAGGACGTTGCGCAAATATTTAATAAAATCGGCATCACTTGTACTAGGAGAGTGATAAATCACTGCAATATGCCATTTTGGGTTGAAGTGCTTCAATTTAATAAAAATACACCAAAGATTTTTATCTATTGCTTTGTTGAATTTAATGTTATATTCAATTGAATTATGTACGTAAATCAGCACACCGCCAGTATGTCTACTATGTGAGTCGCATCGCACTAGTTTGTAAGTATGTATATTTAACTCTGAATTTGAAATTTCATTAGTGGTACATGTCTCAGCACATAATACTATAGCTGGATTTTTTATTTCAATAAGTCTTTCGAGTTCCTCTTTATTGCCTAAAATACTATTAATATTAAAGGCAAATAGGATATTGATTTCTTGATTGCTACTTTCTAGTTCTAGATTTACTTTCAATATATCTTTTATTTGCGGGGCATTCCTGACTAAAGGCAGTATGGTGTATATCCGCTTCTAATAGTTTTTTTTTTGTACAAGCTCACAACAATTTACACACTTAAAAATACTTGATGAGCAATCTTTTAAGTCATGATTTCCTGCACATTTACTACATGCTTTTTTGTTAATGCATTCAACAGCCTTATGATTAAAACCTAAACATTTAAAGCATCTAAATACTCTTACGTACTCAATGGTAATGCAAGAGTCCCACTCTATATTTATTCTCTTTTGGTGCAAAATATTTTCAAACGTCTCTGCATCTGTTTCAACAAGTGCATTAAAACATTCTTCTCTACGACTATAGTTCTCAAAAATCTTTACAACTTTAAACTCTTTACCCTCACATATACTATTCTGTTTCGTAATGAATTCTACTAAGCGCTCACTGCTTAGTCTCTCTGTTAAACCAATCACTTTAAATATTTTCTTCATTTCTCTCTTGTCTTTAGTTTTCTCTGCCTCGAACTCTTTTCCAATTTGTTCCGCTATTATCTTCTGCAGTAGTTCGCATGACTCTTTATTCTTGCATTGAACTACAAACCCTCCGTTGTTTATTTCTTTCACTCCCGTCACATGACATTCGGTTGGCTCTATCACTGTTTTTAATGCTTCTTTTGTATGTTTATTTTTCTTTGCTCTATCTTTTGGTTTAATAACAATTCTATTTTCCTTTTGTGCTACAGCTTCAGCATATGTAACTTTATTGTTATTGTTTTTGCTATTGGCATTTTGTAGAGTGGTGTTTATTTTTCGTTATTATTTTCTAATGTTTTCGATAGCTCTGTTAATATATCTTTCTTCATTTGGCAAATTTTAATTTCCACATTATGCTCAAGCAATGAGTTGAAATCTGTAATCAGACTAGTTTTCAGCTGTTGAACCTTATTAAACAAGGCTTCTTCAATTATGTCTTTCATTTCTCTCTTTCCGATTTTGTTTTGATCGCAATTTTCTATCAAATGTTTGATTTCAATAAATTTCGTATTTGTATCACATAATGTGCACTGATTACAAAACCACTTAATATTTGCGTTTTCACTCAGCAATTTGATTTCCTGTCTTTTCATATTACTACATTTAATGCAGAAAAAGCTGCCACAGCCTCCTGAGCATGGAATAGAATCGTCTATTTGTAACATTTTCACCATGCATTCTTTACACTCAGAGGGCGATATTTTGCCTTCCCTCCCGCCACTTGTAAAAAAGTTAATAAAGTCACTATCTTTCCTTTTATTTTGTTTTGTTTGATGTGGTTTATTAACACAATATTACTTTGTTAAATTAAAACCAATAGGAAAAACTTTTTTGTACATTAATATAAATATTTATACGAAGCTAACAAAACACGTCCAAACACGTCAACGTCAAACTGTTAAAAAAAAATAAGAACAATTGTATAGCGCGGTTAGGTTTTAGTAGGGAACGGTTAAAAAATTTGCGTTGTGACAAATTCAGTAAATTGTAAATTAAGCTACGCAAATATTTTAATGCTATTTTTATAGATACTAACTTTTCTGTTAACTTTTAAACTTCACTCCAGAGCCTAGATTCAGTAAGCGTCTTAAATGTTTCAACTGTACAATAACGTGACGGGATTACATGTAATTAGATACGATAAACTAGTTAACAGTGTTGTTAATTAAGTTCATGAGACTCTGCAAGCGTCTACGGGAATAATTTTACACAAAACACTTTTTCCGAAATCAAATCTCTTTTGCATTTGCTTCAAAAGCTGAATATAAAAATTATTTTTTTTTTTAAAATTCGTTGTACATTTGTGAAATTGTCGCTTTCAGATAGTATTTATAGTATTTCTGTCTTATTTCCAGTTAAAATATTTCTTGTGCCAAGATACTTAGTTTTCAAGATCTTGTGTGGCTTGACACCACAATAGTCCTGGAATTCCTTGAACTCATTGAGCTGGTTGAGAAAAATTCAAATATCGAGGTTCCAAACGAGAAGTAGTGCTTTCAGAATTTTTCATAGAATTACTTTGTAAAAAATTTTAAAGGAGTTACTTTTTGTTTGAACGTTGTCCTTCATAAACTCAGTATCTCTCGGTACGCTCGAACATAAATTAAGTGAGTGACAAGTCCACTTAATATAAAACAGATAAGTTTGATTATTTTTCATTTCGTTGTCATATTTTGTTCGCGACTGATATTCCCTTAGTATTATTCATTAAATTAATATCGTAAGCTTCGATATGTAATAGTCGATAATTGTTATCGCTGGTCAATACTATTTGTAATAACTAAACTTCTATTCTTTATTTCCTGATTTTACCTACTTACAGTAATTCATATACGATATGTACATATGTGTGTATGTATATATATACATATGTGCATATATTACTTATTACTTCTTGTACTCATTTTTGATTAGGCATTCTGTTAATAAATCAGCCAAGGTTAAACTCTAAACGGCATCGGTCATTTCGTTAATTAATATACTGTAACGAATTTACTGAAATTCCGCTTATTCCAATTCTTCTGCTAACGTTCGAATCACTAAACTGTTGAATAAATAGCTCCACTATTCAATAATGCAAAATGGCCTTTATTCAAGTACTTCAAAATACTGCTACTTCTCGACAGATAGCGTGCATAAATCAGACTGAATTCACTGATTGCTCAACTGGCGCTCTTTTATACTCTGTGCTGTGTAGCTCGCATACTTCTAGGCGTTTCTATTTCTAGAATCTACTACTTATTTATCAGCTATAAACTTATCAGCTATAACTACAGATGCACGCCTATAGCCTCTCATATGCGCGTGTATATATGAGTGATACTTGCACAAATTATTGCCTAATTTTGGGAGTATCTCAGATATATGCATGTGGTTGTGCGTTGCCCTCAGCTGCTTGTATGGACATACGGGTAGACATAATGATTGATATGTTGATGTGCATACAAGCCACTGCTTAGTATCGGCTTAGAAATGTGAGTGTCACTTAGGGTTACTAATATTCGTCCCAATACATTTTTTGGTTCTTCCAGCCGGATAAATTTTTAATTGTTCGTAAAACACCGCGAATCACGTGTTTTCTCCGTTAATTTAATAACTATAATACCACAAATATCGGTCGATTGAATTGAAACAATAATACCGCGTACCAAGTGTTATAATTTAATTCAATTTGAATTGGATAAATTGCTAAAACAACGTGGGTGGGTTAAAAGCACTCTTACACGTGCCTACGCAAACGCTAGGGGCTTTGAGAAGTCCAAGACGATAGAAAACTTAAAAAATAGACTGCATAAGTTGGAGAAGTCGAATGAATTTTTAGACATCAACAAGGCGTTGTATGAATATGCAGGGACAGACAACTTCATAGACTCAGCAGAAGATGTGGAGGAGTACGAAGAAAAATACTTCGTCGCTCATGCCATTATATCCCGTTTGATCAATGATCAACTGAGTTCCCAATCCGTGAAAGAAATTGAATCCGAAGATTCTTTTGATAATTTACTGACTCAACAAGCCAAGTTCCTGGATAACTTCAGTGCAGCAATAACTCATTCAAATGTACATCTCCCTAAAATTTCTCTGCCTAGTTTTTCTGGAAACTATTCAGATTGGCCATCATTTCGCGACCTTTTTCGAAGCGCAATTGACGAAAAGTCAAATTTCCAAAGTCATCCAAAAGTTCCGTTACCTAAAGTCATACTTACGAGATGAAGCATTAAGTAATGTTTAGCATATACCATTGATTGATAATAATTATAAAGACGCATGGGACAGGCTAGTATAGCGATATGACGAAAAGCCGCTAATTGTTCATTCCCTTGTGCAACAGTTGTTGTCTTTGTCAGCATGTAGTAGTGCCAACATAGCAGCTCTTCGTAACTTAGCCGATAAAGCTGACGAAACTGCACTCGGTTTGGACGCCCTCAATTGCAATAATCGGAACCCTTGGTTGTTAGCCATTTTGTTGGGCAAAGTTGATGAAGAAACAAAAAGGGAATGGACAAAGAAGGATGATTCTCATGTAGTTCGGTCATTTGATGAGTTTGTTAAATTTCTGTCACATTAGTGTGATGCGTTAGAATCGTGTAGTCCATCTCGTTTAGTCAACAAAAACCGCACTGCATTGGCACATTATACTCAATCAGGAGAGTCAACAGCAACAACCAATTTTTGTATTGTATGTGCAGAGCAGCATACAGTTTCTCAATGCTAAAAGTATAGCAAACGTATAGCGGAACAAGGAGGGCATTTGTAAAAGATAAGCATTTATGTTTCAATTGCTTGCGCTCATATCATAATGTAATGCCTCAATGTCGTTCATGCCTACCACTCTCTTACCGACTATCCTTGCCAACGTGGTTGAGCGTTGGGGGAATGTGGTGAAATGTCACGTTCTTCTTGACACAGGGTCTACTGTATCATTCATTGCTGTAAACTTCGCGCAACGTATCGGAATTCCACGTACAAATGCACATATTTCAGTGCTTGGTTTGTCTGCCTGTACTGCGGGAACTACACGAGGCTGTGTTCAACTTAAATTACTATCGCGCTTGTCTGACTATTTTCTTGTAATAAGCGCATATGTTTTACCTAAATTGACAACCGATATACCTACACACCGCATCGACTGATTAACCTCAGAGTGTGAACGAATTCTTAATTTGCAATTAGCTGACCCAACATTTTTCGTAAAGGGATCTGTCGATGTCATAATTGGTGCTGATCAGTTATGGACCATCTTTATAGGGGAACGCCAGCATTTTGATAAATCAATGCCTATTTCACCACCACCAGCAAAAACACAAGTTTACAAATTCAGGTCAACTTTTGGATCTGAGCAGATAAGAACGAGTCTTAACTATATTTGATATGCTGAATTCGAATCTGCATTCAGTTTTTTAAGATTGATTCTAGTTTCCGAGTTCTCGCATGATAGCACCATTGTGCTCTTATAGCAGGTTTTAAATAGTGACACTGCTTGATAAGTCATTTCAACTATAACTGTAAAATAATATAAGTGATTAGAGCAAATAAAAATGCAGAGACAGTGTTGGAAAGTTGATTCAAAGTGTTTTTGTTACGTTTGCGGTTGTTATATGATTAAAAAAAGTGGAAAAATAATAACAAATGCACTCAAAGATGCGTATCTGAACTACTTTGGTTTCATAAGTCATGGATACCGAAATTTATTTGTAACGCATGCAAAACAAAGCTGTATAAGTGGTTATTGGGAGAACGTGAGTACTTTTCCTTTTCAATGCCAGCGCTCTGGAGAGAACTTAAAAACCATGTAGATGATTGCTACTTTTGTTTGATGAAAGTTACGGGTATAAATGCAAAAAAATAAAAAAAATATTGTGACGAATATTAACAACACTAAGGAATACTATCATCTCTAAGCCGATACTAAGCAGTGACTTGTATGCACATCAACAAAGCAGCGGAGAGGAACGCATAAACGCATGCATATATCTGAGATACTCCCAAATGTAGGCAATCATAGGTGGAACAATCATTATGTCTACACATGCATATATCTTATCTGAGATGCTCACAAAATTAGGCAATCATTTGTATAAGTATCACTCACATATACATGCGCATATGAGAAACGTGCATCTGGAGCTATAGCTGGTTTTTTATAGCTGGTAAACAAATAGTAAATTCTAGAAACGCCTATAAATATGCAAACGAGGAAACCGAAGAGTATAAAAGCAACACCAGCTGAGGCATGGCAATCAGTTTGATTTAAGCACGCTATTTGTTGAGAAGTAGAAGTGTTATTGCGAATTACTTTAATAAAGGCCATTTCGCATTATTGAATAGTGGAGTTATTTATTCAAGAATTTAGTTATTCGAACGTTAGTAGAAGGTTGCCAATAAGCGGAATTGCCCTTAATTCGTTACAATTGGTGTCAGAAGAGGAATTGTTGAATAAATTCCGAAGATTGCGAATATAACTTGGACATGGCAAAGTTGAGTGAATTGAGGATCCAGAAACTGAAGAAGGAGTCGGAGAGCCCCGAATTGAATACAACTGGCAATAAGATAGAACTTCAAGCACGGCTACGAGAGGTATTGGAGTTGGAAGGGATTAATGTGGACGAGTATGTCTTTTATCCTGATGTGGAAGAGCCAGCGGCTAAAATGGAGGAGAAGATAGAGACTCCGAATCCATTGGCAACTGTTGACACTAACGCAATACTAGCAGTGTTGAAGCAAACGTCGTCACAAATATCAACCGAAATGTCATCTCAACTAGAATGGCAGGAGAACCGTATAACGTGCAAGATGTAAGAACAGAAGACACCTATTGAAGAAATGTCGTCACAAATGTCATCACAGATGGAATCCCAAGAGACACGAATAACATCTAAGATTGAAGCACAGGAGACGCGTATTTCCGAAATGTCGGCACAAATTTCAGCACAGATATCATCTTAGATCTCCACACAACTAGAAGAGCAGGAATTTCATCTAAATCATCATCATCTAAACTGGAAGCGCATATGGAAGAAAAACTAACCCAGTTTCGTAAAGGATTCAGTGGTCGACAGGATAAAATAGAGGCAGAGATGGATGCTTTGAAAGATTGGATCCAGGAATTAGCAGAGCGGTAGAGAAAAAATCCGGGCCCGGGACTAAATAACTTACGGGCCCCCTATAAAAAATTCACTAATACATTTGATTCATTTGAATTAATGACGTCTCATTCATGAATCATTATTAATGGATTACATCAAAAAATGTTTGCCACATCAAAAAAATGATTTTTTGTATGATTTAATCGGGGATTGCCCGTATTGCTTTTTCAAATGTAGGAAAACATTTATTTGAAGCAATTTTTAATTTTATAATTTATTTAATAATTTGGGAAAAATTTAAACAACATGACATCAGGACGGACAAGGCGACAGGTGTTTCGATTATACCTTGTAAATCTCTTCAAAGCCTTTTCTCCCGGGAGTGGGAGTCGAACCCGCACTCCTACGATAGTTGAAATGGTTACAAACTCATTCAGCTACGCCATGCCTTAGTTGTTGTAAGGTTTTTTCCAATTGACTTCTTTTGCATATTTTAATCTTTTACACATTGCTTACTTCGTATGCAATTATGTGTCAAAGCTATGCATGTTGGTACGGCGGTTTTCAAAGAAACTTTGGTATTGTTGCAGTTTTTGTTCTATTTATAGAACTACAAATTAGCCAATTTTGTCTGTTTGTATGATTTAATCGGGGATTGCCCGTATTGCTTTTTTTAATGGATGAAAACCTTTATTTGAAGCAATTTTTAATTTTAGATTTTATTTAATAATAAAAAATGATTTTTGGACTAAGAGCTGAAAATCAAATTAACACAGAATAAGTATTTACTAAGTATTTATACTATTTTACTGTAACGTAGAAATAAAATTCTTTTTTAACAGCCACATATTGTTTCAAATAATCTTTTCTAGTTATTTGGTGACATTTTAATACATTTCTGATAAATTTAATTATGATTATAAATTTTAATTATTCAATATAGAAGGTTTGGATAACAAAGAGTGGCTCTTCTTGCTTTTTTCGCTGCAAAGTTTTTAAAATAATATCAAGATTTAACTGGCTTGCCAAAACGGATTCAAAACAAAGCGTGGCAAGTCCTGAAATTCGCTCTTGAGATGAACACGAACGATGAAAGTTTTTGATCCTTGAAAGGACGCTGAAGGAACGTTCTGCACTAGCTACAGTGAGAGGTATAGTGCAAAAGATACCTAAAGCAACACAAATGTTGGGGAAAATTGTATACAGATTTTGAACATATGACTGGGTCGATTTATTAACCGATATCGCGCCATCGATTTTTCGATAGGATTTGGACTCAGGAAAAAAATTTCCTGCCTGCGAAAAAAAAAATGGCGAAAGGGTAAATTTTTCGACCAAAACACTCCCCAAAACCCAAAAAATATTTTTTTTGTTTTTTCAAAAAACTGTTATCGCCAATGTTTTTACAACAGATTTTTGAAACAAAATAAATATTTTTTGGGTTTTGGGGAGTGTTATGGTCGAAAAATTTCCCCTTTCGACATTTTTTTTTTGCAAGCTCCAAAATTATTTTTTCGGGTATGCGTAGTGGAACTTTTTTTCCTGAGCCCAAATCCTATCGAAAAATCGATGGCGCGATATCGGTTAACTTTCGTTCATACAAATTGACTCATGTTAATGTAGATGGCATTTAGCAATTCCAATGGTGACAGACCTTTATAAAAATTTGCTTCTTAGATGTGTTTCAAATGAATTATTTCGCATTCTAAGTTTTGAGAAAGATCCGACTTGTATTTTGAGACACATTTTGCTGCGCTTGCCCAAACCGTAGTTTTATCCATGTCTTCAAATTGCCACAAAAAGGAAAACGTCTCGCTCAAATTTCGCATAGCTGCAAATCGTTCAGTAATGCCAGTGATTACCGAATCAACGATCACCACGAATGTATTGTTTTTAAAATCAGACTCTGAATCATCTGTAATCATCTCATTTAAATTTTCTTCAGAAAATCTTTTGGGTTTACTCTTTCGAATGTCCGGAAACTTTGGCGAGATGTTCAATTGAATACTTAGCAACTGTTTTGCATTCGTTTAAAGTTGTTTCCCATTGGTTCCTCATCAACTTCAAATCAGCTAATAAGGCATCTAGATGTCGGACCTCAACATCTATGGTGGCGTCTCTAGCTTGGAGGACCAATGGCGGTAACATCTCCGTATGCTTACGCAGTCAAATTTGGCTTTTGTCTGAAAGACTATGAAGTGAGCTCGGTACTTTTTTTTAAGGATGTCCCATCGTCGTGGACCGCTGCTGAAAATAGAAGAAGAAAGTAATTGCAGCAGTACAACATTCTGCAGCATCAAGACAACATAAATTCAGACTGTCGGTTGCACAAAGCGAGTAATCAGCATTCGAGTTTTTGTCCAGAATGTGGCGTTGTGCTCCGTTATAAGCTCCTTTCATATTGGCGCCGTTATCGTACCCGTGTGCACGACAATCTTTTAATGGGATTTCATGTTTATCTAGAGTATAGCAAATTAAATCAGTGATTTCGTGGTTACAAATCACGAAAGCCAAAAACCGTTCTTGAATTGTAAAATATGTTGCTTTCGAATTGAAATGGATTTAGTGCAAAATGAACGTAGTCAACGTGACTAGCATCAGGCATAGCATCAACGATATTAGCAAAATTCTTGGCCTTGTTGCGTTGCGTGTTTTGCACAAATTTCTATAAACTCGTTCTGAATGTCTGGGGAAAGATAGTGAACTTTTAAACGTTTGTGCTGCTGTTGTAAAATTCTAACTTTCTCCAAAAGATCTCTAAGTATCGGATCATAATGGCTTATGAGATCTTAGATGCCCAAAAAATGTCCATTGCTTCGTTCACCAAGATATATACTTTCGCCTTTGAGAGCTTGCCCTCTTTCATTATTCACTGTACCGATATCGAGGTCGTTTAAATAATCTGGACTTTGATACAGAGTTGGTGGTATTGTTGGAAGACTTTTTGAAGATGAACCTTCATCAGTGTTGCGACGAAAACTTTACGATTTCCGATTCATGTAAACATACAGTTTTGTTTGATGATTTTATTGTATCCTCACTGTTCCTCGCCCAGGCAAAAAATCATTATCAATATTCGTTGCTTTTGAAATTCGGCTTAAAATTTGCACATGGAACAAATAAAGACTCTCCTGAATTAAAAAAAAATTGTCTTAGTACCTCTAAATCACGGGCCCCCTGAGAAACCCCGCGCCCGGGGGGAATCCCCCCATTCCCCCTCCCCTATCATCGGGCCTGGGAATTACAATTGAACCGCCCAATCACTTCAACGTCTAATGCGAAGTAGTAGTAGTAGTAGTTTATTTATTTTCTTATAAAAATGGAATTACAAAAGTAAAATCAAAATTAACCTAAACTAGATATAAAATAAATAAAAATTGTTTAGACAATAACAATAAATGTTGTGTGTCTTAATATCACTTATATCTAAACAAACATTTAGGAAAATTCGTTCATAATAAGACTTCTATATTTAATACAGTTACTTATATAAACGTAAAGCGAATGATAGTTACAACCTTTAAGGATATTTATTATCATCTGCAGATCTAAAACTTTCTCACCAAAACAATTATACCGAATATCTTTATATATAGGGCATATGCCAATGAAATGGTATGTGTCTTCAAAAGCATTTAGATTGCAAATAGAGCAGAGTTACGGAAGCAACGTTTTTGAAAGTTCTAGCATTAAGATTTAGCAAGTCACCCCTTGCCTGGAAGATCAGACTTATGGCATGCGCAGAATACGTATCATTAAAATAGGTGGAGTCCGTAGGAATCAAGCCGGAGTAGAGGTCATGTGACCTAGACTGGCGGGCACTTTCGATGTAGTTATCAAACTCTTTTTGAATCAACTTTTCTAGTACTATTGGAATACTAATCTTGAGCGATGCTTGGGAGAAGTCCGACTGGTGAATCATGTTAACACTCTCGTAAATGTTTTTCCACTTTTTGACCCAGTATTAACCTTGCCTTACTGCTTCCTCTGCTACAACGCGGGGGAGTTTGTTTGGAGTCAAACTTAAACAGCGTGAAATATAAAGCATGTGTGTACGCAAAGTATGTATGAATAGGGAGCATAAATAAACCTGATTCTAGGTGTATCATATAATTTGGTGTGTTAGATGGCAGAAAGATTAACTTTTTTACGAAGAAACGCAGAAGTTTCTCTACTTATTCAAAGTTATCAACGCCCATATTTGGGCACCGTAAAACATGATGGACCTACATGCGGCGTCAAAAATTTTCATCTTTTTTTGAGATACAAATGCGAGGGTTATTTATGTATTTTAACCATGTAGCATTTATAGCTGTCTTAACCTCTGCCAGTTTCGCCTCAAGGTGCTTTATGTACGATAATTTGTAGTTCAATAGAACTCCCAAGTACTTGTACTCATTAAAAATTTCAATGATCTCGCTCCCATAATTCCATTGAAAAGTAGGAGACCTGTTACGTTCCCAGAAAACTATTATTTTAGATTTGGTGAAGTTAACTCTCAAGCCCCACTGCATACTGTACTCGTAAAGCTCATTTATCATTTTCTGTAAAACTAGTGCCGAGTCGGCTAAAAGTACGATATCGCCGGCGTACATAAGAGCTTTTACTGTTGTGTCCGCAACCTGTACACCACCGGTGAGACTGTCACTTAGGTCATTTATATTTATCGACAAAAGAGTTGGACTCAGCAAGCAGCCTTGTCGAACACCTTGATTGACATTAAACGGCTCAGAAAGCACTCCATAAAACCATAGCTGACTTGATGTATCTTTATAAATGAGTCGCAGAACCTCTATAATGTGGCTGGAGAGACCGATATGAGCCAACTTGTAAAAAAGGATATTCCGAGGAATTGTGTCAAAAGCACATGAAAAATCAACAAAGAAAGCGAAAGTTTTCTTCTTCGCACTGAAGTATAAGTGTACTATACTAGTTAAATTGAACAGATTGTCCATTGTTGAATAGTTTTTGCGGAAACCCCCATGGTATTCCGTAATTAATTATATTGTTACAATCAAGCCACGCGTTGATGCGGCTCAGCAGCAAACCAGCGAAAATTTTATAAATTGAATCAAGCAGCGATAGGCCCCTGTAGTTGGATGGAAGAAAAGGGTCACCTATTTTGAAAAGGCGATTATAATAGCGCTGCGAAACGAATGAGGTACTTGTTTTTTTTAGAAAAATTACGTTAAACAAAGCCAGTAGTTCGGTTAAGAGGGATTGTGGCGCATATTTGTAAAACTCATAGCTGATACGGTCTTGGCCAGGAGCTTTGTTGTCTTTCAAACCTTTGAGTCACAAGCTGCAGCTCACGGAGCTCAAAAGGGGCATCGAGAAAAGGGTCGATTACTGAGGGCAACGTCCATTGCACGGAGGGTGCTTCATATGTATCCGACAACAGCATCTTAAAATGATTATATATATCTCCTAGCGTCAAACTACCAGTCACACTATGAGGGCGGTTTTTTAACGAGTTAGCAACTCGCCACCAGTCCTTTGAGTTTCTTACTGTATTTAATAGGTCAATTTCTTTGCATCTATATTCAAATTTTTTCTTGGAGAACAGCTTAGAATAGCTAGAACGAAGTGCAACATAAGATGCGCGAGCTTCTTCAGAACCACTAGTTCTAAGTTCATCTAAATGTTTCAACAACTCTTTGCGCGCCTTAAAACATTGGCTGTCAAACCACGCATTTTCCGAAATATATTTAGGTTTCCAACAAAAAACCGCAGCAGCAGATTTTACTTTATTTTCCAACGTTGTTACCATTACATCAGTTAATTCATCAGTATTTCTAATCCGAAGGTAAAAACATCATCCTTTGACGGTTGTGTTCTTTGCAGGTCTTTAAGCTACAGTTTGAAAAGTTCGCAGCAGTGAACAACTGGAATGCTTATGATAAAGTTGCTGCACTCTTCATGGCATTGAAAGGGCCTGCAGCTGAGATCTTACAAACCATTCCAGATTGCGAACGGAACTGTTATGAAGCATTGATCGGCGCTCTAGAGAGACGATACGGCACCAAGCATAGGAGACAGATATACCAAATGGAGTTACTGAACCGCTTCCAGGGAGCTGGTGAAACATTGCCAGAGTTTGCGTCGGATGTTGAAAGGCTGGCACATTTAGCGAATGCGGACACACCCGTGGAATACACCGAAAGGGTAAAAATGCAGAGCTTTATTAATGGAATACGGGATGTCGAAATGAAGCGAGCGACATACGCAAACCCAAAACCTACATTCGCAGAAACGGTACCACAAGCTCTGTTTCAGGAAACAGCGTCGCTTCTGTGAAAGCCAGTTTTTAAAGCACGCCGTGTGGAAGTGGAAAGGCCAGAATGGGTTAACACAATATTGGAGACGCTGAAGGGATCACAACAGAAAAATGACGAAGTTATGAAATGTTTCATGTGCGGTAACCCAGGTCACATTGCACGTCATTGCAGCACCGGTCCTGGTAGTTCCAACTTGAGTGGCCGTAAACACAAAGCTGGAGGAGATGAGCAAGAGCGTGCCAGATGTAAAGATTGAGAGCTAGCTCCAGCTGTTGAATGTCCTGTGATTTCTATCTCGCAAATTGGAAGAAAATCGAGCAGTCTTACCGCCAGAGGAAACGTGGATGACAAGGAGCGTTTACTGAATGTAGATACGGGCGCATCTCATTCCTTAATCCGATCTGATTTGGTCGACAGGAGTGTAAAGCCATTACCTAGAGCAAGGTTGCGTAAGGTCACTGGCGAGTGTAACCAAGTCCAGGGAGAAGTGATATGTAAAGTCTTAATTGGAAGGGTCACGGTTCTATACAAATTCGTTGTGGCGGAGATCCTTGATGAAGTCATATCGGGAGTGGACTTCTTAGTTGACCATGACATCAGGATCGACATGCGGAGAAGGACTATGCGCTATGAGAACCAGGATGTGCCACCTAACTTCAGTTTGGAAAAAGGGTTCAGCAGTAATCGAGTACTGGTGGAGAAGAGTCGACAAAGACTACGAAAGTCAAAGGT
Organism: Eurosta solidaginis; assembly: GCF_040869045.1. Lineage (NCBI taxonomy): Eukaryota > Metazoa > Arthropoda > Insecta > Diptera > Tephritidae > Eurosta > Eurosta solidaginis. The sequence continues at coordinate 98,436,386 of NC_090324.1, forward strand.
AAAGGTTGATGGAACGAATGGGCCAAACAAATCAAAATCAAAGATATCTGCGAGAGAAACACTGGCATTGACAAACCCAAATGGATGCACTAAAACGAAGGAAAGAATTTCGCAGAAAGAATGCAAGGGTGGTTTCAAGCCAGGGCACACTACTGTTGGGAAGCGTCGGAACGATACTGATTATGCAAAGCCAATCCGTCAAGCGCAAGCTCTACGAAGTAGTTCAAAGGCCAAACTACAGAGTGTGAGGGAACGAACTAGGGTAATGAGTAGTACGATGAAACACAGGTACGACGAGGACGAAAATTCTGAAGGTTTCTTGGAGGGAGATTTGGTACTGTAATACACCCCTCACCGGCGGAAAGGTGTTCCATCCAAATTTCGGTGCAGTTGGGAAGGCCCGTACAAATTTGTGAAGAAGATCAGTGATACCATCTACCGCATACAAACCATTGGGAAACCACGAAATAGAAGGGTTCATTTGGAGATGCTAGCAGCGTTTAGACCGAGAAATTTGTCTTATCGGGACGATCAGACTTAGGTGGAGGGCAGTGTGACGAATATTAGTAACACTAAGGCATACTATCATCTCTAAGCCGATACTAAGCAGTGACTTGTATGCACATCAACAAATCAATCATTATGTCTACCCATATGTCCATACAAGCAGCAGAGAGGAACGCACAAACACATGCATATATCTCAGATACTCCCAAAAGTAGGCAATCATCGGTGGAACAATCATTATGTCTACACATATGTACGTACACGCAGCGGAGAGAAGCGCACAAACACATGCATATATCTTATCTGAGATCACTGTTGTCACTCCTAAAATCTATTTAGTGGTAGATTTTCAAAAAAAAGGGTGGTAGATCTCCTAAAAATATTGGTAGAATTTTCAAAAACATTAAAACCAATTTTTTTCAAATTATTATTATTCAACCATTAAAACGAACATAACAACTTCAAGTGCATTAACAACATATATATAAACATCTGTATGAAGAGTATGTGTATACTGTATAGGCTTTAGACCTTATCAAATAAAAAAATATAATTAAATAAAGTGGGACTCTCACCTAGTTTTTAATTCTGAAGTTAGTAGTCGGTAGTTTTTAGGAGTTTTTTTTAATAACCTATTTGAATAAGTATCAAAGAACTAATCTTAAAAGTTTGAAAATTTTTTTACTACAAAAACCTTAACAGCTGTAATTGATAATCAAATGCGAACTACCGACCAAGAACTTTAACAAACCATGTGTGGATACGACTAAAGTTAATTTACAGTCTCCAAATATTCCATTTTTCATAACACATAGTTCAAACATGTAATAATACTACTAAGAAACCCTAAAATAACAAATTAAAATCTAATGAAATAGACATGTGCATTAAAACAATTTATTTTTTAAATCTTACAACTTACATCCGTGACATCGAAGGCATCCATCGGATACTGCAATCGACGGCTGAGTGGAATATCGCTCGTATCTCGGCTGCCAGTTCGAGAACGCCCTATCTGCGAATGTTTTTCAAAAACACCATATTTCAGTTTTTCTTTTGAAAACGACCTATCTCAGAACCCGATTGAAGAACACCAAAAATGTTTTTCATAAACGTCCCAGCTTATGTCACAAATTTATTAAATTTAAGATGAGATAGAGCGTTTTTGAAACAAGTTCTGAAATAGGGCGTTATTCCAAAATTTTCTGGGATAGGGCGTTTTTGAAACGGCGGCAGAGATACGGCGATATTCCACTCAGCAGTCGAAAAATCAGATTATTACAAAGTTTTTGGCACGAATTTCCCATCAATAAAGTTAAATTTTACATAAAATTGTTTACATTTAACTGCATTGATATCAATATCACCACAGTCGCTTTCCTCAAATTTTTTAAATTGAAGCCCAAAATACATTTGAGAAAGATTCAAGTACAATTTTGTATCGTGGTAGTCAACTTTTAGGTCTAAATAATCGATTTTAATAAAATTTTGCAAAATACTTTTGAAGAAAACTTTAACTCGTTCACACAACTAGTGAATGTGAGTACCACGGGATTGGTACAATTTATTTTATTTATTTATTTCGCCTAGTATATAAGATAAAAACAAGAAAGAGCCTTTGTTGGTATTGTTAAGATTGTTCAGTATATCTGAAGCTGTAGATTCGTGTAATTCCTCAAAGGACATGAGCAAAAAATAATGTCAAAGTGGTTGCCATTGCTCAAGGACGCTTTTAACTGCAGCTACCAGGAAAGCCACCTTGTGCATCTTGAAATTCTGCAAAGTCTTTCTTATGCTTCGAGCTATGTGCGTAAAATGCGTATATATCCCTCACCACTTTCTCTAGCTGTAACGGCAATTCTCCAGAAGCAGCAGATGACCAAAGAATAGACGAGTGAGAAGTACAACCCAAATAATTTGGCTTTTACCCCACCTTTTTCCTCTTTCATAACCGATGCGTTATCCGTTGCCAAACCAATGAGATTACCAATTGCGATTTCAAGTTCTGACAGATAACTTATTATTGTATCGAATAGTTTTTGGGCACTTCCATCGTCGATTTCTTTAGCTTCTTCTTTTCAACAATGATAACAATAAGATTTCTTTGATTTTAAATTTGTCACATTTCGTTGTCAGATGTCGCTCAACTTATACAGAGTGTGCTTTACGTTTAATTTTCAACATAATTAAAAATCTTAATCTTAGGTCATTGTGAGCAACTTAAAGAACATAGTCAAATGCAGGCAAATAAAAAAGTGGTAGATTTTTAAAAAAAGTGGTAGGATTGGTAGATCCGGATTTTAGCGTAAATAGTGGTAGATCTACCACTATAGTGGTAAAGTGACAACAACGTCTGAGATGCTCACAAAAGAGGATGCCTCGACGGCATTTTATGCATCTAAAATAATGTTGGGTTGTACGCGGGTTTTATCGCCCTCTCTTTTTCATTGGGTATTTACAACGATTGTAAACTCAATCCTATACTATGGAGTTCTTGTTTGGTGGACAGCCACACAAAAAAGGACCTACCTCAAAAAATTGGAGGGGGTATGCAAGCTATCAATGCTTAGCATTACGGAAGTCCTGAAAGCAACCCCGACGGCTGCACTGTATGCCATTCTGCATATTCCATCTGTAACTATAGTGTTAACTACTTTGTACTCTTTACTTTAATTTTTAAAATAATTTTAATTGAGTTTTCGTGTTAACTTAAAATTTTGAATAACTTCAAAAAAAGAAAATTCTAATTAGTTGGAAAATATCTAAACTCAAAAATAAACAAAAATAAATTTATATACTTAAAATCAAAATAAAAGATTTTTTAAATATCAACTTGAATGTTGATATATTCGCCAAATTATATAGTGTTAAACTATATTTTTATTAAAAATTTATTTCACAGTCAAATTAAATATTTTCACATTTTAAAAATTCTAAAATATCTGATTTGAAAATTTTCATTTTGAAATAACATTAAAAGTAAAATAACATAAAAATAATTTACAAAATTAAAGTATATTTTACAAAGTAGATAACCCTACATATTTATCAGCATATTAAATATATATTCAAAAATATAGACTTGAGAATTAAAACTTGAGTGACTTAATTTTTTTTTTTGCTTATGTTGCAATTTTTTTTTGTGTGGTTATTTGATTAACTTTTTAACTGCAACATTATATTTTAAATTAATATTCCTGTGCTACGATAATTTGTGCACCACGACAAATTTTAACGACTCAATTTTAAAATAAACATTTTGAGTTAAAATTAACTGCATCGTGCAAATTACTATAAATGAATATACATTATATATCGTGCACATATATTATACATTGTACTAAATTTTTCGAGTGAATTTAACAAACTATATTATTATCGATATTTACGCCTTATTCGAAGATTTTGAAATGCAACAACAAATATTCAACTACAAGAAATTTAAAATATATCAACATAATGTAGCGACAATACAACATAATATCAACCATCAATTATAACAACGTTATAGCATCAACAACATATTTTTTTTTTCGACCTTTTTACCATAACATCAATGTCCATTAAAGAAAAGAGCAATAAAAACTCTAAAAAACAACATACTACGATTAAAAACAATGGTTGAGTTATCCACTTCACTACAACAAGAGCTATTACAACAATTTTACGCACAATACACACAAGAACGGATTTAAAGTATAAGACATCACGATGAAAATGATGAGATTTATAAAGAAAACAACAAAGCCATTGCATAAATAACAAAGCGATGTATTTAATTGTTATCACGTCCAAAAACGCAATTTATTCCCTTAAATCTCTACAATCATCAATCAACTACTTATTAATTTTAATATTTTTTTATTAAATTTAATTTTGTGTAAGTATAATTTTTATTTTAATATTAAATTAAAAATTTTTCAATTATAATTTAAATTAAAATTTTAAACCTTTTAAATTTTCAAATTTATTTTAAGATATTTTTATATTTTAACAATTTTAATATAAATTATTTAAATTTTTTTTTTTAACTCCCTTTCCAAAAAAAATTCTTTAATATTTTCTAATTTTCAAATTTTTCATTAAATTTTTTTTTTTCATATGGTTCTACGTTCACCAATACGAACCCGTAATTTTACAAATTCGGAAAATCAAAACAACAACTATACAAGTAACACAATGACTCACAATATAACTCAAAATTCTAACATTAATACAACACAAAACAACATCTCTAATACAACACAAAATACTTCAACACAAGATAACTTTACAAATTTTCCTTCTACTAAATCTATTAAATTACCACAATTTTGGAAAGATTGTCCTGATGCCTGGTTTTTGCTTGTTGAAGGACAATTTGAAATTAACAATATCAATGATGATAATTTAAAATTTCAAAATATTCTAATTACTCTTCAACGAGATACTATATCTAAAATTTTAGATGTTATTAACCCTCCTCCTCTTTTTAATAAATATGATACAATCAAAAAAATTCTATGTGAAAGATTTTCTCTTAGCGAAGAAAAACGATTAGAACAATTATTTTCAAAAACTGAACTTGGTGATCGTTCACCATCTGAATTATTCAGATTTATGAAATCACTTATAGGTTCTGACTCCATAGTTAGTCAAGAATTACTCTTTAAATTGTGGGTTCATAAATTACCACAAGAAATACAAATTCATTTGACTTCCAATAATAATCAAAACAGAGATGAAATTATTATTTTAGCTGACAAACTTTTTGATTTAATCAATAAACCACATTCTTCCAAATCTCCTGTAGTCTCAAGTATAAATAATAATATTTTAGAACAATGCGTTAAAAATTTAACTGAATTAACCACGGCTATTTTTCAAAATTTAAATAAAATTTCTAATGATATTAATCAATTACAAATCCGTTCAAGATCTAAAGATAGAAATAGATCTAAATCTCGAAATTTTTCAGGATCAAGAAATTTTTCAAACAATCGTAATTTTAATTCACAAACAACTATTTGTTGGTATCACAAAAAATTTAAGAATAACGCTCTCAAATGTATACCCCCATGCAATTTTAATCAAAATCATAATTCAAATTACGAACAAAATTTAAACTGAAACGATCCATTATGACGGTGACGGATAATGGAACTATTATTAAACCTACTCGTCGCCTATTCATATTTGATAAATTTAATTTTCTTATCGATACCGGTGCAGTTGTATCAGATATTCCCTTTTCTAAATTTAAAATTTATAAAAGAAATTCGGATCTTACTTTGACTGCAGCAAACGGTTCTTCAATTGAAACTTTCGGTACAAAACTACTTAAAATTGATTTAGGTTTAAGAAGAGATTTTGAATTTCCATTCATTATTGCGAACATTGATACACCAATTTTAGGAGCAAACTTTTTAGAAAAATTCGGAATTATTGTCAATATTAAAAATAAAGAAATAATGGATTCTACTACAAAAATTAAAGTTGCTGGATCTTCTGGATTTTCTGATATTTTCTCACTCAAAATTCCTATTGTCGAAAATAAGTTTTCAAAATTACTTAATGAATTTCCATCTATTACCTGTGAACCAGATTATACTAAAAAAGTTAAACACCATACGGTTCACAGGATAGAAACAAAAGGTATTTTACCATTTTCGAAACCCAGACGTCTTGATCCAATCAAACTTAAAATTGCTAAAGCTGAATTTGAATTTTTAGTTAAAACGGGTATATGCAGACCCCCAAATTCTCCTATTGCATCTCCACTTCATCTCGTTCCTAAAAAAGAACCAAATGATTGGAGACCTAGCGGAGACTATCGAAGACTTAATTTTATTACTACACCAGATCGGTATCCTTTACCACATATTCACGATTTAACAATTGATTTAAAAAACAAACAATATTTTTCCAAAATTGATCTTGTGCGTGCTTACCACCAAATTCCAATGGCAGAAGAAGACATTCATAAAACTGCAATAACTACCCCTTTTGGAATGTTTGAATTCGTAAGAATGCCTTTCGGTTTACGAAACAGTGCTCAAACTTTCCAACGCTTTATTAATGAAGTATTTTCTGATTTCGATTTTGTATTTACATACATTGATGACATTCTTATTGCCAGTGATAATGAAGATCAACATATAAATCATTTAAAATCAGTTTTCAAAAGATTTGAAGAATATAATTTAAATATTAAACCTTCAAAATGTACTCTCGGTGTAAATAAATTAAATTTCTTAAGTTACGAAATTTCAGGCGAAGGTATTAAACCATCTTTAGATAGAATTGAAATCATAACAAATTTTGAAAAACCAATTTCTATAAATAAATTACAAAAATTTTTAGGTATGATAAATTACTATCACAGATATATTAAAATGTTAGCAACAGAACTTAGTCCTCTTCATGAAATGTTAACACATGCAATTAAAAACAAACTCAAACAATTAAATTGGACAAATGAAACCATAACAGCTTTCGAAAATGTTAAAATACTTTTTGCTAAAAATACTTTACTTACACATTTCGACAAAAATGGTACTTTATCATTAGCAGTAGATGCATCAAATGTTGCTATTGGAGCTGTTCTTCAACAAACTAGCAATAATATACTAGAACCCTTAGCTTATTTTTCAAGAAAATTAACTACAACAGAAACTAAATATTCAACATTTGATCGTGAACTTTTGGCAATTTATAATTCAACTAACCTTTACCCGCGGCCCCGTCCGCAAGGAAAATTTTAAATATATGGGCTATTCGCGTTAGCCTGCTTATTATCTGTTTAAAATTTTGTTTTCTGTCTAATGCATTTTATTTTTGTAATTGAGTAAAAAAAAGAACTAAATGAGCTGATAACCTGATAGGATCCCAAATGATCCCGAAATTATCCAGAAAAAGCTACGAAATGACCCCAACGCTATCGCGGACGCATCCCGAAAACCATCCAGAAATGCCCCGAAAGGGTCTCCAAAAGTTCCCCGAATAGTCCCAAAAAACCCGAAATGAGAGCGACACGATTCTAGACGTATCCAGAGAACCACACAGAAATGATCCCTGAAGGTGTTCCAAAATGATCCCGAAAAGGTTCCGAAATGACCCTGACAGGCTCCCGGGCGGATCTCAAAAAACACCCAGAAAATATCCAGGAAGGGTCCCTAAATTATCCCGTCTAACTCCAGAAAAAGTTCCGAAATGGCTCCGAGGGGATCCACGATGGATCGGGAAAACCATACAGAAATGATTCCGGAAGGATTCCAAAATGATCCCGAAATAGTCCGGAATTGACCCAGATGGGATCCCGCACAGATCCAGAAATGATCCCGGAAGGGTGCAAAAACTATCCCGGAAAAGTAACAAAAAATCCCGAAATGGCTCCTACGGCATCCCGGACGGATCCAGAAATGATCTCGGAAGGGTCCCCAAATGATCCCAAAATGGTCCCGAAATGACCCTGATGGATCCGGCAAACCATCAAGAAATTATGCCGAAAGGGTCCCAAAATGATCCCGAAATAATACAGAAAAAGTCACGAAACGACCCCTAGAGGATCCCCAAATGATCCCGTATTAGCCCCGAAAAGGTCCCGAAATAACCCCGACGGGATCCCGGACAAATCCCGAAAACCATCGAGAAATGATGCCGGAAGGAATCCCAAATGATTCCGTAAAAGTCCCGCATTGATTCCGATGGGATCCCGAACGGATACCGAAAATCATCCAGAAGTGATGCCGGGAAGGTCCTAAAATGATCACCTAATAGTCCCGAAATGACCCTTAAGGGGTCATGGACGGATCCCATAAACCATCCAGAAATTATCCCGATATAGTCCCGAAGAAGTCCCGAAATGACCCTGACGGGATCTCGAACGCACCCCTAAATGACCCTGACGGGATACCGGACAGATCCCGAAATCCATCCAGAAATTATCTTGGGAGGGGACCCCAAATGATCCCGAAAAGTCCCGCACTGATTCCGAGGAGATCCTGATCGGATACCGAAAACCATCCAGAAGTGATGCCGGAAAGGTCCTCAAATGATCACCTAATGCCAAAATGACCCTGACGGCATCCCGGACTGATCCCAAAATCCATCCAGAAATGATCTTGGGGAGGTCCCAAAATTATCCCGAAATAGTCTCGGCAAAGTTCAGAAATTACCCTGACGGGTTCCCGGACGAATCCTGAAAGCCATCTCTAAATGATCCCGAAAAAGTCCCGAAATGACCTTGACTGAACCCCGAAAGGATCCCGAAAACTATACAGAAATGATGCCGGAAATGTCCTCAAATGATCACCTAATAGTTCCGAAAAGACCCTGACGGGATCCCGAACGGATCCCGACAACTATCTAGAAATGATGCCGAAAGGGCCCGCAAATGATCCCGTATTAGTCGAGAAAAAGTCCCGAAATAAACCCGACGGGATGCCGGACGAATCCCAAAAACCATCCAGAAATGATGCCGGAAGGGACACCAAATGATCCCGAAAAAGTCCCGCAATAATTCCGACGGGATCCTGAGCGGATACCGAAAACCATCCAGAAGTGATGCCGAAAAGGTCCTCAAATGATCACCTAATAGTCTCAAAATGACCCTGACGGCATACCGGACAGATCCCGAAATCCATCCAGAAATGATCTTGGGAGGGTCCCAAAATTATCCCGAAATAGTCTGGGAAAAGTCCAGAAATTACCCTGACGGATCCCGGACGAATCCTGAAAACCAATCTTAAATGATGCCGAAAAAGTCCCGAAATGACCCTGATGGGACCCGGAAAGGATCCCGAAAACTTACCAGAAATGATGCCGGAAAGGTCCTCAAATGATCTCCCAATAGTTCCGAAAAGACCCTGACGGGATCCCGAACGGATCCCGACAACTATCCAGAAATGATACCGAAAGGGCCCGCAAATGATCCCGTATTAGTCGAGAAAAAGTCCCGAAATGACCCCGACGGGATGCCGACGAATCCCAAAAACCATCCAGAAATGATGTCGGAAGGGACCCCAATGATCCCGAAAAAGTCCCGCAATTAGTCCGACGGGAATCTGAACGGATACCGAAAACCATCCAGAAGTGATGCCGGAACGGTCCTCAAATGATCACCTAATAGTCCCAAAATGACCCTGAGGGCATCCCGGACAAATCCCGAAATCCATCCAGAAATGATCTTGGGAAGGTCCCACAATGATCCCGAAATAGTCTCGGAAAAGTCCAGAAATTACCCTGACGGGTTCCCGGACGAATCCTGAAAGCCATCCTTAAATGATCCCGAAAAAGCCCCGAAATGACCCTGACAGGATCCCGAAAGGATTCCAAAAACTATCCAGAAATGATGCCGGAAAGGTCCTCAAATGATCCCCTAATAGTTCCGAAAAGACCGTGACGGGATCCCGAACGGATCCCGACAACTATCCATAAATTTTGCCGAAAGGGTCCACAAATGATCCCGTATTAGTCGAGAAAAAGTCCCGAAATGACCCCGGCGGGATCCCGGACGAATCCCAAAAACCATCCAGAAATGATGCCGGTAGGTATCCCAAATGATCCCGAAATAATCCCGAAATGACCTCGTCGGCATCCCGGACGGATACCGAAAATTATCCAGAAATGATGCCGGAAAGGTTCACAAATGATCCCCTAATAGTCCCGAAATTACCCTGATGGGATCCCGGACGGATCCCGAAAACCATCCAGAAATGATGCCGGAAGAGCCCCCAAATGATCCCGAAAAAGTCCCCAAATGACCCCGACGATATCCCGCACGGATCCCGAAAACCATCCAGAAATGATGCCGGAAGAGCCCCAAATGATCCCGAAAAAGTCCCCAAATGACCCCGACATACTCCAGAAAAGGTTCCGAAATGGCTCCGAGGGAATCAACGACGGATCGCGAAAACCATACAGAAATGATTCCGGAAGGATCCCAAAATGATCCCGAAATAGTCCGGAAATGACCCAAATGGGATCCCGTACAGATCCAGAAATGATCCCGGAAGGGTCCAAAAACTATCCCGGAAAAGTAACAAAAAATCCCGAAATGGCTCCTACGGCATCCCGGACGGATCCAGAAATGATCTCGGAAGGGTCCCCAAATGATCCCAAAATGGTGCCGAAATGACCCTGATGGATCCGGCAAACCATCAAGAAATTATGCCGGAAGGGTCCCCTAATGATCCCGAAATAAAACAGAAAAAGTCACGAAACGACCCTTAGAGGATCCCCAAATGATCCCGTATTAGCCCCGAAAAAGTCCCAAAATGACCCTGACGGGATCCCGAAAGGATTCCGAAAACAATACAGAAATGATGCCGGAAAGGTCCTCAAATGATCCCCTAATAGTCCCGAAATGACCGTGACGGGATCCCGACAACTATCCAGAAATGATGCCGAAAGGGTCCGCAAATGATCCCGTATTAGTCGAAAAAAAGTCCCGAAAGGACCACGACGGGATCCCGGACGAATCCCAAAAACCATCCAGAAATGATGCCGGTAGGTATCCCAAATGATCCCGAAATGACCTCGTCGGCATCCCGGACGGATCCCGAAAATTATCCAGAAATGATGCCGGAAACGTTCCCAAATGATCCCCTAATAGTCCCGAAATTACCCTAATGGGATCCCGGACGGATCCCGAAAACCATCCAGAAATGATGCCGAAAGGGTTCCCAAATGATCCCGTATTAGTCGAGAGAAAGTCCCGAAATGACCCCGACGGGATCCCGGACGGATCCCGAAAACCATCCAGAAATGATACCGGATGAGCCCCAAAATGATCCCGAAAAAGTCCCCAAATGACCCCGACGAGATCCCGGACGGATCCCAAAAACCATCCAGAAATGATGCCGGAAGAGCTCCCAAATGATCCCGAAAAAGTCCCCAAATGACCCCGACGATATCCCGGACGGATCCCGTAAACTATACAGAAATGATCCCGGAAGGGTCCCAAAATGATCCCGAAATAGTCCCGAAAAAGTCCCGAAATTACCCCGGCGTAATCCCGGACCGATCCCGAAAACCATCCAGAAATGATCCCGGAAGGGTCTCGATATGACCCTTACGGGATTACAAATAAGGTGAAGCTAATTATAAAACCATGTTAATAAGGCAGCAGGCGCAATGGAGCGAATAAAAAGTTAGATAGAAACATACAGGTAAAGCTAATAAAAGCGTGCTAATAAAAACAATTGATGGAGGGCGGATGGCGGGAGTAGAGGAGAGGACCACTGATCGTTCCTCCAAAATTGTCTAGATCTCGTTCTGTATGTACCAGATACCAAAAACTATTGATTTAGGAGAAAATTTAGATTGAGTTATAACAATTTATGGATTTTACACCAGAGGAGGAGATAAAGGGGGGGCGGGTGGAGGGTGTCACTGCTTACTTTGTAAGCCCTCGACTTATTTGACCCCTTGAGTCTGTGATATTGGTGAAGGCCAGTATACGTAAAGTTATAATGTGTAAAAATTATGAAAAATAATTTCTCGAAGGGGTCGTGGGACCCCCATCCCTCTTTCCACGTTCGAAAAAAATTTCGCTAGTAGACTACTGTCTGTGTCCCAAATTTCATCAAAATCCGTGTAGCCATTCTGGCGTGATTCAGTCGCAAAGACGAAAAAATATAATAATTAAATTATAACTGTTCCTAGGGGCGCGGGACCACGCCCCTTTTGAAAAATATATAGCTAGTAGATCCTTCTAGACTATTGGCTATATGTGTGCACAATTTCATCCAAATCGGTCCAGCCGTTCTTGCGTTATTGAGTCACAAAGACAAACGTCTGGACAAACATCCAAACATCCAAACATCCAAACATCTTAACATCCAAACTTTCCCATTTATAATATACTAGCCTTTACCCGCGGCCCCGTCCGCAAGGAAAATTTTAAATATATGAGCTATTCGCGTTAGCCTGCTTATTATCTGTTTAAAATTTTGTTTTCTGTCTAATGCATTTTATTTTTGTAATTGAGTAAAAAAAAGAACTAAATGAGCTGATAACCTGATAGGATCCCAAATGATCCCGAAATTATCCAGAAAAAGCTACGAAATGACCCCAACGCTATCGCGGACGGATCCCGAAAACTATCCAGAAATGCCCCGAAAGGGTCTCCAAAAGTTCCCCGAATAGTCCCAAAAAACCCGAAATGAGAGCGACACGATTCTAGACGTATCCAGAGAACCACACAGAAATGATCCCTGAAGGTGTTCCAAAATGATCCCGAAAAGGTTCCGAAATGACCCTGACAGGCTCCCGGGCGGATCTCAAAAAACACCCAGAAAATATCCAGGAAGGGTCCCTAAATTATCCCGTCTAACTCCAGAAAAAGTTCCGAAATGGCTCCGAGGGGATCCACGATGGATCGCGAAAACCATACAGAAATGATTCCGGAAGGATTCCAAAATGATCCCGAAATAGTCCGGAATTGACCCAGATGGGATCCCGCACAGATCCAGAAATGATCCCGGAAGGGTGCAAAAACTATCCCGGAAAAGTAACAAAAAATCCCGAAATGGCTCCTACGGCATCCCGGACGGATCCAGAAATGATCTCGGAAGGGTCCCCAAATGATCCCAAAATGGTCCCGAAATGACCCTGATGGATCCGGCAAACCATCAAGAAATTATGCCGAAAGGGTCCCAAAATGATCCCGAAATAATACAGAAAAAGTCACGAAACGACCCCTAGAGGATCCCCAAATGATCCCGTATTAGACCCGAAAAGGTCCCGAAATAACCCCGGCGGGATCCCGGACAAATCCCGAAAACCATCGAGAAATGATGCCGGAAGGAATCCCAAATGATTCCGTAAAAGTCCCGCATTGATTCCGATGGGATCCCGAACGGATACCGAAAATCATCCAGAAGTGATGCCGGGAAGGTCCTAAAATGATCACCTAATAGTCCCGAAATGACCCTTAAGGGGTCATGGACGGATCCCATAAACCATCCAGAAATTATCCCGATATAGTCCCGAAGAAGTCCCGAAATGACCATGACGGGATCTCGAACGCACCCCTAAATGACCCTGACGGGATACCGGACAGATCCCGAAATCCATCCAGAAATTATCTTGGGAGGGACCCCAAATGATCCCGAAAAGTCCCGCACTGATTCCGAGGGGATCCTGATCGGATACCGAAAACCATCCAGAAGTGATGCCGGAAAGGTCCTCAAATGATCACCTAATGCCAAAATGACCCTGACGGCATCCCGGACTGATCCCAAAATCCATCCAGAAATGATCTTGGGGAGGTCCCAAAATTATCCCGAAATAGTCTCGGCAAAGTTCAGAAATTACCCTGACGGGTTCCCGGACGAATCCTGAAAGCCATCTCTAAATGATCCCGAAAAAGTCCCGAAATGACCTTGACTGAACCCCGAAAGGATACCGAAAACTATCCAGAAATGATGCCGGAAATGTCCTCAAATGATCACCTAATAGTTCCGAAAAGACCCTGACGGGATGCCGAACGGATCCCGACAACTATCTAGAAATGATGCCGAAAGGGCCCGCAAATGATCCCGTATTAGTCGAGAAAAAGTCCCGAAATAAACCCGACGGGATGCCGGACGAATCCCAAACACCATCCAGAAATGATGCCGGAAGGGACACCAAATGATCCCGAAAAAGTCCCGCAATAATTCCGACGGGATCCTGAGCGGATACCGAAAACCATCCAGAAGTGATGCCGAAAAGGTCCTCAAATGATCACCTAATAGTCTCAAAATGACCCTGACGGCATACCGGACAGATCCCGAAATCCATCCAGAAATGATCTTGGGAGGGTCCCAAAATTATCCCGAAATAGTCTGGGAAAAGTCCAGAAATTACCCTGACGGATCCCGGACGAATCCTGAAAACCAATCTTAAATGATGCCGAAAAAGTCCCGAAATGACCCTGTTGGGACCCGGAAAGGATCCCGAAAACTAACCAGAAATGATGCCGGAAAGGTCCTCAAATGATCTCCCAATAGTTCCGAAAAGACCCTGACGGGATCCCGAACGGATCCCGACAACTATCCAGAAATGATACCGAAAGGGCCCGCAAATGATCCCGTATTAGTCGAGAAAAAGTCCCGAAATGACCCCGAAGGGATGCCGGACGAATCCCAAAAACCATCCAGAAATGATGTCGGAAGGGACCCCAATGATCCCGAAAAAGTCCCGCAATTAGTCCGACGGGAATCTGAACGGATACCGAAAACCATCCAGAAGTGATGCCGGAACGGTCCTCAAATGATCACCTAATAGTCCCAAAATGACCATGAGGGCATCCCGGACAAATCCCGAAATCCATCCAGAAATGATCTTGGGAAGGTCCCACAATGATCCCGAAATAGTCTCGGAAAAGTCCAGAAATTACACTGACGGGTTCCCGGACGAATCCTGAAAGCCATCCTTAAATGATCCCGAAAAAGCCCCGAAATGACCCTGACGGGATCCCGAAAGGATTCCAAAAACTATCCAGAAATGATGCCGGAAAGGTCCTCAAATAATCCCCTAATATTTCCGAAATGACCGTGACGGGATCCCGAACGGATCCCGACAACTATCCATAAATTTTGCCGAAAGGGTCCACAAATGATCCCGTATTAGTCGAGAAAAAGTCCCGAAATGACCCCGACGGGATCCCGGACGAATCCCAAAAACCATCCAGAAATGATGCCGGTAGGTATCCCAAATGATCCCGAAATAATCCCGAAATGACCTCGTCGGCATCCCGGACGGATACCGAAAATTATCCAGAAATGATGCCGGAAAGGTTCACAAATGATCCCCTAATAGTCCCGAAATTACCCTGATGGGATCCCGGACGGATCCCGAAAACCATCCAGAAATGATGCCGGAAGAGCCCCCAAATGATCCCGAAAAAGTCCCCAAATGACCCCGACGAGATCCCGCACGGATCCCGAAAACCATCCAGAAATGATGCCGGAAGAGCCCCAAATGATCCCGAAAAAGTCCCCAAATGACCCCGACATACTCCAGAAAAGGTTCCGAAATGGCTCCGAGGGAATCAACGACGGATCGCGAAAACCATACAGAAATGATTCCGGAAGGATCCCAAAATGATCCCGAAATAGTCCGGAAATGACCCAAATGGGATCCCGTACAGATCCAGAAATGATCCCGGAAGGGTCCAAAAACTATCCCGGAAAAGTAACAAAAAATCCCGAAATGGCTCCTACGGCATCCCGGACGGATCCAGAAATGATCTCGGAAGGGTCCCCAAATGATCCCAAAATGGTGCCGAAATGACCCTGATGGATCCGGCAAACCATCAAGAAATTATGCCGGAAGGGTCCCCTAATGATCCCGAAATAAAACAGAAAAAGTCACGAAACGACCCCTAGAGGATCCCCAAATGATCCCGTATTAGCCCCGAAAAAGTCCCAAAATGACCCTGACGGGATCCCGAAAGGATTCCGAAAACAATACAGAAATGATGCTGGAAAGGTCCTCAAATGATCCCCTAATAGTCCCGAAATGACCGTGACGGGATCCCGACAACTATCCAGAAATGATGGCGAAAGGGTGCGCAAATGATCCCGTATTAGTCGAAAAAAAGTCCCGTAAGGACCACGACGGGATCCCGGACGAATCCCAAAAACCATCCAGAAATGATGCCGGTAGGTATCCCAAATGATCCCGAAATGAACTCGTCGGCATCCCGGACGGATCCCGAAAATTATCCAGAAATGATGCCGGAAACGTTCCCAAATGATCCCCTAATAGTCCCGAAATTACCCTAATGGGATCCCGGACGGATCCCGAAAACCATCCAGAAATGATGCCGAAAGGGTTCCCAAATGATCCCGTATTAGTCGCGAGAAAGTCCCGAAATGACCCCGACGGGATCCAGGACGGATCCCGAAAACCATCCAGAAATGATACCGGATGAGCCCCAAAATGATCCCGAAAAAGTCCCCAAATGACCCCGACGAGATCCCGGACGGATCCCAAAAACCATCCAGAAATGATGCCGGAAGAGCTCCCAAATGATCCCGAAAAAGTCCCCAAATGACCCCGACGATATCCCGGACGGATCCCGAAAACCATCCAGAAATGATGCCCGAAGAGCCCCCAAATGATCCCGAAAAAGTCCCCATATGACCCCGACGAGATCCCGCACGGATCCCGAAAACCATCCAGAAATGATGCCGGAAGAGTCCCCAAATGATCGCGAAATAGTCCCGAAATGATTCCGGAATAGTCCCGAAAATGTTCCAAAATAACCCCGACGGGATCCCGGACGGATCCCGTAAACTATACAGAAATGATCCCGGAAGGGTCCCAAAATGATCCCGAAATAGTCCCGAAAAAGTCCCGAAATTACCCCGGCGTAATCCCGGACCGATCCCGAAAACCATTCAGAAATGATCCCGGAAGGGTCTCGATATGACCCTTACGGGATTACAAATAAGGTGAAGCTAATTATAAAACCATGTTAATAAGGCAGCAGGCGCAATGGAGCGAATAAAAAGTTAGATAGAAACATACAGGTAAAGCTAATAAAAGCGTGCTAATAAAAACAATTGATGGAGGGCGGATGGCGGGAGTAGAGGAGAGGACCACTGATCGTTCCTCCAAAATTGTCTAGATCTCGTTCTGTATGTACCAGATACCAAAAACTATTGATTTAGGAGAAAATTTAGATTGAGTTATAACAATTTATGGATTTTACACCAGAGGAGGAGATAAAGGGGGGGGGGGGGGGGCGGGTGGAGGGTGTCACTGCTTACTTTGTAAGCCCTCGACTTATTTGACCCCTTGAGTCTGTGATATTGGTGAAGGCCAGTATACGTAAAGTTATAATGTGTAAAAATTATGAAAAATAATTTCTCGAAGGGGTCATGGGACCCCCATCCCTCTTTCCACGTTCGAAAAAAATTTCGCTAGTAGACTACTGTCTGTGTCCCAAATTTCATCAAAATCCGTGTAGCCATTCTGGCGTGATTCAGTCGCAAAGACGAAAAAATATAATAATTTAATTATAACTGTTCCTAGGGGGCGGGGACCACGCCCCTTTTGAAAAATATATAGCTAGTAGATCCTTCTAGACTATTGGCTATATGTGTGCAAAATTTCATCCAAATCGGTCCAGCCGTTCTTGCGTTATTGAGTCACAAAGACAAACGTCTAGACAAACATCCAAACATCCAAACATCCAAACATCTTAACATCCAAACTTTCCCATTTATAATATATATTAGATTAAACATTTTAAACATTTTCTTGAAGGTAGAACTTTTACAATTTATACTGATCATAAACCTTTAATTCATGTTCTAAATTCTAAAGTAGATAGATCTCCTCGTCAACTACGTTATCTTGAATATATTGCTCAATTTACAAATGATATTCAATATATACGTGGAAAAGACAACATAGTTGCCGACACACTTTCCCGTATTCCAGAAATAAATGCAATTTCAACTCAAGATATAAATTTAGAAACTTTATATAAAGAACAACAAACTGATACATTTTTACAAAAAACCATTTCTGATCAAAATTCTAAAAATAATTTAAAGGAAATTCATATTCCAATTATTAATTTAAATATATGGTGTGATGTTTCTTTACAACCTTTTCGACCTTATGTTCCACATTCTATGAGAAGAATTATATTTGACAAAATTCACTCATTATCTCATCCAAGTATAAGAACAACTAGAAAATTAATTCAAAATAAATATTATTGGCCTAACATGCGTAAAGAGATTAACGATTGGACTTCATCTTGCATCAATTGTCAAAAATCCAAAATTTCAAGACATACTAAATCTCCTATCCAAAAAATTCAAATACCATCAGGCCGTTTTGAACATATTCATATGGATATTGTTGGACCTCTTCCAGTTTCAAATGGAAATTGTTATATTTTAACAATTATTGACAGATTTTCACGTTGGCCTGAAGCTTATCCGCTTAAAGATATTTCAACAAATACTATAGTAAAAACTTTTATTCAAAATTATATACCACGATTTGGTATACCATTAAATATTACAGTAGATCAAGGTTCACAATTCATCTCAAAATTTTTTACAGAATTAACTAAACTTTTAGGTTCTCATAAAATTCATACATCTCCTTACCATCCCCAAGCAAATGGCATGATAGAGAGATTTCATCGAACTTTAAAAGCAGCAATTATAGCATCAAACGACTCGGTTCATTGGTCTGACATTTTACCATTCATTCTACTTGGTTTACGAATTTCTATTAAAGAAGATTTAAAATGTTCATCTGCTGAACTTGTTTATGGCCAAACACTTAGAATACCTGGTGAATTAATTATTTCAAATAGTAATAAAGAACATGATTTTTCTAATGACGCTCTTCATAAAATAAGAGAATATTTTTCACTTGTTCGTTCTAAAGTTTTTCATCATAACAAAGAAAATGTTTTCGTTCCTAAACAATTAGAAAATTGTGAGTATGTTTTTGTTAAAGTTCTTCGTAAATCTAATTTAGAATCACCTTATGAAGGACCTTTTAAAGTTATATCTAAGAAACATAAAACATTTACAATTCAATACAATAATACTATTAAAAATATTTCAATTGATTTACTTAAACCAGCAAACATACTTATTAACACTAATTTAAATACAAATACATTAAACAACAAAATACAAAAAAAGGTTACATTTAATATTAATTAATAATTTGTTTGTTTCAAATTTTCTTGGAGGGGGAGTAAATATAGTGTTAACTACTTTTACTCTTTACTTTAATTTTTAAAATAATTTTAATTGAGTTTTCGTGTTAACTTAAAATTTTGAATAACTTCAAAAAAAGAAAATTCTAATTAGTTGGAAAATATCTAAACTCAAAAATAAACAAAAATAAATTTATATACTTAAAATCAAAATAAAAGATTTTTTAAATATCAACTTGAATGTTGATATAGTAACCCTGGTAGCAAATAACATAGCTCTAACAACTGCATCGAGGCTCAGTACCTAGGGGCAGCTTAAGCGCAGACAATACGGCCATAGTAGTATAGCGTCATCAATTACAGGACGAACAGACTACCTGATTCCCTATCTGCGCTTTGAGGGGGCTCTTAAACCCATAATAGAGGTGGATGACTGCAGCAAGGGTGCTCAAATTGCGGACGAGGTGATACATGTGTACACAGATGGTTCCAAAGTAGTGGAAGGAGTAGGGTCTAAGGTATACTGTGCTGTTCCGGAAATAAACAGATCCTACAAGCTGCCAGATCACTGTAGCGTTTTCCAAGGGGAAATATTAGCCCTAACTAAAGCAGTAGAAACACTGGACGAGAATAGCTTAAACTGCAGCCGTGTTAGCTTTTATATTGACAGCCAAGCAGCAATAAAGGCAATAATCGCGTATAGCAGAGCATTTTAAAGTGCGTTAGAGTGTAAGATATCCCTGGAAAGAATCGGGTCGGGTAAAAGCATACATCTATATTGGATCCCAGGGCATATAGGAATAGATGGGAATGAAAGAGCTTGAAGCTTTATTAGATTGAGCGAGATTAACAGGAGGGCGAGAGAAGCACATGACTGTCGATCAAGCGGGAAAGACGTGGGTCCAAGCGCGGGGCTCTAAAGCGTCGAAAATTGTGAGTAGGTCTCTCAACCTTAGACTAACAAAGTTGCTTCTATCATTAAAAAGAGAGGAGTGTAGGCTCATGACGCGTATTCTGACTGGACACTGCCGTTAATTAGGCTTGGTCGAAGATAGCAGACGTAGGAAGTGCGCGTTGCAGGAGGAAACCATCGAGCCCTTTCCTGCTTATGCCCCGCGCTTGCCAGGCTAAGACTCCAGCTATTTGGAGTGATAAGCTGTCAAATCTAGAATCAGCAAGTGGTATTTCTAGTGTTTGCCAAGAGGACAGAGTTATTTTATAACATAGGTCCTGGTTTTTGATAGTTCAGTTTGGTCGTTAAATAAACTTCTGGTTACACTACGAACTCATTCAGTATATGTGAGGTCCTCATGGACCGGCCAGTTCAATCTAACCTAACCTAAGACACTACTTTACCTTGTCTTGGATTCCAAGCACGAATATTGACGAATCACCAGGTGAAGTAAATAAAAAAAGACACAAGATGTACGCTAACTGAAACGATATGGATATATTTTCAACCTTCAAAACAGCATATCAGTTCCACCTAAAGCCAATGCAAAAGGGGGTACAAAGGAGTTTACATTACATTTATCATCGAATAAAAATTAAAAATTCAATTTTATTGTTTTATTTATATGTTTTATTTTATTGGTATACAAAGAATTCGGCAATTTACTAGAGTGCCGTATTTGTTGTAAAAAGTTAAAATTTTAGGATGATTGCATGGTTTCCTATATAAAGTTTTAATAAACATTACGAATATGAGATGGCAGTAATTCAAGCTACACAAACAAGAATTATGTGTACTTTTAGGTGATACATTTTCACATTTTTAGGATAACTCTATGTCTTTCGCCAACCAAAAGAAGAACCTAGTTTTGCTTAATTGCAATAAGAACAATTGTATAGCGCGGTTAGGTTTTAGTAGGGAACGGTTAAAAAATTTGCGTTGTGGCAAATTCAGTAAATCGTAAATTAAGCTACGCAAATATTTTAATTCTATTTTTATAGATACTAACTTTTCTGTTAACTTTTAAATTTCACACCAGAGCCTAGATTCAGTAAGCGTCTTAAAAGTTTCAACTGTACAATAACGTGACGGGATTACATGTAATTAGATACGATAAACTAGTTAACAGTGTTGTTAATGAAGTTCATGAGACTCTGCAAGCGTTTACGGGAATAATTATACACAAAACACTTTTTCCGAAATCAAATCTCTTTTGCATTTGCTTCAAAAGCTGAATATAAAAATAATTTTTTTTTAATCAATTCGTTGTACATTTGTGAAATTGTCGCTTTCAGATGGTATTTATAGTATTTCTGTCTTATTTCCAGTTAAAATATTTCTTGTGCCAAGATACTTAGTTTTCAAGATCTTGTGTGGCTTGACACCACAATAGTCCTGGAATTCCTTGAACTCATTGAGCTGTGTTAAGGGGGTTGGTAGGATAAATTTACCTTCTTTTCTTTCTTGTATGTGGCTGCTGCGGATGCTGTGATGAGGCGATGATATGGTGGCGGTGTAGCGGCGGTGGCGATAGATCCTGTCCAGGTGTATCAACCACTTGAACACAGGTATCTCGATGATGGTTAGTATGTGCACAAATCACTTGCAGGAAAATGTAATTCGTGCAGTATGTAGGGATACGCACGCCGAAATCGTGATAATTACTCAAGGTGAACTATACAACTTGCAAACCGAGTGAAAAGGCACTTTATAGTGTTAAATAAAAACTACTTTCTTTAATCTGAGGAATTTCTACAATTTTAATGTCACACGCGGGTGGAGAAAAATTTCGAATTATAAGAAAAATGAAATGTCAAAACAATAATAAATGTATGTATATATGTACATAGTCACATCTGTCAACCCATTGTTGGGGTTGCCAGAGAAGTGAAATACGCTCGCGCGTTAGCGTAAAATACAAACATTTCAAATTCTTAAATTTAATAAATATGTACGTAATATATGATATTACGTATTTGTACGTGCAAATAATTCAGAATGCGTACTTATACGTAAAAGGTACATATGTAAATAAATTCAATATAAAATTCAGGTAAATTCATTTAAATTCATGTTTAGGTTTTCTTAAGCCTAATTCTATTAAATAGAAGGGTTGGCTGTTGGCGACTACGACAGTCGCTCAAACATCGTCCCCGCCCTAGGCGCGTTCAGCGGCTAGAGCCTCTTGCAGCTCTTGAAGAGTCCGTAGCGCATCTCGTAGGAGGAGGTCAGACACCTTTCCCCTGAAAGTGGCAGTTTGCAGCCCTTGAGCGGTGCACCGAACGTTGCGTCGAGCGGCAGTAGATGCTGGCGGTTGTGCTTCGGTAGCTGGACGAGACCGAGAGATAGCTGGGCGAGAACGGGGTCGCACGGTGGGGGCAGAGGGTACCTGAGGTGGTACTACTTGGCGACCAGGCCGGGGTGCCTGGGTATGACGTGGGATGCTCGGGGTTGCATCCCGTCGATGCAGCAGAGAGTGATTTGCATACATACGCGGCATCGTCGGTAGTCGATTTGCAGCGGAGGGCTGCGCGCGACCACTGCTGACCGCAAGGAGTTTCGGGGGGCCCGTTGCTGATCGCGATTCATGACAATCTGAAAGTATAGTTGTAAATGCCTTTTAGGTGAAAGAAATGTTAAGGCAGGGAGTTTCAGTTGGCATTATGTTGCGAAATACGACTATTAGTGACGGCGATGTGGTAAGAGTGGACAGAGGTGGTTTGAGAGTAGCTACGATTCTCCGGGGTTGCCCGAGATGGTGGGCTTTCAGTCTGGGGGAGGAAACAGAGCTTAACAAGTGGTCGTGTGAGGGTGCCGGTTTGCGTACGAACGTCAACAACACGTATATGGCCGTCAGGACCTGGATGTATTTTTTCAATACGTCCAAGGCGCCATTCAGTCGGAGGAAGTGAGTCGTCGTGAATGCAGACACACTCACCGACCTTGGGTTCGGGTTGTGGATTTTTCCACTTCTGCCTTTTTTGGAGATCCTTTAGGTAGTCTTCCTTCCACCTTTTGCTGAATTGATGAGGTAGGCTTTTTACCCTGTCCCATCGGTTTATAAGAGATAACTCCGCGTGATCCACTTCAGGGATAGCGAGGAGGGGGCCACCTCTGAGAAAGTGGCCGGGGGTCAGCGCGGTAAACTCTGTGGGATCTGGGATAAAGGTGAGATAGGACGAGAGTTTAATACGGCTTCAATTCTTACCAAGAGGGTGGTAAATTCTTCAAATGTGAACTTGTGGGCTCCTGCAGTCTTCTTGAAGTGCAGTTTGAAACTCTTCACTGCAGACTCCCACAAGCCGCCCATATGGGGAGCTCCGGGCGGAATGAATTTCCAATTGATGCCCTGGGGAGAGTATTTTGCGATTACTTCTTGAGAGGCAGTTTTCATGAGGTCAACGAACTCGTTTCCGTCGCTCTTTTAGCTCCAATAAACGTTTTGCCGTTGTCACTCATCATTGTGGCAGGATATCCACGACGTCCGACGAAGCGAGCAAATGCTGCGAGAAAGGCATTTGTTGTTAAGTCCGAGCACAGCTCAAGGTGGATAGCTTTTGTCACGAAACAGACAAAAACGGCCACGTAGCCTTTCAGTAAGGTGTGAGACCTTAGCAAGGAGGCTTTTATTTGAAAAGGCCCCGCAAAGTCGACACCGGTAGTGGTAAAAGGCGGAGCGTATGTGCATCGTTCCGGGGGCAAGGCCGACATGATTTGCGATCGCATTTGCTGCTTGTGGAGGGTACAAGTTTTGCACTGATGTATGCATCTCTTTATGAGGGGTTTTGGCGTGGAATATAGAGATCCTGTCTCAGGCATTGCTGCATTAGACGTATTTCGGCGTGGAGGAGAAGTTCGTGGAGGTACTGTATATAGAGGACAGCGAATCTAGATTTCTCCGATATAATAACGGGGTGTTTTTCACTGTAAGTCAACGTCGAATGAACTAGTCTACCATGAACCCTGAGGAGCCCGTTTTCATCGAGGTATGGGTTGAGGGTTAGTAGAGAGCTTCTTTTATCAATGGGTTTTCCATTTCCTAAGCATGCTATTTCGCGAGGAAAATATCGGGTTTGCGTTAACGTCATAAGTTTATTTTTCGTTTTGCGGAGATCTTCATGAGATAGAGAGGGAGTGTAAGCGGGTTTAATGCCTCGAATTCGGTCCTTGAGATTACTAATGAACCTAAAAGCATATGCCATGACACTGAGGGCGCGAGGAAAAGAGGAAAATCGATCCAATACATCGGTGTCATCTTCAGCTGAGTATAGTACTTCGACTCGGCGCATTTCAGGCGGGTTGATGCTGCGGGTAGATGGGTTTGGCCAAGCTTCGGGGGTCTGGGTCAGCCACGCAGGGCCATTCCACACAGCGAAGAATTTGCCAAGTCCATGGGTTTGCATCCTCGTGTGCCCATATCTGCTGGATTGTCGCGACTGCCTACATGCTTCCAGGAGGCGCTTCCGACGAGATCCATAATTTCAGCTGTTCGATTGGATACGAAAGTTTTCCAAGCGTAGGGAGGCTTTTCGAGCCATGCTAACACAATTTCCGAGTCAGACCACATGTAAAGACTTTTAAGGGAGAGTTCAAGATGGGATTGTACGACGGCGATTAGTCGGGCAAGGAGTAGAGCTGCACATAGTTCTAGTCTTGGAAGACTGGTAGTGCGAAGAGGGGCAACCTTGCCTTTAGCGACCAGAAGGTGGGACGACGTGGTGGCACCGTGGGTTGTTCGCAGATATATGGTGGCGCAATATGCTTTTTCTGACGCATCGCAGAAACCATGCAGTTCAACCTGCTGGTTCGGGATGTAGTCAACCCATCGAGGTATCTTTATATCTGAGATGTTGGGTAAATTTTTTGCAAACTGCGTCCATTTAATGAAGCGGAGGGGCTTCACTGGTTCGTCCCAGCCAGTTCCGTCTATCCATAGCTCTTGGAGTAAAATCTTGGCCTGAATCATAATCGGCGTAAGCCACCCTGCGGGGTCAAAAAGTTTTGCGACCGAGGAGAGAATTTGTCGTTTTGTACTAGCGGACGAGAGGGGTATTGAGTCCACTGTATACGAAAACGTGTCGGTCAGAGCGTTCCACTGTATGCCGAGAGTTTTGGTGTTGCTTGCTTTCTCGAATTCCAAAAGATTGGTATCTAGCAAGTCCTCTTCTTTGATGTTTTTTATTATACTAGGGTGATTGGCCGTTATTTTCCGTAATGGAAATCCTGCTGGCGCTAACGCTTGGATGACTTGGGAGAGAGATGTTTCAGCAGAGAGAATTTCATGGCTGCCAGAGAGAATGTCATCTACATATGTTTCTTTCGTCAAAACAGGGACGGCTTTGGGGAAAGTTTCCTTTACATCTTTGGCCAGTTGGTGAAGAGTACGTATGGCGAGGTAGGGGGCACAGTTCACACCAAATGTGACTGTTTTCAGACGATAGTCTTTTATGTGGTCGCTCGGAGATGAGCGAAAGACGATCCTCTGATAGTCTCTGTCGTCTTCATGCATTATGATTTGACGATACATTTTTTCTACGTCTCCGTTAAAAACAAATTGGTAGGTACGCCACTTGAGAATCAGAAGCATCAGATCGGGCTGGAGGGTAGGGCCGGTATAAAGAACGTCGTTGAGCGCATGTCCAGATGCCGACTTCTTTGAGGCGTTAAACACGACCCGCACCTTTGATGTCTTTTTCTCGGGTTTGACAACTGCGTGATGAGGAAGATAAAATGAGAGGCATTTTCCTCCGTCAAATTTTTCATAGGAGCGGGTTTCCTCCATATGATCAAGGGTGAGGTATTCTTCTAGAACACTATCATATTGAGTCTTTAAATCCCCTTTCTTCTGCAGACTTCTCTCCATTCCAAGAAACTGGCTTAGAGCCGAAGACCGAGAGTGGGATAATGAGATTGACTCTGGGAAGCTGGGTTTAAACGGCAGCCTTACGATATAACGACCGTTATCATCGCGTGAGGTTGTGGCTGCATAGAAATTTTCGCAAAACTCGTCTTCTGGGATTATTTGGGGTTTGGTGGGAACTTCCTCCAATTCCCAGAATTTACGCAATAGAGAGTTAAGATCTTCGTTCGACACTTCTGACACTTGCATGCAGAAAGCGTTTACCATCACAGGGGCTCTACCGCTCAGAATCCATCCAAAAATGGTTTTCTGCGCTAGAAGATGGGGGAAAGTTTCTCAACGCCATTTTGGATGATTTGCGGTATTACATTACTGCCTAGGACGAGATCTATTTGCGAGGGAGAGTGACAGTTCGAGTCTGCGAGGTTGAGGTGTGCCCATTTTGCTTGAAGCTCGCTAGTGAGCTTAAGCGAGGGGAGCATTTTTGTTAGCCGGGGTAATACTATTGCCTCTGCACTTATTCTGGTTTTAAAATCGGGTGATACCAAAGTCAGAGAGCACAATTTGTTTGAGGTCTGAACTACCTTGCCGCCCATCCCTGATATTTCAAATCTAGAGGGTTTGAATGGGAGCTTGAGTCTATCGTGGGCTCTGGTAGAGATAAAGGTTCGTTCAGATCCCTGATCCACAAGAGCTCGTAGTTTAAAAATTTCTCCTTTATGCTCTACGGGAACGATAGCCGTGGGTAAAATTATTTCACAATCGTTTTCGGAATAAAACGATTGCACTTGGCTTTTCTGCGAGCATGAAGGGCTTTCATCCAGAGCATTGGCTTGATCGGGAGTATTACCGGGTGAGACTGTGGAATTCGTGGTCGCGGCTTGTGAGGCTGTCCTTTGCAATCGTGAGGGTTGTCTTTTCGGCACTTGAGATGTGTCTTCGTGAAGAACTGAGTTGTGCCGATCTTGACATTGATTGCAAGTTTGAGTACTGGAACAGTCTTTCAATATGTGTGACTGAGAGAGGCAATTGAAACACATATTGTTTTCCATCACAAACCTTCTGCGATCAGAGGTCGACAGCTTCTTAAATTTGAAGCAACTTATAAGGGGGTGAGATGAGGTTTTACACATAGCGCACTTGTACATTGTTCGCTGCTCTGTCATATGAGATTGGGTGTGGGAGGTCGATCTATTTTGAAAGGGATGCGACTGCTGGGGTTTGAATGGTGGCCTAGCTTGTGGGGTGGCTTTAAATTTATTTGGTCGCCATTGATCGACTCGCTCTACGACTTCATATCGAGTTGTGAGGAACTGGTCCATTTGGGCCCAGTTAGGAAGTTCTCTTCTTGAAGTCAGAGACTGCTCCCATAACGTGACTGTATTTTCCGGGAGTTTAGAGGTCACGAGATAAATAAGTATGGGGTCCCAGTTATCTGTGGAGACTTGTTGCGTGGCGAGAATTTGAAGGCAATTATTTACCGACGATTGCAACCTTTGAATGTCTTCACTGTTTTCGGTAGTGATAGTTTTTAAGTTCATCAGGGCCCATATTTGGTTATCTACGAGAACTCGTCTGTTCTCGTATCGGGCCTTTAGG
This sequence comes from Eurosta solidaginis, assembly GCF_040869045.1. Taxonomy (NCBI): domain Eukaryota; kingdom Metazoa; phylum Arthropoda; class Insecta; order Diptera; family Tephritidae; genus Eurosta; species Eurosta solidaginis. The sequence goes on from NC_090324.1 coordinate 98,463,974, forward strand.
GCTTCCCACGCTAAGGCAAAGTTGTCGTCAGTCAAGGGAAATTGGTTGACTATTTGAGCTGCCTTTCCTTGTGTTTTGTATCTGAGGTGATACAATTTTTGTGCTTGGGAGAGTTTGGGATGGTTAATATAAACGGCTGTGAACATGTCACGAAATGAGGGCCATTTTTCATAACCACCTTAAAATATTTCGGTATCGCAGGGAGGGATTTTTAGCGAAATACCGGAGTTATCGGGTGGACCTGTTGTGACGGTAGGGGGCGCAGGGGCATTTGCTTGTTTAAGCAACTGAAGCTGGTCTTCGATCTGGGCTTTCGTGTCTTCGTACGCTATGAGACAGGACCTGTATTTGCTATTAGCAGATGTTGGAAAATCTTCGGGCAGGTCCTCATCTGGGGTTTCGACAATTTTATCGAAGACGGTTTGGACTCTATTCCAGAATTTTTCTATGTTTGAGTTTTTTATTTTGAGTGAGGACTCCGTGTTGTCTTGGAGGGACATCGACCTAAACCGTGCACAATATTCCATAAAATTGTCCGTTTCGGATGTACATTTTTTGGGGGCAGACGAGATTTTAAACCTTTAAACTCCTTGAGTTTTGGAGCCACCTTTTTTGGTTTCATCGTCACTCATTTTGAGATTAGTTTTATGACGCTTAGAGTTGAGAATTAACAAAAAATTTAACTTCAGAGAGAAAACTTTTTTTTTTTTAAGAGAGAGTATTTGCTTTTAACTATGTGAGGGAGTTACGTTAAAATATTCACGTTAAATAGCAAGAGAGAGTACTTTTCAAAACCAAAAAAAAGTTTTTAAGTTAAATTTATTTGAGGGTGAGACTGAGAAAATTTTACCACTGTGCTGCGTTTGCACTATATTTAATATATGTATATGAGGGTGGTTTAAATATACGTGGGAAAAATTATGTGAGATATATGTATATATACGTATTAAAGTATCTCGGGGGTAAATTATTATAATATTGATACGTATGAGATTATATAAAAATGTGTATTTTTTTTTTTTTTTTTTTGTGACTTAGAGGAGTCTTATTTAGCTTCGATTTGTTGGACTGTAGGGGCTTTGAGGAGAGAGAAATTATTAGCTTATCGAAATTCTTAATGGGGATTGAGAATTTATAGCGTGCAAATTTAATGCGAGAAAAGTGCTATAACACGCACTGCACCACTCTTGTACCACTGTGCACGATATTTTATTACACCGCTTACGTCGTATTCTTTCTTTTATATATCCGTATATATGTGTATACGCAAATGAGGAAACCGAGAAAATTTGCTTGCGTTTTTTTTATTAATTCAATGGGGAGAAATCAGAAGTTAGCAGAGGTTGTGCAATATATTTAATTAACGAAAAGAGATATTTTAATTTAAAATGAGAAAATTTTAAATTATTAAGAGGTTTGTCGTATTAAAATATAAGGGGTGCTTTTAGCAAATGTGCCCACTGTAGCTAACTACTGAGTTTTCCTTATTTTGCTTTGCACATATACCGTACTGAGTTTTGCAATATGGGGTTATTGCTATATGTATATATATATATACGAAATGGTATGTGCAAATTTGGTGGGAACTTGAGAAAGTTTGGCGGGAAATGAGGATTATTGGCGGGAAATTCTAATCCCCGAAAATGAAAATTGCCTTACTTTTTCCAATTTTATATATTTTTCCACTGTTTAGGGGTGTATTAAAATCTCATTTAATACTCACAGTTTCCAAATGGTAATCTTTTGTGTCGCTGGTTCCGGTAGTGGCGTCGAAGGACCACTGTTAAGGGGGTTGGTAGGATAAATTTACCTTCTTTTCTTTCTTGTATGTGGCTGCTGCGGATGCGGTGATGAGGCGATGATATGGTGGCGGTGTAGCGGCGGTGGCGATAGATCCTGTCCAGGTGTATCAACCACTTGAACACAGATATCTCGATGGTAGTTAGTATGTGCACAAATCACTTGCAGGAAAATGTAATTCGTGCAGTATGTAGGGATACGCACGCCGAAATCGTGATAATTACTCAAGGTGAACTATACAACTTGCAAACCGAGTGAAAAGGCACTTTATAGTGTTAAATAAAAACTACTTTCTTTAATCTGAGGAATTTGTACAATTTTAATGTCACACACGGGTGGAGGAGAAAAATTTCGAATTATAAGAAAAATGAAATGTCAAAACAATAATAAATGTATGTATGTATGTACATAGTCACATCTGTCAACCCATTGTTGGGGTTGCCAGAGAAGTGAAATACGCTCGCGCGTTAGCGTAAAATACAAACATTTCAAATTCTTAAATTTAATAAATATGTACGTAATATATGATATTACGTATTTGTACGTGCAAATAATTCAGAATGCGTACTTATACGTAAAAGGTACATATGTAAATAAATTCAATATAAAATTCAGGTAAATTCATTTAAATTCATGTTTAGGTTTTCTAAAGCCTAATTCTATTAAATAGAAGGGTTGGCTGTTGGCGACTACGACAGTCGCTCAAACAAGCTGGTTGAGAAAAATTCAAATATCGAGGTTCCAAACGAGAAGTAGTGCTTTCAGAATTTTTCATAGAATTACTTTGTAAAAAATTTTAAATGAGTTACTTTTTGTTTGAACGTTGTCCTTCATAATCTCAGTATCTCTCGGTACGCTTGAACATAAATTGAGTGACAAGTCCACTTAATATAAAACAGATAAGTTTGATTATTATTCATTTCGTTGTCATATTTTGTTCGCGACTGATATTCCCTTAGTATTATTCATTAAATTAATATCGTAAGCTTCGATATGTAATAGTCGATAATTGTTATCGCTGGTCAATACTATTTGTAATAACTAAACTTCTATTCTTTGTTTCCTGATTTTACCTACTTACAGTAATTCATATACGATATGTACATATGTGTGTATGTATATATATACATATGTGCATATATTACTTATAACTTCTTGTACTCATTTTTGATTAGGCATTCTGTTAATAAATCAGCCAAGGTTAAACTCTAAACGGCATAGGTCATTTCGTTAATTAATATACTGTAATGAATTTACTGAAATTCCGCTTATTCCAATTCTTCTGCTAACGTTCGAATCACTAAACTGTTGAATAAATAACTCCACTATTCAATAATGCAAAATGGCCTTTAATCAAGTACTTCAAAATACTTCTACTTCTCGACAGATAGCGTGCATAAATCAGACTGAATTCACTGATTGCTCAACTGGCGCTCTTCTATACTCCGTGCTGTGTAGCTCGCATACTTCTAGGCGTTTCTATTTCTAGAATCTACTACTTATTTATCAGCTATAAACTTATCAGCTATAACTACAGATGCACGCCTATAGCCTCTCATATGCGCGTGTATATGTGAGTGATACTTGCACAAATTATTGCCTAATTTTGGGAGTATCTCAGATATATGCATGTGGTTGTGCGTTGCCCTCAGCTGCTTGTATGGACATATGGGTAGACATAATGATTGATATGTTGATGTGCATACAAGCCACTGCTTAGTATCGGCTTAGAAATGTGAGTGTCACTTAGGGTTACTAATATTCGTCCCAATACATTTTTTGGTTCTTCCAGCCGGATAAATTTTTAATTGTTCGTAAAACACCGCAAATCACGTGTTTTCTCCGTTAATTTAATAACTATAATACCACAAATATCGGCCGATTGAATTGAAACAATAATACCGCGTACCAAGTGTTATAATTTAATTCAATTTGAATTGGATAAATTGATAAAACAACGTGGGTGGGTTAAAGGCACTCTTACACGTGCCTGCGCAAACGCTAGGGGCTTTGAGAAGTCCAAGACGATGGAGAACTTAAAAAATAGACTGCATAAGTTGGAGAAGTCGAATGAATTTTTAGACATCAACAAGGCGTTGTATGAATATGCAGGGACAGACAACTTCATAGACTCAGCAGAAGATGTGGAGGAGTACGAAGAAAAATACTTCGTCGCTCATGCCATTATATCCCGTTTGATCAATGATCAACTGAGTTCCCAATCCGTGAAAGAAATTGAATCCGAAGATTCTTTTGATAAGTTACTGACTCAACAAGCCAAGTTCCTGGATAACTTCAGTGCAGCAGTAACTCATTCAAATGTACATCTCCCTAAAATTTCTCTGCTGAGTTTTTCTGGAAACTATTCAGATTGGCCATCATTTCGCGATCTTTTTCGAAGCGCAATTGACGAAAAGTCAAATTTGCAAAGTCATCCAAAAGTTCCGTTACCTAAATTCATACAAGATGAAGCATTAAGTCTTGTTAAGCATATACCATTGATTGATAATAATTATAAAGACGCATGGGACAGGCTAGTAGAGCGATATGACAAAAAGCTGCTAATTGTTCATTCCCTTGTGCAACAAATGTTGTCTTTGTCACCATGTAGCAGTGCCAACATAGCAGCTCTTCGTAACTTAGCCGATAAAGCTGACGAAACTGTACGCGGTTTGGACGCGCTCAATTGCAATCATCGGGACCCTTGGTTGTTAGCCATTTTGTTGGGCAAAGTTGATGAAGAAACAGAAAGGGAATGGGCAAAGAAGGATAATTCTCATGTAGTTCGGTCATTTGATGAGTTTGTTAAATTTCTGTTACATTGGTGTGATGCGTTAGAATCGTGTAGTCCATCTCGTTTAGTCAACAAAAACCGCACTGCATTGGCACATTATACTCAATCACGAGAATCAACAGCAACAACCAATTTTTGTATTGTATGTGCAGAGCAGCATACAGTTTCTCAATGCTAAAAGTTTAAGCAAACGTATAGCGGAACAAGGAGGGCATTTGTAAAAGATAAGCATTTATGTTTCAATTGCTTGCGCTCATATCATAATGTAATGCCTCAATGTCGTTCATGCCTACCACTCTCTTACCGACTATCCTTGCCAACGTGGTTGAGCGTTGGGGGAATGTGGTGAATTGTCACGTTCTTCTTGACACAGGGTCTACTGTATCATTCATTGCTGTAAACTTCGCGCAACGTATCGGAATTCCACGTACAAATGCACATATTTCAGTGCTTGGTTTGTCTGCCTGTACTGCGGGAACTACACGAGGCTGTGTTCAACTTAAATTACTATCGCGCTGTGATTGACGGAGCTGTGATTGACGGAAGAGCAAGGTAGTTTATATGAGCGGTAGTAGTTTAGCTAGTTAGCGGAAGGGGGGGTACAGTGGATGCAAAATTTATTCGATCTTTTAATTTATTTTTCATATTTTCCCAGCAATTTATTTGATCTTATTTGTCATGCGATTTCTGCGGCGGCCACCAATACAAAATCGTCATGACTTTTATGAAGAATTATTTTTATTTTTCCGGGATTGTCACATGCACAACCTCTTTTGTTAGTACAATTATTTGATCTTAGCGAACTTAAGTACCAATTATTATTTTATAAGTTCGCCTACTGCAATAAATATTCAATTCTTAATAACCAATTTGTCCCTCAGGACAACTGTGTTTTTCTTTATAAATTTCAAATCATGGATTGCCGGCATTTCTTGTATGCCTGGTCGAATATTGTCCAAAGTCAATAACTTCTTCAACAATCTGGTTGCTTGAAAATTTTCTACGCTACCATTTTTCTATCCTAAGATGAAAACGAGCGCGACTAGTAACAAATTGATAAAAGAATATTTTGACTTTGGAAGTCTGATCAGTATTCATTTTATTAAAGAAATTCATTACTATTTATACAGAAGTTCTTAACCTATGCATATATACATACTTACATTAATATTTACATACTAAAGGTGCATGACTCAATAGTGAGGAATGCTTGTCAGCAAATTATTGACCTACATCTATCTAGACTCTCGGACACAAGTTACTGTATACAGAAACAGAAATAAGGCACTTCGAACGTTCTTCAAAAAAGAAGACAACATAAGTTTCTGTAACGATAATAATGGTTTATTTAATGAAATAAATACGCCGTACGATCGAAACGAATGACGTTTTTTCATTGATGATTCCAAATAAAGCCTATAAGCTGCTCTTCTCCACAATGGAAATAACAAACCATCTATTCCGATTGCTCATGTCGTACAAACGAAGGAATGCTACGAAACAATGCCGAAGATCCTGTGCTTCATCAATTATCATAAATGGAAAATATGTGGTGATCTAAAGGTTTAAACATTAATTCTAATTAAATCGAATATTTTTATGTTATTTCAACAGGTAATTGGTATCTTAACTGGGATGCAATCTGGATTCACCAAATTTTGTTTTTTATGCTTGTGGGATAGCCGCGCAACTGAAGATCATTATATGAGAAAAGAATGGCAAAGTCGTACTCAATATGAGCCTAGACAGCAAAACGTCTCCGCTGAACCACTTGTAAATCCACAAGACATTTTCCTGCTACCTCTTCACATTAAACTAGGCCTTATAAAGAACTTCGTCAAAGCATTAAACCGTGAAGGACCGGTTTTTCAGTACTTAGTCAAGTTGTTTCCTAAATTGTCATATGCAAAAATCAAAGAAGGAATATTTGTCGGACCTGATATTAGAAAATTAATGGCTGATAAAAAATTTACAAAATGTTTAACGCTCGATGAAGCAGCCGCATGGGCATCCGTTCAAAATATCGTTCACCACTTTCTTGGTAATCCCAAATCCCCTAATTTTAAGGAAATTATTGGCGATATGTTGGAAAATTATCAAAAGATTGTAGCTAGGATGTCTCTAAGATGCATTTTCTGCATTCCCATCTCGTTTTTTCCCCGAAAACTTGGGTGATACGAGCGACGAACGAGGAGAGCGGCTACACCAACATCTAGCCAACATTGAAAGACGATACCAAGAATTTTGAAATGAAGGCATGATGAGCGACTACTGTTGGACTCTAATACGCGAAACAGATACTAAACAATACAAAAGGCAATTCAACCAATCTTCATTTCTGATTTGTTACTTTTAAGTTAACAAAATGAATATTATTTGACAAAAATCTTTAAAAATGAATTTATTGACTGTATTAAAAACTAGAATCAATCTTAAAAAACGGAATGAAGAATCGGATTCAGCGTCATAAATTGTCATAAAAACCACTTATAATTGCCTAGATCCAATATACTTCTATAATCAATCATACTTTCGTTGATTTGGATTCGCTCGTTCGTTACTTCAGGAAAATGGACAGTTTACCCACCACAACTACTGTAATTCCAGTATACGCAGCAGAGGCACATTTCATTTCAAAATGGTACGTATATAGTGGAATACTCGTTCAAAGAAGACGCAACACCGCAACGCTGTTCATCAAACGTTACAACATGCGTTTATTTGCCGTGGAGAAAAGGTTTCGTACTATACCCGAACTAAAACAACAATGCGCGGAATTTATGAGAGAGTGCTTGACATTAGGACATATGGAAAAGCTGTAAACAGAAGAAGGGGAGAATGTCGGCGCACCTTTACAACCAGATGTTTTCACAGTTTTCCTGCGTTTTCGACAGCATCGCTTTGTGTTTCGTGCAAATATACAAAAAATGTTTCGCGCATTCGAGTTTCAAAAAAGCAAACTGATTTTCAAAGGATTGTGTGGCGAACAGATGAAAACGAGTGCCAGTTGAACATTACCGGCTTTTGACGGTAACATACGGGCTCTCGTCATCACCATTTATAGTGGTTCGTATTTTAAAGCAACTAGCTGATGACCATAAATTAGAATTTCCTGCTGCTTCACTTGTGCTTCAAGTAGATGCTTATGCAGACGACATTTTAACCGGCTACAGCTCAGGTCACGATTTAATTAAACTTAAAGACGAACTTATTTCTTTGCTATATAAAGCCAATTTTCGTTGCAAAAATGGAGCTCGAACGGTTGCCAGCTGCTAAATAATCTTCCTAAGGAAGTAATCGAATATAACCCCGTTGATTGGACATCACAATGAGTTGACGCATTCGTTAAAATACTAGGAGTATAGTGGAATCCATGCAGTGATGAATTGTTTTTAAAAACTAAACCAGTGATGCTTGTGAAACACCCCACAAAGCGATTAGTGTTATCGGAAATATCGAAAATATATGACCCATTGGGCATAGTGTCGCCATCTGTGGTTTTGTTCAAGGTACTGTTTCAAGAGCTGTGGTTACTAGGGCTACATTGGGACGATAAACTTCCTCTTGAGGTGTGCGCTCTCTGGCAGCAATACGTACAAGAGCCAGAGTTGTTAAAACAAATATCAATCCCGCGCCTCATTGCATCTTGCGAAGGCTCAATCGAAACACGGTTTTTGCGGATACATCTTCGGTTGCATACGCTGCAGCGATTTACAGTCGAATAAAGATATATAATGAATATCGTACAAACATTATCGAAGACGCGTGTGGCACCCTTAAAACACACCTAGGCTTGAACTTAACGCGACATTATTGCTTACGAAATTAATCAAGCTAATTCAAAGCTTATTGACAGTAACCATTGAAAATTTATATTGTTAATCTCACCCGGAAATAGTACTCCATTGGCTCTCATCACACCCGCGCAGATGGACGACTTATGTACATAATCGTACTGCATATTGGAAAGTTTCCCACGAAGCTATTGGCATTACATTTCTTCCGAACAAAATCCAGCCTATTGCGCGTCCCGCGGTTTAACACCATCAAAACTAATTACACATAAACTTTGGGGGAGTGGCTCTGCATGGCTTGTGCTGCCCAGAGCTGAAAGGCCAATAGCTAAAAATAGAACACTACCTCAAGACGATTCATCAGTTCTCGCTGAGCAGAAACCAATAAAAAATCAATCACTTTTCGTATCGAGCGAAAGCGACGTTATTTACAAACTGCTGAACAGAGTATCATCATGGATTCGTCTTATTCACGTTGTTGCCTATTGTCTATGCTTCGGCTCTGTAAGAAAAAGTGAACGCCTTGGATGGCTGAGTTCTTCTGAGCTACACAGCGCATCCAATCTCATCATTAAGCACGTCCAGAAGACTATATTTCATGCCGAATATCAAGTATTACAACATAAACAACCATTGGCACAAAAATCATCGTTGATACGGTACACACCGTTCGTAGATCAGAACGGCCTATTACGCGTCGGTGGACGCATCAAACATGCAGACGTCAACTATAATACTAAGTATCCAATTTTGTTGCCTAAATGTTCTTTTGTTTCACTACTTTTATTTCGCTACATCCATGAAACGTGCATCCCTACCGGAGTAGTCACACATCTGCGCCAACGTTACTGGATACTTGGTGCCCAGGATCTGGTGAGAAAAGTAATTTTCTCATGCAAGAGCTGCTATATGCAGCGACGTACTACCAGCATTCAACTCATGGCAGATTTTCCTAGCGGTTGTTTTCTTCAATGTGGACTCCACTATGCTGGACCCGTTCCTATTAAGATGTCACGGGGACGAAACCCAAAGGTTGGAAAGGCGTGGTTTTCTATATTTGTTTGCTTTTCTACAAAGGCGCTACATACTGAAGTGGTAAGCGACCTTACGGCCGGCGCTTTCTTAGCTGCCTTTCTTCGGTTCATAGCCCGTAGAGGCAAACCACAGATTTGTACTCTGACAATGGTACTATATTTCATGGAGCTAAACAAAAGATGAGCGAATTACAACAGCTAATTTTGTCTGAAGCATATTTAAGAGAAGTAGCGGAATCACTAGCCAACGAACAGGTGCATTGACATTTCAATCCGCCGTCTGCGATACATTTTGGTGGTCTATGGGAGGCTAGTGTAGGCTCTATCACACTTCATCTGCAACGTGTCATAGGCCACAGCATTTTAACATTTGAGGAGTATACTACAGTGCTTGCTAAGATTGAATCAATCGTCAACAGTAGGCCATTGAGTTAAATCTCTGATGACGACCTTGATCCGCATATGCCCACTCATTTCCTTATTGGAGAACCGTACACTTGTGTACCAGAGCCTTCTCTTTTGAATATCAATCCTAATCGTTTGGATCATTGGCGTCATTTACAAGCTATGGTCCAAGGATTTTGGAAACGATGGCATACAGAGTACCTTACGTAATTACAACAGCGTGAAAAATGGCAGACAGCCAACCCCAATTTAGAGAAAGGAGCACTTGTGGTCCTCAAGGATCCGAATATGCAACCTTCGAAATGGGTTCTTGGCAGGATAACGGACTATAGACTATAGGAGACGACGATCGAGTACAGGTTGTCCCAGCAAATACCAGTAGCGGAGAGTACAAACGAGCTATTACCAAGGTAGCGCCACTCCCATCATCCTGAACAGTCGTTCAAGGGGGCGGTATGCAGGGCCGTAGAGAGAAAATCCGGGCCCGGGACTAAACAATTTACGGGCCCTCTATAAGGAATCCACTAATACATTTGACTAATTTGAATTAGTGAAGTCTCATTCATGAATAATTATTGATAGATCACATCAAAAAAAAAAAATGTTTTCACATCATCTAAATTATTTTTGGACTTAGAGCTGAAAATAAAATTAACACAGAATATTTACTATATACTATATTGTTTCAAATAATCTTTTCTAGTTATTTAGTAACATTTTAAGACATTTCTAATAAATTTAATGATGATTATAAATTTTAATTATTCAATATAGAAGGTTCGGATATCAAAGAGTGGCTTTTCTTGATTTTTTTCGCTGCAAAAATGTTTATTATAATATCAAAATTTAACTGTCTTGCCAAAACGGATTCAACACAAAGCGTGACAATTCCTGAAACTCGCTTTTGAGATCAACACGATCTATGAAAGTTTTTGATTCTTGAAAGGACGCTGAGGGAACGTTCTGCACTAGCTACAGTGACAGGTATAGGGCAAAAGATACGTAAAGCAACACAAATGTTGGCGAAAATTGTATACAGATTTTGAACACATATAGATAACATTTAGCAATTCCAATGGTGACAGACTTTTATCAAAATTTGCTTCGTAAATGTGTTTCAAGTGAATTATTTCGCATTCTAAGCTTTGAGAAATGTCCGACTTGTATTTTTCGACAAATTTTGCTGCGCTCGCCCGAACCGTAGTTTCACCCATGAATTCAATGCAACAAAAAACTACGTTTCTTTCATTGATGGTAGTCAGTATTTTGAACCAAATTGAGGACAGCAAGATACATTCGAACTTATTGATGTACTTGGGAATGCCGGTAACATCTCCGTATGCTTGCGCAGTAAAGTTCGGCTTTTTTGTTTTTGGGTAAAAGACTGTGAAGAGAGCTCGGTAAATTTTTTTTTTTTTTTGAGGATGTCCCATCGTTGTGCAGTGCTGCTGAAAATAGTAAAACAGTTTTGTACAACTCCGAAGAAAGTAATTGCAGCCGTACAACTATCTGCAACATCAACACCATATAAATTAAGACTGTGGGTTGCACAAGGCGAGTAATCAGCATTCGAGTTTTTGTCGAGAATGGGACGTAGTGCTCCGTTGTAAGCTCCTTTAATATTGGCGCCGTTATCGTACCCTTGTGCACGACAACCTTTTAATGGGATTTCATGTCTACCTAGAATATGGCAAATTAGATCAGCGATTTTCTGACTAGTTTTTCGGCTACAATTCACGAAAGCCAAAAACCGTTCTTGAATTGTAAAATTTGTTGCTTTCGAATTGAAATGGAGTTAGCGCAAAATGAACGTAGTCAACGTGACTAGCATCAGGCATATCATCAACGATAAGGAAGCTCTAAAAAAAGTTGTCGAACCTACCGAAGACCTTGTTAAAAATGTTAAAGAAGTAAATAGTGGTGCCATTATTGTAGAATGTAAAAATAAAGACGCCTGTGAAAAAGTCCAGCTAAAGGTAAGAGAAGGTATTGGAAACGATTACGAAGCAGAGAAAACAAAAAATAAGGATGAAATTAAAAAGAAAATTAAATTGTTGGTTTAACTGAAAAAGTTAGCAATGAGCGTTTGGTAGAATGCTTAACTAAGCAAAATGACTCATGTAACGGAAAGGATTTTAAAGTGTTAAAACTGTATGAAAATACCAATCGTGGAGAAGTAAGCTACATTGCGTTAGTGGAAACAGATGCAGTAACATTCGATAATGTGTTGCAACAAAAGAAACTATATATAGAGTGGGATACTTGCGTCGCTTACGAGCATATAAGTGTTTTGAGGTGTTTTAAATGTCTGGGATATAAGCACAAAGCAGCTGAGTGCACGAATAAAGTAGCTTGCAGCAAATGTGCTGGGCCCCATGATAGCAAAGCGTGCACATCTAACATTGTTAAATGTGTAAACTGTAGCGAAATTGTTCAAAAAAAAGTTATTGTCGTCGATGTTAGCCATTACGCTTTCAGCAAAGATTGTCGTGCGTATAAAAAATATTCGCAGCCAAGAAATAAGGTACGAGTTTAGCAACGAATACCAGAGGAGCTAAGTTGTATATATTTAAATATTAGCAGTATTGTCGCCAATAAAGCTGAAGTAGAGCGTCTGATAGATGTACATAAACCACGTTTAATATTTTGTTCGGATACTTGTTCGACTGAAGAAATAACGAATCAAGAGCTACAGATACAAACATATAAATTTGTACAGTGCGATTTCCACAGCAGGCACGCAGGCGTTGTGCTAATATATATAAATGAAACAATTGAATACTCAATAAGTTACAACAGAACATTAAGCAAGAACATCTGGTGTATTATACTAAAAGTTAAAAATATTTTCCCCCAATATCAAATAGCTCTGATATATCACTCACCGAGCTCGAGTGATGCAGAATTTATAACGTACTTATACGACATTTTAAATAATAACAGCGTAACACAGGATATTATTATCTTTGTGGGCGATTTCAATATAAACCTTTACAAGAGCACAACTTATATTAAACTGTTAGTTGACTTATTTCGATCCTTTGCTATGGAGCAAAAAATAGATTTTTATACACGAAAGGGCGATAAGACAGATACATTGATCGACTTGTTATTTACAGATAGTAGCTCTATATCATGTTTAAAATTAGAATAGTTTCAGATTTCAGATCATGAAACGATTAAATTCAAAATCAAATTACATAAACTATTTCAGATGAGAACGAAGAGAACAATAATTTCCTGGGAAAATTATACAAGCGACAGCCTTGATAGTGAATTACGACAGCTTAACTACACTGACTTTGAAAATCTGAGCATAGAAAATAAGGCAACATTCCTATATAATACGCTATTAAGCGCAGTGACCACCCTGACATACTCTAAAGAAGTCAGTGTCAAACTTATGAACAAGTGGTATGATTTTGAGCTGGCTAACTTAAATAAACGTAAGCTAAATCTTTACAAGATCAGCCTATCCACTGGAGAATGGAGTGAATATTATAGTGCGAAACGCCAATATAAACGGCTAATTAAGATAAAAAAAAGCCAAGTACATGGAAAACAAAATCAACCATAGTGCTGGTGATAGTAAGGTCATGTGGAAAAACTTGAAAAATTCCATAAGCATGGCTAAAGAAAACAATGGTATTAAAAAAATTAAAATAAACGACCAACTCTACACAGAGGAAAATTAAATAGCGCAGTCTTTGAATAACTATTTCATTGATAGTATATTGGAGATTAGCATGAATATTCCTACTTCTTTTAGTAATGAAGGTACTATAGATGAGCAAAATGGCCCTAATGTTTTTAAGTTTCAGAAAGTATCCACTTCAGAAATAGTTGATATAGTGAGTAAGTTTAAAACACATATTAGCTGTGTTTTTGGATTTAAAACGTGCATTCGAGACGATCGACCAAAACTTAATGCTGGAAAAGCTTTCTTACATTGGCGTTTCTGGTATAGAACTAAAATGGTTTCAAGACTTCCTAATTAACAGATACCAAAGAACAGTGATTGGAACGTCCGTATCGGATAAAAGGGAGGTACCTGTTGGTCTACCTCAAGGGTCTGTGCTGGCACCCATACTGTTCAATATATATATTAATGATATAACTAGCTCCATTAAGCACTGTGAAATAAAATTGTTTGCTGATGATAAATTGCTGATGATAAGTGGGAACAATATTACTGAAATATATGCTAAGCTGCAAGAAGATCTTAACAGCGCATATGGTTGGTTATGCGTAAACAGACTAAAAAAGAATGTCAATAAAACGAAATTTATGGTTATATCTAGACGCAATTTTCAAAACAGTGAGCTACAAAACTTAAATATAAATAACGAATTAATTGAAAAAGTCAGCACCATAAAATACTTGGGAATAAAAATAGATGATAAGCTGAATTTCAATGAGCACGTGGATTATACGGTAGGAAAAATAGCGAAAAAGTTATATTTTACACAAAGAACCTGCAAATATTTAAATAGAAGGTATAAAATCATCGTCTACAGATCTATAATCGAACCTCATTTTATTTATTGCCCAACTATATTTTTCATCTAGCGAGGTAGTCAGATATACAAGCTACAAAAGCAACAGAACCGAGCTATGAGATTCATTCTCAAAAAACGATATGACACACCTTTCAGAGACATGCTATGCTCTCTTAATTGGCTTAACATTAGACAGCAACTTTTTTATTATACCATAAAATTTGTTAAAAACATAATAGAAGGAACTTTGCCTGCGTATTTGAGGACTAATATAAAATATGTAAAAGATATGCACTCTGTAAATACTCGTAATAAAAATGAAGCAGACAAATGTAATCTGTATTATAAAGGTCTTAAATCCTATCATGAACTACCGAATGATATTAAATCATGTCATTCTAATAAATTTGAGCAAAAATTGTACAATTATTGCAGAACACTACCAATTTAGTGCTGGGCAGGCGGGCTTCCATAGCATCGAAAGAAGTGCAGCGAAACTATACTGCTATGTAGCGACAAGACTCCCAAGCTCTTGTACGCATACAAAAAAGGTTGCCGAAGCACATACTGAAACGCATCACTCGATTAGCTCTGCAGATGTTGTCTTCGCGCTTTACTAACATGCGTAAAATGCCTACATACTACACAAGCACAACACTTTGTTCGCATGATCTGGAAGTCTCCCATCCATAGTACTCCAAGGTAGGACATAGATGTAACTATTCTAGATTGCATAGTCCAGAAGACAATTATAAACATGTAAAATAGATTTATGTTAGGCTTAGGAAAGCCGTAATAAATAAATACTTTACATTATACGATAATAGCAAAATACTTGGCTTTCTTGCCTTAATCTAATAAAGTTTCCCTCACGTGCTTTGCACAAATTTCTGTAAACTCGTTCTGAATGTCTGGGGAAAGATAGTGAACTCGTAAACGTTTGTGTTGCTGTTATGAAACCGTAACTTTCTCGAAATGATCTCTAAGTATCGGATCATAATGGCTTATGAGTTCCAAGATGCCCATGAAATTTCCATTGTTTCGTTCACAAAGATATATACTTTCGGCTTTGAAAGCTAGGCCTCTTTCACCCAAACCTAAAATAGTGTCCAAAATTCTATATACAATTTCTTTCCACTTTTGAGTTTCAGTGATTAGCTGTTCATTGATAAGTGTATCAATTGTAGCCTCCTTTTGAATTAGATTTTGTAAAGATCGCCATTGAATATCATCATATATATTATTTCTAATTGCTGTTCTTATACGCGGATCCCCTTTTCCCTCTTATTTGGAATCCAAATCTATAAATAAAGTTTTGGTTGTAAAGATGGAGATACGGGCTATTAGCGAGCTTTGGGCAATGTTCGTCGTAGTGCTTTTGTTTAGCTGCATTTTATTAAAATAATTTGTTAAAAATAAACGATTGTGAGCACACAAATTTTTTTATTTGTACTATGGCACTATTTTGAATATGTGTACTGCATTGCCGGCACTGCATTACCGGCAAGCTGTTGAACAACTGCATTTGCACTACAAAACGCTAGATGGCGCAGCAAGCTGAACGTTTTAATGATTGATAGCTGATTTCTGTTGATATTTTACAAGAGACTTTTATATACATACATACATACATACGTTCATAAAACATTCGTACATACAATTTTCATAATTTAATGGTGACATCGAAGCCGCATATAAGCAAATAAGTACAGCTGATTTCTGTTGATTTTTGATTTGAAGCTTTGAAAACCGTTTAAGTTAAATACCTACATACATACATACATACATATTTTGCGTGAAACCGATTTATTTATTTGGGACGAAGTATCTATGGTTCCTAAAGATGCAATTACCATTGTTGACACACTTTTAACACTGCAGTAGGCGCGCGTTCTACAATAGTAGGACGCTTGTGCATTTCGTTGAATATTCTCGCTTACCTTATGTCACTCACGCACACAGTTTTATTACTCTTCTATTACTAGACAATAAACTTACTCAGTGTCATTTTGGCGACCGATGCGCGCGCATCTTGGAGAAATTTGACGGCAAAAGTTCATTTCTACAATTGTAAAATGCGCGACTACTCGTGTGACATTTTTTTATACATGTAACAAATGAATTTGTCCTGATAATCAGGTTATTCTGTGTCCAGACTGCGCTAACTATGAAGGATCGAAGGTGGAATACATGACCGAATAAAAAAATGAGTCTTTTATTATTATAAGTTAAAATTTTGTTTTATTTTTAGTTATGTCAAAGAAGTCTGATTTTTGGTTCCTAATGTGTTTAAATTGGTTTTGTTTTAGTTTTAAGATAAAATCTTTTTTATTATTACTACAAAATATTTTTCAATTTATAAAGATTTCCTTTGAAAACCTTCTATTAACAAGTAAGGAAGGTTAAGTTCGGGTGTAACGGAACATTACATACTCAGTTGAGAGCTATGGTGAAAACATAAGGGAAAATAACCATGTAGGAAAATTAACCGAAGGTAACATTGGAATGTGTTTGTATGACATGTGTATCAAATGAAAGGTATTAAAGAATATTTTATGAAGGAGTGGGCCATAGTTCTATAGGTGGACCCCATTTAGGGATATCGCCATAAAGGTGGACCAGGGTTGACTCTAGAATTTGTTTGTACGATATGGGTATCAAATGAAAGGTGTTAATGAGTATTTTAAAAGGGAGTGATTCTTAGTTCCATAGGTGGACGCCGTTTCGAGATTTCGCCATAAAGGTGGACCAGGGGTGACCCTAGAGTTTGTTTGTACGATATGGGTATCAAATGAAAGGTGTTAATGAGTATTTTAAAAGGGAGTGATTCTTAGTTCCATAGGTGGACGCCGTTTCGAGATATCGCCATAAAGGTGGACCAGGGGTGACCCTAGAGTTTGTTTGTACGATATGGGTATCAAACGAAAGGGGTTAATGAGTATTTAAAAAGAGAGTGGGCCTTAGTTCTATAGGGGGCGCCTTTTCGAGATATCGCCATAAAGGTGGACCAGGGGTGACTCTAGAATGCGTTTGTACAATATGGGTATTAAACGAAAGAGGTTAATAAATATTTTAAAAGAGGGTGGGCCTTAGTTCTATAGGTGGACGCCTTTTTGAGATATCACCATAAAGGTGAACCAGGGGTGACTCTAGAATGTGTTTGTACGATATGGCTATAAAATAAAAGGTATTAATGAGGGTTATAAAAGGGAGTGGTGGTAGCTGTATAGGAGGTCGCCTTTTCGCGGTATCGCCATAAAGGTGGACCAAGGGTGACTCTAGAATTCGTTTGTACAATATGGGTATCAAACGAAAGGCGTTAATGAGTATTTTAAAAGGGAGTGGGCCTTAGTTCTATAGGTGCAGTCTTTTCGAGATATCGCTATAAAGGTGGGGTGACTCTAGACTTTGTTTGTACGATATGGGTATCAAATGAAAGGTGTTAGTGAGTCTTTTTAAAAGGTAGTGGGCCTTAGTTCTATAGGTGGTCGCCTTTTCAATATATAGCCATAAAGGTGGACCAGGGGTGACTCTAGAATATGTTTATACGATATAGGTATCAAATTCAAGGCATTAATGGGGGTTTTAAAAGGGAGTGGCCCTTAGTTGTATATATGAAGGCGTTTTCGAGATATCGACCAAAATGTGGACCAGGGTGACCCAGAACATCATCTGTCGGGTACCGCTAATTTATTTATATATGTAATACCACGAACAGTATTTCTGCCAAGATTTCAATGGTTTTTTATTTCGCCCTGCATAACTTTTTCATTTTCTTCTACTTAATATGGTAGGTGTCACACCCATTTTACAAAATTTTTTTCTAAAGTTATGTTTTGCGTCAATAAAGCAATCCAATTGCAATGTTTCATCCATTTTTTCATATTTGGTATAGAATTATGGCATTTTTTTCAGTTTTCGTAATTTCCGATATCGAAAAAGTGGGCGTGGTCATAGTCCGATTTCGGCCATTTTTTATACCAAGATAAAGTGAGTTGAGATAAGTACGCGAACTAAGTTTAGTAAAGATATATCGATTTTTGCTCAAGTTATCGTGTTAAGGGCCGAGCGGAAGGTCAGGCGGTTAACTGTGTATAAAAACTGGTCGTGGCTTCAACCGATTTCACCCATTTTCACAGAAAACAGTTATCGTCACAGAAGCTATGCCATTACCAAATTTCACAAGGATTGGTCAATTTTTGTTCGACTTATGGCATTAAAAGTATTCTAGACTAATTAAATGAAAAAGGGCGGAGCCACGCCCATTTTGAAATTTTATTTTATTTTTGTATTTTGTTACACCATATCATTACTGGAGTTGAATGTTGACATAATTTACTTATATACTGTAAAGATATTACATTTTTTGTTAAAATTTGACTTTAAAAGAATTTTTTTTTAAGTGGGCGTGGTCGTTCTCCGATTTTGCTAATTTTTATTAAGCATACATATAGTAATAGGAGTAACGTTCCTGCCAAATTTCATCATGATATCTTTAACGACTGCGAAATTACAGCTTGCAAAACTTTTAAATTACCTTCTTTTAGAAGTGAGCGGTGCCACGCCCATTGTCCAAAATTTTACTCATTTTCTATTCTGCGTCATAAGTTCAACTCACCTACCAAGTTTCATCACTGTGCCCGTCTTTGGTAATGAATTATCGCATTTTTCGGTTTTTGAAATTTTCGATATCGAAAAAATGGGCGTGGTTATAGTCCGATATCGTTCATTTTAAATAGCGATCTGAGATGAGTGCACAGGAACCTACATACCAAATTTCATAAAGATACCTCAAAATTTACTCAAGTTATCGTGTTAACGGACGGACGGACATGGCTCAATCAATTTTTTTTTCGATCCTGATGATTTTGATATATGGAAGTATATATCTATCTCGACTCCTTTATACCTGTACAACCAACCGTTATCCAATCAAAGTTAATATACTATGTGAGCTCTGCTCAACAGAGTATAAAAATGTTCTACATAAGGCTAAGTTTATGATTGAGCGTAATCGCATCGGGCGATGCGACGAGAATCGCTGTTAGCGATCAATTATATTAGTGCATATGGAGATGTTTATGACAGAGCGATTTAGCGTAAAGCGAATTGAGTGAATTGAGCGATTACAAGCGACAAAAGCGACGAAAATATTTTGATTTAGTTGAGCGAAATTAGCGAAATAATATGGATGTTTTTATTGAAAAGATACGTGACAAGCAGTGTTTGTGGAATTTGCATCATGCAGTTAACCACAATCGCGATGGGATGCACTTGATATTTTTTTTTCTTATGTATACTTTTTAAATATTTTTTTCGTAACAAATAGCTATTTTCTAATAATGAAATTTTATGAGTTAATGTATGCATGTTGCTTTTTCTACACTGCCACAACGTGAATAAAAAGTTGTTTGGTTATTTTGTTGAGCATTCCATCACTTGCGATTTCGCTCTACTAAAAACGCTCAATCTCCAGCGATAACGCTAGTGAAAATGTAACAAGCGATGGAACGTTTCTCGTCGGGAGTGCCCCTAAATCCCCAAAAAAAATCCCCAAATACAGAATCCCCAGGTAAAAAAAATTCCAAATACATAATCCCCAAATTTAAAATCCCATAACCAAAATCCCCGCACTTTTTTTGGGGCTAAATATCCACACCTTTTTTGAGAAAATATCAAAAAACCTCGAACACAAAATCACAAAGATTTTAATTAAATCATAAGGCAAAGTTCTGACGCGTATAAACATAATTACGCATTTATATATATGTAAGTATGACTATAAGCATAAAGTAAAATGATGGGGAATAACCTAACGGTACACGTTCTATTTGCATTGTGTTTTCATATCTTCTTTCTGTTCTAACCATGTCAATGTTATATTGCGAATTTGACAACAACTTCTTTTGTACATCAGTGGCACAGAGGCTTAAGTCTTCAACTACCGTGCAAACGTCGTCGGTTCAATGCCAGATTCATTTTCTATTTATTTAATTTTGGTTTATTTAATTTTATTTAAAACTAGCAGACCTCGCAGACGTTGTTCTGCCCTAAATTTGGCCTATCTGCATACATTTTAATAAGCTTTTTCCGTATAACTCTGACCTACCCCTCTACACTTTTTCCTAATCTTTTTATTCACTCCTCCCTCCGTCTTTTTCGCTTCATCTCCATCTTCGTCTCATTCTATCTCTTTCTCAGTCTCCTTCTCTCTTTTCTCTTCTCTCAAGTTTTTCTCCTTTTTCTTTATCTCTTATTTCCAATCCCAGAGGGCAGTATGTATTTTGTTCCAGTCCTATTCCAAGTCTCAGTCCCAGTCCCACTCCGGGTCCCAGTCTCAGTCCCAGTCCCAGTCCTAGTCCTATTCCCAGTACCAGTCGTTCTCTGGTATACTTGCCGGAAAAAAGCATCGTAAATACTAATATAAGCAAATTTATATACGAAATTTCAGGCAAATCGAATAGGACGTATTTAAATAGGTATGTGGGTATTATTAATTCTTGTCTTTATTTCGGCTTCGCATGCATATTTATAAGTTTTGCCAGGTTGATGCGACTAAATCGAATATCACAATGAACTTTAGAGCACTCAGCAACAGCTTTCATTTGATATCCATAATACACACACATTCTAGGGGTATCCGGGTCCATGTTTTGGCCTATATGTCGAGACCCTAGTCACTCAGCGGTGTAAAACTTACTCTGTATTATAGCACACATCACCAGCTTCAATTTGATACCCATAATATAAAAACACATTCTAAGTGTATCCGGGTCCACGTTTTGAGATATATCTCGAGACCCTAGCCCCCCAGTTGTATGAAAATTATCCTGTACTATAGCACTCATCAGCAGCTTTTATTTGATATCCATATTGTATAAACACATTCTAGGGGCAACGGGTCCCCGTTTTGGGATATATCTCGAGACCCTAGCCTCCCAGTTTGGGATTTCAAAATCAACTAGCCATCATCACCTCGTAGTAAAATGAACCTAGGGTAACCCTGGAATGTGCTTGTATGACACGGGTATCAAATGGAAGGTATTAAAGAGTATTTTAAAAGGGAGTGGGCCATAGTTCTATAGGCGGACGCCATTTCGGGATATCGCCATAAAGGTGGACCAGAGACGACTCCAGAATGTGTTTTTGTACGATATGGATATCAAATGAAAGGTGTTAATAAGTATTTTAAAAGGGAGTGAGCCTTAGTTCTATAGGTGGACGCCTTTTCGAGATATCGCCATTAAGGCGGACCAGGGGTGACTGTAGAATGCGTTTGTACGATACGGGAATAAAATGAAAGGTGTTAATGATTATTTAAAAGGGAGTGAGCCTTAGTTTTATAGGTGGACGCCTTTTCGAGATATCGCCATAAAGGTGGACCAGGGATGACTCTATAATGTGTTTGTACGATATTGGTATCAAATTAAAGGTATTAATGAGAGTTTTAAAAGGGAGTGGCCCTTAGTTGTATATGTGAAGGCGTTCTCGAGATATCGAACAAAATGTGGATCCGCTTGACCCAGAACATCATCTGTCGGGTACCGCTAATTTATTTATACTAGCCGGACCCGTGTTTTGTATTTTGTTGCGCAAGAAGCGCACGGGTCCGGCTAGTATATATTATTTCTAATTGCTGTTTATGTACGGGTCCCTTTTTCGATCTGATTTAGAATCCAAATCTATAAATAAAGTGTTGGTTGTAAAGATGGAGATTCGGGCTATTAGCCAGCTTTAGGCAATTTTGGTAGTAGTGCTTTTGTTTAGCTATATTTTATTAAAATAATTTGTTAAAAATAAACGATTGTGAGCACACAAAGAAATCTATTTGTACTATGGCACTATTGTGAATATTTGCACTGCATTACAGGCAGTTGCTATTGTACGCTAGATGGCAGCGCAACTGTAAGTTAATAGAACAGCTGATTTCTGTTGATATTTGATAAGAGACTTTTATATTGGTTGCGCAAGATGCGCACGGGTCGGGCTCGTAATATTTAATGTGATCTTAAGTTTTTTCGTGTGATGGCAGTTTATCGTATAGCTTCTTCCATATCTGTAATTTGGAATATCCGCCAGGACAAACAATTTTAGGTCGATTTAAAACATTGGTGCTTAACAGAAGACATGGTAGGCAATAAAAAGTATTGCTACTGGCACTCCACACTAACCAGTCACGCTCCACTTTCTCTCCACTTGGCAAGATTCTGTTTAACAACGAAGTAGGAAATGCCTCGTCATGACAATCACGAGGAAAAATAACAGGACACTTTTGATGACCTCGACGAATTATTTCGTTGACTTCTTCAGATCGCAAAAATTCTTTATTCACGGTACGATATCAAAGTCGTTTAAATAATATGGACTTTGATACAGAGTTGGTGGTATTGTTGGAAGACTTTTTGAAGATGAACCTTCATCAGTGTCACCACGAAAACTTTACGATTTCGGATTCATGTAAGCATACATTTTTGTTTGATGTTTTATTGTCTCCTCACTGTTCGAAGGCCCAGACGAAAAATCATTATCAATATTCGTTGCTTTTGAAATTCGGCTTAAAATTTGCACATGGAACAACTAAAGACTCTCCTGAATTAAAGCAAAATATATTAGTCCCTCTAATCGCGGCCCCCCTGAGAAACCCCTGGCCCGGGGAATCCCATATACGATATGAACATATGTGTGTATGTATATATGTACATGCATATGTGCATATATTACTTATTACTTCTTGTACCCATTTTTGATTATGCATTCTGTTAAAAAATCAGTCAAGGTTAAACTGTAAAAGGCATCGGTCATTTCGTTAATTAACATACATATTTCTTAGAGACACGCGTTTACTTGAAATAATTTCTTTTAGCTCGACAAGTGATAAAAATCTATCACGAAAATTGTACGTTGTTTCATCAAAAATTAATTACAATGTGTTTGCCCCAAGATCCAACATTTCTCCTTTTAATGCTTCGCATAAACTATCTCCCAGGAGAAATGTCATTATTATACTCAGCTGAGAAGAGCTCACAGAGTATATTAATTTTGTTCGATAACGGTATCCCGTAACGACATAATCTAATCGAGATATGGGCGAAAAAAGAAATTAATTTAGCCATGTCCGTCCGTCTGTCCGTAAATACGATAACTTGACTAAATTTTGAGGTATCTTAATGAAATTTGGTATGTAAGTTCCTGGATATCATCCCAGGTCGCTTTTTAAAATGAACGAAATCGGGCTATAACTATAACTTTTTCGATATCGAAAATTTCGAAAACTCGAAAAAGTGCGATTATTCATTATTAAAGACGGATAAAGCGATGAAACTTGACTTTATGACGCAGAATAGAAAACTAGTAAAATTTTGGACAATGGGCGTGGTACCGCCCACTTTTAAAATGAGGTAATTTAAAAGATTTGCAAGCTGTAATTTGGCAGTCGTTGAAGATATCATGAGAAATTTGGACAAAACTTTACTCCTATTACTATATGTGTTCTAAATAAAAATTAGCAAAATCTGATGACGAACACGTCCACTAAAAAAAAAAACATAAGTCAAATTTTAACCAAATATTGAATATTGTAAATTGCCCTAGAATTCGTTTCACCTTCACTGCATTCAATTGTCCATTACATATTTATACACATGAAGACCACACATGTAGCAAAATATTAATAACCCAAATATCCAATCGAGCTCAGCATGAATTAATGCATGCTTGCACATATTTGTTTCCATCGGTCAATTAGTCACGCTGACTGGCACTCTTGTCTATTTGCCACATTGATCGACAAATTCATTATACATACATATGGGGTATTCCATCCCATTTCGACCAATTTTGAACCCGACCCCTTTAGAATTGGCTGAAAGTTTTTCTTCTTTTTCTAGCTTACGAAAGACGTTTTTCAGAAGTTTTTCAAATTTTTTCATCCAACTCAAAAAAAGTTATGAATTTTTTAAAAAACACCGTTTTTGTTTTCAAAATGCTATAACCTTTTTCAAAAATTGACCGTTTGGGATCTTGTTTTTTTTAATTTGTTTTTAAAAGTACTTTTCGGAAAGAATTCAAAAAATTTAAAAAATTTTTTTTTGTAACTTTTCAGTTTTTCGAGATTTTTCGAATTTCGCCCTTT
The DNA here is from genome assembly GCF_040869045.1 of Eurosta solidaginis. Classification (NCBI taxonomy): domain Eukaryota; kingdom Metazoa; phylum Arthropoda; class Insecta; order Diptera; family Tephritidae; genus Eurosta; species Eurosta solidaginis. The sequence goes on from NC_090324.1 coordinate 98,488,432, forward strand.
TTTCTCATAAAAAACATCAATCAATTCTGCAATCATCCCCACTAATCCCGGAGTGAGCCGAGAATTTTTTTTTTTTTTTATTTAATTGAAAAAAAAAACTTAAAATTTTTTTTATATTTTTTCCGAAAAGTATATTCAAAAACATATTAAACAAAAAAAAATGATCCCACACGGTCAATTTTTGAAAAAGTTATAACATTTTGAAGAAACACTGTTTTTTCAAAATATTTAAAAATTATTTTGAGTTGGAAAACGGTGTTTTTTTCAAAATGCTATAACTTTTTCAAAAATTGACCGTTTGGGGTCATTTTTTTTAATATGTTTTTAAATGTATTTTTCGGAAAAAATACAAAAAAAATTATAATTAAATAAAAAAAAAATTCTCGGTCCACTCCGGGATTATTGGGAATGATTGCAGAATTGATTGAAGTTTTTTTATGAGAAAAAAAGGGCGAAATTCGAAAAATCTCGAAAAACTGAAAAATTACAAAAAAAAAAACTAAAATTTTTTTTGAATTTTTTCCGAAAAGTACATTTAAAAACACATTGTAAAAAAAAAAGATCCCAAACGGTCAATTTTTGAAAAAGGTATAGCATTTTGAAAACAAAAACGGTGTTTTTAAAAATTCATAACTTTTTTGAGTTGGATGAAAAAATTTGAAAAACTTCTGAAAAACGTCTTTCGTAAGCTAGAAAAAGAAGAAAAACGTTCAGCCAATTCTAAAGGGGTCGGGTTCAAAATTGGTCGAAATGGGATGGAATACCCCATATGTGCTCATGTGTCTAAATAGGTCACTGTAATATGCTGACTCCGCATACAGGAAATATGTACATTTTAGTAAGTATTAGTGTAAATATGTATATATATTGAATAAAGGTTAATCACAGACATATGATTCTACCAACAAATTCACTTGTTTCGTTTAGTACATTGCGATCCTGCCAGTCTGATCACAAGAATCCAAAAGTGCTATTAAAAAAGCAAATTGCTAAAACGATCTTACTAGATAGAGATCCTGCCAGTTTAGAAATTAGTAAAATATTGAAATCTTTTTGGAAAAATCCTAAACAGGATTATTAATAAATAAATATAGCCAAGATTCCAATTTTGTCGTTTGTTAAATTCACATCATGGCAAACATTTTTAATAACACGAAAAAGGATACAACTATTAACTCCATCGAAGCTCTATGGCAAATTAAAGCAATTTAATTCCATTCATTTCTATGGCAAAAAGCTCTACGTCAATAAGGATAAAAGCAATTTCTTTCCAAGGCATTTGAAAATTAACCGAAATAGTAATAGGATATACAAGGCAATGTTAATCCGGGCGAATGACTGGCAGCAAGTATAAAAAAAGGAGTGGAATATCATCAGAACTATGAATATTCTGACTGGCAGCACACTAGACTGGCAGCAATTAATTTAAGTATATTTAAGTTGTAGAACAAATATGGCAACCTAACGGCTGCCCAACCAGAAGCAGAAATCATAAGTAAATTACGTCAACATTCAAGTCCATTAATGATATGTTGCAAAACATAAAAATAAATACAAAATAAAAGAAAATTTCAAAATGGACGTGGCTCCGCCCCTTTTCATTTAATTTGTCTAGAATACTTTTAATGCCACACGTCGGACAAAAATTTACCAATCCTTGTGAAATTTGGTAAGGGCATAGCTTTTATGACGATAACTGTTTTCTGTTAAAATGGGCGAAATCGTTTGAAGCCACGTCCAGATTTTATAAACAGTCGACCATCTAACGGTTGGGTATTTGATCACTCTAGCTGGTCAAAATTAAAACGGCAGTTCAAAAAGTGGTTCTCTCACTTCATTGTTATGAAAGGAAATCTTTGACAGTAAATTCATGGTGTTCCGCGCAGAATTATTATGGATCGGGCCCCCGGTTTCGTATGGACCTGGGGTCATTTTTTGGAATTACATGAAATATTTATGTCAATATGTGTATCAAACGAAAAGTATTTTACTCCGCATTTCTATCTAAATTTTTAAGAAGGGTTGCCACTTATGGTTGCCACTTCACCTTCTTTTTTATATTTCTTTTTTCCACTACCTTCTCGGAAACGGCTTAACCGACTTTTGACCTTGGTGTTGCGACTGAGGATGTCTTCACAAGGTTGCCACCTTTTGCCAAAAAGGGTATCAGACTCTTACAAAATTGATCACAACTCAAAAAATCGTGGGTATGCGTAGCCGTTTTTGTTATTAAACTTTGAAACAAATACAAGCTTATGTATTGCCAAAAAATTACTGACATGGTATGCCATGAAAAAAAGATATATCTTTTTGTTTGCAAGGTTTTTAAAAAATTTAATTTTGAAAAGTAGTAGTATTACAAGTAAAATTTTTAAAATATGAATTAAAAACACATTTACCTGTCCTAAAAGAAAATGTAACTAGATTTCATTAAGGCTAAACGAGTGAACAAGTATTAAGGTTAGAAGGGTATATTGCTCTTTAATCCAAAATACATTGAACTTCACATAAGTTTTATACAACTTTAAATGTGAGCAGGTTAGCTACGTTGACGTTGCAGATGGGTTTTTGAGTATGTATACTATTCAGTGGACATCTGGGAATGCCAGGGAGATATTAAAAAAAAATTGGAATATTTTGAAAAAATCGACTTTTGGCCAGCTAAATTGATCAAATACCCCACCTTGCGTCTGTCCTTCCGCTCGGCCGTTAACATGATAACTTTAGCAAAAATCTTTACTAAACTTAGTTCACGTACTTATCTGAACTCACTTTATCCTGTTATTAAAAATGGACGAAATCCGACTATGACTGCACCCACTTTTTCGATATCGAAAAATGAAAAAAAATATGCCATAAATCTATACCAAATGCGAAAAAGGGATGAAAGATGGTGATTGGATTGGTTTTTTGAAGCAAAAAATATAAATTTAGAAAAAACTTTGTAAAATGGGTGTGACACCTACCATATTAAGTAGAAGAAAATGAAAAAGTTCTGCAGAGCGAAATCAAAGGCCGTTGGAATCATGACAGGAATACTGTCCATAGTATTACATATATAAATAAATTAGCGGTACCCGATAGATGACGTTCTGGGTCACCTTGTTCCACATTTTGGTCGATATCTCGAAAACTCCTTCACATATAAAACTAAGGGCCACTCCCTTTTAAAATATTCATTTGATATCATTTCATACCCATATCGTACAAACACATTCTAGAGTCACCCCTGGTCCACCTTAATGTCGATATCTCGAAAGGGCGTCCCCCTATAGAACTTGTTACATTTTATTGACTAAGCAATTTTTGTGGTAAGAATTGCAATGAAATTGAAAAATATATGTGAGTTAATGCATGTGTGTCAAATTTTGTGAGCAATATTTTGAATTTTTGCCTGAGTGAAAAAAAAAAAATACCTAAATCGAGGCTACTGCCTAAGAAGGACCAGAATTGAAATAAAGGGGCCAAAGTGGCAACCTTGCTCCCATCTGATGTTCTGATTTTTATGGCAAAACAGCAACAGTGAGTTAAAATTTTTTGTATCTGTATATTTAGAATACCATTGTTTTAACGAAGTTTTCATAAATAAAGTATAATACGACAATTTTGGGGTTCTTGTTGTAGGAATGACAAAAGCATTCCCGAAAGTCTTCAGTAGCGCATGTATACAATTAGTTTGTTTTATTAGAGACCTGCTTCAAGTTTTTGGGGAACAAATTAAACATACTTATATAATGGAAACATCAACAATATGCACGTAACAGTTTAGAACGGTCTTACTTATGGAAGCCAACACTAAAGATACCCAATTGATAAATCTCTTTAATTAAATCCAGTAAAGGGCCATCTATATTAACCTAATAGTTTATGTAAAAAAAATATTAAAAGTGGCATATTTTACTTTTGAAAAATGCAAAAAGCAACACTTTTTTGGGGACAACATTAGTGAAAAAATTTCAGATAGTCGAATGGCAGAACAAAGAAGAATTTAGAGCAAGACCATTGACGCTTACTTCACCTGGTTATTCCACCAAGGTTATTAAAAAACGAAATATAGTGTGTTTCTTGTATTTTTTTCTTTTTCTGGAATATAGTTTACACACTTACACCAGTACTGAAACCGTATTAGGAGGAAGGGCGACAATAAATTGAAGAAAGAATACAGGAAAAATACAGAAAAGGTACCGGAAAATAAAGAAGTGTCATAGAGGATTAGGGAGCGTGAAAAATTTAGAAGCGATAAAAAAAACACCCACTATTTTTTCAGGATTATCTTCGATCTGTTGAAGAAATAGTAAAGCGGCTAAATATCAATTATAATTTGTATATTGTATATATAATTACAAACATTACAGGTTCCAATGATGCCAATGGATACGCCCCATCTTTCATTGAAAAACCTCGTATTATTCCAAACGATTCCGGCACACTTATAACGATGAAATGCAAATGCAAAGCAAGACCGGAACCGACAGTTAAATGGTACAGGGGTAGCCATCTAGTCGTTGAAACTAAAAAGATTAAAATAAAATCAATGGTCGTCGCAGAAAACACTTTTGAATTGACGTTAGAAATTAAGGTAAGTTTTCGTTATTTTACTCTTCTAAATGTATGTGGGATTCGATATTAATAAAGTAACCCGTTCAGGAGTTGTATATTGAAGTCAGTTGTGAAAAAATTAAAGTATAAAAGAAGAAATGAAATATTTTTCAGTTTAGTTTTATTAGAAAAATTGTTGAACAACCATATAATATCAAATCGGTAATTTTCTTCGGTAAAATTAACTTTTTATAATTAAATAAAACTTCCAATTTACATTTTATAATTAAAAAAAAACTAAAAATTTTGGGGCTCAACCGGAATAAAAAAAAAAACCAAGATATTAAATAACGAAAACCCGCAATTTTTTTTTTTGTTTTTTGGTCTGAGCCAATTATATGCAAAATAACTTATTAAAATATATGAGCGAATTATTGGAAAACCTTTCGAAGTCATTTAAAACTAATATAGAAATAGAATTCGTTAAATGACTATTCTCAGTGTGTGCGCTAATTCATAAAATTGCGTATCAAATTCGTTGAAAAATGAAAATCAATTCTTCGCTGTGGAAAAACTGTTTTGAATTTGAAAATTCGGTAAAATTTAAATTGGAGATGGGGGGGGGACAGCCAGGGTAATTGCCCTGGGGCCCGGAAGGCTTTTGCGGGCCCGGCAAGGCAAAGCAGTATTGACAGTACTCTAACTAGGATTTCATAGATACATACATATTTTGTTGCTACAGAAAATTGTTTTAAAATTGAAAATCACTAAACTGAAATCATAAGCATCCAATCAAATACTATGGGGCATAGTCATAGTCGAAATAAAATTTGATTTTAAGTTAGATAAACGTTTTTGACATAATTTTATAAGCGCTATCTATCAAAAATGCTTCAACTAACTTAACATTTTATCTCGACTATAACTATGCCCTTATCGGTTTGGTCGTATTGTTTTTTCATTTTTGTAAAAGCCAGCGACATCTGTAAATAGAGGCTGATAATAAAATAGAGCATTAATTTGAAAAAGTTAGTATACTTGACTTGTTTTGCGATTCGCAAATTTGTGCAAACATATGTCTATGCCGTGGATAAGCTTACATAGGTCAATTTCGCGTTAATTGTTGCAAACTTCGTATTTCTTTTGTCAGTGGTGCAATTATTGGTAATTTTTTTAATTTGTGAATGTAATTTTGGTTGTAATTCTTCACGGGCCTTCTAAAGACATATACTAAGCACTGATTTATAAAATTTAAAGGTAAGAATCTATTAAATAAATGAAATGAAAAAATGAAGGACTTCGAGAGTGTCACAACTCAAAAATCACGATTTTACAGTTAAATGCAAAAAAAATCATCATGATTTATATTGTGTAAAAAATTCTTGATGATTCGTGGAAAATTGAGGGCTTGAGATAAAAATTTATTTTTAGCTTTACGCGCCCAATATATGAAGGGTTTAGAAGCAAAAGGCTCAAAGTGAAATTGTTTTCTAACTTTTAGTTATACTCATATTTGTATAGATTTGTTTATTAACAAAGAGTTTGTTTATGGCCGGGCCATAACCCTACTATCCATAAATTACAATAAGTACTCAACTTTAAACTTTAGTGTCTCGAAACAATGTGTCTGTTGAAATCTTAAAATAGTTCCCTTGAAAAATTGTGTGTTTTGGAAAGTGTTACTGTTGAAGTAAATGGGCGATATATTTGTGTATGTGTAAGGTTTGTTGGCGAAAAATGTTGCCAAGGATACTACGTTTTGAAAAAAGGCGTAAAAAGAACTCAATATGATGGGAAACGATGCCAGGAATACAATTTTCATTCTAAATATTGAAAATGTGATTTTAAATAATTTCTATGCAATTTGCAAAATTTTTCAGGTGAAAACACAATACCAAGCTTCGCATGTGAAATACATAATCATATAATATTCTGTGCGTTTTTTTTTTTCAGTAATATACAAATTTTATTTAACCAAACATTTATTTTGAATAAACTATATCTAATGGATTATAAACATTTATCGGGAGCAGCCAAACGAGCTGAGAAAAAGCGCAAAGAAACCGAAGAAAAAAAGGGACAGCAAACGCTCTATAAGTTAAATTTTAGCGTAAGTAACACCGATGTAGACAAAAACATGCCTTTAAGCCCTTCCAGAGGTGTTAGGGACAGTATGAAACCTACAAATGCTGAGGATGTAAAAGACGAAATCACCTCTTCAGACATTTTCATAGCTGCTAGAGATAATATGCCATATCCAAACGTTGAGCACGAAACACGTGCTGTACAAGATACAAAGGCAGTGGACGGTGAATCCAAAGAAGTACTGAGCTCTTTCGACAATGGTAGCATAGAGTCCGCGGAAATAAAATGTAGCCAGGTTGAAGAGGCTTGTAATCTGGGACCTCAACCATATCATTTCGAATTTCCCAACGACTTAAGTGGTCGCCATTTCCCTCAAAGCATACTCCATACTACTCTAAAAAACGGAGAAAAAGTAAAGCGTGATTGGCTCGTTTGGAGTGCAACAAAAGAAGCGCCTTTTTGTTTTCCATGCCGGCTTTTCAGCAAAATTTCCGAAAATACCCAATCATCTCTGACAAAATCTTCAGGTTATTCTAAAGAAAAAGGTTGGAAGAGGTTGCACGACCAAATACCTGAACATGAAAATAGCCAAAATAATAAAACGTGCTATATATAGATTGGCGCCAATATGAAAATAGAATTCGAAATGCAAGTTCAGTGGATTTTCTCTTAGCGGAAACCCTTAAAAATGAAGCAGCTCGCTGGAGAGAGATACTTCGCAGAATTCTTGATGTTGTTTTATTTCTTGGAGAAAGAGGATTGGCATTTAGATGGGATAATTCATTGATCGGAAATCCAAAAAATTGGAAGTTTCTTAGTATTTTGGAACTGATCAACAATTATGACACCCTATTGCATGACCATTTGGAGAAGGTGAGGGAATCTCAATCGAAAAAGAATCGTCTCCAAGCGCATTATTTGCTTGATGTAATACAAAATGAGTTCATAGAAATCTGTGAAAGTCAAGTAATTAGAAAGATAGAAAGCGAGAGAAGGTCCGTCAAGTATTACACGGTAATAGTGGATGCAACCCCTGATTCGGCGCATATTGAGCAGACTGTTTTTATATTGCGTTATGTTTTATTAGACAGGGACTCCGGAAAATGGAACATCCAAGAACGCTTCTTAGAGTTTGTCGATTGTAACGCAAAAACAGGAGAAGCTATCGCTGAGCTGATTCGCAGTACTCTAAAAAAGCACAATATTCCACTGGATGACTGGCGTAGGGTAGGGTATGATAATGCCAGTAATATGAGTGGTCATTACAAAGGAGCGCAGAGTCATATCCTGAGAGATAACTCCCTGGCAATATTTGCACCTTGTGCTTGTCATAGTTTAAATTTATGTGGAGTGCAAACTGCTGAATGTTGTGCAGAAGTCATCACATTTTTCGGTATTATGCAGAAATTGTATAATATCTTTAGCGCAAGTCCTCAGAGATGGAATTATCAAGGAAAAACCTAATTGCTCCTTGCACAGCATGTCACAAACACGATGGTCTGCTCGTGTGGATAGTGTGAAACCTTTCTCAACTCACAATCCCCAAATATTGAAAGCTATTGATGAAATCAAGCTTTTGAATCTGAGTTCAGAAAGAGTAACGGATTTGAAAGGTATTGAAGTATATATGGGGAAATTTGAGTGTACCCTCTTAGCCTCCATTTGGCTCAAAGTGTTGACGGTAATCACCCATCGAAATCTGGTACTGCAAGCTAGAAATGGCACACTGGGCGTAGAAACAGACAATATACGTAGCCTGATTGATTACTGGAAGAAGTTCAGGGATTAATGGTCGATCATACTTCAAGAATATAAGGTTGTGGCAGGGAGTATAGGTGTTGTGAATACCTTCGCAGAGAAAAGAAGGAAGATAAGAAAGCGCCAGTTCGATGAATTATCTGGCGAAGCACCTGAATGTAGTTCCCAAACTCAATTCAAACAGCAAGTTTTTTACTTTCTTTTGGACTGCTTGATTGGTAACATGACAAGACGTTTCGAAGCCGTAAATGACATTGCGATTAAATTAAGTTTTTTGTGGAAGTATGAGGATCTGAAGGAAGAAGAGCTCAGAGAAAAGGCAGCGGCATTCTGCGCGATTTATGGTATCGATATTTCTACGGATAAAAATTAATGAAATCATTCATCTCAAAGCCATGCACTTAGCAAATTTGGGATGTGATTCGCTGCCACCATTTCAACTTCTGAACAAATTTCATGACTTGAAGATGGAAGTATTATTTCTGAACATCTGCATAGCATTAAGAATATTTTGCAGACTTCCAGTTAGTGTGGCTGAAGGGGAGCTTTCTTTTAGTATATTGTCTCGCGTGGAAAACTTTTTACGTTCTACTATGAGCCAAAATCGCTTGACAAGCCTTGGAACATAGGCGTTGGAGTCCAGCCTTGCTCGCAGCATTAGTTTTGAATCAGTAATTTCCATATTCGCAGACAAAAAAGCACGGAAGGTTTTCCTTGGCTGATTCAAGCTCTTAAAATGTACATGTTTAGAAAAAGTTAATGTAAGCAAATCAAACAATGAAATGTAACATTTCACATGTAAGTGCTCCAGTAAATCTTATTTTATATGAAATAAAATTTACAATGTGAATTGAAAAATTTATGTACATATGTTATGTTATTTCTTTTACTGGATTGAGTTTATTTTTTAGGGGGGCCAGTAAACTCGAACTGTCCCAGGGGCCCGGCTCCGCTCTCTGCGGCCCTGTCCGTCCAAGAACATCGTACAGCTGCACGTGAAGTCAGAGTACACGGCATTCCTTGTTTATATTCTGAAAACCTTCATAATATCCACAACCACCTCTGTTTTGCTCTAAATATTCAACCGCCCCCACTCAGAGGCATATTTAGAGCCCGTAATGTTCCCGGTAGCCAAGGTGACCCCTCTGTTATCATGAAGTTTCAATCCCCTAATTATAGGAACTTGCTGATAAAAGCCGTGGCCGATTACAGGCGCCAAAACAACAAGGATGGGCTACGTCTGTCGCGTGTGGGAATTAACTCCGATGCGCGAATCTATATTAACGAGCCACTGACTAGGCTTAATCACGAGATTTTCAACTATGCGCTTAGCCTTAAAAAACGGGAAAAAATCATTTCCGTGTTCACGAGAAGGGGCCTCGTTTACATTAAAAGCACCAAAACCGAAAATCCTCTTTGGACTTACTGAAAGAACTTGAATTTACTAACCCAGATAGCGGTCAATCCTTTCGTGAAGGACAGAATACTTGTGGCAACCACCAGGATGCTCATAAATAATTACATACAATTTATTTTCTATATATTCATATTCTATTGTACGTTTACGTCTAGTTTGTATCCACCTATGTACTTTTCCTCCATAATTTCCCCTTTAAGTATATATTTACTCTCCTGCGAGTTGTACAACTGTGTGATTTACAGCTTTCTGTTTTTAAGTCCTTGTTATGGCTTCGTCATCTCTTAATGTTATGAGTTCCAAAGACGCTATTTTTACTATGTTGCGTGTCCTATGCAGACAAGCGAGCGGACTGAACATAATTCACATAAATGCGCAAAGTTTATGCAAAAAGATTGATGAATTTAGATATCTCTATGAAGGCTCTGCCATTGACGTTCTTTGTGTATCCGAAACATGGTTTACGTCTCGACACAGTAACGAATTGTGGAGTGTAAAGGGTTACCAGCTGTACAGAGCTGATCGCTATGGTCATGGCGATGGGGTCGCAATTTATGTAAAAAATAGCTTGTCCTGTAGACTACGTTGTGTTTCTGGAGAGGCCGACCCCGTCGAATATGTGTTTGTCGAAGTATTTTCTGCTCATAGTAAACTCCTTATTGGATGTGCATACCGTCCCAATCGTCAAGTTAACTTTTTGGATTTCACAGAATCTATTCAGCGACTACTAGGCAATTACTGTAACATTATAAAAGCCGGGGATTTTAACAGCAACCTGCTTAACGATTCCGGCTTGAAACTATGTATGGAATCTCTTGGACTATATCCTGTGAACACCTCCTCACCTACACATTTCACCCGCACAAATAGTACTCTTCTAGATTTATTCTTTCTGCACCCATAAAAAAAATCGTGTTGAATCAACACTTTCTGTGTTAAAATTTTTCGAACCGAAGCAGAGTGTAATCTTCGTGTTAAAAGTGTTAATTCAACATGTACTTAAAGTGCTTATTGAACACTATGGACAGTATTGATTGAACACTAAAATTTGGTTAATTCAACATGATATTTAAACGGTGGTTACTGTTAAATTAACAGGAATTATTGTAAAAAGTGTTAATTCAACATTAACTAAAAGTGTGTATTTAACACTATGAAAAGTGTTGATTTTACACCAAAATATTGTTGATTTTACATGATATTTAACATGATACCTATGGTTAAACTAACAGGAATTAATGTTGAATTAACACTGCATGATCGTGTTAAAACAGCAGTAAATCCTGTTAAGTTTACGCTATCCCCTGTTGTTTTACCCTTAAGTAAAAGTCTTGTTTTAAAGTTGACTCTAAAGTGGTTGTATTTATTAAACACATCCAATATACATACATTTTTAACTTAAATCTTGTGATAAATGAAATTAATTCAGCGATCTTATATTAGTATACTTATGTAATCAGACTTGAGAAAAATCTTATGCGAATAATGCCCGCTATATATAATATATAGCAATAATAATAATAAAAATAATACATTTTGGCCAACCATTTTAATAATACTTTACTTCTTTTAACAATCTTTTAAATGCTCTTTAAGGCGTCTTGTTTTACTAACATATTTTACGGCTTTTTCAAATAATATGTATGGGGTATTCCATCCCATTTCGACCAATTTTGAACCCGACCCCTTTAGAATTGGCTGAAAGTTTTTCTTCTTTTTCTAGCTTACGAAAGACGTTTTTCAGAAGTTTTTCAAAATTTTTCATCCAACTCAAAAAAAGTTATGAACTTTTAAAAAAAAACACCGTTTTTGTTTTCAAAATGCTATAACTTTTTCAAAAATTTACCGTTTGGGATCTTTTTTTTTTTAATTTGTTTTTAAATGTAATTTTCGGAAAAAATTCAAAAAAATTTTTAAAGTTTTTTGTTTTGTAATTTTTCAGTTTTTCGAGATTTTCGAATTTCGTGGGAGAATTCCATAAACCAAAGAAAGCTATGGTCCGAAAGAGTTCCACCATTCATTGGTTTTTCGTCTAATATGCCTGGACTAATAAAAATTAAAAAAAAAAAAAAATTGTAAAACTTATTTAAGTATATACGGGGTATTCCATCCCATTTCGACCAATTTTGAACCCGACCCCTTTAGAATTGGCTGAAAGTTTTTCTTCTTTTTCTAGCTTACGAAAGACGTTTTTCAGAAGTTTTTCAAATTTTTTCATCCAATTAAAAAAACACCGTTTTTGTTTTCAAAATGCTATAACTTTTTCAAAAATTGACCTTTTGGGATCTTTTTTTTTAATTTGTTTTTAAATGTACTTTTCGGAAAAAATTCAAAAAAAATTTTAAATTTTTTTTTTGTAATTTTTCAATTTTTCGAGATTTTTTGAATGTCGCCCTTTTTTTCTCATAAAAAACTTCAATCAATTCTGCAATCATCCCCACTAATCCCGGAGTGGGACGAGAATTTTTTGTTTTTTTTATTTAATTGAAAAAAAAACTTGAAAATTTTTTTTGTATTTTTTGTATATTTTTTCAAAATATTTAAAACTTATTTTGATTTGGAAAACGGTGTTTTTTTCAAAATGCTATAACTTTTTCAAAAATTTACCGTTTGGGATCATTTTTTTTAAAATATGTTTTTAAATGTACTTTTCGGAAAAAATACCAAAAAATTTTAAAGTTTTTTTTTCAATTAAATAAAAAAAAAAAAAAATTCTCGGCCCACTCCGTGATTAGTGGGGATGATTGCAGAATTTATTGAAGTTTTTTATGAGAAAAAAGGGCGAAATTCAAAAAATCTCGAAAAATTGAAAAATTACAAAAAAAACTTTAAAATTTTTTTTGAATTTTTTCCGAAAAGTACATTTAAAAACAAATTAAAAAAAAAAAGATCCCAAAAGGTAAATTTTTGAAAAAGTTATAGCATTTTGAAAATAAAAACGGTGTTTTTTTAATTGGATGAAAAAATTTGAAAAACTTCTGAAAAACGTCTTTCGTAAGCTAGAAAAAGAAGAAAAACTTTCAGCCAATTCTAAAGGGGTCGGGTTCAAAATTGGTCGAAATGGGATGGAATACCCCGTATATACTTAAATAAGTTTTACAATTTTTTTTTTTTTTTTAATTTTTATTAGTCCAGGCATATTAGACGAAAAACCAATGAATGGTGGAACTCTTTCGGACCATAGCTTTCTTTGGTTTATGGAATTCTCCCACTAATGAACATGAAACGTGGCAAAAATAAACCAAAAATTTCCAGAGCATACTGGAACTGCAGCCATTTAAAGTGCATTTTTTTGCCGTTTTTTTTATTATTTCGAGAATGGCAGCAGCTGTCAAAAAAGTTTTGGTTTATTTTTTCAACGTTTCATGTTCATAAGTAGGAGAATTCCATAAACCAAAGAAAGCTATGATCCGGAAGAATTCCACCTGAAATGCTAATATGCCTGGACTATATATGGAATACGAGAATGGCGAACATACTTATATGTCTTTTTTATACCACTATTATGTAAAAAATTTATGTTTAACAATAAAATAAAATCTTGTATGATATGAAAATTCAGCATTTTTTTTTTAAATATGTAAATACATATATATTTGTATATTCAGTCTTCTACAAAATTTGTAGATAATATATATGTAACTTTCTTTATAAAAAATATTAATATAAAACTTGTTCCTATACATACATATGGGACAAATTATATTTTTAAAATGTTGTATTCATTTCAAAAACTTTTCAAACGTATAACCTTTTTCTTATTTCGTAAAATATGTGCATGTAGGGGTGGAGAATGTATGTCCCCACTATTTATAATAAAAAAATTGGGTGATTTTTCCCCCAATATATATGCTTGAATATGTGGACTAAAACTTATATTATACTTTGAACATATGAAGAAAAGTTTTTGTAAAGGCCAAACAGCAATATCTTCAATTTCAAATAAAGTACAAGTTGCTCGTTGTGTAACAAAAAAGAAATTTCTCTTGAATTCTAAGCCTTTGTAAGTTATTTTGGAATAGAATTGATATTTCTGTAACTCATATTTAATTTGAAAATCCGTAGTATATTTTGATACGTTACTAGAAGGTAGGAGAAATTTAACATATGAAATTAAATCTGGTTGAAAAAATATTTCGTTTTTTAAATTGTAAGCAAATTTTAAGGAAGCTTTTATGGAAAGACTCCAAGGCACATTTATTCTAGAATTCATTGAATTTGCATAAGTCTTGAAAATTTTATGAACTGCTTCAAATCTCATGCACCAAATGTTTTTTAATGGCCCACATTTTTTTATTGATGTAACGTAGTGAACAAGAAAATGAAATTTCGATTTTAAATGTTTATTAAAAAGTGATAAGTATATACATTTGCTATCTAATCAGAGAATCTAATCGTTTCAAATAAACTTCATCTATATCAGACATCATAAGAATATCCACAATTTGAATTAGAATCTAAAAAAAAAATCCATATTTCATCATTTTCAGGAACTAAGTCACCAATTATTTAAGGAAGATGGTGCATGAAAGTCATCATTTCCCTAGCTGACATACGAAAGTTAGAACTTTTTAAATTAACTAAAGTTATAGGAGGACAAATATTCCCGATTTTTGTCTCGCCATACTGAAATATTTGCTTACGATAATTAAGGGTTTCAATGCTGAAATACTTTTTCGTTACAATAAAATTTAAAAGAACTTCAGAAATATCATATATACAAACACCTTCAAATATATCGTGCATCATATCAAAATAGAAATTATCAACTGCGTGATACCAGTCAGTGCTTCATTTTTAAGGGAACAGTTAAGAGAATAATTTTCTCTGTCTCTCAAATATTCTGGAAGCTCTTCAACATCTGACCTTAAATTTACTTTTTGTCTTTTACAGTTTCGACAGTAAAAATTTGAATTGAAACTAGTGGTGAACCCTAATATTGAGTTCAAACCTAAATTATCACCAATTATTAGTGCTAATACAAAATAAACACGATATTCTCCATTTCTCCAGTATTTAAAATCATCCCTCTGTTTGTAATTGTTGAATAACCTGTACTAAAGGTTCGAATGAATACATATTTCCATATTCCTTTCGATGTCTCGATTTGAAAAATCCTGCAACAAATATATTTTCTAATGTGGACTGGCTGTGCTTTGGTATAGTAGGAAAGCTGTAATAAATTCCGCAAACAGTTTGATCTGCAGCATGTGATCCCAGTGGATTATCAATTCCAAAATCATCATAATATATAATATATGGAATAAGTAGTTTTTCATTGAAGTCACAAATCTTCTTTTTCCAAGTTTCACCATGTATGACATTTGTATAACTTTGGTTGTTATCTTTTAAAGTTTGCATATTTTCCAATGTATCTTTTAAATTGCTTTTCGATTGAAAATATTTAGCAATTTGAAATTTTATGGGCATAGTTACTCCTACGACTTTATTGGAATGCAATCCGGGACTATTATCGATAACAATTTCGGAAATATCTTCACTAATAGTATATGAAGAGGGAAATTTAAAAATTTCTTCATTTTCTAAATACTTCAGAAAACGATACTCGCTAGAAATATGTTCAAAAGGTGAAACAAGTTTCCGGAATTGATTTCCGATAAATATTCTTTGATTGAGGTCTGCTATAAGTGGTGAAATTGACATTAAAACATGTTCCTGAATTGGTATTAAAATTTTTTCATTACATTGTCTAAAACATTAAGCACATCCTTTCTATTAAAATTATTTTTGTCAGGTAGAGATAAAATTAATCAATTAATATCCAACTGAGCTATATTTTCACTGCTTGCAGTAGGGCCAATTTGTCGTACGTTTTCGTGTGTTTCCCTTTCAATGTAAAATACTTGTTGTTCTTGCGAACTCGTAACTACAGCCGAACGTGCGTGAACTCTCGTTAAATGGTTTAGAAAGGTATAAACGTTTGAAAATCACTGCCCACATTTAGGTACATTTCAAATAAATTTTTTTATCTTTTTAAACGTATGAACATTTTTTAAATGAGCTCCCAAAATCTTTGCCTCTAACGCAACAAAATTGCAAAGAAAACATTTAAACATGCTACTAAATTATTTTACGCTCTGTAGGTAGCTTGTAAGTAAGACAATATTTGGAGTTGCTATGCATTCAATATCAAAAAATAATGTTGTATAAAGTTGTACAGGTTTTTTTGCTTTCGCAGGATACTCAAAATTTGGGACATGAAATAACTTAAATATAGTATCAACTGCTTTTAAAAATGTAGGCACCTTATATAGAATACCATCGAAAAGAATATAAAAACTAGCCAAACTAGCTATATCTGGTCCAATAACTAAAATTATAGGTTGCAGTGGAAGTTATTTCCCCATATCCTTCAACTTAAGTTTTTCATATAGTCTTTGGTAATCATTAATGCATTCACAGTGCAGTACTGTAACGTTTTGAGCATCGCCTATAGACGGCTTCCATTTCAGACGTTTGCCGGCATTTGCTTGCTGGACAGAAATTATTGATGGCTTGAGCACAGCATGTAAAAGCAACGTAATTATACAATCTTTTGAATCTGCGATAAAGAGTAAATTACATTAATACATATATACTTATTATTTATGCTAAAGTATAGGTATTAAATTACCGTCATTCAGGAATTTCTCAATTTTAGCCAATACATTTTTGGATGCTGAATCCTTTACTTTTTCCTTCATGTATGGAAGCATAGTCATTGTAAAATTAGGCCATATTTTTTTGCCCAAAGCATCTTCATCTACCAATATAATAAAAATAAATATAATAAAACACAAATTGTACATTTAAACAAAACCTATACCTTCGGTTTGAGTTTCTGTCTGTTCGGTTATTTTATAACTATTTATATCGATTTCCGCATCCTTGACTTTTGTACCCCTTTTCATTTTACGGCGGACATTTGTTGCTTTGTCATATAATTTTCCAGTAGGATTTTTTCCACTGCGTTTGTTGCAGTAATATCTCTGTATATATGTAAGTAAAATAATGAAGCAAATGTTTTATAAGGGAGGCCCGAAATCAGGTGCCATTTTGGAATAATCATAGTATTAAATCTAAAGCTTTGTATCGTTGGTGAATTCACTTTACCACTACGCGCCCAATACATTAAATCAAACATGGCACAACATTTTAGCTTTGATACTACTTATAACAAAACTGACAGCTGAATATCGGGATAATACATAGCCAATATTAAAAATGTTTTTTTTTTAAATCTTACCAAATCTTCTATAGGAAATAATAATATAAATTGTTCTGAAAAATTAATGATATCCCTCATTAGGGATCAACCGCTCAGAAAAATGTTGGACTATGATGTTTACCAAGGCTTCGCGATGTTCGTCTAGTAACAAACAATGTTCCTTATATTGTTGGAAAATGCTTTGGCCCCATGGAATTGCTTTTAGTATTTCACCTAGACTATTTACAGGTGTACTTGCTGCGACAGATTGAGATTTGTGGCTGCAGCTAAGCAAACTATTTGAAGATTCCAAAAAACAAACAATATTTTCCTGCAATAAAAAATGAAATGCAAAAAAATATATATGTGTACATTTAACTAAAACCAACGCTTACTTTATTTCCTTCAAATTTGCTAGCCTTTGCTTAAATTTAATTCTAGTCCCAAACATTGAAACAGGGAAAAGTTCATTGATATCGTCTTCTTTAATTAAAAACAGGCTCTCAATGTCCATTCCACAGTCTGAAAATATAAAATCGCAATATGTATATTTATGAATATGCACTACGGTGGGCCTTCTTTTGCAAATTTGCCAAACAAAGCAAGAATTTGCTGACCTTTAACAATTTCTAGCAGGTTGTCGCATTGCCATATCTTGAAATATTTCCACAGATTACGTTTTCACTACCTAACGTAAATTTCCGAAAAGTTCTTGATTTGTTCTTTAATACAAATTTGCCTCCATGCAAATATGGTGCACCCTAATATGCACACTTATTAACAAACATACAATTGAAGATTGAATGAATAGGTTCCTGTTCATAAAAACTTAATTAAATCATCTTACCTATCATTCTTCTGTACACATCTTCGCCAAAATGCATTTTTCCGCAAATGATGTCCTTTAGATTCGTGTTCTCGCACGTCGGAGCTGCTGTGGTGCCGCTCTGCGGCAGAGAAGTCTCAATTTCACCAGAAGGCAGCAGCTCACCACTGGGCCCAATATTTAGATGGATTCTTGGTCAACATCACTCACTACACTGCTCATTTTATTAACGAAATGCCTTAATTAAATATTTATGAAAAAACTTGCGCAATTATCAAAACAAAATAGCTTTTATTAACAACTCACGATATTATATTGCAAGAGATGCTGACAATTCGAGAAAAATGACGAATTTATAACGGGATAGTTCCTGTTGTTCTTTTTTCAAAACTTTTCAGTGTCATACGGCCCATACATGACACAAAAACCATGCGCAAATATAAAACGACGAAATTTGTGCAAATGAAAATTTTGACATACACGGCTCAAAAACACCGCGCAATATTTTTAAAGTAGCGCAACAAATGAAACATGTATTTTAATTGTATAAAAAAGGCACTAATTGTATAAAAAATCACAATTTTCCACAGTGCTGGTAATTCACGCGCACAGAAGCGTTTATTTTCCATTGTATTTATAAAATATATATTTTAATTGCAAGACCAGCTCAATTCATTGCAGCACTGCGCAATATTCATTTTTCAACTAGC
Organism: Eurosta solidaginis; assembly: GCF_040869045.1. Classification (NCBI taxonomy): domain Eukaryota; kingdom Metazoa; phylum Arthropoda; class Insecta; order Diptera; family Tephritidae; genus Eurosta; species Eurosta solidaginis. The sequence goes on from NC_090324.1 coordinate 98,506,974, forward strand.
GCAACAAATGAAACATGTGTTCTAATTGTATAAAAAATTATTATTTATTATTGAATTTATGAGAATTCCTGTTACAAGCTAGAGATGATCCTTGCGCCTTCGATATTAACATTTTTAAGCAATAATTACTGATGTTATATTATCAGGAACCACAGGTAAACTATGTAAGATTCACCACAGAGGAAGGAAAAAGCATGTGCAATATTTGCAGACATGTGTAAATATCAAAATCGTTTTATTTTTAGCGCAGCTCTCTGCGCAAATAGCGCAACCAGTGCACACACCGGGCAAATCCTTGTGCAAATTGGTAATTGGCACAAGGATACTTGAGCCGTGTAATTGGCGTATTACTTCAACAGTAAAATAATGTTATCAGACTACTTAATGTTACATGAAGTCGAAGAAGTTGTTGCTGTTGTTCTTTTTTCAACACTTTTCAGTGTTACTTCAACAGTAAAATATTGTTATTAGACTGCTTCATGTTACATGAAGTCTAAGTCAACATTTGTAAATGTTATCAGACTACTTAATGTTACATGAAGTCGAAGAAGTTGATGCTGTTGTTCTTTTTTCAACACTTTTCAGTGTTACTTCAACAGTAAAATATTGTTGTTAGACTGCTTCATGTTACATGAAGTCTAACCCAACATTTTTAAATATTACTTCAACAGTAAAATAATGTTATCAGACTACTTAATGTTAAATGAAGTCGAAGAAGTTGTTGCTGTTGTTCTTTTTTCAACCCTTTTCAGTGTTACTTCAACAGTAAAATATTGTTATTAGACTGCTTCATGTTACATGAAGTCTAAGTCAACATTTTTAAATGTTACTTCAACAGTAAAATATTGTCATTAGACTGCTTCATGTTACATGAAGTCTAAGTCAACATTTTTAAATGTTACTTCAACAGTAAAATAATGTTATCAAACTACTTCATGTTACATGAATTCGAAGAAGTTGTTGCTGTTGTTCTTTTTTCAACACTTTTCAGTGTTACTTCAACACTAAAATATTGTTATCAGTATACTTCATGTTACATCAAGTCGAAGAAATAAAAATCTTGTTTTCCAGATCGTGTTAATTTGAAAAATTTTCAAAAATTGTTGTTGCTTTGCATGTTAAAATAGATCGTGTGAAATTAACATGAATCGTGTTGCTTAAAAATTACGATTTTTCTCTGGGTGTGAGTGACCTCCAAAAATCTCTCCACTATAACCAACTGTCTTTTCTAAACACGACTTAATCTTCATGACCTACGATTTCCAAACTACTAGAATACCTTCCTCCGTGACTTATCGCGACTTCAAGATAATTAATTATGATTTGTTCAACTCTGCGGTAGAGTCCGTGGATTGGAGTCTCATCGAGTGTTTCACATCAGTTGATGATCAAACTTGCTTCCTGCAAGATAAAATCGGCTGGATTTTTTATTACTACGTCCCCTTAAATACTAAAGTAGTTAAGCGGTGCAGTAAGCCATGGTTTAATACTAGTATTAAAAATTTAATAGATGTGCGCAATAAGGCCTATATTCGGTGGAAAATGTATCGTAGGTTAGAAAAACCATAGACAATTTAAATCGGCTCGAATCACCGTAACCAAAGCAATTAATAATGCCAAAACTCTGTTTTATAATGCTAAGTTTAGCCAGCAATGGATTCGCGTCAAACAGGGAATAAGATAAGGGAAATTGGCTTATGAAAACCCAGAGAAAGTTCACCTGTTTTTGCTGACTTAGATGAAATGAACAAAAATTTTACTTGTTTGCCTGTATCAAACCCTCATGTATGTCCTGATAGCTATTGTGATTATGTAAATATTCATGTTAGTCATTTAGAATTTGTGTGTGTTGACGAATGTGATATTGTGCAAGCCATCCTTTCGGTCAAGTCTAACGCCATTGGCTTTGATGAAATCAGTGCGAAGTTTTTAAAAATAATTTTGCCTAAGATTCTTCCATATGTGACCTACATAGTGAACTCCATACTAACAAAATCTGTTTTCTCGAAGTGCTGCAAAGTGTCCAGGATTATACCTGCACTTAAGAAAAATAATACTATCCTATCTTTTCTCTCTAAAGTTGTCGAGCGTATTTTGCAAAGGCAAATAATATCATTTATGCATGATAACGGACTCATTACTGACCGTCAGTCCGGTTTCAGACAGAAACGAAGTTGCACCTCGGCGCTACTAGATGTAGCCGAAAGCATCCGGATGGAATTTGATGGAAATAATTTAGCTTTTCTAACTCTACTCGACCATTCTAAGGCATTTGACTCAGTCGATCATGAGCTTTTATGTCGCAAGCTAAAAAATTTGTTTAGCTACTAATGTTATGCCATTGACTTGATCAGGTCTTACCTTGTTGGCAGATCTCAGGCCTTGTGCGCTGGTGGACGAAGGTCTAACTTTGAAACTGTACTCAGGGGTGTTCCGCAAGGCTCTATCTTGGGCCCTCTCCTATTTTTGTTGTATAATAATGACTTACCTAATACCTTAAGGCATTGTAGTGCCCATTTTTATGCTGATGATGTTCAATTATATGTGTGCTGTCCAATTGACCGCGTTGGTATGTGTATTAACTCTGACCTGACGCAAATAAATACATGGGCATCTGTGAATGGTTTATCAATAAATCCTGGCAAATCTAAGTGTATAGTCATTCGCAGAAAAGCTTTCGATACACTAGACTTAGATAAAGTATTGTTGGGCGGAGCAGTTATTGAATATGTTGACACAGCTAAAAATTTTGGTTTAGTATTTAACAAAATTCTGACATGGAATAAACACATCATTAGTGCAGTTGGTAAAGTGTATGGAATGCTTCGTACGCTATGGCTAGCACAGTATTTCACTGCTTTACACATCCGACTTCTTCTTGCAAAATCGTACTTAATACCTACGCTACTGTATGGCTGTGAGATTTATGCTAATTGTGACTCTGTACGTAAAAACAAGCTTAATGTTGTATATAATAACATTGCCAGATATGTATTTGGGCTAAAACGACTTGACCATGTGTCTGCGTTTGCTGAAAAGTTGCTAAATATTTATTTCGATAATTTGTTAAAAGTCCAAACACTGTTGCTCATACACAAAGTTTTTCATACAATGGAACCTAACTATTTTTACCAGAGGCTTCAGTTCCTACAATAATCAAGGTCAGCTCAGCTTGTTTACACTAAGCACAGAACTTTGACATCTGAACGTCAATTCTTTATTAATGCGGTATGTCTTTGGAACTCACCCCAATTAGTTTAAGACTTCTCTCTAAAGGTACGTCCACACCGGTAACGAAATAGCAAAGTTGTATAACAATTGTTTTAAAACAATTGCAACTTGTTATACAACCAAGTTATCTAATTCCTTTGATCTTTACCGACAGCCTCTGGGTAACATGTAACTTGCTATAAAAACAGAAAAAGAGTTACAAAACATCGTGTCATACAACATTTTTCAGTTGAATTTCTAACAATTCACATAACATTGGTTATATTACTGTTTGTAACACGTTTTGTTACTGGTGTGGACGCACCTTAATACACAGCAATTTAAAAATAAGGTGACTAGTTTTTTTAATACTCATTAACCACTACAGCTCTCCTACTTATATATACTGTAACGAATTTACTTGCAATTCCCCTTATTAGCAATCTTTTGCTGAGTTCGAATCACTAAACTGTTGAGTAAATAACTCGAATATTTAATAATGCAAAATAGCCTTTATTAAAGTACTTCACAATAACACTCAAACTGTGCAACGAATATCTTGCTTATACTATGTTCAAACAGAAAAATAAATTGAGGAAATTTCGATTTGAATTGAGTGCTGTTCATACAACTCGATTTAGCTTACACAATAGTAATTTTATAGCTGGTTGGCTCATCTCTACAGCAAGAACATACCTTTGTTCAGACTGTCAAAATGAACACGCACATTATTAGGCGAATGAAATGGAATGAAAACATAAAACTTTGAAATTTTTGTGTGTTGTATGAAAATGTGTTCAATGTTTTGGTTTCATTTTGAGTTTGCCATCTTCTTTTGACAATCCCTACTCCAGTGAAATGAAAGACATAAAATCAGCTGATGAGATGAGCCAACCATATAGTTCAGCCATGCATAACTGACGTTTAAATGTACTCAATAAACACACTTTACAATGTTGCATTTGCAGTTTGAAACAATTTATTACGCAATTTTTTTTAAATTGGCAATTTATTATTACAATTTATTATATGACAAATTGCGTAATAAATTGCCCAAATAGTATAAATTGCCAATTTGGTGTGTGTTTGAACCTAGTATTAATAACCAAACTGATTGATAGCTCAAATCAAACTGAATTCCCGTGCCTCTACAATTGCCGCCTTTTATACTCTTTGATTTCAACCTTCGCATCTTCTAGGCGCTTCCAGAATCTACTAGTCCAGCAGCTCTCAAACTTCTCAGCTGTAACTACAATTGCACAATTTTATAGTTTTTCTCATTGCATACTTATAGGAGTATCTCAGATATATGCATGTGTTTGTGCATTGACTCTCCGTATACGTACATGGTACATATGTGTAGACGCAATTATTGTTTCGTTTATGCAGATACATAATGATTGATCTATGGATGTGAATTCACGTCACTGCTTAGCATCGGCTTAGGGATGGCAGCACTCCTTAGTTTTGCTAATATTCGTAACACTGCCCTCCACCTAAGTTTGATCGTCCCGATTAGACAAATCTCCCGATCTAAACGTTGCCAGCCTTTCCAAATGGACCACTTTCATTTTGGTTCGTGATTTACCGATGGTTTGTATGCGGTACACTACATCGTTGATCCGTTTTACAACTTTGTATGGGCCTTCCCAATTACACTGCAATTTCGGGGACAAACCTTTTTTACGTTGTGGGTTGTATAACAGCGCCAAATCTCCTTCCTGAAAACCTTCTGAATTAATTGCTTTATCGTATCTGGCTTTCATCTTGTCACTCATAATCTTTGTTCGTTGCCTTATCAGATCATGTATTTCTCTTAGCTCTTCTTCCAAATCACTACTGGATTTCTTGACATTTCTCTCCGCATTGGCATCTATCCCAACTCCATCAAGTATAATGGTATGCGGGTATCCCACTCTTTATGGTACTTGTCTACCACTTTCCTTAAGTGCTCCTCCAATGTTCTATTGAATCGTTCTACCATACCATCGGATTGAGGATGCAATGAAGTTGTTCGTGTTTTTCGAATGCCTAATGATTTACACATTTCCTGGAACACAGCTGATTCGAAATTCCTGCCTTGGTCAGAATGTAACTCCATTGGTACACCATACCTTGCAACCCAATTGTTTACAAACACTTCTGCTACCGTTTCCGCTTCTTGATTTGGGATTGGGTATACCTCTGGCCATTTGCTGAAATAATCCATAACTACCAGTACATATTTGTTTCCGTCGTTGCTAGTAGGAAATGGACCGGCGACATCCGTAGCGATCCTTTCAAATTGCGCACCTGAGTTATGTTGCTCCATCTGGCCATGACTTCGGGTTCTAGGCCCTTTCGCTCTGCTGCAAATCTCGCAGTTCGCAACCCACTCAGTGACCGACTGACGGCAACCAACCCAATAGAATCTCTGTTTAATCTTCTCGAGCGTCTTCGTGATTCCAAGATGGCCTCCCCTTGGACCATTATGCAGCTCGCTGAGCACGTCAGGAATCCTCTTTCTGGGAACAACTATCAGTTTCTTCTTGCATTTACCATCCTCACTCTCCCATACTCGATGAAGGCAACCGGATATCAATTGTAAACTGTTCCACTGTGCCCAATATGACTTTGCAATGGGACTCTCTGCTGACATCTTTATCTGTTTGTTCTTTCGTTTCGTTCGAGCCCTTGCATAACACGTGACAGATCTGTATCTTCTAGCTGACACTTTCTTAGCTGTTCCTTGTCCCATTCATCTGTACATAATATAGTCATTAGCCGGACATCTATAATGTCTTCTTTAGCCTCGGTTTTTGAACAGTGCTTGCATTCTAAACTACATGGTCTTCGTGACATTGCATCGGCATTTCCATGTGTACTACCTTTTCGATGCTCAATGGAAAAGTCATAGCTTTGTAGTCGCTCAATCCACCGTGCCAATTGTCCTTCCGGATTACGGTACTGCAGAAGCCATTTTAAAGCTGCGTGATCTGCCCTAACACGGAATCGCTGGCCGTAGAGGTATTTGTGAAAATGTTTAATGCACTCTACCAATGCCAACAGCTCTCTCCGCGTAATGCAGTAGTTCCTCTCTGGTTTTCCAATAGAACGGCTGTAATATGCAACTACCTTCTCCTGTCCATCGACCAGTTGTGATAATACGCCTCTTATAGCATATCCACTCGCATCTGTATCTAGAATAAATGTTGCTCCTGGGTCGGATATTCTAACATTGGGGCAGTGCACAAACGCTCCTTCAATATTTGGAAAGCCACTTCTTGCTCCTTCTTCCATTCAAAAGCTTTATTTTCTCTTTTAAGCTCATGGAGGCTATGGGCTACGCTGGAAAAATTTGGTACAAATCGGCGGTAATATGTGCACAGCCCAAGGAAACTTCTTAATTCATGTAGGTTCTGTGGTCTTGGCCAATCCTTTACAGCCACTATCTTTTCATTCGCAGTGCAGATGTCCTCTGTCGTTACCTTGTGACCCAAATAATTTACTTCCTTTTTAAACAGCGCACACTTTTTGGGACTTAACTTCAGACCAGCGCCAGCTATTCTTTGGAAAACTTCCTCCAAGTTCTTAAGATGTTCATAAAAATTCTTGTCCAATACGATGATGTCGTCCAGGTACACCAAGCATGTTTTCCAATGTAGTCCTTTCAGTACCTGGTCCATGAGTCTCTCTGTGACGGACTTTTCCTTTGACTTTGCCGGGGTTAGCCTCAGTCCGTCCAGAGTTCCTAAAGTAGAAATTCCTACCGGTCCTTCTAAAAGAATAACCCTGTTTATTTCTTATAAAACGTTATAAAAGTATTTATATAATAAAAATTATATTTTTACTCCTAGCTGATTCCCTTGCTTTGTAAGAGGTGACTGAGGTAACAAAGCCCTCGGCCAACCTCCGTGGTCGAATTGAGTAATAAAGCCTCCAGACGAATATACTTTTAGTGCAAATGAAGTCAAAAACCTTCAGGTGTACTCTTGGTCGGTAGTGATAAAACCTACCGACTCGTATGCCTGTCTCCTAATCTCTCTGAACTTTAATGCGAACTCGTCGCCCTTATATACTAATCTTTGCACGCAGGCAAACGGTTGTTTTATAATAACAACTTCTAACTAATAGTAATAACAATCCGTTACTACCGATTTCATCCGGATTGAAGTAGAATCTTACAAAATAGTCTGTAATTCCGCAGTTATCTCGGGGTGTGTGTTCGTTTAAGGCTGCCATAGCGAACTGCCTTCCCAGGTGTAATCTTGATCCATGTGCCGGTTCTCTGGCGATCTGTAATTTATTTTCTGAAAATATTCGTACCTGATTCTCCGCAATGTTTTGCAATTGACCGTCTCTGTATACTATCAGCTGTGTTGACTTGTACCTTGGTTCTATCCGTGTTGTCTCTCGGTCTCTTGACTGACTCGTGTGAGCGTACCGCAAATAGCTACGTCGCTGTTCTTTCTCTGTTGTTGTACCTCGGGATTGTTGTTTGCTGTTCGATTTGACGATGTTGACTCGGTTTGATCTTCACTAGCGTCCTTCTTGTATATCTTTTTATGACTTTTCCTCCTGGATTCGTTGTTGTCGGCGGCGTCGGCTGCGTGGTATGCTTTCAGCTCACTTAGGTGGGCTATCCTTCTCCTTCCTCTGATGACTTTTTCTAGCTCTACGATCACTGGGGACACAAAGTTCGTTACCCGGTAAGGTCCACTGTACCTGGGCGCTAGTTTGGCTGCAAAGTTATCCGCCGCTTTAGACAGCTGATGTTCCTTTACCAGCACTAGGTCGCCTATCGCCGGTCGCCATTGCCTTCGTCTTAAGTTGTAATACTTCGCTTGCTCCAAAGATGCTGTCTCTTGCTTCCGTCGTACCATCTCGAATATTTCTTTCATCCTCGTTGACTTCTCTCCTGGGTTCGCTAAAATCTCACCTGTACCAAATGTCTGCTCATCGTAAAGGCTGTTGGGGATTCGCGGTTCCCTCCCTTGTACTATGTATGCTGGACTGTAACCTGTCGACTCACATACACTTGTATTCAATGCCAGCGTTATCTCTGGTAACAACTCATCCCATGTTTTCTGCTCTTTTCCCGTAAATTTTGCTATCATCCTCTTGATGTTCCTGGTTGCCCTCTCTGTCGGGTTCTCTTGCGGTGTGTGTGGTGCCGTTAATAGGTGTTTCACGCCAATTTCCTCAAAAAATCTCTTAAAACGTCTGCTGATAAACTGTGCTCCGTTGTCTGTAATAAATACTTTTGGGACGCCGAACCGTGCCAAAATCCTCTCTCGAAATCCTCTTATTAAACACTCTGTTGTTGCCTTTCTGATTGGTACTACCTCTACTCATTTTGAAAATTTGTCTAGGAAGACTAATGCCATCGTGTTGCCATGCTTCGATCGTGGCATTGGACCAACAAAGTCTGCACAGACTGTTGCCCAAGGCTCCTCTGAAATCTTCGTTATCATCTTACCCGCGGCTGGCTGTTGACTGGGTTTGTATATTTGACATGTGTGACACTGCTGTACGTACTTCCTTATATCCCTGAACATTCCTGGCCAGTAATAACGTGTTGTTGCTCTTGCTATCGATTTTCGGATGCCCATATGCCCTGCGCTCGGTGTGTCGTGAATCTCCTCTAGCACTCTGCGTCTCTGTGGAGTCGGCACACATAGCTTCCATGGCACTGCATCTTCGCCATCCACCTGACTTCCTATGCGTCTGTACAACTTTCCAACCTCGATAACGTACTCTGGGAATTTCTCCGTGTCCTTTCTTATATATTCCATCTTTGCTTTAAGCCACTTACACTCGGCTTTTCCGTCGTCCATCGTCAACGTACCCAACTGCTCGTCTATCGGTTGCCTTGATAATGCATCTGCCACAACGTTCAACTTTCCTTTTCGATACTGTACGTCAAATGAGTATTGCTGTAGTTCCAGCGCCCATCTCGCAATCCGACCAGTCGGACTCTCTATCGCATTCAACCATTTCAACGCTAGGTGATCTGTTATTACTGTAAACGTGTATCCTTCTACGTATGGCCTCATTTTTCGTATTGCCCAGACTATTTCCAAACACTCCTTTTCTGTCGGTGAGTAGTTCATCTCTGCCTTGTTTAACCTGCGGCTTCCGTATGCTAATACTCGCTCTTCGTCGCCTGAACCTTGCGTAAGTACTGCACCAAGACCAAAATCACTTGCATCCGTCTGTAAACTAAACTTCCTCGAAAAATCTGGACAAGCGAGTACCGGTGCCTGCGTCAGTGCTGCCTTAAGTGCTTCGAATGCTGATTGTTGCTCTTCAGACCACCTCCACTTACTACCTTTCTTAAGCATCGATTATAACGGGTGTGCGACTTGTGAGAAATCCGGCAAAAATCTCCTATACCATGACACGACTCCTAGAAAACGTCGTAACTCTCGTATATTCTTCGGTGGTTCCAGTTCTTTTCTGCTATCTTGTCTGGGTCGGTATGGATGCCTTCCTCGCTAACGACATGACCTAGATATTTTAACCTTTTCTTAAAAAACTCAAATTTTTCCGGGTTTATCCTCAGGTTCGCTCTATGCAGCCTTCGAAATACTTCTGTTTAATGTGCAATGTGCTCTTCCAATGTTTTGCTTGTAATGATAATATCGTCAAGATAAGCAAACGCGTATGGTTCCAATTCTGGTCCTATGACACGATCAAGTGCTCTCTGGAAAGTTGCTGGGGCTGAGTGCAAGCCAAATGGCATTACCCTCCATTGGTATAGTCCACGCCCAGGTACTGTGAATGCGGTCTATTGCTTGCTGCTTGCTTCCATAGGGATTTGCCAATATCCATTTTTCAAGTCCACGCTACTGATAAATCTCGCGCTTCTTAATTTGTCCAAGATATGTTGTATACGTGGTAAAGGGTATGCGTCTGGTACTAATCTTGCGTTTAGTTGACGGTAGTCTACGCAGAGTCTCCATTTGCCATTCTTCTTCTTTGCCAAAACTATGGGTGCGCTGTGCGGGCTATTCGATGGTTCGATACAACCTTTTTCGATCAGCTCGTCGACTTCCTTATTAATAATTTCTTGCATTTTCGGATTCTTCGGATAGTACCTTTGCTTAATTGGACGGTCCTCCCTCATAACTATTTTGTGTGTGGCCACGTTGGATACTCCTGACATCTTTGCAAATACCTGTAATTCTTGGCTCAGAAATTTACTCACCGCATCCTCTGTCTTGCTAGTTGCTATCGCCGCCATTGAGTTGTGTTCCTTGAAATCTTCGCTATTTGTTTCGACCATAGTTGTACATGTCACTACCTCTTGCTTCCGTTCGTCTACTCTCAAGGTTATTTCTTGACCACCACATCTCATCTCCAAGTTTATCTTCTCCAGATAGTCCGTTCCGATTACTACCTCATCGCCCAGTTCCGGTAGGATTAGCATCTCGTTCCTCTGTACTTTATCACCCATTCTTAATTCTGCATCTACCGCTTCTTTGACTATTATTGCTCTGCCGTCGCCCATTATTACTCGCGTCTTTACTTCCTTGAATTTGCAAGCTTTTAATCTTTTCGCCATTACATCACTTATAAAGCTCCTCGTCGCTCCCGTGTCAATCGCTGCTACCGCTTCTTCTCCGTTCACATACATTGTTACCAATATGCGGCCCTTTGTGTATTTGAACATGTCTAATCTCTCCGAGGTTGCACTCCCGAAAACCCCATCCCTCGGTTCCAATGTGGTCTCTGGTCGTTTCCCTGTGGCTTCCTACAACAACCACGCGTGAGCACGCCTATCTTACCACATGTCCAGCAAAATTCCCTTCTTATGCCTCGGCACCCGTATGAAAAGTGTCCGCCTCTTCCGCATCGTCTGCAGGCCGTTCTTGTATCTACATATTCTTGTTGTGGCTCTGAGCTCTGCTGTTGTTGGACTTCTACTCGCTCCTCCTGTCTTTGTTCTGCCTGGAGACACTGGTACTGACTTTCTTGGCGCCGTGGTATGAATGGCCTTGTGCTAGGTCGCATTGGTTCCCTGTCAGGAGTAATATTTTAATAGTCTTGAGCTAAACTTACCAGCTCCTCAATATTGCTGACCTCGCTTCGCTTTATATATAGTTGGTATTCTCTGCGCGAGTTTCTGTAGATACGGGTTAGTTTCTGCTCCTCGGTGTAGCCCGCGTGATGCATGAGTCCTTGTAATACTAAGACATAATCTTTAAATAGCTCACCTTGTCGTTGTACACGCATTCGAATTTCAGCTTCCAGATGCTCTAAGTACCGTGAGCTTAGAAATAACTTCAGGAAGTCCTTCTTGAAGGCGTCCCACTCCTGCCAATGCCGGTTGTTATTCCTATACCATACCAACGCTTTGTCCTTCAACAACTCCGGCAGCGCTTTCGGGATTGTGTTGCGGTTGATTTCATACCCATCTGCCAGCTCCTCCACTCTCTCGATGAATCCTAGGGGATCTTTGCCTCCGTCGTACTTTAATCCCCACTTCCTTACTCTGTCCATGGTCGTTGCATATGTGCCAGGCTGTTGAATATAATTTGTCGTTGCGTAGGTACCAGGCTGCTGAATAAAATGTACCGTTGGTTGTCCGACCTCCAATTGATTGGGTGCACCATTTGCCTGCCTACCATTTCTTGGTGAATTTAGTTCGCTGCTTGTCTTTGATGCTTGTGGATTTGTTAACCGCGCATGCCGAATCGCCAACTCTGTGAATCGATCACGTAGGTAGGTAGGTTGAACTGGCCGGTCCATGAGGACCTCACATAGACTGATTGAGTCCGTAGTGTTACCAGAAGTTTGTTTTAACGACCAAACTGAAAAACCCTTTCAAAAACCAGGACCTATGTTATAAAATAACTCCGTCCTCTTGGCAAATACTAGAAGCTTCCTAGGACTTAAGCCACTTGCTGCTTCTAGATTTGACAGCTGTATCACTCCTAATAGCTGGAGTCTTAGCCTGGCAAGTTCAGGGCACGAGCACAGAACGTGCTCGATCGTTTCCTCCTCCAACCCGCACTTCCTACATCTGCTATCACTGACCAAGCCTAGTTTAAAGGCATGTGACGGCAGAAGGCAGTGTCCAGTCAGAATACCCGTTATGAGTCTACAGTCCTCTCTTTTTAATGATAGGAGCAACTGTGTTAGTCTAAGGTTGTAAGACCTACACATAATCTTCGACACTTTACAGCCCCGCGCTTGAACCCACGCCTTTCCCGCTTGGTCGATCATGTGCACCTCTCGCCTTCGCTTAATCTCGCCCAATCTAATTGGGACATCTACGGATCAAGCTTCAAGGGATGCGCCCTTTTTAGCTAGTTCGTCCGCTTTTTCATTCCCATCTATTCCCATATGCCCTGGGACCCAATATAGATGTATGCTTCTCCCTGTCCCGATTCTCTCCAGAGACTGCTTACACTCTAACACGCATACAGATGCTGTGCTATGCGAGATTATTGCCTTAATTGCTGCTTGACTGTCAATATAAAAGTTAACACGGTTGCAGCTTAAGCTATTCTCTTCCAGGGTTTCTACTGCTTTGGTTACGGCTAATATTTCCGCTTGGAAAACGCTACAGTAATCCGGCAGCCTGTAGGATCTGCTTATTTCCGGATCAGCGCAGTATACCGCAGACCCTACTCCTTCCACTACTTTGGAACCATCGGTGTACATGTATTGCCTCGTCCGCCATTTGCGCACCCTTGCGCCAACCGTCCACCTCTATTGTGGCCTTAAGATCTCCCTCGAAGCGCAGATAGGGAATCATGTAGTCTGTTCGTCTTGTGATTGATGACGCTATACTACTATGGCCATATGGTCGGCGCTCAAGCTGCCCCGAAGCACCGAGCCTGGTTGCGGTCGTTAACGCTTTGTTCTTTGCTACCAGGTCTACAGGTGGGATGTGCAAAATGGCATACAGTGCAGCCTTCGGGGTTGTTTTCAGGGCTCCCGTGATGCTAAGCATCGATAGTCTGCATACCCCCTCTAATTTTTTGAGGTATGTTGTTTTTTGTGTGGCTTTCCACCAAACAAGAACTCCATAGTATAGAATAGGGCTTACAATCGCTGTAAAAACCCAAAGAGAAAGAGAGGGCGATAGGCCCCACGGACACCCCAGCATTCTTTTACATGCGTAGAGTGCCGTTGAGGCCTTCTTGACCCTCTCCTCCCCGTTGAGTTTCCATGGCAGCTTACTGTCTAGGATGATTCCTAAATATTTTGTGCAAGGTCTCTCCTGTACGGTAACCCCTCCTAACTTAGGCCTGGTCCAATTTGCGACCTTGTACCTCTTTGTAAACAAGACCATATCCGTCTTCTCCGCATTGACTTTCAACCCGATATTAGATGCCCAGGTATGAATATCGCGAAGCGCCCGATCCATCAAAGAACTAATCGTTGGAAGGCACTTTCCACTTATGACAATTGCAACGTCATCTGCGTAAGCCGTACGTTTGACGGGTCCCTCATCGAATTGCCTGAGCAGTTGGTTGATGAGGCGTGCCCCTGTCCACTGATTTCGTGGCCTCGTACAATCCCCATTGTGATGTAATCTTTCTGCAATTTAACATGCAGCCGATCCATCTGATTAAGGCAGGATGTACTTTAATGTAATTAAGACCATCCATAATCGCCCATTTTGCAACATTATTGAAAGCCCCGGCAATGTCCAAGAAGACTCCTAGAGCATACTCCTTATATTCCAGGGATTTCTCTATGCTTATTACCACACTATGCAATGCGGTGTCTACCGACTTGCCTTTGGTGTACGCATGCTGTGTTGTGGAGAGCAGCTTTTCATCCACGTTGGACTTTATGTACACATCTATCAGCCTCTCAAAGGTTTTGAGCAGAAATGATGTTAAGCTAATGGGTCTATAGTCTTTGGAATACATGTGACCGATCTTCCCCGCCTTTGGTAGAAAAGCTACACGAGCAGTTCTCCAAGAGTGCGGTACATGATTCAGTCGTATGCACCCATCGAATATTATTTTAAGCCATTCCACGACGGCCCTACTTGAGACTTGTAGCATGGCCGGGAATATACCATCTGAGCCCGGCGATTTAAACTTAGAAAACGTCTTTACTGCCACTCGATCTTGGTATCGGTCACCAAGCCCGGCACTACTAGCTCCGTGATCGAAGTGTGAGTGATGTCTGCTGGCTCCTCTAAACTGTCTCCCAATGGGAAATGTGTATCGAGAAGCACCTCAAGGGATTCCTCACTATTACGTGACCATTCCCCGTTCTCTTTCTTTATTATTCCCTGGACTATGTTTCCCTTTGCTAGGACTTTTTTCAACCGTGCTGTTTCGCTGGAGCACTCTATGTCCGTACAGAAACTTTTCCATGAGTTTCTATTCGACCTGGTAATTTCACGCTTGTAAATCCTCAGTAGATCCCTGTACTCGTCCCGACACGCTTCGCTTTTCGCGGTCTTTGCGAGCTTAAACATTTCTTTAACCTGCCTTCTTAGAAGACTCAGCTCAGTGCTCCACCATGGCGGCTTTGCTTTTCCTCTGAATCTTCTTAGAGAGCAAGCTTTGTTATACGCAGTCATAAGCGTCCTTGTTAGGAATTCATTCGATTCCTCCAGTTCCTCTACATTAGCAACCTCTTTGGGTTGTCCCAGTTTTATTTCTACATGCTTCTGGAATTTAGTCCAGTTCGTTGACCTAGGGTTTCTAAAGGTTCCTCCCTTCTCTACCCTCTTTAGGGGGATGTTGAAGCTGATATACGCATGGTCGGAGAAGGATGGTCTATCAAGAACCATCCAATCATACTTTGATATATCACGCTCGGAGCTCAATGTAATATCCAGAACATTGCTGGATGTTGGACCAATGTATGTAGGGACATTTCCCCTGTTGGCTGTCTGCAAATTGGTTTGCAGGATGTAACAAAACATAGATTCGCCTCTCTCGTTCGTATCTGCTCTTCCCCACGCATTGTGGTGCGTATTTGCATCTGCGCCTATGACCAACCGCCCTTTGCGCCCTTCCTCCTGTACTAGCCTTTTGCACTCCATCGGTGGGACCTCCGCAGCATGGGCCATATAGCAGGACGCCAGGATAAATGCCTGCTTATTCTTTTGCTCAAAGGCCACCGCTACGAGATCCTCAGTGGTGTAATTAGGCAGCATATATGAATGCAGCTGTTTCCTTACCATTACTACAGCTCGCACCCGTCCTTCCGTTTGCGCGTAGTAAACGCCAAACCCGCGCGCGCTAAGTCCAGACACATTTCCTCACGATGAGAGCCACGGCTCCTGGATCAGCGCCACGTCAAACGAACCCTCCTCAAGGGTTAGGGGGAGTTCGCTCAACGCCACTTTACTGTGTTGGAGGTTTATCTGTAGGACTCGCAGCACCATTGGGCTGTTTGTCCCCCTCCAGCACCTTCCTCTTGACGTCGTCGTCCTCCCCTTGCCCTTTTGGTTTAGAGTATTCGAGGCCCCCTTCAACCTCTCGTGACTGTTGTGCAGGGTGTTCCTCTGTGCGAGTCACAGCACCATTTAGCGGTTGGTCCTCTTCTAGCACGTTCGTGGTGACGTCGGGGACCTCCACCTGTCTTTTTTCCCTTAGGCTTTGAGGTCCTTTTCGACTT
Source organism: Eurosta solidaginis (assembly GCF_040869045.1). Classification (NCBI taxonomy): domain Eukaryota; kingdom Metazoa; phylum Arthropoda; class Insecta; order Diptera; family Tephritidae; genus Eurosta; species Eurosta solidaginis. Next base: position 98,522,766 of record NC_090324.1, read on the forward strand.
CGCCCACCTCTAGCGTGTTAGGGTTTTTATCCTCGGGACTTCTTTTCCTGAGTCGCATGTAAATTTTGCCAGTGCCAAAGGACATTTTACCAAGCTGCGTGTACAAAATATTCTCCGCCTGCTTGTTTATTTGGAAGATGTGGACCTGACCATCTTCGGTAGGGCGAGATACAGTAAGTACCTTGCAATCCTGTGTCGGTATGTTCGGATTCTGATTCTGCAGAAGTTGCAGTGTATCCTCCGACTTCATCACGCATGGTATCCATACCTTAACTTTTGGTACCGTGGGGATTTGCGCAGCAAGCTCGCGATGTTGTCGCACGCTATCATCTTCACACCGTTATACCATCCCCCCGAATCAAAGGTTGGAAGGGGCTTACTTGGCTGTTCCCGCATCATCTTAAGGATTAAGCTAATAAGCTCCCTTTCCACAGATCTCCACCTTTCAGTAGTCATTTGTCCGAAAGGACTGCTACGATCAACCAGTGCCACAGTCAGTGACTGCTTTGCAACATCACTCGTCTTCTCGGGAAAAGCAGGAGTCTTAGTGTTATCTCCCTTTGGCACCTCCGAGAAAGCCGGAGTCTTAGCGTTAACTCCCTTTAGCGCCTCCGAGAAAGCCGGAGTCTTAGCGTTATCTCCCTTCCCTTTGGCTTATCTCCTACTTCCTTAATTGGAACTTCCCTCTGACTCGCAGCTTTCGAGATAGTTGCTACCTCGCTATTGGAGCCCATCTGTCTTACAGCTTTGGGCCTACTTGTCTTGTCTATGCGACTGCCCTGCCTCGCGGCTCTAGGACTGGGTCCTTTCTGCCTCTTGAAAGCAGGCTTGTCGCCTTCCGCCGAACGTTGCCTCTTCATTCTGCCATTCGACGTTTCTTCCTCCTCGTACCGGTTGCAGAACCGAGGGTTTCTCGCAGCAAACCTTTTGATCTGCCTTCGACCTACTTCTACCGCTTCATGGGCCCATTCCAAGCGCTCTATCTCCACTTCTGTTGGGTCGACCACTGCTCCCAAGCGTTGAACAATTCTTAGTGCTGCACGGTACTGCGAGAGAGCTCTTTTACTTCCTCTGCTCCGTACCCTTCTCCACTCTTCTACTCCGTTTCCACTTGTGTGCTTCTCCAACACGGAGTTCATTGAATCAGCACTACTCTCGCTCCCCCAGTCCGACGCATCGCTTAATTCGTATTTGTCGTCCTTGGATTGCGACTCAATCCTCCTCTTTACATCGTCCTTATTACAGTCAGTTAATGAGTCGTTCATCTTGGTCGTACGACCACCAGCCCGACACTCAGCGGTCCAGTATTATATACGGGGAAAGAACCGTCCGTCACAGCAGCGCCCCTTGCTGTGGTAAGGCCATTAATACTTCCCGAGGTGGCCCGGTATCGGGAAGGCTCCGTTCGAATACAGCCGAATTTATCCCCTGGCTGCAAATCGTCCAATATGCACGGTCCGCATAACACCCTTGATTAGGGGGTTGGCAGTTCTTGGTCACCGACATCCCGCCGCCCTCGTATGAGGCGAAACGGCGTAGATGTCAGTCCTCGGCTAAGCCCTCACACCAACGACAAGGTGCCTACCCTAGTGAGGGAAACGATCCCGTAAGCTCTCGTTATCCTTCTCCTCTTGGGTGAATGTCGCCAATCGTTTTCTTAGCTCGTCAACCGTTCCGCCAACCTCTAGCCCAAATTCCGTGCTGTAGGCTACCAGATCCTCTCGAGTGAGATTGTATATCCACGATACCTTTACCATTGTTTTGCTTTATATCCTCGTCGTATTAACGCAGAAGCGTGTGGATCTTGCTTCCCTCTTCGTTTCTGATGCTCTGAAAGTATATCTTAAAATTTGATTTGTATAACCTGCTCGGGCGCCAAAATGTGACGGGCTTTTCCTTTGACTTTGCCGGGGTTAGCCTCAGTCCGTCCAGGGTTCCTGAAAGTAGAAATTCCTACCGGTCCTTCTAAAAGAATAACCCTGGTTATTTCTTATAAAACGCTATGAAAGTATTTATTTAATAAAAATTATATTTCTACTCCTAGCTGATTCCCTTGCTTTGTAAGAGGTGACTGAGGTAATAAAGCCCTCGGCCAACCTCCGCGGTCGAATGGAGTAATAAAGCCTCCAGACGAATATACTTTTAGTACAAATGAAGTCAAAAACCTTCAGGTGTACTCTTGGTCGGTAGTGATAAAACCTACCGACTCGTATGCCTGTCTCCTAATCTCTCTGAATTTTAATGCGAACTCGTCGCCCTTATATACTAATCGTTGCACGCAGGCAAACGGTTATTTTATAATAACAACTTCTAACTAATAGTAATAACAATATAAAACAACTGTTATTCTGGCGAATATTTCCTTCCCATGAATTTCCATGCAACATAATGCTCCTTATTGAATACAATGCCTTTGTACTTGCTCATACCGTGCTTTCCAGCCGTTGCTATAGCGTTGGTATAGCGAAATTTCAATTAGTAGCTGCGCTTATTTTGACGACTTGCTGCTGATCTCCGTTCACTTAAGTTATTATGTATGTTGTATTTGTAGCTGAGTGTATTGGATTTTGAGTGTGCAAAGGGTTGATTGACCGCTGCATTTTTATGTTTTGTGCGTATCTACCTCCCTTCCAAATATTCAATGCGTGTTAGGGTGATCCTATATTTAAAATTTATGTTTGCGAAAATGTAAATATTGTGCTTGCGCGCAAAAGTGCGCAAGTCTAATTTGTCCTTCAATTTAACAATTATCAATTCAATGTACAACAGAATATATGTATTTAGGGTATAATTCATAAAGGTATACATATGTATATTTCATATAAAATGTATAAGTGATAAATTCAAATATAGATTCCAAGTTATTTCATAATGTATGTTGTTTACAAAAATATATAGATATGTGTATGTTGTGAGGATACAAAGCCTTCAGCTTTGGGGTCCTCACATCTCAAAAGTAGCAGGTGCATTACAAAGTCCAAAAGGCATCACTGTAAATTGCCAAAGACCATCACCGACACTGAAGGCTGTTTTCTCTTTATCTTTCTCCTTCACCTCCACTTGCCAGTAGCCGCTTTTCAAGTCCAGCGTGGAAACCATTTCGTACCAGATAGCGAGTCCAGAGTATCGTCAATTCTTGGCAATGGGTAGCTGTCCTTTTTCGTTACGTCATTCAGCTTCCGATAGTCCACGCAAAACCTCATTTTTCCATCCTACTTCTTCACAAGTACTCCCGGTGAGCTCCATGGACTAGCTGATGTTTCGATGACGCCGCTGTCGCTCATTTCTTGTATAATTTTACTCACAACGTCCCGCTTCGCCAGTGGAACACTACGTGGAGCTTGACGGATCGGCCTCGCATCTCCAGTGTCAATTTGATGTCTCACAACATTAGTGCGGCCTGGTTTGGAACCATCCTGGTCAAATATGTTCGCGTACTTTTAGAGCAGTTGTTTTGCCTTACTCTGATAGGCTTCCTCTAGCCCCTGCGTCCATGCCGTGATGCCATTTGATAGATCAGTATTACTAGCTGAAACGCGTTGCTGGAGCTGTTCACAGTTAATAACTACTTCAGCCTCTTGGCATCTTCCCAAAATAGCTCCTTTAGTCAGTTTGAGTGGTGACTTGAACTCATTGAGTACTCTTACCATCTTGTTTTGTCATAGCCAGGGTTTTTCCTACAAGTATGTTCAGTGCTGATTTGTTTGCTGCTTCGACAACCCACAATTTGTTTGTCCCACAATCTCCATCAACCTTTGCCCAGATGACTGCTTCGGATTTTGGTGGTATTTGCTGACTCTCTTCCACCAGCACTCTTTTACTGCTGTAGCCTCACCCCTAGCCGAAGTTAAGTGGTACATCCATGTTTTTATATCGCATCGTCTTGCTTTGCATGTCGATCTTGATGCCCTGGTCGATTAAGAAGTCCACTCCAATTATGATTTCATCAACAATTTCTGCCACTATAAAATTGTGTACTATCGTGACGTTCCCAATTGCGACTTCACATGACACTTCTCCTAGAACCGTGCTGTTTTCTCCAGTGGCTGTACGCAATATTGCTGCATGCAATGGTCTTATCTTCTTGTTGACTAAATCCGCTCGAATGATGGAAAGAGATGCACCCGTATCTACAGTCAGTAAACGTTCTTTTCCATCCACATGTCCTCCGACAGTAAGATTGCTCGACCTTCTTCCAATTTGTGAGATAGAGATTATGTGGCATTCAATTTAGGGAGTCAGCTGTCGCCCCTTGCTGCTGACTCGCTTTAGTTTAACGATTGATTTGTTTTGGAGATTTGCTCATCTCCTTCTGCTTTGCGTTTACGACCACCCACATTGTTGGAATTGTTAGGGTTGGTGTTGCAATAACGCGCAATATGCCCTGGCTTTCCACACTTAAAGCATTTGACTGCATCATTATTCTTCTGCTGCGTACCCTTCAATGCTTCCAAAATTGCGTCTACCCAGTCTGGCTTTTCCACTTCCACGCAATGAGCTTTGTACGCTGGCTTGCTCAAAAGTGAGGCTGTTTCCTGAGTCAGTGCATGCGATACCGTTTCAGCAAACGTTAGTTTTGGATTCGCATATGTAGCCCGCTTCGTTTCCACATCTCGTATGCCATTTATGAAGCTCTGGATTTTTACCCTTTCAGTGTATTCCACGGGGGCGTCTGCATTTGCAAGATGAGTCAATCTTTCAATATCTGAAGCAAACTCCTGCAATGTCCCATTTGCTTTTTGGTAGCGGTTTTGCAACCCAATTTGGAATATCTGTTTCCTATGCTCGCTTCCGTAGCGTCTCTCTAAAGCGCTCATCAATGTTTCGTAGTTGTTCCGCTCGTACTCTGGGATGGTCTGTAAGATTTCCGCAGCTGGTCCTTTTAAAGCTACGAACAATGCAGCAACTTTATCTTCAGCATTCCAGTTGTTCACTGTTGCGGTCTTCTCAAATTGTAGCTTAAAGACCTGGAAAGGAACATAACCGTCAAAGGATGGTGTTTTTACCTTTGGATTACTCGTTGAAACTGCTGGGCGATTTAGTTGCAACTGCTCGATACGTCCTCTCGAAGCATCCACCTCGGCCTCGATTTTTTCTTCAAACTGTAAAATTTTTGTATCTTGCGCCTCCAACTTCGAGGAAATACGTCCTTCTTGCTCTTCCAGTTGAGCAGAGATCTGCGATGATATCTGTGCTGAAATTTGCGCCGACATTTCGGATATCCGTGCCTCTTGTGCATCAATCTTCGCTGTTATACGGTTCTCCTGCGATTCCAGCTGAGATGACATTTGCGACGACATTTCGGATATACGCGTTTCTTGTGCTTCTATCTTCGATGCTATTTCTGACGACATTTCTGCAATATGTGTCTTCTGTTCTTCCAGTTGAGATGACATGTTGGTGGATATTTGTGATGACATTTCTGTTATACGTGCCTCCTGCGTTTCTAGTTGTGATGCCATATATGTCTTCTGCTCTTCCAGTTGAGATGACACTGTCGATGTTTGAGCAGATATTGCAGCTAAAATCATGTTCAAGTATGTGCTGGTAACCGTCTGCGATGTTTCGTCTTTCTCTTCAATTTTTGTTGTTCCCTCGCCATCAAGATGAAAGACATACTCTTCCACATCAATTCCCTCTGCTTCCATTGCCTCTCGTAGCCGTGCCTGAAGTTCAAGTTTATCGCCGCTTGTATTCAATCCACGGCTCTCCAACTCCTTCTTTAGTTGCTGGATCTTCAATTCACTGAACTTTGCCATGTCCTTGTTGTCCTCTGGAATTTATTCAACAATTCCTCCTCTGACACCAATTGTAACGAATTTACTTGCAATTCCCCTTATTTGCAATCTTTTGCTGAGTTCGAATTACTAAACTGTTGAATAAATAACTCCAATATTTAATAATGCAAAATGGCCTTTATTAAATTACTTCACAATAACACTCAAACTGTGAAACGAATAGCTTGCTTAATAACCAAACTGATTGATAGCTCAAATAAAACTGAATTCCAGTGCCTCTAAAATTGCCGCCTTTTATACTCTTTGATTTCAACCTTCGCATCTTCTAGGCGCTTCCAGAATCTACTAGTCCAGCAGCTCTCAAACTTCTCAGCTGTAACTACAATTGCACAATTTTATAGTTTTTCTCATTGCATACTTATAGGTGTATCTCAGATATATGCATGTGTTTGTGCATTGACTCTCCGCTGCTCGTATAAGTACATGGTACATATGTGTAGACGCAATTATTGTTTCGTTTATGTAGATACATAATGATTGATCTATGGATGTGAATTCACGTCACTGCTTAGCATCGGCTTAGTTTTGCTAATATTCGTAACAATGCTTTTCTCGCACCTGCCACGACTTGGGTAATCGTGTTCTCATATTGTTGTTATCATTATTATTAAATACTGTACTGTACTCTCCCTTGTACTCCCTCTTTCCATTGTTACATTTCCCTGTTTCTCTTTCCCTTTTCCCTTCTCCTTCCTTGCTAATACTACATTAACTACTTATAAATCTAAAGAAATGTATTTATGTTATAAGCGACTGATACTGTAAAATAATTTTTGTTAAATTGTTGTGTCAGGATAACCATATTAATAAAATTACAAATTACAGAGGAACGGTAAAATAAGAATATAGGAGAAACGCCAAAAACTGAAGCAAGAATGAAAGATTTGAGAATATGATTCAAAAGTGGCAGAATTGAAAAATACAAAGAAGTATTAAATAATTTTAGTTTTAATTTTATATAATTACCTACTTTAAGTAGTTTAGAACAATCTAAATTTACATAATTTATTGTATTCAGGATCGTAAAATTTAGTTTGTTTTCAAAATCGTAAAATGGATACGCAAACTATTAAATCGCTGACCGTAGTTATGTTAAAGGAGAAGTTGAGGGAACTAGGATTGACAACGGATGGAAATAAATCAGACTTACAAATGCGATTTATTCAATATTTCGTTGTACTGATGATGTGGTAAGCGACAATGAATCGAATATTAGTCACTATGAAGATGTGGAAGTGATGGCTTTTCTTTCAATACTAATCCTTAACATTTTACTTTAAGAGATATTGAAGATAGTGTGTCGTCGTTTTGTGGTACAGACTCCCTTGACGTTAATCAGTGAGTAGTTGAATTTAAGGATAACGCGGATACTATTGGATGGAATAGATTGCAGTTGTTTATATGTGCTAAACAAATGTTAAAAAGTGTAGCTAAACTATATATAAGGGGTGCTTGTGGTATTAGAGATTTGCAATCTTTAAAACAGGCTCTCATTGAAGAATTTTGTTCGAACCTTTCTTCATTAGAAATACATAATATTTGGAGGAATCGTCGTAAGAAAGTATCTGTGTCACTTCTTGAATATTTATGCTCTTTAATGGAAATTGGTAAACCAGTAAATATTTATGATACAAGTATAATTGATTATTTTGCAAACGGTATATCAGATTCTAAATTAAATAAAGCAGTTTTGTATCAGGCTAGAAATATCAATGAGCTTAAACCTCAGATTAAAATTTATGAAAAGATCAGGCCAGTTTATAAAAATTTTACTGAAGCTACTCCGTCGCAGCTTGAATGTAAACGTATTGATTCAAAATCGACTACAAGCGGATGTGATAAGAAATTTTTTAAGTGTGGTGATGGTTCTCACTTTGAAAGAAACTGCCCAGTAAAGCAGTACCGTTTTTATAGGTGTGATAAATTCGGACATAGATCCTTCGAATGTAACGAGGTAGTAACAAAAAACAATGCTATTAAGACAGGCCAGAGTGTTAATGTTTTGCGTCACAAGTGTGGATTAATATCTAAAGATATGCAATTATTTGTGTAACAACCTACTATTCATCTGAAATAAAATAATATAATTATGCTTTTTCACTTCGGTACTTTATTGGCTGTTGTTGATCACTCCACTGTGTATAGAATACTAAAAACTAGAATACGTATAGGAATGTGTATGCTCGTAGCAGTGTATACGAATGTTACTCTTTATTAGTAGACTCTCGCTTTTCGCTCTCTACTGCAGGTCTCCACATCCCTCCTTTATTATAAAGCTTCAAGCGTATTTTGGATCTATTAGCCGGCTCGTCAGTTCCATGTGTATTGAGTGGATATTCGCTGTGAGTGTCTGTGGGTTGTGATGGAGGGGGGATTGCTGTAGTGGATGGGGCTGTTGTTCCAGGCAATAAATTTTGGGTTGAATCTTCGTCCGGGACTGGACGCGGTACTTTCTTTATGTGGCTTATATTCCTACGAATGCGTTTCCCATTTGCCATCAATATTACTTCATTTCCACAACACTCCAAGACTTCGTATTCCGTTGCGTCGAAAGTTGGCGTAGGTTGATGTGAAGTCCCAACATTGCGAAGGAATACCTTGTCTCCGGGCATTATATCAGATGATTTCGCTCTACGAGCTGTATCTCCTTTCTCTTTCCCCTTTTGTTTATTGATCATGTCCAAATCACGTGCTGCTGAGTCTAAAATGTAATCCGTTATAGCTTGTACTCCCGGTATCTTGTCTAGAATCATACGGTTAAACATAAGTTCAGTTGGTGCTGATCCGGTAGTTATACATTAGAATAAACTTCTCAATTTCTTTCAAATAGTTAAGCTTTTTTGAATTATCAATTTTTAATCGTTTCACCAACGACTTATTCATGTTCTCAACTTCGCCGTTTGCTTGGGGCCAGTAGGACGGTGTCGTGATTAGGGTGATGTTGTTGTCCCTGCAATATTTTTAAAATTCTGTGCTAACAAATTGCCTCCCATTATCTGCTCTTAATGATTTAGGTAATCTCAACCGACAAAAGATCGCTTGTAAAGCGTTAATTATTGTATCCGAAGTTATCGTCCTCAAAAACTTTACTTCCTGATAGCGCGAATAATAGTCAATTATTACAAGTAGATACTCATTGTTTGGTAGGGGTCCCAATAAATCTGTGGCCACACATTGCCAAGGACCATTTGGAAATGCATGCCTTTGTATCGGTGTTGGATTATTTGCACGTGAAACTAGTAAACAGTCCCGACAATTTTTCACATAAGTTTCTACTTCTCTGTCGACTGAAGGCCACCAGACGTTTGCTTTAACTCTGCGTTTCATAGCAGACTCCCCAGGGTGTCCTTCATGAGCTAACTCCAATACCCTCGTCCGCAAATTTGTTTGTATAACTTCCGGGTAGCACGCAACATTATATCCCCCACTGCTGATAATTCGTGTCTAAAAGGATAATATCTATTGCCAGTGTTTGTAGGCCAACTTTCGGATTTGATATACTCAATGGCCTCGGTAATTTCTTTATCAATTGAACTCTTCTCGGAGATCTCGCTTATGGTCAAAGATGTCGGTGTTGAATTAGAGATGATGTGGAAAATAGATTGCTCTACGTTGTCATCAAAGGACTTCGTTCTTTCAATTTTACATAGCAATATTTTCCTTCCCTGAGCGGTAAATAACTTTGAATTTGAAGGACTGAAGCCTCAAGAGCCACCGTTCGATCTTAGCAGGTGGTTTTGAAGTTGGTTTAAATATGGCCTGAAGGGGTTCATGGTCGGTAAACAATTCAAACTCTAGACCTATTAAGTAGTAGTAAAACCTTTCTACGGCCCACACAAGCGCCAAACTTTCTTTCTCTGTCTGAGAATATCTTTTTTCCACGTCCGAAAGGCTTTTACTTGCAAATGATACTATATTCGGCTCATTACTTGAATTGAATTGTAAAAGTACTGCTCCTAACGCCATAGGACTCGCATTTGCAATCACTCTGGTTTTATTTGAAGGATTGAAATATGATAAGCTGGGTATGTCTGATAAAAGTTGTTTCAATTTTGTAAATTCGTTTTGTTGAATGGATCCCCATGTGAATTTTGATTCTAACTTAAGTAGTCTCATCAGCGGTTCCCTGACGTCAGCCATGTCCGTTATAAACTTTCCGACATACGTAATGAGACCAAGAAAGCTTCTTGTTTCCTCTTTTGTCTGCGATGACCTAAAATCCGAAATTGATTTAATTTTGTCCGGATCCGGGAATATTCCCCCAGCCGACAGTATATGACCCAAAAATTTAAGCTTTCTTGCTCTTCAAAATCTTTAGTACCTCTTGAATGGCTGAGTCGTGATCTTCGTTCGATTTGCCATACACAATAACATCGTCTAAATAGTTTAAACAATTACGACAACCAGATAGTAGTTCTGCAAAAACCCGTTGAAATATTTCTGGGGCGGAGCTGATGCCAAACATTAATCTCTTGTATCGAAACAAGCCTTTATGTGTTGCAAATGTTGTGATATCACGACTCGACTCCCCGAGCTCCAATTGGTGATAGGCCCATTTAGGGGCAAGCCTGGAAAATAGTTTTGCTTTGCTCAGTTTTGGTATGAAAGAATCGAACGTCGGAAGTGGGTAGTTTTCCCGTAACACAGCTTTGTTAGCTCTACGCATATCGACACAAAGACGCAATTCACCATGATTTTTCAGGACTATAACAATTGGTGAAATCCACAGAGTTGGCCCCCTAACTGGCTCTATGATATCCCTGGCAAGTGCTTCTTCTGGTTTTTCCTCGACTTGTTTTTCTAAAGCAACTGGAATGCGACGTACAGGTTGTTTGACGGGTTTGATGGACTTATCCAATGACAGCTTTATCTTAATATGTGAAATTTTAGGAAACGCCTCTATGTTATCAATTTTGTTAATGTTAAGTCCCAATTTCAACACTTTGAGGTGAATAGCAGTATCTCGGCCAAGAAGAGATTGTTTTCCATCTTTTATTACATAAAAGGTCGCTATAACTTCTGAACCCTTCCTCACCGCTATCGGCGCCTCAAAAGCATATAAGACTGTTAGGATTTGATTGGCTGCGTAACCCTTAAATTGATTTTCTGACTCTGTGCAAATATTCCACATGATTGTTTTACTGAAATTCAGATAATTCGAAACATTTTGGCCCAGCAAGTTAAACCTCGTCCCTGAATCTATAACCATAGAAACAGTGTGACCTCCAATGTTACAATCTATTAATTCATTCATCGAATCGGTTGATTCTACTTGAAAACAATCATGCTCTAAGAGTATTTGCTAGTTTTCTCAATACACCTAACTTTGGAAGGTTGGAAATGATTTTGTTTCGCTTTGTCATATTTCGTTTCGTCGTGTTTCCACTTTAACCTCTTTGTTTTACATTTTCGCTAATACTGCCTTATAAATCCACATTTATTGCACTTAGCTTTTCTTGCCGGACAGTTGATATCGGAAGCGGCGTGCCCCAACTGCCCACATCTACCACACTCAACCCCATTATTCCTGAGCGCTTTCGATTTTGAACCCACCTTATTTATTGCTTCAAACTCTTGTTTAGACAACATACTCTGCGTTTGTTTATGTATTTGCTCATGAATCTGCAAGCATCAATAATTTCCATTAAGGTGTGTTCTTTCTCAAGTAGGCGTTTTTTAAGCTCGACTGGAGCCCACTTATCAATAATTTTATCTTTTAACGATATGTCTTCTATTTCACTTTATGTATCACCAAAATGACACGTACCTCAACCGCAACAAGAAATTGCTAAAAGTTTCGGCCTCCAAAGGAGAAATATTTATAAATAAGTGTCTTTCAAATGACGAATTTCGTTTTGGCGAAAAGAGATTATTTAATTTCTCGACTAAAATGCTTAATACGTCGTTTTTCTGCTTTGGATCAACTTCCGCAATAGCTCCAGGAATATTAAAAATTACCTCTTGTAGTTGTTGTCCACCTAAGTTAGTTTGTTTCTTCGCTTTACATCATTTGTAATATCTTCCGAATGTAGATAGAGAGTAAACGATCTCAACCATTTCTCGCAAGCGCTTCGTAATAATGCCCTATCTATGCTTTCACATAGAAAGGGTTTAATTTCAGTTATGTCATTTGATTGTTCCGTCAATTTAATGCACTGGACAGTTGTATAATTTACAATTCAATGACCTAAACAAAAGAAATTCAATATGTTTAGTGAATTAGGGAAATTATTTCCCTATTTATATTACTCTCGATTCGCAGTAATAATCTCCCAATTTAATGGTATCCTTCTGTATGTTTTACTCAACAAACCAATTGAATGGTTTTGCTCGGCAACCAATTGAATGGACAGCTTATTTATTTGCAACTTTGCCAATTGAATGGTCTAAAAAGGAACTTCAAATATTTGTTTAATTGGCACAACAAATTTCCAATTTAACGGAACAACCTTTTACTTATCAGTTGTTGACGTTTCTATTTAAAAATTTGCCAATTGAATGGTCTAATAAGAACGTCAAATGTTTGTTTAATTTGCACACTAATTTCCAATCTAATGGAACAAATCCCCACTCCTCAGCTGTTGATTTTTTCCCGACGATTAAATTTGAAGTATCTCGTAAGTATGTATACAGTTGTTGTGTTTATTGTTGTTGTACTTCTCCTTTGCTACAACTCGCTGCTTTTTTCTCGCCAAGAAAAATGCAATACGAAAAATGATGTGCAATTGGGTAAAATGTGCACGATGGCTGCCGAAATAACAAAAGAATTTTCTACTAATTTTAATTGGTATACTTAATAGTTTTATTTTGCACATTATCGCATCTTCGTCGCCATTGTAACAACCTACAATTCATCTGAAATAAAATAATATAATTATCCTTTTTCACTTCGGTACGCGATTAGCTGTTGTTGATCACTCCACTGTGTATAGAATACTAAAAACAAGAATACGTATAGCAATGTGTATGCCCGTGGCAGTGTATACGAATGTTAACTCTTTATTAGTAGAATCTCGCTTTTCGCACTCTGCTGCAGCTCTCCACAATTTGGGTATAAATTTTCTGCTTTAATAGATACAGGATGTGATCTTTGTATTATCCGTAACGATATCTTAGATATAATGGATAAAGAAATTAAATTAATTGCGACATACGTCGACTAATTGGTTTGAAGGAAAGTGCCATTGACACTCTAGGAAGTTTCGATGTCAAGGTTGACATTGATTATATAGTCATGCATTTCATGTTGTAAACGAAGTAGATTTACGTTATTCCGCTATAATAGGAAATTGTGTTCTAAAGAACGTGGACATTTTGGCTATAATAGGAAATTTTCTTCTGAAGAACGTGGACATGTTGGTTAAAGAAGGTGAGGCAATTTTCATTGAAAGATTTGCTAAAACCTTAAATGAGCGTTGCAATTTGTTAAATGAGTTTGAAGATGTCTCCATGTCTGTAGAAGAGTTCAAGAAAAACGAAATAGCACTTGATTTAGAACACCTAAGTAGGGAAAATGCAAGTTTGTTGTCATCAATAGTGAATACATATAAGTCAGAAAAGGAAAGAGAAAGCCCGGCTGCTATGAAAATTGTACTTAAAGATGATATACCAGTGTACACTACTCCTAGAAGAACGTCTCATGTTGATCAGGGCTCGAATCGTAACATACGATCACGGATCGGCAACCATACGAAAAAAATTACGTGATACGTCAAACGTATAAGCAAAATGGGATTATAACATACGACAGCAAACGGAACGTAATTTATTTTCAATTCACAATAAATTTTACGATCCACATTAGGTTGTATTGTATTTTTAGCTCACAATAGATTTTCAACTGCCAAATTGGTTTCCAAATATATAAAGAATTAAGTAAATAACTGCGATGGATCCAATTTTATTGTTTTGTTTAAGATCCAGTAATAGAGAAGGCTATTAAAAGATAGCCCGAAGGTGGTTAAGAGAGTGAAGTGACCATTTGGACTTATCGAACAAAGCCACCCCCACCCCCCCCCCCCCCCCCCCCCCAAAGGTCGAGACAAATTATTTTTCAAATACTTTACAGAACAAAAATGAAATATCCAATGAAAAAAATATTCAAATGTTCAATACTTAAAGTATTTGAAAAATAAAACTTTGTATGGAAAATCTTCAAGTCCAAGGTGTGGAAATGAAAATATCTAGCATCAATACTGCGGGCCATTTTTTTCTCAACGGAATATCATAGAGAGTAAAATTTTGCGTATGTGATTTTCCTTGCGTGCAAAAATGTGTTCCAGAACAATTTTTTTTGCTCGGTTTTTGCAACAATTTTAAAAATTGAAATTTATTTCACAGAAATAGAAAATGTGATCTTAAAGAGTTTTTAATTACAAGCAAACTGGTGTTTGAATTGTCGGTAAAAGTCTAGTTGAGGGGTCGACTGCTAATACGCTACCAAAAATATTGAGAGAGGTGTCAAAAGGAGGAAAAAAAATGTATCTCTGCCGGGAGATATTTGCAGTTGAAGTTGGCTATTTTCATGTGGTTGTTGTAATGTTGTTGTACCCACAAAAAAAATTCTAAACATAAGTGTTTTGCGCGGATATAGTTTTGGTCTCCAAACCGGTGTTGGACCCACCCAGGGTAATTTTTTATAAGCGCGGCCGAAGGCCGCCAATGCAGAAAGGTGTTCTGCGCAAAAATACCCCCGGTTTCGGAGGGACCCGCGGGTCATTTTTCGGTTTTTGTTTAATATCTTTTGAACGAGTTAAAATTTTTCTTTTCCGCCTTCGGATTATTAATACTTTTGGTAGCGTATTAGCAATCCACCCCTCAACTAGACTTTTATCGAATTGTGTATCGGCTGCCATTCAACTTTAAAAGACTAAGGACAAAGACAATTCAAAGGCGATTATTAAACATAACATTTATTTGCATCGTTATTATTAAGTACATTGTTTTATTAAAATTATATAAGTATGAAATGTACATACCCAGTGATAATAAAAGTAATAAAAAAAATACAAAAAGTATTCAGGGCCGCAGAGAGCCGAGCCGGGCCCTGGGACAGTTCGTGTTTACGGGCCCCCTAAAAAATAAACTCAATCCATTAAAAAAAAAATAATAACATAACATACATGAATTTTTCAATTCACATTGTCAGTTTTATTTCATATAAAATAAGATTTACATAAATTAAATGTTAGATTTCATTGTTTGATTTGCTTACATTAACTTTTTCTAAATATGCACATTTTAAAAGCTTGAAGCAGCCAAGGAAAACCTTCCGTGCTTTTTGGTCTGCGAATATGGAAATTACCGATTCAAAACTAATGCTGAGCAAGGCTGGACTCCAACGCCAATGTTCCAAGCCTTGTCAAGCGATTTTGGCTCATAGTAGAACGTAAAAAATTTTTCACGCCAGACAATAGAAAAAGAACGCTCCCCTTCAGCCACACTGACTGGAAGTGTGCAAAATATTCTTGATGCTATGCAGATGTTCGGAGATAATACTTCCATCTTCAAGTCATTGAAATTTGTTCAGAGGCTGAAATGGTGGCAGGAATCACATCCCAAATTTGCTAAGTGGATGGCTTTGAGATGAATGGTTTCATCTATTAGATCCGTAGAAATATCGATACAATAAATCTTGTAGAATGCCGCTGCCTTTTCTCTGAGCTCTTCTTCCGTCAGATCTTGATACTTCCACAAAAAAACAAAATATAATCGCAATGTCATTTACGGTTTCGAAACGTCTTGTCATGTTACCAATCAAGCAGTCCAAAAGAACGTAAAAAACTTGCTGATTGAATTGAGTTTCGGAATCACACTCAGGTGATTCGCCAGGTAATTCATCGAACTGGCGCTTTCTTATCTTCCTTCTTTTCTTCTTTTCTCTGCGAAGGTATTCACAACTCCTATAATCTCTGCCAGAACTTTACATTCTTCAAGTATGATCGAACATTGATGCCTGAACTTCTTCAACTCATCAATCAGGCTACGTATATTTTCTGTTTCCACGTCCAGTGTGGCATTTCTAGTTTGCAGTACCAGATTTCGATGGTTGATTACCGTCAACACTTTGAGCCAAATGGAGTCTAAGAGGATACACTCAAATTTCCTCATATATGCTTCAATACCTTTCAAATCCGTTAATGTTTCTGAACTCAGGTTCAAAAGCTTGATTTCATCAATAGCTTTCAATATTTCGGGAATGTGAGTTGCGAAAGGTTTCACACTATCCACACGAGCAGACCATCGTGTTTGTGACATGCTGTGCAAGGAGCAATTACTTTTTTCCTTGAGAATTTCCCATCTCTGAGGGCTTGCGCTAAAGATATTATACAATTTCTGCATAATACCGAAAAATGTGATGACTTCTGCAGCAGCTTGCGCACTCCACATAAATTTAAACTATGACAAGCACAAGATGCAAATATTGCCAGGGAGTTATCTCTCAGGATATGACTCTGCGCTCTTTTGTAATGACCGCTCATATTACTGCCAATATCATACCCTTACCCACGGCAGTCACCCAGGGGAATAACGTGCTTTTTTAGAGTGCTGCGAATAAGCTCAGCGATAGCTTCTCCTGTTTTTGCTTTAAAATCGACAAACACTAAGACACGTTCTTGGATTTTCCGGAGTCCCTGTCTAATAAAACACAACGCAATATAAAAACAGTCTGCTCAATATGCGCAGAATCAGGGGTTGTATTCACTATTACTGTGTAATACTTGACGGACTTTCTCTCGCCTTCTATCTTTATAATTACTTGACTTACACAGATTTCTATGAACTTATTTTGTATTCCATCAGACAAATAATGTGCTTGGAGATGATTCTTTTTCATTTGAGATTCCCTCACCTTCTCCAAATGTTCATGCAATAAGGGGTCATAATTGCTGATCGGTTCCAAAATATCAAGAAAATTTCCATTTTTTGGATTTCTGATCAATGAATTATCCCCTCTAAATGCCAATCCTTTTTCTCCAATAATTAAAACAACATCAGGAATTCTGCGAAGTATCTCTCTCCAGCGAGCTGCTTCATTTTTAAGGGTTTCCGCAAAGAGAAAATCCACTGAACTTGCATTTCGAATTCTCATTTCATATTGGCGCCACTCTATATAGCAAGTTTTATGATTTTGACTATTTTCATGTTCAGGAATTTTGTCTCGTAACCTCTTTTAACCTTTTTCTTTAGAATAACCTGAAGATTTTGTCAAAGCTGATAGGGTATTTTCGGAAATTTTGCTGAGAAGCCGGCTTGGAAAACAAAAAGGCGCTTCTTTTGTTGCACTCCAAACGAGGCAATCACGCTTTACTCTTTCTCCGTTTTTTTAGAGTAGTATGGAGTATGATTTGAAGGAAATGGCGACCACTTAAGCCGTTGGGAAGTCGAAATAAAATGTGATTTTAGGTTAGTTGAAGCATTTTTGACAGATAGCGCTTATAAAATTGTGCCAAAAACATTTATCTGACTTAAAATCACATTTTATTTCGACTATGACTATGCCCTATAGTATTTGATCTGATGCTTATGATTTTAGTTAAGTGATTTTCAATCTTAAAACAATTTTTTGTAGCAACAAAATATATATGTATCTATGAAATCCTAGCTAGAGTACTGTCAATGCCCTGGCTGCCTCCCCCCCCCCCTCTCCCTGGCCATGAAAGTATTTAAAAACAGAATACAAATATACTTTCGAAAATACTTTGAAATCGAAAGCTTATATTTTGGTATTATTAAGCGCTGTACGCAGATCAAAAGCAAACATTCAGAAAAATTTTGCATTTTTCTTGAGCATGAAAATACCAGTAGGCACAAAATTTTGGCATTTCACGATGCTTGGCAATTTATACATGAGCGGTAAAAATAAAACAAAATTTATGAAACTTTTTGATACCATACCCAAGCTAGCTGATTCATTGACGATTGCTGTTTGATAATCTAGAGTGCTATGTAAGTTGAAAATATTGCGCAAAAATTGATTGGTCCAACGAAGTTTAGACCCCTATCGCTAAATATGCTACGGCACAGATCACGTCGTGCGACAAATCTACGAAGGGTTTCGATGAAAGCCTCCGTTGACAGCTCAGTTACGGCCTCGAGATGAAGGGCCTTTGTCCCCATACACACAAAAATAGCAATAAGCCTTATATGTCTTGGCACCACACACCTTCCATGCCCTAATAGTTATCGGGCCACAGTAGTCGACGCCGGTGTTAGTGAGTGGCATGCTGGGTTGAACTCGTTGCACCACATACAAACTCTGCATCGGTATATATATCGGCGCACGGCTCTTGCACAACCGATAACGTGGTAAGTCAATGAGACTATGACAGTTGTTTGCCGAACTCCAGAATGAAGATTGTTTTTATGAAGCGATCAATGAGAAATCTACTGAAATGGTGATTATTGTGCAGAATAGCCGGTGCACTTGTTCGTATGATATATTTGCCGACGTAAGTCTGCCGTTATTGCGAACTGTACCCTTTGCGTCGATGTAGGCATCTAAACCGTAGAATGCTCCCCGCTTGGGAATTGGCTTAGCAGTTTTTAGTTGTTTGATTTCAGTTTCGAACATTGAGTGTTGAGCTAGACTTGTTAGTGTTAGTCTGACCTCAGCTAACTCGTTTGTAGTGAGGAGACCGTTTAATGCTTCACCCTTGGGACGGAATAGTCGTTTAATTCTGGCTTTAGCGCGGATCAATCGATTAAAGTTGGAAAATGTGCTTAAATGCACATCATAGAAGTTAGGCGATTGAGAGCTTTTAATTATGCTTGTATAAATTTTGTCTTCGTTGTGTGCGCACTTTGATGCGATATGAGGAATCGACCAACCTCTCACTGTGGAGTGGTGCAAAAAGTCAGAACCACGCTACCATGACGACAGCTGTAATACATCTTTCGGAGTGACTCTTCTCGTCGTGTAGAGCGCGGGATTGACAGTTGTGGGAATGTAACCCCAACTTGTAGCCGATAGTATGGAAAAAATTTTTGAAAAAAGATTATCGACAAATACATTTCTCTGGCGAGGATACCCTTTGATCCAATATAAAATCGTTGTAGAGTCAGTCCATCCGAACGATTGCATGCTGGCGTGCTTGATACAGTGACTGACTTTATCGATGAGCTGCGCAGCCAGGAGTGCTGCACATAATTCTAACCGTGGAATGCTCAAATTGAGTTTAGAAGGCGCTACCCGAGTTTTACTGGCAATAATCGAGACATAAATTTTCTTGTCCGAATGTTGTACGCGGAGGTAAAGCACGGCACCATTGGCCACTTTCGAGGCGTCCGTATTTGCGGAGCATTTGTATGTTTGCAGTTGAGCATTTGTATTTTCAAAAATTGTATCCATCTACTTAGGGACAACTCGGATATAACTTCGGCACCATTTGGAAATTATATTCCTCTACCAATGTTTTTGGTATGGGATCGTTCCAGCTAATACCAGCAAACCACACCTTTTTCATTAAAATTTTAAGACATATTATCATAGGGGTCAAATATTCGAGCGATTATTGATAACAACTCTCTTTTCGTACCATTTACGCCGATATCCTTAAACTCTATTCGAAAACGGAAAAAATCGGGTTGTGGTTGCCACCAGGGGCGTAGAGAGAAAATCCGGGCCCGGGACTAAACAATTTACGGGCCCCCTGTAAAAAAATCCTTTAATACATTTGATTAACTTGAATTAATGACGTCTCATTCATGAATCATTTTTGATGGATTACATCAAAAAAATTTTGTCACATCAACTAAATGATTTTTGGACTAAGAGCTGACAATAAAATTAACACAGAATATTTACTATTTATACTATTTTATTGTAACGTAGAAATAAAATTCTCTTTTAACAGCCACATATTCTTTTAAATAACCTTTTCTAGTTATTTGGTAACATTTTAATACATTTTTGATAAATTTAATGGTGATTGTAAATTTTAATTATTCAATATAAAAGGTTCGGATGTCAAAGAGGGGCATTTTTTGCTTTTTTCGCTGCAAATTTTTTATAATAATATCAAAATGTAACTGTCTTGCCAAAACGAATTCAACACAAAGCGTGGCAAGTCCTGAAACTCGCTCTTGAGATGAACACCATCTATGAAAGTTTTTAATTCTTGAAAGGACGCTGAAGGAACGTTCTGCACTAGCTACAGTGACAGGTATAGTGCAAAAGATAATTGTATACAGATTTTGAACATAGACGGTATTTAGCAATTCCAATGGTGACAGACCTTTATCCAAATTTGCTTCGTAAATGTGTTTCCAGTGAATTATTTCGCATTCTAAGCTTTAAGAAATGTCCGACTTGTATTTTTCGACAAATTTTGCTGCGCTCGCCCGAATCGTAGTTTCATCAATGTCTTCAAATTACCACAAAAAGAAAACGTCTCGCTCAAATTTCTCATAGCTGCAAATCGTTCAGTAATGCCAGTGATTACCGAATCAACGATCACCAGGAATGTACTGTTTTTAAAATCAGTCTCTGAATCATCCGTAATCATCTCATTTAAATTATCTTCAGAACGTCTTTTCGGGTTTCTTTTTCGAAAGTCGGGAAACTTTGGCGAGATGTTCAATTGAAAAGCAACTGTTTTGCATTCGTTTAAAATTGTTTCCCATTGGTTCCTGATCAACTTCAAACCAGCTAATAAGGCATCTAGATGTCGGACCTCAACATCTATGGTGGCTTCTCTAGCTTGGAGGACCACGTTCCTTTCATTAATGGTAGTCAGTATTTTGAACCAAATTTAGGACAGCAAGATACATTCGAACTTGTTGATGTACTTGAGAATGCCGATAACATCTCCGTATGCTTGCGCTGTCAAATTTGGCTTTTGTCTGAAAGGCTATGAAGAGAGTTCGGTAAATTTTTTTGAGGATGTCCCATCGTTGTGGAGTGCTGCTGAGAATAGTAAAACATTTTTGTACAACTCCGAACAAAGTAAAATGCAGCCGTACAACATCAGCATGCACCATAAATACCACATAAATTGAGACTGAGGGTTGCACAAGTCGAGTAATCAGCGTTCGAGTTTTTGTCGAGAATGTGACGTAGTGCACCATTGTAAGCTCCTTTCATATTGGCACCGTTATCGTACCCTTGTGCACGGTAATCTTTTAATGGAATTTGATGTTTACCTAGAGTATGGCAAATTAGATCAGCGATTTTCTGATCAGTTTTTTGGTTACAATTCATGAAAGCCAAAACGGTTTTTTAATTGTAAAATTTGTTGCTTTCGAAATTAAATGGAGTTGGCGCAAAATGAACGTAGTCAACGTAGCATCAGGCATAGCATCAATGATAATGGCAAAATACTTGGCTTTCTTGCTTTGATCTAATATAGTTTCCCTCACGTGCTTTGCACAATTTTCTATAAACTCGTTCTGAATGTCTGGGGAAAGATAGCGAACTTGTAAACGTTTGTGCTCTCTAAGTATCGGATCATAATGGCTTATGAGATCTTAGATGCCCAAAAAATGTTCATTGTTTCGTTCACCAAGATATATACTTTCGCCTTTGAAATCTAGGCCTCTTTCACCCAAAAATAAAATAGTGTCCAAAATTCTATATAAAATGTCTTTCCACTTTTGAGTTTCAGTGATTAGCTGTTCATTGATAAGTGTATCAACTGTAGCCTTCTCTTGAATTAGATTTTGTAAATATTATAACATTTAATGAGATCTTGAGAAATATCGTGTGATGGCAGTTTATCGTATAGCTTCTTCCATACCTGGAATTTCGTATATCCGCCAGGACAACAAATTTTAGGTCGATTTAAGGTATTGGTGCTTCACAGACGACATGGTAGGCAATAAAGAGCTTTGATGCTGGCACTCCACACTAACCAGTCTTGCTCCACTTTCTCTCCATTTGGCAAGATTCTGTTTAACAACGAGGTAAGAAATGCCTCGTCATGACAATCACGTGGAAAAATAGCAGGACACTTTTTATGACCTCGACGAATTATTTCGTTGACTTATTCAGATCGCAAAAACTCATTATTCATGGTACCGATATCGAAGTCGTTTAAATAATCTGGACTTTGATACAGAGTTGGCGGTATTGTTGGAAGGCTTTTTGAAGATGAACCTTCATCAGTGTCACCACGAAAACTTTACGATTTCGGATTCATGTAAACATACATTTTTGTTTGATGTTTTTATTGTCTCCTCACTGCTCAAAGGCCCAGGCAAAAAATCACTATCAATATTCGTTGCTTTTGAAACTCGGCTTAAAATTTGCACACGGAACAACTAAATACTCTCCTGAATTAAACAAAAAA
This sequence comes from Eurosta solidaginis, assembly GCF_040869045.1. Lineage (NCBI taxonomy): Eukaryota > Metazoa > Arthropoda > Insecta > Diptera > Tephritidae > Eurosta > Eurosta solidaginis. Next base: position 98,544,853 of record NC_090324.1, read on the forward strand.
AAAAATGTCTTAGTACCTCTAAATCGCGGGCCCCCTGAGAAACCCCGGGGGGGAATCCCCCCATTCTACCTCCCCTCTCGTCAGGCCTGGTTGCCACCAAGTTTTTATGGCACCCTTTCCTCCAATTAACTGCTCTTCACTGGTTTCCCGGTTGGAGGTGGGCATATCTTCTATACATTCTTTACAATTTGACGACCATTTGACGACCATTTACGTAGTTTGATTCCGACTGATAGAAGTAACTCGTTTAAAGCTTTCGATTCTAATTTCAATAAGGTTATTGAAGCATCAATTTGGCCATACGGAGTAAAAGTAATTCCGTTCCGTTTTTTTTCATAGGGATGTGATTCAGCAGAGCAAGTCGTGAGTGTTAATGCGACTTCCATAGTTCAAGCATCTATATCATGCTGAAATAATAATTTCCGCTTAAATATTTATTTCCAAAATATGTCAGGCATGAGAACAAAAGCCTCTGATGTTTACGCGGCTACTTCTAATTATAACTATGAATTAATAGTTCTGGTAGATACGTGGTTAACTGCGTATTTTTCTGACAGTGAGTTTTTTGATAAAAACTTATATAATGTCTATCGCAAGGATCGTGATAGTTTAAGCACTGGTCTATCCAGAGGAGGCCGAGTCCTAATAACTGCCAAGAAGAAATTTATTACTTTAATAGTTCCTCATAATAGTGATGATCTCGTTGATCAATTAATTATTTATATTAGAGGTAACACTGGGTTTCTTTGTGTTAGTGCTTCCTATATACCACCAAACAGTACTGATAAGCTATATGAGGATCATGTAAACAATATTATGTACGTATCGAAGATTAATTTGAATTCGCAATTTTGTGTATTAGATGATTTTATTTTAAATAGAATCATTCGGAGTTATCTTCCAGGTGAAAACACTCCTATTCCAACAAATGTTAATTATGCTAATGAAATTCATATTGTTGATAATTTTTATAGTTTGCAATTAGTTTAAATTAATAATTTTGTAAACTGCTTGGTAAAATCCTAGATTTAATTTTTGTTAGCAGTGATCTAAATTATAATTTGGCTGTCCGTTGTCCAATACTTATAAGCATCATGTTACATTAATACTGGAGCTTGAATTTTATGAGTGCTATTAATTTACATAATATTGAGTGCGGTTTCAACTATAGTCGCTGCGATTTTGGCCTAATAAATAGTTTGATTTCTAATTTTGACTGGAAACTCCTTTTTAATGAGCGTAATCTCACGGATTGTTTTGCGTTATTTAAAAACAATGTGTCAGAAATAGTAAATAATAATATCCCGCGTTTTCCTGAAAGAGTGTATGAGTTGCCTTGGAATACCAAGAGCCTAAAGAGACTTAAAAACTTACGTAATAAATTTCGTAAGCTCTTCAAAGAATCTGGTAGCCCACAGTACAAGCAACTATACTTAAGGTATGCCAAAGAGTAAATTGCCTTGACAAATTTAAATATAAACAATATATTCATAATTTTGAAATGAATATTAAATCGAATTTCATTAGCACCAAGCGCTCATCTTCGGCAATTCCCGTGTCTGTGTCTTACCAAGGTAAGAATTCCACATCGTCTTTCGATAAAGGTAACTATTTTGCTGAATTTTTTAAGGCGAATTTCGTGATTGATGAGTCACTGAATGACAATTGTGATATGTTCAATAATATACCGCATTATCTCAACTTGTGCTCATTACTTCTCGATATTGATGACATTATTTTGGATATTAAGGCTATCAAAAATTCAAAGCAATGCGATTATCAACAATTTTCATCTTTCTTTTTAAAGAAATGTGTGGTTTCTGTTGCGGAACCTCTAATGCATTTATTTAATTTATCACTAAAATCTGGCTTTTTTTTTTTTGGATGAATGGAAAATTTCGTACATTCAACCAATTCATAAGCATGGCAATAAAAATGAAGTTTTAAATTATCGTCCATTCTCTAAACTTTCTTTTATATCTAAATTGTTTGAGAAATTGTTATGGCTAAAATATCATTCATGGTTAATCGTTATCTAAATTCTTGTCAACATGGTTTTGTTCCAGGACGTTCCACAGTGTCCAATCTCACTGTATTTTCTAATTATTGCATTTCATCATTAACGGATGGCTGTGAAGTTGATTGTATTTATACTGATTTAGCCAAAGCCTTTGACAGTCGTCGCACTGCGTACTATTGGGTAAGCTCGAAAGATGGGGATTCATTCCTCATCCAATAGAGTCAATTTCGTTGTTATTGACGGTGCGTCGATTATCCCTAGGAGACAACTCAGCGGCGGTCGGACGGAGCTGTTCACCTCACTTATGTCTAAGTTGGAACCTTTCCTAGCCATCTCATCCGCGAGTTCATTCCCTTCAATGCCGCTGTGGCCAGGGACCCAGCAAAGGGAGACATTGAGATAACTTTTAGAAGCCAGAGAGGCTCTACACCTCCGCACGATGTCCGATTTTATCATGTTGGACTCTAATGCCCTTAAGGCGGCTTGGCTGTCAACAAAGATTGTTACGTCGGTGTTGGAGACCGCGCTATCTTGGAGCAGCTTTGCCGCTCTGTCTATGGCATAGACCTCGTCTCGGAGTACACTACATGCGTCAGGAAGTCGGAATGATTGGCTTAGCTGTACATGTGTTGAGTACATCCCAGCTCCAATTCCCTTTTACATTTTCGAGCCGTCGGTGTATATTGTGATGCCCCTGCCATTGTCTAGGCCTACTTCCCATTCCTCCCTTGAAAGATATCGTATGTTCTGAACCTGGAAGTCCAAAACCCCTGTGATGTGGTCTGTTTTGGATGTTAAGTCAGTTATTATTCCGTTTAATTGCCCCTTCGTCATATCGTCCAGAATCGTCGCGTGTCCGTGCTTAGCTGTTTTCCACATGTTGGATTCTCTTAGTCGTACAGATTCTACAGCTCCTCTAGCGGCTAATCCCTGCACGAACACTTGTAGAGGCGTCAAGTGAAAAATGACATTTAGCGCTTCCTGAGGTGCGCTGCTCACGGCGCCTGACATTCCCAGGAATTCCAGCCTTTGTACCTTCCCGATCCTCTGCTGATTACTCTTTTTGTCTAGCGCCTTCCACCAGACTAGAGCTCCATATGTTAGTATCGGTCGAATGACTGTGCTGTACATGCCATGAATGACATGTGGTGCCAGTCGCCAATTCCGCTCAAAAGCCCTTTTGCACACGTAGTATGCTGCTAGAGCTTTCTTTGATCTCATCTCAACGTTCCTTCTCCAGCTTAACTTGGAATCGAGTATAATTCCAAGATATTTCGCTTCCGAAGATAGGTTTAACTTTGTGCCGTTTAGCCTCGGTAAGTTAAAGGAGGGTATCTTTTTCTTTGTCGTGGACAGGACAAGTTCGGTTTTTGTTGGGTTTACTCCCAGCCCATTTTGCCTTGCCCATCGCTAAATGTCGCAAGTGCCGACTCCATGAGTTCGCTGATGGTTGGCAAGAATTTGCCTGTGATCAGAATCACTAAGTCATCGGCGTATGCAACTACCTTTCTTCCTTTTCTCCTACAGATTTCAAGAATTTCGTTGACCACCAGTATCCAGAGAAGAGGCGATAGCACCCCGCCTTGGGGATGCCTCTTGTGGTCATTTTGCCAATAGAACCAATTCCTAAAGTCGCGTTGACAACTCTACTCCTAAGCATAGAATGGATCCATGCAATTATAGACCTTTGAGTTCCATATCGTGTAAGAGCCTTGCAGATGGCATCCGTCTGCACGTTGTTGAAAGCGCTCTCAATGTCGAGGAAAGCTTCCAACGTGTATTCCTTGCAGCTTAGTGAGTTCTCGATTGCGCTGACTTCCTCATGAAGGGCACTTTCAATTGATTTGCCTTTTTGGTATGCATGCTGTGCTGCATCTATCTGCCAGAGATTGGCATTGTTCCGTGTAGATCGATAAATCTCTCCAGTGTTTTAAGGATAAAGAGGAGAGGCTTATTGGTCTATAATCTTTGGCTTCCGAGTGGTTAAGATTTCCTGCTTTTTGAATGAAAAGCACCCGTATATTTCTCCAGGATTCGGGTACATAACCATCTTGTAGGCATCTTGAGAAGATGCCGTGTAGATATGGTATCAGTTCGTCACAAACGGCTTGTAACATAGCCGGTATCACACCATCCGGTCCCGCGATTTGTAGGGTTCGAATGGTTTTATAGCCCATGATATTTTATCCCGGTCAATGATGTCCGTGACGTCGGTTTCCGGAGGGTATGCGCGGTTTTCTGGCATCGTCGTGCCTGTCGTATCCGTGCATCCAGGAAAGTGTGTCTCCATCAAGACCTCTAGAGTTTCCTGACTGGAGACGGTATATGAGCCATCAGACTTCCTTATGCTACTAGGGGCTGAACTAGATCCTGATAGTATTTTGCGAAGTCTGGATGCCTCATTGCCAAGCTATCACAGTATTGCTCCCATGATATCCTTTTTGCCTTCTTGATGCAGCTTTTTTATTTGTTAAAGCTACATCTGTAGGCATCCCAGTCCTCTTCCAGTCGGCTATGTTTGGCTTTGTTGAAGAGTTTTCTTGTTGTTGACCTGAGTTGGCTTAGCCTCGTGTCCCACAACGTAGTTCTAGGTCTTTCCTGTGGTCTAGTAAGGGGACAACAAAGTTCAAAAGTGCTTGTCAATATCGTTGTCAGTCGGTATATATTGCTCTGTCTATATTGTTAGCTCCCCGTCTGACTTCCATTTCCGTGGATGCCAGTTTGTGAGATACTACTTCAGAATATTTATGCCAGTCTGTTATTCTTGGATTTCTATATGGCCGGGGAACTTCCACTTCAAGATCGATGTTGAAGAGTATCCTACTGTGGTTCGAGAAGGAGCATGTGTCTGACACTCTCCAGTCATCGATTCTTACAGTGGGAGAGTCTGTGGAGAGGGTGATATCTATGACTTCCTCTCTAATTCTATTCCTAACCGTTGGCTGGTTGCCTTTTTTGCATACAATTAGGTTAGTAGTAACCCTGCAAAAATCGCGAGTACTCCATGCATGCATGTATGGAGTACTCGCTATGGACCAACCGAGTACTCCAAAATTAGCCACAATTCATACAAAAAATATGGTCCAATTAACATTGTGATGTCCTAGGACTGGACCATATACTCCAGCTGCGCATTACATCAGAGTAATCCATGGAGTACCCACAGTCCAATAAACATCGTGTAGTGATTACAATCGTTAAAAACGAGCAATGATCGGCTTACAATGTGTTCGTGTAGAAACATGAGTTGGTCCATTGCTGCATTACAGTGGAGTATATTGGTAAGTACTCCAGTGGAACACATGATCCAACGATTTTTGCAGGGAAGTAAGTAGTCAAGAATGGACTCACCTCTTGCATTTGTGTCGCTGCTCCCCCATAGCTCATGATGTCCGTTGGCGTCGCAGCCGATGACAAGGCCGGTTCTATGCTTGTGAAGTTCGCGGACAGGTGTCGGTGGTGGCGTGTCCCCCTCGTACGGGGAGTATGCGGACGATAGCAGCAGCTTGCGCCCCTGCTTTTGTTCGCATACTACAGTGACGAGGTCTCCGTTGTAGTGCTGTGTAGAGTTAAATAGATTAATATTTTTCTTAGCTACAATTCATGCTCTAATTTTACCCTCTTGTGGTGCAAGTAGGCTGTAGCCGTGTAGTCCTAATCCGCATACCCTGCCCCTAACCAGCCAGGGTTCTTGGATAAGAGCTATATCCACTCCGTTCTCTGCAATGTATTTCGTTAGATCGAGCGAGGCGGAAGCTGAGTGGTGCAAATTAATCTGCACCACCGCGAGCTTCTCCCTTTTTGGCATCTGGGCTGTCAACAGGCACAAAGGCCTTAAGGGAGCCCAGCCCAAACCTAACGACCCGGTTGAGCCTCTTTATGGCTTGCAGCGACGTTTAATCGATTGCGATCAGTAGGTCGCTGCCCACGCTTGTCTTGGAAGGGGTCATCGAGACCACCTGCCATTGGTCTACCTTCAGCTCTTTCTTCTGCTTGCCCAGTAGTTTCAGGATGGACCCAATTACCATTACTGGAGGTGGCATCCATACTTAGACACCGGACGAAGCGGTAGACTGGAGCGAGGGATCACCTCCAACTGTGCTCCCGGCCAAAGAGCGCCCAAGCCGTGGACTGCCTTCGTTAAGAAATCCACAGATTTCTTGTTGCAGCAGCCGATAACCTTGACGCCCTTCTGCCAGCCAGCGCCGTCGAAGGATATCTCATCGCTTTCAGCCTCGAGCATCCTCTCCATTAGCTTGCCTTCTACAAGCAGCCACCTTTCCGTCGTTATCTTCCCGCCAGGGTTGATTTTGTCGATGATGGCTACTTGTAGACCTGAGGGGCTGTCGAAGGTAGCGTAAGGTTTCCGCTTTTTCGAGTCCTCTTCAGGTCCATCATCGGTTCTGATCCTCTTCTGGCCTCGTGTGCCCATCGATCTGGACGAGGACGCTTGGTTAGCGTCCCTGCATTGATCGTTTGACGCTTTCTGGCCGTCAGCTTTAGCAGCGTTAGTTGCTTTGTACTTTGCTACTACCTTTCTGTGTTTCTTAATAAGAGCCTTTTCTCTCACTGTGATAGTGGTAGGATCTTTCTTCTGCAACTTCTGAAGGTAGTAGGAAGAGTTTTTGTAGCCCTTCAGGGCTTTCTGCTCCCTTTTGCCTTCTCCGACTCTGAACCTTTGTCCTCCGCCGTTCCTGACATCTGGGCTTGGTCCTTCAGCAGAACGCTCTCAGCCTCGGAGTCTATTTCATCGTCGTCGCCCACCAGTGATGATAGTTCATCCTCGGTGGCGCTGACGATGGTTAGACACCTCAACCGAAACTTAACGCTTCCCTCAGCACCAGACTCAGATCCTGCCTTTGCCGTGCTCCACAGAGCGTGCTCGGACAGGGACAGAGCTCTTGTTCTTCCAGTAGCACCCGTAGACTGTGTAGCCTGGGTTTCCGCTCCACAGCCTGAGAAGTCGCTGGATCTCGACGCAAGATGGCTTTCTCGCCCACCATCTACCGCCGGTACTGCACCGTAACTTTTCTCCCTTCGTTTACACTCATACCCGACGAACCGAATTCGCCATTACCCTTGGAGTTTCTTTTAAGTGTACCACTCCTCCCAAAAAGACTCGGACTCGACAGAAGTCGTTGTGTACCGCCCCTGACATGGGGAACAGACGCACACGTGCCGTTAAGGATATGCGTGCCAGGTGTCGCCCCTGACCTGGGGAAACAGACGCATCTGACGACTTATTGACCCGTTAGGGGCTGTATGTACCAGATGCCGCCCCTTACATGGGGAAACAGACGCATCTGGAGGATAAGTGGTGCCGTCCCTAACATGGGAAAACAGGCGCACACTCGTAGCCATTAAGGCAAAAGTAACAGTTCTTGGTTACCTCTCCACGAAGTTCGAACCATACGGGCGGAGGATGCCTGAGCATCTCCTTTATATGTTCAGCGCCTCGTGGAAGCGGCGTAAGGCCCCGAACCGCGATAAGGTGCCTGCCATAGCGGAGGACGGCGGTCGGTAATATTCTTATTTTTATGTATTTTGTTATAGGTACATGCTAGGCTGCATTTACAGATAAAACATTCGTTGATACCTTGGTTTCGTGGAGAAGCGTATTGTGTCTGCCCTTGCATAATCTACAATTAGAGTATTTGCACTCTATCAAGTTGTGTTTAGTACGTAGGCAATTTGAACATACGCTGCTTGTACGTACGAGCTCATTTCTCGCAGGTATTGATAATTTTTTAAATGAAGGGCATTGGTAAAGTGCATGGTATTTTTACACTTGAGACACGATGGAAATGACATTGCAAGTGCCCGATTCCTAGTGTATTTTGATAGCACTGCTTTTTGTGAGTGGCGAGTGCAATTTTCGAATTTCTCTTTTTTTGGTATCCGCTCATTTAGGAATGTAAGAAACTGTTGAAATGTTGGCTCTTAAATTTTTTTAATTTCGCGTGACCAAGCCAATTTAGAGTCGTTGTCTAGCTTTTTCAGCAAGCGGTACAATAAAACCTTTGACCACGAAAGTACAGGTTGCTTTAAAACTTGTAATGCGTTGTAATTTTCGTTTGTTGTGAAATAAAATTATTTGAGAGAAACACTACTCTCCGTTTCAATTGGCGATTTCTCAAATATTTTGCATAGATGAGCATCTACAATAAGAGAAGTTTTGTTGTAGCGATCACATAATAGGTTACATTAGATGTGTCCATATTCGGACCATATAAACCACTTTGCCGAAAGAGCTTCAACGAGTTTACTGTTTCAAACATCGGAAAACAAATAACTATTTATGATGTGGCAAAGTTATACGAATCATCCTTTCCAAAAGTCAATCTCGCCAGAGAATATATTGAAAGGGTTTAAAAGTATATGTATTTATCCCTTTAACTCACAAATTTTTAGTGACGACATGTTTACGTTGGAAGACTTGCCGGAAGAAAAATCTCCCCAGTTATTAATGTCAGCGAAAACGTAGAAAACAGACAAAATATAATAAGTTTGCAAGAAAGCCCACAAAGCAATTCGGCCCAAAAACCGAATTCCTGAAATGGTTCGTCCAATTAAACGTTTGTGTGCCTCCAAAAAACGGCCAGAAGTTCAACATCCCGTACCATAACTAGTTCAGCTGAGAAACCGAAGATGATGTAACCTACCAAAAAAAAATATTCATAACCTAAAGCGAACTATTGTGTTTTCACCAAAAAAAAGCGAACGCTTTAAAAAAAATCCACAAAAATTAACGTAATTGAATCTGATACTACTGAAGAAAATGAAGATAATGGCCCGTAATCATAGTCGATAACTAAAATACCCTTTAGTTAAAATCTTGCCTAAATTAAAAATGGGATTTAAAATTTTGGTCGGTCATAGATATTTAAACACAGTTTTCAGCTAAAATAAGCATGGAACGGGTATCCGCATGAAAAAAAAGGTATTGATTGGCGCTATGAAGACATTTTTTAGAAGTTTTAAAAGTTCACCCTGTTCCTTACAACCGTGGTTACTTTATTAATCATAAATCAAAAATCGTTAAACCTATCGTAACAAAATTCGGCAGAGAGGTTGCCATTACTATAAGGTATGCTTTGAAGAAAAATTCACGAAATCGGTTAAGGACCACGCCCACTTTTATATAAAAGATTTTTAAAAGGGTCGTGGACGAATAAAATAAGCTATATCTTTGCAAAAAAGACCTTTATATCAATGGTATTTCATTTCCCAAGTGCATTTATAACAATAAATAGGAAAAACTTCAAATTTTAAAAAATGGGCGTAGTACCGCCTCTTTAATGACTAAGCAATTTTCTATGTTTCGGTAGCCATAACTCGAAGAAAAATTAGCATATCGTAATGAAATTGTGTACACATATTTTCCTTATAGTAGAAAATATTTCTAGTAAAAATGGACGGGATCGGCTAAAGACCACAGCAACTTAGATATAAAACAAGTTTAAAAGGGTCGTAGACTAGAATAATAAATTATAACTAAGCAAAAAATAGTTTTGAATCAATGATATTTCACTTATCAAGTTTTATTGTAACAAGAAATGGGGAGACATTTTTTTTAAAAGGTGGTGCCATGTGTTATGTAGAAAAGTAATGTATCTGAAATGAAATGTACAATTGAAGCTCACGCTGAGTATATGATGTTCGGTTACACCCACTCGAACTTAGACACCTTTACTTGTTTCAAGTAAAAGCATTTGTATTTAAAAAGCTAAAGTTATCAAGTGGTGCTTCGAGATTTTAATTCTGAGAAAAAATCGGTAAGTAACAATTCGTTTTTAAGAATAAAAAAATCAAAAATGAATATGAATAAAGTCATTTGGGGCTTTTGACTTTTGAGTGTGGCGTACTTTTGACGAATGTCAAATGTGCCCCATGTTATAATAATGTTAATATGTTTGGAACTGTAAGTATATAATTTGTCTTATTTATATATGAATTTTGCACAGTAATGGTGCGAAACTATAAGAACAAGTCATCTGGAAAAGAAATAAATGAAGCAGGTATTAAAAAAGCCATTAATGATGTAAAAAATGGAGATGAGACACAAGCTCCGGCAGCAACAAAATACGGCATCAAAAGAACGACATTAATAATGTGGATGAAACATCAAGGTCCACTTAAACTTACGGTGGACTCTGGTAATAGTCATTCGGAAGATGAATTATTGTACAACACTAAATATTCATCGCGACAACTCTTCACAAAAAAACTCTAAAAGGAGCTGGCTGACTGTATAAAGAAATGTACGCTTTACGAATATGGCTTGTTATACCAGACATTCAGAAAGTTTGTTTATGATTATGCTAAAATAAATCAATTAGATGGAATGTTACTAAGGAAGCAAATAAGAACTGGTTTTATGCTTTTCTCAAAAGAAAAACAACTATTTAATTGCGAAAGCCAGAGGAAATAGTCTGACTCAAACCTCAAGGCAGTTTATGAAAAATACTCCTTCTAGCCAAAGGATATTTATAACTTAGATGAAACTTGAGTACCTACGGTTTTAGAACCTCCTAAGGTACCTAAATATTTCAGTTCATCTGAGACAAGACACATAGTACCTACCTATAAAATTTATTATATTTCAGTTTTCTGCTTTTTTTTAAATAGATCCTTGCTCGAATTGAACAGAGAACAGTGTCCCATGCAACCTCAGCAGAGCGTGCAAGCCTATTCACTATGGTTGGGATTGTATGTGTCAATGGAAACCATTTGCCGCCGGTGTATGTGTTTCCTCGTATACGATTCTACGAAAGATTCACATATGGATCCTTCCCGGTTTCGTGGCTCTGAACTCAAAATCTGGCTGGATGACTTCAGAACTATTTATCGACGTAGTGAAGCATATAAAATGCAACACTTATTTTTCGAAAGATAAGCCTATTCTCGTTTTACTAGATAACCATTCATCTAATTGTGGTCTCGAAAGCGTTAACTTTTGCAAAGATAATGGAATTGTGACGCTATCCTTTCCACCGCATACCTCGCACCGTTTGCAGCCCTTAGATGTGTACATATTCGGACCATATAAACAACTTTGCCGAGAGAGCTTCAACGAGTTTACTGTTTCAAACATCGGAAAACAAATAACTATTTATGATGTGGCTAAGTTAACGAATCATCCTTTCCAAAAGTCATTCTCGCCAGAAAATATATTGAAAGGGTTTAAAAGTATAGGTATTTATCCCTTTAACTCACAAATTTTTAGTGACGACATGTTTACGTTGGAAGACTTGCCGGAAGAAAAATCTCCCCAGTTATTAATGTCAGCGAGAACGTAGAAAACAGACAAAATATAATAAGTTTGCAAGAAAGCCCACAAAGCAATTCGGCCCAAAAACCGAATTCCTGAAATGGTTCGTCCAATTAAACGTTTGTGTGCCTCCAAAAAACGGCCAGAAGTTCAACATCCCGTATCATAACTAGTTCAGCTGAGAAACAGAAGATGATGGAACCTAACAAAAAAAAATTATTCATAACCTAAAGCGAACTATTGTGTTTTCACCAAAAAAGCGAACGCTTTAAAAAAAAATCCACAAAAATTTACGTAATTGAATCTGATACTACTGAAGAAAATGAAGATAATGGCCCGTAACCATACACGGATAAAAATAAATCATTAATTTTCCATGGACAGCGTTCATAAACATTCTGCCCTTGGTTTTATGAATAAGTTCATTGATTTTAATGAATTTTTCATAAATTAAATCAATAATTTCATAGAAATTTATGAAAATGCTCATAAAGGTAATGGATGCAAATTCATGAAGTAGTATTAGAACAAAATTCAGTTTTTATGCTTTACGAACAATGTTTATGAATGCTTTTCATAAACTTCTATGAAATTATTCATTGAGTTTATGAAACGTTTCATAAAATCAAAGAATTTATTCATACAACTGATGGTGTTAGTATTGCCAATCAATTATTTTGTGCAAATAATCCGGGTAAAATTGCAAATCCTGTCGTGTTTAGGCTGCAGAACTACACAAAAGAGGGAAACTTTTCAAAAGTTGACGTCACTGAATTTCACATCATCAGTTGTTGAGTGAAAAAAGGTAAAATAGAACTGCATAAATTTGTTTGTGAAATAAAATCTGTGTTTTGTTTGTGAAATAAAATGATCTGTGCTTTGTGTAAGAAGGAATATGAAAGTATTGACGGTTTTGTTGGACATTTGAAAAGGATTTACGACATCCATATGTCACTTCAAAGTAGCCACTGCTTAGAAGGTGAAATTCTGGAAATTTTCCCAAACGAGAAATTAAGATTCTATCGAAACGAAAAGAGAGGAAAACTTTACACCAAATTTTGCAACATGAAAAAAAAGCATCAAAATCTACAGTTCGGAAGCTAAACAGCGCCGTATGGATTCTCCAGAGGTCGAGGAAAACGGTAGGTGTTGCAGTATATTACCTAATTTTTCGTTTATTTAATTTTTATTTCACTTCAAGTTCCGGAAATTTGTGCTGAAGAAATGCTTCAGCGTGTGAAGTTCGACAATTTGACTCCGGAGGAGTTTCAAAATGCTTGGCAAGCTTGCGCCAATTATAGAATAAATCAATCCCAAACAAAATTTCAAAACATGCACCAAATATTTCGCGGGTGGCCAGAATATAAGGAACCTGATGGATATCGTCTGGTGAATAAATCTTAAATCATAGGTTTTGTGTTTGCAATTTACTAACTAAAACTTTAAATGTTTTTTTCAGATCGATCTTGACTTCGTAGTAATGTTCCCAAATACCCACAATTTTCTTAGCTGTCAACAAGAACTATTGAGGTTATTTCATTTCCTGCAGAAGCCTGGAGTTTTGAAAGACAGTTCAACATAATTTATAATCAATTCCATTTCGGAGAAAGATTTAAAAAAAGGTATTTCTTTAGAGGATGCATAATATACACACATATACATAAACAAAATATTTTTAATTTTTTAGACCCAACACAATTTGTTTTCAAAACTTTGTGGTGCCTTCACGGATATCTTTATCCTACAATCAAAGTAGTCAGAAAAACGAACGCTAGCAAACAAAGATATCTGCAGATTCACTTTTAAAGATTCACAAGGGTCGTTTGCTTTCGTTGGACAAACTCTTCAACAACTCGAGGATCATATACATTTTTTGAAGCAACGCTGTGAGAGCATTCAGGCTGCGCTGGGCGACAAAAACTATGCAAAATTCGATCAGTTTTTCCTATACTTGGCTGATACCAAAATATTATTTACGAACTTTCATCGATGCGTCGATGTATGGTTTAAATCATTCCACTTATTTAGTGTTGAGTATCCTAAAGCGAGTACTACTTTTTGAACATTTATTCAAACATATTTTTAAAAATTTACTAAAGCACGCGAAAAAATAACCCCCATTATCAATATTTTGATTCAAGAGCTTAAAGAGTGAAACTACTTTATTTTAGGTCTAATTTAATCCATAGTAATAGTTTGTATTGGGGTAAAAGCTACCCGACGAATGTAGTTGAGGGTTAATAAAATGAATTTGTAAACAAATAAAAGATTTTGCTGGTTTTTTGGGGGGTGAAAATTATTGAAAAGATTCATAAAGCTTATGAATATTTTCATTAAAGTCTATGAAATAATACATTAAAATCTACGAATTAATTCATATACATATGAATATGTTCATTAAAATCTACGAATAAATTCACAAAATCTATGAAAAATTTCATTAAATTTTATGAGCCCGTTCATAATATTTTTATGAACAGCGTTCGTTAATTTCTTTCATAATCATAAATAACGTTCATAAATTTTACAATTTATGAATATCGATCATTAAATTATTATGATTTTGTTCGTTGGCACGTTTTTAATGAATGTTTTCATTGAAATCAATGTACAAATTCAATGAATTTATGAACGTTTGCGCTCCGTGTAGTACCGCTAACTAAAATACCTTTAGTTAAAATCTTGCCTAAATTAAAAATGGGATTTAAAATTTTGGTCTGTCATAGATATATTAAACACAGTTTTCAGCTAAAATAAGCATGGACAGGGTATCCGCATGAAAAAAAGGTATTGATTGGCGCTATGTAGACATTTTTTAGAAGTTTTAAAAGTTCACCCTGTTCCTTACAACCGTGGTTACTTGACTCCAAATAGTAATTTTTTACTTGACAAAAACTCTTGCAATACCACAAAAAATGTCAAAGGAGTTCCTGAAAACGCGTTTTGATAATAATCCGGTGGCGGATAATTATCATTCAATTCTATTTAAAAGTTATTAGCAAACGGTTTGTAAAAATTCGTTGTTTTTTATCACCCGTCAATTTAAAATTCTAAAATCTTCTAATTGAACATGAACACACTTATTTAAAGAAAATTTACTTAATTTCGTTCTTAAAAAAATTATTTATATCTCGCAACATAAACGAATAATGTAATGTATCCAAAGTGAATGCATACATATCTACACACATAACACGCGCGGTGTCTAAGTTGTTTAGTCTTTAACTAAGAATTTGCTGACACCGCGTATTCCTCTACTCCAACATTTTCACACGCTTTCAGACAGTGCATTGGAGCAATTTATGAATGTGTGTACGAATGTGTATGCATATGCTTGGCTACATGACTTTTGTTATTTTGTTAGACTTAGTAAGAATGTAAGAATTAGAGTAAATATGTATATGTTTATGTAGTAATAAAGTAGTGCATAAGAATTATGTATAAATACGCTGAAGTGTTTATTAATAAAGAAGATTCGGTATTCGGCACTCAAGGGTGCCACCTCCTTAAATAATCTTGTGTAAATATTTAGGGGTATTCGGCACTTAATGGTGCCTCCATCCAAATAAATTAATTAATTCATTTTACATGGAGATCCTGCCACTTGACAATCGCCACCAATAAAGAACATCAACATTGCCAGTTCCTGAGAGCGACGGTTTCGAGAAATAAGTTGGTAATTTATATAGACGTGCCCAGTTCCTGAGAGCGACGGTTTCGAAAAGTAAGGTGGTAATTTATATAGACGTGCCCAGTTCCTGAGAGTGACGGAATTAAAACCCAATGGGATAAAAATAGAGCCTACATATTAAGCAAAAGCGTTCACAGTACACAACATTGAAGGGACATAATTGAACATCCATTAACGTACTAACAGACAGAAAATAATAAGCGGCATACAAAGTGGAATAATACTGTTAATAGTTAAAGCGGATTTGAGCTCCTTAAAGCAAAGGAAGTGACAGGGCTATCCACTCATACACTCGTATTCATGTTGAATAGTTTATATAGTTTGTAAGAATGTTGTAAAGAAAAGTTGTTTGCATTATTACAGATGTGACGACCAAAATGATGCAGACCTTAAATGTTAGGTGGCCCTAACCGTTAAAGTCGCTTAATTTAATATACCCGAAACCGAATAGGGATATCTCTAACCTCGATACTAATAAGTATGCAGGACATTCAATGATAATCAGGTTAAATCAAATTTTGGTTTGTCTTCGTAAAGTCAGCATAAATAAAGGGAGTTTAATATAGTTTTCCATAGAAAAGAAGTGACCTAAAATGTTGAGCCATTGTACATGGACCTGCAAAGTTTAAGTCCCTTTTACATTAAAAAATCATTGAAATCAAGTCGATCATGACATAGACTAAGAGGGTGATAAAAGGGGGAAGAAGTTCAGCAGCGCCCGTCCCAAGCAGTTCTTAAAACTTGTTGTATTCCGTGTTTTATTTCACGCTTTCCTTTAAGAGGAATTGTCAATGTAAAGGGAAATAGAAGACACAAAAGGAAGTGCCAGCAGAATTGAATTCAAGAATTCTGTAATGTAATTCTATAATTAGATGTCGGACTTAAGAAATTGTTCTTTTATTAATAGATATTCACAAAAAACCGAATAATTACCCTCAAACGGCTGCTAAACTGGTGAAAATTGTATCAGCGCAAAAGTTTTTTTTTATTTAATTCTTTTCTCTGTATAACAGTAAAATTAGGTACATCAACCACATGAAAGTCTTAAATTTTTTTGTAAAAATATCTTGACAGAGTAAAAGTATTAATTTGCCGCCTTCGGATTATTGCTTCCGAAATTAAAACGCGTCATTTGACACCTCTCCCGAAATTTTTTGACATGTATTAAAAATAGACGCCTGTGGTAAATAATTCCTTCCATTGAATATTTATTTCTAAATTTAATGCCAAAATCAGTATAGGATGATACTTTTTCCTCAAAAGATACTAAAATATCAAAACTTACAAATATCTTTGAATGCGGAATAGTCTTAATTAAAGATTTCGCATATGTGGAGCCAAGTAACCATCGCACATTTTAAGATTGTGTAATTTTCGTCACAAACATATTAATATGCATTCCAGGTATAATAAATTAGCTCCTGACGTATATTTGTTTGTCGGGGAAGCCTTTTTTACTTCCATTTAAGTTCATCGCGTTTAAATAGCAAATTGTTTAATTTCCCGCAACTTTTGACAGCAGACCACCAATTTTAAACTTATTTTAAAAAATTAAAATCGGGCTCATGTCATTTTAAATTTAAAATACTTTTTTAGAGATAAAATAGTGTTTAAGTGGACTATAACAGACTTAAAATTATATTTAATTTAGAACCATGTTTAACCAATAAAACTCTTTTTTATTTCGACTATGATTACGGGCCGATATTTCCTACTGTGAATCCATTAATTTCATTGGTCCCATTTCCAACGACGAAGGAAATTATGGCATCGAAGATATCTACTTATCTAAATGGAAATTAACCGACGAAGATATATTAGATATAGGAGATTTTGTTCTGGTTAAATATGCTCCTAAAAACCAAAAACCATTCCACTATATTGGTGAAATAACGGAAAAGTTCAGTAATAACGCTTTTAATATAAACTATTTACGAAGATTGGCAATAATTAACTGGGTGTTTGTAAAACCAGACGTAGAACACATCGCATTAG
Organism: Eurosta solidaginis; assembly: GCF_040869045.1. NCBI lineage: Eukaryota > Metazoa > Arthropoda > Insecta > Diptera > Tephritidae > Eurosta > Eurosta solidaginis. The sequence continues at coordinate 98,561,830 of NC_090324.1, forward strand.
TTTCAAGATGTAAAATTGAACTTAAATTACCACAGCCAACTAATCCAGCTGGCACATCTCAATGCCGGACAAAGTATTTGTTTGATGTTAACTTTGGGGACTGCTATATTAAATAACTAAATACTTTTTATATGAGTTAACCGGGGATTGCCCATATCGCTTTAAATGTATGTAAACATTTATTTCAAGCAATTTTTAATTTTATAATTTATTTAAAAATTTGGGAAAATAGACTCCCAAACCCGGGAGAAAAGGCTTTGAAAAGATTTACAAGGTATAATCGAAACAGCTGTCGCCTTGTCCGTCCTGATGTCACGTTGTTTAGATTTTTCCCAAATTATTAAATAAAAAATACTTTTTAATTATCTTTATTCTCTCTTCCAAATTATTACTATAATATTATTTTAATATAGCTTCGATAGAAAAAAATAAGCCTGCGTTTATGTTTTGTTGAAATAAATATATTTATTTTGTTTTTTGAAATAACGTCTTTTTTTACATTAATGTAAGTATTAAATAAAGTAAAGAAACACGATAGTCAAATGTGCCCCTTTAAAAGTCAAAGGTGCCCCAAATTGGCTTTTTTTTAAAAAGAGGCTGAGTTAGGTATTTACACTGTTTTTTTGTAACTCCTTAGCCAGTTCAATATTAAGATCGATATCTAATAGGTACGATCAATTTTTAAAATCTAAGTTTTTCTCGGACAATATGCGAGAAATATGGCTTTGCAAAAAAGGTGTCACAGGTGCCCTACTTTTCTCTACTTTTATAACGGCATTTGTGCACTCGGGCTTCTGCAAATTATTTTCTATACGTGTAACTTGAGCTTTAATCGAAGCTCTTTGTCTTATTAATGATTCCATGCATCCGGCTCGAGGGACCAAAAATGTACGAAATAATATGAAACGCGATGTGTCGGCTAATGATTTAGAAAATACATTTATATATATATTAATTTGAGAGATTAACAAATAAATTACGATTACTAAATCACGTTAACATGTGTACTGTAAATTCACTTGCTTTTCCGGATGTTTTTATATTACATTATATGTCCACAAGAAAAAATGAGAATGTCACTAAAGAGAATACAAGAACAATAACTTAATGATATGTGACAAAGAAACTATTGTTACGAATGTTAGCAACACTAAGGGGTACAGCCATCTCTATGTCGATGCTAAGCAGTGACGTGAATGCACATCAATAATTTAATCATTATGTCTATACATACGCGTGCACGCGGCGGAGAAGCAACGCACAAGCACATGCAGATATCTTATCTGAAATGCTCCTAAAGGTATGCAATTGTGATGGTGGAAGTGTCGCTCACACATACAAGCGCATGCGAGAGGTCAGTTTCATTTAAGCTATCAGTCAGTTTGGTTATTAAGCCAGCTAGTTGTAAAGTATAAGGGTTATTGTGAAGTACTTTAATAAAGGCCATTTTTTCATTATTCAATATTTGAGTTATTTATTCAACAGTTTAGTTATTCGAACTTATCAGAAAGTTGCAAATAAGAGGATTTGCAGTAAGTTCGTTACAATTGGTGTCAGAAGAGGAATTGTTGAATAAATTCCGAAGACTTCGAATAAAACTTGGACATGCCAAAGTTAAGTGAATTGAAGATCCAGTAACTGAAGAAGGAGGTGGAGAGCCGTAGATTGAATACAACCGGCATTATACTAGAACTTCAAAAACGACTACGACAGGCATTATAATTAGAAGGAATTTACGCGGAAGAGTATGACTTTCATCTTGATGGCGAGGAAACAACAAAAATGGAAGAAACACCGCAGACAGTTACGAGCACAGACTTGAACATGATTTTAGCTGCAATATCTGCTCAAACAACGACAGTGTCATCTCAACTGGCAGAACAGAAGACATATATGGCATCTCAGCTGGAATCGCAAGAGACACGTTTAACATCCAAGATGGAAGAGCAGAAGACATATATGGCATCCCAGCTGGAATCACATGAGACACGTATTTCAGAAATGTTGACACAGATTACATCAAAGATGAAAATACAACTGAAAGAGCAAGAGGCGCGTATATCATCAAAACTTGAATCGCGTATGGACGAGAAAATAACGCAGCTTGAAGAAAAATTCGAGGCAGAGGTGGATGCTTTGAGAGGTCGCATACAGGAATTGCAACTTAATTGGTCGGCTGCTTCAGCGAGTAATACGAAGGTAAAAACTCCATCTTTTGACGGTTCTGTTCCTTTCCAGGTCTTCAAGCTACAGTTTGAGAAGACCGCAGCAGTGAACAACTGGAATGCGGAAGATAAAGTTGCTGCACTGTTCGTGGCATTGAAGGGGCCAGCAGCCGAAATCCTACAGACGACTCCCGAAGGAGAGCGGAACAATTATGAAGCATTGATGGCTGCTGTAGAACGACGTTATGGAAGCGAGCATAGAAAACAGATATTCCAAATTGAGTTGCAAAACCGCTACCAAAAAGCAAATGAGACATTGCAGGAGTTTGCTTCAGATATTGAAAGATTAGCTCATCTTGCAAATGCGGACGCACCCGTGGAATAAACTGAAAGGGTAAACATCCAGAGCTTCATAAATGGCATACGATGCGTCGAAACAAAGCGAGCTACATACGCAAACCCAAATGCAACATTCGCAAAAACGATGGCGCAAGCTCTGATTCAGGAAACAGCGTCGCTTCTGTGTAAGCCAGTTTTCAAAGCACGCCGTGTGGAAGTAGAAAGGCCAGAGTGGGTAGACGCAATATTGGAGGCACTGAAAGGATCGCAAAAGCGGAGTGAAAGAGTTATCAAATGCTTCAAATGCGGGAGGCCCGGTCACATTGCACGACATTGCGATCTTGGTCCTGATAGTTCCAACTTGGGTGGCCGTAAACGCGAAGCTGGAGGAGATGAGCAAGAGCGTGCCAGATTTAAAAATCGAGAGCCAGCTCCAGCTATTGAATGTCCTGTGATATCTGTGTCGCAAATTGGAAGGAAATCAAGCAGTCTTACCGTCAGAGAGAATGTGGATGGCAAGGAGCGTGTACTGACTGTAGATATGGGCGCATCTCATTCCTTGATTCGATCTGATTTAGTCAACAGGAGAGTAAAATCGTTACCTGGAACAAGGTTGCGCACGGTCACAGGCGAGTATAACCAAGTCCAGGGAGCACCGATATGTGAAGTCCTAATTGGGAAGGTCATGGTTTTACACAAATTCGTTGTGGCGGAGATCGTTGATGAAGTCATATTGGGAGTGGACTTCTTAGTTGACCATGACATCAGGATCGATATGCTAAGAAAGATTATGCGCTATGAGAACCAGGATGTGCCAGTTAACTTCAGTTTGGAAGAAGGGTTCAGCACGAATCGAGTGCTGGTGAAAGAGGTCCGACAAAAACCGCAAAAGTCACAGGCAGCAGATCGGGCAAGGGTTGATGGAATGAATGGGGAAAACAAATCAAAACCGAAGGTACCTGTGAGAGAAACACTGGCATTGAAAAGCCCTAACGGACGCACTAAAACGAAAGAAAGAATTTCGCAGAAAGAATGCAAGGGTGGTTTCAAGCCAGGGCACGCTACTGTTGTGAAGCGTCGGAACGATACTGATTATGCAAAGCAAATCCCTCCAGGGCAAGCTCTGCGAAGTAGTTCATTGGCCAAACAACAGAGTTCGAAGGAACGAACCAGGGTATTGAGTAGTACGATGAAACACAGGTACGATGAGAACAATAATTCGAAAGGTTCCTTGGCGGGAGATTTGGTACTGTTATACAACCCTCACCGGCGGAAAGGTGTTCCATCCAAATTTCGGTGCAGTTGGGAAGGCCCGTACAAAGTTGTGAAGAAGATCAGTGACACCATCTACCGCATACAAACAATTGGGAAACCACGAAGTAGAAGGGTAGTTCATTTGGAGATGCTAGCTGCGTTTAGATCGAGAGATTTGTCTGATCGGGACGATCAGACTTAGGTGGAGGGCAGTGTTACGAATGTTAGCAACACTAAGGGGTACTGCCATCTCTATGCCGATGCTACGCAGTGACATGAATGCACATCAATAATTTAATCATTATGTCTACACATACGCGTGCACGAGGCGGAGAAGCAACGCATAAGCACATGCAGATATCTTATCTGAAATGCTCCTAAAGGTATGCAATTGTGATTGCGGAAGTATCGCTCACACATACAAGCGCTGGGGTATAAGAGAAGCTATAAAAATTATACATCTGTAGTTTTGGCTGAGAAATTTATAACTAACTACTAAGTTCTGGAATTAGAAAAGCCTAGAAATATGCAATGAGGAGGTCGGACAGTATAAAAGGGCGACAACAGTGGAGGCGAGCAATCAGTTTCATTAGGCTATCAATCAGTTTGGTTATTAAGCCAGCTAGTTGCAAAGTATTAGTGTTATTGTGAAGTATTTTAATAAAGGCCATTTTTCCATTATTCAATATTGGAGTTATTTATTCAACAGTATAGTGATTCGAACTTAGCAGAAATTTGCAAATAGGAAGATTTGCAGTAAATTCATTACAATATAGAATAACAGCGTTGTATTTAATCTTAGTAGTTGCGTAAACAGCGCAAGCATATCATTTATGTATAATTTTTTTGTAACAAAAAATTATCGCTCTTTCTTGAAGAGGAGATTTCACCTAACTTCAGAAGGTTTTAATTACTTTGTGCAGAAGTTAAATTTGAAGCAAGCCCATACCAAAGCGGGTGTCGCGCCACGAATTCCGCCAATATGTATTTCCTTTTTGCTTGGATGTGTATACGATCGCCAGTTTGTGTTCGAATGAAAGTGGCACGTAACGGCACGGTCAGTCACTTGTTACGTATGTTGCGATCCAAAATTACAATCGAAGTAATACCAAAGAGGATAAATACAATAAGAGCCGTCACTCGTTATTTTGTGGCGAGCATTTCGCTGGAAATTGAAAAAATTGATGCCGAATGTTTTCTGAGAGGGACTATTTTAATTGTCTCGCATTTATCCATGCCGCGTAGGCACCTTGTGCAACTGTGATTTTTGGAAAGAGAATTAAATAAATTAATTAAATGCAGTCGGAAAAATAAACACAAATACCCCACGAAAATGTATAGAAGACATTTAGTAACATCTCGCCCAAAAAAAAAGTAGCGACTACCTCTCAGTATACATCGAGTAAATGCCTAAAAAATAACGAGTGACGGCTCTTATTGTATTTATCCCCTTTGGTAATACGTTCACGTATGTCATAATCCGAAAATCTTGTTTTTACGTGATGAGTTATACGATCACGGATATTACGATTTGGGCCCAGGTTTAAATTGGAAAGCAAATAAAAGGATGTTTGTAAAATGGGATAATTCAGTCAAATGCATCTGAGTATACTTCACCAATAGTTTTGGTTCCTAAAAAAGATGGTATCAAAAGAACATGCTGTGACTATCGCAAATTGAATGAAAAAACAAGTAAGGAAGGTTAAGTTCGGGTGTAACATTACATACTCAGTTGGGAGCTATGGTGACAACATAAGGGAAAATAACCATGTAGGAAAATGAACCGAGGGTAACCCTGGAATGTGCTTGTATGACATGTGTATCAAATGAAAGGTATTAAAGAGTATTTTATTAGGGAGTGGGCCATAGTTCTATAGATGGACGCCATTTAGGGATATCGCCATAAAGGTGGATCAGGGTTGACTCTAGGATTTGTTTGTACGATATGGGTATCAAATGAATGGTGTTAATGAGTATTTTAAAAGGGAGTGATCCTTAGTTCCATACGTGGACGCCGTTTCGAGACATCGCCATAAAGGTGGACCAGGGGTGACCCTAGAATTTGTTTGTACGATATGGGTATCAAATGAAAGGGGCTAATGAACATTTTAAAAGGGAGTGGGCCTTAGTTATATAGGTGGACGCCTTTTCGAGATATCGCCATAAAGGTGGTCCAGGGGTGACTCTAGAATGCGTTTTTACAGTATGGGTATCAAAGGAAAGGTGTTAATGAGTTTTTTAAAAGGGCGTGGGGCTTAGTTCTATAGGTGGACGCCTTTTCGCCTTATCGCCATAAAGGTGGACCAGGGGTGACTCTAGAATGTGTTTGTACGATATGGGTATCAAATTAAAGGTATTAATGGGGGTTTTAAAAAAGAGTGGTGGTAGTTGTATAGGTGGTCGCCTTTTCGTGATATCGGCATAAAGGTGGACCAGGGGTGACTCTAGAACGCGATTGTACAATATGGGTATCAAACGAAAGGTGTTAATGAGTATTTTAAAAGGGAGTAGGCCTTAGTTCTATAGGTGGACGCCTTTTCGAGATATCGCCATAAAGGTGGACCAGGGGCGACTCTAGAATGTGTTTGTACGATATGGGTATCAAATTAAAGGTATTAATGAGGGTTTTAAAAGGGAGTGGTGGTAGTTGTATAGGTGGTCGCCTTTTCGAGATATCGGCATAAAGGTGGACCAGGGGTGACTCTAGAACGCGTTTGTACAATATGGGTATCAAACGAAAGGTGTTAATGAGTATTTTAAAAGGGAGTAAGCCTTAGTTCTATAGGTGGACGCCTTTTCGAGATATCGCCATAAAGGTGGACCAGGGGTGACTCTAGAATGTGTTTGTACGATATGGATATCAAATTAAAGGTATTAATGAGGGTTTTAAAAGGGAGTGGTGCTAGTTGTATAGGTGGTCACCTTTTCGAGATATCGGCATAAAGGTGGACCAGGGGTGACTCTAGAATGCGTTTGTACAGTATGGGTATCAAAGGAAAGGTGTTAATGAGTTTTTTAAAAAGGCGTGGGGCTTAGTTCTATAGGTGGACGCCTTTTCGCCTTATCGCTATAAAGGTGGACCAGGGGTGACTCTAGAATGTGTTTGTACGATATGGGTATCAAATTAAAGGTATTAATGGGGGTTTTAAAAAAGAGTGGTGGTAGTTGTATAGGTGGTCGCCTTTTCTAGGTATCGGCATAAAGGTGGACCAGGCGTGACTCCAGAACGCGTTTGTACAATATGGGTATCAAACGAAAGGTGTTAATGAGAATTTTAAAAGGGAGTAGGCCTTAGTTCTATAGGTGGACGCCTTTTCGAGATATCGCCATAAAGGTGGACCAGGGGTGACTCTAGAATGTGTTTGTACGATATGGGTATCAAATTAAAGGTATTAATGAGGGTTTTAAAAGGGAGTGGTGGTAGTTGTATAGGTGGTCGCCTTTTCGAGATATCGGCATAAAGGTGGACCAGGGGGGTGACTGTAGAATGCGTTTGTACAATATTGGTATCACACGAAAGGTATTAATGAGTATTTTAAAAGGGCGTGGAGCTTAACTCTATAAGTGGGCGCCTTTTCGAGATATCGCCATAAAGGTGGACCAGGGGTGACTCTAGAATGTGTTTGTACGATATGGATATCAAATTAAAGGTATTAATGAGGGTTTTAAAAGGGAGTGGTGGTAGTTGCATAGGTGGTCGCCTTTTCGAGATATCGGCATAAAGGTGGACCAGGGGGGTGACTGTAAAATGCGTTTGTACAATATGGGTATCAAACGAAAGGTGTTAATGAGTATTTTAAAAGAAAGTGGGCCTTAGTTCTATAGGTGGACGACTTTTCGAGATATCGCCATAAGGGTGGACCAGGGGTGACTCTAGAATGTGTTTGTACGATATGGGTATCAAATTAAAGGTATTAATGAGGGTTTTAAAAGGGAGTGGTGGTAGCTGTATAGGTGGTCGCCTTTTCGAGATATCGGCATAAAGGTGGACCAGGGGGGTGACTGTAGAATGCGTTTGTACAATATGGGTATCAAACGAAAGGTGTTAATGAGTATTTTAAAAGGAAGTGGGCCTTACTTCTATAGGTGGACGACTTTTCGAGATATTGCCATAAAGGTGGACCATGGGTGAGTTTAGAATGTGTTTATACGATATGGGTATCAAATTAAAGGTATTAATGAGGTTTTTAAAAGGGAGTGGGTGGTAGTTGTATATGTGAAGGCGTTTTCCAGATATCGACCAAAATGTGGACCAGGGTGAGCCAGAACATCATCTGTTGGATACCGCTAATTAATTTATATATATAATACCACGAAGAGTATTCCTGCCAAGATTTCAAGGGTTTTTTATTTCGCCCTGCAGAAATTTTTCATTTCATTCTACTTAATATGGTAGGTGTCACACCCATTTTACAAAGTTTTTTCCTAAAGTTATATTTTGCGTCAATAAACCAATCCAAATACCATGTTTCATCCCTTTTTTCGTATTTGGTATAGAATTATGGCATTTTTTTCGTGTTTGGTAATTTTCGATATCCAAAAAGTGGGCCAATACAAGGTGAGTTCAGATAAGTACGTGAACTGAGTTTAGTAAAGATATATCAATTTTTGCTCAAGTTATCGTGTTAACGGTCGAGCGGAAGGACAGACGGTCGACTGTGTATAAAAACTGGGCGTGGCTTCCGCCGATTTCGCCAGAAATAAGTTATCGTCCCAGAGTCTAAAACCCTACCAAATTTCACAAGGATTGGTAAATTTTTGTTCGACTTATGGCATTAAAAGTATCCTAAACAAATTAAATGAAAAAGGGCGGAGCCACGCCTATTTTGAAATTTTCTTTTATTTTTGAATTTTGTTGCACGATATCATTACTGGATTTGAATGTTGACATAATTTACTTATATACTGTAAAGATATTAAATTTTTTGTTAAAATTTTACTTTACAAATTTTTTTTTTTAAAAGTGGGCGTGATCGTTTTCCGATTTTGCTAATTTTTATTAAGCATACATACAGTAATAGGAGTAACGCTCCTGCCAAATTTCATCATGATGTCTTCAATGACTGCCAAATTACAGCTTGCAAAATTTTTAAATTACCTTCTTTTAAAAGTGGGCGGTGCCACGCCCATTGTCCAAAATTTTGCTAATTTTCTATTCTGCGTCATAAGTTCAACTCACCTACCAAGTTTCACCGCTTTATCCGTCTTTGGTAACGAAATATCGCACTTTTTCGGTTTTTCGAAATTTTCGATATCGAAAAAGTGGGCGTGGTTATAGTCCGATATTGTTCATTTTAAATAGCGATCTGAGATGAGTGCTCAGGAACTTACATACCAAATTTCATCAAGATACCTTAAAATTTACTCAAGTTATCGTGTTAACGGACGGACGGACAGACGGACATGGCTCAATCAAATTTTTGTTTCGATCCTGATGATTTTGATATATGGAAGTCTATATCTATCTCGATTCCTTTATACCTGTACAACCAACCGTTATCCAATCAAAGTTAATATACTGTGTGAGCTCTGCTCAACTGAGTATAATAATTAAGGATAATTTTCCAATGGCATTGATCGATGATGTAATTGAGCGATTACAGGGTTCAACTGTTTTTACAACTTTAGACTTAGCAAATGGATTTTTTCATGTATCTGTAGATAAAGATTCTCGAAAATATACTTCTTTTGTTACTCATAGTGGACAGTTTGAATTTGTATATGTACCCTTTGGTATATCGAACTCTCTGGCAGTATTTTGTAGATTTGTTAATTCAGTTTTTAGAGATCTTAATCAAAATCGTACCATTGTTGTTTATATGGACGATATTATTATTCCAACAAGGGATGAAGAATCGAATATTGAAAACTTGAAAATTGTGTTAAAGCGTGCTTCAAAGATGACTTGATACGAAACATTCGCCAAAGTGTATGACAAAAATCCCCATCTTCAGATATATTAAGTTTTGTTTGTAGTGGCATCAATGACAAATGATATAAAAAATGTGCATTTTGACAGCGCTCTCTCGAAACAAAGAGTCGCAAATCCATTCATCTTTGGCGTGCTTCAGAATACGTTTTAAAATAAGATGGGACAAATGTCAGTTCTTGAACAGATAACTCTCATTTCTGGGTTATTTGATAGAAAACGGCACAATAAAACCATCTGTCGAGAAAAGTCGCAACTAAAGCTAGACCTCTAAACTATATGCAACTAAAGCTAGGCCTCTTACTGATTAAGGAAAAATGTTAAATTTAAAATGAGTAAAGAACAATGTGGGAGGGTGGAGCCGTGTGTAGAAGTCCACGAAAGTGGGGAAAGCTTCTGACTACCATTCACCTGGGAGTGGCCAGAGCGATTCTTTTGCATGCGGTTCAAGCAGCTCACCACTGCCGGTCGTTTAGCGGTGGGCTAATGTGAGAAGGAGACAACCTGGCTAGGCCACTCTGACATAACCGGTTTAAGGGCTAGGCGGGGAGATATCATCGGCAGCGTCTGTACACCTCTAGGTGCGGCCGCGACGGGCGTCTGTCTTGAAGCAAGCGACTCGCTATATAAACGTGTAAGTAATATTTTCACCCCCGCTGAGCGGGTTGTGCGCTGGGATTGGGACCCGCTACGTAAAACCATACTCTAATGAAATATACCAACAAGCCTCGGATAAATACATTCTCTATTAATGACGACCATGGCAAACGTTTGAAGGAAAATGAATTGAGGGCATGCACCTGGAACGTCCGCTCCCTGAATGGGATTGGTGCAGATGCCCGGCTGGTTGATGTCCTCGTCAAAGCAAAATCTGACAAGACCACCATCCAAGAAATGCGTTGGACGAAGCAAAGAAGAAAGAAGATCAAAAATTGTGACATCTATTGGAGTGACCATGCGAATAAGCGCAGTTTGGGCGTCGGATTCTTGGTGGGAGAGAGACTTTGTCGCCAAGTTCTGGCGTTCACGCCCGTGGACGAGCGTCTCGCCGCTATCCGAATAAAACAAAATTGTTTAATATATCATTCATCTGCGCCCATGTGCCGACAGAGGAGAAAGACGATGAGGCGAAAGACACTTTTTATGGTATAAAAGTCTTGCGTGGCGACTTTAACGCCAGGGTGGGCAAAGAAGGTATTTTTGGCCCTACAGTCGGAAAGTTCAGCCTACACAATGAAACTTCTCCTAACGAACTGAGGCTGATTGACTTTGCCAGTGCTCGAAACATGGTCATATCCAGCACTAGGTTCATGCATAAAAAGATACATCAAGCTACATGGCTGTCTCGTGATCGAAATACTCGCAATCAAATCGATCATGTTGTAATAGACGGACGGCATGCCTCCAGTATTTTAGATGTGCGCACGAGCCGAGGACCTAACATCGACTCGGACCATTATCTCGTTGCAGCAAAAATACGCACCCGCCTCAGCGCGGCTAAACCCAAGGAACAAAAAACACAAGGAGAGCTAGACGTCGAAAAGCTTCAATTACGCCAATGATTTCGCAACTCGACTCTCACACCTGCTCTCTGAGAGCACAAATCAGCCTGAAGGAATAGAGGAGCAGTGGGAGCATATCTCCAAAGCACTTCGTACTGCCGCCGAGGAAAAAATTGATTACCGGCGGCCACGAAAAAACAACTGGTACGATGAAGGATGCCGAGTTGCAACCGAAAGAAAAGACGCTGCCTACAGGGCTACGTTAAAAGGGAGCGCAACAAGAGGAGTGTGTGAACGCTATCGTGAGTTGAAAGGGGAAGCGAGGCGCCTTTTAGGAAGAAAAAAGCAGAAGCAGAAAGGCGTGAGTGCAAGGAGCTTGAGCTGCTAGCCACCAGGAATAACGCCCGAAAATTTTACCAAAAAATACGGCGACAGACGGAAGGTTTTAATACCGGGGCAAACTCCTGTAGGAACGAAAACGGCGACCTTGTAGCTGATGTCCAGAGAGTGCTTAGATTATGGACGGAACACTTCTCTGCTCTCCTAAATGGAGGCAGCGATTCACCGCGCAGAGATGACGAACCCGATCCCGCAGTCGATGACGATGGAATATATGTATGTCCCCCCGCCCGATTATGACGAAGTTAGAATAGCAACAACCAGATTGAAAAACAACAAGGCCGTGGGCGCTGTTGGATTGCCTGCGGAGCTGTGCGGCGGTGAGGAGTTGGTAAGGCGCATCCAGCAGCTTCTTCGGACGAGTGCATGCCCGACGGTTGGAATCTAAGTGTTATTTGCCCAGTCCACAAGAAGGGGGATACTGCAAAATGCACCAACTATCGAGGAATAAGCCTTGTTAGTATCGCATATAAGGTCCTTTCAAGTGTATTGTGCGAAAGATTGAAGCCCACCGTGAACCGGCTGATTGGACCTTATCAGTACGGCTTCAGACCTGGTAAATCTACCATGGCCCAGATTTTCACCATGGGCCAAATCTTGGAAAAAACCCGTGAAAAGATAATCGACACATATCACCTCTGCGTCGATTTTAAAGCCGCCTTCGACAGCACGAAAAGGAGCTGCCTATATGCCGCTATGTCTGAATATGGTTTCCCCGCAAAACTTATACGGCTGTGCAAAATGACGATGAGCAATACCATCAGCTCAGTCAGGGGTGACCCCCTATCGTGCGATTTCTTTAATTTGATGCTGGAGAAAATTATGCTAGCTCCAGAACTTAACCACACTGGAACAATATTCTGTAAAAGCATGCAATTACTGGCATATGCTGATGCCATTGATATCATCGGCCTAAACACCCGCGCTGTTAGCTCTGCTTACCCCAAACTGGAAAAGTAGCCGTAATGATGGGTTGGATGGTGAATGAGGACAAAACTAAGTACCTGCTGTGATCGAGCAAAGAGTCAGCGCATACGTGCCTTGGCAACCACGCTACTGTTGGCAGCCATAATTTCGAAATAGTAAAATACTTCGTTTATATGGGAACCAATATCAACGCTAGCAACAACATCAGCACTGAAATGCAGCGAAGAATCAATCTTGCCAATAAATGCTACTTTGGACTAGGTAGGCAATTGAAAACTAAAGTCCTCTCTCGGCGAACGGAAATCGTACCCTACAAGTCACTTATCGTTCCCGTCCTGCTATATGGGGCAGAAGCATGGAACATGACAACAGCAGATGAATCGGCTTTGGGAGTGTTCGAGGGAAAAGTTCTTCGAAAGATTTATGGGCCTCTACGCGTTGGCGATGGCGAGTAGCGAAGACAATTTAATGATGAGCTGTACGAGCTATACGCAGACATCCACATAGTCCAGCGAATTAAAACGCAGCGGCTACGCTGGCTAAGCCATGTTATGCGAATGAAAGATGATGCTCCTGCCAAGAAAGTGTTTCTATCGGAACCGGCCTATGGAAGCAGAGGTAAAGGGCGGCCACCACTCCGTTGGAAGGACCAGGTGGAAAACGATTTAAACTCCCTTGGTGTGACCAATTGGCGCCGGTTTGCGGAGCGACTGGCGCGCCTTGTTGGACGGTCATAACCGTTTAGACGGTTAAGCGCCAGTTAAGTAAGTAAGAAGAACAATGTTTAGCTGTTGAGCAATTAAAGACAGCCTTAGTAAGTGCCCCAGTGCTGTGATATGTGACCCACGAGCAATGACGGAAGTACATATGAATGCTTGCAAGTAGTTTTCTTGCAGAAAAATACTACCGATCAGCAATACCATCCCGTTCAGTATATGAGTCGTCGTACAAGTCAACAAGAAGAAAAATACCATTCGTATGAACTGGAGGTTCTTGCTATCATTGATGCACCTAAGAAGTGGCGTATTTAATTAATGGGGCTTAAGTTAAAACTTATAACAGATTGTAATGGTTTCACTCAAACTATAGAGAAAGCTGAAGTTCCACTTAGAGTTTCAAGATGGGCTATTTTCCTTCAGGATTTTGATTTTACAACTGAACACCGTTCTGGAAGAAAGATTAAACATGTAGATGCATTAAGTTGTGTCGCGTGTTTGTTAGTAGAAGATTAAATTAGGCATCGTTTAAAAAAGCCCAGATGAGCGATGAATGGATTAAGACAATACGGAAATTACTTGAGAGAGAGCAGTATTCAAACTTTTTTGTGAAATATGATTTATTATAAAAATATCCAACGACGGAACTATTGGTAGTGCCGTCTGCTATGGAGGAAGAGATAATTAAGATTGTGCATAGTGTACAAATGCGTGATGGCAACGGCGCGCGCCCACGCCAAAAATGTTTGCGGGGGAATGTGGCACCCGGGGTAGTCGGGTGCGGTGCACGCAAATAAAAAGAAATAAAAAAGGAGAATTACTAACGAGTAATAACATTTTATTCACTTTATAAACAATAGAAATTAAGAGTTGTATTTGTTAAATAGAATAACTAATCCACAAACCACTTAGAAAATTCAAAAATATAAATAGATTTTTTTTTTGATCAGCATAAAAATTAGATATTATATGAAGCTTGATGTAGTTGGAAGCGCTTAATAGCGATGTCAGAACGTTACTGCTGGAACACTCCTGAAATGACCAGTCCGAAGACTGTCGGCTGCATGAGGAGCCCATTTACCGTTGCCGGGGTTGTGCCACTGACCATAATGGTGGCGTAGGCGTCGGCACCGAGTGTTAGCAGCACCGGCGCAGATAGATAAAACGTCGGGTCAGCGAGTTTCATGAACTGGAATGGTGAGGCGACCTAGGAGACAATCGTCGCTGTTGGGCTCAGACGCGTATGCCGTGCTACCACGGTAGCCTGGGTCGTTATCCTGTCCGTAATTCCATACTTCTCGCGCAACACTAAAGAACCCTTGGTAAGTCTGGCCGTATTAAGCCGCTCGAGTTGGAGGTCGTTGGCTAAGTGTGCGTTCATCACGGATGTCGGCGTGCAGGGATCACGGAGTGCGCGCATCAAATGGAGGCGCACCCCTGCCTCTATTCGTACGATCGCTGTAGGAGCAATAGCTATGAATGATCAGGTGTTCGTCGTCGCGTCGTTGGTTTCTCGCAGTCACTCTGTCCTGAAGCCGGTAGGGATCGCCAAACGTGGGACGATAGTGGTGGTGCCTTCTTTGCGTGGTTGATATGGGGCCGCTCTGTCAGTGGAGCGTCGGATCGAGCGGATCGGACGCGGGTTTGCGCCGCCCCGTCGACCACTGACATTTCGGTGCGATGAGCGAAAAGGACGTGTCTCCCCGCCTTCCCCGTGTTTCTGTTGCACCTGGTTGCGTTTCCGGTCCAGGATTGCTTTATGCGTTTCATGTTGGAGCAGCGGTCGGAAGGGACGTGCTTCTCCGCTGGTCGTTGGGGCTATAGCTAAGGCTTCTGTACTTCTGACGATCTCTTCCTCCTCATCTGCTACCTGTTGGGCCCATGATCGGGTGTCCTTGGTGATATGTATGGAGAGCACCTCGTTCGCGCTTAAGTCGTCGTCGCGCTCTTCACAATGTATAGGTCGTGGCCGCGCTTGCTCCTTTTCCATATGCAGCGAAGTATGATGTGGTTCCTGGCAGCGGTGACAACGGTCGTTGCTTGGACATATTTTCAACCGATGGAAAGGCGACACACAATTAGGGCAATGGCTGTGTATTAGAAGGGTCCGGAGGCGTTCTTCTGCCAACATTCCCCTATAGATCGGGCATAGTCGTATGCCCTGAAATCGGCAGGAGACGGTGAATTTGTCTACGCATTGCTCTATTTCGTTACGTTAAGCCGAGAAACCCATCATCCGGCAACGGGAATTTATCATATATTTTGTTTTTGTTGGCGTTGCAAGTTGTTGTTGTTGGGTGGCGTATGGACGGAGACTAGGGGCTTGATTCTGGCTGATATTATGTTTGGCGTACTCGGGGTAAAAGACTTATGGTGAATGAATAATTTTAGTAGGTTATTCTGCAGAGATAATGGTGTGTTTGTAGTGGTGGAAACCACTATTATATTTTGTAAAAACTTTTGTTTAGATACGCCTAAATGTATATTTTATTTTGATAAATATTTTCAATAGAATTAAATTTTGATGTTGAAAACAATCAAAATTATGAAAATAAAATCAATTGAAATACGATTTTAAGCAATAAGGAAATACTTATGTGTTTAAAGAAGGGACAAAGGGAAAATGGCTAAATTGATTTTAGCACCCATCATTTAATGTAAATGGTGTTTTGGTATTTTACTTTATATACTTCGGCTTTGGTCGTTCCATGTCGCTGAGCTGGTGCTACATAACAGAGACAATTTTAAAATAGAGATGTTGCAGGGACGAAAAATAATGTGAAGCAAGCTTCACAAAATTCTAGTAGGTCACATTCACCACTTCCCACAGCAAAATTTGTTAAACTACCACTGTCTCTATTTATTATTTTACAATTATTTGTATACTTTTTATTCAGCTAATCTGTTCAGAATTTAAATTTTTACTTTATAAAACTTCAATCAGAGTATTTTGTGTGCTTTAATTATGTTAAAAATTGTGGTAAAGTTTTTGGTGTGGTGGAAGTGACCTACTAGAATTTTGTGAAGCTCCTCTGCTTGTGCAGTTGCGTTTTCACCATTCAATATTATTTTCGACGTGTATTGTCGATAATGTTGAAATGCGTCGAATTTCGACCAAATGATTGCTCGATAGAGATATGTATTGCGCGACATGTAGTGTGCGAAATGGTTAGCGCCTGAGGCCTAACGTCTATATTGCAATGCTTGGCTGTCACAAGTGAAGTGTAGAAATTTTGACATTTCCTACACTTTTTCACTTCCTGAATGTCAAAAACAATTCATTAATTTAAGCAGGCGGTGGTGAGTATATTGTGTACTTGTCGATTTTCTTTTCTTTTGTTTTAATTGCCTAGCGAGTGGCCATCATTCGTGAGAGTGCAAGTCAACATATACAAAACCAATGTCTGTAGAATAGCTCACCATAACATTTTGCATAACGAAAACGAGAATCTTCCCAGTAGCGGTAGGGTTAGCTCCACTAATACGTGTGCTGAGAGCTCAACATCATCTTTTGCTGCTTCAACAAATAGTGCAACGGTATTTCCAAACGTTTTACTATATACGATCCGACTGGTTGTAAAATCCCCCTCTGCACAAATTGAGCTTAGAGCGCTTCTTGATCAAGGATCACAAGCTACTCTTATATCCGAGCACGCAGCTCAATTACTCAACCCTAAAAAGCGAAAAACCTATTGTGAAATTACTGGCGTAGGTAATAGCCATAACCTTTGCCATAGTGCGGTTTCAATTGATCTTTGGTCCATCAAAAATAAATATTTATTGACTTGCAACGCGCTCATTCTACAACGCTTGTCATCTTATAAGCCAAAGCCAACTACGGTTTTACAAAACCTTCGTGATTTACAAATTGATTCGTATGCTGATCCGGAATTCGACAGGGGCGATAAAATTGATCTCATTCTTGGAGCAGATATTTTCAGCCAATCGTACTACCAGGCAAGTCATTCATTCAGCAAAACTTATTCTTTCAAAATACTCTCTTTGGTTGGGTGGTATCCGGACCCACTACCATCAATAATATAACATTAGAAAACCTGTTTCGCGTTTTTTGGGAACAGGAGGAGCTTCCTCAAAAAATACAGCTGAGTTACGAATACGAAGCATGCAACAACTATTTCTTAGCAACTACGCAACGTAACGAACTTGGTCGGTACATAGTAGATCTACCTTTTAAATCTGTTATTAACTCTGGTATGCTACCAAATTTGAGTAGTAATCAATTTAATGCTTTAAAACATTTCAAAAACTTAGAGCAAGCATTTCATAAGCGTCCTCTATATCGCCAGCAATACTCAGCTTTTATGGAAGAATATGAAAGCTTGGAGCATATGACCAAAGTATGCCTATTTCCAGCAGACATTCAGCCTAATTCTTATTTTTTGCCGCATCATGGCGTTATTCGTGAGAGTACGAGTGGTATTTGACGGTAGTAGCAAGTCAAAAGACTCCAAATCTCTTAATAAAGAGTTACTCCCTGGGCCTACTCTCCAAAACAATTTGTTTCAAATCCTATTACGTTGGCGAAAACATAAATATGCCTTCACAGCAGATATCGAAATCGATAGTCCGGCTCGAAGGACCATGTACAAATGCGTGGTGGCAACGGCGCGCACCCACGTAATTGTTGAGAAAATGTTAGGCGGGGAAAAGGATATGAAAAACAAGTAAGGAAGCCTAAGATGGGGCGTAAACGAACATTACATACTCAGCTGAGAGCCTTGGAAACAAAATAAGGGAAAATCACCATTTAGCAAAATGAACCTAGGGTAACCCTGGAATATGTTTGTACGATATGGGTTTCAAATGAAAGGTGTTAATGAGTATTTTAAAAGGGAGTGGGCCTTAGTTCTATAGGTGGACGCCTTTTCGAGATATCGTCAAAAAGGTGGACCAGGGGTGAATCTAGAATGTTTTTGTAAAGGTGGACAAGGGGTGACTCTAAAATTTTTTTTGTACGATATGGGTATCAAATGAAAAGTGTTAATGAGTATTTTAAAACAGAATGGGCCTTATCTCTATAGGTGGACGCCTTTTCGAGATATCGCCATAGAGGTGGACCAGGGGTGACTCTAGAATATATTTGTATGATATGGGAATCAAATGAAAGGTGTTAATGAGTATTTTAAAAGGGAGTGGGCCTTAGTTCTAAAGGTGGACGCCTTTTCGAGATATCGCCATAAAGGTGGACCAGAGGTGACTCTAGAATTTGTTTTTACGATATAGGTATCAAATGAATGGTGTTACTGAGTATTTTAAAAAGGGGGTGGGCTTTAGTTCTATTGGTGGACGCCTTTTCGAGATATCGTCATAAAGGTGGACCAGGGGTGAATCTATAATGTGTTTGTACGATATGGAAATCAAATGAAAGGTGTTAATGAGTATTTTAAAAGGGAGTGGGCCTTAGTTCTAAAGGTGGACGCCTTTTCGAGATATCGCCATAAAGGTGGACCAGAGGTGACTCTAGAATTTGTTTTTACGATATAGGTATCAAATGAATGGTGTTACTGAGTATTTTAAAAAGGGGGGTGGGCCTTTCAGTTCTTCTACTTAATATGGTGGGTGTGACAGCCATTTTACAAAGTGTTTTCCAAAGTTATGTTTTGTGTCAATAAACCAATCCAATTACCATGCTTCATCCCTTTTTCATATTTCGTAAAGAATTATGGGATTTTTTAAATTTTTCGTAATTTTCGATATCGAAAAAGTGGGCGTGGTCATTGTCGGATTTCGGCCTTTTTTATACTAAGATAAGGTGAGTTCAGATAAGTACGCGAACTAAGTTTAGTAAAGATATATCGATTTTTGCTCAAGTTATCATGTTAAGGGCCGAGCGGAAAGGAACAGACGGTCGATTGTGTATAAAAACTGGGCGTGGCTTCAACCTATTTCGCTTATTTTCACAGAAAACAGTTATCGTTATAGAATCTATGCCCCTGTCAAATTTCACAAGGATTGGTAAATTTTTGTTCGACTTATGGCAATAAAAGTATTCTAGACAAATTAAATGAAAAATGGCGGAGCCACGCCCATTTTGAAATTTTCTTTTATTTTAATATTTTACTGCACCATGTCATTACTTGAGTTGAATGTTGACATAATTTACTTATATACTGTAAAGATAGGAATAACGTTCCTGCCAAATTTCATCATGATATCTTCAACGACTGCCAAATTACAGCTTGCTAAACTTTGAAATTACCTTCTTTTAAAAGTCGGCGATGCCACGCCCATTGTCCAAAATTTTACCAATTTTATATTTTGCGTCATAAGGTCAACCCACCTACCAAGTTTTATCGCTTTAGCCGTCTTTGGTAATGAATTATCGCACTTTTTCGGTTGTTCGAAATTTTCGATAACGAAAAAGTGGGCGTGGTTATGTTCCGATTTCGTTCATTTTAAATAGCGATCTGAGATGAGTGCCCAGGAACCTACATACCAAATTTCATCAAGATACCTCAAAATTTACTCAAGCTATCGTGTTTACGGACGGCCGGACGGACGGACATGGCTAAATGAATTTCTTTTTTCGCCCACATCCTTTTGATATATAGAAGTCTATATCTATCTCGATTAGTTTATGCCGTTACGGATTACCGTTATGCGAACAAAGTTAATATACTCTGCGAGCT
Organism: Eurosta solidaginis; assembly: GCF_040869045.1. Classification (NCBI taxonomy): domain Eukaryota; kingdom Metazoa; phylum Arthropoda; class Insecta; order Diptera; family Tephritidae; genus Eurosta; species Eurosta solidaginis. The sequence goes on from NC_090324.1 coordinate 98,581,711, forward strand.
CTGCTTAGCTGAGTATAAAAAGGAATTCCACGCCATTACACGTCCAGTAAGACGCTGCATCAAAGTAAGGCGATGCAGATGAAGACTGCAAGCACTGCACGCCGTCTGGTTGGCCTCACGTTTCGCTCTCCTGTGGAAAAAGAAAAGAAATTATTAAATGCAAGTACGTGGTTGCGTGGTCCGTGCAGTATTTACTTAAATATATATAAGAGTATGTGAGTGTGAGGCTTTGATAACAGTAGCTTTATCTCTGGCAGGCTCCTGAGACCACCAACCCGAATACGTTCGGCTGCGTTAGGAGACCGCCAACTGTAGATGCCGGTGTACCGCTATCTTGCGAGTTTGGACGATTAAGTGGGGCTTCGATGGAATTCGACGGCATGGTGCCGCCAATTGTTTTGTTGGTTTCGAAGTTTCTTAACTTTTTCCGCGCTTCGTTCGTGCTGCAATAGCGGCCGGAAACTGCGCATCCCATTGTTGCCCGTTGACGGTCTGAATTCCGATTTTGCTCGCTCTTCCTCCGATTTCGCTCTCTCTTCCTCCACCTTCTGAGACCAGGACTTTGTCGGTCCCATTAGGTGAACTGACAACGTGTCGTCGTATGGGTTGTCGTCGCCAATTGTGGTTGCATCATCGCGTTCTGACTGACGCTCATCCAAATGGAGCGTGGTGTGGTGCTTTTCCTGGCACCGTGTGCAGCGATATTTGCTGTTGCACTTGTCCACGTGGTAAAAGGGCGATAGACAGTTCGGACAGTACTTGTGTAGGAGCACTGCTCGCAACCTCTCCTCTGGGGATTTTTTCCTATATTCTGCGCAGAGTCTAAGGCTATGATCCCTACCGCAGAGCTGGAAAGCGACGTCGAAGCGCTTTGCGCCTCCCTCTGACTTGGCCAATAAGGTTTGGTAACGGGTCATGATCTGAAAGTATATTGGTATCATTGATCATGTCCAAATTGAGGTTGGCGGACTTTTGTTTGGGTGGTATAAAAAAAAATGTCCAATGTATTTTCGCAAAAAAAGAAAGGCCAGCTAATAGAGATAAAAGATTAAAGGCACTAAGAAAATAATAATGTGCGCAAAGAAACGAAAAAACTGATTTGGCACTGATACATTCAATGCGGATGGTGCTTTAGCATATTTGGTACATTTATAATTCGACTTTTGTCGGTCGATTTCGCTGAATCTTGTGCTACATAATTTGAGGTGTGTTTTGTTTTACCACAAGTGGCCTGCCACCACACGGAACGGTTCTCAACTTGGCTGAAAATGTATAAACGACTGCCTGTGAAGTTGCATTTCCACCATTCAACTTTATTATCGACGTGTATTGTCGATAATGTTGAGATTCGTGGAATTAAGTATTTTAAATCTCAACCAGATGAGTGATTGATCGAGATATGTAATGCGTGACATGTAGTGTGTGTAGCAGCGCATTAGGCTTAATGTCGGTATTGCAGTGCGTTGACTGTCAGAAATGAGTGTAGAGATTTTGACGTTTGCTACGCTTTTTCATTTTCTGAAAGGTAAAACTCATTCATTTACAGCACGCGGTGGTAAGTATACTAGTAGCCTTGGTTTTCTATTTTGTTAATTAATTTATCTTTTTCTTTTCAGGTAGGTGTACAGTTACAATATTTTAATGAGCAATCATCGTACGACTAAAACACCGCGAATGGGTTCATATGGTGCTGCCTGTATGTTCCAATTCAGTTAAAAGTTGTATTATTATTCAAGGTTCGATTCGAGCTCAAGGCCAGAACAATAATTTTTTTCTAATGATAATTATTGTTATTTTTTAATTTTTCTAAATTTGAAAAATTGTATTATTGTTTTTTGGAATAGTAAGTAGAAGACTTGTCAGACAACCTGCCATAGCTGCGCAGATAGATCCATTTCGAAAGGTGCTAAGCCTTCATCATCATGAGCTAACCATTTAGCTATACAGCCGTGGTTTGTTGGCTGACAAATTTCCTACTTCTATTCCTTTTTTACCGACTATATTTATTCAGTGTTGCGCCATCTGATGCAAATCACTGATAATGCTGGATTTTTGTTTATTGTCAATTACTTTGTTTGACATTACCAAGTGCTCATGGTTTTATTAACAATTGTTTCTGTTTTTATCGGCCTATTGATACATGATTCAAGGTTCGATTCGAGCTCAAGGCCAGAACAATAATTATTTTCTAATGATAATTATTATTGTTTTTTAATTTTTCTAAATTTGAAAAATTGTATTTTTGTTTTTTGTAATAGTAAGTAGAAGATTTTTCGGGCAACCTGCCATAGCTGCGCAGATAGATCCATCTCGAAGGGTGCTAAGCCTTCATCATCAGTACGCTTTAGGCACGCTGCGCTAACCATTTAGCTATACAGCGGTGGTTTGTTTGATTGACAAATTTGCTACTTCTATTCCTTCTTACCAACTATATTTATTCTGTGTTGTGCCATCTTGTGCAAATCACTGATAATGCTGGATTTTTGTTTATTGTCAAATACTTTGTTTGACATTCCCAAGTGCTCATGGTTTTATTAACAATTGTTTTTGTTTTTATCGGCCTATTGATAAATGATTCAAGGTTCGATTCGAGCTCAAGGCCAGAATTTCTAATGATAATTATTGTTATTTTTTAATTTTTCTAAATTTGAAAAATTGAATTTTTGTTTTTTGGAATAGTAAGTAGAAGATTTTTCAGACAGCATGTCATAGCTGCGCAGATAGATCCATCTCGAAGGGTGCTAAGCCTTCATTATCAGTACGCTTTAGGCACGCTGCGCTAACCATTTAGCTATACAGCGGTGGTTTGTTTGATTGACAAATTTGCTACTTCTATTCCTTCTTACCAACTATATTTATTCAGTGTTGCGCCATCTGATGCAAATCACTGATAATGCTGAATTTTTGTTTATTGTCAATTATTGTGTTTGACATTCCCAGGTGCTCATGGTTTTATTAACAATTGTTTTTGTTTTTATCGGCCTATTGGTAAATGAATCAAGGTTCGATTCGAGCTCAAGGCCAGAACAATAATTTTTTTCTAATGATAATTATTGTTATTTTTTCATTTTTCTAAATTTGAAAAATTGTATTTTTGTGGGGGAGTGTGGAGGGGAGGTAGAGAACACGTCTCGCATACAGGGGATTTATTACAACGGTCTGTTGTGTGGCCGAGCAGCTGACAGTTTTTACACCTCATAGGATTGGGGTAATAGGTTCTTATTTTAGTTGAGTACCATGAAATGTCAATTTTCTCGGGAAGGTTATATAAGTCGAATGTAAGAAGCACAACGCCGGTCGGCACTTGTTTTCCATCGACTTTTTTAAGAAATTTATAAATTGATGAGACACCCTGTTCTTTAAGGTTTTCAATAATTTCTTCTTCATTTACGCAATTTAAGCATGGTGCATAAATTGTTCCTTTTGAAGTATTGAGATTTTGGTGATATCAGATTTGAACGTCACAAATTCCGATGAGTTTCTTTGTCGCTAAGAATTTTTCAGCGATAATGCTATTTTTAACGAAAAGTAGCAAACTAAAAAAAAATAAATGTAAGGCGCGATAACCTCCGAAGAGATCTTAGGCCGAGCTTCTCTTCCAATTTGCGTCGTGCTCCTCTTGATTTTCCCTAGAAATTGGCCGGACGGGACCTACATGTTTTATGCCGACTCCGGCATCTGCAAGGCAGATGAGTTTTCACTGAGAGCTTTTCATGGCAGAAATACGGCCGGAGCGCTTGCCAAACACTGCCGAGGGGCGACCCCGCCTAGAAAAATTTTCTTCTAATTTAAAAACCTTATTTCTAAAAATTAGATGTTGCTTTGCCCGTGGTGCGAACCCAGGGCATACGGTGTGGTAGGCGGAGCACGCTACCATCACACCACGGTGGCCGGCGAAAGTAGCAAACTGCCATCCCTTAATTCAGTGATTTGCGTTATTTCAGAGCTTATATTTGTTAAGGCTTTATGTACTGCGAAGCACGAGTATTTGTTTAAAGGTTTGTTGGTATCAGTCGCTTTTACAACGAGGTATTTTGGATTGTCTTTTGGTATTGATCGTAGAGACGGATATTCTAGTTTTTCGTTTGACACTTTTTTGCGTTTAGATTTTGGGTTAGAGGCTAATAGGGAGAACTTATTATCCTCTAGTCGGAGCCCCTTTTGGCCATTATAGCACTTTTAACCTTAGTTCACCAGATCATTTAAGTAAGGCAGTTACTAAAGAAAAGAAAAAAAATGTTTTTAACTTAAATTTGCGAACCGAGTGCAAAGAACACAAGGAAAGAGAAAAAATTCACCGATATTACTGAGAGACACAACCGTATTCGTCAAGTAGCAGTGATTTGCACCAGATGGCGCAACAGTGAATAAATATAGTTGGTAAGAAGGAATAGAAGTAGCAAATTTGTCAGTCAAACAAGCCACCGCTGTATAGCTAAATGGTTAGCGCAGCATGCCTACAGCGTACTGATGATGAAGGCTTAGCACCCTTCGAAATGGATCTATCTGCGCAGCTATGGCTGGTCGTCTGAAAAACCTTCTACTTACTATTCCAAAAAACAAAAATACAATTTTTCAAATTTAGAAAAATTTAAAAATAACAATAATTATTAATAGAACAAAAATTATTAGTGATTTTGGGCCAGAATATAGTTTTTATTAATTTTTCCAAAAGGAGCTTTCGACCGATATCGCCATAGAGGTGGACCAGGGGAGGCTCTAGAATGTATTTGTACGATATGGGTTTCAAATGAAAGGTGTTAATGAGAATTTTAAAAGGGAGGGGGCCTTAGTTCTATAGGTGGACGCCTTTTCGAGATATCGTCATAAAGGTGGACCAGAAGTGAATCTAGAATGTTTTTATAAAGGTGGACCAGGGGTGACTCTAGAATTTATTTGTACGATATGTGTATCAAATGAAAAGTGTTAATGATTTAAAATTGAATGGGCCTTAGCTCTATAGGTGGACGCCTTTTCGAGATAGCGCCATAGAGGTGGACCAGGGGTGATTCTAGAATGTATTTGTACGATATGGGTATCAAATGAAAGGTGTTAATGAGTATTTTAAAAGGGGTGTGCCTTAGTTCTATAGGTGGACGCCTTTTCGAGATATCGCCATAAAGCTGGACCAGAGGTGACTCTAGAATTTATTTTTACGATATAGGTATCAAATAAAAGGTGTTACTGAGTATTTTAAAAAGGGGTGGGCCTTTCAGTTATTCTACTTAATATGGTGGGCGTGACACCCATTTTACAAAGTCTTGTCCAAAGTTATGTTTTGTGTCAATAAACCAATCCAGTTACCATGTTTCATCCCTTTTTTTATATTTCGTAAAGAATTATGGGATTTTTTAAATTTTTCGTAATTTTCGATATCGAAAAATTGGGCGTGGACAATGACTGTCGGATTTCGGCCATTTTTATACCAAGATAAGGTGAGTTCAGATAAGTACGCGAACTAAGTTTAGTAAAGATATATCGATTTTTGCTCAAGTTATCGTGTTAAGGGCCGATCAGAAAGGAACAGACGGTCGACTGTGTATAAAAACTGGGCGTGGCTTCAACCGATTTCGCCCATTTTCACAGAAAACAGTTATCATTATAGAATCTATGCCCCTGCCAAATTTCACAAGGATAGGTAAATTTTTGTTCGACTTATGGCATTAAAAGTATTCTGGACAAATTAAATGAAAAATGGCGGAGCCACGCCCATTTTGAAATTTTCTTTTATTTTAATATTTTGCTGCACCCTGTCATTACTTGAGTTGAATGTTAACATAATTTACTTATATATTGTGAAGATAGGAATGACGTTCCTGCCAAATTTCATCATGATATCTTCAACGACTGCCAAATTACAGCTAGTTAAACTTTGAAATTACCTTCTTCTAAAAGTGGGCGATGCCACGCCCATTGTCCAAAATTTTACAAATTTTCTATTTTGCGTCATAAGGTCAACCCACCTACCAAGTTTTATCGCTTTAGCCGTCTTTGGTAGTGAATTATCGCACTTTTTCGGTTGTTCGAAATTTTCGATATCGAAAAAGTGGGCGTGGTTATGGTCCGATTTCGTTCATTTTCAATAGCGATCTGAGATGAGTGCCCAGGAATCTGCATACCAAATTTCATCAAGATACCTCCAAATTTACTCAAGCTAGCGTGTTTACGGACGGACGGACCGACGGACATGGCTAAATGAATTTCTTTTTTCGCCCAGATCATTTTGATATATAGAAGTCTATATCTATCTCGATTAGTTTATGCCGTTACGGATTACCGTTATGCGAACAAAATTAATATACTCTGCGAGCTCTGCTTAGCAGATGCAAACTGCAAGCACTGCACGCCGTCTGGTTGGCCTCACGTTTCGCTCTCCTGTGGAAAAAGAAAAGAAATTATTAAATGCAAGTACGTGGTTTGAAATTCCGTGCAGTATTTACTTAAATATATATAAGAGTATGTGAGGGTGAGGCTTTGATAGCAGCAGCTTTATTTCTGGCAGGCTCCTGAGACCACCAACCCGAATAGGTTCGGCTGCGTTAGGAGGCCGCCAACTGTAGATGCCGGTGTACCGCTATCTTGCGAGTTTGGACGTTTTAGTGGGGCTTCGATGGAATCCGACGGCACGGTGCCGCCAATTGTTTTGTTGTTTCGAAGTTTCTTAACTTTCTCCGCGCTTCGTTCGTGCTGCAACAGCGGCCGGAAACTGCGCATCCCATTGTTGCCCGTTGACGGTCCGATTTCCGATTTTGCTCGCTCTTCCTCCGCTTTCGCTCTCTCTTCCTCCACCTTCTGAGACCAGGACTTTGTCGGTCCCATTAGGTGAACTGACAACGTGTCGTCGTATGGGTTGTCGTCGCCAATTGTGGTTGCATCATCGCGTTCTGACTGACGCTCATCCAAATGGAGCGTGGTGTGGTGCTTTTCCTGGCACCGTGTGCAGCGATATTTGCTGTTGCACTTGTCCACGTGGTAAAAGGGCGACAGACAGTTCGGACAGTACTTGTGTAGGAGCACTGCTCGCAACCTCTCCTCTGGGGATTTTTTCCTATATTCTGCGCAGAGTCTAAGGCTATGATCCCTACCGCAGAGCTGGCAAGCGACGTCGAAGCGCTTTGCGCCTCCCTCTGACTTGGCCAATAATGTTTGGTAACGGGTCATGATCTGAAAGAATATTGGTATCATTGATCATGTCCAAATTGAGGTTGGCGGACTTTTGTTTGGGTGGTATAAAAAAAAATGTCCAATGTATTTTCGCAAAAAAAGAAAGGACAGCTAATAGAGATAAAAGATTAAAGGCACTAAGAAAATAATTATGTGCGCAAAGAAACGAAAAAACTGATTTGGCACTCATGCATTCAATGCGGATGGTGCTTTAACACATTTCGTACATTTATAATTTGACTTTTGTCGGTCAATGTCGCTGAATCTTGTGCTACATAATTTGTGGTGTGTTTTGTTTTTCCACAAGTGGCCTTCCACCACACGGAACGGTTCTCAACTTGGCTGAAAAGGTATAAAAGACTGCCTGTGAAGTTGCATTTCCACCATTCAACATTATTATCGACGTGTATTGTCGATAATGTTGAGATTCGTGGAATTAAGTATTTTAAATCTCAACCAGATGAGTGATTGATCGAGATATGTAATGCATGACATGTAGTGCGTGTAGCGCCGCATTAGGCCTAATGTCGGTATTGCAGTGCGTTGACTGTCAGAAATGAGTGTAGAAATTCTGACGTTTGCTACGCTTTTTCATTTCCTTAAAGGTAAAAACTCATTCATTTACAGCACGCGGTGGTTAGTATACTAGTATCCTTGGTTTTCTATTTTATTAATTAATTTCTCTTTTTCTTTTCAGGTAGGTATACAGTTACAATATTTTAATGAGCTATCATCGTATGACTAAAACACTGCGAGTGGGTTCATATGGTGCTGCCTGAATGTTCCAATTCAGTTAAAAGTTGTACTATAATTCAAGGTTCGATTCGAGCTCAAGGCCAGAACAATAATTTTTTTCTAATGATAATTATTGTTATTTTTTAATTTTTCTAAATTTGAAAAATTGTATTTTTGTTTTTTGGAGTAGTAAGTAGAAGACTTTTGAGACAACCTGCCATAGCTGCGCAGATAGATCCATTTCGAAGGGTGCTAAGCCTTCATCATCAGTACTCTTTAGGCACGCTGAGCTAACCATTTAGCTATACAGCGGTGGTTTGTTGGCTGACAAATTTCCTACTTCTATTCCTTTTTTACCAACTATATTTATTCAGTGTTGCGCCATCTGATGCAAATCACTGTTAATGCTGGATTTTTGTTTATTGTCAATTATTTTGTTTGACATTCCCAAGTGCTCATGGTTTTATTAACAATTGTTTCTGTTTTTATCGGCCTATTCATAAATTATTCAAGGTTCGATTCGAGCTCAAGGCCAGAATTTCTAATGATAATTATTGTTATTTTTTAATTTTTCTAAATTTGAAAAATTTAATTTTTGTTTTTTGGAATAGTAAGTAGAAGACTTTTCAGACAACCTGCCATAGCTGCGCAGATAGATCCATTTCGAAGGGTGCTAAGCCTTCATCATCAGTACTCTTTAGGCACGCTGAGCTAACCATTTAGCTATACAGCGGTGGTTTGTTGGCTGACAAATTTCCTACTTCTATTCCTTTTTTACCAACTATATTTATTCAGTGTTGCGCCATCTGATGCAAATCACTGATAATGCTGGATTTTTGTTTATTGTCAATTACTTTGTTTGACATTCCCAAGTGCTCATGGTCTTATTAACAATTGTTTTTGTTTTTATCGATCTATTGATAAATGATTCAAGGTTCGATTCGAGCTCAAGGCCAGAACAAAAATTTTTTTCTAATGATAATTATTGTTATTTTTTCATTTTTCTAAATTTGAAAAATTGTATTTTTGTGGGGGAGTGGGGGGGGGGGGGGGAGGAAGAGAACACGTCTCGCATACAGGGGATTTATTACAACGCTCTGTTGTGTGACCGGGCAGCTGACAGTTTTTACACCTCATAGGAATGGGGTAATAGGGTCTTATTTTAGTTGAGTACCATGAAATGTCAATTTTCTCGGGAAGGTTATATAAGTCGAATGTAAGAAGCACAACGCCGGTCGGCACTTGTTTGCCATCGACTTTTTTAAGAAATGTATAAATTGATGAGACACCCTGTTCTTTAAGGTTTTCAATAATATCTTCTTCATTTACGTAAGTTAAGCATGGTGCATAAATTGTTCCTTTTGAAGTATTGAGATTTTGGTGTTATGAGATTTGAACGTCACAAATTCCGATGAGTTTCTTTGTCGCTAAGAATTTTTCAGCGATAATGCTATTTTTAACGAAAAGTAGCAAACTAAAAAAAAATAAATGTAAGGTGCGATAACCACCTCTTGATTTTCCCTACAAATTGGCCGGACAGGACCTACATGTTTTATGCCGACTCCGAACGGCATCTGCAAGGCAGATGAGTTTGCACTGAGAGCTTTTCATGGCAGAAATACGCCCGGAGCGCTTGCCAAACACTGCCGAGGGGCGACCCCGCCTAGAAAAATTTTCTTCTAATTTAAAAACCTTATTTCTAAAATTTTGATGTTGCTTTGCCCGGGGTGCGAACCCAGGGCATACGGTGTGGCAGGCGGAGCACGCTACCATCACACCACGGTGGCCGGCGAAAGTAGCAAACTGCCATCCCTTAATTAAGTGATTTGCGTTATTTCGGAGCTTATATTTGTTAAGGCTTTATGTACTGCGAAGCACGAGAATTTGTTTAAAGGCTTGTTGGTATCAGTCGCTTTTACAACGAGGTATTTTGGATTGTCTTTTGGTATTGATCGTGGAGACGGATATTCTAATTTTTCGTTTGACACTTTTTTGCGTTTAGATTTTGGGCTAGAGGCTAATAGGGAGAACTTATTATCCTCTAGTCGGAGCCCCTTTTGGCCATTATAGCACTTTTAACCTTAGTTCACCAGATTATTTAAGTAAGGTAGTTAATAAAGAAAAGAAAAAAAAATTTTTTAACTTAAATTTGCGAACCAAGTGCAAAGAACACAAGGATAGAGAAAAAATTCACTGATATTACTGAGAGACACAACCGTATTCGTCAAGTAGCAGTGATTTGCACCAGATGGCGCAACACTGAATAAATATAGTTGGTAAGAAGGAATAGAAGTAGCAAATTTGTCAGTCAAACAAACCACCGCTGTATAGCTAAATGGTTAGCGCAGCATGCCTAAAGCGTACTGATGATGAAGGCTTAGCACCCTTCGAAATGGATCTATCTTCGCAGCTATGGCTGGTTGTATGAAAAATCTTCTACTTACTATTCCAAAAAACAAAAATACAATTTTTCAAATTTAGAAAAATTAAAAAATAACAATAATTATCAATAGAAAAAAATTATTAGTGATTTTGGGCCAGAGTATAATTTTTATAAATTTTTCCAAAAGGAGCTTTTCGGCCGATAAAAAAAGACAAAAACTTTTGTCTTTTCTTATTCTCCTACGCGTTTCGATGTTTTTTATAACATCTCATCAGGGAGTCTGGTTTATTCTAATAAAATATAAAACGAAAAAACAAACATTAAAATGTTATTAATAACTAACATCAAGCAATAACATATTTTCCAACAGTTCAGTTGAATTTAACATAATACAATAACATTTGAACTGCAATTTTGTCTTTAGACGTAACATTTAACATAAAACGTTTACCTTTAACATAAAATATTTGCTTTTTACATGTAACATTTATTAACAAAAACGTTCATTCAACAACATACATACATATACAAACTAGCACAATTAAAATTTTCGACTGCGTCCATTGCATTTGATGGCAGTTGTGTATGCGCCGTTTATATTATTTACGTCTTCTTTGAAGTTTACCGTCTTCTCTATTTTTTGTTGTATGCGTAACCCTTCGAGTGTTAGTCGCGTCGTCTCTCTCCTCTCTATATCTAAAATCTTAACATTATCGAAGTCTGCTGTATGGCATTTGCTGGTTAGGTGCTCAGCAATAGCAGTAGTCGTTTTCATATTTTTCGCATCTGATTTGTGCTCACTAATTCGTATGCCCAGTGATCTCTTCGTTGTACCAATATAAACTTTTTCACACACTTCTCATTCCTTTCCGTTGCATTTTATTTCGTAGACTACATCGTGTTGTTGTTCCTTGTTAATTTTGTCTTTTGTTTGTGTAAATATTTATTTAGTGTTTGGTTTGGTTTATGTGCTAATGTTATGTTGTTGTTTCGCATAAAATTGTCCATTGATTTGTTGTCCGTTAGTCCTGGTATGTATGTTACACCTGTATATAGTCTGCATTGTTGGTTACATTGTAAGTGCTGATTGTTTTTGTTGTTGCCAGCCATGTGTCTATTAATTTATTAGGGTAGGCATTTTTGTATAAAATATTTTTAATTTTTCGGTTATTTTCAGTTATGAACTCGCGTACTTTCTTTATAAAGTTGACTGCAGTGTTTCTTTTTTATATCCATGGTGGATTAGAATGATAGTTAATCATTCGCGACGATGCTACAGCTTTTGCATACCAATTCGTTTTCAACTTTTTATCCGATTTTATTATTTCCATATCTAGGAAGGCCAATTTATTTTCTTTCTCTTTTTCTACCGTGAATTGGATTTTTGGGTGTTGTGCGTTAAAAATTTTTAAAATTTCTTCCACGTCCTTTGTTTTAATTATTGCAAATATATCGTCTACATACATATTTATGTATTTGATATATATGTCCCTGGATTTGAGCTCGGTGATGCTGTCGTCAAGTATTTTATCTAGCACTCTATCTGCTACTGTAGGTGATAGGGGGTTCCCATAAGCATTCCGTATACTTGTTGGTAGAATTTGCCATCGTATGTAAAATAATTGTTGTCCCTCAAGCAGAATTCGAGGCAAGTTTGAAACTCTTTATTTGATAAAGTAGTGTGTTCTTTTAGTTTTTCCCATTTTCTCATTATTGTTCGAATGGCTAATAGTATGGGAATGTTTGTGAAGAGGGAAGCTACATCAAACGATATTAGAATTTCATCTTCCGCTATGTTAACTTCTTGGAGGTTGTGTTTTAGTTGGAGGGAATTTTTGACATTGAGGATACCACATATTATGTTTTTTAAGGTCTGTCCAATGTGTTTTGAAAGTTTGTAGCATGGTACACCTACAGAAGATGAAATCGGTCTAGGTGGAGTTTGTTCTTTATGGATCTTGGGTAGTCCATACCATCTTAGCGCTGTAGCCGCAGTGCAAGTAAGTTGCTTCTTAAATTTTAAAGATATGTTTCTCTGCTTGTAAATGTCATTTATGATGTTGTTGTTTTTCCGTACTAATTGTTGTGTAGGATCAGTTCTTATTGTTTTGTATGTGTTTTTGTCGCTTAGTAGTTGTCCCATTTTTTGTTTATAGTCTACCTTGTACACTAATACTGTTTTGTGTCCTTTGTCTGCGTTTGTAATTATTATATTGTCTTTATGTTATTTCACGAAGTTCTTAGTGCCCTCAAAAACCTTCAATATAAGTTTATCTTTCGGAGTGTTATGCAGTTTTTTCTTGTAGGTATTTATTTTTGTAGCTACAGTGCATCTCAGTGCGTCTCTTTGTCTCTCATCTTCAATCCTTTGAATGCCTTGTTCAATATCAGCGATCAGGTGTATGGGTGAAAACGTTTTCCTACAAACTGGCAGTGCGAATTTTCCCCATTGACAATAACCAACGGCTCTCTGGGGGTACTATTATGTTGGTTTTGTTTACCAGCCAGCCCTTGGTTCGTAAGCCGGACATTTCAAAATTTTTCTTAACATGATTTTGTAATTTTTAACTTAGCTGATGGCTATTTTTCTGTGAGCTGTTTTTGGTTCGCCAATACCGAACTAAAATTTTCTTTTTCTAATCTCTTTTTGAGGTCCTCCCTAATGTGCCAAATGTCTGTACTTACAATTTTTATTTGGATGTTTGCTTCCTTTATTTCTAGATTTAAAATTTTCCATATAAATTGTTTTTGTATTTTCTCCATTTCTTTACTTGTCTTGTCCAATTTAAACCCATTAACAATTTTGTTTGTCTGACCCTTCAAGTGTGCAGGCATAATTCCGAAATCTTTACATCGGAGTAAAAATTTTAGTCTTTGTCGTTGCTTCGTAAGTTTTTTGTTGTTTTTATTGTATTACTTGATGATATAGTTCGTGGGTGCTTCGGTTTAGCTTTTTTGTTTAGCACTATATCTGCTACTGTAGGTAATAGCGGGTTTCCCATAGGCACTCCGTATACTTGTTGGTAAAATTTGCCATCCCTCAAGCAGAATTCGAGGCAAGTTTAAAACTGTTTATTTGATAAAGTAGTGTGTTCTTTTAGTTTTTCCCATTTTCTGATTATTGTTCGAATGGCCCATACTACAAAAAACAAAAATACAATTTTTCAAATTTATAAAAATTAAAAAGTAACAATAATTATCATTAGAAAAAAATTATTGTTCTGGCCTTGAGCTCGAATCGAACCTTGAATCATTTGTCAATAGGCCGATAAAAACAAAAACAATTGTTAATAAAACCATGAGCACTTGGGAATGTTAAACATAGTAATTGACAATAAACAAAAATACAGCATTATCAGTGATTTGCACCAGATGGCGGAACACTGAGTAAATATAGTTGGTAAGAAGGAATAGAAGTAGCAAATTTGTCAGTCAAACAAACCACCGCTGTATAGCTAAATGGTTAGCGCAGCGTGCCTAAAGCGTAATGATGATGAAGGTTTAGCACCCTTCGAAATGGATCTAGCTGCGCAGCTATGGCAGATTGTCTGAAAAATCTTCTACTTACTATTCCCAAAAACAAAAATCCAATTTTTCAAATTTAGAAAAATTAAAAAATAACAAGAATTATCATTAGAAAAAAATTATTGTTCTGGCCTTGAGCTCGAATCGACCTTGAATCATTTATCAATTGGCCGATAAAAACAAAAACAGTTGTATCATTATTTATCTCAACTTCCGCACTACATAAGCTGGATTCATTGCAGAAAAACTACCCACTGTAACCATGGCGAATTCCCGTATTTCAAATATCTCAATTTTCAACATAATAAATAGCGCACTCAGTGATTCCTTTTGCGCCAATTCGGCATCAAATATTTCACCTAAGGAACGCAACATGCGCATATACATGACAATCTCTATCGGTGAGGGCATGCGTAACTATTTCACTCAATGTATTAGAGCTTTCTGAGCAGACGAAAGACCGATAAAAGACATTTTCTCTAGTATATTACGTACATCTTCTCTAATGCCAGATTTTACAGCGTGTGTTAGTAGCGTAATACCAATAACTGCCTTGCGTTTACTTGGCGCTTTCGTTAGTGGTAATGCTATTTTAATAGCGCACATAATTGTTCTTAAATTTCTGTCAATATCTCGTTCCACAGCCACAGCTATATAGCCAATAGTTATATATGCTATATTACGATCCTGCTCTTTGTGTGGTATAATGCTAAGGAAATGATTGACACATTCTTGTAAATAACGTTGTACAAATACCTCACGATTGAAGGCAGCAGGGCGTGGTAGTATTTGGAGTAGTGCTTGCTGAACATAAGGTGACTTTGAAGTGCGTTGTTCAAGCTCATTGTCGCAAATATTTATGTAATTATACCTTTCATGAATATGAAATGGTATATTAACTTTGGTCCGATGTTTGTAACGTTGAGAAATATAGAAGATAGACTCACCATTAAGTATACCGAATTGATCACGCGACGAATTGAATTGATATAGCCATGTCCGTCTGTCCGTCCGGCCGTCCGTCTGTCCGTCTGTCTGTTTGAACGCAAACTAGTCCCTCAAATTTTGAGATATCTCAATGAAATTTGGCACAAGGATGTATTTTTGTATTATATTAGACATTTGTCGGATCCGGTAGGATCGGACCACCATAACATATATCTCCCATACAACCGATCGTTCAGATAAGACGATTTTGGTCATTCCTGCCGCCATTTAGAAAGTATAAACGTGAAACTCGGTGATATATATTCTAATATATCATAGAAGATATCCTGAAAAAATCACTTTAATCGGAGCTATACATAGTATATATCCCATACAACCGATCGTCCAGATAGAAAGATTTTTGGCAATTTCTCCCTTAATTTCCAATATAAAAACGTTAAACTTGGTGATATTTATTCTAATACATCATAGAAGATTTCATGAAAAAATCATTTCGATGGGAGCTATATATAATATATATCCTATACAACCGATCGTTCAGATAGAAAGATTTTTAGCCATTTCTCCCTGAATTTTCAATACAAAAACGTTAAATTTTGTGGTATTTATTCTAAATATCATAGAAGATTTCCTGAAAAAATCACTTTTATCGGAGCTATATGTATATAGTATATACCTATCCCATACAACCGATCGTTAGGATAGAAAGATTTTTGGCCATTTCTCCCTTAGTTTCCAATATAAAAACGTGAAACTAGGTGATATATATTCTAATATATAATAGAAGATTTCCTGTAAAAATCATTTCGATCGGAGCTATATATAATATATATCAGATACAACCGATCGTTCAGATAAGGGGGTTTTTTGCCATTTTTTATTTTATATTTATCTTAAAAATCGGTTAGGTATGTACATCTATATATTTCTTATCTTATACAACCGATTATTTGGAGATTACGAACGGGATAAGATTATTGTTCAGCCCCTTTCATGAAAGGTATGAAGTCTTCGGCACAGCCGAAGACAGTCCCGTCCTTACTTGTTTTCTTTTAGGATAGCACATGAGGAGGCTGATTCTAATACGGTGGCCGACGAAAACTTATGCGTACCACCATGTTGACCATCATTATCCATATGAACTGAACCGAGCATGGCGGCGATACTCTCTTCGATCACCACTTAACATTTCAAGCGCACGCTTTATATCAAAATCAATCGACACCCTTAGATCCGAGTAAGTTAGCTAGTTTTACCAAAGTACGCGCTGCTATTTCCACTACAGTCGTATCATTTGATGCTAGTAATGTTCGCAAATTATTGTAATAAGGTAATATACGTTTCATTGTATTCACAAATCACCAGTTATTAAACATTTTATTTCCAATACATCGCCTTTCTTATCATTGATATCAGCCGAGTTAACCGTGCTAAATATTTGGTGATCGAAATCGTCAGGGAATGCCACCAAATCCTCTTGCGATGTTTCGCGTATTTCTGTTTTTACATACCAAAACAAATCCTGCGCCGCTTTGCATTGTACGTTGCGGTTTCGCGACTTGAGGCCAGCAACGATTTGCTGCACCAAAGCGCCAATCGTCATTTTCAAACGGTTTTCGTTTTCTTTGCACGGTTTATTTGTATTTAAAAGTTTTTATACTCAGTTGAGCAGAGCTCACAGAGTATATTAATTTTGATTTTATAACGGTTGGTTGTACAGGTATAAAGGAATCAAGATAGATATAGACTTCCATATATCAAAACCATCAGTATCGAAAAAAATTTGATTGAGCCATGTCCGTCCGTCCGTCCGTCTGTCCGTTAACATGATAACTTGAGTAAATTTTGAGGTATCTTGATGAAATTTGGTATGTAGGTTTCTGGGCACTCAGCTCAGATCGCTATTTAAAATGAACGAAATCGGACTATAACCACGCCCACTTTTTCGATATCGAAAATTTCGAAAAACAGAAAAAGTGCGATAATTCATTACCAAAGACGGATAAAGCGATGAAACTTGGTAGGTGGGTTCACCTTTTGACGGAAAATAGAAAATTAGTAAAATTTTGGACAATGGGCGTGGCACCGCCCACTTTTAAAAGAAGGTAATTTAAAAGTTTTGCAAGCTGTAATTTGGCAGTCGTTGAAGATGTCATGATGAAATTTGGTAGGAACGTTACTCACGTTACTACATATATGTGAGCCAAATAAAAATTAGCAAAAGCAGATGACGAACACGCCCACTTTTTAAAAACAAAAAATTTTTTTAAGTAAAATTTTATGAAAAAATTCAATATCCTTACAGTATATAAGTAATTTATGTCAACATTGAACTCCAGTAATGATATGGTGCAGCAAAATACAAAAATAAAAGAAAATTTCAAAATGGGCGTGGCTCCGCCCTTTTCCGTTTAATTTAGCTAGAATAGTTTTAATGCCATAAGTCGAACAAAAATGTACCAATCCTTGTGAAATTTGGAAAGGGCATAGCTTTAACGGTAACTGTTTTCTTTGCAAATGGGCGAAATCGGTTGAAGCCACGCCCAGCTTTTATACACAGTCGACCGTCTGTCCTTCCGCTCGGCCGTTAACTCACTTTATCTTGGAATTAAAAACGGACGTAATCCGACTATGACCGCGCTCACTTCTTCGATATCGAAAATTTCGAAAAATGAAAAAAAAGGGATGAAACATGATGATTGGATCGGGTTTTTGACGCAAAATATAACTTTAGAAAAAAACTTTGTAAATTGGGTGTGACACCTACCAAATTAAGTAGAAGAAAATGAAAACTTTCTGTTGGTCGAAATCAAAAGCCGTTGGAATTATGGCAGCAATACTGTTCATGGTATTACAAATATAAATAAATTAGTACCCGCCAGATGATGTTCTGGGTCACCCTGGTCCACATTTAGGTCGATATCTCGAAAACGCCTTCACATATATAACTAACTCTACATTCTCTATAACCACTCCCATTTAAACTCCTCATTAATACCCTTAATTTGATACCCATATCGTACAAACACATTATAGAGCCACCCCTGGTCCACCTTTATGGCGTTATCTCGAAAAGGCGTCCACCTATAGAACTATGTCCGACTCCCTTTTAAAATACTCATTAACACCTTTCATTTGATACCCATATCGTACAAACACATTCTAGAGTCAACCGTGGTCCACCTTTAGGGCGTCCACCTATAGAAATAAGGCCCACACCCTTTTAAAATACTCATTAACACCTTTCATTTGATACCCATATCGTACAAACGCATTCTAGAGTCACCCCTGGTCCACCTTTATGGCGATATCCCGAAATGGCGTCCACCTATAGAACTAAGGGCCACTCCCTTTTAAAATACTCATTAACATCTTTCAGTTGATACCCATATCGTACAAACGCATTCTAGAGTCACCCCTGGTCCACCTTTATGGCGATATCCCGAAATGGCGTCCACCTATAGAACTAAGGGCCACTCCCTTTTAAAATACTCATTAACATCTTCCATTTGATACCCATATCGTACAAACGCATTCTAGAGTCACCACTGGTCCACATTTATGGCAATATCCCGAGATGGCGTCCACCTATAGAATTATGGGCCACTCCCTTTTAAAATACTCTCTAATACCTTCCATTTGATACCCATGTCATACAAACACATTCCATGGTTACCCAAGGTCAATTTTCCTACATGGTGATTTTCCCTTATTTTGTCTCCAAAGCTCTCAGCTGAGTATGTAATGTTCGGTCACACCCGAACTTAGCCTTCGTTACTTGTTCAGTTGAATATTTGCGCTGTTCTTTAGTTAGTGGAGCATTGTGCGCTCGTGTAGTGGTGCTGCAAGTCTCTTCGAGGTTAAGTTTGGCTGTGTGAAATGAAGCTCTTTATTGTATATATACAAAATGGCCGATACGTTTACATTTGTCTTAATCTGCAATTTTTATTAAAAATCACGTCAGGAATATAAGAATTAGTCAAAAAATAAAAAATTGCTGAACTTTCTAATAAAATACAAAATGAGTGCAGGCTCTACAGAATTCACACAGCAAAATCCAAATGGCATTAAAACGTTTTGAACAATCTCATGCCATACACACTGCTGCTGCTCAAAAAATTCTTGAACAATACACACCCGGCTCAGACGATGATGAGGAGGAATTGGATGAAGGAAAATTTTTGGACTTCCTTTAAACATTACAAACCCGTAGCCGACGTTATCGGCGTTACTGGTACTCCAGCAATTACTTGCGACCTCTTAAGAGATTTTGCGATTTCTTCTTGAATGGCGGCTCAAAATTAAACCTCAGACGTACAAACGTACGTGCCCTTGCACTCATGCAATTTCAGAACTTTGAGTTTACTTCGTCCTGTAACTATAGCGCTTCGTTTTGATATTGGCCTATGCAGCCTCGTTTTATGCCCAACTCCTTCTATCCCTTTTTTGTCTAAACTAGGTTTTAGAGTGCTCTGCCTCGTCTCCCAAAAACGATTTTTATGACGTTACTACATATACATATGCTTCCTGTAATTCATCTCTATCTGAATTAGGTCCCTAGAGTTCCTTGACTCCCTTGCCTAAATAGACGACCGTTAGATACTTGAGGACTGGGTTGCTTTTACGAAGTAAGAAAAAGAGGGAGTACTTCAATCCCATTCAGCGAAGATTGTAGTAGAAACGTAACCTTAGCAGTATATTAGTAGTGATACTAAATTAGTAAATGCCAACAGATTTCGGGGGGAATAACTCATTTTCTACTTAATATTTCGTGAATTGATAAATAGTCACGTAGGATTTGTTATTCTTTCAGAATTTGTTTGAAGGATGCCGTACGTCAGAATTTTATTCAAAAATATACGATTTCAAAATGTTTTTTCAAAAACACCCTATCTGAGCATAAGTTCAATGCATTTTGACATAAGAAGTTTTTCAGCCGATCAAACCTCTTGTGATTGAATCATGAACTTCACTATGATTCTTAAAGTGACATTTTCACAAAATACGATTTTAAGCAAATTTTTTTTAATCGGCTTACGCAATATCACCTATGTTGAGGAAGCCTATTTTGTGTATATGCATTGCAGTACATATTGTCCAATTATTTTCAAATTAAATTTAGATCAATTTTAAGTTATTTATTAGAAATCCAATAAAAGATGTTATGGACAATTACCAATATCTTAATTTTCGACTTTATTTATTGCAAAATAGCTTGTTTTATTTTTCGAAAACGCAAGAAAAGAGTCGCTTTTCACAAGGGTACTTAATATGTAAACCTATTCATGCTACTATTCTATGCCAATACATAATTAATGTATTTGTTTATTATTCCTTTCTCCATTTGGTCATACCTTTAGTTTGATCTTTGGCGTATGGGCTGTGTGCAGGATATCCGCGCTTGTACGGGATACCTGCATTTGGTATCAGTTGTATCACAGGTTGTTGACATAACAAACAAAAATTAAAATTCATTTGTTCAAAAAAGAGAAGAAAAAAAATTATACATTTAAGCACTAGCGGTTGCGGGCGCAATGTGCCAAATATAGCAAACACTCAAAAAAAAAAAAAAAAATATTTGAGGACTTTTGCAATAGACAAATTGAATTTTTATAATAATGAAGAAAGTTATTCCATTGTATTCAGCTATGATCGTCAACATCTTAAAATATTATCTGAAAATGACTGTGAAAAGCAGTCAAATATTGCTCCAAAACAATTAAAGCTCAATTTTACATGATATCAATTACACTTGATCCCAAATTCCAATTTTTTTTCTGCACCAGAGACGCCATTATGAAATACCTATGTATATTCACCGCTGATTCCGAAAATCAAGGTTACTTTTAATTCTATTGTAACGTTTTTGAGATATTTACGAATTACCGTTTTTTCAAAAAAAAAAAAAATTAAATTGGGTCCACTTAATCATATATACCTTAAGAACGAATTAAGTAATTGCAAAACGGGTTGAAGCGTTTAAAAGGTAATAAAATTTGCTATAAACTATGCATACAGCACTTTTTGCTAGACCCTGCAGATTCAAAGATAACGAACAATCATTACGGATTTTTTAAATTTTTTTTGTAAAGATATAAAAAAATGTGTACTTTGCGAGGAAGGATCTCGAAAACTTTTTATTTTTTTGCAAATTTTTTTCTCTGTAAGCTCTGTTTTATTACAAAAAAAATAAGCTTTCATTCAACAAAATCGATGGACTAATACAAAAGTTATAAGCATTCAAGTAAATATATCCATTTAATACTTTGTAACGACAGCCTGTCTCCATACTGGCAGAGTGTATATGCGTCTATGTGTTTAGGTGTTTTGTGTCCAGGTCCGGGCCTTAGCCGCAATGTTGCCATTAACATAAAATTAACATAATAAAATAACATTGACAACATTATACCGATAGTGAACACAACGTTGCAGCGGAAATAATATGTTGCGCTTGGCATCATGCTGGTATAATAAATAAAATGTCACCATGCTGCTAACAACTTAGCAACATTGATGAATGCCATGTACTTATGTGTTTGTTTTGTGCTGTATTATGTATGCGGATGTGTATGTGTGCAAGGCTATGAGCGTGTGAATGCATCAGTGTGAGCGGTCAAGGCACGAACCGAATGTATCTGTGTAAGTGTTCGTTTTGTGGAGCGGTAATTGAGTGAGTGCCTGATTGTATAGATGGAAAATACGGGAAAGCCGAAGAGAAAGTTTGGCATGTGATAGTAAAAATTTTCCGTTTCTGGATAACGTTCTTTGCCACCGCGGTGGCTATAAAAGGGCATCAAGCTAGGCAACGGGCAAACGTTTTCTTGTAACCGTGCCCAGTGCAAGTGAAGTGAAGTGTGAAAAAAAAAAAACTAAAAAAGTGTCAAGCGCCAAGTTAGTAAGACCTTTTTAAAAGGTTTAAAAGTTTTTAGTGCGCGTGATTTTAAAACGGTAAGAAATCTTCCCGAAAAGTTTCAGTGCTTCAAGGACTACACGCGCCCTAATCCGGCAGTTTATTTGGATCCCGCCATCAAAATTTATGGTACCAGGTAAGTGTAACTTTTTGTGTTTCACCTCCCTCTGAATCTGGCATGACCACTGGGAAGTTGGCTTCTATATAGCCAAGTTTCCAAGCAAGCCGAAAGTAAACTTGCATGCATAGCTCTACATCCCCATATATATGTATATAAGCATGTAGGTGAGGAAATAAAGCAGGCAAACAAGTAGGCATACGTTGGTAGAAAGGCATAACTTTCTTAAATAATTTTTTTTTTTTCTATGTAAATAATAAGTTTTTTCCTTTTTTTTGGCAGATCGCTTCAAATTGGCGGAAATTGCGCACTGGGCACTAGCATCGAAGCAAAGGTGGCTAAAACCCGGATTTGTTGGCGCAAAAAGACCCAAATTGGTGGCGATCAACACAACAAACAACAACAGCCTCAACAACATTTCAGCGTACCACAGCAACAACCACGACAACGCTTTGAATTGCCAGCGTATATCATTTTTATGCGGACGCAAACCGCCCCAACAACACTCCTTACTGCCAACAAAGCGGCCTCAACAACCACAATAATTACAACAAATTTTGGTCACACGGCAACTGCACAGTATCTTCAGCAGCCACACATAGAACGAGATAAATGGTAAAATATTTTTGATTGGTAGCAACGAAACGTCATCAGACACATGCACATATACAGCGGTTCAATCAAACGACAGCAGAAAACACAAGGATCTGTTAATATCAAGAATACAATTTTTCACCGGCGCATCGGACCGCAACAACAACAGCCACGGCACCGCGTACAACAAAATCTTTGGGGAACAACAAACGACACCAAATGGTCAAAACTGGCAACATTGAAGGCGGCAGCGGCAACCATCAATAAGAACAACGACACCAGGATTTCCTAATACATATGTGTTTTTTATATTTTGTTATTTTTAACTAATAGATTTTTTTTAATGCCTGTGAGGCTAGTAGGATTACACGCTCATACACAGAAATCTCATAGGAACGTGGGGGGCAAAAGACGAAAGTTAGGTTTTGTTTGAGACATTTTTCTTTTACTTCTTTCTTTTTGCTCTTGGCATGAAAAATTTTTCGAAACTCGCGTTAGTTTCAATTCCTTGGTTTTTGCACATTTTTCTCAACGTTTTGTTCGTCTTTTCGTTAATTTCTCTTCACACATAATCCTTACCATCTTTTTGGTACATCACTTTTCAACTGACAGTAGCCACTAAGTGCAAATTGCGCAGTTTCGAAAGGTTTTCTTTTGTTCCACGTTACTTTTTTTTGTGAAAATATTTAAAAGTATTTATAGTTTTGGCGCTTGGGACCTTAGCCAATATACCCCCTTCCCAAATTTCGGCACTGGCCCGAAAATTACCTTGCATTATCCCTGGGGTCATATAATGTGAAAGGCCTTCTCGAGGCTTTTCTCCGCGGTACTGGGAACTTCACGCCACAATAGCTCGGACAGGAGCAGCTTTATACATTTTCTTTAACGTTTTTTTTTTAATTTTTTCACCACTGAAAAAAAAAAATCGACCAAAATTTCATTGCCACGTTTTTGCTTAATCGCCATGATCATTTTCACACTTCACATTTAATGAGCAGAACTAACTCAATGTCCAAGATCACAAGCGAATGATCTGGCTGAGTATTGAGAAACAAGTAGTGTGCCAGATAAATGTATGTGCATTGAGCATATATGCGTTGAGTGTTTTTCTCTTTACAGCTCGCGGACTCAACTTCATGCAGGCGCCTCCAACGGAGTGAGTAACACGGTGAGTGACAATATTGTACATTTGGGGAAATAGATATGCACGTATGAATGTTTGTACATATATTTCCAGTCAATTCCTAGTCTTGCAAAATTAGAAGAGGAATTGGTGATGATAAAAGAAATCAGAATAATATATGTGCATGCATGAAAACTTCACAAACATACATTTGCACCTACATACTTTTTCTTTTCCTTTGATGACCTACTTCTGCTTTGTAGAAAATTTATTTCGGATTTGTTTTGATTATTGAGATAGGTCAGGAAATAGGGTTTCACCTTTTTCGCGTTTTTATGTTTTTTTTTGGCTTGCCGACCGTACGAGCGTTTGAATATCTGCATATCTAGGATTTCGAATTGACCCCTAGTAGCAGCTGTATATTAGGGTGGGTCAGAAACCAAGTGGGATTGTACTTATAGGATTTCATATCTGCTTCTATAGCTAAATTATAATTGAAATTGAACTTGAATTACTTCTAGTTGTAAGTTAACTTAGACTAAGTTTTTGGATTATTTGTAAATTTTTTTATTTAAGCCAATCGATAGTAAGGATAGGGGCATTAGTATTAGGGAGAATTACTGAAAAATTAAACCTAGGCTATTTAAATTTTCTTGGAGTCATAGTTTATCTATACATTTTTCTTTTCGTTATCTGTACTGATTGTCTTAAACATAGCTGAGTAGAGGTTCGGAAATATCTGAATTGGTAATAAATTATAAGGAATGTATGGATGAAAACATAGGGTTTTCAATAATGCAGGGCTAAAGTTTTAGGTTTGGTGTTGGTGCTGCGCTTGCGCGTGGCAAGGTTAGGCGAAGGTGAGTAATAGGGAAAAATGACTTATTGACGGACGGACCGACTTATGTTAGGTTTGGGGGAACTGTAAGGAAGTAGGAGTCAACACAGTGCCCACGGTGCGGTGCAAGTTGCACTGCAGAGGGGGGTAGACTCCACCTGACAGGAGAGTCCTTCAACTTTTCCCCCTCTTAACTGTGCCCCTCACGTATGTTTCTATATTTTTCATCTTTCCCTTCTTTTTCTCATCATGCAGGTATGAACCCCTATTTTGTTCATGTGGCTGCGGGTGAGGACGGTGGTGAAATGCCCCGCCCAAGACGACGAGCTAGCCTGGGACCGCAAGCATACCTACTTGCCGCCGCCCCTCGCCACCCAAACAGTCAGCCACGTAACAATGGCGCCCAACGATTATAGCCCGATCAGTTTTTATTTTTTTTATTTTTGTTTTCAAATCACTTTCAAAATGGTATCTCCTTTCCTTTTCCAATCTCCCTTAACCTTTAAAGTTCCGTTTGTATTTCTTATTTAGCCTTATTGGTTTACAAAATTTTCATTCAGTTTCCTTTTATTTGTTTTATTTCTCAACGCAATAGCAAAAAAAAAGACCTTGTAATCCTTGGCAAATTTGCTTCTAGTTACAAAAAGTTTTTTTAGTTTTCCTTTTGCCTTAAGTCCACAACGTAATATCCAAATAACGTTCTTGTTTTTTGTGCTTACCATTTTTCTGTTATATTACTACTCTTTTTTGTTTACCCTTCGTTAATTGTAACGCTTTCTCTCTCCAATTTTTTTCTTGAAATCGCAACCCTAGTTTCCTTCTCCCGACTGAGGACAGGGACCGTCATGATGGCAACGTCGTTTGGGTCCGCCTGGCTGATAAGTGTCATCATGACGAAAGGATAGGGGGATAAGCTGAGTAACCATGTCAGGGTTCCTTTGCTGAACTTCGACAGTTTGGCAAAGTGGTATCTGGCATGGCAGCCAGCTAGCAGACGGACGTTAGTCGTGCAGATCGTGGCGAGCTGCTGAAGCTGCCTTACCTGTGATCCCGCATGACCGGTAAGTGAGGCTTGCAGACGTCGCCACGATAGATAGGAGTAGGGGGTGTGGCAGCCACACCTGGAAACTAGTTGATAGGTATGATGTGCCACACTTCCACGGACAGCAAGACGACTGACTAGACACATTATAGAGACGGACCTCATCGCCTTCACCGAACCTTCGCCAAGGCAGCACCAGAATCACCAAAGCAAACATAAATTTTCCGTTTTTTTTTTATTCACAGATGTTAATTTTGCACATTGGGTGTTAGGAAGTTTTTTTATTTCGACATTATTAGTATTTTGAAATATCCTAAAGTGCAACCATATTGTTTGAATGGTACTTTTGTTTTAGTACTTTCTTACCTACTATTAATTTTTTTTGATACTTTTTTCTCATTTTTTGTTTTCATCACTCATACAACTTGAATTGGAATTCTGTTTTACATACATATACATATATTCACGCAAACATATAAGAATCTAATTTTTGTTCTAATCATTTTAATACTTTATTTATTTTTTTGTTGTTACATATATTGATATAAGCTTCATTTCCTTATTATTTTTTTAATATTTTTTTTTTTTTTCAAAAAAAAAACCGATCTGATTTTATCAATATTTTTTTTTTTGATATTTTAGTTATTATTACCTTTTTTATAACATACTCAACCATAGTGTTTGGATTCAGCTTATCACTTTTCTAAGTTATTTTGAAAACTTGTATTTTTCTTTGGTCGAATAGAGCAGTGGAAGCAATACCTGTTTTCCCTTAATCTGTGAGTTTAGGATCACTTTCCTTGTATGTTATTGGGTTTGGGTAAATTTTAATAAGTTTTTTTTACTAGGCATTTAAGACATAGCAGTATACTTTTCTTTATACACACATACATAATTTGAATTCTCCCTTATATACACACATACTCACGAACATACGAACGAAATTGCTTTTATATATATTAAGTTTTTATATTGTTTTTTTATATTACTTAATATCGTACATATTTATACTTATATTTTTTTTTTGGGTTTTCCTAATTCCCTCTCATTTTGAGTTACATTTATTTTTATCCTTCTTGGTTCGATTAGTTTTCCTTAAGATAAACTATTTATTTCTGATAGCATCTCCTTTTTTTTGTTTTTCTCAAATTGCGGTTGAGTTTTACATTGGTCGGAATTTGGGGACCTTGTCCTTACGGTGTCTGGCTCTATCGCCGTAATCTTCTTGCGCGTCTTATTGCCGTTTTGTTTTGGTTTTCTCAGGCAGTGAATGTCTGAGAACGAGGAACGCGAAAACAGAGTTGTTGGGGGATTGGGGATCTTAGGCGCCTAACTAGGAGCCGTGCGCGAACCTTAGAAAACCAGATCGCTGGTTCCGTGTTCAATCAAATCGATACTGGTATTCCCAGGGCTGTTGACTTTGTGCCTACAGATTACTTCAATAGGTGCGCGTCGCGGATTTTCGGATCGTTTGGTCCTGAACGTCCAATTAGGGTCTCTTTCGCGAAAGGAGTGTCTTTTAACGAGACAGGGGACAGTTTGAACTTCTCGCAGAAAATCGATTTGGTGTGCCAAATGTCCGATAGCGAGAACGTGGGTGCACAGGGGGCGATGTTCATTCGCGAAACGCACCAGCAATGGTTCACGGCGGCCTAAATGCTCCTCGTACCGACGCCAGTGAGCACGCAACCAATGTTGAACAGCTGAGCCGCATGATGGCGATGATGGCGCAACAACAAGATTTGGTGGTGCAAATGGCGGGTGAAGAGCGGAGCATCAAGACCAACGTCGATCATCTTGGTGGTCGCGTGGCAGAGATGGAGGCATCCAGTCACGCAGTGGGACATCGGTCCGCTGCGGCATCCACGCCAGAGCCTCACAACCGTAGGGGGGAAACTACTGCTCGTGACGGTACGCCGAATACCAATCGACTGCCGAGCGAGACGGTGGTAACCCTCCCAGGTGGAAAAAACTAGACTTAGAAAAGTGGCATATCAAATTCGATGGGACCAATAAAGGCATAAGCGTTGAAAGCTTCATATTTCGGGTAGAGAGGATGCGCGAACAGAATAATATTTCCTTCTTCCAGCTTTTCACGGACTTTCATTGTCTGGTTTCCGGCGGTGCCTTGAAGTGGTATTGGCAGGTCCTTGAAGACCATGCGGAGGAGCCTAACTTTGGCTGCTTTGAGCTAAAGTCCTAGCTGCTGAGCCACTTCAAAACTGCCGAGTCCGACTATGAAATCATCCGTGAAATCATGGAGAGGAAACAGCTGCCCGCGGCCGAAGTCCATAACATGATGTTCCGTTTGCGGAAGAGAATCCCTGAGAGGGAATTGGTTGGCATAATTTGGGGAAATCTTAAACCGTACCTGGCCAACTTGACCTTCGCCATAAAAATGGACGCGTTGGCGGAGCTCAAGTCGGAATGCAATAGAGCCGAAAAACTCATAAAAGAAAATAAGACCAGGTCTAAAGTAGTCAGTGAGGTAGGCTTCGAGCTTCCAGAACTGTTAGAGGAAGCAAAAATAGAAGAATATAATGGGAAACCTCAACACCAATTCCGACACCAATCTCAACATCAATCCCAACCTCAACATCAACACCCAACCACATCCCATCCCAATAGTGTTCGTCCTTCTGTCAATACGTCCGCGTCCAAGTCCACCGTCAATTCCTTTTGTGCTTCTCCCTTCCACTTAATGTTGTGTTTTTCGTGTAGTATGCCGGTGGATCACTTTGTGAAAAACCCGGCAGAAGCACAAAAACCAAATAAATGTTCGTCCTCGTTCCACAATATGGTATGCTTTGCATGTGGGAGTGATTCGTCCTTTTGTGTATTCAAATCCAAATCGGGAAACCCGAAACTGGCGGAGTTGACCGGGGACTCCAGCCAGGAGACACGCAACCCGGCAACCCATCAGTAACGATTATGAGGAAGGAAAAGAAGGATAATGTAATTAGAGTAGGGGGCAGGGTGACCGGAAGGCAGGAAATGAAGAGCTTACACCAACCAAAATTAGAATATGAAGAAGCTAGGCGAAGAATATTTTGTGAGTCGATGAACAAGGACAGGAAGGAGAAGAGAGATTTCAAGAAAATAGAAAAGATGAGGGAGAAAAGGAAATTTTGCAAGAGACTAAAGAATAAAATTGTTTCAACTATAGTCACCGTGAAAGGTGATAACAGGTTTTTTGCTAAAACTAATATAGGAGGTCACGAGGTCCTGGCTCTCTTGGACTCAGGGGCGAGTGCCAGCTGCTTAGGCAAAGACTCAGCTGCACTCCTTCGGGGAAAGGAGGCATTGATTGTGCCAATCAGGGGCCAAAATATCCGGACCGCGAACGGGGAGGAAACCGCCGTGGTAGGGGTCATATAGTTACCAGTTGAGTGGGATAATACGACCAGGGAATTAGAATTTTTGATAGTTCCTGATCTGCAACAGGAAGTATATTTTGGGATAGATTTTTGGCAGGCTTTCGGTATGAGTGTTGTGAGTAAGGGTGTGAGTGGTAGTGTGAATGGTGCCAGTATGGCGGAGCTCGTGCCCGCCGAGGATGACTTGTCTTTCGACGCTGTACAGCACGTTTTAACGTTGGAGCAAAATAATAGGTTGGAGCGTGTAAAAGCCCAATTCCCGTCCTTCGAGGTATTAGGGTTAGGACAAACAGATAAGGAGGAACACGTCATCGAGGTGGTTGACGAGAATCTGCCAGTAAAGCAGCGCCATTTCCCGATTTCACCAGCTATTCAAAAACTCATATATGCAGAGTTAGATTGAATGTTGGACATGGGAGTCATCGAGGAGTCCAACAGCAGCTGGATTTCGCCGGTATCGCTGGTAATAAAAGGGACGAAAAATCGCTTGTGCCTTGACGCTCGCAAAGTCAACGAACGAACAA
Source organism: Eurosta solidaginis (assembly GCF_040869045.1). Classification (NCBI taxonomy): domain Eukaryota; kingdom Metazoa; phylum Arthropoda; class Insecta; order Diptera; family Tephritidae; genus Eurosta; species Eurosta solidaginis. Next base: position 98,610,992 of record NC_090324.1, read on the forward strand.
TTAAGGATGCCTACCCCTTACCCCACATTGATGGAATCCTCAGCCGACTACAAAATACACGATTTATTTCCGCGATAGATTTGAAGGACGCTTTCTGGCAGATTCCTCTGGAGAAGAAGTCAAGAGAAAAGACTCCTTTCACTGTCCCTGGCCGACCCCTATACCATTTCACGGTCATGCCTTCCGGGTTGTGCAATGCAGCACAACGAATGTGTCGTCCCATGGACAAGGTCATTCCAGCCGCTTTACGTGAATGTGTTTTTGTTTATCTTTACGATTTGTTAGTTTGTTCTGTATATTTCGAGTCCCATACGTGTTTATTGGAAAAGGTCGCTCGGTGTCTTCGCGGGGCTAAGTTAACAATTAACGTAGAAAAAAGCAAGTTTTGTTTTAAAGAAGTTCGCTATTTAGGATACATAGTCGGGGATGGTTGTATCAGAACGGACGCCAACAAAGTGGTAGCTGTGAGGGACTTTCCAGTTCCGAAAACCCCGAAGCAACTACGACGGTTCCTGGGTATATCGGGCTGGTACCGACTTTTCATACTATGCGACTATTGCAGCACGACTGCCTCAAGAAAGAAAAAATTAAGAAATTCTCTATGACTGACGAAGCGATAAAATCTTTTAAAATTCTAAAGCAAAGGTTGATTTCGGCACCGGTGCTTACGCACCCGGATTTCAATCGAAAGTTTTACATACAATGCGATGCATCGACAGACGGAGTGGGAGGGGTTTTGTTTCAGTTGGACGATGACCAGAACGAAAGACCTATTGCCTACGTTTCGGCAAAATTAAATAAGGCGCAGAAAAATTACAGCATTACGGAACTTGAATGCTACGCCGCCATCGTAAGTGTCAAGAGATTCCGACCTTACGTTCACCATCATAACTGATCATGTCAGCCTCAAATGGCTCATGAATCAGAAAGACCTTTCTGGGAGGTTGGCAAGGTGGAGTTTGAAGCTCCAGGGTTATAATTTCGATATCCAACATCGAAAAGGTGCGCAAAACGTGGTTCCCGACACACTCTCACGAATGCACATGGACGAAATACTGACGAACGACAGAGCCATAGACGTGTGTCTCGAGTCACCGTGCTTCGAGTCGGAGGAGTATACGGAGTTGAAAAAGACGGTGACCGAGAACAAAGATAAGTTGCCAGACTTATGCATATCGGACGGATACGTCTATAAACGGACGCAATTCGACAGAGGGGACGATCTTCTAGCGGACCAGACCTGGAAGCCCTGGGTTCCGTCGGAACTGCGACCAGGGCTGGTAGAGTCGTCTCACAGCTCACCGTCTGCTGAGCATGGCGGTATACACGAAACGCTATCTCGACTACGTCAGAAATATTACTGGCCAAGAATGGTCACAGATGTATGCGCCCATATAAAAGATTTCGAAACTTGCAAAGCAAATAAGACACAAAATGTTTTCAAACAACCGATGATGGGTAAACAAAAGCTCACAGAGCGACCTTTCCAGCGTCTTTTTATTGATTTTATGGGCCCCTATCCTCGTTCTAGTGATGGTAATGTGTATGTCTTTGTATGTTTAGATCATTTTTCAAAGTTCGTGTTCTTAAAACCAATGAAAAGGGCAACTTCAGCTGAGGTAGTCAAGTTTTTGGAAAAGGACGTTTTTCATGTTTTTGGCGTGCCCGAAAACGTACATTCGAACAACGGAAAGCAGTTTTTTTCTGAGTTGTTAGGTAACTTTTTAGAAAAATATGGCACAAAACATGTAAAAACAGCCTTTTATTCACCTCAGGGTAACGCTGCAGAGAGGGTAAACCGATCTGTCCTACAGATCATTAGATCATTTATAAAAGAGAATCAGAAAAACTGGGACAGGTGCGACAGTGATGCCGAATTTGCACTCCGCAGCGTTACACATGCTGCAATCAACATGTCGCCATATTTTGCCACTTTCGGTATGCCTATGATACAGCATGCTGCATCATACGAGCTATACCGAAAGCTGGCGGCGGTTAAGGATGTTGATTGTGAAATAGAAGCATCCAGCGATAGAATTCAGCTCATCAGAGACAAAATCATGAAAGAACTGAAGTTGGCCCATGACAGGAGTAAAAAGATATATGACACTAGAAGTAGAGATGTAAAGTTTCAGATTGGACAAGTGGTATATCGCCGAAACTTCAAACAAAGCTCCCAAGTTGATAATTACAACGCTAAATTAACACCAAAACAAGTCAAATGTATTGTTTTAAACGTTATAGGCAATTCTATGTATGAGCTTGGCGATATTAGTGGGAAAAAGATCGGCGTATACCACGCTAAAGACATTTTTGCTAAATAGTTTAATGTTTTTTGTAGTGCCAGTACTTTTGTCCTATGTTATTTATTTATTTATCGACGTATTCTATTTATTTATTTATTGACGTATTGGATTTATTAATTTATTGACGTATGTGATTATATTATTAAATTATTTTGATTTATTTTTTTTTTGACCTTTTTATTTATGTGATTATTTTTGCATTTATTTATTTTTTTATTTATTTATTTATTTTACCTACTTAACTATTTGATCTGTGATCTTTTTTTATACATTCCTTTTTGCCATCTGTGATATTTTATTTTATAAATTTTTTTTTATAATTGTACTGCTAACGGTAATTTTTTATTTTTTTATTTTTTTTAATTTTTTTATCTGTGATATTTTATTTACTATTAGATATGTAGAGTAGTATCTGTAATATAGGTTTAAGTATTAGCATTAGCCCAGTGATTTTGGTTGTAAGTAAACAGAACAAAAGTTTAAAGGCGTAAAAAAAATAGGCCCGGCATTGAGTCGTGGGTCGAGGCCACACGTTGGACGCGGGAAATAATACTTAGCAGGCTGCGTTTGAATTCTTTACGCCCACGCTCCATAGTGCAGGCACCATCGGCGGCTGCGAGCCTGTAACGACAGCCTGTCTCCATACTGGCTTAAATGAGTGGCAGAGTGTATATGCGTCTATGTGTTTAGGTGTTTTGTGTCCAGGTCCGTGCCTTAGCCGCAATGTTGCCATTAACATAATACTAACATAATAAAATTAACATTGACAACATTATACCGATAGTGAACACAACGTTGCAGCGGAAATAAGATGTTGCGCTTGGCATCATGCTGGTATAATAAATAAAATGTCACCATGCTGCTAACAACTTAGCAACATTGATGAATGCCATGTACCTATGTGTTTGTTTTGTGCTGTATTATGTATGTGGATGTGTATTTGTGTAAGGCTATGAGCGTGTGAATGCACCAGTGTGAGCGGTCAAGGCACGTACCGAATGTATCTGTGTAGGTGTTCGTTTTGTGGAGCGGTAAGCGTGTGAGTGTATGAGTGCCTGATTGTATAGATGGAAAATACGGGAAAGCCGAAAAGAAAGTTTGGCATGTGATAGTAAAAATTTTCCGTTTCTGGATAACGTTCTTTGCCACGGCGGTGGCTATAAAAGGGCATCAAGCTAAGCAACGCGCAAACGTTTTCTTGTAACCGTGCCCAGTGCAAGTGAAGTGAAGTTTGAAAAAAAAAAACTAAAAAGTGTGAAGCGCCAAGTTAGTAAGACCTTTTTTAAAAGGTTTAAAAGTTTTTAGTGCGCGTGATTTTAAAACGGTAAGAAATCTCTGCGAAAAGTTTCAGCGCTTCAAGGACTACACGCGCCCTAATCCGGCAGTTTATTTGGATCCCGCCATCAAAATTTATGGTACCAGGTAAGTGCAGCTTTTTGTGTTTCACCTCCCTCTCAAAATCTGGCATGCCCACTGGGAAGTTGGCTTCTATATAGCCAAGTTTCCAAGCAAGCCGAAAGTAAACTTGCATGCATAGCTCTACATCCACATATATATGTATATAAGCATGTAGGTGAGGAAACGAAGCAGGCAAACAAGTAGGCATACGTTGGTAGAAAGGCATAAGTTTCTTAAATAATTTTTTTTTCTATGTAAATAATAAGTTTTTTCCTTTTTTTTGGCAGATCGCTTCAAATTGGCGGAAATTGCGCACTGGGCACTAGCATCGAAACAAAGGTGGCTAAAACCCGGATTTGTTGGCGCAAAAAGACCCAAATTGGTGGCGATCAGCACAACAAACAACAACAGCCTCAACAATATTTTTCACTTTATTCAGCGTACCACAGCAACAACCACGACAACACTTTGAATTGCCAGCGTACATCATTTTTATGCGGACGCAAACCGCCCCAACAACACTCCTTACTGCCAACAATGCGGCCTCAACAACCACAATAATTACAACAAATTTTGGTCACACGGCAACTGCACAGTATCTTCAGCAGCCACACATAGAACGAGATAAATGGTAAAATATTTTTGATTGGTAGCAACGAAACGTCATCAGACACATGCACATATACAGCAGTTCAATCAAACGACAGCAGAAAACACAAGGATCTGTTAATATCAAGAATACAATTTTTCACCGGCGCATCGGACCGCAACAATAACAGCCACGGCACCGCGTACAACAAAATCTTTGGGGAACAACAAACGACACCAAATGGTCAAAACTGGCAACATTGAAGGCGGCAGCGGCAACCATCAATAAGAACAACGACACCAGGATTTCCTAAATACATATGTGTTTTTTATATTTTGTTATTTTTAACTAATAGATTTTTTTTAATGCCTGTGAGGCTAGTAGGATTACACGCTCATACACAGAAATCTCATAGGAAAGTGGGGGGCAAAAAACGAAAGTTAGGTTTTGTTTGAGACATTTTTCTTTTACTTCTTTCTTTTTGCTCTTGGCATGAAAAACTTTTCGAAACTCGCGTTAGTTTCAATTCCTTGGTTTTTGCACATTTTTCTCAACGTTTCGTTCGTCTTTTCGTTAATTTCTCTTCACACATAATCCTTACCATCTTTTTGGTACATCACTTTTCAACTGACAGTAGCCACTAAGTGCAAATTGCGCAGTTTCGAAAGGTTTTCTTTTGCTTCCACGTTACTTTTTTTTGTGAAAATATTTAAAAGTATTCATAGTTTTGGTGCTTGGAACCTTAGCCAATACACCCCCTTCCCAAATTTCGGCACTGGCCCGAAAATTACCTTGCATTATCCCTGGGGTCATATAATGTGAATGGCCTTCTCGAGGCTTTTCTCCGCGGTACTGGGAACTTCACTCCAAAATAGCTCGGACAGGAGCAGCTTTATACATTTTCTTTTACGTTTTTTTTAAATTTTTTCACCACTGAAAAAAAAAATCGACCCAAATTTCATTGCCACGTTTTTGCTTAATCGCCATGATCATTTTCACACTTCACATTTAATGAGCAGAACTAACTCAATGTCCAAGATCACAAGCGAATGATCTGGCTGAGTATTGAGAAACAAGTAGTGTGCCAGATAAATGTATGTGCATTGAGCATATATGCGTTGAGTGTTTTTCTCTTTACAGCTCGCGGACTCAACTTCATGCAGGCGCCTCCAACGGAGTGAGTAACACGGTGAGTGACAATATTGTACATTTGGGGAAATAGATATGCACGTATGAATGTTTGTACATATATTTCCAGTCAATTCCTAGTCTTGCAAAATTAGAAGAGGAATTGGTGATGATAAAAGAAATCAGAATAATATATGTGCATGCATGAAAACTTCACATACATTTGCACCTACATACTTTTTCTTTTCCTTTGATGACCTACTTCTGCTTTGTAGAAAAATTATTTCGGATTTGTTTTGATTATTGAGATAGCTCAGGAAATAGGGTTTCACCTTTTTCGCGTTTTTATGTTTTTTTTTTTGGCTTGCCGACCTTACGAGCGTTTGAATATCTGCATATCTAGGCTTTCGAATTGACCCCTAGTAGCAGCTGTATATTAGGGTGGGTCAGAAACCAAGTGGGATTTGTACTTTTAAGCAATTATAGGATTTCATATCTGCTTCTATAGCTAAATTATAATTGAAATTGAACTTGAATTACTTCTAGTTATAAGTTAACTTAGACTAAGTTTTTGGATTCTTTGTAAATTTTTTTATTTAAACCAATCGATAGTAAGGATAGGGGCATTAGTATTAGGGAGAATTACTGAAAAATTAAACCTAGGCTATTTAAATTTTCTTGGAGTCATAGTTTATCTATACATTTTTCTTTTCGTTATCTGTACTGATTGTCTTAAACATAGCTGAGTAGAGGTTCGGAAATATCTGAATTGTTAATAAATTGTAAGGAATGTATGGATGAAAACATAGGGTTTTCAGTAATGCAGGGCTTAAGTTTTAGGTTTGGTGTTGGTGCTGCGCTTGCGCGTGGCAAGGTTGGGCGAAGGTGAGTAATAGGGAAAAATGATTTATTGACGGACGGACCGACTTATGTCAGGTTTGGGGGCACTGTAAGGAAGTAGGAGTCAGCACAGTGCCCACGGTGCGGTGCAAGTTGCACTGCAGAGGGAGGGTAGACTCCACCTGACAGGACGGGCCTTCATCTTTTCCCCCGCTTAACTGTGCCCCTCACGTATGTTTCTATATTTTTCAGCTTTCCCTTCTTTTTCTCATCATGTAGGTATGAACCCCTATTTTGTTCATGTGGCTGCGGGTGAGGACGGTGGTGAAATGTCCCGCCCAAGACGACGAGCTAGCCTAGGCCCGCAAGCATACCTGCTTGCCACCGCCCCTCGCCTCCTAAACAGTCAGCCACGTAACAACTTAGTTTACTGCTACATATGTGTTAGTATTCGTATATCCGTATGTCGTTTTCTCAAACCCAGGTACATTTCAAGCAAGAGAATATTTTTAAGGCAGGTATTGTTTTCTTTGTAGAACTAAGGAATCTTTTTGTCTAAGTAGGCTTGAATTTTTATTTCATCTAAGCATAAATAATAGTACAAGCACCTTGTTCCTTCATAATATCTGCAAGGCTCACTGGATTTGCTTACAAATATAATATGAATAAAAGGGCGCGAGAATTTGAGTGTTCAAATGATCGAGATATGTTCTGTTTCATCTGCGGTCAATTTATCGTTAAAAGGATGCGACGTATGTTTTCAAATCTTTTGAAAGTTACATACTATAAGTATTTTGGATTTGAGCCTAAAAACAATGAAAAACCATGGACACCGGATACTGTGTGCACCACATGTCGAGTCGAATTGATTTTTTCGGAAACCGGAACAAAAGGTGCGTTGTAAAAATTTGGAATTTGCTCCCTTTTAATGCATAGCTGACTATTTTCTGAAACTATCAATTTAGGCGACATATGAAATTTATTACACCAATGAAGTGGAGGGAACCAACTTACCATTCAACGGACTGCTATATTTGTACTACAAAAGTACTTGGGGTTGGAAAGCCAAGAAAAGTAACCTATGCGAGCTTATCTACAGTGTCATTACCAGAACTAAATTCAACGGAAGCTACATTGCCAGAATCCAATTTAACTTTAGTTACGGCTCCAGTTTCATTGTCAACAGCAGTATCTGATTACGCGGCATTATGTTGTACTGGATTTCAAACGGAAAACGAAAGAAACTCTTTGTCACAAGCACAACTCAATGATTGGATAAGGGATTTGGAATTGTCAAAGGAAAAGGCCGAACTACACGCCTCTCGTATAAAACAATTTAAATTTGTTTCATCCGATGATAAGGTAGCATATTATAGAACTCGTCGCGAACAATTTTCCAAGTACTACACGAAGAAGACAGTGTTTGTTACTACAAACACATTGCTGGTCTATTCAAACAGTTTGGTGAACCATATGATTCAAAAGAGTGGCCATTGTTCATAAACGGCAATAAATTAAGTTTAAAGGCCGTATTATTGCATATTGGCAACCAAAGGCCATCTATCCCGATCGCGCATGCAGTAAATACGAAGGAAATGTATATGTACATAATGCAAAAATTGCGAAGAACATGATAGGAAAATATGTACCGATCTTAAAGTCGTTGGAATGCTATGTGGTATATAAAGTGGATACACAAAATATTGTTGCTTTCTATGCAAATGGGATAACCGAGCTCGTCAAGACCACTACATCATAAAGGATTGGCCAGAACGAATCCATTTTCAAGTTGGGGTGGATAACATAAAATACTCCCCACTTATAAAGAAGAAGAAAATAATTCTACCTCCGCTCCTCATCAAGCTCGGCCTTATCAAAAACTTTGTCAAGTCTTTGGACAAAGAAGGCGAAGCTTTCATCATTTGAAGACAACCTTTCCAGAGATTTCAGAAGCAAAAATAAAGGAAGGGAGTTTTTTATGGGACCGCAAATAAGGAAAATGATGACCTATAACCAAGAACTATTGTCACCAGTGGAGGCAGCAGCGTGGGATTCTTTTGAAAAGGTCGTTACTTCTTTTTTAGGCAAAAACAAAAACACAAATCAAAAACTATGCGGAAATGGGTAAATAAAAAAACATATTTAAGACCGTTTTCTCAGTTAACTTTAAAACCTATCTGCCCGATATAGAAAAAATTTGTATGAAAATTTTTAAATTTACATGAGAATATATAGCTCTAAATCTGAATTCATCGTCCAGTTCCGAACAAACAAGAACGAGGAAAATGTAAACAAAAAATTTGTTCTGAATTGAAAGATAAATCCAGCCTAAGAAAATTATATACTAATGTGTCACTTATATATTTTTCTAATTTACTTTCTTATTTTCTTTCAGGAGTAAATATGTCTTTAAAAATTCATTTTCTACACTCCCATTTAAATTTTTTCCCGCAAAATCTTGGCTACGAAAGTGACGAGCATGACGAAAGGTTTAACCCGCAAATGAAAATGATTGAAAGTCGGTATCAAGGATTCTGGGATGTCGCAATAATGGGTGACTACTGTTGGTTTTTCATAAGAGAAACCGATCCTAATCTAAATAAGCGTCAAAACAAGACACATAATTTTTTCAATTATAAAATAAGATCATAGAGTTTAGACAGAATCATATGTACATATGTTTATTTGTAGGGTACTTAAGTTTTACTATATGGATATATTTATTTGAATGAACTTTTGCATTAGTTCATCGATTTTGTTGAATGAAAGCTTATTTTTTTTGTAATAAACCAGAGCTTAGACAGAAAAAAATCTGCAAAAAAATAAAAAGTTTTCGAGATCCTTCCTCGCAAAATACAAATTTTTTTATATTTTTACAAAAAAATTGAAAAAATCCGTAATGATTTTCCGTTATCTTTGAACCTACATGACCTAGCAAAAAATGTTGTATGCACAGTGTATAGCAAATTTTATTGCCTTTTAAAAGCTTTAAACCGTTTTGGAATTGCTCTTGAGATATATATGATTAAGTGGACCCAATTTTTTTTTTTTTTTAAACGGTTATTTGTAAATATCTCAAAAACGTTACCATAGAATTAAAAGTAACCTTGATTTTCGGAATCGCGGGGTGATTTTACATAGTAATTTCATAATGGCGTCTCTGTTGAATTTGGGCTGTAAACCAGAGTTATTTGAGTTCCGGTTTATGACTTTTGGCTTATGTAACGCCGCTCAAACGTTTCAGTGGTTCATGCATGAGGTTCTTCTAGGGTTAGACTTTTGTTTCCCTTATATCGACGATGTTTTAATTGCTTCTGAATCCTCTGAGCAACACTTATTACATCTTGAGCAATTATTTAATCGCCTTCAGTCTAAGAGAATACGTTGCGAAATGTCATTTTGGACATGACAAAGTAACATTACTTGGCCACTTACGCCCCGATTCTAGTGTGGTAGCAACATTCTTCACCACGGTAACGAAATCATATGGCAACTTTTACACCCTTTTGGTATTCTACCTGCGAAAGTAGCCGGATAATTTTTACCCACAAAAGTAGGTGGTTACATCGAAACAACCACACAACAGCTGTTGTTCAGAAAAGGGCAAAACTGAAAAATAAAGAATTGTAAGCGCAAATAAGTAAAGATAATAGTAAACAAGTGTTGCCTCTTGCTATACATATTTGTTTACATTATGTACTTTCACAGAATAAATTACAATATACCTATGTAGAAACCTAACACGCATAATATTTATATACACATCGTCCCGTTTATTCGTTAACCTCGTATCTACAAGTGAGATATTTTCGGTAAAGCGAACACGGTTGCCACACCATGTTTTCATTTGGGACCAAAATTCATCGAAAAAAAGAACCAAATTTTTTTTTTATTTTATTAGTATAAAATAAAAAATTTTAGGATGTTTCTATATAAAATTTGACTAAACATAATGAAGACTTTCCTTTAATTCAAGCTGAACAAACAAATATATGGGCATGCAACCAAAAATGATACAATATTTTGACATAGGATAAGTCTATGTCTTCCACCAACCAAACGTTGTGAACCTAGTTTTGGTCACAAAGCTCTTGGTTCCAGCATTATGTTGTTGATTTCAATGAAATAAAATGTATGGTGCAGTTAGGTTTTAGTAAGAAACGGTGCAAAATTTGCGTTCTGGTGTTGCCGGACTATGTATGTGGAAAACTCAGTAAATCATAAATGTAACTAGGCAATTTTGTTAAAGCTATTTTCATAGATGCTTACCTTTTCTCTTAGCGTTTAAACTTAATATCAGAGCCTAGATTGAGTAAGTATGAGTTTTGATCCCAGGACTCAGGGATTCTGCTAGCACCTACGGGAACAATTTTATACAAAACATTTCTTCCGAAATCAAATCTCTTTTGCATTTGCTTCTTCTGTCTTCGAGTTAAAATATTTCTTGTGCGAATATACTTAGTTTTCAATTACCTTGCGTGGCTTAACACCACAATAGTCCTGAAATTCCTTGAACTCATTGAGCTGTGTGAGAAAGATTTAAATATCAAATTTCCAAACGAGAAGTAATGCATCGAATTTCTTTGTATAAGTTTTGAAAGTGTTAGGCTCACTACAGAGTGCACGCTATAAGCTATGCTAGGCGAGAAGCAATTTTGATTTTCCTGTATTTTACGTAGTGTTGTATAACCGATCGAAATATCTAGCCGTTATTAATATTATTATAAAACAAAAGTTTTTTTTTTTTTGATTAGTCGGTTATTTCATCAACAATTAACGACAATGTGTTTGCCAACACTTTTCTTTTAATGCCTGGCTTAATTATATCCTAGGTGAAATGTTATTGTTCTGGTATATTTTACTGACTGAGCAATTTTTTATGGTGAGAAGTAAATTCAAAATTATATGGGGGCTAACGAAAGTGTGGCGAATTTTTGGGCAATATTGTGAATTTTTACCTGAGTGAAAAAGAAAGAAAAGTACCAATCGTGGCTACTGCCTAAAAAGGACCAAAATTGAAGAAAAGGGACCAGCGGACCAAATGGGGTTGGAAGGGACCATTTTTGGTCCAAATGGACCAAAGTAGCAACCGTGAAAGCGAAGAAAACTACCATTCAAATTTCTCCACAGATACTGGTGAGTTTCTTGATGACGACAGCGTTACCTCTTGGGCCAGAATCGCGAATAAAGAACTGGTAACGATATTCGGTTACATAATGTTCTGGGAACTATTTTACTATTTTACTGAGGGCATTCAGCCAATTCCTGAGAAAGTAATTGTTGTAAAATGGTCGACTACATATATAAAAGATGCTAAGGCCATGCCAAGCAGTATTTACGTCAATAATCAAATCATGTATACACATATATAAGGCAGCCGAAAGAGATGTCACACACAGATGCATTTACTTATACGCCTATGTGTACTCGAGAGACTGTAAACTACAAACATTCACATCAATAATTCAATCATTATGTATCTACATAAACGAATAAATAATTGCGTCTACACATATGTACGTATACGAGCATCGGAGCGGCAATGCACAAACACATGCATATATCTTATCTGAGTTGTCACAAGAGAGGGCAATAATTTGTGCACGTAGTTGTGGCTGGCGATTTTGTAGCCGAAACTAACTAGTAACTTCTGGAAATAGATGAGCCTAGATATATGCAGCGTAAACTATAAAAGTGGCGCAAGCGAGTAAGAAGTAATTCAGTTTGATTTGAGTTGTCAAGCAGTTGCGATTAAGACGATATCTAGCGAGCAATAGCAGTATTATTTTGAATAGTAGTGTTTCATTGAGCTATCAATCAGCGTGGTTATTAAGCAAGCTATTCGTTGCACAGTTTGAGTGTTATTGTGAAGTACTTTAATAAAGGCCATTTTGCATTATTACAAATTGGAGTTATTTATTCAACAGTTTAGTGATTCGAACTAAGCAGAGGATTGCAAATAAGAGGATTTGCAAGCAAATTCGTTACAATTGGTGTCAGAAGAGGAATTGTTGAATAAATTCCAGAGGACAACAAGGACATGGCAAAGTTCAGTGAATTGAAGATCCAGCAACTAAAGAAGGAGTTGGAGAGCCGTGGATTGAATACAAGCGGCGTTAAACTCGAACTTCAGGCACGGCTATGAGAGGCAATGGAAGCAGAAGGAATTGATGTGGACGAGTATGTCTTTTATCCTGATGAGGACAAGACAACAGCAAAAATTGAAGAGAAAAATGAAACACCGCAGACAATGGCGAACACAGACCTAAACAAGATGTTGGCTGCAATATCGGCACAAATGTCCGAAATGTCATCACAAATATCTACCAACATGTCGTCACAATTGGCATCCCAACTGGAATCGCAAAAGACAGAAATAACATCTCAACTGTCATCACAGATGGAATCCCAAGAGACACGTATAACATCAAAGATGTCGTCTCAGCTGGAATCGCAGGAGAACCGTATAACAGCGAAGATTGAAGCACAAGAGGCACGGATATCCGAAATGTCGGCGCAAATTTCAGCACAGATATCATCGCAGATCTCTGCTCAACTGGAAGAGCAAGAAGAACGTATTTCCTCGAAGTTGGAGGCGCAAGATACAAAAATTTTACAGTTTGAAGAAAAAATTGAGGCCGAGGTGGATGCTTTGAGAGGACGTATCGAGCAGTTGCAACTAAATCGCCCAGCAGTTTCAACGAGTAATCCAAAGGTAAAAACACCATCCTTTGACGGTTCTGTTCCTTTCCAGGTCTTTAAGCTACAGTTTGAGAAGACCGCAACAGTGAACAACTGGAATGTGGAAGATAAAGTTGCCGCACTCTTCGTAGCATTGAAAGGACCAGCTGCCGAAATCTTACAGACTATTCCAGAGTACGAACGGAACAGTTATGACGCATTGATGGCTGCTGTAGAACGGCGATACGGAAGCGAACACAGGAAACAGATATTTCAAATAGAATTGCAAAGCCGCTAACAAAAAGCTAACGAGACTTTGCAGGAGTTTGCTTCGGACATTGATAGATTGGCTCATCTTGCAAATGCGGATGCACCCGTGGAAAACACTGAAAGGGTAAAAATTCAGAGCTTTATAAATGGCATACGGGACGCCGAAACAAAGCGAGCTACATACGCAAACCCAAAGCCAACATTTGCAGAAACGGTGTCACAAGCTCTGATTCAGGAAACAGCGTCACTTCTGTGTAAGCCAGTTTTCAAAGCACGCCGTGTGGAAGTAAAAAGGCCAGAGTGGGTAGACACAATTTTGGAAGCACTGAAGGGATCTCAACAGAAGAACGCCGGAGTTATTAAATGTAGCAGCAACCCAGGTCACATTGCACGTCATTGCGATCTTGGTCCTAATAGTTCCAACAATGTGGGTGGCCGTAAACGCAAAGCTGGCGGAAATGAGCAAGAGCGTGTCGAATATAAAGAACGAAAACTTGCCCCGGCTGTTGACTGTCCTGTGATATCTGTGTCGCAAATTGGAAGGAAATCAAGCAGTCTTACCGTCAGAGGGAATGTGGATGGTAAAGAGCGTGTACTGACTGTAGATACGGGGGCATCTCATTCCTTGATTCGATCTGATTTGGTCTACAGGAGAGTAAAGTCATTACCTGGAGCAAGGTTGCGTACGGTCACAGGCGAATATAATCAAGTCCAAGGCGAAGTGGTATGTGAGGTATTAATTGGAAAAGTCATGGTTCTACACAAATTCGTTGTGGCGGAGATCGTTGATGAAGTCATATTGGGAGTGGACTTCTTGGTTGACCATGACGTCAGGATCGATATGCGGAAAAAAATTATGCGCTATAAGGACCAGCACATATCACTTAACTTTAGTTTGGAAAAAGGGTTCAGCAGTAATCGGGTACTGGTGGAAAAGACTCGACAAAGACCACGAAAGTCAAAGGCAAAGGTTGATAGATCGAATGGGCCAAATAAATCAAAATCAAAAGTACCTGCGAGAGAAACACTGGCATTGACAAAACCTAAAAGACGCAGGAAAAGGAAGCAACGAATTTCCGAGAAAGAATGCGAGGGAAGTTTCAAGCCGGAGTGCACTACTGTTGTGAAATGTGGGAACGATACCGATTATGCAAAGCAAATCCTTCCAGCGCAAGCTCTACGAAGTGGTTCATTGACCAAACAACAGAGTGTGAAGGAACGGCCCAGGGTAATGAGTAGTAAGATGAAACACTGGCATGACAAGAACTTTAATTCGGAAGGTTTCTTGGCGGGAGATTTGGTACTGTTAAACAACCCTCACAGGCGGAAAGGTGTTCCAGCCAAATTTCGGTGCAGTTGCGAAGGCCCGTACAAAGTTGTGAAGAAGATCAGTGATACCATCTACCGCATACAAACCACTGGGAAACCACGGATTAGAAGAGCGGTACATTTGGAGATGCTGGCGGCAGTTAGATCGGGAGATTTGTCTGATCGGGACGATCAGACTTAGGTGGAGGGCAGTGTCACGGATATTAGCATCACTAAGCTATACCATCACTAAGGCGATGCTAAGGCCATGCCAAGCAGTATTTACGTCAATAATCAAATCATGTATACACATATATAAGGCAGCCGAAAGAGATGTCACACACAGATGCATTTACTTATACGCCTATGTGTACTCGAGAGACTGTAAACTACAAACATTCACATCAATAATTCAATCATTATGTATCTACATAAACGAATAAATAATTGCGTCTACACATATGTACGTATACGAGCATCGGAGCGGCAATGCACAAACAAATGCATATATCTTATCTGAGTTGTGACAAGAGAGGGCAATAATTTGTGCACGTAGTTGGCGATTTTGTAGCCAAAACTAACTAGTAACTTCTGGAAATAGAAGAGCCTAGATATATGCAGCGTAAACTATAAAAGTGGCGCAAGCGAGTAAGAAGTAATTCAGTTTGTTTTGAGTTGTCAAGCAGTTGCGATTAAGACGATATCTAGCGAGCAATTACAGTAATATTTTGAATAGTAGAGATTCATTGAGCTATCAATCAGCGTGGTTATTAAGCAAGCTATTCGTTGCATAGTTTGAGTGTTATTGTGAAGTACTTTAATAAAGGCCATTTTGCATTATTACAAATTGGAGTTATTTATTCAACAGTTTAGTGATTCGAACTTAGCAGAGGATTGCAAATAAGAGGATTTGCAAGCAAATTCGTTACAATATATATATATAACTCAAAGGTTAAAATTAAAATACATCGAAATTCCAACAGTGCTATATTAGAAACATAGAAATATATTATTGAACATTACAATTTAATTTCAGAATATAATAGTAAGAAGTAAGAGCAACAGCAAGATCATATACTGGAGGAATACATCAGATTCCGCTCAGCATGATTTCGGAATGCACTGGAATCCAATCGACTTGCTGTTGGAATGCAACAAGATTCAGCATGTCGTGGGAATGCGGCAAAACTCCGAGTAGTGTTATGTGGTATGCGATCACAATGCATAAAATATAACATGCCTTGCGTTGTTGGAATGCACCGGACTCCAATCAACTCGATGCCTGACCCATAATATTATACTGCCGGAATGCATACGATTCCGGTCAGTATCACGTGAGAAAGCATGTTTTTAATGTTGTTGGAATGCACCAGATTCCAATCAACACAGTACTGTATTGTTTCTTTGTAATGATTTAGGTTGAAGAACCCATGTATCCAATCCATCCTAATACGATATCGTGCCTGTTTTTAACGGAAGAAATAATGCCGGCATATTAAACAATAAATTAGCTTGTATCTTTTAGATTAGATAGGCGAGTATTGTATTACGTACAGTGGCAAAAGTACATTCAATACTGATACAGCTATACAAGTCATCGTAGTGCGAACACCAGATAAGCAGAGGATTATTTTTAGCAAAGTGTCTACGACACTTACTTACTTACTTAATTGGCGCTTAACCGTCTAAACGGTTATGGCCGTCCAACAACGTGCCAGTCGCTCCTTCGCTCCGCCAACCGGCGTCAATTGGTCACACCAAGGGAGTTTAAATCGTTTTCCACCTGGTCCTTCCAACGCTTCCATATGCGGTTTCCGATAGAAACATTTTCTTGGCCGTGGCATCATCTTTCATTCGCATAACATGGCCTAGCCAGCGCAGCCGCTGTGTTTTAATTCGCTGGACTATGTGGATGTCTGCGTATAGCTCGTACAGCTAAATCATTGAATCTTCTTCGGTACTCGCCATCGCCAACGCGTAGAACTTTTCTCTCGAACACTCCCAAAGCCGCTTCATCTGCTGTTGTCATGGTCCATGCTTCTCCCCCATATAGTAGGACGGGTACGATAAGTGACTTGTAGAGTATGATTTTCGTTCGCCGAGAGAGGACTTTACTTTTCAATTGCCTACATAGTCCAAAGTAGCATTTATTGGCAAGATTGATTCTACGACAAGGGGTGAATAAAAAGGAACGTAGTGTCTGAAAACCCTAGGAAGAACGCAAAAAACAATCTGCTGAGAAGGTCAGCAGAATCAATTTCCCCAATAATGAGCTTATGGATGAACAATACCCCCAGTACTATTCTCCGGTTTTCCACAGTGGGTAAGCTAATTAGAAGAAGTCTACTTCTGTATGAAGGAAGGTGGAGACTTGAGTCCCAATTAAGGCCACGTAATGCGAATATCAAAAATTGCTTTTGAACTGACTCATGACGCTCTATATGAAAGCAAATATAAACTTTCCGCAACCGAAAACTGTCAAGGAGGGCGACGTTTTAGTGCGATGTTGAATTTTTAGCGCATATTTTAACCACATGCGGCTGAGATGCCAATCCCACTTCTTATTTATCAGAAGGGTAATAAGAAGAATGACAAATGACAAATCCCAAATCGAACGGACACCTGAAGCTCTATCCGCGTTAATTAATTATTGTTGTTATAGCAGTGCTTCGCCCCATCCAATAGGCGCGACCGATCACAAATTGTTATCAATTTCCTCTAACGGGAGTCTAAGGAATCTTGCAGTTTCAACAGGGGTGGACCATCGTGAGAGTGGTGTTAGAGAGCGTTGGTTGCATATTTAATTGAAGAGATGGTTGGTGTCATGTGGGGCACATTGCAATCAGGACATACATTTTGTATGTGGGGATTGATTCTGGATAGGTAAGAGTGTGACCTGTTACAGTACCCAGATCGAAGTTGACCTAGAGTGATGCGCGTTTGTTTAAGGAGAGTGATTTACATAGACGCCCGACGCCTGTTTGTGGATATCACTGAGGACCTGCTTGTGCTTTTTTGCTTCATACGGCTGTGCTCCCAGGGGGCGTATTTCCTCATAATGCTTCAGGAGATGACCCCTTAAGGCCTTGGAGGTTTGGCTTTATCAATCAGATGTCTGTTCGATGCCCAGCTTTCTGAGTATTCAACAGAATCTGATTGTTCAGCATCTCATTTCTCTTATAAATGGGGAATACTCTCGCCACATGGTGTAGGTGGTGTTCTGGGGACATAAGAAGACAGCCCGTAGCAGTTCTGAGGGAAGAATTTTGGGAGGCCTATATTTTCTTCCAGTGATTAACCTTGAGGCTTGGGGACTATATCGGGGACGCGTACCATGCAATCAGCCTGCCAATTGCTTTGTAAGATGTAATGAGCGTTTCTTTGTCTATACCCCAAGTGCTGCCGGCATTTGAAGATTTTATTACGGCTGTGGATTTTAGGTATAATTGCGGTTGAATGCTCTCCAAAATGTAGATCCTGATCGAACGTCACACCCAAAATGCCGTCGACGTGGATGTCCAATATGGTCAACATTTGCCGCGTCCATGTTGTAAATAAGGTCGCCGATGATTTAGTCAGTGACAATGTCAGGTTTCTCAAAGCGAAAAAACTGGAGAGATCAGGGAGATAGCTAATTCTTTTATTACAAGGCCCATCGATGTGTGGGCCTGGGCCTGTGGCCATTATTGTGCAGTCATCGGCGTAGGAAACGAATTTGAACAAAATGTAAATATCAATTTTAATACCTTATTATTTAGATCCCTTTCCAAACAGCAACCCTCAAAATGCCTCAGGCAACAGTAGAGGAAGATTCATCAGCGCCGTCTAAGTTCGATGGCAAATCAAGAATTTGCATAATTTCTTTTTGGATGATCATGAGCAATTGATTTGAACAAATCAAAGATAATCATGAAGTAGTGGCAATACCAAATTCACAATAATTTTTCACAATATTGCCTGATTAAAAATCGTGTGTCGGTGGAAGTATGCAAAATTCTAAAATAACAGAAAACCAGCCTATACCCATATCACCAACAAAGATGAGGAAAATAAAATTCACAATGAGAACTCTATAATATGTATATACAGCGCTTAATAAATAAATAAATTTGCAAGAGACATGTCGCGCTCGTTTTCATCCCAAAGGATAGAAAATTTGTAGCATAATAAATACAAGCAACCTGATTGTTGAGGAAGAGATTGACTTAGGACAATACTTGACCAGGCTATACGCGTGCTGTACAAATGCTGTCAATCTAGAACTTGTAAAATAAAAGGCGGTTGTCCCTTAGGAGACAAATTAGTCAATAATAATGAATACTACAGTAGGCAAATTTAAGAATAGGTACCAAGTTCTCAAAAATCGAATAATTGCATCAACCCCAGAAGTTATGCATGTGTCGCCAAAATCGACAAAATAAAAGAAAGAAATTCTTCATAAATATCATGACGATCCTGTTTTTGGTGGCCCAGACAGAAATCGCATGATACACAAGATCAGACAAAATATTTGCTGGAAAATATGAAAAATGGTATAAGAAAAGATATGAAAAATTTTTTGCATCCACTGTACCTTCTTTTACCAATTGGTTTAACTATTTTTACTATACAACTACCTTGCTCTTGCAGCAACTACAGCTACTTATTTTTTTGTATGTAATATGCTAGGAAATCCTCCCTTTTTAAATCAGTGTCGAAACTATCATCTTATTCTAAATGTTTTAACTTTTTGGCTCAAATGAAATGAAATAACAATACAGAAGCTTTGTTTGATAGAAATAGTCAAGGTAAGGAAATCTAAATCTCCTATATTTAGTGTCATAAGTTAGATAGTAGATATATAGAGCCCTTTAGAGTAGAAAACATATTAATAGGAAACATACTTTTACTTTAACTACACTTTAATGCCCTATAGAGTAGAAAATATAGATACTGAAAATAATTACACCTTAATTCTCTATAATGTAGAAAATATAGTTAAGAATGAAAATAAGAAAATAATAATTCGTAAACTACTATACATTTAAATTAGTCATCAACAAATTACTTTATCTTTAAAGCATTCCACTTTACTCATAATTTTCGCAACACAATATGCACACATTCAAAAACAAAATAAAAGAGTAAAACAAATCTAAACTATATAAACAAATAAAAAACCTTCTTTGAAATCCAGTTAAAAAATACTGGCCCACATCACAAAAAACAAAAACAATGTAAGCACATACGGATTCAAAAGTTAATAGCATCACCCGAGTATCCATGCATAATTGATGCACAAATTATATATGTCTACTCTTTCAAAGGCGGATGGTGTAGCATTCATTCATTCAATCATTCATTCATTCATTTGTACAAACTTATATTTTAACTCGTTTTAGTATATCTTGAGATACATTGACTGTTGCATACATATTCATTCATTTGTACATACATATATTCCGACACGCGCTATGACAGTCTACTGTCTCCTAACTTGATGCTTATTCTATTTCAATTTAAAGCTGACTAATTGCTCACTACAAACCTTTGCCTGCACACAATTTATTCCCACTACTTATTCCGATTTTTCTTAGATTGCAGTTCCCAGGGAGCTGAATATATATGTATATAATACACTTAGTTCGTAAGTATTAGGGTAAGTAGGAATTTAAGCATATAGAAATTTTGTATAAAAGAAACAACTTTTCAACAAAGAAGGCAATTCAGATTTTGACAACATAACTGATAGTTCTGATTACTATACTATCCTATGGTGGGGGTTTTGAGTTAATCCGCAATTTATCTGTGTTTTAATGGCGTTTAGCTCGGGGCTTGTAGTTCGAAAGACATGATGGTGAATGGCAAGACGCAAATTTGCATTAAAGAGGGAAAGCAGAATGGCTTCAAGTATCTTGGCGATAGGAGTGATATCGGATGATACGAATCTCCTATGTTAGGTGGTTTCCCAGGCATTAATAACGGGACCACCCTAGCCATTTTCCATTTTTCGGGGATGACGAAGGTGGACAGGTACAGGTTGAAAACATGCGCTAGATAATTAAATCCCTATTTGCCTAGTTTTTTAAGTATCGGCATGGCTCTGCAGTCTACGCCTACTGCTTTAGATGATTTAGCATGAACGATGGCATCTTCAACCTCTTTAGCGGTGATCGTAATTGGGAATGCGCTGTGTTTATGCTTGTGTGCGCGTCTGTTGGCCCGCCGCTTGGCTTTGTCAACCGTAGAATGCATTACATATTGTCGGCAGAAAGCGCTCGCGCATTTTTTCGCATCCGATAGCACTTTATCGCTAAAAGCGATGGTAATTTTGTCATTGTGCTAGTCGATAGGGAGTTTATGGTGGATCATAACTTACCTACACCGACAGAGAGATTACAATTATTTAACTGCTCGCCCGATTGCGTTCATCCACTAGCAATTTGATACGTTGGTTTATATCCCTTATTTGGTGCTCGCCGGGATTGTGCTGTCTTATAAGGTCCCGTTCTCTCACTAGAGTTGCGGGCTCCGCTAGAAAATGTTTATGGGAGGGACGCTAAATGGGATAACACTGAAATGACAGCCCTTGGGAAGAATACCGGAAAGCATAAAAAAAAGGATTATCTGGAGTTACTCTGATAAGTCATCCTATAGATTCGACACCGATATCTGTTATGGTTGATGCTTCTGACGAAAAGTGGTAAGTGGCCAAGTTTCTTCCTCAGCCTAAAAATAGGAAGGCAAGCTCTCCGGGAGACTTTAGACCTATAAGCATTTTACCAGTTTTGTCTAAAGCATTCGAAAGTTTACTAATGGAGCAAATTGGCACACACGTGCTTAAATATAACTTATTATCTCCGCATCAGTCCGGATTCAGAGCTGGACATAGCTACTCAACTGCCTTAATAAAAATGTTCGATGACATACGTGTGCCCTTTGACAAAGGCCAAATAACGCTTCTATGCTTACTCGACTTTTCCAAGGCATTCGATTCTGTTAACCACTCATTGTTATGTTACAAGCTGCAACAATACTTTAGATTCGGTAATAACGCTCACAACTTCATAAAAAGTTACCTAGTCGGCCGGTCGTAATTCGTGAGCAACGGTACTGATGTATCGCAGCCAAAGGAATTAACAGCTGGTGTTCCTCAAGGGTCTATACTTGGCCCTTTGCTATTTAGTCTCTTTGTCAACGATGTGTTTAATGTGTGTAAATTTATTAATATGCATGCGTACGCTGACGATATTCAGTTGTATTTGTCTAGTGAGTTTACTGATATATGTGACTTATGTTGTCGAGTAAATAGTGATTTGTCATCCATATTATGTTGGGCGAATGACAATGGCCTATGTCTCAATGTTTCAAAACCATACACGTTACCTATTGCTAAGAAAAACGTATTGAGCCTCCTACCTGCAATAACTATTGGTCAATAAAGTAAAAGATCTTGGTGTAGTGATTAACTCCAGTCTTAATGGCAGCGACCATATTAACGCCGTGATGGCTAAGGTTTATGGCACTTTGCGTAATCTGAGGCAGTCCGCGCCCTACACTCCCGTTCAAATTAGGAGAAAGCTAGCCATACAGCTCATTATGCCAATCATAACATACTCAGAGTTGGTATACAATGCATTAGACTCGAGCTCTGCCCATAAAATGGAGGTTGCTTTCAACCACGTCACTCGGTATGTGTATGGTTTGCACAAATTTGACCATGTATATGAAAATACGTCATATTAAAGGAAATGAAAATGTTAAAGCAGATACTCTCTGAGGAATTTCGATTAATTATTCTCCGAATGTAATCAATTACGAAGAGTTGGCAAAATTTCAAGAAGAAGATACAGAACTTAAAGCTTTAATAGATAATCCAAGCTCTTCGTCTTTAATTTTTAAATCTTCAACAATGCCGTCATCGTCCTAGGCTATATTTTGTGATATATCCACATCCAATGCAAGGCCATACATTCCACTTGGAATTAGGAGAGACATTTTTAATATTATTCACAATAACTCTCATCCGGGAGCTAATGCGTCAGCTAGTATAATTCTACAGCGTTACGTATGGCCGAATTAAAAAAACATTACGACATGGTCAAAAGCTTCTGCTAATTTTCAGCAATCAAAAACTCACCGTCATAATCATAGTGCCATAGGTAGTTATGAAAGTCCAAGTTCACGTTTCTCGCATATTAACATTGATCTTGTTGGACCATCGTCTTCCTCACATGGATATTCGTGCATTTTATCTTGCATTGATCGGTTCACTCGCTGGACGGAAGCAATTCTTTTAGTTGACATAAATTCCCGTTTAGTTGCAAACGCTTTACTTCATGGGTGGATATCTCGGTTTGGAGTTCCTTCAAGAATTACAACGGATCAATTTCGTCAATTTGAATAAAATCTTTTTAAGGAACTTGCACAGCTTCTTGGTTCTCAACGAATAGGCACTACGTACGATTGAGCGGCAATATCGTTCGGTTAAGACTGCTTTCATGTGTCACAATACTAAAAACTGCATGGAAATTTTATCAATTTGCTGTTAGGACTGCGATCAAGTTTACGGGAAGATGTAAATGCTAGTCCTGCTGAGCTGGTTTATGGAACTTTCTTGAAGCTTCCTTGCGATTTTTTCGACGCTAAGAGTGACTTGTCTCCTTCCGATGAATTTGCCAAGCAACTGAAATTTTCACTGAACTCGCTGCGTCCAATTGAAGTTTCGTATAAACCAAATCGTTCTGTTTTCGTCCTCAAAGATCTTACTATTTGGACTCACTCCTCTAAGATTAGTCTTGAGGGCAAATATTTTGTGAGTATTTGAAATTTTTGGCTTAAAATAAAATATACATATTGTAACGAATTTAGTACAATTCCTCTATTTGCAACCTTCTACTAACGTTCGAATAACTAAACTGTTGAATAAATAAATCCACTATTCAATAATGCAAAAGGGCCTTTATTAAAGTACTTCACAATAACATTTCTACTTCTCAACAGGTAGCGTATTTAAACTCAACTGATTACTGACTCTCAGCTTTACCTCCTTTTATACTATGTGATTTCTCGTTCGCATACTTCTAGGCGTCTCTATTTCTAGAATTTACTAGTCGTTTACCAGCTATAAATTTCTCAGCTATAACTACAGATGCACTATTATTATAGCTTCTCGCATAGCCCATGCGCGTGTATATGTGAGTGATACTTCCCCAGATGATTGCCTACTTTTGGGAGTATCTCAGATACGTGCATGTGTTTGTGCGTTGCTCTCCGCTAATTGTATGGACATACGTATAGACATAATGATTCATTTGTTGATGTGCATACAAGTCACTGCTTAGTATTGGCTTAGAGATGATAGTATCCCTTAGTGTTGCTAACATTGGTCAAACTGCCCTCCACCTAAGTCTGATCGTCCCGATCAGACAAATCTCTCGATATAAACGCTCCCAGCCATTCCAAATTAACCACCTTCATTATGGTTCGTGGGTTGCCAAAGGTTTGTATGCGGTACACTACATTGTTGATCCAATTACACTGCAATTTCGTGGACAAACCTTTTTTTCGTTGTGGGTTGTATAACAGCACCAAATCTCCTTCCTAAAAACCTTCCGAATTAATTGCTTTATCGTATCTGGCTTTCATCTTGTCACTCATAATCTTTGCTCGTTGCCTTACAAGGTCATGTATCTCTTGCAGCTCTTCTTCCAAGACACCAGTGGGTTTCTTGACATTTATCTCCGCATCGGCATCTATCCCAAAGTTCAAATCAGCTGGCAGTGGAAGGTCATTGCCAAAAATTACTTTTGCAGGGGTTTGGCCCGTTGTCTCACGCACTGCTGATCGGTAAGCCATCAAGAATAATGGTATGCGGGTATCCCACTCTTTATGGAACTTGTCCACTACTTTCCTTAAATGCTCCTCAAATGTTCTATTGAATCGTTCCACCATACCATCGGGCTGAGGATGTAATGCAGTTGTCCGTGTTTTTCGAATGCCCAATGATTTACACATTTCCTGGAACACAGCTTATTTGAAATTCCTGTCTTGGTCAGAATGTAACTATATTGGTATACCATACCTTGCAACCCAATTGTTTATAAACACTTCTGCTACTCTTTCCGCTTCTTGATTTGGGATTGGATATACCTCTGGCCATTTGCTAAAATAATCCATAACCATCAGTATAATGTCTCCTTAAGCCTCGGCCTTTGAACAGTGCTTGCATTCCAAACTACACGGTCTTCGTGACGTTGCATCAGCATTTCTATGGGTACTACTTTTCGATGCTCAATGGAAAAGTCATAGTTTTGTAGTCGCTCGATCCACCGTGCCAATTGTCTTTCCGTATTACGGAACTGCAGAAGCCATTTCAGCGCTGCGTGATCTGTCCTGACGCGGAATCGCTGGCCGTAGAGGTATATGTGAAAATGTTTAATGCACTCTACCAGTGCCAACCGCTCTCTCCGTGTAACGCAGTAGTTCCTCTCTGGTTTTCCAATTGCACGGCTGTAATATGCAACTACCTTCTCCCGTCCATCAACCAGTTGTGACAAAACGCCTCCTATAGCATATCCGCTCGCATCTGTATCTAGAATAAACGTTGCTCCTGGAATCGGATATGCCAACATTGGGGCAGTGCACAAACGCTCTCACAATGTTTGGAAAGCTACTTCTTGCTCCTTCTTCCATTCAAAAGCTTTATTTTTTCTTGTTAGGTCTTGGATTTTATGGGCTTCGCTGGCAAAATTTGGTACAAATCGCCGGTAATTTGTGCACAGCCCAAGGAAGCTGCTCAATTCATGCAAATTCTGTGGTCTTGGCCAATCCTTCACTGCTTCTATCTTTTCGTTCGCGGTGCAGATGCCCTCCGTCATTACTTTATTACCCAAGTAACTAGCTTGCTTCTTGAACAGAGAACACTTTTTGGGACTAAGTTTCAGACCAGCACCAGCTATTCTTTGGAAAACCTATTCCAAGTTCTTCAGATGTTCTTCGTATTGGGATACGATGATGTCGTCTAGGTACACTAAGCATGTTTTCCAATGTAGTCCTTTCAGTACCTGATCCATGAGTCTTTCAAAAGTAGCTGGTGCATTACATAGTCCAAAAGGCATCACTGTAAATTGCCAAAGACCATCACCGACACTGAAGGCTGTTTTCTCTTTGTCTTCCTCCTTCATTTCCACGTGCCAGTAGCCGCTTTTCAAGTCCAGTGTGGAAAACCATTTCGTACCAAATAGCGAGTCCAGAGTGTCGTCAATTCTTGGGCAGCTATCCTTTTTCGTAACGTCATTCCGGTAGTCCACGCAAAACCTCATTTTTCCATCCTTCTCCTTTACAAGTACTACCGGTGAGCTCCATGGACTAGCTGATGGTTCGATGACGCCACTGTCGCTCATTTCTGGTATGATTTGACTCACAACTTCTCGCTTCGCCAGTGGAACAATACGTGGAGCTTGAAGGATCGGCCTTGCATCTCCAGTGTCAATTTGATATTTCACAACTTTGGTGCGGCCTTGTCAAATATGTTCGCGTACTTTAGGAGCAGTTGTTTTGCTTTACTCTGATAGCCTTCCTCTAGCCCCTCAGTCCATGCCGTGATGTCATTTGAAAGATCAGTGTTCTGGTTGAAACGTGTTCCTGGAGCTGCTCAAAGTAAAAAACTACATCAGCCTCTTGGCATCTTACTTTGGCCAGTTTGATTGGTGACTTGAACTCATTGAGTACTCTTACCAGAATACGTGCATCTTGTTTTGTATGTACTAAAAAATTACAATAAATACGCCTTTAATGTGCCCCTATGTTATCTGAAAAATATAATTGAATAACTAGGTAGCCAACAAAATAGTGTTTGGAAAGTGAGCCAACATGACGCTAACATAAAAATAAGGGTTACTCATATATAAATAAAAATCGAGTATATATAAGGGATTTAAACATATTAATAACAATGTTTTAATAGTTACTAAGAGTCGTAATTTAAATTCCATTTGTTACTTTTAACAACAAATAATTTACTACCATAAATAAAGTATACTTTCTCTGTCTACAACGCTTTCGATTATAAGTACAAACCTACATTCTAATGGTAAATTTTTTTTTTTCTATTGAATTAAAAAAATAATGATAGAAATACTGTTTTTGGCAAAACAATGCTTGCCGGGTCACCTAGTTCATATATATAATTTGATAAAAAATATAAGATTCTAAAAAAATAATCGAAAATTTACCAAATTGAAATTTGGCTCCATAATTGTTCTAAAAAAAGCATTACTTAGCAATCAATATTGTAAAGATGTTAAAAGTGAGAGCGTCCGTACGCTTAAGCCAATTTTCTGCTATTAGTTTTTGTTCCAAATTTATTAGGAATTAATAGCGAGAATGGGTCTAGATCTATACAAACACCAAATATTTTTTTTTTATCTCTTAAACTGATTTCGTGATATTGCAAAATGTAAAGCTCGTTGCTAGCTGTTGATAAGTGTTTTAGTACAGGGTAATTTTCATACCGATTCTTGTTTAGGGTCCAGATATATAGGCCAAAACGTGGATCAGGGTAACACTAGGAGGTTTTTTTACATTATGGGTATCAAATTGAAGCTGCTGATGTGTGCTTCTGTACAGAGTACTTTTTATACCGCTGGTTGACTAGGGTCTTGAGATATAGACCAAAACATGGGCCCTGGTAGCCCTTGGATGTGTTTATAAAATACATGTATCAAACGGAAGCTGTTGATGTTAGCTTAAGGGCCGTTTTCTCATCTTTAACCTGCTTATGAGTGAATTTTCGTTTGCTCAAGTTCGTCTTAAATTACCGGGCGGAAAATATACCGTTAGCTCATCTGCCCTTTGAAATTTATTTTTAGTTTTAACGCACATAAAACAAGCGTAATAAAAACAGGCGCCAGTGAGATTCGAACCACCGCTTTTTGCGTTTTTCATAGCAGCAAAAATAATTGAGTATATCTCCCTCTTTTTCTGTCAACTTTCCAATAAAAGTAATATGCGCTTCACTTTTGTATTTTTATCTCTCATAAATATTTTTACAATTTCTATGTACCTAAAAATTTTAAAATCAAAGTTAAGCAAGAATATGTTACAAGGACACGTTTTTCGCTGATTTTGTCCATTTATATAAAGGAAGTGATTAAAAATTTTTTAACTTCTTTTTATATTCCACTTTTTAGTTCTAGGTGGAAATTAGTAGTGCCTTATTTCTTACAAGGTGAAAAACTTACTTTTATTTATTCATAATGTATACAATACTTGTAATGGATTGAGTGGATTTGTTGACTAGGAGAAACTTTCGATTACCGAACTACAGATATCGGCTCGGAATCAATTTAATAACTCAACATTGCGCAGAGTTACGCTGCCTTAATAAAATTCATAATTCATACAAAGTAGACCATCAATTAAAGTAAGGTAGATATATAAGCCCCAGGGCAACGAAAATTTGTTTAGTTCAATAAACCCTAGTCTAGCATAAATTAAAAATTAAAATTAAAAATCGATTGGAAGTTTCCTGTTCTGTATGCATTCTCTAAATATCTCTTAGTATCTCTACCCGTGGCACATTAAGTAGAATTTTAATGCTAAGTATTGAATCTTCATTGGGATCTCAGCTTTGTTCAAAGTTTCAGGTCTCAAGCTCATATGGAAACCGTTTAAAGCTGAACCCCAAAAATTTCCAAATTCTGGCGAGATTTCCAAATATATCGATACGTGCACCACCTATCAGAGTTTTTCTCCCCTTTTATGTATTGTCACCGATTTCTCAACTATGTATGAAGATTGTAGCTCAATGGGAAGCCTCTTAAAAATGTATCGCTAAATTACCCCCGTTCCGTACGATTTCTCTTAATGTATTATGTTTTATACTGTCATCGAAACTGAATTCAGTTTGAAATTTCAAGTGTATAGCTCATCGAGAAGTTACACAAAAGCCGGTTTGAAGTTTCCAAATTCCCATCTAATTATTTCGATCGATGCGCCACTTAACGGAATTTTTATACCTTTCATGAACATGAAATGGTATATTAACTTTGGTCCGATGTTTGTAACGTTGGGAAATATAGAAGATAGACTCACCATTAAGTATACCGAATTGATCAGGGCGACGAACTGGGTTGATATAGCCATGTCCGTCTGTCCTTCCGTCTGTCCGTCCGTCTGTCTGTTTGAACGCAAACTAGTCCCTCAAATTTTGACATATCTCAATGAAATTTTGCACAGGGATACATTTTTGTATTATATTAGACATTTGTCGGATCCGCTAGGATCGGACCACTATAACATATATCTCCCATACAACCGATCGTTCAGATAAGACAATTTTGGTCATTTCTGCCGCAATTTAGAAAGTATAAACGTGAAACTCGGTGATATATATTCTAATATATCATAGAAGATATCCTGAAAAAATCACTTTAATCGGAGCTATACATAGTATATATCCCATACAACCGATAGTTCAGATAGAAAGATTTTTGGCAATTTCTCCCTTAATTTCCAATATAAAAATGGTAAACTTGTTGATATTTATTCTAATATATCATAGACGATTTCATGAAAAAATCATTTCGATCGGAGCTATATATAATATATAGCCCATACAACCGATCGTTCAGATAAGGGGGTTTTTGCCATTTTTAAACGGTTTTATTTAGCTTGAGTTGACAGGCAGGCCGCATGCACGGCCGCACGGCCGTTGTGAACGAATATTGTAATTGAAATTTAAGTAACTTCCCGATAAGCTACAAGCTTGAAACTTAGAATATAGTTCAGAACCCGATGACAATGCAATTATAAGAATAAAAATCGCCGCTAGGTGGCGCAAGGATCGAGATATTCGCAAAATTCGCATTTGTTATCCGATTTGGCTCATATTTGCAACACATAATACAAGCAACAATAGAAATCGACCTGTGAAAAAAATCGACACTAGGTGGCGCATGGATCGATATATTCGCAAAATTCGCACTTGTGGTCCGATTTGGTTCATATTTGGAACACATAATACATGCAAGAATAGAAATCGACCTGTGAAAAAAAAATCGCCGCTAGTTGGCGCATGGATCGAGATATTCACAAAAATCGTATTTGTGGTCCGATTTGGCTCATATTTGGAACACATAATACATGCAAGAATAAAAAGCGACTATTAAAAAAACGCCGCTAGGTGGCGCAAGGATCGAGATATTCGCAAAAATCGTATTTGTGGTCCGACTTGGCTCATGCTTGGAACACATAATACATACAAGAATAGAAAGCTACCTATCAAAAAAAATCGCCGCTAGGTGGCGCAAGGATCGAGATATTCACAAAAATCGTATTTGTGGTCCGATTTGATTTGGTCCATATTTGGAACACATAATACATACATGAATAGAAAGCGACCTATTATACCCGATTTGGCTCATATTTGGAACAAATATTGCATACAGTCCAGTAGAAGCGACATCAAAATATTTTGGAGTTGGAGGAGGGACAAGCATACGTGGCGAGTAAAGTCTTTGGAAGGATTATGTATTGAGGACTTAGGTTGCAACAAATTGTCAGGAAAGAGTCCTTGTAATAATGAGTCACTAAATGAACTAAATAGAATGAGAAATAATAGGCAATTAAATAAAGACTAAAAACTTGTAAATAAATTAATTTAAAAAAAAATTTTAAGTTAAACGGTTTTATTGAAAACAATACTTACATGAAATAATAATAATACGAAAAGCTAGAAAATAATTAGGTAGGTCCTAGGTACTTGTCATCACACTCCATATCAATCTAGGGCGTTGATCAGAAAATTAAATAAAAGCGTTGGACGCGTCATATTTCTATTGATAGTCATAAGTAAAACCAACTAAACCTTAATGAGGTTATGCTACGCCTTACATTTTTAGAAATTTCACGCACCGAACGCTTTTATTTAATTGTCTGATCAACGCCATAAATTGATAAGGAGTGTGATGACTAGTACCTAGGACCTACCTAATTATTTTCTAGCTTTTCGTATTATTATTATTTCATGTAAGTATTGTTTTCAATAAAACCGTTTAACTTAAAAATTTTTTTTAATTATTTTATTTATTTTATATTTATCTTAAAAATTGTTTAGGTATGTACATTTGTTCACTATATATTTCCTATCTTATACATCCTATTATTTGGAGATTACGAACGGGATAAGTTTATTGTTCAGCTCCATTCATGAAGTCTTCGGCACAGCCGAAGACAGTCCCGTCCTTACTTGTTTTGTTTTCCTTTGTTCCTATGTCACGGTGTCTTTACCTATCTGTGAAGTTTCATGTTTGTACATCAATGGAAAGTTACTTAAAAATCGATCGCAAAATTCCCTTCGTTCCGCACGATTTTTCTAAATATCTTAATCTGTTCGCCACCTAGCGAAACTTTGTGTAATTTGTTATATACTGTCATCTGCCTCTGAATTAAGTTTAAAATTTCAACTCTGTAGCTCATCTAATTATTTCGATCCGTGCCCCAACTAACGGGCTTTGTCATGGTGTCTTAACTTATCTGTGAAATTTCATGTTTGGAGCTCAATGAGAAGTTACTTAAATGTGATCTCGAAATTCCAAGTTTCCAAACTCTTATATAATTATTTCGATCCGTGCGCCACATAAGGGAATTTTCCCCCTTTTGTTGCATTGTCTCAGTGTCTTAAACCATGTGTGCAATTTCACGTTTGTAGCTCGACAAGAAGGTACTTAAAATCGACTGCACGATTTGTATTGAATATGCGGACAAACATTCAAATGACTTAATATAAAGCAAATAAATCAATTTACTTATATTTCCATACAGTGTGCCTCCCCTTATTAGTTATGCAAACGTCTCCCCATTTCGCATGGATTTTATGTTTATCCTATTTTACATAGAAGTGGGGCACACAAAAATTTCATTGACGTACCACTGTATCTTCTATTATGACCTCAAGTTCTCTCCTATATGTCTCTTGTGTAAGAGGTGTTCTTTCAAATCTATGTACCAAGTGCCCTAATGCTGCATTTTTATGTTGTTGGGGGTGATTTGAGGTAGGTATTATGTATTGTTGTGTCGGTGGTCGTTGGCTTTCTATATATGTCATAGTTAAATCTTTTGGCTTCTTTATCAATATTTATCGTGAGATCTAGATAGTTGATTCCTCCGTACTTTTCGGTTTCCATTGTAAATTTTATATTTCCTTGCTGCTTGTTGAGGTACTCCAGTACAAGCTCTTCGTTATTAGTAGTTAAAACGCATATTGTCATCCACGTATCTAGCATAAAATGGCACACCTAATTTGGACTTCATCTCCTGTATGTACTTTTCTTCCAGATTTTGCATGAACACTTCCATAAGAATTGGTGATGTGGGGCTTTCCATTCCAAGTCCGTTTGTTTATATATTTTATTGTTGAATTGAAAATAGTTTTGACGTAAAGTGGTTCTTAGCGTATTTGTGATTTGCATACTTTTCACTTTGTTTATTGTATTATGAACTATTGTTGAGCTAACTATGTCCAAAGTCTCCGATAGTGGTATTGATGGGTATAAATATTTTATGTCAAAAGATACCAATTTTCTGTTCTTTGTTAGCTCTACGGTCTCAAGTTTCACTATTAGCTCTGTTATGTTAGATATTGCATATTCGTTCTTTAGCTTCAGAGTAGCTTTCAATATCGTTTTTGAATATTTGGACAGTTTGTAACATGGTGCTAATATAAAATTAATGATTGGCCTCATTGGCGTGTCCGGCTTTCTGAATTTTTGGTAGCGCAATCAGTGGAGGAACCGAAGGGTTCATTTGGACCAATCTATGTGCCATGTTAGAATCTATTATATATTTGTTGCATTTTTTATAGCAACTTTGATTTGTTTTTGGAATTCATCTTTGGGATCCTCTCTTATTCTACGACATTTCATTTCCTCTATGAGATCTTCGGTTTTGGATATATATTTCTCTTTTTCGAGTAGCACAGTGGTGTTTCCTTTGTCCGCTTTCGTTTTGACAATATTGTTTTTCCTTAGTTTATGTCGTAGATTCTTTATTGTTTTCTCCTCTGTATTAGATTTTTGTCCTTCCTATGCTTTCACCTCCTTTTTTATGATTTCCCTGCACATGTGGCTTGCGTACTACTGTTCTTCCTGTGGTATCAATGATATTGCGATCTCCGCATCTACAACAGCCTGCTCCGTTTTTTATACCTTTCATGGACATGAAATGGTATATTATCTTTGGTCCGATAATAGTAACGTTGAGAAATATAGAAATAGACTCACCATTAAGTATACCGAATTGATCAGGGCGACGAACTGAGTTGATATAGCCATGTCCGTCTGTCCGTCCGTCTGTCGATTTGAACGCAAACTAGTCCCTCAAATTTTGAGATATCTCAATGAAATTTGGTACAAGGATAAATTTTTGTATTATATTAGACATTTGTCGGATACGGTAGGATCGGACCACTATAACATATATCTCCCAAACAACCGATCGTTCAGATAAGACGATTTTGGTCATATCTGCCGCAATTTAGAAAGTATAAACGTGAAACTCGGTGATATATATTCTAATATATTATAGAAGATATTCTGAAAAAATCACTTTGATCGGAGCTATATATAGTATATATCCCATACAACCGATCGTTCAGATTGAAAGATTTTTGGCAATTTCTCCCTTAATTTCCAATATAAAAATGTTAAACTTGGTGATATTTATTCTAATATACCATAGACGATTTCATGAAAAAATCATTTCGATCGGAGCTATATATAATATATAGCCCATACAACCGATCGTTCAGATAGAAATATTTTTATCCATTTCTCCCTTAATTTCCAATAAAAAAACGTTAAACTTGGTTCTAATATATAATAAAAGATTTCATGACAAAATCATTTTGATCGGAGCTATATATGTATAATATATATCCCATACAACCGATCGTTCAGATAAAAATATTTTTGCCATTTCTCCCTTAATTTCCAATATAAAAACGTTAAACTTGGTGATATTTTTTCTAATATATCATAGAATATTTCCTGTAAAAATCACTTTGATCGGAGCTATATGTATATAGTATATACCTATCCCATACAACCGATCGTTCAGATAGAAAGATTTTTGGCCGTTTCTCCCTTAGTTTCCAATATAAAAAAGTGAACCTTGGTGATATATATTCTAATATATCATATAAGATTTCCTGTAAAAATCATTTCGATCGGAGCTATATATAATATATATCCCATACAACCGATCGTTCAGATAAGGGGGTTTTTGCCATTTTTTATTTTATATTCATCTTAAAAATCGTTTAGGTATGTACATCTGTTCACTATATATTTCCTATCTTATACATCCTATTATTTGGAGATTACGAACGGGATAAGATTATTGTTCAGCCCCGTTCATGAAAGGTATGAAATCTTCGGCACAGCCGAAGACAGTCCCGTCCTTACTTGTTCTTACTGTATTTTGGTCCATGATATTGTGCTTCTGACGCTTTTCGAGATGTTGTGCCTCTTCCTTGGTAATGGCCACTATTGTGAGGTTAACGAACTTGTCTTGAAACTGGTGAGCTTTTTGGTTTTGGTTACCCTCTCGTCGTCCTGCCAGCTTGTCCAATTTTCGGTTCAGCGACCTGTATTTTTGTTGTAGTTCCTGATCGACCTCTGTCCTAATGCGGTCGAAACATTCCATTAATGCAGTCGTAGGTAGTTGGTCTGCCAATCTTAAATAGATAGATAATAGCTCGGAATTTATCTCATCCATCTTCGAGTATAAGCTTTCCAACTCATATTTTAAAAAATCCTTTTCCGCTTTTCTAACTGTTTTCCTGCTAGATTTGATATTTGCCTTCATTGTTATTTTAGCGAATTTTGGAGTAACATTCAATTCCAGGCATTTTTTGTTGAACCAAATGCTGGCCTTTGTTTTATGCATTTTCAGCAGGCGCCACTTTTAAATTGTTAGTACTTTGTTCGCGTTAAAATCGACTGCACGATTTGTATTGAATATGCGGTCGAACATTCAAATGACTTAATATAAAGCAAATAAATCAATTTACTCATATTTCCATACAGTGTGCCTCCCCTTATTAGTTATGCAAACGTCTCCCCATTTCGCATGGATTTTATGTTTATCCTATTTTACATAGAAGTGGGGCACACAAAAATTTCATTGACGTACCACTGTATCTTCTATTATGACCTCAAGTTCTCTCCTATATGTCTCTTGTGTAAGAGGTGTTCTTTCAAATCTATGTACCAAGTGCCTTAATGCTGCATTTTTATGTTGTTGGGGGTGATTTGAGGTAGGTATTATGTATTGTTGTGTCGGTGGCCGTTGGCTTTCTATATATGTCATAGTTAAATCTTTTGGCTTCTTTATCAATATTTATCGTGAGATCTAGATAGTTGATTCCTCCGTCCTTTTCGGTTTCCATTGTAAATTTTATATTTCCTTGCTGCTTGTTGAGGTACTCCAGTACAAGCTCTTCGTTATTAGTAGTTAAAACGCATATTATGTCATCCACGTATCTAGCATAAAATGGCACACCTAATTTGGACTTCATCTCCTGTATGTACTTTTCTTCCAGATTTTGCATGAACACTTCCATAAGAATTGGTGATGTGGGGCTTCCCATTCCAAGTCCGTTTGTTTGTTTATATATTTTATTGTTGAATTGAAAATAGTTTTGACGTAAAGTGGTTCTTAGCGTATTTGTGATTTGCATACTTTTCACTTTGTTTTTTGTATTATGAACTATTGTTGAGCTAACTATGTCCAAAGTCTCCGATAGTGGTATTGATGGGTATAAATCTTTTATGGCAAAAGATACCAATTTGCTGTTCTTTGTTAGCTCTACGGTTTCAAGTTTCTCTATTAGCTCTGTTGTGTTAGATATTGCATATTCGTTCTTTAGCTTCAGAGTAGCTTTCAATATCGTTTTTGAATATTTGGACAGTTTGTAACATGGTGCTAATATAAAATGAATGATTGGCCTCATTGGCGTGTCCGGCTTTCTGAATTTTTGGTAGCGCAATCAGTGGAGGAGCCGAAGGGTTCATTTGGACCAATCTATGTGCCATGTTAGAATCTATTATATATTTGTTGCATTTTTTATAGCAACTTTGATTTGTTTTTGGAATTCATCTTTGGGGTCCTCTCTTATTCTACGACATTTCATTTCCTCTATGAGATCTTCGGTTTTGGATATATATTTCTCTTTTTCGATTAGCACAGTGGTGTTTCCTTTGTCCGCTTTCGTTTTGACAATATTGTTTTTCCTTAGTTTATGCCGTAGATTCTTTATTGTTTTCTCCTCTGTATTAGATTTTTGTCCTTCCTATGCTTTCACCTCCTTTTTTATGATTTCCCTGCACATGTGGCTTGCGTGCTACTGTTCTTCCTGTGGTATCAACGATATTGCGATCTCCGCATCTACAACAGCCTGCTCCGTTTTTTATACCTTTCATGAACATGAAATGGTATACTAACTTTGGTCCGATGTTAGTAACGTTGAGAAATAGAGAAGATAGACTCACCATTAAGTATACCGAATTGATCAGGGCGACGAACTGAGTTGATGTAGCCATGTCCGTCTGTCCGTCCGTCTGTCGGTTTGAACGCAAACTAGTCCCTCAAATTTTGAGATATCTCAATGAAATTTGGCACAAGGATACATTTTTGTATTATATTAGACATTTGTCGGATACGGTAGGATCGGACCACTATAACATATATCTCCCAAACAACCGATCGTTCAGATAAGACGATTTTGGTCATTTCTGTCGCAATTTAGAAAGTATAAACGTGAAACTCGGTGATATATATTCTAATATATCATAGAAGATATCCTGAAAAAATCACTTTGATCGGAGCTATATAGTATATATCCCATACAACCGATCGTTCAGATTGAAAGATTTTTGGCAATTTCTCCCTTAATTTCCAATATAAAAATGTTAAACTTGGTGATATTTATTCTAATATATCATAGACGATTTCATGAAAAAATCATTTCGATCGAGCTATATATAATATATAGCCCATACTACCGATCGTTCAGATAGAAAGAGTTTTAGCCATTTCTCCCTTAATTTCCAATAAAAAAACGTTAAACTTGGTTATAATATATAATAAAAGATTTCATGACAAAATCATTTTGATCGGAGCTATATATGTATAATATATATCCCATACAACCGATCGTTCAGATAAAAAGATTTTTGCCATTTCTCCCTTAATTTCCAATATAAAAACGTTAAACTTGGTGATATTTTTTCTAATATATCATAGAATATTTCCTGCAAAAATCACTTTGATCGGAGCTATATGTATATAGTATATACTTATCCCATACAACCGATCGTTCAGATAGAAAGATTTTTGGCCATTTCTCCCTTAGTTTCCAATATAAAAACGTGAACCTTGGTGATATATATTCTAATATATCATTTAAGATTTCCTGTAAAAATCATTTCGATCGGAGCTATATATAATATATATCCCATACAACCGATCGTTCAGATAAGGGGGTTTTTGCCATTTTTTATTTTA
Source organism: Eurosta solidaginis (assembly GCF_040869045.1). NCBI lineage: Eukaryota > Metazoa > Arthropoda > Insecta > Diptera > Tephritidae > Eurosta > Eurosta solidaginis. Next base: position 98,648,060 of record NC_090324.1, read on the forward strand.
TATTCATCTTAAAAATCGTTTAGGTATGTACATCTGTTCACTATACATTTCCTATCTTACACATCATATTATTTGGATATTACGAACGGGATAAGATTATTGTTCAGCCCCGTTCATGAAAGGTATGAAATCTTCGGCACAGCCGAAGACAGTCCCGTCCTTACTTGTTCTTACTGTATTTTGGTCCATGATATTGTGCTTCTGACGCTTTTCGAGATGTTGTGCCTCTTCCTTGGTAATGGCCACTGTTGTGAGGTTAACGAACTTGTCTTGAAACTGGTGAGCTTTTTGGTTTTGGTTACCCTCTCGTCGTCCTGCCAGCTTGTCCAATTTTCGGTTCAGCGACCTGTATTTTTGTTGTAGTTCCTGATCGACCTCTGTCCTAATGCGGTCGAAACATTCCATTAATGCAGTCGTAGGTAGTTGGTCTGCAAATCTTAAATAGATAGATAATAGCTCGGAATTTATCTCATCCATCTTCGAGTATAAGCTTTCCAACTCATATTTTAAAAAATCCTTTTCCGCTTTTCTAACTGTTTTCCTGCTAGATTTGATATTTGCCTTCATTGTTATTTTAGCGAATTTTGGAGTAACATTCAATTCCAGGCATTTTTTGTTGAACCAAATGCTGGCCTTTGTTTTATGCATTTTCAGCAGGCGCCACTTGCAAATTGTTAGCAGTTTGTTCGCGTTCAGGTTAAAAGCGATTTTCCGACAGGGTGGATAAATGATGTATATTGGAACGATTTTCCGTCATCCCTTGTCAAATTTGGTTTCGAGACAAACCGGTTTCGGCGTTATGCCATCATCAGTGTCGATTTCGTCCTGATCTGTTGATATCGTTTGTCTTGTATTTATATTTCGTAGGTATATGAGCAAGTATTGTCAAATTTGATGCTTGTGTATATTTATTTATGTGTATGTGCTGTGTGCTCATTCAGAACCGAGGGTGGTTATTGATCGAATTTGTGTGGCTGACTGAGGCAGGTAAAAGTCTGTAATTTTAGTAGTTTGACCTTTGTGGGTTTGTTGTTTTGGTGCATTAATTGTTTTGTGTTTATTTGTTGTTGTACCTGTGAGATTACTTTGCAAACATAGAACTAGTCCTTATTCTCATCAGAATCAGAATCTTCTGAAATCTTGGGCTCGGGAAAACCGTTGCCCTCTAGATTTTTATAAAAAGAATGATATTATTTTGATATAACCAGTTTTCCAAGTATTTTATTTTATTTTTGATTCGAGAAGAGGCAACGGCTTCGAATAAACCGGGTTGCCTTCTAATTTCGGATATTAAGCTATTAAAAATTCGTCATCAGTATAATTTTTTTTTTTAAGAATACCAGGCACCTTTACCCGAACATTCGAACATACGAATATGTGCTGTTCTTATTTATTTTTATTTGTTTTTTTTCAAAAATTGTTTAGCAATATCAACGAATGTGTTATACAGTGTGCCACATTCATTTTTCTGGCTCAATTTGTATGATTGAATTATACATTCGTGAAAATGGCATTACAAATTGTTGGATTTTCCATGTACATAGGAAGCTCTAAATTTAAAACGAAAATTTCGAAAAGAATTGAGGGGTATCCTATATCATAAAAAATAAAATAAAAATATAAAAAATTATGTAAAGGGAAAGAAGGCAAAGTTTACTAAAAAAAATAAAATGGAAGAAGAAAAAAAAGTATGTAAAATGCAAAAAAATTAAGTGAAGTGAATAAACAGTTCCATATAAAAACGCAATAAGTGCACTTATACTTTTTCCGGGTTTTAATGTTATCATTAACGGCGGCCACCGTGGTGTGATGGTAGCGTGCTCCGCCTATCACACCGTATGCCCTGGGTTCAACTCCCGGGCAAAGCAACATCAAAATTTTAGAAATAAGATTTTTCAATTAGAAGAAAATTTTTCTAAGCGGGGTCGCCCCTCGGCAGTGTTTGGCAAGCACTCCGGGTGTATTTCTGCCATGAGAAGCTCTCAGTGAAAACTCATCTGCTTTGCAGATGCCGTTCGGAGTCGGCATAAAACATGTAGGTCCCATCCGGCCAATTTGTAGGGAAAATCAAGAGGAGCACGACGCAAATTGGAAGAGAAGCTCGGCCTTAGATCTCTTCGGAGGATATCGCGCCTTACATTTATTTTATTTATTTAATGTTATCATTGTGGAAATATGAAGATTGTAATTTTCGGATATTAAATGTTGGGATTCCAATTGAGATCTATGTACGTAATTATTAAATTTGTAAACCCTCCATTTCATGAATATATATATATTTATTTATTTATTTATTTATTTCTTTAAGTCTATGAATTTTAATCCTTACAGACTATGATACAATGAAAATTTAAAAAATACTTATGCCTAAAAGTAATCGGTTTACTTAGAAAGCAGACTTCAAAATATTCATAAATTCAGCTCTTTGTATAGAAAAATCAAGAGCAGTGGAATTACTTATTGAGTTAAGCTCCCGAATAGCACGCGTAATGGGAGCATTACCAGCGTAATTCGTTCTGAAATAATCGCAATAAAATGGAAAGGAATTTCTGAGAGATCTTTGGGGAACATTAAATCGAATCCTTTCCAGCAAATAAGGGCAATCAATGTAGCCATTAATAACATTATACATGAATGAAAAGCACAGTATAGATCTACGATTTTCCAAAGACTTGAGGCTTAAAAGTAAAAGACGTGCAGAGTAGGAAGGAATCGGCTCCGAAAAGTTTAACGGCCGAAGGGCATATTTAAGGAAAATTTTTTGAATTCTCTCAATTCTGCAAATGGCCGTTTGGCTGCTTGGTCTCCAAATGAAGACAGCATATTCAATATGAGATCTAACGTATGACGTGTAGAGCAGCTTAAATGTATAGGGGTCTGAGAATTTTGAAGCATTGCGCCGTACAAATCCGAGCATAGAATATGCTTTCGATGTTACGTAGTTAATGTGATTAATGAAGGAAAACCTTTGTCAAAAACGACACCCAGGTCTTTAATCTCATAAACACATTGAAGTTCACAGTTAGATATACTGTATTTTGTAGACAAATTGTTAGTTGATTTTGAATAAACTATTTGGAAGCATTTTACAGAGTGTATGTGCCTGTGGTGATCAAAAGGAATATAAATAAAAAGGCAACTCTTAGAGACCAATTGTACAGCGAACAACGGGACATTCATATGGCTTAGCAGCTAAAGGCTTGCACTGATATGAATGTTGGAGATTCGAGTTCAACGCTCAGCTCCCGAAAAGCTAGCTGATGAAGAAGTGAAATTCAGAAACATGTCCTAGTAACCATCGCCGTTTGTAAACTTACAGTTTTTCTCTATTATCAATTACAAAAACCATTGTATAAAGCAATATGAGCAAAGCTCGCTAATTAAATACATATGATAAAATTAATTTCATAACTTTAAGCGACATAAACAAATTAGGGTTATGTGATCTAAGCATCCGATATAATGGATATATAATACAACAAAGTGAGCCTGATAATAAATATAGTGGGGTACATTGCGTCTTTTTTTTTTGGTACAAAAATTTCAGGCAAGTGGCAACTGCGAGCATTTGTGGGAGAAAGCCGCTATGATGCCGGTTGCTATTTTGACCTAAAACCAAAAGCATTTTTTGGACGTCTTTTTCGTTTAATATACAATGTGAATATTTCCGATTCCGTCAAGTTGCATTTAAATAATAATAAACTAAGTTGAAATAAAATAAAAGAAATTACCATAAAAGACAATATATAATTTTTTTTTTTTTTGTTCAGTATACTTTAACTAAAATGAGGATAAAATCTGGAAATGCAAAAATATTTTCGAGCAAATTTGCCATGAATTGTTATAAATAATAAATTGACGTAGCTTCAACAAAAGTTAACTCATTATTTGTGATTTCATGTTTTTTTTAAAGCAAATAAAATCAAAAACTAAGAATCTGTTAAATAAAGACCTATGGATATACGTGTAAGTGAAATTTGCCACAAAAAATGGGCGGGTCAATAAATAACTCTATTTAAGTTTCTTTTGTACGCTACAATTTATTTTGGAAATTTTTTTTAGGATTTGGGTATAGGCCATTATAGGTAAGTGCCAACAATGTGAAACCATGTTTTATTCTTTCATCATCTGGCGCGTACGCATATGTATGTAGGTGAAACATTTGAGCAACACGACTACGCAGCTTTTCGCATTTGTTCACGAAAGTAAATTTTGATATTTGAAGAGATTGTTCGAATTTGCAAACAACTTTTTCTATTAATTATAAACAAATAGAGTAACATTTGTTAACAAAAATAGGCCTACTCACTGCGGCTGATCCATACGGATCGATTCATATAACTTTTATATGAGTTTACGTATGCTAAGTATGCGAAACAGCCTGGCAATTGATTATATGGAAAATTTGTTATTGTATTAATATATGGATAGTAGGGAAATATACGGCCGCTATGATGCTGTTTGCCGTTGTGACCTAAAATTAAAAACGTTTTTGGAATGTTTGTTTTTTCGTTTAATATACAACGTGAAATTTTCCGATTCAGTCAAGTTGCATTTAAATAATAATAAACTAAACCGATTTCGCCCATTTCACAGAAAACAGTATAGTGCTAAATTTTTGTTCTACTTATGCCATTAAAAGTATTCTAGACAAATTAAATGAAAAAGGGCGGGGCCATGCCTATTTTGAAATTTCCTTTTATTTTTGTATTTTTTTGCACCATATCATTACTGGAGTTGAATGTTGACATAATTTACTTATATACTGTAACGATATTAAATTTTTTGTTAAAATTTGACTTAAACATTTTTTTTTTAAGTGAACGTGTTCGTCATCCGATTTTGCTCATTTTTATTTAGCACTCATACAGTAAGAGGAGTAACGTTCCTGCCAATTCCATTATGATATCTTCAACGACTGCCAAATTACAGCTTGCAAAACTTTTAAATTACCTTCTTTTAAAAGTGGGCGGTGCCACGCTCATTGTCCAAAATTTTACTAATTTTATATTCTGCATCATAAGGTCAACCCACCTACCAAGTTTCATCGCTTTATCCGTCTTTGGTAATGAATTAGCGCACTTTTTCGGTTTTTCGAAATTTTCGATATAATAAAGTAGTGGATTTTTGGTTCTGATTTATTTCACCTTTATTTTCCAACTGAACACATATTTTTTCTTAACGACTAATTGAGCTTAACAGCGGAGTCATTGGTTCCGTTTGTCGTATCGCTGTAGTCGTATCCCTAACGTAATCAGCTGTTTATCGTTACGCCGGTAAACTAAAACACAATTGGTTGGCTACGATACGGTTACGACCTTATCGGCACCAATAATCGATTGCATTGATTCCCATAAGGTTGGTCGAATCAGCTGTTATAAGGTTACCGATACGGTTACCGATAAAGCACCAATATCTGCAGCTTAAACATTAAGCTAAAAATAACGGTTTATGAAAGAGAGTTAGAGAGTAAGTTTAAATGAAAATAAGAGAAAGTAAATTATAAACTACTTAAGAGTAACATAAAAACAATTAAGAGAAAGTAGATTATGAAGAGGAGGTTCGAGAAAATTGATAGTACTAAGTTTTAATATGTATATAACTCCTCCACCCTCAAGATATTTGCGGCTCTGCAAATGCTAAAATTTAATAACTAATTGTAATAATATTTTTTTTTTTTTTGTTTTTAATATTTATAACACGATAGCAATTTTTGTTGATAACAATGTATTAATTCAAGTAATTTTTTTTTTTTGTAGTCTAAACAATTTCTAAATTTTGGCCTTTATATTTACGTTTCATTTGAGATTTATAATATTTCACATTTCTCTTATTGGATGTATCGATTACATAATTCTTTTTTATAATTGCTAAGTTCTTTATATTTTGGTGTACATTTGGCAATTTGCCTATTTTTCACAATATTATCTAAATAACTACATTCCTCCTTTACATTTTTATTTATTTTGTTAATTTTATCAAATTTGTTTCGATCATATTCTGTACCTAATTTTTCAATATATTCTTTATCAAAATTTTTTTGTAAGAAATCGATTGGCCTCTTTTGAGTCGTTGTATGCATTGTGCGGTTATACAACGTAAATATTTTGAAAATTTTATCATCTAGGCTGAGAGTTTTATTTTTTTATCAACCTCCATGATTCGTTTAGTGTGCCATGCAACCTTTCAATATCAGAGTTGCCTGTTTTTAAATAAGGTGTTGTTTTGTGAGTTTCTATATATTGTTCATTTAAAAATAGCTCTACTGCACTATATAATATACATCTTTCATTGTCAAAACCCAGTTTTTCATTTTACCTAAATACAAAATTCTTTGCTTTATTGCTATAATTGAAATCCATGTTCTGTCATTTAACTTGTGATATGTCGCATGTTTTGAAAATTTGTCAATTGCAGTCAGGTACATACAATTTTTAGAAGGATACCATATATCAATATGTACGGTGTCGTTAAAATGTGTTGGACTTTCACTTATTTGATAGGGAAGTTTTATGGGATGCCATGACAGGAAATTTGACAAATTTTACAATTATTTTATTATTTTTTAATTATTAACAATCAACTTACAATTATTAACAATCAACGTAATTAACTCAAATAACTTAGGATAAAAAATTTAAGATTTTAGCTCGAGAAAGATTTCACTAATACCTCGGTGGTTATTTCGTGTGTGTTCATTTTTAATAATAGTTAATACCTCATTTTTGTCACTTATGTCAATTAATCTTTTGTAAGATCTGTATAAAGTTACATTATTATTTTTGAAATTGCGAACATAAATATCCTGAAATTTTATAAACAAACCATCGTTTGCGCGAAAAATACACATAAAGCCCTTGTCAATTAATACTTTTTCTATGATTTAATCGGGGATTGCCCGTATTGCTTTTTTTAAATGTATGAAAACATTTATTTGAAGCAATTTGTTAATTTTATAATTTATTTAATAATTTGGGAAACATTTAAACAACGTGACATTTACAACAACTAAGGCATGACGTAGCTGAATGCGTTTATAACCATTTCAACTATCGTAGGAGTGCGGGTTCGACTCCCACTCCCGGGAGAAAAGGCTTTGAAGAGATTTACAAGGCATAACCGAAACAGCTGTCGCCTTGTCCGTCCTGATGTCACGTTGTTTAAATTTTTCCCAAATTATTAAATAAATTATAAAATTAACAAATTGCTTCAAATAAATGTTTTCATATATTAAAAAAAAGCAATACGGGCAATCCTCGATTAAATCATACAAACAGAGAAAATTGGTTAATTCGTTGTAGTTCTATAAATAGAACAAAAACAGCAACAAAGCCAAAGTTTGTTTGAAAACCGCCGTACCAAGCATAGCTTTAACACAAAATTGCATACGAAGTATGCATGTGTAAAAAGATTAAAATATGCAAAAAAGAAGGCAATTGTAAAAAACTTTACAACAACTAAGGCATGACGTAGCTGAATGCGTTTATAACCATTTCAACTATCGTAGGAGTGCGGGTTCGACTCCCACTCCCGGGAGAAAAGGCTTTGAAGAGATTTACAAGGTATAATCGAAACAGCTGTCCCCTTGTCCGTCCTGATGTCAAGTTGTTTAAATTTTTCCCAAATTATTAAATAAATTATAAAATTAACAAATTGCTTCAAATAAATGTTTTCATACATTTAAAAAAAGCAATACGGACAATCCCCGATTAAATCATACAAACAGACAAAATTGGTTAATTCGATGTAGTTCTATAAATAGAACAAAAACAGCAACAAAACCAAAGTTTCTTTGAAAACCGCCGTACCAAGCATAGCTTTAACACATAATTGCATACGAAGTATGCATGTGTAAAAAGATTAAAATATGCAAAAAAGAAGGCAATTGGGAAAAACTTTACAACAACTAAGGCATGACGTAGCTGAATGCGTTTATAGCCATTTCAACTATCGTAGGAGTGCGGGTTCGACTCCCACTCCCGGGAGAAAAGGCTTTGAAGGGATTTACAAGGTATAATCGAAACAGCTGTCGCCTTGTCCGTCCTGATGTCACGTTGTTTAAATTTTTCCCAAATTATTGAATAAATTATAAAATTAACAAATTGCTTCAAATAAATGTTTTCATACATTTAAAAAAAGCAATACGGGCAATCCCCGCTTAAATCATACAAACAGACAAAATTGGTTAATTCGTTGTAGTTCTATAAATAGAACAAAAACAGCAACAAAACCAAAGTTTCTTTGAAAACCGCCGTACCAAGCATAGCTTTAACACATAATTGCATAAGAAGTATGCATGTGTAAAAAGATTAAAATATGCAAAAAAGAAGGCAATTGGGAAAAACTTTACAACAACTAAGGCATGACGTAGCTGAATGCGTTTATAACCATTTCAACTATCGTAGGAGTGCGGGTTCGACTCCCACTCCCGGGAGAAAAGGCTTTGAAGAGATTTACAAGGTATAATCGAAACAGCTGTCGCCTTGTCCGTCCTGATGTCACGTTGTTTAAATTTTTCCCAAATTATTAAATACTTTTTCCATTAACTTTTTTAAATCGGAACTGTTCGTGACAGTTATATAATTTTTACACTTACTATTTACTATCTTGGTAATAAAACGTTCGTGCTTACCATATTCTAAATAAATTTGATTTTTATAGGAGTTTATACATTTAAAAGTTATAAAAATACATCTCAAATTATCTTCAACCGCACTGTGAATAGTTGCGGCAGTAGACCCTCTATCTACCTCGTCTTCATCTTTACTAGGACCTACGTCGTTATTAAAAACAGCTAAATTTTTGGCTTCATCATCTTTACGTAAATATCTACTCAAAGCATCCGCGACTGTATTGTCCTTTCCTTTTATATACGTAATATCAAAATCATACTCGTTTAATTGTATCTTCCATCTTTGTAACTTCATGTTTTGCTCTTTGATATTATGGAGCCATGTCAATGGCTTATGATCCGTTTGAACAATAAATTTCCTACCATAAAGATATGTTCGAAAATGCTTAATTGACCAAACTACTGCGAGCAATTCCTTTTCAATAGTGGAGTATCGAATTTCGTGATTCGATAATGTCCTAGAAGCATAGCTTATTGGATGATTATCCTGGGACAAAACGAAACCAATCGCAAATTGCGATGCATCAGTTGTTAAAACAAATGTTTTCGTAAAATCTGGAGATTTAAGTACAGGTTAATTAGTTATTAGTTGTTTTAACTTATCAAAGGCGTTCAAATATTCGTTGTCAGAAAGGTCGAGTTTATTTTCCTGTTTTAAATATTTAATAATAAGGTATGCTACTTTGGCATAACCCCTTATATACCTATGATAATATCCAGTCATACCTAGAAATTGCCTTATTTCCTTTTTATTAGTTGGAGATTTCATTGATTTAATAGTTTCAATTTTAGAATGATCAGGCTTTATACCTTCGGATGATACGACATGTCCTAAAAAATTTGTGCTAAAAGCGGCCAAATGAAATTTGTCTATTTGCATTTTTAAATTAAGTTTGCGAAGTGTGCTGAAATTTTTTTTTATCGAATCAACGTGCTCTTCAAAGCTTGTTGAGAAGATTAAAACATCATCCAAATAGACTACAAATATTTTGTTGATGTAGTCTTTCAGTACAGTATTGTATCGAATTTAGGGAAACTCCGCTTATTTTACACCTTCTACTAACGTTCGTATCGCCAAATTGTTGAACAAATAACTCCAATATTTAATAATGCAAAATGGTCTTTATTAGACTACTTTGAAAATACTTCACAATAACACTCATACTTCGCAACCAATAGAGTGCTTAAATCAAACGACTTACGGACTACTCAGCTTCTGCTGCTTTTATACTCTCTGCCCAAATGTCTAGACGTTTCTTCTTCTAGAATCCTCTACCTGATCCCCAGCCATACGCGCGTGTATTTGTAGTGTGTAGCCATATGCGTGTGTATATATGTATGTGACCTGTGATCTGCGACCTGTATCATTCACTCACTAAGTTATTCACTCATTTGTACAAACATATATTTCGACCCGTTTTGGAATGTCTTAAAATGCATTTACTCTTACATACATATTAATACATTTGTATACATATTTTCACACGCCACGGTAACTACGCCGTGCACCGTCTAGTAACTTGAACTCGCCACAAGCCTTTACCTGTATACAAATTTTTCACATAATTTATTTATGCTTGCGTTGCATTTCCCACAGCTAATTTTATTTATGCTTAGAATGCAGCTCCCAGGGAACTGAAAGTATATGTATGTAATACACTTAATTTGTAAGTATTAGTGTAAGTTGATATTTTAGCTTATAGAAATTTTGTATAAAAGAAACAACTTTTTAATAAAGAATTCAATTCTCTCTGGTGCCGCTTAAATGGCACTACACTGAATTCAAACCTTTTTATACTCAGTTGAGTAGAGCTCACAGAGTATATTAACTTTGATTGGATAACGGTTGGTTGTACAGGTATAAATAAATCGAGATAGATATAGACTCCTATATATCAAAATCATCAGGATCGAAAAAAAATTTGATTGAGCCATGTCAATCCGTCCGACCGTTAACACGATAACTTGAGTAAATTTTGAGGTATCTTGAGGAAATTTGGTATGTAGATTCCTGAGCACTCATCTCAGATCGGCATTTAAAATGAACAATATCGGACTATAACCACGCCCACTTTTTTGATATCGAAAATTTCGAAAAACCGAAAAAGTGCGATAATTCATTACCAAAGACGAATAAAGCAATGAAGCTTGGTAGGTGAGTTGAACTTATGACGCAGAATAGAAAATTAGTAAAATTTTGGACAATGGGCGTGGCACCGCCTACTTTTAAAAGAAGGTAATTTAAAATTTTGCAAGCTGTTATTTGGCAGTCGTTGAAGATATCAAGATGAAATTTCGCAGGAACGTTACTCCTATTACTATATGTATGCTTAATAAAAATTAGCAAAATCGGAGAACGACCACGCCCACTTTTAAAAAAACATTTTTTTAAAGTCAAATTTTAACAAAAAATTTAATAAATTTACAGTATATAAGTAAATTATGTCAACATTCCACTCCAGTAATGATATGGTGCAACAAAATGCAAAAATAAAAGAAAATCTCAAAATGGGCGTGGCTCCGCCCTTTTTTATTTAATTTGTCTAGGATACTTTTAATGCCATAAGTCGAACAAAAATTTACCAATCCTTGTGAAATTTGGTAAGGGCTTAGATTCTGGAACGATAACTTATTTCTGTGAAAAAGGGCGAAATCGGTTGAAGCCACGTCCAGTTTTTATACATAGTCGACCGTCTGTCCTTCCGCTCGGCCGTTAACACGATAACTTGAGCAAAAATCGATAAATCTTTACTAAGCTTAGTTCACGTACTTATCTGAACTCACTTTGTATTGGTATGAAAAATGGCCGAAATCGGACTATGACCACGCCCACTTTTTCGATATCGAAAATTACGAAAAACGAAAAAATGCCATAATTCTATACCAAATACGAAAAAAGGGATGAAACATGGTAATTGTATTGGTCTATTGACGCAAAATATAACTTTAGAAAAAAACTTGGTAAAATGGGTGTGACACCTACCATATTAAGTAGAAGAAAATAAAAAAGTTTTGCAGGGCGAAATCAAAAGCCCTTGGAATGTTGGAAGGAATACTGTCCGTGGTATTACATATATAAATAAATTAGCGGTACCCGACAGATGATGTTCTGGATCACCCTGGTCCACATTTTGGTCGATATCTCGAAAACGCCTTCACATATACAACTAAGGGCCACTCCCTTTTAAAACCCGCATTAATACCTTTAATTTGATACCCATATCGTACAAACACATTCTAGAGTCACCCCTGGTCCACGTTTATGGCGATATCTCGAAAAGGCGTCCACCTATAGAACTAAGGCCCACTCCCTTTTAAAATACTCATTAACACCTTTCATTTGATACCCATATTGTACAAACGCATTCTAGAGTCACCCCTGGTCCACGTTTATGGCGATATCCCGAAAAGGCGTCCACCCATAGAACTAAGGCCCACTCCCTTTTAAAACACTTATTAACACCTTTCGTTTGATACTCATATCGTACAAACAAATTCTAGAGTCACCCCTGGCCCACCTTTATGGCGATATCTCGAAAAGGCGTCCACCTATAGAACTAAGGCCCACGCCCTTTTAAAATACTCATTAACACCTTTCATTTGATACCCATATTGTACAAACGCATTCTAGAGTCACCCCAGGTCCACGTTTATGGCGATATCTCGAAAAGGCGTCCACATATAGAACTAAGGCCCACTCTTTTTTAAAATACTCATTAACACCTTTCATTTGATACCCATATCGTACAAAAAAATTCTAGAGTCACCCCTGGCCCACCTTTATATCTCGAAAAGGCATCCACCTATAGAACTAAGGCCCACGCCCTTTTAAAATACTCATTAACACCTTTCATTTGATACCCATATTGTACAAACGCATTCTAGAGTCACCCCTGGTCCACCTTTATGGCGATATCTCGAAAAGGTGTCCACCTATAGAACTAAGGCCCACGCCCTTTTAAAATACCCATAAACACCTTTCATTTGATACCCATATTGTACAAACGCATTCTAGAGTCACCCCTGGTCCACGTTTATGGCGATATCTCGAAAAGGCGTCCACATATAGAACTAAGGCCCACTCTTTTTTAAAATACTCATTAACACCTTTCATTTGATACCCATATCGTACAAAAAAATTCTAGAGTCACCCCTGGCCCACCTTTATATCTCGAAAAGGCATCCACCTATAGAACTAAGGCCCACGCCCTTTTAAAATACTCATTAACACCTTTCATTTGATACCCATATAGTACAAACAAATTCTAGAGTCACCCCTGGTCCACCTTTATAGCGATATCTCGAAAAGGCGTCCGCATATAGAACTAAGGCCCACGCCCTCTTAAAATACCCATAAACACCTTTCATTTGATACCCATATTGTACAAACGCATTCTAGAGTCACCCCTGGTCCACGTTTATGGCGATATCTCGAAAAGGCGTCCACCTATAGAACTAAGGCCCACTCCCTTTTAAAATACTCATTAACACCTTTCATTTGATACCCATATTGTACAAACGCATTCTAGAGTCACCCCAGGTCCACGTTTATGGCGATATCTCGAAAAGGCGTCCACATATAGAACTAAGGCCCACTCTTTTTTAAAATACTCATTAACACCTTTCATTTGATACCCATATAGTACAAACAAATTCTAGAGTCACCCCTGGCCCACCTTTATATCTCGAAAAGGCATCCACCTATAGAACTAAGGCCCACGCCCTTTTAAAATACTCATTAACACCTTTCATTTGATACCCATATTGTACAAACGCATTCTAGAGTCACCCCTGGTCCACCTTTATGGCGATATCTCGAAAAGGCGTCCACCTATAGAACTAAGGCCCACTCCCTTTTAAAATACTCATTAACACCTTTCATTTGATACCCATATTGTACAAACGCATTCTAGAGTCACCCCAGGTCCACGTTTATGGCGATATCTCGAAAAGGCGTCCACATATAGAACTAAGGCCCACTCTTTTTTAAAATACTCATTAACACCTTTCATTTGATACCCATATAGTACAAACAAATTCTAGAGTCACCCCTGGCCCACCTTTATATCTCGAAAAGGCATCCACCTATAGAACTAAGGCCCACGCCCTTTTAAAATACTCATTAACACCTTTCATTTGATACCCATATAGTACAAACAAATTCTAGAGTCACCCCTGGTCCACCTTTATAGCGATATCTCGAAAAGGCGTCCGCATATAGAACTAAGGCCCACGCCCTTTTAAAATACCCATAAACACCTTTCATTTGATACCCATATTGTACAAACGCATTCTAGAGTCACCCCTGGTCCACGTTTATGGCGATATCTCGAAAAGGCGTCCACCTATAGAACTAAGGCCCACTCCCTTTTAAAATACTCATTAACACCTTTCATTTGATACCCATATTGTACAAACGCATTCTAGAGTCACCCCAGGTCCACGTTTATGGCGATATCTCGAAAAGGCGTCCACATATAGAACTAAGGCCCACTCTTTTTTAAAATACTCATTAACACCTTTCATTTGATACCCATATAGTACAAACAAATTCTAGAGTCACCCCTGGCCCACCTTTATATCTCGAAAAGGCATCCACCTATAGAACTAAGGCCCACGCCCTTTTAAAATACTCATTAACACCTTTCATTTGATACCCATATTGTACAAACGCATTCTAGAGTCACCCCTGGTCCACCTTTATGGCGATATCTCGAAAAGGTGTCCACCTATAGAACTAAGGCCCACGCCCTTTTAAAATACCCATAAACACCTTTCATTTGATACCCATATTGTACAAACGCATTCTAGAGTCACCCCTGGTCCACGTTTATGGCGATATCTCGAAAAGGCGTCCACATATAGAACTAAGGCCCACTCTTTTTTAAAATACTCATTAACACCTTTCATTTGATACCCATATCGTACAAAAAAATTCTAGAGTCACCCCTGGCCCACCTTTATATCTCGAAAAGGCGTCCACCTATAGAACTTAGACCCACTCCGTTTTAAAATTATCATTAACAAACACATTCCAGGGTTACCCTAGGTTCTTTTTACAACATGGTGATTTTCCCTTACTTTGTCTCCACAGCTCTCAACTGAGTATGTAATGTTCGGTTACATCCGAACTTAGCCTTCCTTACTTGTTTATACACAGTTGAGCAGAGCTCACAGAGTATATTAACTTTGATTGGATAACGGTTGGTTGTACAGGTATAAAGGAATCGAGATAGATATAGACTTCCCTATATCAAAATCATCAGTATCGAAAAAAAATTCGATTGAGCCATGTCCGTCCGTCCGTCCGTCCGTCTGTCCGTTAACACGATAACTTGAGTAAATTTTGAGGTATCTTGATGAAATTTGGTATGTAGGTTCCTGGGCACTCATCTAAGATCCGTACGAACGATATCGGACAATAACCACGCCCACTTTTTTGATATCGAAAATTTCGAAAAATCGAAAAAGTGCGATAATTCATTACCAAATATGGGTTAAGCGATGAAACTTGGTAGGTGAGTTGAAAATATGACGCAGAATAGAAAACTAGTAAAATTTTGGAAAATGGGCGTGGCGCCGCCCACTTTTAAAAGAAGGTAATTTAGAAGTTTTGCAAGCTGTAATTTGGCAGTCGTTGAAGATATCATGATGAAATTTGGCAACGACGTTACTCTTATTACTGTATGTCTGCTTAATAAAAATTAGCAAAATCGGAGAACGACTACGCCCACTTTTTAAAATAAAATTTTTTAAATTTAAATTTTAAAAGAAAAGTTAATATCTTTACAGTATATAAGTAAATTATGTCAACATTCAACTCCAGTAATGATAACTTGAGCAAAAATCGATATAACTCAGTTCACATACTTATCTGGACTCACTTTGTATTGCGTAAAAAAATGGCCGAATTCCGACTATGACAACGCCCACTTTTTCGATATCGAAAATTACGAAAAATGAAAAAAATGCCATAATTATATACCAGATACGATAAAAGGGATGAAACATGGTAATTGTATTGGTCTATTGACGCAAAATATAACTTTAGAAAAAAACTTGGTAAAATGGGTGTGACACCTACCATATTAAGTAGAAGAAAATGAAAAAGTTTTGCAGGGCGAAATCAAAAGCCCTTGGAATCTTGGAAGGAATACTGTTCGTGGTATTACATATATAAATAAATTAGCGGTACCCGAAAGATGATGCTCTGGATCACCCTGGTCCACATTTTGGTCGATATCTCGAAAACGCCTTCACATATACAACTACCACCACTCCCTTTTAAAAGCCTCATGAATACCTTTAATTTGATACCCATATCGTACAAACACATTCTAGAGTCACCCCTGGTCCACGTTTATGGCGATATCTCGAAAAGGCGTCCACATATAGAACTAAGGCCCACACCTTTTTAAAATACTCATTAACACCTTTCATTTGATACCCATATCGTACAAACAAATTCTAGAGTCACCGCTGGTCCACCTTTATGACGATATTTCGAAAAGGCGTCCACCTATAGAACTAAGGCCCACGCCCTTTTAAAATACTCATTAACACCTTTCATTTGATACCCATATCGTACAAACAAATTCTAGAGTTACCCCTGGTCCACCTTTATGGCGATATTTCGAAAAGGCGTCCACCTATAGAACTAAGGCCCACTCCCTTTTATAATACTCATTAGCACCTTTCATTTGATAGCCATATCGTACAAACAAATTCTAGAGTCACCCGTAGTCCACCTTAATGGCGATATCTCGAAAAGGCTTCCACCTATAGAACTAAGGCCCACGCCCTTTCAAAATACTCATTAACACCTTTCATTTGATACCCATATTGTACAAACGCATTCTAGAGTCACCCCTGGTCCACTTTTATAACGATATTCCGAAAAGGCGTACACCTATAGAACTAAGGCCCACTCCCTTTTAAAACACTTATTAACACCTTTCGTTTGATACCCATATTGTACAAACGCATTCTAGAGTCAACCCTGGTCCACTTTTATAACGATATTCCGAAAAGGCGTCCACCTATAGAACTAAGGCCCACTCCCTTTCAAAATACTCATTAACACCTTTCATTTGATACCCATATAGTACAAACAAATTCTAGAGTCACCCCTGGTCCAACTTTATGGCGATATCTCGAAAAGTCGTCCAAATATAGAACTAAGGCCCACGCCCTCTTAAAATACTCATTAACACCTTTCATTTGATACTCATATCGTACAAACAAATTCTAGAGTCACCCCTGGTCCATCTTTATGGCGATATCTCGAAACGGCGTCCACCTATAGAACTTGGGCCCACTCCCTTTTAAAATTATCATTAACACATTTCATTTGATACCCATATCGTACAAACATATTCTAGAGTCAAGCCTGGTCCACCTTTATGGCGATATCCCTAAATGGCGTCCATCTATAGAACTATGGCCCACTTCCTGTTAAAATACTCTTTAATACCTTTCATTTGATACACATGTCATACAAACAAATTCCAGGGTTACTTTAGGTTCTTTTACAACATGGTGATTTTCCCTTACTTTGTCTCCACAGCTCTCAACTGAGTATGTAATGTTCGGTTACACCCGAACTTAGCCTTCCTTACTTGATTCGTTGTAGGTTGTATAACAGCACCAAGTCTCCTTCCTGAAAACCTTCCGAATTAATTCCTTTATCGTATCGGGCTTTCATCTTGTCACTCATAATCTTTGCTCGTTGTCTTACAAGATCTTGTATCTCTTTCAGCTCTTCGTCCAAGACACCAGTGGATTTCTTGACATTTCTCTCCGCATTGTCATCTATTCCAAACTTCAAATCAGCTGGCAGTCGAAGGTCATTGCCAAAAATTACTTTTGCAGGAGTTTGGCCCGTTGTCTCATGCACTGCTGATCGGTAAGCCATCAAGAATAATGGTATGCGGGTATCCCACTCCTTATGGTACTTTTCTACTACTTTACTTAAATTCTCCTCCAAGGTTCTATTGAAAAGTTCCACCATACCATCGGACTGAGGATGTAATGCAGTTGTCCGTGTTTTTCGAATGATTTACACATTTCCTGGAACACAGCTGATTCGAAATTCCTGTCTTGGTCAGAATGTAACTCTATTGGTATACCATACCTTGCAACCCAATTGTTTATAAACACTTCTGCTACTGTTTCTGCTTCCTGATTTGGGATTGGGTATACCTCTGGCCATTTGTTGAAATAATCCATAACTACCAGTACATATTTGCTTTTGCAGTTGCTAGTAGGAAATGGACCTGCAACATCTATAGCGATCCTTTCAAATGGCGCACCTGAGTTATATTGCTTCATCTGGCCATGACTTCGAGTTTTGGGCCCTTTCTTTCTGCTGCAAACCTCGCAGTTCTCAATCCACTCAGTGACCGACTGACGGCAACCAACCCAATAGAATCTCTGTTTAATCTTCACGAGCGTCTTCGTGATTCCAAGATGACCTCAGCTTGGACCATTATGCAACTCGCCAGGAATCCTCTTTCTGGGAACAACTCTCAGTTTCTTCTTGCATAGACCATCCTCACTCTCCCATACTCGATGCAAGCAACCGGATATCAATTCTAAACTGTTCCACTGTGCCCAATATGACTTCGCAATGGGACTCTCTGCTGACATCTCCTGTCTATTTGGTCTTTCGTTTCGTTCGAGCCCTTGCATAACATGTGACAGATCTGCATCTTCTAGCTGACACTTCCTTAGTTGTTCCTTGTCCCATTCATCCGCACACGTCATAGCCATTAGACGGACATCTATAATATATTCTTTAGCCTCGGCCTTTGAACAGTGCTTGCATTCCAAACTACATGGTCTTCGTGACATTGCATCGGCATTCCCATGGGTACTACCTTTCCGATGCTCAATGGAAAACTCATAGCATTGTAGCCGCTCGATCCACCGTGCCAATTGTCCTTCTGGATTACGGAACTGCAGAAGCCATTTCAACGCGGCGTGATCTGTCCTGATGCGGAATCGCTGGCCGTAGAGGTATTTGTGAAAATGTTTAATGCACTCTATAAATGCGAACAGCTCTCTCCGTGTAACGCAGTAGTTCATTTCTGGTTTTCCAATTGAACGGCAGTAATATGCAACTACCTTCTCCTGTCCATCGACCAGTTGTGATAAAACGCCTCCTATAGCATATCCACTCGCATCTGTATCTAGAATAAATGTTGCTCCTGGAATCAGATATGCTAACGTTGGGGCAGTGCACAAACGCTCCTTTAATGTTTGGAAAGCCACTTCTTGCTCCTTCTTCCATTCAAATGCTTTATTTTTGCTTGTAAGCTCATGGAGGCTATGGGCTACGCTGGGAAACTTTGGTACATATCGGCGGTAATATGTGCACAGCCCAAGGAAACTTCTCAATTCATGTAGGTTCTGTGGTCTTGGCCAATCATTTACAGCCTCTATCTTATCGTTCGCAGTTCAGATGCCCTCTGTCGTTACCTTGTGACCCAAATAATTTACTTCCTTTTAAAACAGCGCACACTTTTTGGGACTTAACTTCAGACCAGCGCCAGCTATTGTCTGGAAAACTTCCTCCAAGTTCTTAAGATGTTCATCAAAGTTCTTGCCCAATACGATGATGTCGTCCAGGTACTCCAAGCATGTTTCCAATGTAGTCCTTTCAGTACCTGGTCCATGAGTCTCTCAAAAGTAGCTGCTGCATTACAAAGTTCAAAAAGCATCACAGTAAATTGCCAAAGACCATCACCGACACTGAAGTCTGTTTTCTCTTTATCTTCCTCCTTCACCTCAACTTGCCAGTAGCCGCTTTTCAAGTCCAGTGTGCAAAACCATTTCGCACCAGAGAGCGAGTCCAGGGTGTCGTCAATTCTCGGCATTGGGTAGCTATCCTTTATCGTGACGCCGTTCAACTTGCGATAGTCCACGCAAAATCTCATATCCCATCCTTCTTCTTCACAAGTACCATCGGTGAGCTCCTTTCCATCCACTTGTCCTCCGGCAGTAAGATTGTTTGACCTTCTTCCAATTTGTGAGATAGAGATTATGGGGCATTCAATTGAGGGAGCCAGCTGTCGCCCCTTGCTGCTGACTCGCTTTAATTTAACGATTGATTGGTCTTGGAGGTCTGATTATCTCCTTCAGCTCTGCGTTTACGACCACCCACATTGTTGGAACTGTTAGGGTTGGTGTTGCAATAACGCGTAATGTGCCCTGGCTTTCCACACTTAAAGCATTTGACTGCATCATTATTCTTCTGCTGCGTATCCTTCAATGCTTCCAAAATTGTGCCTACCCACTCTGGTCTTTCTACTTCCACACGATGAGCCTTATATGCTGGTTTACTCAATAGGGAGGCAGTTTCCTGAGTCAATGCATGTGATACCGTTTCAGCAAATATCAGCTTTGGGTTTGCGTATGTAGCTCGCTTCGTTTCGACGTCCCGTATGCCATTTATAAAACTCCGGATTTTTACCCTCTCCATGTATTCCACGGGTGCGTCCGCATTTGCGAGATGAGCCAATATTTCAACATCCGAGGCAAACTCCTGCAAAGTCTTATTCGCTTTTTGGTGACGATTTTGCAACTCAATTTCGAATATCTGTTTTCTATGCTCGCTTCCATAACGTCCCTCGACAGCGGCCATCAATGCTTCATAGTTGTTCCGCTCTCCTTCGGGAATCGTCTGTAGGATTTCGGCTGCTGGCCTTTTCAATGCCACGAACAGAGCTGCAACTTTATCTTCAGCATTCCAGTTGTTCGCTGCCGACGTCTTCTCAAATTGGGGCTTAAATACCTGGAAAGGAACAGAACCATCAATCGTTGGGGATTTTACCGTCAGAGTAGACGTTGAGGTGATTGAACGGTTCAATTGTAACTCCTGAATACGATCTGCGATGATACCTGTGCTGAAATTTGTATCGACATTTCTGATATACCTGCCTCTTGTGCTTCAATTTTAGATATTATTTCTGACGAGATTTCTGAGATGCGTGTCTCCTGTGTTCCAATCTTCGCTGTTATACGGTTCTCTTGCGATTCTAGTTGTTTTTCCATCTTGGGTGTTATGCGTGTCTCCTGTGATTCCAGCTCAGATGCCATATATATCTTCTGTTCTGCCAGTTGAGATGATACTGTCGATATTTGAGCAGATATTGCAGCTAAAATCATGTTCAAGTCTGTGGTCCTAACTGTTTGCGATGTTTCATTTTTCTCTTCAATTTTTGTTGTCTCGTCGACATCAAGATGAAAGACATACTCTTCCACGTTAATTCCTTCTGCTTCCATTGCCTCTCGTAGTCGTGCCTGAAGTTCTAGTTTAATGCCGGTTGTATTCAATCCACAGCTCTCCAACTCCTTCTGCAGTTGCTGGATCTTCAATTCACTGAACTTTGCCGTGTCCCTGTTGTCCTCACGAATTTATTCAACAATTCCTCTTCTGACACCAATTGTAACGAATTTACTGAAATTTCGCTTATTTCAAGTCTTCTACTAAGGTTCGAATCACTAAACTGTTGAATAAATAACTCCAATATTTAATAATGCAAAATGGCCTTTATTCAAGTACTTCACAATAAATAACTCTACTATTTCCCGACAGATAGCGTGCTTAATAGAAATTGATTCCAGCGCCTCTATCTGTCGCTGCCTTTTATACTCTTTGATTTTCTCGTTCGCATCTTCTAGGCGCTTCCATTTCCAGAATCTACTAGTTGGCCATCAGCTATAAAATTTCTCAGCTGTAACTACAATTGCACGATTTTATAGCTTCTCTCATTGCATACTTTCGGGAGTATCTCAGATATATGCATGTGGTTGTGCGTTGCTTCTCAGCTGCGTATACGTACATATGTGTAGACATAATGATTGATTCGTTTATATAGATACATAATGATTGATTTATGGATGTGCATACAAGGCGCTGCTTAGCATCTGCTTAGAGATGGCAGTACCCATTAGTGTTGCTAATATTCGTAACAATTTATATTATAATTATATTATGTATTATATTAGATATATATATAATAACTTTTTTTTCCGAGTCTTTGAAGGGCTGAGGTTTGTCAAGCGTCTAGATCTGAGACTGCTCAGCTACAGAAGAGATATCATCAGCCAAGCGTATTGCTAAGCGTAATTTAAAATGGCTTTGCCTGTAAATGAAGGAGTTAATGCTTTCTTGTAATGTAATGAAAGATTATTTAATTTAATTGTGAATTCATACAAGTAAAAAATCTTTTTATTCCTCTATTGCCATAACTACCTGTCAAACAATAGCTGACACGGAGTACGGCTGTCGCAAATGGCCAGAGAATGGAGGGAAGGTTTGTTTTTTGCTCGCATTTATTAAACGAAAGTACCATGAATTGGCCATTTGTGTTTCAAATCACCTTTTCTTTTAAATTTGTATACAGAAAATAAGATAACATATTAATATTCATTTCTACAATGTAGTTTATAGATAAAATATGACCAGTTAAGCAAACACTTTAAAATATGTCAGTTATGCAATATACCTGTCGTCAAAAAAAATGTTGAAAAAACAGTATTGTGAACGTTTTTTTTTTTCAAACATTCGCCAATTGTATGAATTCGCAATGGCTTAGGTATTTGACTTTCGGAAGACTACAGGGTTTTAAAAAAATGAATACGGCTATCGAGTTTGGTAAAATTTGTTGAAACGGTTGAAAAAAAATTGTTATTATAGGTGGGCAGTGCCACGCCCATTTTAAGAAATGTGTTGGTTATTTATCTTTTGCTAGAATACAACTTTATTGAACAAATTTCAAAAATTTTTGTTTTTTTTAATTTCTCAAAAATATGTAAATTTTACGATGCATTTTTAATCACCCTCTTGCTGTTGCACCCTTTATATAAATTCATTCTAAAGCACTGATACTTGAAAGTTTCCATTGTCATGGTCGCGGCACTTTTGTGCAAATCTTTCATAATTTTAAATAAAACTGTTTGAGTAATGATTGAATTATTTCGTACAAAAAGGACTTCAGGATGTTAGAAATATAGTATTATAAATGACAACTTATAATATAAATTGGTATACCCAGAAAAGGTCAACGAAAAGCGTTATGGTCGCGACATTATTACGTACTTACTTACATAATTGGCGCTTAACCGTTTAAACGGCTACGGCCGTCCAACAAGGTGCGCCAGTCGCTCTTTCTCTCTGCCAACCAGCGCCACCTGGTCACACCAAGGGAGTTTAAATCGTTTTCCACTTGTTCTTTCCAACAGAGTGGAACAGTCTACCTCTACTTCCACAGGCGGGTTCCGATAGAAACTCTTTATTGGTCGGAGCGTCATCTTTCATTCGCATAACATGGCCTAGCCAGCGCATCCGCTGCGTTTTAATTCGCTGGACTATGTTGATGTCTGCGTATAGCTCGTACAGCTCATCGTTAAATCTTTTTCGGTACCCGCCATCGCCAACGCGTAGAGGTCCATAAATCTTTCGAAGAACTTTTCTCTCGAACACTCCCAGAGTGGTTTGATCTGATGTTGTCAAGGTCCATGCTTCTGCACCATACAGCCGGACGGGAACCATAAACGACTTGTAGAGAATGATTTTCGTTTGCCGAGAGAGGACTCTACTTGTCAATTACCTACCTAGTCCAAAGTAGCATTTATTGGCAACAGTGATTCTTCGCTGGATTTCAGAGCTGATGTTGTTGCTAGTGTTGATGTTGGTTCCCAAATAAACGAAGTCTTTTACTATTTCGAAATTATGGCTGCCAACAGTAGCATGGTTGCCAAGGCGCATATGCGTTGACTCTTTGATCGATGACAGCAGCTAGGTACTTCGTTTTGTCCTCATTCACCATAAATCCCATCTTTACCCCTTCTATTTCCAGTTTGGAGTAAGCAGAACTAACGGCGCAGGTGTTTAGGTCGATGATATCAATGTCATCAGCATATGCCAGTAATTGCACGATTTTATAGAATATTGTTCCATAGCGGTTAAGTTCTGCAGCTTTTCTCCAGCATCAAATTAAAGAAATCGCACGATATGGGGTCTGTAACCCCAGCGGGTTAGGGGATCAGAAAATACCCGCGGTAGGTATGTCTGTCGTAAGAGGCGACTAAAATACCAGATTCAAGGGGCTGTGTAGGGCAACCCTACAGGTTGCAAGCGCAATATATAGCTTCTCCAAACCCAATTGTCAACCTCACCTATTCGCGGCGAATCCTGTTTCACTAATAGACGAGGCTCTGGCGATCCCAAGCTCCTCGTGGAACTTGGGGGTGGGGAGGGAGGGAATGACCTGAAGGTTTAATGTGGCCACATAAATCGTTCCCGAGATCGTCGGGCTAGCACCTTAATGGTGCTGCGGTACCGGAGCGTACCGGATCTGTATCCGGCGAAAGACCATCACATCGATAACACTCCCCAAAGCTTTCGGGGAGCATCCTTATCGCTACAACAACAACAACAACAACAACAACACATTGTCTGAAACCTCGTTTAGTTTCGAACGGCTCGGAGAGGTCCTTCCCAATTCTGACTGAGCTGATGTTGTTGCTCAACGTCATTTTGCAACGCCGTATAAGTTTTGCGGGGAAACCAAATTCAGACATAGCGGCATATAGGTAGCTCTTTTCGTGCTGTCGAAGGCGGCTTTAAAATCGACGAGGTGGTGGTGTGTGTTGATTCTTTTTTCGCGGATTTTTTCAAAGATTTGGCGCATTGTTAAAATCTGGTCGATGGTCGCGACATTATACAATTGATAAATTGTGGAGAGCTCATTCCCATGCCATACGCTGTAAAATTTTCCCACTAAACTCACTAAAACCAACTTAGCATATCTGAATTTGAAATCGCATCTATTGATACTGTGTTCAAAGGAAATACGCTTCTTAACCCTTTTTGGTTTGTTAGCATTTTGCAAGGTTACGGTCGAGACATGGTTAGCTTTTTCAAGGTATATTGGGTGATATCCCCACAACGGATTGTTTTTTAAAAACGAAACGAGTCCTGTCTGGATAGTCTCAGCAGCTCCTTTCATGAAATACCCATATTGAAGTAAAAGTGATTAGTACCACTAAAGTCGGTGGACTTGTTATAGTTAAGCCTTTTCCATTTCCCGCTTCATTAAAAAAATTTCAGATTTAAGTATAAGTAGGGGTTTCAGTCCCAAAAAAAAATGTACCAAATATAAACAATTTAGTAGAAACTTCCATTTGAATTTTATCAGAGTGTTATATTTTAAGAGAAGCGATACGTCAATCGAGTAGCGGTGATATGCCCTTTTTTAAGAAACATACGTTTTATTGAGTTTATACATATATACATATTTATGCGCCAATTCCATTTGTTTCCTTCAGTTTTTATTTAAAACAATTTTGCATTTTTCTAAGCATTTTCAGCGTTGACGACTTATTGTGAAGCACCGTGTTATTTTGAATTTCAAGGCTCAAACATTTGCTTTCAGTATCAGTTAAAATTTTTTAAATATCCTGAATGGTAAAAAATTTAATAAAATAAGAATCTCAAAAGGCGTCACTGTTGGTCGTACAAAACTGCAAGCGAATCGCTTCATAAATACGATTATTTCATGCATTTACCTCATCAAAATATTACTTGTGTACAAAATTTTAAGCAAGTAGCTCCATACATAAGACATTTTTCGAAAAGTCGGTCCCTGTTTAACCTCCCGGAGAAATTACATATGGGCGAAATCGCGATAAAGTAAAATGTAATTTAATATATTTATATTTTTAGTGGTAGTGACCAGTGGCTACGCATTATCCAACCACTCAGACGTTAGAAATCGAAAAATAACTGACATATCGAACTAATTTTGGTTAAATTATATCCGTAATAAAGGGAAATGATTTGGCTTGGGTAAACGTTAAACAAGGTATATGAAGCATAAACCCTCGAGAGGATAGTTGAGAAATTCTGCTTTTACATTTACTCTTGGTAGGCAAAAACGTAAAATATTTAATTATGGATTCACTGCTTTATTGCCTTATTTCTAGAAAACAATATGTTATATGTACAGATATTTTGTTATTTAATTGCTTTAGGATCCGAGCGCTGCAGATGGTGGAACTTACCGTTGCAATGTGCAAAACGAATATGGCGAATCAAATGCAAATCTTAACTTGAATATTGAAGCCGAGCCTGAAACAGAAGGAAAGGGCCCCACCTTTGTAGAAAAACCTCGTATTGTTTCGGAAAACAAAGGAAAACTCGTTATTATGGAATGTAAAGTGAAAGCAGAGCCTATACCAGATGTCGTTTGGTATCGCAATGGCGAATTAATTCAAGACAGTACTAGAATAAAAATGTTTATGGAGCCACGTGGCGATTACTATTACATCAAGCTAGAACTTTTTGGTCCACAATTGGAAGATTCTGGACTTTACAAGTGCAATATCAAAAATATACTTGGCGAACTAAATGCCAATCTTACGTTAAATATTGAAAGTATGTACTTTTTGCCCTTCTTTATTATTTAATTATGTTTATAAAGTCTTACTGTTTTTAAATGTGGGCATCTACCAGTGATTGATCCAGCACGTTTGGGAGGAAGGCGATTGAGGTCATTTTTTTTATATAAGATAAAGTTACCTTTAAAAGTTTATATAAAAACACACATAACCATATACAATTTCAGTTATTGTTGAAAAGGTTGAATCGGTAGAGAGGTAAGTCTACTGAACTATGACGCGGGACTATTTATTGATTCTACAGCAGTGACCAGTATTTCTATTTCTGTACAGCAGGTATGAACCCTTGTTTTTTAGAATGTGTGAAAGTGTGTTACGACGAGTTCGCACGGGTCCGCAAGATGTCTGGTCCGTCACTTTTCCCATTTACAGCCTCAAGTGACAACTCAACATTTATTTTTGTTAAACAGTTGCTTGATTATTTTTTCTTTCCAAAGTATATCTTTTTGTTATCTCTTTTCGCTAATCACTCTACATTTTTGTCAGTATCGACGTCAAGGTTTTTAAACTCTCCTTTTGACGGTCGAGATACCAAGTGCGGCCAGAATGCAAGGCACTTATGAACTAATGGAAAAGTATAGTTACAGCATTTACTCAGGCATCTTATTCTGACCCCCAGCATGATTTTTCCTTTTGAGTGCTACACTGTTTTGACCGTTGAGCAGAGCTCACAGAGCTCGCAGAGCTCACAGAGTATATTAACTTTGATTGCATAACGGTTGGTTGTACAGGTATAAAGGAATCGAGATAGATATAGACTTCCATATATCAAAATCATCAGTATCGAAAAAAAATTCGATTGAGCCATGTCCGTCCGTCCGTCCGTCCGTCTGTCCGTTAACACGATAACTTGAGTAAGTTTTGAGGTATCTTAATGAAACTTGGTATGTAGGTTCCTGGGCACTCATCTCAGATCGCTATTTAAAATGGACGATATGGGACAATAACCACGCCCACTTTTTCGATATCGAAAATTTCGAAAAATTGAAAAAGTGCGATAATTCATTACCAAATACGCATTAAGCGATGAAACTTGGTAGGTGAGTTGAGCTTATGACGCAGAATAGAAAACTAGTAAAATATTGGACAATGGGCGTGGCACCGCCTACTTTTAAATGAAGGTAATTTAGAAGTTTTGCAAGCTGTAATTTGGCAGTCGTTGAAGATATCATGATGAAATTTGGCAGGAGCGTTACCCTTATTACTTTATGTCTGCTTAATAAAAATTAGCAAAATCGAAGAACGACCGCGCCCACTTTTTAAAAATTTTTTTTTTTTTAAATTAAAATTTTAAAAGAAAAGTTAATATCTTTACAGCATATAAGTAAATTATGTCAACATTCAACTCCAGTAATGATATGGTGCAACCAAATACAAAAATAAAAGAAAATTTCAAAATGGGCGTGGCTCCGCCCTTTTTCATTTAACTTGTCTAGGATGCTTTTAATGCCATTAATCGAACAAAAATTAACCAATCCTTGTGAAATTTGGTAGAGGCTTAGCTCCTAGGACGGTAACTGTTTTCTGTGAAAAAAGGCGAAATCGGTTGAAGCCACGCCCAGTTTTTATAAACAGCCGATCGTCTGTCCTTCCGCTTGGCCGTTAATACGATAACTTGAGCAAAAATCGATATATCTCTACTAAACTCAGTTCTCGTACTTATCTGAACTCACTTTGTATTGGTGTAAAAATGGACGAAATCCGAATATGACCACGCCCACTTTTTCGATATCGAAAATTACGAAAAATGAAAAAATGCCATAATTATATACCAAATACAAAAAAGCAATGCAACATGGTAATTTTATTGGTCTATTGACGCAAAATATAACTTTAGAAAAAAACTTGGTAAAATGGGTGTGACACTTACCATATTAAGTAGAAGAAAATGAAAAAGTGTTGCAGGGCGAAATCAAAAGCCCTTGGAATCTTGGAAGGAATACTGTACGTGGTATTACATATATAAATAAATTAGCGGTACCCGACAGATGATGTTCTGAATCACCCTGGTCCACATTTAGGTAGATATCTCAAAACGCCTTCACATATACAACTAAGGCCACTCCCTTTTAAAACCCTCATTAATACCTTTAATTTGATACCCATATCGTACAAACACATTCTAGAGTCACCCCTGGTCCACGTTTATGGCGATATCTCGAAAAGGCGTCCACATATAGAACTAAGGCCCACTCCTTTTTAAAATACTCATTAACACCTTTCATTTGATACCCATATCGTACAAACAAATTCTAGAGTCACCCCTGGTCCACCTTCATGTCGATATCTCGAAAAGGCGTCCACCTATAGAACTAAGGCCCACGCCTTTTTAAAATACTCATTAACACCTTTAATTTGATACCCATATCGTACAAAAACATTCTAGAGTCACCCCTGGCCCACCTTTATGGCGATATCTCGAAAAGGCATCCACCTATAGAACTAAGGCCCACTCCCTTTTAAAATACTCATTAACACCTTTCATTTGATACCCATATCGTATAAACAAATTCTAGATTCACCCCTGGTCCATCTTTATGTCGATATATCGAAAAGGCGTCCACCTATAGAACTAAGGCCCACGCCCTTTTAAAATACTCATTAACACCTTTCATTTGATACCCATATCGTACAAACAAATTCTATAGTCACCCCTGGTCCACCTTTATGGCGATATCTCGAAAAGGCGTCCACAAATAGAACTAAGGCCCACACCCTTTTAAAATACTCATTAACACCTTTCATTTGATACCCATATCGTACACAAAAATTCTAGAGTCACATCTAAGACCCACTCCCTTTTAAAATACTCATTAACACTTTTCATTTGATACCCATATCGTACAAACAAATTATAGAGTCACCCTGGTCTACCTTTATGGAGATATCTCGAATAGGCGTCCACCTATAGAACTAAGACCCACGCCCTTTTAAAATACTCATTAACACCTTTCATTTGATACCCATATCGTACAAACAAATTCTAGAGTAACCCGTGGTCCACCTTTATGGCGATATCTCGAAAAGGCGTCAACCTATAGAACTAAGGCCCACACCCTTTTAAAATACTCATTAGCACCTTTCATTTGATACCCATATTGTACAAACGCATTCTAGAGTCACCCCTGGTCCACGTTTATGGCGATATCCCGAAAAGGCTTCCACCCATAGAAAAAAGGCCCACTCCCTTTTAAAACACTTATTACACTTTTCGTTTGACACCCATATTGTACAAACGCATTCTAGAGTCAACCCAGGTCCACTTTTATAACGATATTCCGAAATGTGTTCACCTATAGAACTTAGGCCCACTCCCTTTTAAAATACTCATTAACACCTTTCATTTGATACCCATATAGTACAAACAAATTCTAGAGTCACCCCTGGTCCATCTTTATGGCGATATCTGGAAAAGGCGTACATCTATAGAACTTAGACCCACGCTCTTTTAAAATACTCATAAATACCTTTCATTTGATACCCATATCGTACAAAATAAATTCTAGAGTCACACCTGGTCCACCTTTATGGCGATATCTCGAAAAGACGTCCACCTATAGAACTTAGGCCCACTCCCTTTTAAAATTATCATTAACACATTTCATTTGATACCCATATCGTACAAACAAATTCTCGAGTCAGGCCTGGTCCACCTTTATGGCGATATCCCTAATGGCGTCCATCTATAGATCTATGGCCCACTTCCTCTTAAAATACTCTTTAATACCTTCCATTTGATACACATGTCATACAAACACATTCCAGGGTTACCCTAGGTTCCTTTTACAATATGGTGATTTCCCTTACTTTGTCTCCACAGCTCTCAACTGAGTATGTAATGATCGGTTACACCCTAACTTAGCCTTCCTTACTTATTAAAGTTAAGTTTAGAAAGTTGCAATTGAAGTATAGAACTTTAATTGAAGCTCAGAAAAATAAAATTTAAGTTCAGAAATTACAATTGAAGTTGAGAAAAATACAATTAAAGCTCAGAATTTTTTATTGAAGTTCAGAGTTGTCAATTGAACTTCAGTTAAATTGAGGAGTTGGGTGCAAAAAGGGATCAAAGGTCGAGGATCCCTTTTTGAGTTAAGCAGTTCAATAGGAAGAAGAGATCCAGTTCCATACCCACACCGAACATTTTTTTATATAAGTTAAGTTACTCACACTCTCATACGGTGTGCCTACCCATATACTAACTATGTTAACGTTTCCCGATTTCGCTTACATTTTATGTTTGCCCTTTTTAACGTAAGAAGTGGGGTATATAAAAATTTCATTAAGATACCATACATATCAATGGGTTTTTATAAATAGTTGACTTTTTCTAATATACTGCTCACTAACATTTTAACAGTGCCTTCACTAATTTTTTGCTTGATGATAACCTTTTCTTTTTAAATTAGCACTATAGTCAGCTACCTGAGCCCAATATCTTTCGATGGGTCTGACTTCCAGGTGCTTAGGTGGATTAGCGTCTCTGGGCACAAATACTTTATAATTCTTCTCATACCACTCAACTGCCGTTTTAGTGTAATGGTGGGAAGCCAAATCGAGCAAAAAAATAAAAAACAGTCACTTCATGCTCTCTTATGAATCGCACAAGGTGTATCTTCAAACACACCTTGACATTTAATTCGGTATTAGTCGTTTCAGTTGTTATAAAAGATGTGCTTTTCTTATCACAGCTACAAATTGCTTGCAAAACCAAAATTCTTAAGGAACTTAAGTTGAAGTCGTTTAGCTCGATATTTTGCAAGGTTCTTCTTCTTCGAGAGGTAGCCTCACCGGGCAAAGCAACATCAAAATTTTAGAAACAAGTTTTTAAACTCAGTTGAGCAGAGCTCACAGAGTATATTAACTTTGATTTTATAACGGTTGGTTGTATAGGTATAAAGGAATCGAGATAGATATAGACTTCCATATATCAAAATCATCAGTATCGAAAAAAAATTCGATTGAGCCATATCCGTCCGTCCGTTAACACAATAACTTGAGTAAATTATGAGGTATCTTGATGAAATTTGGTATGCAGGTTCCTGGGCACTCATCTCAGAACTCTATTTAAAATGAACGATATCGGACTATAACCACGCCCACTTTTTCGATATCGAAAATGTCCAAAAATCGAAAAAGTGCGATAATTCATTACCAAATACGGATAAAGCGATGAAACTTTGTAGGTGAGTTGAACTTATGACGCAGAATAGAAAACTAGTAAAATTTTGGCCAAGCTGTAATTTGGCTGTCGTGATGAAATTTGGCAGGAACGTTACTCTTATTACTATATGTATGCTTAATAAAAATTAGCAAAATCGGAGAAAGACCACGCCCACTTTTTAAAAACAATTTTTTTTAAAGTCAAATTTTTAAAGAAAAGTTAATATCTTTACAGTATATAAGTAAATTATGTCAACATTCAACTCCAGTAATGGTATGGTGCAACAAAATACAAAAATAAAAGAAATTTTCAAAATGGGCGTGGCTCTGCCCTTTTTCATTTAATTTGTCTAAGATACTTTTAATGCCATATGTCGAACAAAACATTACCAATCCTTGTGAAATTTGGTAGAGGCTTAGATTCTAGGACGATAACTCTTTTCTGTGAAAAAGGGCAAAATCGGTTGAAGCCACGCCCAGTTTTTATACACAGTCGACCGTCTGTCCTTCCGCTCGGCCGTTAACACGATAACTTGAGCAAAAATGTATCGTCCGTCCGTCTGTCCGTAAACACGATAACTTGACTAAATATTGATGTATCTTAATGAAATTTGGTATGTAAATTCCTGGGCACTCATCTCAGATCGCTATTTAAAATGAACGAAATCGGGCCATAACCACGCCCTCTTTTTCGATGTCGAAAATTTCGAAAAACACAAAAAGTGCGATAATTCATTACCAAAGACGAATAAAGCGATTAAACTTGGTAGGTGGGTTGACTTTATGACGCAGAACAGAAAATTAGTAAAATTTTGGACAATGGGCGTGGCCCCGCCCACTTTTAAAAGAAGGTAATTTAAAAGATTTGCAAGCTGTAATTTGGCAGCTGAATATGTAATGTTCAGTTACACCCGAACTTGGCCTTCCTTAGTTGTTTCAGCTACTTTTCTACCCGATATGATAGCTTTTTTCTTGAAAAGTGCTACTAATTTATTGGCGACGTCAGTTGTTTAAAACCCCGTGCCTTTGCCACCCCCTGGGTTCCTATCGACAGTCAAACGTTCATTAAAGCTTTGAAAGTCCAATTGGGATTTTCGTTATACAATTGAATAATATGTATTTACGCTCAATTTTTTTCGCTGCTCATATTGAATTGTTTTTGTACTTGACATAAGCATTTGTACGTATTTACAAAGCCATCTTGCGCTCAAAAATAATAAATTTTAAACATTAAAAACTGTGCAGGTGAATATGTATGCACTAATTTCATCGTGCGCAAGCCCTATGCAAAAACGAAGCATCTATCCCCTATTTATTTCGCCATTTGTGTAGAAAATATTGAAAAATATACCTATATCTATCTGTATGAAATATACCTTATATTTAAAAAATGTTTCTACTGCAACAACAAAATTGCTATATCACCTTTAAAAGACCAAACTCTATATACGTAATTTTCAAAAAGAACCCTTTTTGCACGCATCTGCTCAATTGTTATTTTCTGGGCTTCAATTGTAACTTTCTGAACTGTACATAGAATCTCTGATACACAAAAAAATACAAAAGCTTTCTCACATGCTACACATATAATAGAGCTGCATCACGCTGGAACCCGCTTTGAAAAAATCCAAATTTTTTTTGTGATTTCTATAACTACAAACGATGCAATTGATTGTAGTAAAGTTCATTTTTTTGTAGTTCTTATAGTTACTCCGA
Source organism: Eurosta solidaginis (assembly GCF_040869045.1). NCBI lineage: Eukaryota > Metazoa > Arthropoda > Insecta > Diptera > Tephritidae > Eurosta > Eurosta solidaginis. Next base: position 98,681,034 of record NC_090324.1, read on the forward strand.
AAATATAATACATTGTGCGGAAACCAAGCAATTTAAGCAAATTTGGTTTTTTTCTTTTTGAAATACGTTTTAAATCGTTTGTAGTTTTTCATACGAAAAATAAATTTTTTTTTGGTCCACAGGTTTCGGAGATATCGCTAACGCATCTCAAAAAAACCAAGAACGCAGCAATTTGGAAGCACTAAAAGTACTTTTCCTATAACTACAAACGATGAAATTGATTGTAGTGAAATTCATTTTTTTGTAGTTTTTATAGTTACTCCGAAAATATAATACATTGTGCGGAAACCAAGCAATTTAAGGAAATTTGGGTTTTTTCTTTTTGAAATACGTTTTAAATCGTTTGTAGTTTTTCATACGAAAAAATTTTTTTTTTGGTCGACAGGTTTCGGAGATATCGCTAACGCATCTCAAAAAAACCAAGAACGCAGCAATTTGGAAGCACTAAAAGTACTTTTCCTATAACTACAAACGATGAAATTGATTGTAGTGAAATTCATTTTTTTGTAGTTCTTATAGTTACTCCGAAAATATAATACATTGTGCGGAAACCAAGCAATTTAAGTAAATTTGGTTTTTTTGTTTTTGAAATACGTTTTAAATCGTTTGTAGTTTTTCATACGAAAAAAAATTTTTTTTTGGTCCACAGGTTTCGGAGATATCGCTAACGCATCTCAAAAAAACCAAGAACGCAGCAATTTGGAAGCACTAAAAGTACTTTTCCTATAACTACAGACGATGAAATTGATTGTAGTGAAATTCATTTTTTGGTAGTTCTTATAGTTACTCCGAAAATATAATACATTGTGCGGAAACCAAGCAATTTAAGCAAATTTGGGTTTTTTCTTTCTGAAATACGTTTTAAATCGTTTGTAGTTTTTCATAGGTAAAAAAATTTTTTTTTTGGTCCATACGTTTCGGAGATATCGCTAACGCATCTCAAAAAAACCAAGAACGCAGCAATTTGGAAGCACTAAAAGTACTTTTCCTATAACTACAAACGATGAAATTGATTGTAGTGAAATTCATTTTTTTGTAGTTCTTATAGTTACTCCGAAAATATAATACATTGTGCGAAAACCAAGCAATTTAAGTAAATTTGGTTTTTTTGTTTTTGAAATACATTTTAAATCGTTTGTAGTTTTTCATACGAAAAAAAATTTTTTTTTTGGTCCACAGGTTTCGGAGATATCGCTAACGCATCTCAAAAAAACCAAGAACGCAGCAATTTGGAAACACTAAAAGTACTTTTCCTATAACTACAAACGATGAAATTGATTGTAGTGAAATTAATTTTTTTGTAGTTTTTATAGTTACTCCGAAAATATAATACATTATGCGGAAACCAAGCAATTTAAGTAAATTTGGTTTTTTTGTTTTTGAAATACGTTTTAAATCGTTTGTAGTTTTTCATACGAAAAAAAATTTTTTTTTTGGTCCACAAGTTTCGGAGATATCGCTAACGCATCTCAAAAAAACCAAGAACGCAGCAATTTGGAAGCACTAAAAGTACTTTTCCTATAACTACAAACGATGAAATTGATTGTAGTGAAATTAATTTTTTTGTAGTTCTTATAGTTACTCCGAAAATATAATACATTGTGCGGAAACCAAGCAATTTAAGCAAATTTGGGTTTTTTCTTTCTGAAATACGTTTTAAATCGTTTGTAGTTTTTCATAGGAAAAAAAATTTTTTTTTGGTCCACAGGTTTCGGAGATATCGCTAACGCATCTCAAAAATACCAAGAACGCAGCAATTTGGAAGCACTAAAAGTACTTTTCCTATAACTACAAACGATGAAATTGATTGTAGTGAAATTCATTTTTTTGTAGTTCTTATAGTTACTCCGAAAATATAATACATTGTGCGGAAACCAAGCAATTTAAGCAAATTTGGGTTTTTTCTTTCTGAAATACGTTTTAAATCGTTTGTAGTTTTTCATAGGAAAAAAATTTTTTTTTTGGTCCACAGGTTTCGGAGATATCGCTAACGCATCTCAAAAAAACCAAGAACGCAGCAATTTGGAAGCACTAAAAGTACTTTTCCTATAACCACAAACGATGAAATTGATTGTAGTGAAATTCATTTTTTTGTAGTTTTTATAGTTACTCCGAAAATATAATACATTGTGCGGAAACCAAGCAATTTAAGGAAATTTGGGTTTTTTCTTTTTGAAATACGTTTTAAATCGTTTGTAGTTTTCATACGAAAAAAAATTTTTTTTTTTGGTCGACAGGTTTCGGAGATATCGCTAACGCATCTCAAAAAAACCAAGAACGCAGCAATTTGGAAGCACTAAAAGTACTTTTCCTATAACTACAAACGATGAAATTGATTGTAGTGAAATCCATTTTTTTGTAGTTCTTATAGTTACTCCGAAAATATAATACATTGTGCGGAAACCAAGCAATTTAAGTAAATTTGGTTTTTTTTGTTTTTGAAATACGTTTTAAATCGTTTGTAGTTTTTCATACGAAAAAAAATTTTTTTTTGGTCCATACTTTTCGGAGATATCGCTAACGCATCTCAAAAAAACCAAGAACGCAGCAATTTGGAAGCACTAAAAGTACTTTTCCTATAACTACAAACGATGAAATTGATTGTAGTGAAACTCATTTTTTTGTAGTTCTTATAGTTACTCCGAAAATATAATACATTGTGCGGAAACCAAGCAATTTAAGCAAATTTGGGTTTTTTCTTTCTGAAATACGTTTTAAATCGTTTGTAGTTTTTCATAGGAAAAAAAATTTTTTTTTGGTCCATAGGTTTCGGAGATATCGCTAACGCATCTCAAAAAAACCAAGAACGCAGCAATTTGGAAGCACTAAAAGTACTTTTCCTATAACTACAAACGATGAAATTGATTGTAGTGAAATTAATTTTTTGTAGTTTTTATAGTTACTCCGAAAATATAATACATTGTGCGGAAACCAAGCAATTTAAGTAAATTTGGTTTTTTTGTTTTTGAAATACGTTTTAAATCGTTTGTAGTTTTTCATACGAAAAAAAATTTTTTTTTGGTCCATACTTTTCGGAGATATCGCTAACGCATCTCAAAAAAACCAAGAACGCAGCAATTTGGAAGCACTAAAAGTACTTTTCCTATAACTACAAACGATGAAATTGATTGTAGTGAAACTCATTTTTTTGTAGTTCTTATAGTTACTCCGAAAATATAATACATTGTGCGGAAACCAAGCAATTTAAGCAAATTTGGTTTTTTTCTTTTTGAAATACGTTTTAAATCGTTTGTAGTTTTTCATACGAAAAATAAATTTTTTTTTGGTCCACAGGTTTCGGAGATATCGCTAACGAATCTCAAAAAAACCAAGAACGCAGCAATTTGGAAGCACTAAAAGTACTTTTCCTATAACTACAAACGATGAAATTGATTGTAGTGAAATTCATTTTTTTGTAGTTTTTATAGTTACTCCGAAAATATAATACATTGTGCGGAAACCAAGCAATTTAAGGAAATTTGGGTTTTTTCTTTGTGCAACACGTTTTAAATCGTTTGTAGTTTTTCATACGAAAAAATTTTTTTTTTGGTGGACAGGTTTCGGAGATATCGCTAACGCATCTCAAAAAAACCAAGAACGCAGCAATTTGGAAGCACTAAAAGTACTTTACCTATAACTACAAACGATGAAATTGATTGTAGTGAAATTCATTTTTTTGTATTTTTTATAGTTACTCCGAAAATATAATACATTGTGCGAAAACCAAGCAATTTAAGGAAATTTGGGTTTTTTCTTTTTGAAATACGTTTTAAATCGTTTGTAGCTTTTCATACGAAAAAATTTTTTTTTTTGGTCGACAGGTTTCGGAGATATCGCTAACGCATCTCAAAAAAACCAAGAACGCAGCAATTTGGAAGCACTAAAAGTACTTTTCCTATAACTACAAACGATGAAATTGATTGCAGTGAAATTCATTTTTTTGTAGTTCTTATAGTTACTCCGAAAATATATTACATTGTGCGGAAACCAAGCAATTTAAGTAAATTTGGTTTTTTTGTTTTTGAAATACGTTTTAAATCGTTTGTAGTTTTTCATACGAAAAAAAATTTTTTTTTTGGTCCACAGGTTTCGGAGATATCGCTAACGCATCTCAAAAAAACCAAGAACGCAGCAATTTGGAAGCACTAAAAGTACTTTTCCTATAACTACAAACGATGAAATTGATTGTAGTGAAATTCATTTTTTTGTAGTTCTTATAGTTACTCCGAAAATATAATACATTGTGCGGAAACCAAGCAATTTAAGTAAATTTGTTTTTTTTGTTTTTGAAATACGTTTTAAATCGTTTGTAGTTTTTCATAGGAAAAAAAATTTTTTTTTTGGTCCATAGGTTTCGGAGATATCGCTAACGCATCTCAAAAAAACCAAGAACGCAGCAATTTGGAAGCACTAAAAGTACTTTTCCTATAACTACAAACGATGAAATTGATTGTAGTGAAATTCATTTTTTTGTAGTTCTTATAGTTACTCCGAAAATATAATACATTGCAAAATTGGGAAATTCGAATACACCCGGTTGGGTATTCCAAACAATGATTTTTGCACAGCAAATGGGTTCTTTGAATAATTCCCTCGATTTAAATTACAAGCATATTAAAATTTTTGAATGTGCAAGTAAATATTGTTGCTTACAATTCATATGTTCAAAAATAAAACAAACTTCATTTCAGCATACCCCTTCTAACAAAAATTATTCTTACGCTCAAGCAAATGTACGTACATACATATGTATGTATGCTCATATGTAAGCTAAGAAATGTATGAACATGGTAATGTATCTGCTATGACGATCGTAGCGTATAAACAAACTTAGATATATATGCAAACACATACATATGTATATTCTTAAACTAAAGATCAACCAACACCCCACTTCACTCCACTTCACACCCACCTCATTGATACCAATATATCCAAGCATAAGCTAACATATGTATGTTTGTACATTCACATGTTCAAAAAAAAAAAAAAAACTTCTATTCAACCAACCACTTCCAACAATAATTATTCTTACGCACAAGCATGTGTACATACATACATACATATATGTGTTCAAATGTAAATCACAAATTCCTGAAAACTAGCTTCCTCTTTTTCATTCATAATGCTTCTTCTTAAGTTGTCCAAATTGGTGATGCAATTTGGCAATATGGCATTTGATAAAATCGTCAAAAGAAAAATATTTGTGATTTTATAAATACCAACTTCGATGCATATTGAGGGCTTTCATTATAACGCGCATAACTACTTCCATAACTAGGCACTTTTCCTATGAAATAATACCAAACTATTTATATGCCCTAATCGAAGTAATAATATGGTAGTAAAAAATGCAAATAAAGATGCGAGTATATTGCCCAATAAATGCCCAGTAACGTATTAGCAATATAATCTAAATATTTTCATGCATTGTTCATATACATTTTTGCAAATAATTTTCCAATATGCCGAATTGCCGAGTTGGCAGAGCTTATGGAAATTTTAATTTGCTATTTGAAAACCCTGATCTTATTCTGTCGAAAAATTGTTCGCGCAGTCGAACAACCAAGTTTTCAGCAGCTGTGTTGCAGCTAATACATAAAAGTCGAGTTTTACCCGTTTCTGGCCCGAATTCGCACTGTGACGTCATATTGTATATGCTGACTTGTTTATCACATGTCAGTACAAAGTAAGAATTTTACTCTATTTTCATAGATAAATATAGTAATAAATGGGAGGGGCGAAATGAATTAAAGTAATTTTGCCAAGAAAAATAACATTATGTCGCAAAAGAGCAATAAATTCCTTTATTTTAGTATTAATAATAAATTCCCCATTTAGCTGTCAGTTGATTAAAGCTGCAAACGGCAACACTTTTAACCACCGACGACACATAATTTGGCTCGTGCCTATTGTATTTCGTTGGTTAATTGCTACGAGCATTCATATGTATATATATATATCTGTATACGCGGATTTACATAAAGTCTTTGGTCGCTTTAGAACGTAGCAAGCGGCAAGTTTTTTTTATATCTGCCTTTACTTTGGAGTATTATTGAATATGTATGTATGTACATTTCTAATTTGGTTCATATTTTCATACATATATATTCAATGATACAATGCTCAAAAGCTGATCGACAGGCACAGGCTTCTGTGTACATATGCACATACGTATTTAAGGGTGGAATTGATGCTAGTCAAGTGCTCTTTGACTTGGCTTATCAAACTACAAATGATGAAATTAATTGTAGTGAAATTCATTTTTTTGTAGTTTTTATAGTTACTCCGAAAATATAATACATTCTGCGGAAACCAGGCAATTTAAGTAAATTTGTTTTTTTTCTTTTTGAAATACGTTTTAAATCGTTTGTAGTTTTTCATACGAAAAAAAATTTTTTTTTTGGTCCACAGGTTTCGGAGATATCGCTAACGCATCTCAAAAAAACCAAGAATGCAGCAATTTGGAAGCACTAAAAGTACTTTTCCTATAACTACAAACGATGAAATTGATTGTAGTGAAATTCATTTTTTTGTAGTTTTTATAGTTACTCCGAAAATATAATACATTGTGCGGAAACCAAGCAATTTAAGTAAATTTGGTTTTTTTCTTTTTGAAATACGTTTTAAATCGTTTGTAGTTTTTCATAGGAAAAAAAATTTTTTTTTGGTCTATAGGTTTCGGAGATATCGCTAACGCATCTCAAAAAAACCAAGAACGCAGCAATTTGGAAGCACTAAAAGTACTTTTCCTATAACTACAAACGGTGAAATTGATTGTAGTGAAATTCATTTTTGTGTAGTTCTTATAGTTACTCCGAAAATATAATACATTGTGCGGAAACCAAGCAATTTAAGCAAATTTGGGTTTTTTCTTTCTGAAATACGTTTTAAATCGTTTGTAGTTTTTCATAGGAAAAAAAATTTTGTTTTTGGTCCACAGGTTTCGGAGATATCGCTAACGCATCTCAAAAAAACCAAGAACGCAGCAATTTGGAAGCACTAAAAGTACTTTTCCTATAACTACAAACGATGAAATTGATTGTAGTGAAATTCATTTTTTTGTAGTTCTTATAGTTACTCCGAAAATATAATACATTGTGCGGAAACCAAGCAATTTAAGCAAATTTGGGTTTTTTGTTTTTGAAATACGTTTTAAATCGTTTGTAGTTTTTCATACGAAAAAAAATTTTTTTTTTGATCCACAAGTTTCGGAGATATCGCTAACGCATCTCAAAAAAACCAAGAACGCAGCAATTTGGAAGCACTAAAAGTACTTTTCCTATAACTACAAACGATGAAATTGATTGTAGTGAAATTCATTTTTTGTAGTTCTTATAGTTACTACGAAAATATAATACATTGCAAAATTGGGAAATTCGAATACACCCGGTTGGGTATTCCAAACAATGATTTTTGCACAGCAAATGGGTTCTTTGAATAATTCTCTCGATTTAAATTACAAGCATATTAAAGTTTTTGAATGTGCAAGTAAATATTGTTGCTTACAATTCATATGTTCAAAAATAAAACAAACTTCATTTCAGCATACCCCTTCTAACAAAAATTATTCTTACGCTCAAGCAAATGTACGTACATACATATGTATGTATGCTCATATGTAAGCTAAGAAATGTATGAACATGTTAATGTATCTGCTATGACGATCGTAGCGTATAAACAAACTTAGATATATATGCAAACACATACATATGTATATTCTTAAACTAAAGATCAACCAACACCCCACTTCACTCCACTTCACACCCACCACATTGATACCAATATATCCAAGCATAAGCTAACATATGTATGTTTGTACATTCACATGTTCAAAAAAAAAAAAACAAACTTCTATTCAACCAACCACTTCCAACAAAAATTATTCTTACGCACAAGCATGTGTACATACATACATATGTATGTTCAAATGTAAATCACAAAATCCTGAAAACTAGCTTCCTCTTTTTCATTCATAATGCTTCTTCTTAAGTTGTCCAAATTGGTGATGCAATTTGGCAATATGGCATTTGATAAAATCGTCAAAAGAAAAATGTTTGTGATTTTATAAATACCAACTTCGATGCATATTGAGGGCTTTCATTATAACGCGCATAACTACTTCCATAACTAGGCACTTTTCCTATGAAATAATACCAAACTATTTATATGCCCTAATCGAAGTAATAATATGGTAGTAAAAAATGCAAATAAAGATGCGAGTATATTGCCCAATAAATGCCCAGTAACGTATTAGCAATATAATCTAAAAATTTTCATGCATTGTTCATATACATTTTTGCAAATAATTTTCAAATATGCCGAATTGCCGAGTTGGCAGAACTTATGGAAATTTTAATTTGCTATTTGAAAAACCTGATCTTATTCTGTCGAAAAATTTTTCGCGCAGTAGAACAACCAAGTTTTCAGCAGCTGTGTTGCAGTTAATACATAAAAGTCGAGTTTTACCCGTTTCTGGCCCGAATTCGCACTGTGACGTCATATTGTATATGCTGACTTGTTTATCACATGTCAGTACAAAGTAAGAATTTTACACTATTTTCATAGATAAAAAGTAATAAATGGGAGGGGCGAAATGAATTAAAGTAATTTTGCCAAGAAAAATAACATTATGTCGCAAAAGAGTAATAAATTCCTTTATTTTAGTATTAATAATAAATTCCCCTTTTAGCTGTCAGTTGATTAAAGCTGCAAACGGCCACACTTTTAACCACCGACGACACATAATTTGGTTCGTGCCTATTGTATTTCGTTGGCTAATTCCTACGAGCATTCATATGTATATATATATGTCTGTATACGCGGATTTACATAAAGTCTTTGGTCGCTTTAGAACGTAGCAAGCGGCACGTTTTTTTCTTCTTCTCTCAAGACGCTGCCACAGCATCAAAGCGACCAAAGTATTTATTTATATCTGCCTTTACTTTGGAGTATTATTGAATATGTATGTATGTACATTTCTAATTTGGTTCATATTTTCATACATATATATTCAATGATACAATGCTCAAAAGCTGATCGACAGGCACAGGCTTCTGTGTACATATGCACATACGTATTTAAGGGTGGAATTGATGCTAGTCAAGTGCTCTTTGACTTGGCTTATCAAACTACAAATGATGAAATTAATTGTAGTGAAATTCATTTTTTTGTAGTTTTTGTAGTTACTCCGAAAATATAATACATTCTGCGGAAACCAAGCAATTTAAGTAAATTAGTTTTTTTTTCTTTTTGAAATACGTTTTAAATCGTTTGTAGTTTTTCATACGAAAAAATTTTTTTTTTTGGTCCACAGGTTTCGGAGATATCGCTAACGCATCTCAAAAAAACCAAGAACGCAGCAATTTGGAAGCACTAAAAGTACTTTTCCTATAACTACAAACGATGAAATTGATTGTAGTGAAATTCATTTTTTTGTAGTTTTTATAGTTACTCCGAAAATATAATACATTCTGCGGAAACCAAGCAATTTAAGTAAATTTGTTTTTTTTCTTTTTGAAATACGTTTTAAATCGTTAGTAGTTTTTCATACGAAAATCTTACCAATATGTACATACACTCATGGACAAAATATAGGTGTACAGGGATATCTTGCGAAATGTTAAGCTGCCTTATGTGGGGGAAAACACCCCACTCAGATTGAGTTATCACCAAGATAACGATACAAAACATACTTTCCGTTTTGTATCTTTGTGGTTCAGAAATGGGATTGTCACATGTATGCAATGGCCAGGTCAATCCCCTGACCTCAAGCCGATTGAGAAATTCAGGAGTGACCTTGGGAAAAGTTTGGCGTCCTTTTCATTTAAAAACAAGCGAGTTATTTTGGCAGAAGACGAAAGATTGGGATGGGATAGCACTCCTTTGGAAACCTGCCATTCCCAATGGAATAGGCAAGGTTATACAAAACATGGAGGAGATACCGGTGATTAAGAAAACAGTAGAGTAAGGAATTATATTTCAATGGTGTACTTAGATTTCTAAGAAAATTTAATACACCTATTATTTTGACCAAAGAAATTGTTTAATTATGACACAGTTTTCTTGTAAATGGATGAATTATAATTGTTTTCATATATTTAGTAAAAGTAACTAAAGTCATAAGTATTAGCCGTGTTTTTTTACACGCGTATACGTTTTGCTTGCGCGTGAATAAAGACGCCTATCCTCGCTTAGATAATGCTTAGGAGACCCATCTAGCGGCAGTGGTTAAACAACTAGCACCGAAAAGCGGAGACACAACCCTCTGTTGTATTTGTGAGTACAACATATAGCTGAATCAGTTGTGATAAATATTGGACGCGCATAGAATAAATAGAATTAATGCAGAGGGTGAAACATAGACACATATTTCATTTACATCTGAGTATAATGCGTATTGAAATTTAGTAGTACTAATTTTATGCGTAGCAATTTCAGAGGTGTATTTAAAGTTTGTCGCTTAGCAGTCCATATAAAGTTTAAGCGTAAACTTTTATAGATGTGAAAAAAACAAAGCTATTACCACACAAAATTTGTTTTCATTTGCAAAATCTTGTAATGGAGGTGTTTACACCTATTATTTTGTCCATGAGTGTATGTATGTATTTTCGTGCTGTTCGGCTGCGTATATTGCGATGCACTCCAGTTTCAGTGCGTCGTTTTTGTTGTGAGAGTTCAAATAAAATGATGTTGCATGCTTTTCTGCGCACTTGATTTTGTTTTAGAAAATGTAGTTACATATGCATATGTATGTACATACATATATTTGTAAGTTCGGTAGAAAAACTAGAGCTTCAATCAATTTTTAATTCTTGGAGAAGATGCTGAGGATCATGTTTAGAAAAAAAATAAAATAATTTTTAGTATGCGTTGGACATTTTTTGTGAAAGGATCAAACAATTTTAGCTGTGCGAATAATAAAATAAGTGAGTTTATTATTTGGATATATTTTGTGAACTTTTCAAAAATTTTTACCCGTGTGGATAATAATATCAATCTTACTATTATTTTTCAAAAAGTTTTGGTAAGTTTCAAAAGATTTGTTTAAAATTTCATAGTATCACCATGAAAGGGCTATATATTAGCGACAGTGGCACAGTTTTATTTTAATTTTTATAAGCTTTTATTTACCTTCGCTTGGCTTAATTTGGTCAAAAGATATGCAATTAATCACGTACGCCCTTAATATATAGTCTTTGACTGATAATATAAGTTGCCAATACTTCATGGTGATACAATTTTATCGAGCCATAACCGCCAAATAGCCATAAATTTCTGATCTTCCATTATTGATAAGAATAGATATCATAATAAGTATTCATCGGCTGCATAAATTTAAATGCTCTATGATAAGCCCTTTATAAGGTTTTTATAAGGCAATTATTATAAGAAAAAATCTTCCATTTATTTTAGTTTGTTACCCTCAATTTTATTTTGTGTTATTTGATCTTGTTTTTTAAATATTTATTTTTATTTATTTCAATCTACCTAATTTAATTTTGTTTTATATTTTTTTCAATTTTATTTTGTTCTATTTTATTTGAATATTTTTTTTTAAATTTAATAATTCGGCTATTCACGTAAACGTGCTTATCAAGTTCTATTTAAACGTTTTTGTTTTCTATGTATTTTCTTTTTATAATAGAAATTAAAAAATAAAACCAAATAAGCAGATAACTTGATAAGCTCGTTTACGTAAATAGCCTAAATGTTTTCTTTTTTAATTTCATTTTACTTAATTTATTTTTTAAATTCTACTTAACTTTATTTTATATTATTTCATTTCATTTTATTTTATTTTATTCTATTCTATTTTGTATTAATTTTTCTTTATTTATTTTGTTCCAATTTATTTCAATTCGTTTTATTTCTTTTATTTTACTTTATTATATTTTATTTTGTTTTAATTTAATTTATTTTATTTTGTTTTATTTGGTTTAATGTTATTTAATATAATTTTATTTTATTTAATTTTATTTTATTTTATTTTGTTTCATTTAATTTTATTTTATTTTACTTTATTTTATTTTATCTTATTTTATTTTGTTTTACATTATTTTATTTTATTTTATTTTATCTTATTTTTTTACATTATTTTATTCTATGTTTATTTTCTATTTTTATTCTCAGTTGAGCAGAGCTCACAGAGTATATTAACTTTGATTGGATAACGGTTGGTTGTACAGGTAAAAAGGAATCGATATAGATATAGACTTCCATATATCAAAATCATCAGTATCGAAAAAAAATTTGATTAAGCCATGTCCGTCCGTCCGTCCGTCTGTCCGTAACAACGATATCTTGAGTAAATTTTGAGGTATCTTTATGAAATTTGGTATGTAAGTTCCTGGGCACTCATCTCAGATCTCTATTTAAAACTAATGAAATCGGACCATAACCACGCCCACTTTTTCGATATCGAATATTTCGAAAAACCGAAAAAGTGCGATAATTCATTACCAAAGGGATAAAGCGATGAAACTTGGTAGGTGCGTTGAGCTTATGACGCAGAATAGAAAATAAATAAATTTTGGACAATGGGCGTGGCACAGCCCACTTTTAAAAGAAGGTAATTTAAAAGTTTTGCAAGCTCTAATTTGGCAGTCGTTGAAGATATCATGATGAAATTTGGCAGGAACATTACTCCTATTACTATATGTATGCTTAATAAAAATTAGCAAAATCGGAGAACAACCACGCCCACTTTAAAAAAAAATTTTTTTAAAGTAAAATTTTTACAAAAAATTTAATATCTTTACAGTATATAAGTAAATTATGTCAACATTCAACTCCAGTAATGATATGGTGCAAAAAAATACAAAAATAAAAGAAAATTTCAAAATGGGCGTGGCTCCGCCTTTTTTCGTTTGATTTGTCTAGGAAACATTTAATGCCATAAGTCGAACAAAAATTTACCAATTCTTGTGAAATTTGTAGTGGCTTAGATTCTAGGACGGTAACTGTTTTCTGTGAAAAAGGGCGAAATCGGTTGAAGCCACGCCCAGTTTTTATAAACAGTCGATCGTCTGTCCATCCGCTCGGCCATTAACACGATAACTTGAGCAAAAATCGATATATCTTTACTAAACTCAGTTCACATAAATATCTGAACTCACTTTCTATTGGTATAAAAAATGGCTGATATCTGACTATGACCACGCCCACTTTTTCGATATCGAAAATTACCAAAAATGAAAAAAGTGCCATAATTCTATACCAAATACGAAAAAAGGGTTGGAACATGATAAATGGATTGGTTTATTGACACAAAATATAACTTTAGAAAAAAATTTTGTAAAATAGGTGTGACACCTACCATATTAAGTAAAAGAAAATGAAAAAGTTCTGCAGCGCGAAATCAAAAGCCCTTGGAATCATGGCAGGAATACTGTTCGTGGTATTACATATATAAATAAATTAGAGGTACCCGACAGATGATGTTCTGGGTCACCCTGGTCCACATTTTGGTCGATATCTCGAAAACGCCTTCACATATACAACTACCACCACTCCCTTCTAAAATTCTTATTAATACCTTTAATTTGACACCCATATTGTACAAACACATTATAGAGTCACCCCTGGTCCACCTTTATAACGATATCCCGAAAAGGCGTCCACCTATAGAATTAAGGCCCACTCCCTTTTAAAATACTCGTTAACACCTTTCATTTGATACCCATATCGTAAAAAAATTCTAAAGTCACCCCTGGTCCACCTTTAAGGCGATATCTCGAAAAGGCATCCACCCATAGAACTAAGGCCCACCCACTTTTAAAATACTCATTAACACCTTTCATTTGATACCCATATCGTACAAATTAATTCTAGAGTCACCCCTGGTCCACCTTTATGGCGATATCTCGAAAAGGCGTCCACCTATAGAACTAAGGCCCACTCCCTTTTAAAATACTCATTAACTCCTTTCGTTTGATACCCATATTGTACAAACACATTCTAGAGTCATCCCTGGTCCACCTTTATGGCGATATCTCGAAAAGGCATCCACCCATAGAACTAAGGCCCACCCACTTTTAAAATACTCATTAACACCTTTCATTTGATACCCATATCGTACAAATTAATTCTAGAGTCACCCCTGGTCCACCTTTATGGCGATATCTCGAAAAGGCGTCCACCTATAGAACTAAGGCCCACTCCCTTTTAAAATACTCATTAACTTCTTTCGTTTGATACCCATATAGTACAAACGCATTCTAGAGTCACCCCTGGTCCACCTTTTTGGCGATATCTCGAAAAGGCGTCCACCTATAGAACTAAGCCCCACTCCGTTTTAAAATAATCATTAACATCTTTCATTTGATACCCATATCGTACAAACAAATTATAGAGTCACCCATGGTCCACCTTTATGGCGATATCTCGAAAAGCCGTCCACCTATAGAACTAAGGCCAACTCCGTTTTAAAATACTCATTAACACCTTTCATTTGATACCCATATCGTACCAACAAATTCTAGAGTCAGCCCTGGTCCACCTTTATGGCGATATCTCGAAAAGGTGTCCAGAACTATGGCCCACTCCCTCTTAAAATACTCTTTAATACTTGCCATTTGATACGCATGTCATACAAACACATTCCAGGGTTACCAGAGGTTCATTTTCCTACATGGTGATTTTCCCTTATTTTGTCTCCATAGCTCTCAACTGAGTATGTAATGTTCGGTTACACCCGAACTTAGCTTTCCTTACTTGTTTTAGTTATATTTTTTTTTATTAATTTTATTTTATTTAATTTTGTTTTATTTCATTTTATTTTATTTTATATTATTTTATTTTGTTTTACATTATTTGATTTTATTTCATTTTATTTTATCTTATTTTATTTTACATTATTTAATTTAATTTTATTTTTTTTAATTAATTTTATTTTATTTTGTTTTATTTAATTTAATTTAATTTAAATTTATTTTGTGTCATTTAATTTAATTCAATTTAATTTCATTTTTTTAGTTTTATTTTATGTTACATTACTTTATTATATTTTATTTACTTTAATTTTATTTATTTTTTTAAATTTTATTTAATTTAATTTTCTTTTTTTATTATATTTCGTTTTATTTTATTTTATTTCGTTTCATTTTATTTTAATTTATTTAACTTAATTTAATATTATATTTATTTTTTAATATTTTTTTGCTTTATTTTATTGTCTTTTAATTAAAATTTATTTAATTTAATTTACTAACGCTGTAATATATATTTATTATAGACATCGAAATAAGTAATAATGCCAAAATCTGGTATGTACTCTGCTGATACAATTTATAGTCGCCTAAAGGATTTCCAATTTCGAGATGGAAATAATAAGTATTTGCCCTTTAATAATGAAGTATGGCAAAAAGCTGTCAACCTTTTGCCTGGAATGACCAGGGAACATTTATGGTTGTACATAACCAAAAATCGCAACAACGTATCTGATAGAATTAGTGGTCCTGCTTTACAAACGTTTAAAAGAAAGAGAAATACTAACGACCCAAATTGGTCAACTCAGGGAGTTCCCAGAATTTAACTTTAATCAAAAGAACAATCCATTTATCGTCATGTGAATGGAAAAGGTTAAACTTGAAAACGAAAAGATCCAAAGACAATCGAGTATATGAAATCTTTGAGCCAGGTTGGACAGATAAAATGTATAGCTATATATGGAAACATTTGAGAATTTCCTGCCCATTCTCTTTTCAAACGCCAAAAATATCTAGAGGCAGTGCCATGTTTCTATCTGTTCAAGGTGTTTGCAATGAATGTAACAACGAAATACATATATATAACTTGGAAGATGCGAGTGATGACGGTATCGATTTTCATCTGTCCACCGGTGATACCAGACATATTAAGCATTATAAGAAGAGGCAGCTACGTGGAAACCCAAGAAGAGAGGTGATTAATGAAATTAATCGCAAGTCAACTTATATGTGGCGGCGACAGAAAGCAGACGAGCAAATGCAGTTTGGAGATGATGAACCAGCAAATCTTCCGAAGGAAAGTGTTTTGAGAAACGCAAAGTACACGCAGAAAAGAAAGGATCTCAATCTCAAATCTTTTTCCCATCCTCTTTTTTTGGACCAAAAAAAAAATTTTTTTTCCTATGAAAAACTACAAACGATTTAAAACGTATTTCAAAAACAAAAAAACCAAATTTACTTAAATTGCTTGGTTTCCGCACAATGTATTATATTTTCGGAGTAACTATAAGAACTACAAAAAAATGAATTTCACTACAATCAATTTCATCGTTTGTAGTTATAGGAAAAGTACTTTTAGTGCTTCCAAATTGTTGCGTTCTTGGTTTTTTTGAGATGCGTTAGCGATATCTCCGAAACCTGTCGACCAAAAAAAAAAATGTTTTTTCGTATGAAAACTACAAACGATTTAAAACGTATTTCAAAAAGAAAAAACCCAAATTTCCTTAAATTGCTTGGTTTCCGCACAATGTATTATATTTTCGGAGTAACTATAAGAACTACAAAAAAATGAATTTCACTACAATCAATTTCATCGTTTGTAGTTATAGGAAAAGTACTTTTAGTGCTTCCAAATTGCTGCGTTCTTGGTTTTTTTGAGATGCGTTAGCGATATCTCCGAAACCTGTGGACCAAAAAAAAAATTTTTTTCCTATGAAAAACTACAAACGATTTAAAACGTATTTCAGAAAGAAAAAACCCAAATTTGCTTAAATTGCTTGGTTTCCGCACAATGTATTATATTTTCGGAGTAACTATAAGAACTACAAAAAAATGAATTTCACTACAATCAATTTCATCGTTTGTAGTTATAGGAAAAGTACTTTTAGTGCTTCCAAATTGCTGCGTTCTTGGTTTTTTTGAGATGCGTTAGCGATATCTCCGAAACCTGTGGACCAAAAAAAAATTTTTTTTCGTATTAAAAACTACAAACGATTTAAAACGTATTTCAAAAAGAAAAAAATCAAATTTACTTAAATTGCTTGGTTTCCGCAGAATGTATTATATTTTCGGAGTAACTATAAAAACTACAAAAAAATGAATTTCACTACAATTAATTTCATCATTTGTAGTTTGATAAGCCAAGTCAAAGAGCACTTGACTAGCATCAATTCCACCCTTAAATACGTATGTGCATATGTACACAGAAGCCTGTGCCTGTCGATCAGCTTTTGAGCATTGTATCATTGAATATATATGTATGAAAATATGAACCAAATTAGAAATGTACATACATACATATTCAATAATACTCCAAAGTAGAGGCAGATATAAAAAAAACTTGCCGCTTGCTACGTTCTAAAGCGACCAAAGACTATGTAAATCCGCGTATACAGATATATATATACATATGAATGCTCGTAGCAATTAGCCAACGAAATACAATAGGCACGAGCCAAATTATGTGTCGTCGGTGGTTAAAAGTGTTGCCGTTTGCAGATTTAATCAACTGACAGCTAAAAGGGGAATTTATTATTAATACTAAAATAAAGGAATTTATTGCTCTTTTGCGACATAATGTTATTTTTCTTGGCAAAATTACTTTAATTCATTTCGCCCCTCCCATTTATTACTATATTTATCTATGAAAATAGTGTAAAATTCTTACTTTGTACTGACATGTGATAAACAAGTCAGCATATACAATATGACGTCACAGTGCGAATTCGGGCCAGAAACGGGTAAAACTCGACTTTTATGTATTAACTGCAACACAGCTGCTGAAAACTTGGTTGTTCGACTGCGCGAACAATTTTTCGACAGAATAAGATCAGGTTTTTCAAATAGCAAATTAAAATATCCATAAGCTCTGCCAACTCGGCAATTCGGCATATTGGAAAATTATTTGCAAAAATGTATATGAACAATGCATGAAAATATTTAGATTATATTGCTAATACGTTACTGGGCATTTATTGGGCAATATACTCGCATCTTTATTTGCATTTTTTACTACCATATTATTACATCGATTAGGGCATATAAATAGTTTGGTATTATTTCATAGGAAAAGTGCCTAGTTATGCATCGAAGTTGGTATTTATAAAATCACAAACATTTTTCTTTTGACGATTTTATCAAATGCCATATTGCCAAATTGCATCACCAATTTGGACAACTTAAGAAGAAGCATTATGAATGAAAAAGAGGATTTTGTGATTTACATTTGAACATACATATGTATGTATGTACACATGCTTGTGCGTAAGAATAATTATTGTTGGAAGTGGTTGGTTGAATAGAAGTTTTTTTTTTTTTTGAACATGTGAATGTACAAACATACATATGTTACCTTATGCTTGGATATATTGGTATCAATGAGGTTGGTGTGAAGTGGAGTGAAGTGGGGTGTTGGTTGATCTTTAGTTTAAGAATATACATATGTATGTGTTTGCATATATATCTAAGTTTGTTTATACGCTACGATCGTCATAGCAGATACATTACCATGTTCATACATTTCTTAGCTTACATATGAGCATACATACATATGTATGTACGTACATTTGCTTGAGCGTAAGAATAATTTTTGTTAGAAGGGGTATGCTGAAACGAAGTTTGTTTTATTTTTGAACATATGAATTGTAAGCAACAATATTTACTTGCACATTCAAAAACTTTAATATGCTTGTAATTTAAATCGAGAGAATTATTCAAAGAACCCATTTGCTGTGCAAAAATCATTGTTTGGAATACCCAACCGGGTGTATTCGAATTTCCCAATTTTGCAATAACTATAAGAACTACAAAAAAATGAATTTCACTACAATCAATTTCATCGTTTGTAGTTATAGGAAAAGTACTTTTAGTGCTTCCAAATTGCTGCGTTCTTGGTTTTTTTGAGATGCGTTAGCGATATCTCCGAAACCTGTGGACCAAAAAAAAAATTTTTTTTCGTATGAAAAACTACAAACGATTTAAAACGTATTTCAAAAACAAAAAACCCAAATTTACTTAAATTGCTTGGTTTCCGCACAATGTATTATATTTTCGGAGTAACTATAAGAACTACAAAAAAATGAATTTCACTACAATCAATTTCATCGTTTGTAGTTATAGGAAAAGTACTTTTAGTGCTTCCAAATTGCTGCGTTCTTGGTTTTTTTGAGATGCGTTAGCGATATCTCCGAAACCTGTGGACCAAAAAAAAATTTTTTTTCCTATGAAAAACTACAAACGATTTAAAACGTATTTCAGAAAGAAAAAACCCAAATTTGCTTAAATTGCTTGGTTTCCGCACAATGTATTATATTTTCGGAGTAACTATAAGAACTACAAAAAATGAATTTCACTACAATCAATTTCATCGTTTGTGGTTATAGGAAAAGTACTTTTAGTGCTTCCAAATTGCTGCGTTCTTGGTTTTTTTGAGATGCGTTAGCGATATCTCCGAAACCTGTGGACCAAAAAAAAAAATTTTTTTCGTATGAAAAACTACAAACGATTTAAAACGTATTTCAAAAACAAAAAAACCAAATTTACTTAAATTGCTTGGTTTCCGCACAATGTATTATATTTTCGGAGTAACTATAAAAACTACAAAAAAATGAATTTCATTACAATCAATTTCATCGTTTGTAGTTATAGGAAAAGTACTTTTAGTGCTTCCAAATTGCTGCGTTCTTGGTTTTTTTGAGATGCGTTAGCGATATCTCCGAAACCTGTGGACCAAAAAAAAAATTTTTTTTCGTATGAAAAACTACAAACGATTTAAAACGTATTTCAAAAACAAAAAAATCAAATTTACTTAAATTGCTTGGTTTCCGCACAATGTATTATATTTTCGGAGTAACTATAAGACCTACAAAAAAATTAATTTCACTACAATCAATTTCATCGTTTGTAGTTATAGGAAAAGTACTTTTAGTGCTTCTAAATTGCTGCGTTCTTGGTTTTTTTGAGATGCGTTAGCGATATCTCCGAAACGTATGGACCAAAAAAAACAATTTTTTTTCCTATGAAAAACTACAAACGATTTAAAACGTATTTCAGAAAGAAAAAACCCAAATTTGCTTAAATTGCTTGGTTTCCGCACAATGTGTTATATTTTCGGAGTAACTATAAGAACTACAAAAAAAATGAATTTCACTACAATCAATTTCATCGTTTGTAGTTATAGGAAAAGTACTTTTAGTGCTTCCAAATTGCTGCGTTCTTGGTTTTTTTGAGATGCGTTAGCGATATCTCCGAAACCTGTGGACCAAAAAAAAAATTTTTTTTCGTATGAAAAACTACAAACGATTTAAAATGTATTTCAAAAACAAAAAAACCAAATTTACTTAAATTGCTTGGTTTCCGCACAATGTATTATATTTTCGGAGTAACTATAAAAACTACAAAAAATGAATTTCACTACAATCAATTTCATCGTTTGTAGTTATAGGAAAAGTACTTTTAGTGCTTCCAAATTGCTGCGTTCTTGGTTTTTTTGAGATGCGTTAGCGATATCTCCGAAACCTATGGACCAAAAAAAATTTTTTTTTCCTATGAAAAACTACAAACGATTTAAAACGTATTTCAAAAACAAAAAAAAACCAAATTTACTTAAATTGCTTGGTTTCCGCACAATGTATTATATTTTCGGAGTAACTATAAGAACTACAAAAAACTGAATTTCACTACAATCAATTTCATCGTTTGTAGTTATAGGAAAAGTACTTTTAGTGCTTCCAAATTGCTGCGTTCTTGGTTTTTTTGAGATGCGTTAGCGATATCTCCGAAACCTATGGACCAAAAAAAAAAATTTTTTTTGTATGAAAACTACAAACGATTTAAAACGTATTTCAAAAAGAAAAAACCCAAATTTCCTTAAATTCCTTGGTTTCCGCACAATGTATTATATTTTCGGAGTAACTATAAAAACTACAAAAAAATTAATTTCACTACAATCAATTTCATACTTTGTAGTTATAGGAAAAGTACTTTTAGTGCTTCCAAATTGCTGCGTTCTTGGTTTTTTTGAGATGCGTTAGCGATATCTCCGAAACCTGTGGACCAAAAAAAAAATTTTTTTCCTATGAAAAACTACAAACGATTTAAAACGTATTTCAGAAAGAAAAAACCCAAATTTGCTTAAATTGCTTGGTTTCCGCACAATGTATTATATTTTCGGAGTAACTATAAGAACTACAAATAATGAATTTCACTACAATCAATTTCATCGTATGTAGTTATAGGAAAAGTACTTTTAGTGCTTCCAAATTGCTGCGTTCTTGGTTTTTTTGAGATGCGTTAGCGATATCTCCGAAACCTGTGGACCAAAAAAAAAATTTTTTTCCTATGAAAAACTACAAGCGATTTAAAACGTATTTCAGAAAGAAAAAACCCAAATTTGCTTAAATTGCTTGGTTTCCGCACAATGTATTATATTTTCGGAGTAACTATAAGAACTACAAAAAAATTAATTTCACTACAATCAATTTCATCGTTTGTAGTTATAGGAAAAGTACTTTTAGTGCTTCCAAATTGCTGCGTTCTTGGTTTTTTTGAGATGCGTTAGCGATATCTCCGAAACCTGTGGACCAAAAAAAAATTTTTTTTCCTATGAAAAACTACAAACGATTTAAAACGTATTTCAGAAAGAAAAAACCCAAATTTGCTTCAATTGCTTGGTTTCCGCACAATGTATTATATTTTCGGAGTAACTATAAGAACTACAAAAAAATTAATTTCACTACAATCAATTTCATCGTTTGTGGTTATAGGAAAAGTACTTTTAGTGCTTCCAAATTGCTGCGTTCTTGGTTTTTTTGAGATGCGTTAGCGATATCTCCGAAACGTATGGACCAAAAAAAAAATTTTTTTACCTATGAAAAACTACAAACGATTTAAAACGTATTTCAGAAAGAAAAAACCCAAATTTGCTTAAATTGCTTGGTTTCCGCACAATGTATTATATTTTCGGAGTAACTATAAGAACTACAAAAAAATGAATTTCACTACAATCAATTTCATCGTTTGTAGTTATAGGAAAAGTACTTTTAGTGCTTCCAAATTGCTGCGTGCTTGGTTTTTTTGAGATGCGTTAGCGATATCTCCGAAACCTGTGGACCAAAAAAAAAATTTTTTTTCGTATGAAAAACTACAAACGATTTAAAACGTATTTCAAAACAAAAAAACCAAATTTACTTAAATTGCTTGGTTTCCGCACAATGTATTATATTTTCGGAGTAACTATAAGAACTAAAAAAAAATGAATTTCACTACAATCAATTTCATCGTTTGTAGTTATAGGAAAAGTACTTTTAGTGCTTCCAAATTGCTGCGTTCTTGGTTTTTTTGAGATGCGTTAGCGATATCTCCGAAACCTGTCGACCAAAAAAAAATTTTTTTTCGTATGAAAAACTATAAACGATTTAAAACGTATTTCAAAAAGAAAAAACCCAAATTTCCTTAAATTGCTTGGTTTCCGCACAATGTATTATATTTTCGGAGTAACTATAAAAACTACAAAAAAATGAATTTCACTACAATCAATTTCATCGTTTGTAGTTATAGGAAAAGTACTTTCAGTGCTTCCAAATTGCTGCGTTCTTGGTTTTTTGAGATGCGTTAGCGATATCTCCGAAACGTATGGACCAAAAAAAAATTTTTTTTCCTATGAAAAACTACAAACGATTTAAAACGTATTTCAGAAAGAAAAAACCCAAATTTACTTAAATTGCTTGGTTTCCGCACAATGTATTATATTTTCGGAGTAACTATAAGAACTACAAAAAAATGAATTTCACTACAATCAATTTCATCGTTTGTAGTTATAGGAAAAGTACTTTTAGTGCTTCCAAATTGCTGCGTTCTTGGTTTTTTTGAGATGCGTTAGCGATATCTCCGAAACCTGTGGACCAAAAAAAAAATTTTTTTTCGTATGAAAAACTACAAACGATTTAAAACGTATTTCAAAAACAAAAAAACCAAATTTACTTAAATTGCTTGGTTTCCGCACAATGTATTATATTTTCGGAGTAACTATAGAAACTACAAAAAAATGAATTTCACTACAATCAATTTCATCGTTTGTAGTTATAGGAAAAGTACTTTTAGTGCTTCCAAATTGCTGCGTTCTTGGTTTTTTTGAGATGCGTTAGCGATATCTTCGAAACCTATGGACCAAAAAAAAATTTTTTTTTCCTATGAAAAACTACAAACGATTTAAAACGTATTTCAAAAACAAAAAAAACCAAATTTACTTAAATTGCTTGGTTTCCGCACAATGTATTATATTTTCGGAGTAACTATAAGAACTACAAAAAAATGAATTTCACTACAATCAATTTCATCGTTTGTAGTTATAGGAAAAGTACTTTTAGTGCTTCCAAATTGCTGCGTTCTTGGTTTTTTTGAGATGCGTTAGCCATATCTCCGAAACCTGTCGACCAAAAAAAAAAATTGTTTTCGTATGAAAACTACAAACGATTTAAAACGTACTTCAAAAAGAAAAAACACAAATTTCCTTAAATTGCTTGGTTTCCGCACAATGTATTATAATTTCGGAGTAACTATAAAAACTACAAAAAAACGAATTTCACTACAATCAATTTCATCGTTTGTAGTTATAGGAAAAGTACTTTTAGTGCTTCCAAATTGCTGCGTTTTTGGTTTTTTTGAGATGCGTTAGCGATATCTCCGAAACCTGTGGACCAAAAAAAAAATTTTTTTCCTATGAAAAACTACAAACGATTTAAAACGTATTTCAGAAAGAAAAAACCCAAATTTGCTTAAATTGCTTGGTTTCCGCACAATGTATTATATTTTCGGAGTAACTATAAGAACTACAAAAAAATGAATTTCACTACAATCAATTTCATCGTTTGTAGTTATAGGAAAAGTACGTTTAGTGCTTCCAAATTCCTGCGTTCTTGGTTTTTTTGAGATGCGTTAGCGATATCTCCGAAACCTGTGGACCAAAAAAAAATTTTTTTTCCTATGAAAAACTACAAACGATTTAAAACGTATTTCAGAAAGAAAAAACCCAAATTTGCTTAAATTGCTTGGTTTCCGCACAATGTATTATATTTTCGGAGTAACTATAAGAACTACAAAAAAATTAATTTCACTACAATCAATTTCATCGTTTGTAGTTATAGGAAAAGTACTTTTAGTGCTTCCAAATTGCTGCGTTCTTTGTTTTTTTGAGATGCGTTAGCGATATCTCCGAAACCTGTGGACCAAAAAAAAAATTTTTTTTCGTATGAAAAACTACAAACGATTTAAAACGTATTTCAAAAACAAAAAAACCAAATTTACTTAAATTGCTTGGTTTCCGCACAATGTATTATATTTTCGGAGTAACTATAAAAACTACAAAAAAATGAATTTCACTACAATCAATTTCATCGTTTGTAGTTATAGGAAAAGTACTTTTAGTGCTTCCAAATTGCTGCGTTCTTGGTTTTTTTGAGATGCGTTAGCGATATCTCCGAAACCTGTGGACCAAAAAAAAATTTTTTTTTCGTATGAAAAACTACAAACGATTTAAAACGTATTTCAAAAACAAAAAAACCAAATTTACTTAAATTGCTTGGTTTCCGCACAATGTATTATATTTTCGGAGTAACTATAAGAACTACAAAAAAATGAATTTCACTACAATCAATTTCATCGTTTGTAGTTATAGGAAAAGTACTTTTAGTGCTTCCAAATTACTGAGTTCTTGGTTTTTTTGAGATGCGTTAGCGATATCTCCGAAACGTATGGACCAAAAAAAAAATTTTTTTACCTATGAAAAATTACAAACGATTTAAAACGTATTTCAGAAAGAAAAAACCCAAATTTGCTTAAATTGCTTGGTTTCCTCACAATGTATTATATTTTCGGAGTAACTATAAGAACTACAAAAAAATGAATTTCACTACAATTAATTTCATCGTTTGTAGTTATAGGAAAAGTACTTTTAGTGCTTCCAAATTGCTGCGTTCTTGGTTTTTTTGAGATGCGTTAGCGATAGCTCCGAAACCTATGGACCAAAAAAAAAAATTTTTTATCCTATGAAAAACTACAAACGATTTAAAACGTATTTCAAAAACAAAAAAACCAAGTTTACTTAAATTGCTTGGTTTCCGCACAATGTATTATATTTTCGGAGTAACTATAAGAACTACAAAAAAATGAATTTCACTACAATCAATCTCATCGTTTGTAGTTATAGGAAAAGTACTTTTAGTGCTTCCAAATTGCTGCGTTCTTGGTTTTTTTGAGATGCGTTAGCGATATCTCCGAAACCTGTCGACCAAAAAAAAAATTTTTTTCGTATGAAAAACTATAAACGATTTAAAACGTATTTCAAAAAGAAAAAACCCAAATTTCCTTAAATTGCTTGGTTTCCGCACAATGTATTATATTTTCGGAGTAACTATAAAAACTACAAAAAAATGAATTTCACTACAATCAATTTCATCGTTTGTAGTTATAGGAAAAGTACTTTTAGTGCTTCCAAATTGCTGCGTTCTTGGTTTTTTTGAGATGCGTTAGCGATATCTCCGAAACCTGTGGACCAAAAAAAAAATTTATTTTTCGTATGAAAAACTACAAACGATTTAAAACGTATTTCAAAAAGAAAAAAACCAAATTTGCTTAAATTGCTTGGTTTCCGCACAATGTATTATATTTTCGGAGTAACTATAAGAACTACAAAAAAATGAATTTCACTACAATCAATTTCATCGTTTGTAGTTATAGGAAAAGTACTTTTAGTGCTTCCAAATTGCTGCGTTCTTGGTTTTTTTGAGATGCGTTAGCGATATCTCCGAAACCTGTCGACCAAAAAAAAAATTTTTTTTCGTATGAAAAACTGCAAACGATTTAAAACGTATTTCAAAAAGAAAAAACCCAAATTTCCTTAAATTGCTTGGTTTCCGCACAATGTATTATATTTTCGGAGTAACTATAAAAACTACAAAAAAATGAATTTCACTACAATCAATTTCATCGTTTGTAGTTATAGGAAAAGTACTTTTAGTGCTTCCAAATTGCTGCGTTCTTGGTTTTTTTGAGATGCGTTAGCGATATCTCCGAAACCTGTGGATCAAAAAAAAATTTATTTTTCGTATGAAAAACTACAAACGATTTAAAACGTATTTCAAAAAGAAAAAAAACCAAATTTGCTTAAATTGCTTGGTTTCCGCACAATGTATTATATTTTCGGAGTAACTATAAGAACTACAAAAAAATGAACTTCACTACAATCAATTGCATCGTTTGTAGTTATAGAAATCACAAAAAAAATTTGGATTTTTTCAAAGCGGGTTCCAGCGTGATGCAGCTATATAATAGCTGTTTTTTAAACGGTTTTATTTAGCTTGAGTTGACAGGCAGGCCGCACGGGCGTTGTGAACGAATCTTGTAATTGAAATTTAAGTAACTTCCCGATAAGCTACAAGCTTGAAACTTGGAATATAGTTCAGAACCCGATGACAATGCAATAATAAGAAAAAATTGCCGCTAGGTGGCGCAAGGATCGAAATATTCGCAAAATTCGCATTTGTGATCCGAATTGGCTCATATTTGGAACACATAATACATGCAATAACAGAAATCGACATGTGAAAAAAAGGCGCCGCTAGGTTTGGCAAGGATCGAGATATTCGCAAAATTCGCATTTGTGGTCCGATTTGGCTCATATTTGGAACACATAATACATGCAAGAATAGAAATCAACCTGTGAAAAAAAATCGCCGCTAGGTGGCGCATGGATCGAGATATTCACAAAAATCGTATTTGTGGTCCGATTTGGCTCATATTTTGAACACATAATAAATGCAAGAATAAAAAGCGACTTATGAAAAAAAATCGCCGCTAGGTAGCGCAAGGATCGAGATATTCACAAAAATCGTATTTGTGGTCCGACTTGGCTCATGCTTGGAACACGTAATACATACAAGAATAGAAAGCGACCTATCAAAAAAAAATCGCCGCTAGGTGGCGCAAGGATCGAGATATTCACAAAAATCCTATTTGTGGTCCGATTTGAATTGGTCCATATTTGGAACACATAATACATACATGAATAGAAAGCGACCTATGATGCCCGATTTGGCTCATATTTGGAACAAATATTGCATACAGTCCAGTAGAAGTGACATCAAAATATTTTGGAGTTGGAGGAGGGACAAGCATACGTGGCGCAGAGTCGAGTAAAGTAACTTGAAAATAAAATAATTAAAAAAAAAATTTTAAGTTAAACGGTTTTATTGAAAACAATACTTACATGAAATAATAATAATACGAAAAGATAGAAAATAATTAGGTAGGTCCTAGGTACTAGTCATCACACTCCTTATAAATCTAGGGCGTTGATTAGACAATTAAATAAAAGTGTTGGACGCGTCATATTTCTATTGATAGTCATATATAAGACCAACTGAAACTTAATCGGGTTATGCTACGCCTCACATTTTTAGAAATTTCACGCGCCCAACGCTTTTATTTAAGTGTCTGATCAACGCCCTAGATTGATAAGGAGTGTGATGACTAGTACCTAGGACCTACCTTATTATTTTCTAGCTTTTCGTATTATTATTATTTCATGGAAGTATTGTTTTCAATAAAACCGTTTAACTTAAACATTTTTTTTAAATTATCTTATTTACATGTACATATGTGCTACTAACGGCCCGATTCTTAGCGTTACCGGTAAAATAGTACCCAGAACATTATGTAACTGAAAATCGTTACCAGTTGTTTTATTCGCGATTCTGGCCAAAGTGGTAACGCTGTCATCACCGAAAAAGTCACCAGTGTCTGTGGCGAAATTTAAAAGGTGGTTTTCTTCACTTTACCCATGGCGGAACGATACAAGGTGGCAGCATGGGACAGCAACTTTTTTTATTTAATTTGATACATCAACTTCCGGCGCAGTACGATTTTGACATTTGTCCATCGAATTTACAAAAACGAAGTACATGGAATTTTTATTTATGTTTGTAGGTATGTCACCATGCTGCCACCGTGTATGGTTCCGCCATGGCTTTACCGAAAATGTGTCACTCGTAGATACGATGTTAACGAATAAACGGGACGATGTGTATATACATATGCGCATACATGCATACGTTTTTACATAGCTATATTGTAATATATACTGAGAAAGTACATGGAAACAAATATGTATAGCAAGAGGCAACACTTTTTTACTATTATGTTTACTTATTTCCGCTCACAATTCTTTATTTTTCAGTATTGCCTTTTTCTAAACAACAGCTTTTGTGTGGTTACATCGATGTTACCACCTATTTTAGTGGGTAAACAATTATACGGCTACTTTCGTGGGCAGAATACCAAAAGGGTACAAAAGTTGCCACATGAAGAAAGTTGCCATGGTGAAGAAAGTTGTTACCACATTAGAATCAGGCTGTAAGTGTATAACAGCTGCCCGATAGGGGAGGCTAACTTGGACAACATGAAGGTTCATTGTGATACCACATACAATAAAATAACGGTGACATGCTATAGTTACTTAGAGAATCGTTGCGTAGCAACGATAAAGTTCCGAATGATACCAATCGCAATCTTGTATAAATCCCTCGGAGATCCAAGTGAGTCACGACCGAAGTACCTTCGTCTAGTTCTGGCAAAAGCTGAGCAATCGAGTGATTCGATGATTCCACCTCATCATCCTCCATGAGGATGTGGTGTCCAGTATATTGAGACGTACCGCATGGATTCCCATGGGGCAATGCCCTATCACAACCCCAATGACCATTGATAGGTGGGCCTTAGTGAACCCAATTTTTTTGGTAGACTTCCTGCCATCCACTTCCGGCCAGAAAGATCTTGCTATCGTGCAAGGGGTGGTGTCCACCCAACGTTTGCTGAGCTGACTCGAGGCCCATCTATGCAGTAGCAATTCACATGTGGACAGGGGAATTCGGAAATCCCTGCAGCCATCTTCATCCGGTTCAGTTATACCGATGCGGGCTAAGAGATTCGCTTAACAGTTGCCCGGGATACCACTATGGACCGGGACAAAAAATCTTAGTTGTAAAATAGTTCGATGCAATCGCGAGCTAGGTCAGGCACTCCAAGACCAACCTTGATTGCACTGTACTTGAACTCAAGGCTTTGATAGCCCCTTGGCTATCAGAGTATATGTTAAATTCCCTAATCGTAGTGACACTGGATAGCATTTCATTCACCGAATCTTAATCTCAGCAACTTCCGGAAGACGTTGCAGTGATCAGCCAACTTAAACTTGCGGCTTAAATTTAGCTCTTCACAAAATACCTCGCCACCAACCTTTCCATCCAACTTCGAACCATCCGTGAACAAGCTAACCGGTCCCCTGCCCCAGATTAGTCCTCTTACCCATTCCTCTCTCTGGGGAATAATTGGGGTGAAGCTTGTATAGGAAGCAGTTATCGGCATGCAATAGTCCGGCCTGCCAGGGATAAAGTCGAACCTGGTAAGAAGGCTAGAGTGTCCGAAATCAGAAAGCCCATATCACGAAGCCTGACGAACCGAAAATCCAGAGATAAAGAAACGCTTTTTACAACTTGCAAAGCAATTGGCCAGCCGATTGATTACTATGCGTCCCCGATATGGTCGCCAAGCCTGAAGACTACGCAATGGAAGAAAATACTGGCCTGCCTAAATACAGAACACCATCTACATAATGAGGGGAGAATACTCCCAATTAGGGAGAGAAAGGAAATGCTAACCAAGCAGTTCCTGTTGAATGCGTAGAAGCCTGGGTATCCCAACAGACATCTGATTGACGAACCTACACCGCCCAGGGGCTTAGGGGGTCATCTCCGTAAGCATTATTAGGAAATACGGCCTGAGAACACAGCTGTTTGAAGTTAAAAATCACAAGCAGGTCCTCAGTGAAATCCACAAACAGGCGTCGGACTTGTATGTCAGGAATTTCCAGGTGAATCCAGTACTTAAAGAACAATACCCAAAACTAGCAGAGGAGGAACGCACTCTCCCTAGGGAAGCGCGTGTCACTCTAGCTCAACTTCGATCTGGGTACTACAACAGGTTAAACTCTTATCTATCCAGAATCAGGCCCGAAATAAAAAAGGTATGCCCTGCTTGCAATGTGTCCCCACATGACACCATCAATTGTATTGTGGAACCAACGCCTTCAACACCCCTCTCATCATGGTCCACCCCCGTTGAAACAGCAAGTTTCCTTGGACTCCCTCTAGAAGACATTGATGACAATTTGTGATTGGTCACACCTATTATATGGGGCGAAGCAACAACAACAACAACAAGCCTGACCAACGACCGGGTCGCGGTCGCCTTTCGCGAAATATCTACTGGATGTATGTTCAGCATGTCATTCAGTGCCAAGGTTGGTGTTGTTCTAAGGGCGCCGGTGATACCGACCAGCGGCGTCCGTTGCACTGAAGCTTACTTTTTGGTGCGTTCACCCAGACAAGCACCCCATAGATAAAGCCAGTGTACTACCCCCGGCGAGAGCCCTCATCCCTTTCCGAGCAGTACAAGGCAACCGCGGCCTTCCTTCTTGTCCAAAACAATCCCCAAATAATTACCCCTATCCGAAAGTATTGTACTCTCCAATCGAAGGAGTTCTGAAATCGGGAATATGATATCTCCTGGTAAAAAGAACCAGTTCCGGTTTTCCCGGGTTGTCCGCCAGTCCACATGATTCAGCCCACCTAGCCACAGTATCCACGTAGCCCTGCATAACATCGCGCTGGGTGCCCAGAAATTTGCCCATGACTAGGATAGATATGTAGGTCATCTGCATAGGCAACCACCCGACAGCCATTGGCTTCCAGCTCCACAGGAACCTCGTTGACTACCACAATCCAGAGCAGAGGAGATAGAACACCCCATGTGGCGTGCCCCTGCACACCTTCCTCTCAATTATATCCCATCCTCACTCCGCTGCTACAGTGCTTCTGCAGAGAAGTTTGTTAATAAATTCAACCAAATCACCCTCGACTCCTAAACCAACCAGAGCTCTTTTGCTTGGCCTGGTAATACATTGTTAAAAGCCCCCTCGATGTCTAGGAAAGCACCCAGAGAAAACTCGTTGTATTCTAGGGACCCCTCTATTTGTTTTACAATCGAATGGAGAGCCGTTTCCGTTGACCTGCCTTTACATGTATGCTGCGAAGCCTAAAGTAACCCCCGAGGAATCCTTTCCCGTAGGTACAGGTCAATCAACCTCCCAAATGTTTTAAGAGGAAACGACTAGAAATTCATTGGCCTGAAATCCTTAGGTGATACATGAGAGCTTCTGCCGGCCTTTGTATAAAATAGCCTTGACCGTGTTCCAAGACTTCGGAATATAGCTAACCCTGAGGCAGTTAGTGTACATGATGGCCAACCAGCGGCAGAAAATCCCTAAAGACCTTTGAAGATGCGCAGGAATGATCCGGAGACTTATAGAGCTTGAACGAACTTATAGCCCAGGTGATTTCACTTTCCCGTAGTGGAATGGCAGGCATTCCTGCATAGCCAACGATCGCCGACTGTACACGCGGAGATCCCTGCGTAAATGGGACATCGGGAAAATGATTATCCACTAGAAGCTTTAGGGATTCCTCGCTACTCATCAACCAGTCCCCATTATCATCCCTCAGATACCCTAAAGGGGCGGGATTCATAGAGAGTATTTTTTAAGCCTCGCGGATTCATTGCAGCCTTCTACGTTTTCGCAAGAGCTTCTCCATGAATCTCGCTTGGCTATCCTTATTTCATATTTCTGAATCCCCAGACTCACCTTATAGAGCTCCCAGTCCGAGGGTAGTTTACTCCTCCGGGCTCTATTGAAGAGCCGCCTTCTGGACGTTCTTAGGTCGTCAAGAGAAACAAACCATCAGGGCGGCTTGCCCTTCCCACTGTAAGTGTTCAACGGACAGGACAGTTGAAAGGCGATATTACTTGCCGAGGTGAAGTTTCCTACCAGAACGTCTATCTCAAATTCGAACAGGTCCGAACTAACGGGAGGCGCCGCAGGTAATAGCTCTCGCAGCTTTCTACAATAAAAGTTCCAGTTAGTCCTTTTAGAGTTCCTAAAAGATATTTTACCAGTACGTTCTTCGTTCACCGAGAATTAAATATATCGGTCATCAACCCGACCTTCCAGTTCTCTACTAACCAGGGTGAGGTCCAGGACCTCCTCCCTTACCGCTGTAACAAAAGTCGGATCATTCCCCTGTTACATATACAAAGTCCTTCATCTACAATAAAAGTAAATAAAGACTCACCTCTAGTGTTGGTATCTGAGCTTCCCCAGATGCTGTGGTGGGCGTTAGCATCAGCAACCACAATCACGCCGACACCTCTCCTCCTAGCTTCAGCGGTGATTTCGCCCAGTATGGCAGGTGGTGGTCCCACAATTCATTACTACCTCGCTCGACGCAGACTGTGGTTACGTCGTCATTGCTGAAATTATATAATTGTTGCGAATAATATTAGTATGTACTACAAAGTGTGTGTCTCCACTATTCTCCACTTTAAATTTTGGCATACTTTATACAGTAAGACCCTAAAGGTTTGGTTCTCCACTATCTCTCCAATACAGTACTACTACATATGTGTAATTCTCCATAAGCGTCTTTTTTAGTTGCAAATGTGGACGTATATACATGTAAAAAAAAACACGGCTAATACGCCACCTAGTCAAAACGTATCCAAAATAATAATGTTAACCATACAAAAAGTAAATAAACGCGCCAATCAAAAATTATTAAGTTAGAGATATAGTTAATAATGAGGCGTTATTGTATGCCACCAAAAATCGATTTACATTGATTTCCATAAGAGTGTTAGGTCAACTGTTTTATATCGATATGGTTATGGCAAGCTTAACTGAGGTTAAAGCCCAGTGGTAAAACCTTCCATGTAAATATTACTCTGTTATAAAAGATTTAATTCTATTTGGACCGCTTTTCGAAAATTCGTAACGACAACATTGTATATAGCAAATTCGAGCAACAGTACATTGGATAACATGTTCGCGGTTGTATTTTTGGTTCATTCCAACCGTAAATAGTCACCATTTTACCCATTTTAAAAGAATATAACCATCGATGTTTGCCCAAGATATCAGATAGCAATGGATGCAGGCAGCTTCGAGGTCAATTTGTCACGTAACACATTTTCGTCTCAATTTCATAGGAACTTAGCCGATTTTTTCAAACAAAAAACTCATAATCTCGTTTGGGATTAAAGGAATGCAGCATTCAAAGACGCTGATCAGATATTGCTTAGAAGTACAGAATGCTGCGAACCTGCAAAGATGATAACAGACACACGATTTACTACACAGTCCTGAGTCTTATCAGCTTCTTTCTTAAACGTGCATTCCATTGTGGACAATAATGACTCTTTTCTCTCTGAATCAACGTATGGCATTTTAAGAAGAAAACAAAATATATTGAAGCCAATCACATAAAATAGGTATGAGTTCGTTTCTTTTAAACAAAACGCTATGTCTCCAGTATATTTTCAAAATTAAAATGTTAAACATATTATTTTTCCAGAAAAAATTTAAATAGAATGAATAAATTTTATTTCATCTAATCCCATGATGTCTTATAAGTCGCCTTACCGGTATGTATTTTTTCAAAATGCGATCTCTTTGAAATTTCTTTGAGCCCTTATTACGATGGCTGGACAAGCCAACAGCTTTATTTGCTTATATCTTGTAAATCACTTCAAAAGTTTTTCTGCTGATGTCGCGGAGTATAAATTTTTTAAATAAATTAAAAATGGCTTCAAAAATGTTTAAGCTTAATAGTAACAAATAAAACTTATGTTTATTTATTGTTGCTTCTAACCCTCTCCTTCCAAAATTAAGAAGCAGCTGTAAAAAAAATCAAACTATGGTTTTGTTAATGTTGTTGTTCTTGTATTAACAGTGCTTCGCCCCACTCAATGGGCACGACCACTCACAAATTGTCATAAAAATCCTCTAACGGGAGTCCTAGGAAACTGGCCATTTCAACAGGGGCGGACCATAGGGAGATGGGTGTTAGAGGCGTAGGTTCCACATTACAATTGAAAAGATGGTTGGTGTCATGTGGGGACACATCACATGCAGGACATACATTACGTATGTCTGAGTTGATTCCGGACAAGTAAGAGTTTAACCTGTTACAGTGTCCAGAACCAAGTTGGGCCAGGGTGACTCGTGTTTCCCTTGGTAGTATGCTTTCTTCTTCTGCAAGGGTGGGATATTGCATATTAATAACGGAGTTCTCCGGGCGCATCCTGACAAAGGCGTTTACCGATTCTGTGTGGATTTGGATAAGGGCCTGCTTTGCTTGCATAGATCAAACGGCCGTGTTGGAAGGTGCCGGATCTCGTCATAGTGCTTTAGGAGATGTTCCCTTAATTCCCGTGGGGCGGTGCTGAATTAAGCAGTTGTTTGCTAAGATGTCCTGGTTTGTGATAGAACTGTTTGTTAGGCATTTCATTGTGCTCTTTAATATTGAGCTCTTTGTCCTCACTATGTAAATGGTGTTCGGGAGTCATAAGGAGACATGCGGTGGCAGTTCTGATTGCAGCATTTTGACTGACCTGTAACTTTTTCAGTGCGCGTAGCCCTGTGGGGGGCCGGCCAATTGCTTTGTACGTGATTAGCAACGTTTTTTTATCTTTTCCCCATGTGCTGCCGGCAAGCGACTTGAGGATTTTGTTGCGACTTTGCACTTTAGAAATAATCTCGGTGGCATGAGCATTGAAGGTTAGAGTATTATCGAACGTTACCCCTAAGATCTTGGGGTCACTGACAGTCGGTAGTGTGACACCATCGACGCGTACGTCCAATATTTGCGACATGTGTTCCTTCCACGTCGTGAACAGGGTGGCCGTGCATTTTGTTGGTGACAGTGCCAAGTTCCGCGAGGTGAAAAAACCGTTAAGATCGGGGAGATAACTGTTTATTTTGGAAACTAATTCATCAACGGAAGGCCCAGGTTCTGTAGCCATAATCGTGCAGTCGCCAGCATAGTAAATGATTGTGACTCTGGTGGGGAAGGGAGTTTTGATATGTAAAAATTAAACAGAAGCGCGGACAGGACACCACACTATGGGACCCCTGTTTAATTTTTCTAGGTTTAGAAATTTCGTTTCTAAATTCAACTAACGCCTGCCGACCACTCAGGTAATTAGCGGCCCATCTTTTTAGACAAGCAGGAAAGTGTGAGCCTTCTATGTCTTGGATAAGCGTGCCGTGGTTGACTGTGTCGAAAGCTTTTGACAGGTCGAGTGCCACGAGCACCGTCCTATGATGGGGTTTTTCCTGATTTACTCCGTAATTAATTTGGGTGTTTATGGCATTTAGCGCGGTGGTTGTGCTGTGAATTTTTAGGAAGCCATGTTTGTGCGTGGCTAGGCGAAGATTTGCCGTGAAATGGGGAAGCAAAACGGTTTCCCATGTCTTCGCTACTGGCGAAAGGAGTGATATCGGTCGATAAGACTCGCCTTTGTTGGCAGGTTTGCCAGGCGTTAGTAGCGGGATTATCCTTGTCATTTTCCATTTTTCGGGAATGACATGTGTTAGGTATTTTATTCCCTCATCGCCAAGATGTTTAAGCATTGGCATGGTTATACCGTCGGGGCCTATCAACTTGGGAGGCCTGGCCTTACGGATGGCTGTTTCAACCTCTCTGGGGGTGATGGTAATTGGTGAGACGTCGTGTTTATGTTTATAAGCTCGTCTGTTTGCACGACATCTGGCTTTGTCTACAGAAGGATGCATTATAAATTGTGTTTGGTAGTATTAGACAGGTATTTGACGGTTGACCATAACTTACCAACACCCGCAGAGAGGTTGCATATCCTTAGATGCTCCTCCCGTTTGGTACGTTTACGTTCATTTACCAGCCGCATGATATCCAAATTAAGACCCCTAATAAGGGGGTCTCTAGGGTTGAGGTGTCTCGCAAGGTCACGTTCTCTTGCGAAATTTGCGGCTTCGGCTGGGAAATGGGGTATGATTTCAGATATTCTGCCGGCCGGGATGAAGCGTGCAGAAGCTGAAGCGATGACTTTGCGGAACGCACGCTCGCCCTGCCGGACATCAGTCGGAACGGGAATAGCAGCAAAAATTGATTTGTAAAGGTTGTTTAATCTTCCCAATTGTTTTTTTTTAATTAATGAAAGTCCGCTTTTCAGAGGTGATAAAATTGGAAGGTCGTTCAATTAAAAGGAGTATGGGCAGGTGATCAGAAGCTAGAGTAAGGATCGGTTGCCATTCAACGCAATTTATGAGCCCTGCGCTGACGGTTGAGGTGTCAGGTGAGCTGTAGCAATTACCTGCAATTCTGGTGGGGCATCGCATCATGCAGAAAGTTGTATTTTCTATTTGCTGTGCTAGCGCCCTGCCTCTGCTGTGGACTGGCAGGCTGGAATGCCAGAGATCGTGATGAGCGTTGAAATCGCCGAGGATAAGACGGTTTTCGCCACAGATTATCGTACTGATATCAGGGCGAATGCCACATGGACAGCAGATGGCAGGGGGAATATAAATGTTAATTATTTCTAGGTCAACATCGCCTGACCGGACAGTTATGCCTTGACTTTCTAAGGTATTATCGCTGCGGCTGATGTTAGGTAGAAATAGACTATATTGCACAGAGTGATGAGTGATAAAGGCAAGGCCCCCACCATTTCCCCCTCTGCGATCTTGCCTATGAAAGTTGTAGCCATCGCAAGTTCGGGGGTCCGATCTGGCAGTTACGTTTTTTCTTGAATTGCGGCAATACGGATATTATTTTTTTCATGTAGTCAACTATCTCTGCGATCCTGCCAGTTAAACCGTTACAATTAATTTGCAAAATTCTGAAGTGCATATGGGGGGTAGTCGTCACTCTGGGAGTCAGAGATGGATGAAGGCACCTTGAAGGATATAGGATTTGTCGTGTGTGTAGTCCGATTGCTGCTGGTATACCTGGTGTCAGTGAGTTGTAACTAGTGTTTTGGCAGCAGGGTGCAACGAATGTGCCGGTCGGACGATTTCCGTTTGTAAGCCCAGAGCATCTATGAAGGTGACATAGGCCAAGGCATGAACTGCATTGGACCGATGCCGCGATCGTAAACACTCTGAGCCGGCATACGGAACACACGGTGTGGTAGAAAAGGAGTTGATGACTCCTTCTTACACGTGTACGAGTGTCGAAAAGGGAGGGGGACGTAGCCATGCTACGTAGATTGTAGTGATGAGTTGTAGCGGCCGCATTAGGTGAAAGCGCCGTTTGGCGCGAGCAACAGCGGACGGTTGATGTGGACTGCTGAGCAGTGTCGCTGCTAGAAAGTGGCGGAGGTACGTTTGAGAGTGAACCGCGGGACGTCCTAGGACGTGAACAGCAGGGAGCAACAAAAGGTTTATGGAAGGTTCGGGGGCGACGAACTTTGGGTTCAAACCCAGAACAGCCCGATCGATGCAACCATATTTTACACGAGACACGCTGACAAGAGTATGAACGTCTAAGGTAAATCCTTTTCCGACATATGCAGCAGAACCACAGCCTGGGGCCGGAGTTAGGTTCAATACCTTCCCGGAACAGGAGGGTATGGAGCAGTTCAGCTGCTAGGAGCTGCTCCAAGGATGACAATTTGTGGGAAGGACGCAACAAATTAAATTACACTGAAATGATAGCCCTTGGTCGGGAAAAAAATCCCGAGTCGCTCCGGGACGTAGAACCGGCTGCCGACTGTCAGGGACGGAAAATAATTATTATTTTTTTTACGGAGTCGAAAAAGTCCTGGTCAAAAAATTGTCCTGCGAGGAAATGTTTGAGTTCCCAGGTATCCCTATAGCAATATCATGTAGAATCATGCATCCTTTTTATTTTACGAACTTTTTTCATAAAAGTTCACATATAAAAGTAAAATCTGTATTTTTATTTTTTGAGTCCGGTGGAACTAGTTTAACTCGGACTTTTAAAAATAAAAGTCCGGAAATAAAAGTTAAATAAAAGTTAAATCCGGACTTTTATTTTTTAAGGCCAAAATAAAAGTCCCGATTAATAACAAAGAAACGGCGACGAATTAAAAAATTATTTTATTCGCATAAGCCGTTTCTTTGTTATCAAGCGAGACTTTTATTTTGGTCTTAAAAAATAAAAGTCCGGATTTAACTTTTATTTCCGGACTTTTATTTTAAAAAGTCCGAGTTTAACTAGTTCTAGGAATAGTTTTGCTAGGAAAATTATATTATAAAATGAATAACAGTTTCAGCCCCTGATAGAAATAGTATTCAAATGACCCTGTATTAAAAATTTTTTGGTACATTTGGCTCAGTGGGTGGTACAGATTGGTAGTCATATGGCCCCTGATAGAAATAGTATTCGAAATGACCCTGTATTTAAAATTTTTCATAACATCAGCAATAGGTGCAAATCTAGTGGATTCAGTCCAGTACAATCGATACTGCGGCATATGCGCTATGCCAGACAATAAATTTATTCCAATAAATTGGGACATTTCAGCGAAATTAATATTCAGTGGAGTATTTACAGATCTTTGTATGGAATAAAGATTGCTCTGGTAAACGATATCAGAAACAATTTGGTCCGAAAAAAATTGTTTAAAATACTGCAAAGGAGTTTTTTCGGTATTATGTTAAGAAAAAATTTATTCGAAACGCCTCTCAACATAGAGGGGCACTGCAAAATTATCCAAATTAACAACCACTTTATCCCATATAGCCATGTGGCTACCAATGAATTTTATAACTTATTTTCACTATTACAAACATCTTCCACTTTTTAGTTACTTCAATACGTTTACCAAGAATTAACTTATACGGAAATAATTTTTTTTATTCGACGGATTAAAAGAATTGTATATATTTTATTTATACGAAATTAATAAAGTCGAATAATATAAAGCACGCTTGGGTCGCCAAATATCTGTCAAAATTTTTCAATGTTGCCAATGAAAAGTTATAGCGTTTTCTTTTCTGAAATAAATTGTTGCCTAAGAAAATGGTAAAGCCTTAATAGTGTTACTCCTACCCCAAAAAATTGTCACCATTTATAGTGCATACGAAGAACATTTCATCTCGCCATATTGACTCATATCACAAATCACAAAAGAAGATTGCGCATTCCGCATGTAAACATTAGGTCATCTCTTTTTTATGGGCAATTCTTTCGTCATTTTCCTTTAGCTCTTGTTTTTTTCCCTATTTCTTTCATTCGCTCAAACAGTCAACTGTGACGTAGATGCGCAGAACGAAGCAATTTTGAACTCGTGAATGCGCATTCTGGGTAGGTGATTTGTGCACTCATATTAACAGAGTATATGTAGAACTCAAGAGCGAATTGAGAGTTTCACAGAGTTGCACTGCCACACCGCCATTTTATACAGGGTAAAAGTGTAACGCTTTTGCGTTGCGAGCGGCAACAATTTTCACAAAAGAACGAAATACCCCGTAAAGAGGTTGCTGTTTTTTAGAATAAAACAACAACCCTTGCGCGGCGTACAAAAAGCGTAACACTATAGCCAGAAAAGAAAACGCTATTAGAGATATTAGGGGTGAAATCAGTTAAGCAGTGTTGCCTTTTAACATTCGTTTTTATCTTAATGAAGAAATTCTCCAACTGGACCTACATATCTGCGCTAAAAATAACTCAATGCAAAAACTTGTTCACAAGGAACCTAAACCATCAAGGAATGCATAGCTTTTGTTACATATAAATATGCGAAATATGTTTGAACGAAAGAATATATGCAGAAAGGGGTAATTGGGACTAAGTTGCATCCTAGGAAGATGTGGCTTTGGTTTTGTCTGTTTGTAAAAAGAATGATCATAGCAGCAGTGCTGCTTAAAATCCCACTCGCTTCCCGATGTCGCGTTGTGTAAATGTGTCCCACAGTATTTAATAAACACTTTTTTCTTGAAATTTTAACTGACCAGCTAAAATATTGTAACGAATTTCGGGAAACTTCGCTTATTTTACAGCTTCTACTAACGTTCGTATCGCTTAATTGTTGAATGAATAACTCCAATATTCAATAGTGCTAAAC
The DNA here is from genome assembly GCF_040869045.1 of Eurosta solidaginis. Lineage (NCBI taxonomy): Eukaryota > Metazoa > Arthropoda > Insecta > Diptera > Tephritidae > Eurosta > Eurosta solidaginis. The sequence continues at coordinate 98,720,975 of NC_090324.1, forward strand.
GGTCTTTATTATACTACTTTGAAAGTACTTCACAATAACACTTATACTTAACAACCAATAGCGTGCTTAAATCAAACTGATTGCGGAATACTCAGCTTCTGCTGCTTTTATACTCTCTGACCAAATGTATAGACGTTTCTTCTTCTAGAATTCTCTACCTGTTCACTAGCCATACGAGCGTGTATTTGTAGTGTGTAACCATATGCGTGTGTTTATTGTTCTTGTCGCACCTGTGTTTCATTCTACTACTCATTATCCTGAACCGTTTCCTCACACTCTGTTCTTTGGCCAATGAAATACTTCGTAGAGCTTGCGCTTGACGGATTGGCTTCACATAATCAGAGTCGTTCCGACGTTTCACAACCGTAGTGCGCCCTGGCTTGAACCCACCTTTGCATTCTTTCTCGGAAATTCTGTAGTTTGTTTTAGTGCATCCATTAGGGTTTGTCAATGCCAGTGTTTTTCTCCCGGGTATCTTGGGTTTTGATTTGTTTCGCTCATTCATTCCATCAACCTTTGCCCAATTTATTTTCTTCGACTTTTGTGGTCTCTGTTGAATCTCCTCCACCAGCACTAGCTTACTGCTGAACCCTTTCTCCAAACTGAAGTAAAGTGGTATATCCTGGTTTTTATAGCGCATAATCCTTCTCTGCATATCGATCCTGATGTCATATTCAACTAAGAGATCCACTACCAATATGACTTCATCACGATCTCTGCCACAACGAATTTGTGTAGAATCGTGACCTTTCCAATTAAGACCTCACATACAACTTCTCCTTGGACTTGGTTATACTCGCCAGTATAAGGAACACCTTACACCAAAATATAATAAGGTATTCTATGTGGTTGGTCCTTAAGTTGTATTTGACAGGCGCGTACAGGTGGCAACGCGCATGTCAAATACAACTGTGGCTGACATCAATGACATAAAAAATGATATAGACACAAATATAAATGTTGAACTAAACCGAACAAGTGTGTGGGGACAAAAATATTAAATTAAATCAAAATAAGACTACAAACTAAGGATATTGCTAAATAAATGAGTATATTAAATATATTACAGTAACTAAAGCTAACCTAAATAAAGAAACTAAAAGTAAACTAAAAATACGGGGTTTTTGGTATTGACTGCGGAGTGTGCAGTAGGGTGTGTACGTAAGTACAACTTTTCCGGAGGTTCCGAAATGGAACCTTACATGGCGACCGTGAGGCTGAAGCCCGGTCTCTTTTCATTTTGGCATCGTGCTGGATCGGACGTTTTTGCTTGGCAGAGTGGTGAGTGGAAAATTTTTTTACTGGTGTGTGAAGTAAAGTGCGTGGTGTTCTACTTAAAATTTAATAAAATCAATAAATTTAATAAAAATTTCTAAATCTACGATTCGTACAACAAATTTAATAATTTTCTAATTAAAATTTAACAATAAAAGTAAAATACAGAATTTTCTAAATAAAATTCTACTAAACTACGATATAATTTCCTACATTAAAATTTAACAAATTACGACATATTTCTTTCTAATTAAAATTTAACAAATTACGACATTTTCTTAAATAAAAATTCAACAAAATTACTCAAAATTTAACAAATCTGGAAAACCAACGGGCCTATACATAACGGCACTCGCACCACGCCACGCATAACGTCACCCAAAAACATACATAGACAATTCAACGTAATTTTCTACCACCACCAACTTTAACACGTAAAGCAACAACATCGGCGGCAGGAACAACTCCGGCAGCAGTAATATCGATGAAATCAGCGGCAACCATCTTATAGCAGCAGCGACAATTAAAAATATATATATGTATGTATTTAAAATTCTTTTGCTTACAGTTTTTTTTTCTTTAGACATATATGTACGTATATAAAACATGTAATTCCCATTAAATGCAATGCATTCGCTTTTCATATAATATAATTGTTGCATTAGCATATCATATAAATTTTTGATTTTTGATATTACGGTGGTTTTCGAAAAAACCAATTAATTTTTTTGATACATACGGTGGTTTTCGAAAAAAACCAACTAATTTTTTTGATATATGCGGTGGTTCCGTTCAAAACCAAAAAAAAAAATGTTTTTTCTGATATATGCGGTGGCTCCGTTAAAAACCAATTAATTTTTTTATTACATGCGGTGATTCCGTGAAAAACCAATTCAATTTTTAATATATGCGGTGGTTCCGTGAAAAACCAAATTTAGATTTTTTGAACAAAGAGGTGCGTCCGTGATTACATTTTGAGACTTTTACCAATTAATACACATACTTTTGAGCCATTTTAAAATCAATTACTTTTATAAATTTTACATACAAGTTTACTGCAGTTTTAATTAATTCTTCCGATAAATAGTTAAATACTCCTTTAGTGACTATTCACCTGCAAATCAGTTCCCTTTTATAAAATTTTTTATTTTTTTCTTCTCTCTTTTTCCTTAACAATTCAACTTCAAATATAAATTTAGACATTCTGATAACTACATATGTACCTTATAAGTGGTAAGCAAGTGCAAAAAAATTCGGACTCAGAATCCGATTCCGATAATTCAGCCTCAAGCTACGAAAGTTTAGCTTCATCCTCGACAGAAGCAGCCACAAACCAGGAAAATAGATTTTCATTATCAACAGATTTTCCAGGCTTCGAAAATTCTTCCATTAAAAATTCAACTTCTAATTTAGTTTCAAATCTTAACGATTCAAATAGTGCAAAACTAACTTCAACTTCTTTTACTTTAAAATCAGATCTTAACGACCCAATTAGTACAAACGTGACCTCTTCTTCTGCTAATTCAGCTCCAGATCTTAACGATCAAATCATGGCAACTCCTGAGGAAAAGAGAATTTCTATTAACACATGTGCTAATTCAATTAGAGAAAACTACAGTGTAGATCCACTAGCACTTGATTCTTTTATAGACAAAATCGCATTACTTGAACAATTCGCTACTGCAGATTTAACTGATACTTTTATAGCGTTCTTAAAATCAAAATTAGGGGGTAAAGCCCGTGAAGCAATACCAACACAAGTAACTTCAGTTAATGAAATTAAAACAGCTCTACGTAATAGGATCAAACCAGACAATTAGAAAGTTGTAGCAGGGACAATTGCAGCGTTGCACGTTAGCGGTAACAATTATACAGATTTTGCCAAAAAAGTTGAAGATTTAGCTGACTCACTTGAGCGGTCTCTTATTATTGAAGGGACCGCTCAAGCGAAAGCTCATGAAATGGCAGTCGAACAAACTGTTAACGTGTGTAGATTAAATCCAAATTCCAATTTAGTAAAAACAATTTTAGCCTCAACCGCATTTACAGACCCGAAAGACGTGGTAGCAAAATTAATTCTAGAACAAAACAACGAAGTAACTGAACGTCAGGTTCTAGCTTTTCGATCACGTGGTAACAGTACATTCAGAAATTCACGTGGTAGTTATCGAGGTTTTTACCCAAACCGCGGCTATACTGGTTATAGAACCAATAATTCATTTTCATACAATAACAACTATAACGGCAACAATAATCAAAGATATAGGAATTATAACGGAAATAGATATCAGAATAATAACAATAATAATACGCGTCCAAATACCAATTCAAATACAAACAGCAGTAAGAATAGAGGTAACAATTCTAGATCATCCAACGGTAGAGGTAGAAACGCAAACGTTCGCGCTTTAAACGCCAGCGCCCCTCAGGAGCGAACACTGAGGGAGGACGAATTAAGCGAGTAAGCGAACTTCCCTCACCAATAGCCATTTTTGTTTCAATTTAAATTACTCAGATTTCATTGAATTACAACTTAACGAGTCACAAAAATTTTGTTCTTTCCTAGTAGACACTCAAGCGGATATTTCTTTAATAAAGATATCATGTTTAGACAGAACTATTTCCTTAAATACGAACGACATTATTAACATTACCGGCGTCACTTCAAATTCAGTTTCGACTATAGGTAAAATTACAGGAAATTTAAATTTTTCTAACTTTTCTATTAAACATACTTTACATGTAGTAAATGAAGACTTTAATATTCCATCCGATGGCATACTGGGTAAAGATTTTCTGAAAATTAACAAATGCATTATTAATTATGAAAGAAATAGTATTTCCTTTTGGGTGGGTAACGAAAAAGTCGCGATACCAATCCTACACGGAACAGAAGGCGACAGCTGTATCATTCCTCCAAGATGCGAAATATTCAGACTTTTTGATTTAGGAGATTCACCCGAACCACTTTTCGTGGACCCGCAGGAAATTGAAAGAGGTGTTTTCACAGCTAGGTGCATTGTTAATTCCAGTAACCCAATAAATAAAGTCATAAATACCACGGATGATATAAAGTATGTGAAAAGTAACAGCATTCGAACAGAAAAACTTTCACGGATTCAAACTGGACAAAACGAGGAAAGAAATGGAAAAGATATAAAAACAATTTATACAAAGAGTCCTCAACCTCGAAATAAAAGAAGCGAATAGACAAATTAAAATAGTAAATAACACTTTGAGTCACATTAGGGATGACCTTAAAAAGAAATTAGACGAACGCGGCTTAAGCTTAATTTTGGAAAATCAAACACAATTTACAAAGAGAATATACAGAACAACAGCTGAACTCTAAAATACGAGCACACGTAACGAAAAGCTTTGACACATTTGAACTAAGATACAACGAAGACTGGTTTGTGAATAACATTGATATAAATGTCCCCCCCGGAAAACCGTTGGTTACTGTCATTGGGAAAAAAGTTTGCGCTCCCAGTATCGAGGAAATCATTTTCTCCCATTCACGTGATTGCAGATCTGGAGCAAGGTATTCAAGCAATAGGAGATGACAAAGGAAAAGATACACTAAGATGTAATGTGGCAACGAAAATAAATACATTTAGGAACAAGTTAAGAAATAATCAAAAAGAAAAACTCATACTAAAAGTCTACGAAGACACTAAGCATTTTGTTAAAAAGTACAAAGATGTAGCGATTATAACAAACTCAGATAAAGGAAACAAAACAGTTATGATGTACCAGGTGGACTACAAAAACAAAATGGAGCAATTATTGCACGATAGACAAACATACAAAACAATGAGAACGGATCCAACACACCAATTATTACGGAAAAACAATAACATTGTAAACGACATATATAAACAGGGGAATATCAGTCTTTACTTAAAAAAACAATTAACTTGCACAGCAGCTACAGCCCCAAGACTGTATGGCTTACCAAAAATTCATAAAGAAAATACTCCACTTAGACCGATATGATCATCAGTGAGTGTGCCATGTTTAAAACTGTCAAAATATTTAGGAAAAACCCTCAAACATATAATTTCGGACAGTCTTAATGTGCAAAATTCCTTACAACTAAAGCGCAACTTAAAAGATATCACGATTGCAGACGATGAAATTTTAATATCGTTCGACGTTGTGTCCCTCTTCACAAATATACCGATTCATTTAGCAATAAATTCGATTATAAAACAGTGGGGTAACCTACAAATACATACAACAATGACGAAGAAACAATTTCAAACCTGTCTTGAATTCTGCTTGAGGGACAACAATTACTTCACGTATGATTGCACTTTTTACCAACAAGTATATGTTATGCCTATGGGGAATTCTCTTTCGCCCACTGTAGCTGATATAGTTTTAGACAAAATTCTTGACGACAGCATTGCCGAGCTCAAATCAAAGGACATATATATCAAATACATAAACAAATATGTAGATGATATATTCGCAATAATTAAGACTAAGGACGTGGAAGAAATACTAAAAACATTTAATAACCAGCATACAAAAATAAAATTTACAATAGAAAAAGAGAAAAACAATAAGTTGCCCTTCCTATATATTGAAATCATAAAATCAGACCAAACACTAAAAAATAATTGGTATGCCAAAGACGTATCGTCATCCAGAATGATAAACTACCATTCGAATCACCCATGGATGCAAAAAAAGAACACGGCCATAAACTTTATAACTAAAGTTTTTCATCTTAGTGAACAGGAGTTCATGAAGACAAACATCCAAAAAATTCGAGATATTTTATATAAGAATGGCTACCCTAATAAACTAATAGACGCGTGGATAACAATAGCCAAAAACAAAGCTAACTGCACGCCAAGCAATACTGAACAGAGAAAAGAACAAGAAAAACTAATATACACAGGCGTGACATATATACCAGGATTAACGGACAACAAAACAATAGGTAGCATCGCACTCAATAACAAAATAAAATTGGCACATATACCAAATCAAACTTTAAGTACAATATTTACACAAACAAAATACAAAATCGACAAAGAACAACAACACAATGTAGTATACCAAATCCAATGTAATGGGAGCGCAGCCGAAAATTGCAAACAAATATACATTGGAAAAACAAAGCGATCGCTAGGCGTCCGAATAAATGAACACAGGCTTGACGCGAAAAATAAGAAAACAACAACAGCACTATGCGAACATTTAACCAACACAGGACACACAGCGGACTTCGAAAACACGATAATATTAGACATTGAGGGGAAAGAAAGAACACGAATGACACTGGAAGCATTGAGAATACAACGAAAAATCAACAATGCTATGAATTATACAGAAGACGTCAATAACATCAACTGCGCTTACATGACGGCATTATCAGCTAGTGGACGATTCAGTGCAGATGAATGGATTAATGTTAAGTGTTCTTTATTTATGTTCAGTAATGTTTATATGTTTTAATAAAGTTATTTAACATTGAATGTAAGTGGAAAGTCTGTTAAAGAGTTGTGTAAAGTTTTCACTGTTAAATATGTCCTCCCTGATGAAGATGGAAAATACCCATCGAAACGCGTAGGAGAAAAATAAAAACTTGTGTTTTGTCTTGAAATTATCGGCCGAAAAGCTCCAATAACCACAAAAACTTTCAAATTATAATGTTTATAAAATTAACAAGACAAAAACAGAAGACAAACGTACGAAAAAACTAATTTCGATTTTAAAAAATCAAATACCTCAACATGCTCATAGTAAATTAATTGACCTTTGCATACATTATGCCGACATTTTCGCTCTTGACACGGACAAAATGACTTTAAATAACTTTTACGAGCACAAATTAAGACTGACAGACAACGAACCGGTATATGTTAAAAACTATAGATTGCCATACTCTCAACGCGAAGAAATAAATCGTCAAGTAAATAAATTGGTAGACAATGATTTGATTGAACCCAGTTATTCGAATTACAGTAGCCCTTTGATTGTAGTCCCAAAGAAAAATACAAATGGTCAAAAAGCTTATCGTATGTGCGTAGATTTTCGCGCAGTAAACAATAAACTCATTGCTGATAAATTCCCACTAGCTAGAGTTGACGATATTTTAGATAATCTCGGTAGAGCAAAATATTTTTCCACATTAGATCTTTTTTCAGGATTTCATCAAATTCCCTTGCATCCTGACTCTCGTGTCATTACGTCTTTCAGCACTGACCGTGGCGCATTTACACGGAAAGTGCTTCCATTCGGCTTAAATATAGCACCAAATTCATTCTCACGAATGATGACAATAGCTTTTTCGGGTATACCATCCAATGTCGTATTTTTGTACGGCGACGATATTATCGTCATAGGTTGTAGTGAAGAACACCATATTAAAAATCTTTCAAAAGTTTTCGATACTTGTAGGTATTTTAATCTCAAACTTAACCCAAATAAATGCAACTTTTTACGACCAGAAGTTAAATTTTTAGGTCACAAATGTTCAGCCAAAGGTTTGTTGCCAGACGACTCTAAAATAAACGCAATTAAAAAGTATACAAAACCGACTAACAAAGACGCCGTACGACGATTCGTCGCGTTTGCAAACTATTACAGACAGTTTATACTTAATTTTGCATCTCTGGCAGCGCCTCTAAACCGATTAAGCAGAAAAAGAGTTGAATTTGTATGGGATGTAGAGTGCGAAAGAGCATTTTTATCTTTGAAAGCAGCGTTGCTTTCACCAAAATTACTTCAATATCCAGATTTTACTAAACAATTCATTATTACAGTTGATGCTTCCACAACTGGATGTGGCGCTATTTTGAGTCAAGAACAACAAGGTAGTGATTTACCAATTTGTTTCGCTTCTAAAGCATTTAATAAAGCCGAACAGAAAAAACCCATTATAGAATTAGAGCTTTTAGCTATTTACTTTGCAATCAAGCAATTTCGACCATACGTTTACGGCACCCATTTCATTGTAAAATCAGACTATAGACCTCTAGTATACTTATTCAATATGAAAGACCCATCTTCAAAACTTTCAAGAATAAGACTGGAACTGTCTGAATATAACTTTACTATTGTATATATACAAGGTAAATCAAACGTTTTTGCTGATGCACTATCGCGTATAACAATCGATGAGATTAAAGATGCTAACAAACAAATTTTAGCAGTACAGACAAGAGCCATGACAAAAAAGGCAAACGACAAAAATTTACATAGGAAAACAGACAAAAACGACTTACTTTACATGTCTACGACAAATTTTCATTTAATTTTTCGAAAAAAGTCCCACGAATAAGATCTGAAATTACGTACGATAAAAATAATAAAACAACAAATTTAAGAATTTTTGCGCATATTAAACATAAGAAACTCGAGTTACTTAGTTTTGAGCTTGTTAACGAAATAATGACTTTAGAGAAATTACTTTCGAGGCTTGAATCAGAAGCCGGCAAACGCAAAATTAAGCAGATTGGATGGCCTAAAAACGATATTATGTTCGAACATTATACTATTACAAATTTCAAAAATATTGGAAATAAAATTTTAAAATCATTAGAAATTATACTAACAGATCCAGTGGAGACAGTAACAGATGAAGATACAAAATTAAAACTTATGAAAATTTACCATAATGATCCCATTTCTGGTGGACATTGCGGAATGAAAACAGTAAAGTGGGTAAGTTCGCACTTACCATGATTTGCGACATGACTAAATACCTTTAACTTACGGCACAATGAATGCCATAAAATCAAATTTAGGTACTGAATTTAAAAATGAATTATTCGAAGAATTAACAAAGCTTTTAAATATTCAACATAATTTTTCAACTGCATACCATCATGAAACTGTTGGCACGATTGAACGTAATCATGAGTTTTTAATGAATACTTACGTGCATATCTAAAAGACACTTTTTCTGATTGGGATGTTTATTTAAAATACTTTACTTTCCTACACAATACTACGAGTAGCACAGTTTTCGATAACCAATTTTCGCCTTACGAGTTGGTCTTTGGGAAAAAGGCAACTTTGCCTAAGGAATTAACAAAAGAAAAAATTGACCCGATCTATAATGTCGAAAACTATGCCAAAGAAGTTAAGTTTAGGATGCAGAAAACGCACAAAATCTAATTAATAAAAATAAATTACAAACTAAAAACCTGTTTGATAAAACGGCACGTCCTTTAGTTGTAAAAATCGGAGATAAAGTACTTTTACAGAAAGAACCACATCATAAACACGAAAATATTTATCAAGGACCGTTTACAATAACCAAAATTAACGAACCCAATGTAACTATTTTCGATGAAGTTAAAAGCAAAGAAAAAGTGGTACATAAAAACCGCCTTAGTAAAGTAAATTAACATTACCGTAATACCTTAATTGAACAAAATCCAAAATTTTTAGAAGTAATTTCATACTCGCTATTTTTAAATAGCCACGAAGGCAACAAAAAATATATAAAAACAAAACAAGAATATATATAGAACACAAAATTTTGTATATCAAAACGAAAAAATGTTATTTAAAATTATTCAGAGTATAGTACAAGCAAAAAGAAAAACACAAAACAAATTAATATTTTATAAACAAAAAAAAACAACCCTTAAGTTGAATATTTAAAATGTAAAAATTGTACAAACAAAAATTCAAAAATACCAAAATTTTAATTAACATATTCTAAATAGTCATAAAATTGCTCCGGATGAACGAATTTCAAAAAGGAAGGTACACCCTAATATTTTCGTTCATCCGAACCAATTAATAGAATTCAAAAGAAGAATATGGCACACGTGTTTAATTTGCCAAATTCTTCTTTTGAAAAGGAAGGGTGATATAAGGAACATAAGCCTTAACACAAAATATAATAAGGTATTCTATGTGGTTGGTCCTTATGTTGTATTTGACAGGCACGTACAGGTGGCAACGCGCATGTCAAATAAAACTGTGGCCGACATCACTGATATAAAAAATGATATAGACACAAACATAAATGCTGAACTAAACCGAACAAGTGTGTGGGGACAAAAATATTAAATTAAATCAAACTAAGACTACAAACTAAGGATATTGCTAAATAAATGAGTATATTAAATATATTACAGTAACTAAAGCTAACCTAAATAAAGAAACTAAAACTAAACTAAAATACGTGGTTTTTGGTATTGACTGCGGAGTGTGCAGTAGGGTATGTACGTAAGTACAACTTTTCCGGAGATTCCGAAATGGAACCTTACACCACTAATCGTACGCAATCTTGCTCCAGGTAATGGCTTTACTCTCCTGCTGACCAAATAAGATCGGATTAAGGAATGAGATGCGCCCGTATCTACAGCCAGTAAACGCTTCTTGCCATCCACATTTCCTCTGACGATAAGACTGCTCGATTTTCTTCCAATTTTCGAGATAGATATCACAGGGCATTCAATAACTGGGGCAAGTTTTCGATCTTTACATCTTGCTTATCTCCTCCAGCTTTGCTTTTACAGCCAGCCACGTTGGAACTACCAGGACCGGTGCTGCAATGACGAGCAATGTGACCTGGGTTACCGCACTTGAAACATTTTATATTTCCGTTATTTTTCTCTTGTGATCCCTTCAGCGCCTCCAATAATGTGTTCACCCAGTCTGGCCTTTCCACTTCCACAAGGTGTGCTTTGAAAACTGGCTAACACAGAAGCGACGCAGTTTCCTGAATCAGAGCTTGTGATACCGTTTCTGCGAATGTCGCTCGCTTCGTGCCGACATCCCGTATTCCAAAAATAAAGCTCTCGATTTTTACTCTTTCGGTGTATTCCACGAGTGCGTCCGCATTCGCTAAATGTGCCAGCCTTTCAACATCCGGCGCAAACTCTTGCAAAGTCTCGTTAGCTTTGCAATTCTATTTGGTAGATCTGTTTCCTGTGTTCGCTTCCGTACCGTCGTTCTACAGCAGACATCAATGCTTCATAACTGTAACGTTCGTGCTCTGGGATGGTCTGTAAGATCTCAGCAGCTGTTCCATTTAAAGCCACGAACAATGCAGTAACTTTACCTTCGGCGTTCCTGTTGTTCGTTGCTGACGTCTTCTCAAATTGGAGCTTAAATACCTGGAAACTAACCGAACCATCAAACGTTGGGGATTTTACCGTCAGAGTAGATGTTGAGGTGATTGAACGGTTAAATTGTAACTCCTGAATACGATCTTTTAAAGCATCTATTTCGGCATCCATTTTATCTTGTCGACCACTGAAACCTTCCTGAAACTGCGTTAGTTTCTCTTCCATACGCGTTTCCAGTTGTGCAGAGATCTGCGATGATACCTGTGCTGAAAAATGCCGACATTTCTGATATACGTGCTTCTTGTGCTTCAATTTTAGATGCGATTTCTGACGATATCTATGAGATACGTGTCTCCTGTGATTCCAGTTGGGATGATATTTGCGACGACATTTCTGAAATACGCGTTTCTTGTGTTTCACTTTTGGATGCTATACGGTTCTCCTGTGAGTCTAGTTGTGTTTCCATCTTGGATATTATGCGTGTCTCCTGTGCTGCCAACTGAGATGACACTGTCGATGTTTGTGGAGATATTGCAGCAAATATCATGTTCAAGTCTGTGCTCGTAACTGTCTGCGATGTTTTGTTTTTCTCTTCAATTTTTTTTGTTGCCTCGTCGCCATCAAGAAGAAAGACATACTCTTCCACGTTAATTTCTTCTGCTTCCATTGCTTCTCGTAGTCGTGCCTGAAGTTCGAGTTTATTGCCGGTTGTATTCAATCCACGGCTCTCCAAATCCTTCTTCAGTTGCTGGATCTTCAATTCACTGAACTTTCCATGTCCTTGTTGTCCTCTGGAATTTATTCAGCAATTCCTCTTCTGACGCCAATTGTAACGAATTTAGGGAAACTCCGCTTATTTTACACCTTTTACTAACGTTCATATCGCTAAACTGTTGAATAAATAACTCCAATATTCAATAATGCAAAAATGGTCTTTATTAGACTACTTTGAAGGTACTTCACAGCAACACTTATACTTCACAACCAATAGTGTACTTAAATCAAGCTGATTGCGGACTACTCAGCTTCTGCTGCTTTTCTTCTTCTTGAATCCTCTACCTGGTCACCAGCCATACGCGCGTGTCCTTGTAGTGTGTAACCATATGCGTGTGTATATGTGGGCGAAGTAGTAACTGATGATGACATGCGTTTTGAGTATCTCTCTGCTGCTTGTATGGATGTGTGTACAAGATGATTAATTTGTTTACATACATACATGTGTGGCAGCTTGCTTTATTGTTGTTGCGGCTTTATTTACTTAGTATCAGATTAGTGATGTGAGTATCACTTAGTGTTACTAATATTCGCCACAATATATTAAAAACTGATTCATATCACGTGGGGAAACAATACGACCTTTCAAAGAGCTGCTAAGCTTTTTAAATTACGAAACAGAAGAAGCTGGGCTCAATCAACAGCATAGTGCTTCCCAATAAAGTATATGTTGACTTATTTTACAACTTTTACCATTTTTTAAAAACATATACAAAATGTTGTCAGATTATATTCCAAACCCTATACCTATCAGCGAAAACTCATTTTCAGAAAAGTAAAAAAACCGTTTCGAAAGCTTTATTGATAATTTCTAATAGTACGACTTACCCCAATGAGCATTGAAAACCCCGTTCGGTGTTCACATTAGTTTTTTGTTAGCTAAGAAGAAAGAAGAAAAGGAAAAGGTGTGATCAGGGCACGGGCTGTGGCGAATATCATATGCAGGCTTCAGGACCTTAGACCTATAAAGTAAGTGTTATTACATAAAAATTTGACTGTAGGCTCACGACAAGTGTTCTGACTGGACACTGCCTTCTGGCGTCACATATTTTTAAATTAGGCCTAATTAGCCCTCCAATAGATTGTGGCGCCTGGCCAGACGAGTAAGGCTTTATTTACGTGAATAACTTTACTGCTACCCACCCGATCATGAAAAGCTTTAGTGACTTTTTAAGTTAAGAGGCGGTCTTTATAATAATTCGGAAATCGATATTTTTTCGTTTTATTTTATCTTTTTTTTTGTACCAAAGTTGATTATGTCACATTTTAGCGTTGTCGTCTGGCTACACAGAGCCAAAAGTACCTAATAAAATAGAAAAAAATTATCTGATATCTCTATGGATTTTCTCCAGGAAGATGTTCTTTATATATTTGTAAAGAAAAACTTTTTAAAGTCTTCAAAAAGATATCTTCGAAGAATAGCCATATCTTAAAAATATCATATATTACCGATAAGATCACAAATTATTGAGATGTTCATATTGGCATTTCCAAAGAGATATCACAACCTATTGGGAAGATGTTCTTATTGGCATTTCCGAAGAGATATTCCATATTATTGAGAAGATATTTATTTTGACATTGCCGAAGAGGTATCACATATTATTGAGATGTTCTTATAGATATTTTCGAAGAGATATCTTTCAAATTTTAAAGGGAGCGTTCTTTACTTATTTAACCCTATACATATCCAAATAAAAACCCAATTTTAGTTTATTTGAGAAATAATACTGTACGTTTATTCTTATACAAAAACACAAGCTACAAAAAATAGCAAATACAAAAAAATAATGTGTTTTGAATACATTCGGTGCCAATATTTTTTTAATCTTAGTACTTTAAATCCATTATTAAAGTTATAAAAATGTGTGGGTGGCACATCTAGTTCTTTAAAGTGTATTATATTATATACTTTTCTGGAATTACCTATTAAATACGATTGATATTTTTGTGAAAAACAGATACTTTCGAATTTTTTTACACAAATCGTGATATTATTATTTTTTATTAAAAAATGAGATATTTCATAAATATTTATACTTTCGCCATGAGAGACTGTGACTATATGCCCAATGCGGAATACAGTGCCTTGAAAATTAAGTTAATTAATTGTTTTATATAAGATTAAATCAGACACTGATGAAGATAAGTATATACCATTTTCAGGTTTAATATTTTCAATGTATATTCTTCTTACAAAAAATCGTTTTTCAATAAATGATTTGCGAAACTCAGCGATGATTTTATAGCCAAAGTTAGTGAAATATTTGTTCTAGAGAAAATGTTTCTAGCATATTGCTTCTGAAATTGATGTGTAGCTTCGAATCTAAATGACCATAAGTATTTTAAAGGCCCTAGCTTTTTTATTATAGATGCATAGTGCACCAGATTGTGGTATTGTGGCTTTAAGTGTTCTTTAAATATACTTTGTCAGCGTCATTATGATGTTTAATTAAAGATCGCAAGTCATTTAGAGAATTGGCGCTATAATTTGGTAAAAGTAACTTATCAATTAAAGTTACAAACAATATAAGGAATTTAAAAACTAAATCATTTGAATCTACTAAATCTCCTACCATGAGAAGTATTAAATGAAAAAATGTTTTGCTTAGCGTTAATTTTGAATGAACCATTAGTTATATGGTGTTTTTGAATAGGTGGACTTATGTTTCCAATTTCGGTATCACCGTATTGAAACATTTGTTTCCTGTAATTTAGAGTATCTAAAGAAAAAAACTTTTCCTTGTAGAAGAAATGATATAAAATTTTAGAAAGATTGTATTTGCATATACCAAGGAATACATCATGCATAATATCACATGCGATATTGTCTGGAAGGTTTGCAAAGAATTAAAAATTTAATTGTGCTTAATACCGGTTTGTGCTAGATTATAAAGTAAGACATCGTAATTATAATTATTTTGTTTTTATCGGCCTATTGATAATTGATTTAAGGTTCGATTCGAGCCCAAGCACAGTGGCCAATTTGGCTTCGCTAGCGGCATTTTATTCATAGCTTCCAAGGTAAAGAAGTTATCTTCAAAATTTTTTTTTTCTCAATTCAGAAAAAAATCAAACAATTTTTGGAAAAAAAATTAAATTTTTTTTTTTAATTTTTAATTTTTTTTTAATTCAATAAACATTTTCCACCATATATTCATATATAAAATAAGAAAAAAATTGTCAACTCAAAGAGAAACCATATTATAAAAGAAATATTAATCAGATTCTTCAGTATCAGATTCAGAGAAATCATCTTCAAAATGATGCATTATAAGCAAGCTTTTAACTTCCTTATCGAAACTAATATATCTGGAATAGGAAATTGATGAGCCGTTGGACAATGAAGATATTAACGGATCGGAAGAAACAAAAAGAGCGTTAATTATATCTTCCATTGTATTTTTTCTGCAATTTTTTCTGGTATTATTTTCACGGATGTTCCGATAATCTTTATTTCTGGCTTCAAGCGCTTCCTCGGACATCATACCAATTGGAAGCGAAAAATGATTGATTATGTCTGCTCCATGAATTAAAATTCTGTGAGCAGACGAGGGCATGTAAAACCAAGGGTATAAAGTAACAAAAATTTCGGCAGTTTCCATTGCGTAAAGTCTGAATGCCTCCGTGTTTATATCGTATCCACATGCAAGTGCTCGTAAGTCGACGCTGAATCGATATATTAAAATTTCGTTTTCGTGAAAGAACCTTCTTGCCGTATTTCCGTTGTTGGTATTTCCAGTAACAGCCATTGGTATGTCGACCAACAAATGCATTTCTTCTCGTAGCTTCTGCTGTATATTTGTTTTATTTTGTCCAACAATATCCTTGTCAGCACCACGAGTTTGCCACTTTTTATTGGTATTCTATAGGATATGTGCAAAATACATTCAAAAAACCTTATCCAGGCGTGGAGACTGGATAGCCCATATTGAAAGAGGTTCACTTTAATTGGAAAGCTCTTCACCAAATTTAAGTCATTCATATTTTTCGGTGTTGCCTTGCAGATTCCGCATATTTGCGAAGAAGATTCTGAAATGACGCTGAAAGTTTTACCATCAAGCATGGTTCATCAGCTGTAAGCTGAGCTTTTAAAAATCGATACAAATCTAGTGAATGTATTTGTTATCGATTGTTAAAAAAAAATTAACGGTTTTTCAAATTTGAAAATTTTAATTAAATGCTGCTAGCGAAGCCAAATTGGCCACTGTACCAAGGCCAGAACAATACTTTTTTTCTAATGATAATTATTGTTATTTTTTCATTTTTCTAAATTTGAATTTTGTTTTTGGAATAGTAAGTAGAACATTTTTCAGACAACTTGCCATAGCTGCGCAGATAGATCCATTTAGAAGCGTGCTAAGCCTTCATCATTAGTACGCTTTAGGCATGCTGCGCTAACCATTTATTACATTAAAAAACCACCGCTGTGGGTAAAAGATTAAAATATGCAAAAGAAGACAATTGGGAAAAACCTTACAACAACTAAGGCATGACGTAGCTGAATGCGTTTGGAACCATTTCAACTATCGTAGGAGTGCGGGTTCGACTCCCACTCCCGGGAGAAAAGGCTTTGAAGAGATTTACAAGGTATAATCGAAACAGCTGTCGCCTTGTCCGTCCTGATGTCACGTTGTTTAAATTTTTCCAAAATTATTAAATAAATTATAAAATTAAAAATTGCTTCAAATAAATGTTTTCATACATTTAAAAAAAAAAGCAATACGGGCAATCCCCGATTAAATCATACAAACAGACAAAATTGGTTAATTCGTTGTAGATCTATAAATAGAACAAAAACAGCAACAATACCAAAGTGTAAGCAACCCTACTATCGAATTAACAATAACGACCCTGTTGTCACTCTCACTGGCAACCCAGTTGAAACATGGACATACGAATCAAATTAACGAAGGACAGTAGTAGTTAACGAGAAAGCGAAGCGTACCAATCGCAGAAACTAAAAACGTAAAATCTCATTCTATTAATTAATTTGAAATATAATATTAAACTCTGTAATTGAATTTTTGAATTAAAAACCAGTTCCTCAAATTTAAGAAACAATTTAAAATATTTCTATAAAAGTTTCTTTGAAAACCGCCGTACCAACAAGCATAGCTTTAACACATAATTGCATACGAAGTATATAATGTGTAAAATATTAAAATATGCAAAAGAAGGCAATTGGGAAAAACTTTACAACAACTAAGGCATGACGTAGCTGAATGCGTTTGTAAGGATTTCAACTATCGTAGGATTGCGGGTTCGACTCCCACTCCCGGGAGGAAAGGCTTTGAAGAGATTTACAAGGTATAATGGAAACAGCTGTCGCCTTGTCCGTCCGAATGTCACATTGTTTAAATTTTTCCCAAGTTATTAAATAAATTATAAAATTAAAAATTGCTTCAAATAAATGTTTTCATACATTAAAAAAAAAAATAAATACGGGCAATCCCGATTAAATGGTACAAACAGACAAAATTGGTTAATTTGTTGTAGTTCTATAAATAGAACAAAAACAGGAACAATACCAAAGTTTCTTTGAAAACCGCCGTACCAGCAAGCATAGCTTTAGCACATAATTGCATACTAAGTATGCAATGTGTAAAAGATTAAAATATGCAAAAGAAGGCAATTGGGAAAAACTTTACAACAACTAAGGCATGGCGTAGCTGAATGGGTTTGTAACCATTTCAACTATCATAGGAGTGCGGGTTCGACTCCCACTCCCGGGAGAAAAGGCTTTGAAGAGATTTACAAGGTGTAATCGAAACAGCTGTCGCCATGGTCGTCCTGATGTCACGTTGTTTAAATTTTTCCCAAATTATTAAATAAATTCATAAATTGTTGGGGTTCCATGCCTAGACTTTAAATGTTTAATTAGGTCATTCGATGACCTTTGGTACAAATGAAGCCAAGAAAAAGGGGCATTTTTTCGTTAAAAATATTGTAGGGGTCGTGTAAATACTATTCTAATTTGCTTAAAAGATTTGCAACAGAAGAAAAATCCTCTGATTTTAACTCAAAAAAATATTGTTCCAAAAATGCCCATACTAGTTTGCTTCTTTGTGAGTATTCGGTGTTAAAAACATATGATAATTTTATGATAATGTCAACGCACTTCATATAGGAGCAGGACTTCCATTTTATGCCATCGCAAAAATATAAAATTCGGAAGCACACGTAATATCAGTTCCAACTGCAATAATTTTAGGTTGACAGTTCTCTTTTCTTTCTGCAAACTGATTAATTATGTCCACAACTTTAGGTTGAATTTCATTCGGTGTTGCTACGAGAGTGACAAAATCATTTTTAAGCATCGGTTAGTATGTTTGACATTTTTATTAAGGCACTGAGGAGGCAGCAAGGTGTGCAGAAGAATTGTTGTGATGCAATATTTAGAATCTATAGAGATAATAATTAAAACAAAATTTTACAGTTAAGATGAAACTCTATACTAAACAATTGAAATATTCTTGTTGTATAGGTGTTTTAAATATAACTCTCGGGAAGGACGATCATTTATTTCTTTATCAAAAATATCCAATATGCTCTTATAAAAGGTTTCCAATTTCAGAAACAACAAGTTTCCTTTGCCTGGGTAAAGGCTTTCAAAGTCGATTTCAATCTAGTAAGAATTGAATAAAATTGTATAAATATAAAAACTAACTAAGTAACAGATACTTACGAGATCATATCCACTGTAGTCACTATACCGTGGCCAATCCTTAAAGATGGCATTTAAAGAAACGTTTTTTTTAATCTCTGCAACGCTAGTTATCGATGTGTCTTTCCAATACGTTATAACCTATTCCCATTGACTGCAGTTGTGATGTAACCAACATTTTCGTTCGCAATAGTAATCTTAACATGTTAAAAGTTAGTAAATTTTAGGATTTTAAAAACTTTTTACACCTACCGGACGAAACTGAAGCAATCAGCTCCGGGTCCTCTGGAAGAGCTTTTGGTGCTAAGGCACTTTTATTTGCATTCGTCCAGCGTGAAAATGATTTGCCTGTTGGGTTCTTTTTGTTCTGCTTTCTAGCCAGATTGTACGTTTCCTAAATATTAAAATATTCGTATTAGAGTAATATACATTATATAAGTTTATAGATCATTTACACAGCTTTTATAAACTTATTTAATTTTTATGAATATGGGGATAGTGATTACAAAATATAAGCATTATATTTTTATACTTACCGATTTTTCTTTTGGGAAAACGTCACAGATGGCATTGGCCCACTTCTTTCTTCGTATATCATCTTCACAGAGTTACCGATGTAACTATCGACAATATAATGAGCTACTGTATTCTGGCTCGTTGAGTCCAAATACACATATTTTTCATTTTAGGTCAACGCCATTTGCCCTTTTACTGAGCTTTTTAAAATATTTATGTAGGAACGGATAATACTGTACCTACACGGAAATACTGTGCTTTTAGATAGAAAAGCAACACGAACAGGAAAAAACTATTAAGAAAATATTGTAGTTTTGAAAAATTAATTATTTATTGTCTTGGATGTGAAAAACGTTTTTGTTAAAAATCTTTAAAAAAAATACTTAAACATTAATTTACATTCGTAAAATTACATAACTGTTTAATTGTAACATGAACAATTAACTAAAAAATAAACGAGATTTAATAACTTTAAACTTTAAACAATTATTTGTGTAAACCCACAAACAATTGGGGACTCAACCGGGATAATGCCGTCAAGCCAACATTCCCAACGGAAGACTATGCACATATTTGCATGTGTCAAACTTTGTACGTAAAAATTGTGAAAAATTTTCTTTAAAAGTTGTAAGACGAAATACGTGTGTGGTGCGAAATACCACAATTTTCCGGAATAACCAAATAGCAGCTGGAAATGTGCAAAAAATTAATTAAAACTAAAAGACTCGATAAAACGAATATGCATACGAACAAATACATATACGCATCAACGTAATTTGTTTTATGTATGTATGTGTGTTAAAAGCGAAGCTAGATCGTAAACACGAAAACATATAAGTAGTACCTACATACATACGAGCATGTGAATGTAAATTGATAAGCAAACGAAAGCGAGTGGGCAAGCATGTTCTATATATGAAGAAGAAGGTGGTGGCAAGAAATAATAAATAGAGACGATTGCTAAATTGGTAGCTGAAAGAAACGAAAGTAGCAAATAAAAATGATGTCAAACTGAAAACATAAAGAAGCAAAAGAAGTAAGAGGAAAATGAAAATATAAATCAAAAGAAGAGAAAAGGCATGAAGCATCAAAGTAGGTAAGAAGAAAAGTAGTTAAAAATAATGGAGTTAAAAATCGAAAAAGCATCAAAGAAGTTGAGAATAAAAAACAAAGAAGAAAAAATCGCAGTCAAGCGTTATATGGAAAACGAATCCATAGAAGAATTAGCAAATTTGTCAAGCTGAAAAGAAGAAGAAAGAATGTTTCATAAGCCCTTGGCAACAAAAGAAAAAATTTAGATAAATAAACAAACGAAAATTTTGTCACAATTTGAGGGAAAGAAAATTTAAAATTTGAATTTGTAAAAAAAAAACAACAAAAAAAAATTTAGATTGAATGAAAGAAATTTTCAACATTTCAAATTTGATTAAAAGAAAATTTTATTATTTTTTTTTCTTCCTCTCGTTTGTGAAAGTTGACGTTTGTCAGATAAAATTTTGAAATGTACATTTAAAAGAGCGAATGAAAAAAAAATTTACGACATTTAAGCATATGTATGTATACACGGATCATACAAATATTTGCAATTAACAGCATATGAAACATTGAATTATACACATACAGACATGTAAGTCAGGTGAGGAGACACTGTGACAGCACGCATATACCAAACCAATATGGCAGCGCAAACGTAAAACACTCAAGGCGAATAAAGAGCGCGCAGCCTGAGTAAAGTAGCTCGGAGAAAAAACCAATAGCGAGCGGACAAGTCAGTCGTAATCAGCCGTCGACCAAAGCAGCCGTCATTACTATAATTATTCGCTGTACCAACTTACTTTAATTGTAATCCACTTTAAACCATAACTTTAATTGTACTTATTTTTGAATACTCAACTTTGAATTGAATAATAAACGTTATTAATTGCATAACTTTTCATTTGGGGGCTCAACCTGTCAAACCTTAATACAAATTGAATCAAGCTTATGTAAGTTGCAGCCGAATTGAAGAACAATAGGCAAATAGTGCAATAAAGTGAAGTTGGCAAAACAGTACTTCTACAGTTGCAGTTCAGTCGCAAAAAAAAAAAGGGTCGTTGAACTGTCAAAAAAAATTCCGTTCAATGCATATGACTCGTGCTAGTCGCCAAAGCGCAGGAGATTCAAAAAACACCACCAAAGTCAAAAAGCAGACAAAGCAGGTAGAGGAAGTCATACGGCGTTACAACACACGCTCAACAAAGCAGGCAGTGAGGTGGAGAGAATACGCTCAGGCAGCTTCCAAGAAATTCATGGCCGAAGCAGAGCAGCAGAAAGCAGTAAAAGAAGCAGCGGCAATGGCAGAACAAAACAAAACAGTGGAATGTAAGAATAATGAATTGCTACAACAGCTGGTGCAATTGCTTACATTGAAAATCCAAGCAGACGAAGCAAAGCAGGCCGAAAACAAAACTACGGCAGAAAGTTTTGGCAAAATTATACCCGAATTTGATGGAGGAAATATGCCAGTGAAACACTGGTTTACTAACTTTGAATTAAACGCAGCTGCATACGGTTTGAACAATGTAGAGAAGTACGTGCAAGCAAGGGCGAAAATGACGAAAACTGCGAAACCTTTTCTTGAATCGGTAGCTGTTTACGAATACGGTTAAATGCGCACAATGTTGGAAGCGAATTTTACAAGTCAAAAATGTGTAGTGCTGATGTTCACGCAGAGCTACGAGAACGGAAAAAACAAAAGAATGAGAGTTTCCACGAATATGTGCTGCAGATGAAGAAATTGGCTACACGTAGTAATATAGACACGCAGTCGGTGATTCGTTATATAGTTGGTGGACTGCAATTAAAAGACGAATTTAAATACAACCTGTAAGTCACAGCTGTAAGTCATATAAGGAATTGCAAGATCAATACGAAGTATACGAGAAAATAGTTTTGCGGGAAAAAAGCAACAAAGAGCATAAAGGGCAAGTGCACGTAAACGAGAAGCGTTCGCACATTTCAAGCGAAAATAAAACACGTTGCTTTAACTGTGGCGCTACTGATCATATGCGGAAAAATTGCCAAGCAGAAACAAAGTGTTTTCGTTGCAATAAAAGTGGGCATATGTCGAAAGACTGTCCAACTGTAGCTGCTGCTGTAAACCTGGTCCATAATTCGAAACGCTGTAAAACATAAAGATTAACAACGTCGAAGTAAGCGGGTTAGTAGACACGGGCGCAGATATAACTATTATGAAAAAATGTATATTCGACAAAGTTGGTGGAGGTGTGCTGCAAACATATATGCAACAGCTTCGCGGCCTCGGTACTAAATCTACAAAACCAATTCGGTGTTTCGTTGCTGAAGTAGGTGTTGACGACTTACTGACGCAGCAAAAATGCATTGTAGTATCTGACATAGACGATTTTATTTCGAAGTTCAACTTGGCGGCGACGGCAGATGGATATAAGTTTTCTCCGCTAAACGTGGGGGAAACTTATGAGGATCTTAATCAGATAAGTATTTATAATGTAACCGACACAAATTCTCATGTTGATGTTCCTTCGCAGTACGAAGCAGAAATTCGCTCCTTGATTGCCAACTAAAAGCCAGTCGATTATGTTGAGGGATGTCCAGTTGTATTGAAGATCATTCCGGATGGTAATGTTGTCCCGTTCAGGCATTCTCCAAGTCGCATACCATTCCACGAAGTTGAAGCAGTCAACAAGCAAATTGATGAGTGGCTTAGAGCTGGAATCATAAGACAGTCTACGTCCAACTTCGCCAGCCGCATGGTTATCGTGAAGAAAAAGGACGGTACGTGCCGCATTTGTGTGGATTTTCGAAAACTTAACTCGGCTGTACTAAAAGATTGTTTTCCGGTCCCTATAATTGAGGACGTACTCGAAAAGTTGCAGAAGTCGAAATTTTTTACGGTTTTGGTTTTGGAAAATGGGTTTTTCCACGTCCCCATTGAAAAGAGTAGCAAAAAATACACCGCTTTCACAACAACAAGGGGACTTTACGAATATAATAGGGCTCCGTTTGGCTTCTGCAACTCTCCCGCCGTTTTTATACGTTTCGTTAACTACGTCTTCCAGAATCTAATAAATAATAATGTATTAAACTTATATATGGACGATCTTATCATTCATGCAGAAACAGCTGATGATTGTCTTCGTAAGACAAAGCTGGTTTTTGCAACGGCAGCAGAACACGGTTTGAAAATCAAATGGCCAAAATTCCATTTTATGCAGGCATCTATAAGTTTCCTGGGCCACTTTGTTAAAGATGTATGCGTGTGGCCAGGCAAAGAGAAAACGGATGCGGTTAACAAGTTTGCAATCCCAAAAAATGTTAAGGCCGTGCAGTCGTTTTTAGGCCTAACGGGATTTTTTCGAAAGTTCATTAAGGGATACTCACACATCGCCAGACCATTAACAAATCTACTACGTAAAGACTCTGTGTTTGCTATCGGTCCAGCTGAAGTCGAAGCTGTACAAACGCTGAAAAATTGTTTGACTAAAGAGCCAGTACTAAGGTTGTACAACAGAAATGCAAAGACTGAAGTACATGCAGATGCGTCGAAGGATGGTTTCGGTGCAACACTATTGCAATGGTATAGCGGCCGGTAATACCCAGTGTACTTCTGGAGCAAAAAGTCGACGGGGTCAGAGGCGCGACAGCACAGTTATGTTTTGGAAGCGAAGGCGGTATACCTCGCTTTTAAAAAGTTTCGTCACTACCTGTTGGGCATTCATTTTAAGCTGGTGACTGATTGCGCGGCGTTCAAACAAACGTTAAGTAAAAAGGATGTACCCCGACAAGTTGCTTCGTGGGTGGTTTATTTGCAAGACTTCGACTTTAGTGTAGAACACCGAGCAGGCGAAAGGTTAAAGCACGTTGATTGCCTCAGTCGATACCCACAGCAGGTTATGATAGTAGCGTCGGAGTTGGCAGCTCGTATTAAAAAAGCTCAGCAAGAGGATACAATGACTAAAGCAATCGCAGATCTACTTGATAGCCGACCATACGGAGCTTTTAAAATAAAAGGTGGGCTGTTATATAAAAATATTGAGGGTAACGAACTTTTGGTGGTTCCAAAGCAGATGGAAAAAGAAATTATTGTCGATGCTCATAATATTGGTCACTTTGCGGTGCAAAAAACTATGCAACAAAATTATTGGATACCACACCTGGAACAAAAAGTTACACAGGTAATCAACAATTGTGTGAAATGTATCATTTATAATAAGAAGTTGGGTAAAAAAGAGGGTTATCTGCACGTAATTGATAAAGGTGACCAACCATTGCATACGTTGCATATTGACCATCTGGGACTATTGGACGCTACCTCAAAGCAGTATAAATATATCTTGGCAATCGTCGACGCGTTTACCAAATTTGTGTGGCTGTACCCCACAAAGAGCACAGGTTGCGAAGAAGCGGTTCAGAAGCTGGAGTCATGGTCTGCGGTTTTTGGAAACCCAGCACGCATAGTTACCGATAGAGGTGCCGCGTTCACGGCACATATGTTTTCCGAGCACGTAAAGGAGAGGGGTATTGATCACATCTGGAGCACTACCGGGGTCCCACGTGGAAACGGACAGATTGAAAGAGTGAATCGAACGGTTCTGTTGATTATTGCAAAGCTCTCGTCAGAAGAACCTGCAAAATGGTTCAAGTTAGTTCCAAAAGTACAGCAAGCTATTAATTCACATACTCATGCGTCTACAAAGCGGCCGCCGTTTGAACTTATGTTTGGTGTCAAAATGAACCACACATGCAGTGATCAGATACAACTTTTACTCGA
Source organism: Eurosta solidaginis (assembly GCF_040869045.1). Classification (NCBI taxonomy): domain Eukaryota; kingdom Metazoa; phylum Arthropoda; class Insecta; order Diptera; family Tephritidae; genus Eurosta; species Eurosta solidaginis. The sequence continues at coordinate 98,746,047 of NC_090324.1, forward strand.
GCAGGAGCTATATGATGCATACGACGAAGGGCGGCACAATTTGCGGCAAGAGGCGAGGCACGAAATCGAGCGCGCTCAGAATCAATACAAAAATCAGTTTTACAGCAAACGAAAGAAGGAATACGGGTACAAGATCGGCGATTTAGTAGCAATACGACGCACGCAGTTTGTAGCTGGGCGAAAGCTGGCTAGCGAATATCTCGGCCCGCACGAAATCACACAAGTTAAATGAAATGGCCGGTTCAACGTTAGAAAGGCGGCAGATGTAGAGGGGCCCTGTAATACGTCCACGAGTTGCGATAATATGAAACTTTGGAAGTATACAGTCAACAACGAAGAGCTTTTGTCATCTGAAGCAGATGACTAATCAGGATGGCCGAATGTAAGTCGGGTGAGGAGGCACTGTGACAGCACGCATATACCAACATATATGGCAGCGCAAACGTAAAACACTCAAGGCGAATAAAGAGCGCGCAGCCTGAGTAAAGTAGCTCGGAGAAAAAACCAATAGCGAGCGGACAAGTCAGTCATAATCAGCCGTCGACCAAAGCAGCCGTCGTTACTATAATTATTCGCTGTACCAACCTACTTTAATTGTAATCCACTTTAAACCATAACTTTAGTTGTACTTATTTTTGAATACTCAACTTTGAATTGAATAATAAACGTTAGTAATTGCATAACTTTACATACATATTACTCTCACATTATTGCATATATACGTCATTATACATACATATATATACATTCATTCAATTTTTTTTTTTTTGTGTTGTTAAAATGGACAAACATACAATATTAGATACGAATTTCGAGTCTCTAAGGAATACGCTTAGAGAGCTTAATTTAGAAACCACATTATGGTATTAATAATGATGATGATGATGTGGTCTCAAATGCTTCCGTTTATGAAGATGTCCCTGTCGGCGGTCACCCCAACCTAAGAAGATCGGTATTCACTTTTGAGGATATTGAAGAGAGTTTATCTAGATTCAATGGTACAGATACAGTTGATATTAGGCAGTGGGTTAAAGAATTCGAAGCAAATGCTGGTGCGGTTGGGTGGAATAAGGTACAGAAATTTATTTATAGCAAGCAATTGCTAAAAGGTGCAGCAAAATTATTTATAAGAAGTGAAAGAGGTTTGGTGGATTGGGAATCTTTGAAAAACGCTTTATTGGATGAGTTTGGAGCGCAAGTTTGTGCGTCGGAAGTCCACAAAAAATTACGTAATAGGAAAAAGAAATTTGGTGAAACCTTGCGAGAGTACTTGTACATATTGATGGAAATTTCAAAACCAATAGGTCTGGACGATGAAAGCATTATTGACTACTTTATCGAGGGCATAACAGACTCGAAGATAAACAAAGTTGCGCTTTATCAGTCCAAATCTATTGGTGAGCTAAAAAATCAAATTAAAGTCTATGAGAAATGAAGGGAGCAAGAGGCTTTTCGAGTAATTTTAATAAACAAAGTAATCAGGTGGCTGGGAAACAGGAAGGAGATGAGCGGGTGGTTTCAAACCAAAATGTAAAAAATTGTTTTAAGTATGGGTTAAATACTCATTTAGCCAAAGAATGTGCAAACCGTCAGTATAAGTGTTTTAAATGTAATGGTATGGGGCATAGATCATTTGAATGCAAAAAGGAAGTGAAGTAAATGCAGGAACAGAGTAATATGATGGACGGAAGTAGTGTACTTAAATTTAAGAAAATATTTATTAAAAATTTCGTTTTTAACGCTTTGGTGGATACGGGCTCCAGTTTGTGTTTATTGAGGGAAGATGTTTTAAAAAAGATAATGTTGAAAGAAGGTGTGCAGGAAGATAAAATTGTTCTCCGTGGTTTATGCCACAGCGAAGTGGCTACTATAGGGTTCGTTATAATAAAAGTCAGGATTGATAAGATGGAGCTATCTATGAAATTTTATATTGTGGATGCAGGTACAATCGACTACGAGGTTCTCTCGGGAAACACAATACTGGATCACGTAGATATCAAAGTAAGTCAGAAGGGAGTCGAGTTTATATTTAAAAATGATGTAAGTGTGGATTTAGGGGAAGAACAGTGCAAGGAAGTTACCAATGAAACAATTCTTGCGATTGAAAAAGATATGAATTGTGATTTGTTTACGGAGTTGAATGTCTTTGTGCCGAAGTTCAAATGGGAGATTTAGCGCATGAGTTTGTTGATCTAACCCATTTGAAGGAGAATCATTCGTGTATAGTTAAAGATCTAATCGATAAATATAACCCAAAGCAAGATATTAAAAGCCCAATAGAAATGAAAATTATTGTGAATGACGACATACCTGTTTATCAGCGACCTAGAAGAATTTCTTATGAGAGCCAACGCATAGTTGATAAACAAATTTCGGAATGGTTAGATGAAGGTATTATACAGCCAAGCTCATCATGCTATGCGTCTCCAATAGTTATAGTAAACAAGAAGGATGGAAGCAAGCGTTTGTGCTGCGATTACCGTAAGCTTAATCTAAAAATTGTCAAAGACAACTTTCCAATGACATTTATGGATGATGTTGTCGATAGATTGCAGGGGGCAAAGTTATTTTCGACCTTAGATCTGAAGGATGGGTTCTTTATGTGCCGATGCATAAGGATTCAAAAAAGTACACAGCTTTTGTTACGCCTGCTGGTCAGTATGAATTTTTGTTCGCGCCTTTTGGTATAAAGAACTCTCCTGCTGCATTTTGTAGGTTTATTGCAGTAATTTTCCGAGATCTTATTAGAGAGGGCACAGTCGCAATTTATATGGACGACTTGGTTATTCCTTCGAATAATGAAGACGAAGGAATAGAAAAGCTTAAGAGGGTTTTAAGTGTTGGTGAGGCACATGGCATAAGATTTAAATGGAAAAAATGGAAGATAAAGGCGATCAAAAATTATCCCATGCCAAAGGACAGGAAAGCAGTAGAACGGTTTTTAGGATTAACGTCTTATTTTAGGCGATTTATTCAAAATTATGCGTTATTAGCAAAACCGTGGTCGGATTGGTTAAGGAAAGATGAAGTTTTTAAAATCGGAGATGAGCAACTAGTATCCTTTCAGCAACTTAGGGAGGCACTCATAAAGAAGCCAGTGCTTAGACTTTTTAATCCGAATGCGGAAACAGAGGTACATACGGACGCGTCAAAATATAGCTATGGAGCAGTATTGTAGCAAAAATGGTCGGAGGATCAAAATTTTCACCCAGTCCAGTTCTTAAGTCGTAAAACAAGCTCTTCAGAACAAAAGTATAATTCATATGAGCTCGAGGTTTTAGCTATAGTCGGTGCACTTAAAAAGTGGAGAGTTTATTTGTTGGGATCTAAATTCAAAATCGTAACTGATTGTAACGCTTTCGCAATGACCATGCGCAAAGACGATATTCCTTCTAGAATCGCAAGGTGAGCAATGTTTCTACAAGAGTTTGAAAATCAAATCGAGCATCGATCAGGGTCTCAAATGATACACGTAGATGCGCTAAGTCAAGTACATTGTTTGCTTGGTGAAGACACATTGCGGCATAGGTTGATGAAAGCGCAGCAAGAAGACAGTTGGACTAAGGCTGTTTTAAAAATTTTAGAGAATGACAGGTACGATGATTTGTATACGTTTCGTGGTGCCCTCTACAAGGATCTAACAAGAGAGCTTATTGTTGTTCCGGAACAAATGGAAGAAGAGATTATGAAATTAGCTCATAGGCAGGGTCATTTTTCAGCACGTAGGACACAAGAGGATATAGAGAAGTCATATTCTATACCAAAACTGTCCTCAAAAGTAAGGAAGGTAGTATCTAGCTGTATTGGGTGCATCCTAAGGAATTTTTTTTTTATCACCAATTGATAAAGACGTTGAACCGCTTTCTACCTTACATGTAGATCATTTAGGTCCCATGATAACCACGAACAAACAATATAGTTATATTTTTGTAGTAGTAGACGGATTTGCAAAGTTCGTTTGGTTATATCCAACTAAAGAGCTTCCGCGGTGGTAGAAAAATTGAGGAGGCAAACTAGTATTTTTGGAAATCCTAGAAGAATTGTTTCGGATAGGGGTTCGGCTTTCACATCTAATTTGTTCAAGGACTATTGCGAGGAAGAAGGTATACAACATTATACTATAACTACAGGTGTACCAAGAGGAAATGGGCAGGTCGAGAGGATGCACCGTGTAGTGGTGCCAAAGTTGGCGAAACTTAGTCAGGAAAACCCGGAACAATGGTACCGGCATGTGGATAAAATCCAGCAATTTATCAACAGTATTCCCGCAAGAAGTACTAAGTACTCTCCATTTAAAATATTAACCGGATGTGACATGCGTTTAAGGGACCTACCAGCACTAAATGAGTTTATACAAGAAGCAAGTTTTGAGGATCTAGATTTTGCACGCAACGAAATTCGAAATGAAGCTAGAGAAAATATACTGAGAATTCAGCAAGAAAATCGGGAAAACTTTAACTCTAAACGTAGGTCTGCAATAAATTATAAAGTGAATGACTTAGTTGCTATTAAACGCACTCAGTCTGGTAGTGGTCTCAAACTTAAGGTAAAGTATTTAGGTCCTTATAAAGTAATAAAAAAACTTCATCATGATCGATATGAAGTAGAAAAAATAGGTGAGCATAAGGGTCCAGGGTGTACGTCGACAGTGGCAGAATTCATGAAGCCGTGGGGATCATCATTCGGGACGAATGAATCGTCAGAACGGCCAAATGTAGGAACGGATAATACTGTACACGGAAATACTGTGCTTTTAGATAGAAAAGCTACACGAACAGGAAAAATCTATTAAGAAAATATTGTAGTTTTGAAAAATTAATTATTTATTGTCTTGGATGTGAAAAACATTTTTGTTAAAAATCTTTAAAAAAAATACTTAAACATTAATTTACATTCGTAAAATCACATAACTGTTTAATTGTAACATGAACAATTAACTAAAAAATAAACGAGATTTAATAACTTTAAACAATTATTTGTGTAAACCCACATTTATAAGCCAAATTTTATTTATTAAAGCTACTGGTGGTAATAGGGCTGAAGGTGTGGACTCCCTAGAAACACTCATGTTTGAAGATATTTTCTCCAGCCATTCCACAACTCGACTGTTATTCAATGGCAACAGAGCAATTCCTATCAGATCAAAATACGTAGAAGTGCTCTAGATCTAGAAACCTACGCCTACCTACCATACTGTTTCGCCATTCTCTAAGACCCGCCTTAAACTTGAACATCTCACCAAAATAATTAGTATCAAATTTGTCAAAAAGAGTTATTATATCATCCACTTCCATTGTTTCCAAAATAAGGAAAGAGATGATCCCATGCATTTTTAATAGCGAACACAAATCACCAATCAGGGCCCACATTTTAAATAATCACCCTTATTGTCATTGTCGTCGTCGTCACTGAACGACGACGTCTCACGACGACATGTTAAATTCGGTATTGCCGTTGTCGTTTTCGATAACTATTGACGACTATCGACACATGTTTGGTATTGGCTAAGCAAATTTGCTGTCGTTGTCGCCCTCACACGACGCCATTTGTGTCGACGCGGTTTTTACTGACGACAGAAGGAAAATTTGTAAGTAAAACATTTCTTTTTTAATTAATTAAATATACATATATGTAATATGCATTGTTTTCTTAGATATTCAAAATGAAAATAACGAGTGCGCAATAATTCGATGTTCTTGTAGCTGGGATAGAAAAAATCGAAGTTATTTCTGATTTTTTTTTTCTATTGAGTCTAAGCTCCTCTATTATTTTCGTCACTAGAGCTCATAATAAAACATTTTTGTAAAATCTTGAAAAGAAATATTTAAACAAATCTCAAATCGCGAAAAAAGATACAGAAATAGTAAAAAAAAATGGAGCAGCTAGAGTTTGGCCGTTTCGTGTGAACTAGATCTTCGATTTCGATTCTTTTTGTTCTTTTAGTTCATTGGTTCTTTTAGTTCGTTTTATCTAATGTTATTCTTTCTCTCTTCTCGTTCGCGAACATTGTAAATTCACACATATATACGCAGAAATTCTGAGCACGAATGTCGATGATGCCACTTACACTAAAAATATGTGTGGTCATCTTTGTGTGTGGCACTGCTACAACAATATATGTATGGACTATTTATGAAAAACATGCTTTGTAAGAAACTAATTATTACATTTATTAAACTTGAAAAGTTCATATTTACAATTTGTGTCTGTACTCTTTCAATTTCCTGGATCTTCCGAAATTTGTAACTTTTTTTGAAGTTAATTATACATATATATTAACTTATTTATTCATTACTCATTTAAATATACCTACACAAAGCATTGCTGCATACACACCCCCATCTATACTTGTTGGCTTTTTTCGCGGGTGCGAGCAGCAATGATCAAATTTGCTTGAAAAAAAAAGAACATTTGAACAAAAAGAACTTGTTCGTTCTTCAGAAAAAGAACTAAAGATTCGAATCTCTGAAATGAACGAAAAAGCACAACTCTACGAACAGCTGATCCAGAATTGACAGAGATGGTATATTATCCTTTCGTTTTATCAATAAATTGTCGTCGTCGTCTCAACAAGCTTAGCCAATACCGATTTGGTGTCGAAGTGACGACGACGTCGATACGATGTGACGTCGACTGAAATACGACGACGATGTCGACGACGACAATGACAATAAGGGTGAATGGCAACGTATCACCTATCGGCTCTGCCACGTGGGTTACCTGGTCCATTATTTAATTAATTTATTTAATAAGTTTCCGAATAACACTGAAAAGTTATAACTTTACTCCACACTCCTTGCTTGTTAACTGGAAAATAATAAAGATTTTTTACTTTCACAGAAATAAAAAAAGGAGCGCAAGGACCGTTATCTTTGGCGTCGTAAATACTCATTTCATTTACATGAGTATATGTACATAAATATGTCGCCACATATATATATACATATGTATAAATGCATGTATGCCAATCACTAAACCGCCTGTTAAGTTTTAAAAATGCAATTAATAAGTTATTTCTTATTAATATTTAGGAAGAGATATCTTGCAAAATGAGAAGTGATATCAGTTTGTACGGCAACTAGAGAAAACGAAAAAGGACCGTTATCATTGGCTGCGTAAATAGCCGTGTATGCCAAAAATATGCGAATAAGAATAATAACTTTTTTAGTTTTGTGTATTGGCAGTTTCGTTGCAAAATTTTAACTAATAAGTTATTTCTTATTAATATAATCATGAAGATACCTTAAAAAATAAAAAGCTTTCTCTTTTTTTTCTTCTTTTACATATTTTTACAGAGGAAAATGGAAGGAAATTACAAGATTTTCATATAAATAACAGATAGGAAAAGAAGTAGAACAAAAATTAGAAGAAATTGTACTCAAGAATATCAATAAGAATTTCTTCATAAAACCAAAGAAATTTGCACATAGTTTATTTTTCGTTTCAAACGTTTCGACTACCATTGAGCCTAAAACCTGCCCATGAAGACAATCTTATTAATTTTATTAGGCATTTTTGGCTCTGTGTACACGAATATATTTTTAAGCCTATAAGACCTCATAGTTCGTATTCATTTCAAAATTTATCATTAAAAATTCAAACTTATTTCTAGGTAATCACAGTGTGCGTCGAGTTTTCTTCAAAATTTAAATAAAAATTCAAATATTTGTGGATTTTATTTTATCTTTTTATTTTGTACCAAAGTTGATTATGTCACATTTTAGCGTCATCATAGTTCGTATTCATTTCAAAATTTATAAATAAATTTTCAAATTTATTTCTGGGTAATCACAGTGTGCGATGAGTTTTCTTCAAAATTTAAATAAAAATTCAAATATTTGCGGATAAAATTCAAAGTGTCAAATTTCGCCTGGCCATACGACAACGCTAAGATGTGTTGAATTTATTCACCGCTAATCGGAGGGTTGGTGATATAAATGCTTGCGTTAGATCTAGAAGCCGCAAGCAGTTTAGGTCCTAAAAAACTTCTACTATTTTCAAAGAAGACTGGTTTTTTACAACATAGGTCCTGGTTTTTGATATGTTATTTTATAACTCAAAATAGTGAGTGGTTTAGGTTTCAACCGGTCCGGTTCTAACCGGTTTTCAGCCCTGATTTTTTCTTTTATCGAGAAAGTAACAAATCCAATATGATATTTCGGAAAGCTGAAATTGCCAAAGAAGATTCATGTGTATGTGAGGAAATCTTGCGACAGAACTAGACTAAAGCCAAGGACGCCTTTTCAAACGCAGAGAGTGATGAAACATTCCCAAATAGCTTATCAAAACTGGATTACCAGAATGAGTCACACGAAAGTCCAGTGTTCCAACAAAAGCAAGGTACACAAACGATAAAAATAACTTTCCGGTTTCCGCTTCGGTTTTTTTAAACTATATTCGAACTAGGCCTAGGTACAAATAGTGTGGTCACATACGCCAAGCCTGAGAAATTCAACTTAAGTTTCATAACACTATTAGTAAAAATGTTCAAATAAAAACGTTCCATCTTTACTACGATGTGAAATTTTAAAATATTAATAACTAGCAGACCCGGCAGACGTTGCTCTGCCCTAGCATTGGCCTATCTGCATAACTTTTAAGCAGTTTTTACCTCTTACTCTCCTTTCCTTTCTCTCCCCTTTTTCCTTATGTTGTTATTGACTCTTCCCTCTACCATTCGCTTTTTCTACGTCTCTTTCTCCCTATACGTCCTTTCCCTCACTTATTTTCCGTTCCATCTGTTCATATCTCTATCTTCGTCTAACTCTGTCTCTTTTTCCTTCCCTCTTTTCTCTTCCCTCTAGTTCTTCTCCACCCATTTTTTCCAGTCGCAGTTCCACCCCAAGCCCAAGTCCCAGTTCCAATCCCAATCCCAGTGCCTGTAGGTCCCTGCTCCATTTCCCAAAAAAAGTGTCCTAAATTCCAATCTATATGCCCAATTTCAGGTAAATCGAACCGTGAATAGAATTTTTCGAATAGATCGGTCCCTTGTTCACTTCCCGGAAAGAAGCTTCACAGAAACGCAATCCTATCTTCAAGTTGGATAAAACTGCACACGGTGTGCAAATTTGATTGAAATCTGTTAAGTAGCTTAAGGGGTCCATCGCGGACAAACAACGTGACACAAAATTAATATATTGTAACAAATTTACTTGCAATTCCCCTTATTTTCAATCTTCTACTAAGTTCGAATCACTAAACTGTTGAATAAATAACTCCAATATTGAATAATGGAAAAATGGCCTTTATTAAAGTACTTCGCAATAACACTTAAACTTACCAACCAGCTTGCTTAATAACCAAACTGACTGATAGCTTAAATGAAACTGCTATATTGCCCGACTGATAGCGTGCTTAACTGAAAACTGCTTCTAGCGCCTCTACCGCTGGTGTTTTTTTACTCTGTGGTTTCCTCGTGGCATCTTCTAGGCGCTTCCAGAATTTACTTAGTTACCGCCATATAATTATAACTACAGATGCACGTATATAGCTTCTCATATGCGTGTATTTGTGAGCGACACTACCACAATTACAATTGCATACTTTTGGGAGCATCTCAGATAAGATATCAGCATGTATTTGTGCATCTCTTCTCTGCAGCGTGTACGTACATATGTGTAGTGTAGCAGCTTGCTTCATTGCTGTTGTGGCTTTATTTATTTAGTATCAGATTAGTGATGGGAGTATCACTTAGTGTCATTAATATTCGTCACAATATATTAAGATTACAACTGGGAAACAATTACTTTGGTACTCTCAAAAGCGTTTTGGCCTTATTTTTGGTACGAAGAAATATATGTGAGCGGCAGCACTGGTTGCATAGGAAAAATTTAAATTTATATCACTTCTTAGCATACAAATGTTGCATATAAGTTAACACCTGCTAAGCAGATTTATGGGAAACAATATCTTCACATATGAATTGCCGAATATAAAACCTACTAATGCATTTAATGTGAACGTTCCGTTCACATGCTAACATCTGCTAAGCAGATTCATGGAAAACACTATCTTCCCAAATGAATACCAAATATGAAACCTACTAATGCATTTAATTTGAACATTCCGTTCACACCAAAAACGCTGACGCTATGTCTGTGAAGGTGCGCGTAACAATATTGAAGTAAAGTAGTAAACAAAAACAATGCTTTGAAACGGATGGTAAACAACAGCAAATGCGACAAATGCAACAACAATAACAACTGCGACCGCTGCTGCCTTCGCCACCGCTTTAGACTATGAGCTTGATTCTGATATTTACGTTCAGTCTTTTGCCAGGCTCTAATCGACATTGTATTCGTTGATTAAAAATAAAGCAAACACAATAAACCCTTTTTCGTTTTTATTTAAATTGAAGAGCGAAAGTAATTGGTGCCAAAGTTTGGGGCCGCGCGTGTTTTAACTAAATCCTAATCCTTGATTAAATTGTGTTTTGAAAATTTATAAAAAAGTAAGCTGTAAGCCAGTTAATTCAATAAAAAATAAATTAAAGCATAGTAGGCTCAAGTTAATTACGTGTTGAAATTCAAGAAAGCAAAAAGCTGTAAGCCAGTGAATCTAAAAAGTTTGTGAATTAAATTGTAAATTAATATAAAAGAAAATGGATGAAGCGCAACCTCGTTCAGTCATTAGTGCCGCTATAAGAGTAGCCACTGACCAAACAAAACGTGACTTTCAGAAAACTAAAGACGAAGTGACTCAAAAACTCGCAAAGATGGAAACACCCACTACAGTATGAGAATATCAGGAAATAACATTTAGCCATGATATTGAGTGTAACGTATCATTGGACGTGGTGAAATCTTTGCCAGAGTTTTCTGGTGACCAGACACGTTATGTGTCATGGTGATAGGCAGCTCATGCCGCCTAAAAAATTTCTGAATCATTTGCTGGTAGTTGTAAACACTACCAAGCCGTGGCGATTGTTCGTAACAAGGTTACAAGACGCGCAGATTCTGTGCTCTCCTCGTTCAGCACCGTCCTTAATTTTAAAGCCATTATAGCAAGACTTGATTTCTCCTATGCTGAAAAGAAACCTATCCATGTTTTAGAACAGGAAATGTCCACCCTTCGCCAGGGAGGCCTGACAATTAATGACTTTTATGACAAGGTCGAAAATAAACTGACGTCCATAACTAATAAAACTCTTATGACCTATGTAAGCGAGCGACAGGTTATTGAATCACTTATGACCAAATATCGTCAAGACGCTCTTAGGGTATTCATATCCGGACTTAATAGGCCATTATGTGACATCTTATTTTCATCTAGACCGAAGGACATGCCATCAGCTCTTGCTCTTGCGCACGAATTGGAATCTAACCAAGCTAGATCATTGTTCGCCTCAAGGTTTGCCGATACCAGAACCTCAGACAATCGTTTGGCAAAACCAAATAATGTTAGGTCCTTTCCCATTGCCAATAGCCCTCATTTCAAAAGAGTAACAAGTAATCATGTTCAACAAAATGTCACTCCTATGCAGGTTGATCACAGACTTTCTAAATTCAGGTATCCTACTCAGCAAACGCCTTCCTCTTCTCGTAATCGCCCAAATTACCCTACAGGCAGGACTCCATTTTGAAATCCAATTTCAACCGGTGGCAGTGCCGCGAATGCAGAAAGACCACATGGTAGTAACCAATTTAATTATAATAAAATGCAGCGAATCAATGCCCTTAACCAATATGACGAGGAAGCCTCCGCAGATTCCGACACCTACGATGAGAAAGATGAGGAAATTGATAATAATGACAATGCAATAGCAGAAGTACCAATCGACGAAATAAATTATTTAGAGTAGCGTCCCTGCTACCGTTTGTTAGCAGGAAGTTCAAAGATAAACCAGTAAAATTTCTGATCGACACCGGCGCTTCTAAAAACTATGTAAAGAACTGTGGATGGCAAGGTGTAAAAGCAGTAGATTCAACATTCCTGGTGAAATGCATTCATGGTAACAATCGCATTACGCAAAAATGCACTATCAATATTTTTGACACGAATTCTGAATTTTTCCTTTTACCTACTCTTGAAACATTCGACGGTATAATAGGTTATGACCTTTTGCGTAAAATCAATGCTAAGCTTGACCTCGATAAATTAATTATTTCATATAAAACTGGTTCAGAAAATTTGTAACATCTCCACTGTAAAGACGTTAACAATATTTTACAGACCCCATTAATCGAATAACTTAAAGTTAAGCATGTTGCAGCCTTTTTTAACCCAGAGGAGTCCCTTCCTTAAAATACGAGGCAGTTTATTCAAAATCATATCCTTATCCGATGGCGGCATCAGAATTTGTAAATAGCGAAATCCACAACCTCTTACGTGATGGAATAATCAGACCTTCCAAGTCCCCTTATAATAGCCCTATATGGGCAGTCCCTAAGAAAGGATTGACCGAATCTGGTGAAAAGAAAATGCGAATGGTGGTGGACTTCAAGAAGCTCAATCAAAGGACCATCAATGAAAGATACCCTATTCCTGACACCTCCATCATACTAGCGAACCTAGGTAAATCCGCAATTTTCACAACGATAGACCTTAAATCGGGTTTTCACCAGATAATATTGGCTGAGCGGGATAGGGAGAAAACCGCATTTTCCGTAAACAATGGAAAATACGAAACCTGTAGAATGCCGTTTGGGCTGAAAAATACCCCGAGTATTTTCCAACGTGCCATCGACGACGTGCTGAAGGAGGAGATAGGAAAAATATGCCACGTCTACATCGATGATATAATCGTATTTTCCAAAGATTATGAGAGTCACTTCGGCGATGTCCGCCGTGTCCATCAGAAGTTATATTTGGCTAATATGAGAGTTTCTTTAGAAAAGACCCAATTTTTTCAAACAGAGGTCGAATTCCTCGGATTTGTAGTCCCACAAAGTGGTATCAAAACGTCAAAGGACAAAGGTCAGGATATTGTTAATTATGAGGTCCGAGAACACTTCGAGCATTGCGCTCTTTCCTCGGGCTATCAGGTTACTATCGACGTTTCATAAAAGACTATGCGTCAATAGCCAAAACCCTCGCCAAGTACTTACGTGGCGAAAATGGAACAGTAAGCACCACCGCTTCAAAGATGCCTTTAAGAAAATTAAAGATATTCTGTCATCCGAGGATGTGCCTCTCCTTTACCCCGATTTTCAAAAACCCTTCGACTTAACTACAGACGCATCCTCTCATGCTTTGGGAGCAGTTCTTTCTCAAGGAGGTCGGCCTATTACTATGATTTCACGTACACTGACCAAAACTAAGGAGAATTATGCTACTAGCGAGCGAGAATTACTCGCCATTGTTTGGGCATTACAAAATCTCAGAAATTACCTTTACTGTGTCAAAAACCTTAGCATATTTACGGAACACCAACCTTTGACCTTCTCAATTTCGGATAAAAATCTGAACTCAAAACTAAAGAGATGGAGATCTTTTGTGGAGGAGTTCTCCTCTAAGTTTCACTATAAACCCGGAAAGCAAATTAATGCTCTTAGCACTGATCGATCTGATGAAACTGTTCATAATGAGGAATCATCAGCAATGACGATTAAAACAGTTAAACATCCTATCAAAAAAATCTGTTCAAAACTCAAATCAGGCATCGCATTATTGCCTAAACCCTAATAGAGTCAACGCATTGTTGTGTGAACTTCCTGTGCTGGAGAAAATTCAAAACCAAATCCTTTCGACCTTTCCAGCGGTCAAGTTCGTTTACACGAATCTTCAAGTAACCGACATATTTAACAAGGACGACCAGCTAGAGATTTTGCAGTCTGAGCATAACAGAGCTCACCGCTCACTGAAGGAAAATATTAATCAGGTTCTTGGAGACTACTACTTTCCCAATATTTCAAAAACCTTGAGGGATATAATTTCTTCATGCAAAACATGCAAAGAAGCTAAATATCAACGCCACCCACCTAACCCTGGAATAGACGAAACTCCCATTCCAAGTAGGCCCGGCGAAATTTTGCACATGGATATTTATTCAACCGCCAAAAAAAATTTGTTTAACTTGCATTGAAAAATTTTCCAAATTCGCTGTGGTCTAGTCAATTCCGACAAGATCGATAGTAGATTTAAAGGAACCCATAATCAAAATTATGAACTTCTTCAAGGACACAAAATATCTTATCTGTGACAACGAAAAATCTTTGAACTCAAGTATGATAAAAGCCCTATTGCAAGACCACCTCAATGTTTCCATTCACACAACTCCACCTCACCACAGTACTACAAATGGCCAGGTGGAAAGATTTCACAGCACGCTTACAGAAATAGGCAGCTGCATTAAGTTGACCCAGGGCTTAAACGGCACAAATGACCTTATTCTCCTAACCGCTTACAAGTACAATAGAACTATTCATTCAGTAAGAAAACAAAAACCAATTGACATCACTCATCACAATGTGCAGGCATTTCTTGACGAGATAAGATATAGGTTAGTTAAGAAACAGCATAACGATCTAAAGAATCGGAACCAGAATTGCCTGACTAAGTCTTACCATACAGGTGACAAAGTGTTTGTCAAAACCAACAAGAGTATAGGCAGTAATTTTACTAAGCTGTACTTGGAAGGAACAGTTATTAAAGATTTAGGCACAACAGTTCTGGTCGACGGCAGAAGGGTTCACAAAGCAAATCTTAGATGACCTTTTTCTCCTTTTTTCAGCGCCCGTTGGTGGTCTGTCTGATTGTGGCGGTCATTGGTACAGAAGGTAAAATATTAAACTGCACGAGCGCTGCGTACATTGAGGTTGTGACTGGAGAAGTTGCATTCTTTTCTAAGTATGATTACCTCATTCATCATCAAAATTTGACTTATTACGAAGCTGTTTCAAAAGACACACAAAACCTACTAAATTACTTTCCACAGTCACACATAAAGAAATTATTACAACTAGACGCAGACCAAATTATGCGATTGCTGGATTCACTCAGAATTCATCATTCAACCAGGTATCTACTCGGGAGGAAGCCTTAATCGAATCGAATAACAGACAGATCTTCATTAATACCGAAACACAGCTAAGGATAAATCAATTGACCGACACAGTTAACAGGTTACTTAATGCTACAAAGAAACATGAAATTAATACTGAACATCTTTTTGAAGTCGCCTCATCCAGAAATAGACACATCATAGATGAGCTTGGGAAAATTATTTATTCAGTGGCTTTAGGTAAACTACAAATGATAAATCCTATTTTGTTAAATAATAAAGAAACCTATAAGCTTATTGCCAAAGAGCATTCTAATAACATTACTGTAAGCGATCTGTTAACGGCTTCAGCACTTAAAATTTTGCAAAATGAAGAAAATATGTATTTTGTAATCAGGTATCCTATTGTAAGTCAAATATGAAACAAACTTGTAATCAGGCCAGTTATTCATAATATTATTCATAATAATATTCATAAGAAGTTTTATAAATAAATTTTTTTGTCGTAAATTATCCCTGAATCAGATCGAAAATAATAGAAAAAAAATTATTGAAATCAGTGTAGCCGTTTTTCAGTTTTGCGGTAGGTCGCACACAAATTCATTTATATATATATAGATAATATTAACACCTGGTATACAATTCCAACTTAAGTTTTTTTCACCTTGGTTTCGTCGAAAGCGTTACCTCTATATAGCGGCCGTTACATAGTGGTAGAGTAAGTTGTCAAAAATATTGCAATGTAAAAGTAATTATGTGGAAACTAAGAAGACGGTAAAGTTCACCTTAACGTAATATAGCGGCAGTGCAGTAAATATTAGTGTTGTTATGACGGTATAAACTTTTTCATCAACTTTTCTTCTCACCAATATACTGAAAGCGGTGAACATTTTTCAAGTATCTGAAAAATAAAAAAAACTCAGCCTTCAAATTTATTTTGAACAATCTATTAATAAATAAAAAACCTAAACTCAACGAAAAAGAAGTAAAAGAGTAGAAATACCATCAAAGAAAGCGGCTTCCAGGTTTACAAAAAATCGGTGCCGCCAATGACGGTGAGTATAGCGACCGTTCTTTAGCGGGCGTAATAAAGCGCCAACGTTTTTCGAGGAAACCAAACTTTTACTGCTTCAATGAAAATAAAATAATAAAAATTGTCTGTCATAGTAAAGTAGAAAATGTTTCAGTTATTACATCCGTAAAGTAATTATGTGTGAAAAAATTCTACTTATATTAAAATTAGATTAATTTATCTTCTTCTTAATATATAAAAAACACGTTTCAAACAATTGAGGCCAACGGACTCCTAAACTAGTGAACCGAATATAGGATAGGTTACTGGGTGACTAAGGTCTCGAGATATAGGCCAAAACGTGGACCCGGGTATCCCTACAGTGTGTTTATAAAATATGGATATCAAATGAAAGCTGTTGAGTGCTTTAGTAGAGGGTAATTTTCATACCCCTGGGTGACTGGGGTCTCGAGATATAGGCCAAAACATGGACCCGGGTACCCCTAGACTGTGTTTATAGAATATGGATATCAAATGAAAGCTGTTGATGAGTGCTTTAGTAGAGGGTAATTTTCATACCCCTGGGTGACTAGGGTCTCGAGATATAGGCCAAAGCGTGGACCCGGGTCCCCGTAGAGTGTGTTTATAGAATATGGATATCAAATGAAAGCTGTTGATGAGTGCTCTAGTAGAGGGTAATTTTCTTACCCCTGGGTGACTAGGGTCTCCAGATATAGGCCAAAACGTGGACACGGGTACTCCTAGAGTGTGTTTATAGAATATGGATATCAAATGAAAGCTGTTGATGAGTGCTTTAGTAGGGGGTAATTTTCATACCCCTGGGTGACTCGGGTCTTGAGATATAGGCCAAAACGTGGACCTGGGTACCCCTAGAATTTGTGTATAGAATATGGATATCAAATAAAAGCTGCTGATGAGTGCTTTAGTAGAATGTAATTTTCATACACCTGGGTGACTAGGGTCTCGAGCTATAGGCCAAAAAGTGGACCCGAGTACCCCTAGAATGTGTTTATAGAATATTGATATCAAATAAAAGCTGTTGATGACTGCTTTAGTAGAGGGTAATTTTCATACCCCTGGGTGACTAGGGTCTCGAGGTATAGGCCAAAAAGCGGACCCGGGTACCCCTAGAATGTGTTTATAGAATATGGATATCAAATGAAAGCTGTGGATGCGTGCTTTAGCAGAGGGTTATTTTCATACCCCAGGGTGAGAATAGGCCGAAACGTGGGCCAGTGAATGCATAGACAGTGTTTATACAATATGGATATCAAATGAAAGCTGTTGATGAGTGCTTTAGTACAGAGTAATATATTATCCAGAGACGGACTGGGACTGGGATTAGGACTAGGACTGGGGCTGAGACTCGGAATGGGACTGGGACTGGGACTGGAATAAAATACATACCACCTTCTGGGACAGGCAATAAGGGATGCAGAAGAATGAGAAGAAATTGATAGAAGAGAAAAGGAAGAAGGAGATTGAGAACGAGATAGAATGAGACGAAGATGGAGATAGATGAAGCGAAAAAGACGGAGGGAGGAGTGAATCAAAGGATTAGGAAAAAATGAAGAGGGGGAGGGTAGAGTCAGACGGAAAAGCTTATTAAAATGTATGCAGATTGGCTAAATTTAGGGCAGGACAACGTCTGCCGGGCCTTCTAGTATAGGTATATAAAAGAAAGTGGTGTTAGTTACACTATTTATAACTCAAGAAAGGATGAACCGATTTGCCTGAAAATTGGTGAAGAGGTAGCTGAGAACCAGGAGACTGACATAAAAAAAAATTTTGATGTTGCTTTGCCCGGGAGTTGAACCCAGGGCATACGGTGTGATAGGCGGAGCACGCTACCATCACACCACGGTGGCCAGGAGACTGACATAGGATACTTTTAATCCCGTTCTGGCTAGGTTCTTGAGATCAAAACGTGGATCTGGGTAATCATGGGATGTGTTTGTAAAATATGGCTATCAAATGGAGTACATTGAAACAGGGTATTTTTCGTACCCTAGGTGACTAGGGTCTCGAGATATAGGCCAAAATGTGGACCCGGGTAAACCTAGAATGTGTTAATAGAATATGGATAACAAATGAAAGCCGTTGATGAGTGCTTTAGTAGAGGTAATTTTCATACCCCTGGGTGACTAGGGTCTCGAGATATAGGCCAAAACATGGGCCCGTGTACCCCTAGACAATGTATTGTATAATATGGATATCAAATGAAAGCTGTTGATGAGTGCTTTAGTATAGGATAGTTTGCATACCTATTGGTGACTAGGGTCTCGAGATATAGGCCAAACCTGGATCAGGGTAACACTAGGATGTGTTTTTACATTATGGGTATCATATTGAAGCTTTAGTACAGAGTATTTTTTTTACCGCTGGGTGACTAGGGTCTCGAGATATAGGCCGAAACGTGGACCCGGATGCCTATAGAATGTGTGTGTAATATGGATATCAAATGAAAGCTGTTGCTGAGAGCTATAAAGTAATTTTCATTGTGATATTCGATTTAGTCGCATCAACCTGGCAAAACTGGTAAATATGCATGCGCAGCCGAAATAATGACATGAATTAATAATACGTACCCACCTACCTATTTACATACATCCTATTCGATTTGCCTGAAATTTGGTATACAAATTTGCCTATATGTTTTAGTATATACAATCCTTTTTTCCGGGGAGTAAACCAGAGACGGACTGGGACTGGGATTAGCACTAGGACAGGGGATGAAACTCGGAGTGGGACTGGGACTCGGAATGGGACTGGAAAGGAATACATGCCACCCTCTTGGACTGGCAATAAGGGATGAAGAAGAATGAGAAGAACTTGAGAGAAGAGAAAAGAGGGAAGGAGGATGAGACTGAGAAAGAGATAGAGTGAGACAAAGATAGAGACAGATGAAGCGAAAAAGACTGAGGGAGGAGTGAAAAAAATGCTTAAGAAAAAGTCAAGAGGGGGAGGGCAGAGTTGGACGGAAAAAGCTTATTAAAATCTATGCAGATAGGCCAAGGGCAGAACAACGCCTGCCGGGTCTGCTAGTAAATAATAAAATGGGAAGACTATTTTTTTAGTAGCTTGGAAACTAAACTAAAGATAAAACACAAATACTTGTTCCTTGTATTTATCAACATAATTATTTAGATTTTTCGTAGAAAATAATTATATGTGAAAAGTGACTTTAAAGATTTTACCATGGCAAAATGTCGAGGACCAATTATTAATTTACAATTAATTAGAAGTAGGACGCTTGCTTTGTCTCTGACTTTTAGAATTATGAATGGTGAAATTGAATATCCCTCCTTGCTGCTCTCTATTAACTTTCTTATACAAACTAGGTCTCTACGTTTTTATCATCCATTTTATATTAAAATACGGCTACCAACTACGCGCGGAATGCTCCTATACTGCATGCTCTGCGTGAGTTCATTGAGATCTCTAATCCAATTATGCTTGATTTTTTTTCAGTGTCTATTTAGTGCTGTTGAAATTGTTTTAGTCAGTATGACCCGCTGTTGTTTTTGACTGTCAAAATAAAATAAAATAAAAATTAATAAAATAAATCCGATTGCTGAGTGTGTACAAGACAAACTAATGCAAAACAATAGAAATTAAACGGAAAAATATTTTGAGTTTTTAGAAAAAACTGCATGCAAATGCATTCTGAGAATAACGGCCTGAATTGGAAAAGTGAATGGGTATATGCGAGATTTAACCGTTTAAACGGTTATGGCCGTCCAACAAGGCACGTCAGTCGATTCCTCCCTTCCAACCGGCGCAAAGGAAGGAGCAGGGAGTATAAATCGTTCTCCACCTGGTCCTTCCAGCGGAGTGGGTGCCGCCCTCTACCTCTACTTCCATAGGCGGGTTCCGATAGAAACACTTTCTTGGCTGGAGCGTCGTCTTTAATTCGCATAACATGGCCTAGCCAATGCAGCCGCTGCGTTTTAATTCGCTGGAATACGTTGATGTCTGCGTAGATAAAGTACAGCTCACACCTGGTCACACCAAGGGAGTTTAAATCGTTTTCCACTTGTTCTTTCCAACAGAGTGGAACAGTCTACCTCTACTTCCACAGGCGGGTTCCGATAGAAACTCTTTATTGGTCGGAGCGTCATCTTTCATTCGCATAACATGGCCTAGCCAGCGCATCCGCTGCGTTTTAATTCGCTGGACTATGTTGATGTCTGCGTATAGCTCGTACAGCTCATCGTTAAATCTTCTTCGGTAATCGCCATCGCCAACGCGTAGAGGTCCATAAATCTTTCGAAGAATTTTCCCCCGAACACTCCCAGAGCCGCTTCATCTGATGTTGTCATGGTCCATGCTTCTGCACCATATACCAGGACGGGTACGATAAGTGACTTGTAGAGTATGATTTTCGCTCGCCGAGAGAGGAATTTACTTTTCAGTTGCCTACCTAGTCCAAAGTAGCATATATTGGCAAGATTGATTCTTCGCTGGATTTCATTGCCGATGTTGTTGCCAGTGTTGATGCTGGTTCCCAGATAAACGAAGTCTTTTACTATTTCGAAATTATGGCTGCTAAGAGTAGCGTGGTTGCAAAGACGCGTATGCGCGTATGCACTGACTCTGCTCGATGACAGCAAGTACTTCGTTTTGTCCCCATTCACCATCAAACCCATCTTTACCGCTTCTTTTTCCAGTTTGGAGTAAGTAGAACTAACAGCGCGGTTGTTTAGGCCGATGATATCAATGTCATTAACATATGCCAGTAATTGCGCGCTTTTATAGAATATTATTCCAGAGCGGTTAAGTTTTGCGGGGAAACCAATTTCAGACATAGCGGCATATAGGCAGCTCCTTTTCGTTCTGTCGAAGACGGCTTTAAAATCAACGAAGAGGTGATGTGTGTCGATTATTTTTTGCGGGTTTTTTCCCAAGATTTGGCGCTTTGTGAAACTCTGGTCGATGGTAGATTTACCAGGTTTGAAGCCGCATTGATACGGTCCAATCAGTGATTTACGGTGGGCCTCAATCTTTCACAGAATACACTTGACTTATATGCGATATTAAGAAGGCTGATTCCGCGATAGTTGGCGCAGTTCGCAGTATTCCCTTTCTTGTGGACTGAGCAAAGAACACTTAGATTCCAATCGTCGGGTATGAACTCGTGCGACCATATTTTGCGAAGAAGCTAATGCATGTGCGTTACCAACTCTTCGCAGCCCTATTTGATTAACTCCAGGCAATCCATCAGTGCCCGCGGTCTTTTTGTTTTTCAATCTGGTTATTTCTATTCTGACTTCGTCATAATCGGGTCGGGGACATTTATTCCATCATCATCGATTGCGGGATCGGGTTCGTCATCCCTATGCGGTAAATCACTGTCTTCATTTAGGAGATTTAAGTTTGCTCCGAATAAAAGTACAACAAAATATGATATTGGAAATAAAGAAAAAAAACATCTTAGTCCACCACGAGTCAACTTTTTTGTCACGCATGAACTATAGATGATCCGAGCAGTCCGCGGAAACTGTTGTTAGTAGCAAACTAGAAACCACTTCCTTGAGTATTAAAGTGGAACTTAATCTTAAGGTAAATAGACAAAGGCTGCAAAGAACAACTTTACACCTCTGGGGATGCAATATGAAATACCAGCGCCTTAAAACTGCATAAACAACATTACGATTGTAGAAGCTACCTTGCTACCTTTTTCACATATAATTATTTTCTATGAAAAATTTTATTAATAATTTTAAATTCAGAAACATGCTTAGTAACCACCATCTTTTGTAAACTTTGTAATTTCTCGCTAATATCATTAATAAATTTATTTAAATTCAAGGGAAAGCGTTTAAAAATATTTTTGTTTAATCGATTCTATTTAATACCACCAAGATGAAAGAGGATGTGAGAGGGAGAACGGAAGTGCAAGGCAAAGAAAACGAGTAGGTCGAAGGCAGTTCAAGAGGTTTGCTGCGAGAAAAAAAAACTTCGAACAGCACAATGAAGAGGCAACGTTCGACGGAAGGTGACAAGCTTGCTTTTAAGAGGCAGAAAGATCCCATGTGGGACAAATGGGCCTCAGTAGTGAGGTAGTAATACCTCGAAAGCAACAACCTCGAAATCTGAAATCTCTTTGAGCCCTTATTAGGATGAACGGACAAGCTTTATTCGCTTATATCTTTTAAATCTCTTCAAAAGTTTTTCTGCTGATGTCGGGGTGTCTAAATTTTTTAAATAAATTAAAAATTGCCTGAAAAAATCTGGGCTAAATCAACAGCTTAGGGCTGCCCAATAAAGTTTAGGTATATGTTGACTTATTTTACAACTATTACCTTTTTTTAAAAACATATACAACATATTGTCAGCTTATATTCCAAATCCTATATCAGCAAAAACTCATTTTCAGAAAAGTAAAAAAAAACCGTTTTGAAAGCTTTATTGATAATTTCTAATAGATGGCCTACCGAAATGAGCATTGAAAAGCCCCGTTGGGTGTTCAAATCGGTTTTCTGTTAGCTAAGAAGAGTTTATCCCTTTAAGCTTGTGGCGACTACGTCCTAATCGTAGTTGGTGGGATAAAAAGAAGAAAAGGAAAAGGCGTGAAACCAGGCACGGGCTGTGTCGAATATCATATGCAGGCCTCAGGGCCTTAGACCTATAAAGTAAGTGTTATCACATAAAAATTTGACTGTAGGCTCACGACAAGTGTTCTGACTGGACACTGCCTCCTGGTGTCACATGTTTTTAAATTAGGCCTAATTAGACCTCCAATAGATTGTGGCATCTAGCCAGACAAAAAAGCTTTATTATCGTGAATAACTTTACTGCTACCCACCCGATCATGAAAGGCTTTAGTGACTTTTTGGGTTTAGAGGCGGTCTTTATAATAATTGGGAAATCGATATTTTTTTATTTATGTTACCTTTTTTTTGTACCAAAGTTGATTATGTCACAGTTTAGCGTTGTCTGGCTAGACGAACATATTTTTATGCCTATAAGACCACATAGTTCGTACTTATTTCAAAATTTATCAATAAAAATTCAAACTTATTTCTGGGTAATCACAGTGTGCGACGAGTTTTCTTCAAAATTTAAATAAAAATTCAAATATTTGTGGATAAAGTTCAAGGTATCAAATTTCGTCTGGCCAGACGACAACGCTAAGATGTGTTGAATTTATTCGCCGCTAATCGGAGGGTTAGTGATATAAATGCTTGCGTTAGATCTAGAAGCAGCAAGCAGTTTATGTCCTAAAAAACTTCTACTATTTTCCAAGAGGACTTTGGTTTTTTATAACATAGGTCCTGGTTTTTGATATGTTATTTTATAACTTAAAACAGCGGGCGGTTCGGTTCGAACCGGTTTAGAGTCCTGATTTTTTTTTTTATCGAGAAAGTATAAAATCCGAAATGATATTGCGGAAAGCTGAAATTGGAAAAAAATTATTCATGAGTATGTGAGAAAATCTTGCGACAGAAGTCACTATAGCCAAGGACGCGTTTTACTCAGCTGAGCAGAGCTTACAGAGTATATTAATTTTGTTCGCATAACGGTACCCCGTAACGGCATAAACTAATCGAGATAGATATAGACTTCTATATATCACAATGATCTATGCGAAAAAATAAATTAATTTGGCCATGTCCGTCCGTTGGTCCGTCTGTCCGTAAACATGATAACTTGAGTAAATTTTGAGGTATCTTAACGAAATTTGGTATGCAAGTTCCTGGGCACTCAACACGCTATCTAAAATGAACGAAATGGGACTATAACCACGCCCACTTTTTCGATATAGAAAATTTCGAAAAAGCGAAAAACTGCGATAATTCATTACCAAAGGCGGATAAATTGATAAAACTTGGTAGGTGGGTTGACCCTATGACGCAGAATAGAAAACTAGTAAAATTTTGGACAATGGGCGTGGCACCGCCCACTTTTAAAAGAAGGTAATTCAAAAGTTTTGCAAGCTGTAATTTGGCAGTCGTTGAAGATATCATGATGAAATTTGGCAAGAACGTTACTCCTATTACTATATGTGTTCTAAATAAAATTAGCAAAACTGATGACGAACACCGCCACTTAAAAAGAAATTGTAAGTTAAATTTTAACAAAAAATTGAAGATATTTACAGTATATAAGTAAATTATATCAACATTCAACTCCAGTAATGATATGGTGCAACAAAATACAAAAATAAAAGAAAATTTCAAAATGGGCGTGGATCCGCCCTTCTCCGTTTAATTTAACTAGAATAGTTTTAATGCCATAAGTCGAACAAAAATTTACCAATCCTTGTGAAATTTGGTAAGGGCATAGCTTGTATGACGGTAACTGTTTTCTTTGCAAATGGGCGAAATCGGTTGAAGCCACGCCCAGCTTTTATACACAGTCGACCGTCTGTCCTTCCGTTCGGCCGTTAACACGATAACTTGTGCAAAAATCGATATATCTTTACTAAACTTAGTTCACGTACTTATCTGAACTCACTTTATCTTGGAATTAAAAACGGACGTAATCCGACTATGACCGCGCTCACTTATTCGATATCGAAAATTTCGAAAAATGAAAAAAATGCAATAATTCTATACCAAATACGAATAAAGGGATGAAACATGGTGATTGGATCGGTTTTTTGACGCAAAATATAACTTTAGAAAAAAACTTTGTAAATTGGGTGTGACACCTACCAAATTAAGTAGAAGAATATGAAAACTTTCTGCAGGTCGAAATCAAAAGCCGTTGGAATTATGGCAGCCATACTGTTCATGGTATTACAAATATAAATAAATTAGTACCCGACAGATGATGTTCTGGGTCACCCTGGTCCACATTTAGGTCGATATCTCGAAAATGCCTTCACATATATAACTAAGGGCCACTCCCATTTAAACTCCTCATTAATACCCTTAATTTGATACCCATATCGTACAAACACATTATAGAGCCACCCCTGGTTCACCTTTATGGCGATAACTCGAAAAGGCGTCCACCTCTAGAACCAAGGCCCACTCCCTTTTAAAATACTCATTAACACCTTTCATTTAGTACCCATATCGTAAAAACACATTCTAGAGTCACCCCTGGTCAACCTTTATGGCGATATCTCGAAAAGGCATCCACCTATAGAACTAAGGTCCACTCCCTTTTAAAATACTCTTTAATGCCTTTAATTAGATACCCATCTTTCCCATCTTTATTACGATGTGAAATTTTAAAATAGTAATAATAACATTAACACCTGGTGTACAATTCCAACATAAGTTTTTTTCACCTTGGTTTCCTCGAAAGCGTAAAAGTAATTATGTGGAAACTAAGAAGACGGTTCACCGTAAGGTAATATATCGGCAGTGCAGTAAATATTAATGCTGTCATGACGGTAGAAACTTGTTCATCAACTTTTTTCTCACCAATATACTAAAAGCGGTGAACATTTTGTCAAATATCTGAAAAATAAAAAAGAAAATCAGCATTCAAATTTATTTTGGACAATCTATTAAAAAATAAAAACCTAAAAACAACGAAAAAGAAGCAAGAGTGGAAATATAAAGAAATCGGCTTCCAGGTTTACGAAAAATCGGTGCCGCCAATGACGGTGAGTATAGCGACCGTTCTTTAGCGGGCGTAATAAAGTGGCAACGTTTTTCGAGGAAACCAAGCCTTCAGCGGCACCACTTTTTGGCGGAATCGAAGCCTTTACTGCTTCAATGGAAAAAAAAAATAATTTTGCGTCATAGTAAAGTAGAAAATGCTCCAGTTATTACCTCCGTAAAGTAATTATATGTGAAAATATTCAACTTAAATTAAAATTAGATTAATAAATAAAAAAATGGGAAGACTAATTTTTTAGTAGCTTGGAAACTAAACTAAAGATAAAACACAAATACTTCTTCCTTGTATTTAAATAACATAATTATTTACATTTTTCGTTGAAAATAATTGTATGTGGAAAATAACTTTAAAGACTTTACCATGACAAAATGTCTAGGACAAATTATTAATTTACAATCCTAAGTAATTAGAAGGATGGCGCTTTTTCTCTGACTGCTTTTCTGCTCTCTATTAACTTTCTTACACCAACTAGGTCTCTACGTTTTTGTTATCCATTTTATATTAAAATACGTCTACCAACTATGCGCGGAATGCTCCTATATTGTATGATCTGTGTGAGTTCAATGAGATCACTAATTCAATTATGCCTCATTGTTTTTTTATAACTTTCGTGAAAATGAAATGGTATATTAACTTTGGCACGAATCTCAAAATTGGTAGTCCTTAAAGGAAAATATACAGACCCACCATTAAGTATGCCGAAATAATCAGGATGAAGAGATGAGTTGATTTAGCCATGCCCGTCTGTCTGTTTGTATGCAAACCAGTCCCTCAATTTTTGAGATATCTTGATGAAATTTGGTGAGCGGGTGTATTTAGGTGTCCAATTAGACATTTGTCGGAAGCGGCCGCATCGGGCCGCTATAGAATATATCCTCCATACAACCGATTTTTCAGAAAAAGAGGATTTTTGTCATATCTTCCTCAATTTATCAGATTGAAGCTTCAAAATTCAACATATGCTTTTGTATATTGCGCATATTGTTGTCTGAAAAATGGATGAGATAGGTCATATATATAGTATATATCCCCAACAACCGATTGTTCAGATAAGAAACTTTCCGTAATTACTGCCCCATTTTAAGAGCTAGAAGCTTCAAATTTCAACGAATTCTTACGTATATAGCATATATTGTTGTCTGAAAAAATAATAGAGATATACAGACTTTCGCAATTTCATCCCCATTTTAAAAACTAGAAGCTTCAAATTTCGCCAAATGCTTACGTATATAGCATATATTGTTGTCTGAAAAAATCATAGAGGTCGGTGGTATATATAGTCTATATCTCATACAACCGATTGTTCAGATAAGAAACTTTTCGCAATTTCTGCCAAATTTTAACAGCTTTAAGCTTCAAATTTCACCAATTGCTTACGTATATAGCATACATTGTTGTGTGAAAAAGTCATAGAGATCGGTGGTATATATAGTATATATATGGTGGTATATATAGTATATATATGGTATATATATATTTTCGCAATTTCAACCCCATTTTAACAGCTAGAAACTTCAAATTTCACCAAATGCTTACGTATATAGCATATATTGTTGTCATAGAGATCGGTGGTATATATAGTATATTCTCAGATGAGACACTTTTCGCAATTTTTGCCCCATTTTAACAGCTAGAAGCTTAAAATTCTGCCAATTGCTAACGTATATAGCATATATTGTTGTGTGAAAAAATCATAGAGATCGATGGTATATATAGTATATATCTCATACAACCGACTGTTCAGATAAGAAACTTTTCGCAATTTCAGCCCCATTTTAACAGCTAGAAGCTTCAAATTTCACCAAATGCTTACGTATATAGCATATATTGTTGTGTGAAAAAATCATAGAGGTTGGTGGTATATATAGTATATATCTCATACAACCGATTGTTCAGATAAGAAAATTTTCGCTAGAAGCTTCAAATTGCATATGTATGTAGCATATATTATTGTCGAAAAAATCATAGAAATCGGTGGTATATATATTATATACTCCATAGAAACTGTAATTTTTGTCCCTTTTTACGGCTAGAAGCTTCAATTTTCATCAAATACTTACGTTTACGTCATATATTGTTGTAACACGTGATTCGTAGTCATACAAACTTTGCATGCTCACACAAAGTATTTACCTATTTTTATACTCAGCGTGCTTTGAACAAAGAGTATATTAACTTTGATTGGATAACGGTTGGTTGTACAGGTATAAAGGAATCGAGATAGATATAGACTTCCATATATCAAAATCAAAAGTATCGAAAAAAAATTTGATTGAGCCATTTCTGTCCCTTAACACGATAACTTGAGTAAATATTAAGATATCTTCACCAAATTTGGTACGCGAGCTTATCTGACCCAGAATAGATTGGTATTGAAAATGAGCGAAATCGGATGATAACCACGCCCACTTTTTATATTTATAACATTTTGGAAAACACAAAAAAACTTAATTATTTAGTAAATGTTGAATGTTGAAATTTGACGTATGGGCTGATATTGAGACTCTTGATAAAAATATGAAATTTTTTTTTTAAATGGGCTTGGCACCGCCCACTTGTGACTAAATCAATTTTACAAATATTATTAATCATAAATCAAAAATCGTTAAACCTATCGTAACAAAATTCGGCAAAGAGTTTGCCTTTACTATAAGGAATGCTTTGAAGAAAATTTTACGAAATCGGTTAAGGACCACGCCCACTTTTATATAAAATATTTTTAAAAGGGTCGTGGACTAATAAAATAAGTGATGTATATTAAAACTTGTTTACCAGAAAAAAAGTAATCACACAGGTAAAAAAGACAAACACACAACAACAAATAAACACAAAACAATTAACACACCAAAACAACAAACCCAACAAGAAGGTCAAACGATTAAAATCACGGATTTTTACCTACCCCAGTCAGCCACACAAATCGATTAGTAAGCCACCCTCGGTTCTGAATGAACACACAGCACATACATATAACTAAATATACACAAGCATTAATTTTGACAATACCTGCTCATGTACATAAGAACTATAAACACAGGACAAACGACAACAACAGATCAGAACGAAAATCGATACTGATGAGGGCACAACGCCGAAACCGGTTTGTCTCAAAACCAAATTTGACAAGGGATGACGGAAAATCGTTCCAATATACATCATTTATCCACCCTGTCGGAAAATCAACAAAACAAGATAAGGCGAATAAAATAAGCTATATCTTTGCAAAAAAGAGCTTTATATCAATGGTATTTCATTTCCCAAGTGGGTTTATAACAGTAAATAGGAAAAAACTTCAAATTTGAAAAAATGGGCGTTGCACCGCCCCTTATATGACTAAGCAATTTTCTATGTTTCGGGAGCCATAACTCGAAGAAAAGTTAACGAATCGTAACAAAATTTGGTACACAAATTTTTCCTATAGCAGGAAATATTTCTAGAAAAAATGGACGAGATCGTTTAAAGACCACGGCCACTTTTATATAAAAGATTTTTAAAAGGGTCGTAGACGAAAATAATAAGCTATATCTTAGCGAAAAAGAGCAGTGTATCAATAGAATTTTACTTTCTAAATGGAATTATAACATTAAATTGGAAAACACTAAAATTTTTGAAAATGGGTGTGGCACCGCCCTTTTTATGACTAAGCAATTTTCTATGTTTCGGGAGCCCGTAATATTAGAATAAAAATATTTGAATTAAGCGGCTTATTTATACTAAAATATTCTAAACAAATGCTTATGTATTAAAGTTCTTATATACTCATCATACGTTCATACATATTGCATGAGCGATGTAACCATTTGTACATAGCAACCGTTCGCATGGTCGCTGTTGCATAAGCGTGGCTCATATATCGCACGCGCTTCGCTTGCTTGCCCGCCTGTGGGAACGTAATTATGTTGACATTGCATATTATAAACACATTCATACTTACGACATAAGCAACGTATTGAATGCATTGCAGCGTGAGAAACGTTTAAAACTCATGCAAGATATATGTATGTAACACCACCAATTTTTTAGAGGATGACTTTACACATTGAGTGTAAAATCATTCTATTTCAATTAGATTTATGACAGAGTCTCAAGTGGTTTGTTTACTAATAAGTGGTGTTGGTTTTTGTAAATAAAGATTTTTTTTTCGTTTTAATTGTTTTACTAGTGCCTTATTTTGTCGGTGTGGCGTACTAGAGTTTACATATATATTTTTTTCTTTGGTTTGGGTAATTACTTATGTTACAAACAATTTTTTTCTTTTGTTTACTAGATTTTCAGTTGGTTTATTAGATGATTTATGTCATTTAGAAATTTTTTGTTTGTTTTATTATTGTATTTTTCTTTTGCATACAATAAAAATTTTCTCTGTGTTTACAAAATTGAAGTGCTCTTATTCTATGAGTTTAAGCCTATTTTTATGTATTATGACTTTCTTATTTTTATTATTTTGATTTATGTTTTCTATGTTTCTATTTTCTACATTGTTTTTATCGATATTTACTACTCTAAAGGGAGTTATAGTAAAATTATAATTTTTATCGATTTTTACTACCTTATAGGGTATTAGAGTAAAATTATTATTTTTATCGATTTTTTCTACTTTATAGGGCCCTTTATATCTACTATCTAACTTATGACCGGCTTCATTTTTTACTAACACTAAATCTCCTAAATTTTTTTCTTTATATTGTGTTTTCCTATCATAACTAATTTTTTGTTTTTCCTATGCTTCTTTTACTAATTTATATGCTCTATCTTGCGCTATTTGTAACCCATACTTAATTTCTTTGTCGTAAGCCTTATAATTGAATAATGGGCTTACTGTATTTTCTCGTAAAAATTCGTAAGTCTGGGGTTTTTTGGCAAATACTAATTCATTTGGACAATAATTATGAACTGTAGATGGCGCTGTGTTATAACAATACGAAAAATATTTAAGGTATTTATCCCAATCGTTTTTGTCAATGGATATGTAGGAACGTACATATTCATTGAATGTTCTATGGCTTCAACTGTGCCTAAAGTTTGATGGTGGTAAGGTGTTGAAGTTTTATGGTGTATTTTTAGAAGTTTGCATAATTCCTCAAATAAGCTATTTTTATATTCGCTTCCCATATCTGTTATAATTGTCTTCATGCAACCATAAACTAGGATAAAATTTTCGAATATCGCTTTGGCTATTTTTTTTGCATGTTTGCTGGGTATTGGTATTGCAACTAAATGCTTAGTCAAGTCACATACTATAGTATCTGCATGTTCATTTCCATTTTCCGACCTGGGAAGAGGGCCAATCGTATCTATTTGTACTATGTCGAACACTTTTGTGGGCGTTTCGGTTATAATCATAGGCTCTTTCAAGTTTTTAATTATTTTATTTTTATTACAATGAACGCATTTTTTAAAATATTTTCTGATATCCTTTTTCATACCTTTCCAGTAGTGTTTTTGTCTTATTTTATTCGTCATACGATTTATTCCTGGGTGGCAACTAAAAACAGGATCGTCATTATATTTGTGAAGAGTTTCTTTAATTTTCTCGTTATTTGTCACCTCTGGAGTTAATGCTATAATTAAATTTTTGAGAACTTTGGTACCAATTTCTTTAAATGTGTCTACCCGGGTATAATTATTTTTAAACAATTTGTCTCCTGAGGACAACTGTATTTTTCCAATTCCTAAATTGCCGCTTCTTCCATAAGCCTGGTAAAGAATTGCCCTAAGTTAATCTTTGCCTCAACAATTAGTTTTTATATTAATTTCGCTACAAATGTTCTTTCCTTTTTTAAATATAATTTCGGGGGATCGAAAACGAGCTGGACTAGTCTTCTTACTTCACATTACATCGTTATTGTTATAATTTTTCTTAGTTTCCGATCTAGTCGTAACTTTTAATATTTTACACGCTTCTACCGATATTTGTTTTAGGTCTTTAATATCTATGCGTGATAATGCGTCGGCTACATAGTTTTCTTTACCTGCGATATACTCCACCTTGAAAACATATTCTTCCAGATCTAATCTGATTCTAGTTAACTGTGATGACGGACTTTTCATCGAAAATAGGAATGTTAAGGGTCTGTGGTCTGTTTTGACCAAAAATTTTCTACCGTAAATGTATGGTCTAAAGTATGTTATGGCCCAATGAATGGCCGCTAATTCTTTCTCAATTGTTGCTTTATTAGTTTCCCCTTTAGTAAATGATCTTGATGCATAGGCAATTGGCAATTGTTTTCCTTCATACTCTTGGCTTAATACTGCTCCGCAAGCATATCCACTTGCGTCAGTTATTATACAAAACTGTTTATTGAAATCGGGATATTGTAGGATATTAGGGCTTATTAACGCAGCTTTCAAATAGTCAAAGGATTTTTTGCAATACTCTGTCCAGTCGAAAACTACATTTTTCTTACAAAGTCTTGTTATTATTCTAGAATATTCTGCAAAATTTGGAATAAATTTTCTAATTGCAAAATGCGACGAATATTTTCGCCTCATCCGCATTTTTAGGGGTTGGGAAATTTTTAACAATTTCAAATTTACTGGGGTCTGGCAAAATTCCTTTGCTTGTGCATTTATGACCAAGGTAAGTTACTTCTTGGTTGAAAAATAAACATTTATCCGGATGTAATTTTAAATTATATCTTCTAAAAGTTGCGAAAACATCTCGTAAATTTTTAATCATATGATTTTCGGAGCATCCTAATACGACTAAACCGTCCATGTATAGGAATGCTTGTGAAGGTTTTAAGCCTGCAAATGCCAATGTCATCATTCTCTGGAATGAGTTCGGTGCTACTTTGAGGCCGTACGGTAATCTTTTAGAACGATAAGTACCATTATCTGCTGTAAAGAATATGATATCTCTCGATTCCTCGCTGAGTTCAATCTGGTGAAATCCAGACATTAAATCTAAGCATCAAAAATATTTAGGTCTTCCTAATTGATCTAGTATGTCATCAATTCTTGGTAAAGGGAATTTAACTGCGGTTAATTTTTTATTTACCTCTCTGTAATCTACAACCATTCTCCGTCTTTTTTCTTGGTTATTCGGTAGTGATATTTCGGTACTAATAAAATTGGACTACTAAATTCTGAGATTGAAGGTTCTATTATGTCATCCTTAGCTAATTTACTTACTTGTTTATTAGTTTCACTCTTATGAGCTTCTGATATTCTATATTTTTTTACATAGACTGGGTTATTGTCTTTCATGTGAAGTTTTTGTTTGTAAAAATTATTAGTGGTAATTCGTTCTGTTTCCAATGAACAAACGTCAATGAATTCTGCACATAATGCATTAAGTGATTTATTTGCAAAGTTTGGAAAATTTGTATTTACGGCGTTATTATATATAACGCAAAGCGACGCGAGGGGTCACTTTCACCCAAGTGAAACCAAATTCGTATCACATAAGAGCATTCACTCACTTCAGTGACTCTCGGTGACTGCAGGTGATTGTCTTACGTTTTTTCGTATTATATAGCGACGCAAAGTGTCACGAACCCTCATTTTTGCTGTCAAAATATTCACTTGCTTCTGGGTCCCGTTTGCTTCATTCACTTCGCCTCTTTATTGTCGTTTTTTTTTATAATTTTTGAGTAAAAACTGAACAATATTAACATTTCGTGAGAAAAAAGATTGAAATTTTCCATAGACAGCCGAAAAAGGTTATATTTAGAGCTTCATTCAATGTGGATGCATATTTCTTCAAATTTTACAGGAATAAAAAAAGCGAAACCTATAAAAATTATAGCCAGGGACCCAAATTGTTATTGCTTTTGTAATAAAAGTCCTCCAGAAAAAGTTAATGGTGGTATGGCCTAGAATGTTCAATGTGGTAATATTAAATCGTTCCCGATATGGTCGAGCTTGTACCTTAATGGTGCTTGTTACCGGAACATACCGAATATATATTCGGTAAAGGACTATCAACAGCGATAACACTCCCCGAAACCTTCGGGCAGTTTCTTTATCGCTACAACAAAATTGGCTATGGTTTTTCGATAACAAGTTTCTATTATTAGTAGCAAAAATTGTAGTGTCCCCACAGGTTTCAAATCCAGATATTTACGATAGTGTATTGGTAAAAAATTTGTTTCATTTGGACGAACCGTATCATAGTTATGGGGTCGCACTTTTATTCTGTTCATAAAAAATAGAAGTCCGGATTTCACATTTATTTTCGGCCTTATAAAATAAATGTCCCGATTTTATTTTTTTTTTTGTAGATTTTTTTGAAAAAGGATGCATGATTCGTTATGAAAATGCTATTGGTATCCCGGAATCCCATACACTTTCACAAAGGGAACGTTTTAACCGGACTTTTACGAGTCAACAAAAAAAAAAACCTATTAAAATGAGACTGATTAGAACTAACAGTTATACCTACTATGGTTTTGCCACTGTTTTATGTCAAAAACTAATTATGAGTAATAGGAAAATAATAATTTTATTGTGGATTTTTAATAACTATAATAATTATAATTCCGTGCTATTTTTTTTTAATTTTCTTATAAATCAGTGATTCTGCTGATTCTAGAACAACGTAGTAAATTAAGCCACAAAGGTGTATCGCAAATTATCTGTCTCGTCGGCAAACATCGATACAATTAAGGTACGCAACATCTAAGCATAGAGGAATTAAACAAGGGGTACCACAGGGTGGTGTCCTATCCTCCCTTCTGTTTAACTTCTACATATCGGATCTCCTTTCGCCACCAGAAAGTTACCATTCTATCCTACGCCAATGACTGCACGATAAAGGCTACAGGTCCCGGGCCACCCATCGATGAGCTATGTAATAAAATAAGAAACCATTTCCTTATTTACAACATGGACGCGCCAAATGTCGACCATATTGAACATCCACGTCGATGGCATCACGCTACCGTCTGTCTTACACCCAAAAATCCTAGGTGAGACGTTCGATCAGGATCTACATTTGGGAGAGCATGCAACCGAAATTATCCCTACAATCCAGAGCCGTAATAAAATCCTCGGATCCCTTCCCGGCAACACTTGGGGTAAAGATAAAGAGACGCTCATTACCACTTACAAAATAATTGGCCGGTTTCTTGCATGCTACGCGTCCCCGATATAGGTGCCAAGTCTAAAGGCTACTCACTGGAAGAAAATAGAGGCCTGCCAAAATACTGCCCTTAGAACACCATCTACATAATGAGGCAAGAGTACTCCCCATTAGGAAGAGAAATGAAATGCTAACCAAACAGCTTCTGTTGAATACCCAGAAACCTGGGCATCCCAACAGACATCGGATTGATGAGGCTATACCGCCCAGAGGCTTAAGGGGTCATCTCCATAAGCATTATGAGGAAACACGGCACCTGAGAACACACCCGTATGAAGCAAAAAGCACAGAGAAATCTTCAGTGATATCCACAAACAGGCGTCGGACCCCTATGCCAGAAATTGCCCGGAAAATCCGGTACTCAAAGAATAATTCCCAGAACTAGCAGAGGAAGTACTCACTCTCCCTAGGAAAATGCGTGTCACTTTAGCTAAACTTCGATCTGGGTACTGTAACAGGTTAAACTCTGCAGAACACCTTTCCGCGTTGGCAGTCTTCGGCTGCATGTGGGATCAAAATTAAATGCGTGCAAAATCCCTTTGTACACAAAATTTTTTTCAGTGCACAACATTACAACAAACACATGAAATTTGCCAACTTCAACTGTAAATATCTACGGACAGAGATAACATTTTTATTTTCCGCCTTCGGATTATTGTTGTCGAGGTCAATACGCGCCTTTTGACACCTCGATATTTTTGGACGCGTATTAGCAGTCGACCCCTGTTCTGGACTTCTACCAGAAATTTTTTTTGCCGCACAAAATTTGAGCTTTTATATTGTGAGAAAAAACAGGTTAACGTTACAACGAGTGTAGCGTTAACAACTGCAATGAGGCTGTGCCTAGGGAACCTTGGGCGCAGACCATATGGCCATAGTAGTATGAGCTTCAAGGCGCATGGTACAAAAATTGCAGCTGTAGGGCAAGGTCGCAACAAAATCCTCAAATCGATTGCCGGCAGTACTTGGAAAGGAGATAAGGAAATATACAAAATTCAACCGCAACTTGTAGCCAGTTTTATTAAGTACACACACTCGAAGAGGCTGCAAGCCCGCCACAACACTGCCCCGGAATTTCCCATGTCACACATATTTATATACTATATATAAACTATAGTTATGAACAGCTCAATATAAAAGAGCATATTGGAAAATAAACAAGTAATTCGTTTTAAAAACATTCAAACATTCAATATTGAAATGTTGTCTTTTTTTACCATTGTCAGGTGTTTCGCTGCAATATTTCCAACTCGTTGAAACGATGTTATTCCGAAAAAATTGCACTGCAAAGTTTTACGAAATAACAAAATTAATAAGTGGCTGTACTGGCTACGTATTTGGTTTGACAGTCTCAGTGAATACGTAGTGACTACGTAAGAGGACAAACGCGAATACGTAAGAAGTTATAAAATACGAATTCTGGGTGAATGTGAATGTGAGTGAATGCGACGCAAACATTCACGGTGACATACATAATGTTGGCCTCATTTTCGTGTTTATTATTTTTAACTATTGTATAGTCATTCAAATTTTCTGTACGTATATTAAAATCTTGAAGTGCTGCATTTTTATTTTTTGTATTTATAATTCTAACAAGTGTTTGTTGTGAATTTGCTAGTGTGTTTGCAATAAAAATACTTTCAGAAAATTCTTGTTGTGGAATTAAAAATCTGAATTGTTATCTTTAATTTGAATTTATCTAACTACTTCTGATCGTGTGAGAATTGAGGTACTATTCATTGTTAGTTTGTTAGTCATCTGGATTATTATGTTTTCTGGGTAGTCATATGGTCTCAATATAAGAGTGTCTCCTTCTGTTTGGTAATCTAAAATGCAATTATATTTTTTAATGAAATCTTATCCTAATATTCCATCGCACGGGATTGGGAAATTGTTTTCTACTACGTGAAATTTGTGTCTAATTAATAGATAATCATCTTTTAAGTCCGTTTTAACCATGCCAATAGTGTTTGTTATACCTTGACCAATTCCTCTTACATTTGTTTTTTGAGAATTATTTATCGTGACATTACTGTCAATTTGACCTTTTTTTATTATTGAAATATCCGCTCCCGTATCGATTAGGAGGGTTGATATGGAATCATTCAGAGTTGTTCTGGAAGATATATATCTATTAATGTGTAAATTGAAAATATAAAATTTTTTATTTATTGAGGTGGAGTTTTTTGGTTTTCCTGTTGTGTAACATTTCGGACATTTCTGGTGTTATTGCGGGTATTTCCTCGCGATCCGAAATTTCGACAGATCTTTGGTTAATTTGTCTGTTATTATTATTATTATAGGTATTGAAAAAACGTCTATAATTTCCTCTATAATTATTGTTTTGGTAATTCCTGCGGAAATTACCTCAGAACTGATTTTGTTGGCGAATATGTAGTATTGAATTTGGGTTTCTAATTGCCTCTGTGGAACTGTTAGTAAATTTTGATATAGCTTCGTTCATTGTTGTGAACGCTCCAGCTTGCATAATTGTTTTTACCTTGTCGTTGGAGCAGTTTTTGCACATAGCTTTCACAGCTGATTGCGTAGCATACTTGGTTGCTAACTCTGGTGTTAGTCCGTCAGATATGTAAGCGCCTTCCAACGATTTTGTGAGCCTTTCAATTTCAGCAGTGTATTGGTTTGCCGTTTTACTACGTTGTTGGATGTTCAGGGGCTTTGCTGTCAAAACTTCAACTGATTCACCTTTAATTGCTGTTTTTATACTCAGTTGAGCAGAGCTCATAGAGTATATTAACTTTGGTTGGCTGTTCAGGTATAAAGGAATCGAGATAGATATAGACTTCCATATATCAAAATCATCAGTATCGAAAAAAATTCGATTGAGCCATTTCCGTCCGTCCGTTAACACGATAACTTGAGTAAATTTTGAGGTATCTTGATGAAATTTGATCAGATCGCTATTTAAAATGAACGATATGGGACTATTACCACGCCCACTTTTTCGATATCGAAAATTTCGAAAAATCGAAAAAGTGCGATAATTGATTACCAAATACGGATAAAGCGATGAAACTTGGTAGGTGAGTTGAACTTATGACGCAGAATAGAAAACTAGTAAAATTTTGGACAATGGGCGTGGCACCGCCCACTTTTAAAATAAGATAATTTAGAAGTTTTGCAAGCTGTAATTTGGCAGTCGTTGAAGATATCATGATGAAATTTGGCAGTAACGTTACCCTTATTACTATATGTATGCTTAATAAAAATTAGCAAAATCGGAGAACGACCACGCCCACTTAAAGAAAATGTGGCTCATATTTGGAACACATAATATATGCAAGAACAGAAATCGACCTGTGAAAAAAAATCGCCGCTAGGTGGCGCATGGATCGAGGTATTCGCAAAATCCGCATTTGTGGTCCTTTTGGGCTCATATTTGGAACACATAATACATGCAAGAATAAAAAGCGACTTATGAAAAAAAAAATCGCCGCTAGCTGGCGCAAGGATCGAGATATTCACAAAAATCGTATTTGTCGTCCGACTTGGCTCATGCTTGGAACACATAATACATACAAGAATAGAAAGCGACCTATCAAAAAATCGCCGCTAGGTGGCGCAAGAATCGAGATATTCACAAAAATCGTATTTGTGGTCCGATTTGATTTGGTCCATATTTGGAACACATAATACATACATGAATAGAAAGCGACCTATGATGCCCGATTTGGCTCATATTTGGAACAAATATTGCATACGGTCCAGTAGAAGTGACATCAAAATATTTTGGAGTTGGAGGAGGGACAAGCATACGTGGCGAGTAAGGTCTTTGGAAGGATTATGTATTGAGGACTTAGGTTGTAACAAATTTTCAGGAAAGAGTCCTTGTAATACTGAGTCACTAAATGAACTAAATAGAATGAGAAATAATAGGCAATTAAATAAAGACTAAAAACTTTAAAATAAAATAATTAAAAAAAATTGTTTATTTAAACGGTTTTATTGAAAACAATACTTACGTGAAATAATAATAATACGAAAAGCTAGAAAATAATTAGGTATGTCCTAGGTACTAGTCAATCTAGGGCGTTGATCAGAAAATTAAATAAAAGCGTTGGACGTGTCATATTTCTATTGATAGTCATAAGTAAAACCAACTAAACCTTAATGAGGTTATGCTACTCCTCACATTTTTAGAAATTTCACGCACCGAACGCTTTTATTTAATTATCTGATCAACGCCATAGATTGATAAGGAGTGTGATGACTAGTACCTAGGACCTACCTAATTATTTTCTAGCTTTTCGTATTATTATTATTTTATGTAAGTATTGTTTTCAATAAAACCGTTTAACTTAACATTTTTTTTTTTATTATTTTTTTTTATTCCACTTCGTTATGCGTCGGTGGTGGTCGTTTTGGTGGCGGTAGTGGTCCGAAAAAATATTTTTCCTTATAACGACGATATCTTTCTATCTGAAGTTATTCATCAATTGGTGCACAAATGTATATTTAATATTTCCTTAAAAATGCAATCAGTCCTGCTAAATTAAGCAGAGCTGGCAGGATCGCTGGTAGGATGCCAATTTAGACTTGGTATAAATAATTGAACTGGGATGTCAATAATAAGGCAGGATGCCAATAAAAAGGCAGGGTGCCAATAGTAAGGCAGTTGGATACTAGGTTAGGCAGCCGGATGCCAATTTAGGCAGGATCGCCATGTAATATTAGAATAAAAATATTTGAATTCAGTGTAGTGCCATTTAAGCGGCACCAGATGGAATTAACTTTATTCATTAAATGTCGACTTATTTATAGTAAAATAATTTAAACAAATACTTCTCTATTAAATTTCTTATATACTAATCATACGTACATACATATTGCATGAGCGATGTAACCGTTTGTACATAGCAACTGTTCGCATGGTCGCTGTTGCATAAGCGTGGCTCATATATCGCACGCGCTTCGCTTGCTTGCCCGCCTATGGGAACGTAGTTATGTTGACATTGCATATTATAAACAAATTCATACTTACGACATAAGCAGGGTATTGAAAGAATTGCAGCGTGAGAAACGTTTAGAAGTCTGCAAGATATATGTATATATGTAGCAAGCCATAACTCGAAGAAAAATTAACATATCCTAATGAAATTGTGTATATATATTTTCCTTATAGCAGAAAATATTTCTAGTAAAAATGGACGCGATCGGTTAAAGACCACGGCCACTTAGATATAAAACAAGTTTAAAACGTTCGTAGACTAGAATAAGAAGTTATAAATTAGCAAAAAATAGTTTTGAATCAATGATATTTCACATATCAAGTTTTATTGTAAGAGGAAATGGGGAGACATTTTTCTTTTAAAGGGGCGGTGCCACGTGTTATGTTGAAAAGTAATTTATCTGAAATGAAATGTGCAATTGAAGCTCACGCTGAGTATATAATGTTCGGTTACATCCGAACTTATATTTGTCTTAAAAATCGTTTAGGTATGTACATCTGTTCACTATATATTTCTTATCTTATACAGCCTATTATTTGGAGATTACGAATGGTCTTATTGTTCAGGCCCATTCATGAAAGGTATGAAGTCTTCGGCACAGCCGAAGACAGTCCCGTCCTTTATTGTTTTTTTTTCCAAAATCTATTTGCCTTAACTTACTTAACTCTGTCTTGTAGTACCTAATTTTGTTGAAATTGTTTTAGTCAGTAAGACCCGCTGTTGTTTTTGACTGTCGAAATAAAACAAAATAAAAATTAATAAAATAAATCCGATTCCTGAGTACGTTCAAGACAAACTAATGCAAAAAATAAAAAATATACTGAAAAACTTTTATAGTTTTTTGAAAAAACTGCATAGAAATGCATTATGAGAATAACGGACTGAATTGGTATATGCGAGATTTAAGTTTACTTACTTAATTAATTTGCGCTTAACTGTTTAAACGGTTATGGCCGTCCAACAAGGCGCGTCAGTCGCTTCTTCTCTTTCAACCGGCGCCAATTGGCCACACCAAGGGACTTTAAATCGTTTTCCACCTGGTCCTTCCACCGGAGTGGGGGCCGCCCTCTATCTCTGCTTCCATAGGCAAGTTACGATAGAAACACTTTCTTGACCGGATCGTCATCTTTCATTCGCATAACATAGCCTAGCCAGCGCAGCCGCTGCTTTTTAATTCGCTGGACTATGTTGATGTCTGCGTAGAGCTCGTACAGCTTATCGTTTAATCTTCTTCGGTACTTGCCATCGCCAACGCGTAGAGGTCCATAAATCTTTCGAAGAACTTTTCTCTCGAACACTCCCAGAGCCGTTTGATCTGATGTTGTCTTGGTACATGCTTCTGCACCATATAGCAGGACGGGTACGATAAGTGACTTGTAGAGTATGATTTTCGTTTGCCGAGAGAGGAATTTCTTTTCAGTTGCCTACCTAGTCCAAAGTAGAATTTATTGGCAAGAGTGATTCTAAGCTGGAGTTCAGTTCTAATGTTGTGCTTAGTGTTGATGCTGGTTCCTGAATAAACGAAATCTTTTACTATTTCGAAACTATGGCTGCCAACAGTAGCGTGGTTGCCAAGGCGCATATGTGCTGACTCTTTTCTCGATGACAGAAGATACTTCGTTTAGTCCTCATTCACCATCAACTCATCTTTACCGCTTCATTTTCCAGTTTGGAGTAAGCAGATCTAACTGCGCGGGTGTTTAAGCCGATGATATCAATGTCATCAGCATGTGCCAGTAATTGCACGCTTTTATAGAAAATTGTTCCAGAGCGATTAACTTTTGCGGGGAAACCAAATTCAAATATAGCGGCATATAGGCAGCTCCTTTTCGTGGTGTTGAAGGCGGCTTTAAAATTGACGAAGAGATGATGTGTGTCGATTATTTTTTCGCGGTTTTTTTTTCAATATTTGGCGCATTGTGAAAATCTGGTCGATGGTAGATTTACCAGGTTTGAATCCGCACTGATACGGTCCAATCAGTGATTTATGATCAGCTTCAGTCTTTCACACAATATACTTGACAAGAGCTTATATGCGATATTAAGAAGGCTGATTCCGCGATAGTTAGCGCAGTTTACAGTATCCCCTTTCTTGTGGACTGAGCAAAGAACACTTAGGTTCCAATCATCGGGCATGCACTCTTGCGATCATATTTTGCGAACATTTTGCTGAGGTAAAGGCTTATGGATAAGTAATTCATTTTTCACATATAATTGTTTTCTATGAAAAATTTAATTAATAATTTGAAATTCAGAAACATGTTTAAGTAACCATGGCCTTTTGTAAACTTCGTAATTTTTCGCTAATATCATTAATAAATTTATCTAAACTCAAGGAAAAGCATTTAAAAATACTTTTGTTTAATCGATTCTATCCCCATATTTAATACCACAAAGATGAACGAGGATGTGAGAGGGAGAAGGGAAGTGCAAGGCAAAGAAAACGAGTAGGTCGAAGGCAGTTCAAGAGGTTTGCTGCGAGAAAAAAAAACTTCCAACAGCACAATGAAGAGGCAACGTTCGACGGAAGGTGACAAGCCTGCTTTTAAGAGGCAGAAAGAACCTATGTGGGACAAATGGGCCTCAGTAGTGAGGTAGTAATACCTCGAAAGCAACAACTTCGAAATATGAAATCTCTTTGAGCCCTTATTATGATGAACGGACAAGCTTTATTCGCTTATATCTTTTAAATCTCT
Organism: Eurosta solidaginis; assembly: GCF_040869045.1. Taxonomy (NCBI): domain Eukaryota; kingdom Metazoa; phylum Arthropoda; class Insecta; order Diptera; family Tephritidae; genus Eurosta; species Eurosta solidaginis. The sequence goes on from NC_090324.1 coordinate 98,788,354, forward strand.
TCAAAAGTTTTTCTGCTGATGTTGGGGTGTCTAAAGTTTTTAAATAAATTAAAAATTTCTTGAAAAAAGGTGGGCTCAATCAACAGCTTAGTGCTGCCCAATAAAGTTTATGTATATGTTGATGTATTTTACAACTTTTACCTTTTTTAAAAACATATACAATATATTGTCAGCTTATATTCCAAACCCTATATCAGCAAAAGCTCATTTTCAGAAACGTAAAAACCCGTTTTGAAAGCTTTATTGATAATTTCTATTAGTATGACTTACCGCAATGAGCATTGAAAGCCCCCGTTGGGTGTTCATATAAATTTTCTGTTAACTAAGAAGAAAGAAGAAAAGGAAAAGGCGTGAACCGGGCACGGGCTGTGTCGAATATCATATGCAGGCTTCAGGACCTTAGACCTATAAAGTAAGTGTTATCACATAAAAATTTTACTGTAGGCTCACGACAGGTGTTCTGACTGGACACTGCCTTCTGGCGTCACATATTTTTAATTTAGGCCTAATTATCCCTCCAATAGATTGTGGCATCTGGCCAGACGAGAAGACTTTATTTTCGTGAATAATTTTACTGCTACCCACCCGATAATGAATGGCTTTAGTGACTTTTTAGGTTTAGAGGCGGTCTTTATAATAACTCGGAAATCGATATTTTTTCCTATTTATTTTATCTTGTTTTTTGTACCAAAGTTGATTATGTCACATTTTAGCGTTGTCTGGCTAGAAGAACATATCTTTAAGCCTTTAAGAGGTCTGAGTTCGTACTCATTTCAAAATTTATCAATAAAAATTTAAACCTATTTCTGGATAATCACATTGTGCGACGAGTTTTCTTCAAAATTTAAATAAAAATTCAAATATTTGTGGTTACAGTTCAAAGTGTCAAATTTCGTCTGGCCAGACGACAACGCTAAGATGTATTGAATTTATTCACCGCTAATTGGAGGGTTAGTGATATAAATGCTTGCGTTAGGTCTAAAAGCAGAAAGCAGTTTAGGCCCTAAAAAACTTCTACTATTTTCCAAGAGGACTTTGGTTTTTTATAACATAGGTCCTGGTTTTTGATATGTTATTTTATAACTCAAAACAGCGGGTGGTTCAGGTTTTAACTGGTCCGGTTCAAACCGGTTTGCAGCCCTGATTTTTTTATCGAGAAAGTATAAAATCCGAAATAATATTGCGGAAAGCTGAAATTGCCAAAAAAGATTCATGTGTATGTGAGAAAATCTTGCGACATAAGTAGACTAAAGCCAATGACGCCTTTTACTCAGCTGAGCAGAGCTCACAGAGTATATTAATTTTGTTCGCATAACGGTACCCCGTAACGGCGAAAAAAGAAATCCATTTGGCCACGTCCGTCCGTCCGTCCGTCTGCCCGTAAACATGATAACTTGAGTAAATTTTGAGGTATCGATATAGAAAATTTCAAAAACCGAAAACTGCGATAATTTATTAACAAAGACGGATAAAGGGATGAAACTTGGTAGGTGGGTTGACCTTATGACGCAGAATAGAAAACTAGTAAAATTTTGGACAATGGGCGAGGCACCGACCACTTTTAAAAGAAGGTAATTTAAAAGTTTTACAAGCTGTAATTTGGCAGTCGTTGAAAATATCATGATGAAATTTGGCAAGAACGTTACTCCTATTCCTATATGTGTTCTAAATAAAATTAGCAAAATCGATGACGAACACCGCCACTTAAAAAAAATTGTAAGTAAAATTTTAACAAAAATTGAATATATTTACAGTATATAAGTAAATTATGTCAACATTCAACTCCAGTAATGATATCGTGCAACAAAATACAAAAATAAAAGAAAATTTCAAAATTGGCGTGATTTCGCCCATTTTCATATAATTTGACTAGAATAGTTTTAATGCCATAAGTCGAACAAAAATCTACCACTCCCTGTGATAAGGGCATAGCTTGTATGACGATAACTGTTTTCTGTGAAAATGGGCGAAATCGGTTGAATCCACGCCCAGCTTTTATACGCAGTCGACCGTCTGTCCCTTCGCTCGGCCGTTAACACGATAACTTGAGGAAAAATCGATATATCTTTACTAAACTTGGTTCACCTACTTATCTGAAGTCACTTTATTTTGGAATTAAAAATGGACGAAATCCGAAATCCACGCCCACTTTTTCGATATCGGAAATTCCGAAAAATGAAAAAATGCAGTAATTCTATACCAAATACGAAAAAAGGGATGAAACATGGTGATTGGATTGATTTTTTTACGGAAAATATAACTTTAGAAAAAAACTTTGTAAAATGGGTGTGACACCTGCAAAATTGAGTAGAAGAAAACGAAACTTTCTGCAGGTCGAAATCAAAAGCCGTTGCAATTATGGCAGCAATACTGTTCATGGTATTACATTTATAAATAAATTAGTACCCGACAGATGATGTTCTGAGTCACCCTGGTCCACATTTAGGTCGATATCTCGAAAACGCCTTCACATATATAACTATGGGCCACTCCCTTTTAAACCCCTCATTAATACCCTTAATTTGATACCCATATCGTACAAACACATTATAGAGCCACCCCTGGTCCACCTTTATGGCGATATCTCGAAAAGGCGTCCACCTATAGAACTAAGGCCCGCTCCCTTTTAAAATACTCTTTTATACCTTTTATTTGATACCCATGTCATACAAATACATTCCAGGATTACCCTAGGTTCATTTTCCAACATGGTGATTTTCTCTTATTTGACAAAGGATGCAGGAAAATCGTTCCAAAAAACATCACCCTTGGTCTACAATTTGGTCGATATTTCACAAACGTGTGTGATAAGGAATTAAAAACCACTTATAAACCATCTACGAAACCAACGTAGCTAAGCTCTCAGCTGAGTATGTAATGTTCGGTTACACCCGAAGTAAGCCTTCCTTACTTGTTTTAAACTGTTTTCGAACTAGGCCTAGGCACATCTAGTGTGGTCTCATACACTCAGGCTGAGAAAGTCATCTTAATTTTCATAACACTATTAATGAAAATATTCAAATAAAAACTGTCCATCTTTATTACGATGTGAAATTTTAAAATAGCAACCTGGCATACAATTCCAACTTAAGTTTTTATACCTTTCATGAACATGAAATGGTATAATAACTTTGGTCCGATGTTTGTAACGTTGAGAAATATAGAAGATAGACTCACAATTAAGTATACCGAATTGATCAGGGCGACGAACTGAGTTGATATAGCCATGTCCGTCTGTCCGTCCGTCTGTCAGTTTGAACGCAGTTTGCGTTCTAGTTAGTCCCTCAAATTTTGAGATATCTTAATGAAATTTGGCACAAGGATACATTTTTGTATTATATTAGACATTTGTCGGATCCGATAGGATCGGACCACTATAACATATATCTCCCATACAACCGATCGTTCAGATAAGACGATTTTGGTAATTTCTGCCGCAATTTAGAAAGTATAAACGTGAAACACGGTGATATATATTCTAATATATCATAGAAGATATCCTGAAAAAATCACTTTGATTGGAGCTATATATAGTATATATCCCATACAACCGATAGTTCAGATAGACAGATTTTTGGAAATTTCTCCCTTAATTTCCAATATAAAAAGGTTAAACTTGGTGATATTTATTCTAGTATATTATAGACGATTTCATGAAAAAATCATTTCGATCGGAGCTATATATAATATATAGCCCATACAACCGATCGTTCAGATAGAAAGATTTTTAGCCATTTCTCCCTTAATTTCCAATATAAAAACGTTAATCTTGGTGATATTTATTCTAATATATCATAGAAGATTTCATAAAAAATCATTTCGATCGGAGCTATATATAATATATATCCCATACAACCGATCTTTCAGATAGAAAGATTTTTGCCATTTCTCCCTTAATTTCCAATATAAAAACCTTAAACTTGGTGATATTTATTCTAATATATCATAGAAGATTTCCTGAAAAAATTACTTTGATCGGAGCTATATGTATATAGTATATACCTATCCCATACAACCGATCGTTCAGATAGAAAGATGTTTGGCTATTTCTCCCTTAGTTTCCAATATAAAAACGTGAACCTTGGTGATATATATACTAATATATCATAGAAGATTTCCTGTAAAAATCATTTCGATCGGAGCTATATATAATATATATCCCATACAACCGATCGTTCAGATAAGGGGGTTTTTGCCATTTTTTATTTTATATTTATCTTCAAAATCGTTTAGGTATGTACATCTGTTCACTATATATTTCCTATTTTATACATCCTATTATTTGGAGATTACGAACGGGATAAGATTATTGGTTAGCCCCATTCATGAAAGGTGTGAAGCCTTCGGCACAGCCGAAGACAGTCCCGTCCTTTCTTGGTTTTTTTTTTTAAATCTGTTTTCCTTAACTTACTTAATTCTGTCTTTTAGCAATGTTGTTGAAATTATTTTAGTCAGTAAGACCCGCTGTTGTTTTTGACTGTCGAAATAAAATAAAATAAAAATTAATAAAATAAATCCGATTCCTGAGTGCGTACAATGCAAAAAAATAGAAAATATACGGAAAAACATTTTTAGTTTTTTGAAAAAAACTGCATGCAAATGCATTCTGAGAATAACGGCCTGAATTGGAAAAGTTAATAGGTATATGCGAGATTTAAGTTTACTTACTTAATTTGCGCTTAACCGTTTAAACGGTTATGACCGTCCAACCAGGCGCGTCAGTCGCTTCTTCTCTTCCAACCGGCGCCAATTGGTCACACCAAGGGTGTTTAAATAGTTTTCCACCTGGTCCTTCCAGCGGAGTGGGCCGCCCTCTACCTCTGTTTCCATAGGCGGGTTACGATAGAAACACTTTCTTGGCCGGATCATGGCCTAGCCAGCGCAGCCGCTGCTTTTTAATTCGCTGGACTATTTTGATGTCTGCATAGAGCTCGTACAGCTCATCGTTAAATCTTCTTCAGTACTCGCCATCGCCAACGCGTAGAGGTCCATAAATATTTCAAAGAACTTTTCTCTCGAACACTCCCAGAGCCGCTTGATCTGATGTTGTCATGGTACATGCTTTTGCACCATATAGCAGGACGGGTACGATAAGTGACTTGTAGAGTATGATTTTCGTTTGCCGAGAGAGGAATTTCTTTTCAGTTGCCTACCTAGTCCAAAGTAGAATTTATTGGCAAGAGTGATTCTAAGCTGGAGTTCAGTTCTAATGTTGTGCTTAGTGTTGATGCTGGTTCCTGAATAAACGAAATCTTTTACTATTTCGAAATTATGGCTGCCAATAGTATCGTGGTTGCCAAGGCGCATATGCGCTGACTCTCTTCTCGATGACAGCAGATACTTCGTTTTGTCCTCATTCACCATCAGCCCTTCTTTACCGCTTCAGTTTCCAGTTTGGAGTAAGCAAAACTAACTGCTCGGGTATTTAGGCCGATAATATCAATGTCATCGGCATATGCCAGTAATTGGACGCTTTTATAGAATATTGTTCCAGAGCGGTTAAGTTTTGCGGGGAAACCAAATTCAGACATAGCGGCATATAGGCAGCTCTCCTTCGTGCTGTAGAAGGCGGCTTTAAAATCAACGAAGAGATGATGTGTCTATTATTTTTTCGCGGTTTTTTCCAATATTTGGCGAATTGTGAAAATCTGGTCGATGGTAGATTTACCAGGTCTGAATCCGCTCTAATACGGTCCAATCAGTGATTTACGGTGGGCTTCAGTCTTTCACACAATACACTTGACAGGACCTTATATGCGATATTAATAAGTCTGATTCCGCGATAGTTGGCGTAGTTTACATTATCCCTTTTCTTGTGGAATGAGCAAAGAACACTTAGATTCCAATCGTCGGGCATGCGCTCGTGCGACCATATTTTGCGATGAAGCTGATGCATGTGCCTTACCAACTCCTTGCCGCCGTATTTGAATAGCTCCACAGGAAATCCATCAGTGCCCGCGGTCTTTTTGTTTTTCAATCTGGTTATTCCTATTCTGGCTTCGTCATAATCGTTTGGGGGACATTTATACCATCATCATCGATTGCGGGATTGGGTTCGTCATCCCTGTGCGGTAAACTACTGTCTCCATTTAGGAGATTGGAAATAAAGAAAAAACCAACTTAGTTCACTACGTGTCAACTTTTTTGTCACGTATGCAGTATAGATGATCCGAGCAATCCGCGGAAACTGTTGTTAGTAGCAAACCAGAAACCACTTCCTTGAGTGTTAAAGTGGAACTTAATCTTAAGGTAAATAGACAAAGTCTGCAAAGAACAACTTTACATCTCTGGGGATGCAATATGAAATACGAGCGCCTTAAACCTGCATAAACAACATTACGATTGTAGAAGCTACCTTGCATAACTTATTTTTTTTTTACTCCTTCATCTCTTAATACCATGTATTCCAATATTAATCCAAAAATTGCATATTTAAAAATTGTTTGCATTAGTTTGTCTTGAACACATTCAGGAATAGGATTTGTTCCTCTATGTGCTGATATTTCGCCATGGTAAACGCTTATGGATAAGTAATTCAACGAAGACGAGACCGAGGCGCAAAGCGAGCAACGGGCATTCATATGGCTGAGTGGATAGAGGCATCTAGTATAAAGTATGAATGTTGGAGATTTCAAGTTCAATACTCAGCCCCCGAGAAGCTAGCTGATGAAGAAGTGAAATTCAGAAACATGTTCTAGTAACCATCGCCCTTTGTAAACTTTGTAATTTTTCGCCAATAGCATTAATAAATTTAGTTAAATTCAAGAGAAAGCATTTAAAAATATTTTTGTTTCATCTTTAGTTGAGCTACTACGCTACTACAAAAGATTCCCTTGCCATTTTATCGGTTAATAATTTAATTTTTATTAAAGTTGAATTTGTTGACGGGGGTATTTAAAATATTGTATAGTGTGAGTAATAATATAATACTAATGAGTTAATAGGGATGACCTTACCTATGCTGTGGCGGACGATTCTATCCCCATATTTAATACGACCAAGATGAACGAAGATGTGAGAGGGAGAACGGAGGTGCAAGGTAAAGAAAACAAGTAGGTCGAAGACAGTTCAAACAGCAGAATGAAGAGGCAACGTTCGGCGGAAGGTGACAAGACTGCTTTTAAGGGGCAGAAAGAACCCATTGTAGGACAATAGTGAGGTTGTAACACCTCGAAAGCATTAACCTCGAAATCTGAAATTTCTTTGAGCCCTTATTACGATGAACGGACAAGCCGACAGCTTTGTTCGCTTATATCTTGTAAATCTCTTCAAAAGTTTTTCTGCTGATGTCGGGGTGTATACATTTTTTTAATAAATTTAAAGTTGCTTGAAAAAAGCTGGGTTCAATCAACGGCTTAGTTCTGCCCAATAAAGTCTATGTATATGTTGACTTACACTGTGGAACAAATTCAGGTTATCAAAAAGTAGGTCGATTCTGAGAGTTAGGGGTGAAAATAGAGGCTAAATTAGAAGACTCGTTCGCGGCGTTTGTTCATGTTAGTTGGAATTTTTTTTTAATCGACCTTCGAACTTCGCAGGCAAATGCAATAAATTTCTTCCCCTTCTTCCTCTTTTTCCTCGTCTTCCTCTTTTTTGTTTCCAACCACCGCAAACGTAGCAATTTTTTTTATTATTAGTTACATGCGAACTAATATCAAAAATAAAGATTCAGTTAAGACTCGAAACTCAGCGAACATGATGTGTTTTAATTTTCGCTCAGTGGTGATGAAATTCGCTGTTAATTTTTGTATAAATTTAGCCCTTTTGGATCTTTGCACTGTTCACTGTACTCGAAAGTTCGAATCAAATCCGAAAAATAAATAAATGTATAACAAAGGAAATTGTTTAGATAACGAAATTGGTATATTTAAATACGTTGCGATTGCGCGCTAAGACGACTGTATCGAACAAAGTTTTACAAAATTGTGTTTATTGTTTATATGTACATGTGTGCATGTGTTTGAAAATTTATGTGTGTAAATGTGTTAGTGTTAGTGTGTGGTATGTTGAGTTGGTGGCAGGGTTGCACATGCCAGTGTGCCGGTGTGGTGGTTCACGCTCGCTTAGCCATCCTGGCCCCCTTAGGTGAGTTATCAGCCTAGTAATCGTTGTAGTTGCTGCAGAGTTGCCACGACGTTACTTATCCTTGTTGGGCGACGGTTGCGCTGCGTGGTTCATGGTCGATGATGTGATGCCGCTTGAGGGCGATGGCGGGCCCCTGGATGGGTCCACTGCCTTGGACGTTGGTTCTGCTGCCAATGGGAACGTGGTGCTTCTGGGTGACGATGACTGCGTGACCGTTGACGCACGTTGTTGCGTGGAGGTGTCGCGACGGAGACGCTGCGCCTCGATGTCCGGTGGAGGAAGGTATGGTGTGGCCTGTCACACAATTGGCATAATGTGGTGGAGGTACACTTCGTCGTTGCATACCACAATGCCAATCAATTGAGGCAATGGCCATGCGGTTGTGCCACCTGCTGCCGTTGAAGCGGTTGCACGCCACGAAATATTGCGCATAGGCGTAGCGCATGTGTTCGGCGGCATAGTGGGCAACGCAAGCCATGTACCACTACCGGATCCCTTTGTGGCGTTTGCGGAGTGGCCACCATGTTAGACCTCTGCGATTCGGGACGATCACTTTGGTCGGGTGGAACCGTTTTTCGGGATGCAGTGGTGCGCGGCACTGCTGTCGGTGTTGCGCGTACTCGGGGCACTGTAACCGCTGAGCGGATGGTAGGTATTGGGGCGTCTTCGTTCATATCCATGTCCACGATACCCTGTGTGGAAAAAGAATGGACTTAAGTGTCTCATAAGGGCATATGTAGTGCTTGATAGAAGCAACTTTATGGACATATGTAAATATGTAAATATAAATATTTTCTTTACCACTTAAGCGGGTTTTCGATTTGTTTTTAAAGCATATTCGTTTAGATCGGTTAATTTGTTTAGGTTTGGTTTATTTTTATGATATTATATATTCGTGTGATCAGTGTTATCGGTATTTGGGTCGATAGGTAAAAAGTAAAGCTTTACGAACGGTGGAATGGGTATACCGCTTTGAGTACGCAGGTCAACTACTCTGATGTGACCGTAGGAGCCATAATGTACCTCTTCAATGCGACTTAGCCGCCATTCAGTTGGAGGGAGACATTCGTCATGAATTAGGATGTATTCTCCAATTTTTGGGGCTTATTTTTGATTTTTCCATCGATATCGTTTAAGGAGGTCTTTCAGATATTCCTCCTTCCATCGGCGACTGAATTCGTGATGGATAATTTTAATTCGTTCGTATCGATTTATTACAGAAAGTGAGTCCACATCTGCTGCAGGTATAGCCAGAAGTGGAGTTCCTCTTAAAAAATGCCCAGCAGTAAAGGCTGTAAAATCGGGGGGTCTTGCGAGAGTACTGAGAGTGGCCGTGAATTAAAACGGCTTCTACTCGTATTAACAGAGTCGTAAACTCTTCAAATGTATATTTATTATTGGCAGTGGTTTTCCTAAAATACGATTTAAAGCTTTTTACTGCTGATTGCCATAGTCCGCCCATGTGTGGTGCCTTGGGGGAAATAAATTGCCAATTAATGCCTTTGGGTGCGTATTTTTTAATTATTTCCGGCGAGACTTGCTTAGAGAATTGGATGAACTCCTTTTCAGTGGCTCTTTTGGCTTTTGGTTGTTGCACATGATTTTTGATGGAAATCCTCGCCGTCCGACAAAGCGGGCAAATGCCGCGAGAAAAGCTGAAGTGGTAAGATCAGAACATAACTCTAAGTGCACCTCTTTTGTCGTAAAAAAAACAAAGACGGCCACGTAACCCTTAATTATGGTAGAGGATCTTAGCATCGAGGCCTTTAGCTGGAAAATTCATTCAAAATCAACACCCGTGATAGTGAAGGGCAGAGTGAAATTGCAGTAATTAATAAAAAGTGTAGCTCATATTGGAGTTCGCTAGTCTACTATTAGTACGAAGCAGACTCTTCGAGTCTAAAAAGGGGGTAAGAACTATCAGTGGGCTATTTTTATCAATCGGCTTAGATGCCTTCAACAATGCCTTTTCACTGTGGTAATATCGATTTTGTGTGAATTCGATTAAGGATATCTTTGCCCGCTGCACATCTTGATGCGTTAGAGCATAACTTGATGTATTTGGGATTCCTCTTACTTTATTCTTTAAGCGATTTACAAATAGACACCTATACTCTATTACACTTATCGCTCGGGGGAACGAAGTAAATAGCTCAAGGATGTCGTTTCCCTCCAGAGTCGCATGGAAGCCTTCGATTCTTCGACTTCCGGGGCTATGATATTGCGTGCAGGGGACTTTGGCCATGATTATGGTGATTCCCAATGATTAGCCAATAAGGGCCATTCCAACAAAATGTTGTGGTTGTTAGGTCCAGTGGTTTGCAGCCTCTTGTGCCAAGATCCGCAGGGTTGTCAGCACTGGCTACATGTCGCCAAGTGGCTGGCCCAACTAGGTCAAGAATCAGACTACAGATATAATTTTCGATTGCTTAATTTTAAGCTGCTTTGTACGGTTGAGGCTAGTTTAGCGAGCAGAAGTGCTCCGCATAGCTAAAGCCGTGGAAGGCTTACGGTCTTAAGGGGTGCGATCTTGCCTTTTGCGACTAATAGATGGCTTCTAGTTCTGCCATTGTGTTGCGTTCTTACGTAAATAGCTGCGCAGTATGCTTTTTCCGAAGCATCGCAGAAGCCGTGGAGTTCCACATTATGATCGGATGAGAAGTTCACCCACCAAGGTATTTGTATCTCGGATATAGTATGCAAGTTATTTGCAAATTGGGACCATTTTATTAATCTGAGTGGTTCATCCAAATCAGTTCCATCTAGCCATAATTCTTGAATGAGTAGCTTTGCTTGTATCATAATTGGCGCAAGCCATCCTGCGGGGTCGAAAAGTTTTGCCACAGATGAAAGAATTTGTCTTTTCGTTTTTGTTGATATTGCAGATCTTGACTCGACTGTGTATGACAATGATCTGATATCGCATTCCACTTTATACCCAGGGTTTTGGTGGTGCTCTCTTTTTCAAATTTTAAAAAGCTTGTATCTAATAGACGTCCTTTATTTATATTTGCCAGTATTTCTGGATGGTTTTCAGTCATCTATCTTAACGGGAATTCTGCTGAATCAAGGGCTTTGATGACTTGATCCAGTGATTCGCACGCTAGGGGAAGGCTATGGCATCCAGACAGGATGTCGTCTACATATGTTTGAGAGCTAAGCACCGTGGCGGTTAGAGGTAGTTGCGCTTTAGTATCTTTTGCTAGTTCATTCAATGTTCTTATGGCTAGAAAGGGGGCGCAGTTTACGCCAAATGTCACCGTTTTCAGTTTGTAGTCTCGTATCGGACTTCTAGGTGAATTACGAAATATTATACGTTGGTAATCTTGGTCGTCTGTATGTACAAGGATTTGGCCGTACATTTTTTCGACGTCACCATTGAATACGTGTTTATACGTACGCCACTGTAAAATCTGTAGCATTAAGTAGGGTTGCAATGTTGGTCCGGCATATAGAACAACATTTAGCGAATTGCCTGAGTTCGTTCTTTTAGATGCATTAAATACCACTCTTACTTTTGTTGTAAGTTTTTCAGGTTTAATAACTGCATGGTGTGGAAAATAAAGTTATTCATATTTACCGTTTGCAACTTTTCATAGGAATTTACTGCTTCCATATTATCTAATTGTAGGTATTCCTCAAGGACGTTATCATATGAGGTTTTGAGATCGCCTTTCTTAAGTAAGCTTCTTTCCACACTTAAAAATTATTGAAGTGCTGAGGTTCGTGATTGACCCAAGGCGGGTGTACCTATATATTGGTGTTTAAATAGTAGTCGAACGACGTACCTCCCGTTACCTGATATTGTAGTTGTGGATTCATAGAAAGCTTCACAATACTTATCTTCAGGTATAGTAACGGGTATGGGAGGGAGTTCTTCCACTTCCCAAAATTTTTTCAATTGTGAGTTAAGATGGTCATTCGAAATATCTTTCACTTGCGGTGTGAATGTGAAGATTTTCTCTTTGACTTGGCCGCTTAAAATCCATCCGAAAATGGTATTTTGGGCTAATAGCGTGTTGGACATTTTTTCAACACCGTCTAGTATTATTTGGGGATTAAGTCGCTTCCGTCGATTTGATCTGGTGTATGGCAATTAGGGTCGGCTTTCAGATGGGAAAACTTTTGCCAATGCTTGCTACTTATATTACAACTTGGAAGCATATTTGTAAGTCGCGGTAGAACTATAGCGTGTGCTTTTATTCTTTGATCCACGTTGTGACGAAAGGGTAAAATGAGCCAGATTTTAGTTGAGTTTTGTACTACTCTTCCGCCCATATCTGAAATTTCGAAATTGGCTGGTCTGGTTGGCAGATTCAACTTGCTTTGAATCTTAGATGTTATGAAGGATCGCTTGATCTATTAAGGCTCTTAATTTAAACACTTCTCCTCTGTGTTCTATAGAGAAAATTGCTGTAGCTAATACAGTTTTGCTTTCATTATCGAAATGAAGCGTTTGTATGTTGGTTGATTTGAGTAATATGGTTACTGTTGGAAATTTTCGGGATTTTCAGACATAGCTGTTGCAGCTAATCCTGCGGTTCTTTTGGTATTTGAGTTATTTTGATTATTTTTATACTCAGCTGAGGAGATCACAGAGTATATTAACTTTTTTCGCATAACGGTAACACGTAACGGCATAAACTAATCGAGATAGATATAGACTTCTATATATCAAAATAATCTGGGCGAAAAAAGAAATTCATTTAGCCATGTCCGCCCATCCGCCCGTCTGTCCGTAACAACGATATCTTGAGTAAATTTTGAGGTATCTTAATGAAATTTGGTATGTAAGTTCCTGGGCACTCATCTCAGATCTCTATTTAAAACTAATGAAATCGGACCATAACCACGCCCACTTTTTCGATATCGAATATTTCGAAAAACCGAAAAAGTGCGATAATTCATTACCAAAGGGATAAAGCGATGAAACTTGGTAGGTGGGTTGACCTTATGACGCAAAATTGAAAATTAGTAAAATTTTGGACAATGGGCGTGGAACCGCCCACTTTTAAAAGAAGGTAATTTAAAAGTTTTGCAAGCTGTAATTTGGCAGTCGTTGGGGATATCATGATGAATATGTTTGCTAAATAAAAATTTGCAAAATGGATAACGAACATGCCCACTTTAAAAAAAAAAATTTTTTTAAGTCAAATTTTAACAAAAAAGTTTACATCTTTACAGTGTATAAGTAAATTATGTCAAAAATTACCTCGTGGCTCCGCCCTTTTTCATTTAGTTTGTCTAGAATACTTTTAATGCCATAAGTCGAACAAAAATTAACCAATCCTTGTGAAATAGTGTAAGTTCATAGCTTCTATGACGATAACCGTTTTCTATGAAAATGGGCAAAATCGGTTTAAGCCGCGCCCAGTTTTTATACACAGTCGACCGTCTGTCCTTCCGCTCGGAAGTTAACACGATACTTGAGCTAAAATCGATATATCTTTACTAAACTCAGTTCACGTACTTATCTGAACTCACTTTATCTTGGTATTAAAAATGGGCGAAATCATAAAAATGAAAAAAATGCCATAATTCTATACCAAACACGAAAAAAGGGATGAAAAATGGTGATTGGATTGGTGTTTTGACGCAAAATGTACAAAACTTTAGAAAAAACTCTGTAAAATGGGCGTGACACCTACTATTTTAAGTAGAAGAAAATGAAAAAGTTCTGCAGGGCGAAATCAAAAGCCCTTGGAATCATGGCAAGAATACTGTTCGTGGTATTACATATATAAATAAATTAGCGGTACCCGACAAATGATGTTCTGGGTCACCCTGGTCCACATTTTGGTTGATATCTCGAAAACGCCTTTTCACATATACAACTCCCTACTCCCTTTTATAATACTCATTAGCACCTTTCATTTGATACCCATATCGTACAAACACATTATAGATTCACCCCTGGTCCACCTTTATGGCGATATCTCGAAAAGGCGTCCACCTATATAAATAAGGCCAGCTCCCTTTTAAAATACTCATTAACACCTTTCATTTGATACCCATATCGTACAAACACATTCTAGAGTCACGCCTGGTTCACCTTTATGTCGATATCTCGAAAAGGCGTCCACCTATAGAACTAAGGCCTACTCCCTTTTAAAATACTCATTAACACCTTTCATGTGATACCCATATCGTACAAACACATTCTATATTCCCCCCTGGTCCACCTTTATGGCGATTTCTCGAAAAAGCGTCCCTCTATAGAACTATGGTCCACTCCGTTTTAAAATTCTTTTAATACCTTCCATTTGATACCCATGTCATACAAACACATTCCAGGGTTACCCTAGGTTAATTTTCCTACATGGTTATTTTCCCTTATTTTGTCTGCAAAACTCTCAGCTGAGAATGTAATGTTCGGTTACACCCGAACTTAGCCTTCCTTACTTGTTATAATTGTTATTATGGATCATCAAATTATGTCTCCTTTGGTAATATGAGCAGCTGTGTTCACTGGGACAACTCTGTATTGAGTGACTACTTGATAGGCAGTTTGCGCATAGTTTTTTAGTTCTGACTAAATTATTTCTGTCATTTACAGATAAATTTTTCAACTTCTCGCAAGATATTATGTAATGACCTCCGTTGTACAGTTCGCATGGCGAATATCTTATCTGTTTTGAAGTGCACGGCTGGTTTCTATTGAAACTCTTATTGTTTGAATTATAGTTATTGGCTTGGGGTTTAAGGAAGCTTTTGTTTTGCAATTGTTGCATATTTTTCGGTTGTGTTGCTTTATTATATACCCGTTCTGCGATTTCGAACTGGGTGGTGAGGAAATCTTTCATTTTTTGCCACGTTGGGCATTTTTTTTTCGGGATGAGAGAGATTGCTCCCATAAAATTAATGATTTTTCTGGTAGTGTGGCAGCACAGATATTTACCAGAATGGGATCCCAGTTTTCAGTGGGAATATTTTGTGTTGCTAGAACCGATAAACAGTTTGTAACTGTTGCTTGTATTTTAAGAAATTCCTCACTTGTTTCTTTTTGAATTTTTGCCAAGTTCATTAATGTAGTTATTTGTTTATCAACCAACACTTGTTGGTTTTCATATCTACTCTTTAACGCTTCCCAAGCCCGATTTAAATTGTCGTCATTAAGTGCGAACTGTTTTACTATAGCCGCTGCTTGACATTTTGTTTTAATTCTTAAATGATATAATTTTTGGGCTTGTGATGACTTTAGATGGTTTATATACACGGCTGTGAACATGTCCCGGAAGGACGGCCATTGTTCATAACCCCCATGAAATACTTCGGTATCACATGCTGGCACTTTAAGATATATGCCTGAACTTGCTTCGTTATTTTGGATTTGGGCAGCTCTACTCGTTGAGGTGGAGTAGGTGCAGTAACCGGCTTTGGAACTTTGAGTAGATCGGAGATCATAGCCTTTGTTTCTTCGTATCGGTCTAAGCAGTTTTCGTATTTTGAATACGCCGATTCTTTAAAATTTTCAGGTAAATCTGAATGATCGGTTTCGATAATTGCGTCATACGCAGATTGGAGTCGTGTCCAAAATCTTTCAAGGGATTTTTCTTTTAGCTCGAGAACCGATTCCGTGTTTTCCTCTATAGGTAATGAGGAGAATCTAGTGCAGTATTTTATGACACTGTCACTTTCTGGAATGAATTTTCCAGCTGAAATGTCTTTGCCTTTTTTGGCTTTTGTACCCTTTTTTGCGCGTGTAGCGTCTGCAGGGGTACCTTGGGGGTTTTCTTCATCACCCATTTTTCTTTGATGGAATTAATAGAGGAGTTTTAGGGTCAGTTGACATTTAGTTCAAAAATGTCTTTAAAAATATATTTATGGCTTGGTTTTCTTCGCTAAGTGGAAGTTGTTTTTTGTTTTTCGCGTTTATAATAAATGCAAATATAGAGATGCAAATTTAATTATTATATGTAATTTTGTATTTAGTTTTTTTTGTTTTGCGCGCGACTGTAGTTTCTAAGCGGTATTATTTTAAGTAATTAACTAATTTAATAAATATTCAATCAAACAGATTTTTGTTTGTGTTTTATCAAACTAAATGCCTTTATGCTAAAACAGTTTGTTGGGTTGCGCTTCAAGTAAGACCGGTAGGTTTGTGTATTAAGCTATTGCGGGGGTGGCTAAACACAAATTAGTGTGTTTGTTTATTTGTATGCCTAGAACAATAGATAAATAATAATTTTGTTTTGTTTTGGTTTTCCTTCCTTTAAAGTCAAGGAACTGGTGATTTGGGTTTTTTCTTATACTGCAGCTTTGTGGCTGACCAAACGTTTATTTGAGTATGTTTTTAAAATATGATTTATTTGGGAGGCCAAAAAGTGCGTTAGCGATGATTTTTTTCTTTCTTTATGCCTACTGCTTACTAGTTTTCAAAATCCTGCCTTTGCTTGACTTATATGTTAGGAACGCAAGCAGAGGGGACAATGGCGGGTAAATATTGGCAAGTATATACTTGCATCTTTTAGATTTGCTATTGCGCCAGCACAAGAAAATAAGCATTACCCTGTTGTGTATAATATTTCGTTTTTAGAATTTTTCTTTTTTCTTTTCTTTTTTCCACTAAGGCAGTTCTATAACTGTTTAGATACAACTTACCGCAATATATTAGGGGGTTAGAGTGGGTACCTGCTTTGTTGGTATAAGTTTTTAAAGTAAGTTTTAGTGTAATTTTTTTGTTGACTATTTGTTGTTGTTTTTTTTTTGTTTGTGTTATAAATACACGCCCGGAATTATATTTAACCCTCAATTTAATTTTTTAAACGTTTAATAAAAATTTTAAAATATTGTGTTTTGCGGATTTTTAATAAAATTTTTTTCTTCACCCTAATGTGTATCCAGTTTCACTGTATGTATATATATTTTTTTATAAATTTTTGAGGTTTTCGCGCCCGTTCTGTTTGTTTTATTTTATTTGATTTTTTGTGTCTTAAGACCCTTATATGTTTTGTTGTTTTTGTAAATATTTATCGCGCCCGTATTATTTTTGATATGTAAGTTTCTAGTTACTTTGTATGTTGAATTTTTTTTTTTTTTTTTTTATGAATTTTAAATGTTTTTCTTCACTTGTGCTTTTGTATAATTGTTTGATATTTATACATATATTTTTGTGTGTGTGGACTGTATTGTCTCTTTTTATGTTTTGAGTTTGATTTTATTTTTCCCACTGTCCATAGGTGCCTTTCTTTTCGGCGAGATGGACCATGTATAAATTTAGCGCTTTTGGATCTTTGCACTGTTCACTGCACTCACTTTGCACCCGAACGTTCGAATCAAATCCGAAAAATGAATAAATGTATAACAAAGGAAATTGTTTATATAACGAAGTTGGTATATATAAATACGTTCTGATTGCGCTCTAAGACGACTGTATCGTACAAAGTTTTACAAAATTGTGTTTTTTGCTTATATGTACATGTGTATGTGTTTGGCAATTTATGTGTGTAAATGTGTTAGTGTTAGTGTGTGGTGTGTTGAGTGAGTGCCAGGGTTGCACCTGCCAGTGTACCGGTGTGGTGGGTCACGCTCACTAAGCCTATTTTTTGGAACTTATTTTATTTTGTGAGTGCTTTAAGTCGAGTGCATCGGTTTCATAAAAATAAAAAAAAACCAAAATGTAAATTGGACCATTTTTGTAATGTTTGTGGACGTTTCATAGCAAGCGATGAAAAATGTGGCAATGCGAGTGATTGTTTTTTGGAAGCCTATAAACAATATTTCTCGCAAGAGTTTATCACTGTCGTAAACTATGCCCCTAAAAAAGTTTGCTTTAATTGCTATTCAAGTCTTATGCAATGGAAAAGTGAAAAGAAGAAGGCTATGCCTTTTTATATACCAATGATGGGGTTAGGCAACAGCCCGAATCAACAATAAAATTGATATGGATATATCAAATACCATAAAACTTTGAATAGAAGGAAAGCAAAGAATAAAACTTATGTAGCAGTGCCAAGTGTCCAATTACTATTACCGCACTCAGAATCCGTTTCAGTAGCAACATACCGAAGTATTGATTTTCAAACAGATACAGTACTATAACCGCCGCTGCTATATCCATGCAATTCTTCTCAGAATACGACCCTGGTGAAGGTACATCCATTGAAACATCAAAGAACCCAATCCTGGTCACACAAAACCAGTTTTATGCAATTTTGTGTTTGACTCAGAAGAAATCAGAAGAATTGGCTTCATTTTTGAAAGGAAATAATTTGCTGGCGAAGGTACCAAAGTAACAGCATATCAAAAACGCCAAAAAGAGTTAGCAAAGTTCTTCAATGTGAATGATGCAAAAAATTTCGCTTATTGCAACGATGTCGAAAAGTTAATGGAGAGGATTAACCTATAAAGAAGATGATTGGCGTTTATTCATCTATAGTTCACTAGTCAGTTTAAAATTTGTGCTTTTGCACAATACGAATAGCATTCCTTCTGTTCCAATTGCGTATAGCACTGACACTAGTGAAAATTTCGATAATTTGAAACACATTCTGGAAGTAGTCAAATATAACGAACACCAGTGGCGCATTTGCTGCGACCTCAAAATAGTTTCATTGATTACAGGCTTAACAGCATCTGACCGTCCAAAATATCCGTGTTTTTTGTGCGATTGGGATTCACGATACGGAGAAGTTATTAGAGGAAGAAACCACTACAAACAGCATAACTGGAATAGTCGCATCGGACGGAAATGACCTAAAGACAATAGGCTACACGAAAGTCTTGTTCCTGAAATGAAAATTTTGTTGTCGTTGCTCCACATTAAACTTGGCATTGCTATAGTTTTTTGAAATGCATCGCAAAAAGACCAGCAGTATTCAACCGCTTAAAAGAAAATTTCCCAAGGATAAGTAACGCCAACATTCAGGAAGGTGTTGTTAATGGTCGCGACATATGGAAACTAAGGAGTCGTCAAGATTTTGACCAAGTTCTGACAGACCGAGAATTAAATGCATGGCTCGCATTGAAAGCAGTCATTAAAGGACTTTTGGGTAAAGAACGCAAAGACAACTACAGGAAATCTATTGCAAACATGTTGGAAGCTTTCGATGAAATTGGGGTTAATATGTCATATAAAATGCATATCTCGCATCAGCATCTTGATCAACTCGCTCGACAGTTGCCATCCACAGTTGAACATCCGCGTCGATGGCACTACGCTACCGAATGTCCTACACCCCAAAATCTTGGGTGTGACGTTTGATCAGGATCTATATTTTGGTGAGCAGGCAGCAGCAATTGTTCCGAGAATTCAGAGCCGTAACAAAATGCTCAAATCCCTCGCTGCCAGTATCTGGGGAAAAGATAAAGAAACGCTCATGACTACATACAAAGCAATTAGCCAGCCGATTACGTGCTGCGCGTCACCCATATGGTCGCCAAGCCTAAAAATTACCCACTGGAAGAAACTACAGGCCTGCCAAAATACTGCTCCCAGAATCGCCACGGACTGTGTTCTTATGTCCCCAGAACACCATCTGCATAATGAGGCGAGAATACTCCCCATCAGGGAGAGAAATAAGATGCTGACCAAACAGTTCCTGTTGAATACCCAGAAACCTGGAATCCCAACAGACATCTGATTGATGAACCAGCACCGCCTAGGGGCTTAAGGAGTCATCTCCGTAAGCATTTTGAGGAAATACGGCACCTGAGAACCCAGCCGTATGAAGCGAAAAAACACAAGCAGGTCCTTGGTGAACTCCATAAACAGGCGTCGGACCTTTATGCCGGGAATTGCCCGGCGAATCCAGTACTTAAAGAAAAGTATCCAAAACTCGCGGAAGAGGAACGCTTACTCCCCAGTGAAATGCGTGTCACTCTTGCTCAACTTCGTTCTGGATACTGTAACAGGTTAAACTCTTACCTATCCAGAATCAACCCCGACATACAAAATGTATGCCCCGCTTGCAATGTGTCCCCACATGACACCAACCATCTCCTTAATTTTAATGTGGAACCAACGCCTCTAACACCCCCTTCCTTATGGTCCACCTCTGTTGAAACGGCAAGTTTCCTTGGACTCCCGTGAGAGGATATTGATGACAATTTGTGATCGGTCGCGGCTATTAGGTGGGGCGAGCATTGCTACAACAACAACAACAACAGTTGCCAACTGAATCTGATGAGTAAGGAAACGTTATCACCAAACTGCGCTTCCATTTGAAATAAGGTAACTAGATGTTTCTAATATCTTTGTTAGAGTGCACAATTTAAACATGTCAATGATTGAAAACTATTTTCGTTTCAGGTACAGAGGAAAGAAATCTTCAGATGTAATACTCGCTGGAATTTTTCAGTGGTATAAAAGCATTTTTGAAGAAGAGGAAGACGCGAAAAAAGAGGATGAAGGGAAGACAAAGATGAAATTCCAGAATATCACTTGGACGAATTTATCGACCTTTCTGATGATGATGACGATGACCAAGATATTAGAGAGAGCAGTGATGTTGGTCCACAGCCGCCTGCTAAACGGCGACTGGCTAAATAATTAATTTAATTTATTTAACAATTGTTTTTGTTTTTATCGGCCTATTGATAAATTATCCAAGGTTCGATTCGAGCTCAAGGCCAGAACAATAATTTTTTTCTAATGATAATTATTGTTATTTTCTAATTTTTCTAAATTTGAAAATGGTATTTTGTTTTTGGAATAGTAAGTAGAAAATTTTTCAGACAACCTGCCATTGCTGCGCAGATAGATCCATTTCGAAGGGTGCTAAGCCTTCATCATCAGTACGCTTTGGGCATGCTGCGCTAACCATTTAGCTATACAGCGGTGGTTTGTTTGACTGGCAATTTTGCTACTTCTATTCCTTTTTACCAATTATATTTATTCAGTGACCTATAAATGACTGGACATTTCCTTCTGTCGTCACATGCTTTTAAACTGACCTAATTAGCCCTCCAATAGATTGTGGCATCTGGCCAGACGAGAAGGCTTTATTTTCGTGAATAACTTTACTGCTACCCACCCGATCTAGAAGCAGCAAGTAGTATTATTTTACATGCATAAAGTGCCTTTGAGGCCTTCTTCACCTCCTCTTCCAGGTTGAGCTTCCACGACAGCTTACTGTCTAGGATGATCCCTAGGCATAAGAGTTTCTATAAAAGTTATGTCAATGCATAAAATGTTAATTGCATTTTATACGCACGTAGTTAATAACATGTTATAAGAGTCAAGTTGATTAGTAGCTATAAACAAAATTAAAAATACTACAACTTCTGTTTTTTTTCTTGCATCTGGTAAAATAAAAGGGATACTTTAAGGGTGATAAAACCAAATTTGCTGATCTAATCATGTGGAATCGCCGAAACCCTCTCAACCTAAGCATAAAATTTAGGGGCGGACTTTCACAACATTTTTTTGGTATGGGGAGTCTAATATGCATTTGCTTATGCTTGGTTTTTACTATGTAAAATTTGGCCACGAACTTGGTCATATCAATGGAATCTGGTTGCCATACAATGCCTTTGCCGTCCTTTATTTCTTCAAAGTGACAACGGAATTGACCAATAGGTGAAAACGCAAATTCCGCTACGGTTTGGCAAATTTTATATTCTAATTTTCTTGCTGTTGTGTCGGCAATTTATTTTCGTTTGCTAACTGGCGGGCCATCAATAGCTAATGCCATAAGGGAAATAACTTTAAGGTAGATTTGATATCAGTCATTTGGACGTCAGGAAAATCAAGCATTAGTATATGCTGAAAATGAAACAAAAAATTAACGATTACATATGATTACTTAATATAATCTTTTAACTTTAAACATTCTTTAAACAATTGCAGTAGTTCCAGTTATAAAGGATAAGCCTAAAATTATTAAAATCATAAAGAAAAGGACGGTAGTTATCGAATGTTTAGTGGCATCTAAATTTGAGCCAAAATGTACATGGTACAAAGAAAATACTGCTGTTAAAGAAACTAAGCGTCATGTTTATCTTGTTGAACAAACTAAGGAGGGCGAGTTTGCTGTCAAGTTAGAAATAAACGAAGTCGAAGAGTTCGACAAGGGATCATACAAATTAATAGCTAGCAATGAAAAAGGAGAGGCAGTTTCCCAAATAGTCCAACTTATCGATATACCGGCATGGGAACGATGGTTGAATAAGCCCGAATTTGTTCACAAACTCACTGATAAGGTCGTGACAGAATCAAATTCATTCGAGCTCAATACTACACTGGCAAAAACTGATCAGAATTGCAAAATAGAATGGTACAAGGGTAACACAATTATTAAAGATACTAAAGATATTACCACAAGTTTTGATGGTAAAAATGCCAGAGTAACATTCCATATAGCTCGTCGTGAACATTCAAGCATTTACAAGGTTGTGGCAATCAATGAAGCTGGTAAAACTGAGTCAACATGTAAAATCGTCGTAACTAAAGGGGATGTGAAAGAAAGAGTCACGGAAACACAAGCAGAGGAGAAGCACACGGTAAGAAAAAAGTTAAATTCAACTATACAAATTAATATATCTGCTGAAAACTGCTTAAAATTAAAGTTCAAGCGTATGAACTTTGTATATACGCAGCTGCTCAATAGGCAGTTTGTATAATTTTCGTTATGGCTAGGTTGAACTGGCCGATGAATAAAGACCTCACATACACCGAATGTGTCCATAGTGTTACCAGAATTTGTTTGACGATCAAACGGAAGAACCCCAATCAGGTACTATGACTTATAGGATAACTTCGTCCTCTTAGCAAATATTGAAAGTTTTCAAGGACCTGGCGTAGTTGCTGCATCGAGATCTGGCAACCCTACCGCCCCTAATAAATGGAACCTTGACCTGCCGAGCGCAGGACACGAACAGAGAACGTGCAGCTCTCACTTCCTACATCAGCTGTTATTGGCCAGGCCTAAATAATAACCATGTGACGCCAGAAATCAGTGTCCAGTTAGTATACATATTGTGACCTTAAGTTTTCTCTCTTTAGAGATATGAGATACTTTGTGAGTCTAATATAGTAGGATTTGCACATGATGTTAGAAATTTTGAAGCCTCGCGCTTTTGTTTGCGCCTTTCCTGCCTGATGGATCATATGTAACTCCTTTCTCCCTTTAATTTCTCCCAAATGGATTGGGACGTCTATCGTCGTTTCAGCGAGTGTTGAACCCTGCTTTGCCAACTCATCAGAATTTTCGTTACCTTTTATCCCTTTATGCCCGGGAAACCAGTATAGATGTATGGTCCGGCCTAACGAAGTTTTTCCAAAGCTTCTTTGCATTTCAGAATCATATATATTATTTCTAATTGCTGCTTTTATGTACGAAGCCCTTTTTCGCTCTTATCCGGAATCCAAATCTATAAATAAAGTTTTGGTTGCAAAGATGGAGATTCGGGCTATTAGCGAGCTTTGGGCAATTTTGGTCGTATTGTTTATCACCAATTGTATGTTTCGAATCGACTCATCCCAACGTTTATCGTTCTCTACAGTTGGTAAGAGCATCGACAAAATGGTTATGTATGTATACGTTCTGCCATTCCGTTCGCTCTTGGCGTTCTAACTGCGTTAGAAATATGTTTGATGTCGTTATCCACGCAAAATCGCTCGAATTCCTTAGAATTGTATGCCGTACCGCGATCAGATATTATGCGTTCGGGCAGCCCCATAAAACTGCTTATCTCGTTAAAAACCTCGATTACGTATTTGGTAGCAGTACTTTTGACTGGTCGCATAATAACAAAACGTGTAAAAACGTCGATAATAACTAATAAATGCTCGTTACGTTTTGAGCATTTCGAAAACGGTCCAAGATTATCGACGTGTACTGTTTTAAATGGGATAAGCTCAACTTCCCCTACGTGAAGCTCACCTTCTTTTCTTCCACCAGGAACCTTGTTGTACGCACATTCAATACACGACTTGAGGTATGATTTTACAAAGTTTCGCATGCGATCGAACCACGTATGCTCACCAATACGCTGAAGGGTTTTCTCAAGACCCAAATGCCCAGCTTTTTCGTGCGCACTTTGCACGATTTGCCAACGCAAAGCTTTTGGAACTACCCAAGCATCCTTGCCGTTAATAACCGTGTACAACCTACCGTTGCTAAGTTTAAATTCTTTACATGTATTTTTATCGCAACACTGTAATTTACTTACTATTTCTTTAATATGCTCGTCTTGCAGCTGCATGCTAAACAACCAATCTTCTTCAGTTATTTGCACTTTGTCAGTTTTTAACGTTGCTACCTCGATTTCATGCGCCTCTTCAGCTGGTGCGCGGCTTAAAGCATCGACATGCGCCATTCGCTGCCCACTCCGATGTTCAATTTCAAGTTCGTAGTCTTGAATCCGTAACCACCACTTAGCGATACGCGGCACAAGCTCACGTTTTTTTCATGGCAGTAGATATCGGGTTACAGTCTGTTATTAGTTTTACGCGTTTATCGTAGATATAGTACCGAAATCGTTCGACAGATTCAACCACAGCAAGCGTTTTCAGTTCATAACTGTGGTACTTTTCGTTTGCTTTTTGTAATAAAACACCCGCTAAACCGATCGCGCTTGCATAAGTATGCACTTGATGCTCTTCATCAACTCGAAATTCTATCATCACAGGTCGAGATATTAAAATCGTTTTCAGTTTATTAAACGCACATTCTTGATCATTTGTCCTCACAAAAGCTTCATTTTTACGTAATAATTTATTTAAAGGAGCGGGTATAAAAGCCTACCCTGGCACAAATTTACGAAAATATCCGCATAGTCCGAGAAATTGTCTAACTTCAGTTACACTCGTTGGCGTTTTAATATCACGTATTGAAACTGTTTTTGCTAAACATGGAGCGATGCCATCGGGCGTTAACTCGTGACGCAAAACCTGTATTTTGTTTTTCAAAAACTCACTTTCTTTTATATTAAGCGTTACATTCGCGTCACGAATTACATTTAAAACTCGATCTAGTTTGTCTTACATTTCACTTATGGTTTGACTTTCGATTAACATGTCATCCATATAGTTCATCAAGTCGCCACTTTAACATTTGCATCATTTTCATTTGGTTTTTCGTATTTAAGCGAACGCGACGGAATTTGTTGCTATAATCAGTTATATCTTGATGAAACTCACGCATAGTTTTAAAACGGGTTGCTGACATAGCTACTTGCAGCTCAGGATTTTTAATCCGTCCCTCGTATATTTCACAATAGCAGATTCACTCAATGCAAATCGCTTGCCTAACGCACTCATACCAAAACAATAATCTATCACAGTTTCGTTTGATTTTCGCACTGCCTGACTCATTTTATAATGTATGTCAGCTTCGTCTGGCACACAACTAAACTCTTCGAACAAAGATTTTGCAAGTTCATTCCAATTGAAATACAATTTTTCGGCTGAACCAAATTTTCGCTGCCCTTTTTAGTCGGCTATACACAACCAACAACAAACACTTTTCTTCCCACTTATACGCAGTAATAGCACTATTCATTCTATCTACAAACTCCTCGACAGTGATCGATGCTTCGTTAGTGTGGATATCGGGTATCGTTTCTGCACTTTCCTTAACAGAGTAATTAGTTTTGCTTGGATATACACCCGATGTCCCTTTCTGAACTTGTTGCGTTGGTGTATTGAAATCACTCGCACTAGCTGTCGAATTCGAATTAGATTGCATCAGCTGCATAAAAAAAAAAATCGCACAATTCATTTATATGGCCTTGTACGTTGGTCTCGTTGGAAACTCGATCACGTCTGGGCCAACCGATTGGCTTAATCGCGAAATTAGTTCATTTTTCTGTCCTTCTCTCTAAACCCCTCTCACTAAGCAACTCTTTAATTTCTGCTAAACTCAAACTACTTATTTTAACAACAGACATTTTGTTTGCTTACTTTTTTCTTGCATACATTAAATTCTAATTAGAACTCTCTGTTTTGTTTTGGTTTCTACTTCGTAGGTCGCTTTTTCTAGTTCGCTCACGTTACTCGTTTTTATACGCTTAAGTTGCTATTACGCTCACACTTGAATATATTGCTATATTGAACACTTGCAACTGAATTCGCTTTGATAATCTTTTCTGATATCATTGTTGTCGTTTCGTTTACGTACGTATGTATATTTGTTTTAGGGGCATTCGCGTCCATCCCGCTCTACATTTTACTCTACTTATGTACGTTCGCTTTTCTTCGTTTTTAGTAATTATACTTTTCACGTTTTCGTACAATTACACGCTGTATGCGTTCATCTTTTTCTCGCAAATGACAAATTAATGCTTTAGGTCACTACGTTTTTAAAATCGATTGCTCCTACCGTTTCCTATTATACAGAATTACTCTTCAGCGAAATATTTCAAATTTAACGTACGGCGAATTCCTAGAATGCCAGCGGAACACGCACTTTTGCCGGTGAAGTCTCACAAATCGTTTTTTCTGTGAATCCACGATTTAACACACACAGGTTCGTCTCACTTCTGACCTGAAAAGCCTAATACTATTTGCACACATACGGCTTATTGAATAATAAAGGCAGTTTTCTACATTAAGACGCTTATTGAGCTCAATTTTCCATACAAGATTCGAATCTTTAATTATATCATTAGTGACTATTCGAATGCCTAATAAAATCAAAAGCCCAATGCAACCCTGTTGGGAGCTTTCAGCTTCTTAGTTTTTGGTGTGTTCTGTGCTTAAAAATGTCATTTGTCAAAGTAAATGTCATTGTCTGTCATATAGCATTGTCATTTTATTCGCTTGACATTTCATCCCTCATACTATTCGAGCAGGTCCTTATGTGTGAAAGCAAAAAATTTACGATTTCATTTGAAGGTGAAATGAGATCCTTAAGTTTCTGTGTGAAAACAGTATAACCTCAATTTTAGGTTAAAAAAACACAACGCATTTTAATTCATTCACTGGCTTTAATTACATATTATTTTTATTGAAAATATAATATTAGGAAAATTAATACAAATTTACGTTCATTTGAACGCGTGCTCGCACGGTCGTGTCTTCGCTTCTACTCGACTACTACTGACTGACATATATGTATAGAGTTGCCATCCTTACAGAATTTTTTCCACGAAACCCGCTTTGTCCTGTTGATTTCACGTTTACAGATCCTCAACAGATTTCTGTAGTCATCCCAGCACTCCTCGCGTTGATAAGAAGTGGTTGCACTCCTCCAACTCATCTACGGTGGTAACCACTCAAGGCTGCCCCTGTCTTCCTGATACACATCTCTGAAATTTTTACCAGTTCGCTGCCCTATAATTTCTAAAGGTTTTCCCCTTTCTTTAACCCATTAAGTGGGATTCTTTTAAACGAATGATCAGATCATATGCTTAAGAGGTTAATGTATGGTCTTTCTATTACATTTTATGGCTTAATTAAATTTTGAGTTAGATTATTTTTACAAAATTGTTAAGGTTCAGTGACATTGTTATTTTTGCTCATGCATTTGTGCGGTAAATTTTATGATATAATTGTAAGTTGATTAAAAAAATATAATTTATTTGTTTATATTCTTCCTTTTTGGTTTGTTTGGATTTGTTGCTCATATGTACATGTTGTGATTTTTTGTTTATATATTCATGCAATAGTATTTTTACATTAGTATGTTGAAAATTAATTATATACTTTGTTGTTATGTTAGCAAACTGAAATGTTCTTATTCTAGCAATATAAGCTTATTTTTATGTACTATAATTTTTTATACTCAGAGTGCTTTGCACGCAGAGTATATTAACTTTGATTGGATAACGGCTGGTTGTACAGGTATAAAGGAATCGAGATAGATATTGTAACGATTTTAGTGCAATTCCTCTTATTTGCAACCTTCTGCTAACGTTCGAATTACTAAACTGTTGAATAAATAACTGCACTTTTCAATAATGCAAAATGACCTTTATTAAAGTACTTCACAACAACACTACTATTGCTCGCCAGATAGCGTCTTAAATAAAACTGATTGTCGTGCCTCTACTGTTGCTGCCTTTTATACTCTGTGATTTTCCGTTCGCATACTTCTAGGCGCTTCCATTTCTAGAATTTACTATTTAGTTATCAGCTATAAAATTACTGCGTTTATAGCTTCTCATATGCGCGTGTAGATGTGACTGATACTTGCACAATTATAATTGCCTACGTTTGGGAGCATCTCAGATAAGATATATGCATGTGTTTGTGCGTCTCTTCTCCGCTGCGTGCACGTACATATATGCAGACATAATGATTGATTTATTGATGTGCATATAAGTCACTGATTAGCATCGGCTTAGAGATAATAGTATCCCTTGGTGTTGCTAATATTCTTCACACTGCCCTCCACCTAAGTATGGTCGTCCCGATCAGACAAATCTCTCGATCTATACGCTGTCAGCCTTTCCAAATGAACCATTTTAATTTTGGTTCGTGGTTTGCCAATGGTTTGTATGCAGTACACTACATCGTTGATCCATTTTACAACTTTGTATGGGCCTTCCCAATTACACTGCAATTTCGGGGACAAACCTTTTTTCGTTGTGGGTTGTACAACAGCACCAAATCTCCTTCCTGAAAACCTTCCGAATTAATTGCTTTATCATATCTGGCTTTCATCTTGTCACTCATAATATTTGCTCGTTGCCTTACCAGATCGTGTATCTCTCTCAGCTCTTCTTCCAAGACACCAGTGGATTTCTTGACATTTGTCTCCGCATCGGCATCTATTCCATACTTCAAATCAGCTGGCAGTCGAAGGTTATTGCCAAAAATTACCTTTGCGGGAGTTTGGCCCGTTGTCTCATGCACTGCCGATCGGTAAGCCATCAGGAATAATGATATGTGTGTATCCCACTCCTTATGGTACTTTTCTATTACTTTCCTTAAATGCTCCTCCAATGTTCTATTGAAACGTTCCACCATACCATTGGACTGAGGATGCAATGCAGTTGTCCATGTTTTTCGAATGCCCAACTTCTTACACATTTCTTGGAACACAGCTGATTCAAAATTCCTGCCTTAGTCTGAATGTAACTCCATTGGAACACCATACCTTGCAACCCAATCGTTTGTAACCACTTCTGCTACTGTTTCCGCTTCTTGGTTTGGGATTGGGTATACCTCTGACCATTTACTGAAATAATCCATAACCACCAGTACGTATTTGTTTCCGCGGTTGCTAGTAGGAAATAGACCTGCGACATCCATGGCGATCCTTTCAAATAGTGCACCTGAAATATACTGCTTTATCTGGCCATGACTTCGTGTTTTGGGTCCTTTCGCTCTGTTGCAAACCTCGCAACTGGCAATCCACTCGGTACCTTCGTTCCGTACCTTCGTTCTACAGCAGCCATTAATGCGTCATAACAGTTCCGTTCGTACTCTGAAATAGTCTTTCAATGCCACGAACAATGCAGCAACTTTATCATCCGCATTCCAGTTGTTCACTGCTGCGGTCTTTTCAAACTGTAACTTAAAAACCTGGAAAGGAACAGAACCGTCAAAGGATGGAGTTTTTACCTTCGGATTAGACGTTGAAGTGACTGGGCGGTTCAATTGTAATTCCTGGATCCTATCTTTCAAAGCGTCCATCTCTGCCTCTATTTTATCCTGTCGACCACTGAAGCCTTCATGAAGCAGGGTTAGTTTTTCTTCCATATGCGCTTCAAGTTAAGATGATATACGGACTTGCTACTCTTCTACTTGTGTGGAGATCTGAGATGATATCTGTGCTGAAATATGTGCCGACATTTCGGAAATAGGCGCCTCCTGTGCTTCAATCTTAGATTTTATTCGTGTCTCTTGGGATTCCAGTTGGGATGCCATATTTGTGGATATTTGTGATGACATTTATGTTATGCGTGTTTCCTGGGTTTCCATTTTTGCCGATATCTGTGATAACAAAGCCAATATCGCATTATTCTCGCCGCTTGCAACTGGACTCGGATTTCCGTTCTTCTCTTAAATTTTTGTTGTTGTATCGTCCCCATCAGGATGAAAGACATCATCGTCCACTTTAATTCCTTCCGACTCCATAGCGTCTCGTAGCCATGCTTGTAATCAAACCACGAGCTTCCAACTCCTTTTTAAGTTGCTGTATCCTTAATTCACTTAACTTTGCCATGTCCAAGTTGTATTCGAAATCTTCGGAATTTATTCAAAAATTCCTCTTCTGACACTATTTGTAACGATTTTAGTGCAATTCCTCTTATTTGCAACCTTCTGCTAACGTTCGAATCACTAAACTGTTGAATAAATAACTCCAATTTTCAATAATGCAAAATGGCCTTTATTAAAGTACTTCACAATAACACTACAAATGCTCGCCAGATAGCGTCTTAAATAAACTGATTGTCGTGCCTCTACCGTTGCTGCCTTTTTAACTCTGCTAACAGCGAAGATTGAATCACAGGAGATACGTATCTCAGAAATGACGTCAGAAATAACATCTAAAATTGAAGCACAGGTATCTTCGCAGATCTCTGCACAACTAGAATCGCGTATGCAAGAGAAACTAACGCAGTTTCAGGAAGGGTCCAGTGGTCGACAAGATAAAATGGAGGCCGAGATAGATGCTTTAAAAGATCGTACTCAGGAGTTAAAATTGAATCGTCCAATAACGTCAACGTCTACTCTGAAGGTAAAGTCCCCAATGTTTGATGGTCCTGTTCCTTTCCAGGTATTTAAGCTCCAATTTGAGAAGACGTTGGCAGAGAACAACTGGAATGCTGGAGATAAAGGTGCAGCTCTGTTCATAGCATTGAAAGGGCCAGCAGCCGAAATCCTACAGGCGATTCCCGAAGGAGAGGGGAACAACTATGAAGCATTGATGTCCGCTGTCGAGAGACGTTATGGAAGCGGGCATAGAAAACAGATATTCCAAATTGAGTTGCAAAACCGTCACCAAAGAGCGAATGAGACTTTGCAGGAGTTTGCCTCGGATGTTGAAAGATTGGCTCATCTCTCAAATGCGGACGCACCCGTGGAATACATCGAGAGGGTAAAAATCCAGAGTTTTATAAATGGCATACGGGACGTGGAAACGTAGCGAGCTACATACGCAAACCCAAAGCTGACATTTGCTGAAACGGTATCACATGCATTGACTCAGGAAACTGCCTCCCTATTGAGTAAACCAGCATATAGGGCTCATCGTGTGGAAGTAGACACAATTTTGGAAGCATTGAATGGTACGCAGCAGAAGAATAATGATGCAGTGAAATGCTTTAAGTGTGGAAAGCCAGGGCACATTACGCGTTATTGCAACACCAACCCTAACAGTTCCAACAATATGGATGGTCGTAAACGCAGAGCTGAAGGAGATGATCAGACCTCCAAGACCAATCACAAATTGGAAGAAGGTCAAACAATGTTACTGTCGGAGGACATGTGGATGGAAAGGAACGTTTACTGACTGTAGATACTTGTGCATCCCATTCCCTCATTCGATGAGATTTAGTCAACAAGAAGATAAGACCATTGCTTGGAGCAAGATTACGTACAGCCACGGGAGAGGACACCCAGGTAATTGGAGAAGTAGCATGTGAAGTGGCAATTGGGAACGTCACGGTACTACATAATTTTATAGTGGCAGAGATTGTTGATGAAATCATAATTGGAGTGGACTTCTTAATCGACCAAGGCATCAAGATCGACATGCAAAGGAAGACGATGTGATATAAGAACATGGATGTGCAACTTAATTTCGACTACGAGAGAGGCTACAGCAGTAAACGAGTGCTGGTGGAAGAGAGTGAGCAAATACCACCAAAATCAGAAGCAGTCGTCTGAGCAAAGGTTGATGAAGATTGTGGGACAAACAAATTGTGGGTTGTAGAAACAGCAAAATGACGTTACGAAAAAGGATAGCTACCCAATAATAGACGACACTCTGGACTCGCTCTCTGGTACGAAATGGTTTTCACACTGGACTTGAAAAGCGGCTACTGGCAAATGGAAGTGAAGGAGGAAGATAAAGGGAAAACAGCCTTCAGTGTGGGTGATGGTCTTTGGCAATTTACAGTGATGCCTTTTGGACTATGTAATGCACCAGCTACTTTTGAAAGACTTATGGATCAAGTACTGAAAGGACTACATTGGAAAACATGCTTAGTGTACCTAGACGACATCATCGTACTGGGAAAGAACTTCGAAGAACATCTGAAGAACTTGGAGGAGGTTTTCCAACGAATAGCTGGTGCTGGTCTAAAACTTAGTCTCAAAAAGTGTTCTCTGTTCAAAAAGCAAGTTCGTTACTTGGGTCATAAAGTAACGACGGAGGGCATCTGCACCGCGAATGAAAAGATAGAAGCAGTGAAGGATTGGCCAAGACCACAGAATCTGCATGAATTGAGAAGTTTCCTTGGGCTGTGCACATATTACCGCAGATTTGTACCAAATTTTGCCAGCGTAGCCCATAGTCTCCACGAACTAACTAGAAAAAATAAAGCTTTTGAATGGTAGAAGGAGCAAGAAGTGGCTTTCCAAACATTGAAAGAGCGTTTTTGTACTGCCCCAATGTTGGCATGTCCGATTCCAGGAGCAACGTTTATTCTAGATACAGATGCGAGCAGATATGCTATAGGAGGCGTTTTATAATAACTGGTCGATGGACGGGAGAAGGTAGTTGCATATTACAGCCGTTCAATTGGGAAACAAGAGAGTGACTACTGCGTTACACGGCGAGAGCTGTTGGCATTGGTAGAGTGCATCAAATATTTCCACAAATCACGCAGCGTTGAATGGCTTCTGCAGTTCCGTAATCCGGAAGGATTGGCACGGTGGATCGTGCGACTACAAAGCTATGACTTTTCCATTGAGCATCGAAAAGGTAGTAGCCATGGAAATGCTGATGCAATGTGACGAAGACCATGTAGTTTGGAATGCGAGCACTGTTCAAAGGCCGAGGCTAAAGAAGACATTATAGATGTCCGGCTAATGACTATAACATGTACAGATGAATGGGACAAGGAACAGCTAAGGAAGTGTCAGCTAGAAGATACAGATCTGTCACATGTTATGCAAGGGATCGAACGAAACGAAAGACCAAGCAGAGAGGAGATGTCAGCAGAGAGTCCCATTGCGAAGTCATATTGGGCACAGTGGAACAGGTTAGAGTTGATATCCGGTTGCTTGCATCGAGTATGGGAGAGTGAGGATGGTCAATGCAAGAAGAAACTGATAGTTGTTCCCAGAAAGAGGATTCCTGACGTGCTAAGCGAGCTGCATAATGGTCCGAGGGGAGGTCATCTTGGAATCACGAAGACGTTCGAGAAGATTAAACAGAGATTCTATTGGGTTAGTTGCCGTCAGTCGGTCACTGAGTGGATTGCGAACTGCGAGGTTTTCAGAAGAGCGAAAGGGCCCAAAACCAGAAGTCATGGCCAGATGAAGCAATATAACTCAGGTGCGCCATTTGAAAGGATTGCTACGGATGTCGCAGGTCCATTTCCTACTAGCAACTGCGGAAACAAATATGTACTGGTGGTTATGGATTATTTCAGCAAATGGCCAGAGGTATACCTAAGCCCAAATCAAGAAGCGGAAACAGTAGCAGAAGTGTTTATAAACAATTGGGTTGCAAGGTATGGTGTACCAATGGAGTTACATTCTGACCAAGGCAGGAATTCCGAATTAGCTGTATTCCGGGAAATGTGTAAATCATTGGGAATTCGAAAAACACGGACAACTGCATTGCAACCTCAGTCCGATTGTATGGTGGAACGATTCGATAGAACATTGGAGGAGCATTTAAGGAAAGTAGTAGACAAGTACCATAAGGAGTGGGATACACATATACCATTATTCTTGATGGCTTACCGATCGGCAGTGCATGAGACAACGGGCCAAACTCCCGCAAAGGTAATTTTTGGCAATGACCTTCGACTAGCAGCTGATTTGGAGTTTGGGATAAATGCCGAAGCGGAGAGAAATGTCAAGAAATTCACTGGTATCTTGGAAGAAGAACTGAGAGAGATACACGATCTTGTAAGGCAACGATCAAAGATCATGAGTGACAAGATGAAAGCGAGGTATGATAAAGCACTTAATTCGGAAGGGTTTCAGGAAGGAGATTTGGAGCTGTTATACAACTCACAACGAAAAAAAGGTTTGTTCCCTAAATTGCAGTGTAATTGGGCAGGCCCATACAAAGTTATAAAACGGAACGACGATGTGTTGTACCGCATACAAACCATTGGAAAACCACGAACCAAAATGAAAGTGGTTCACTTGGAAAGGCTGGCTGCGTTTAGATCGAGAAATTTGTCTGATCGAGACGACCAGACTTATGTGGAGAGCAGTGTTACGAATATTAGCAACAATAAGGGGTACTGTCATCTCTAAGCCGATGCTAAGAGTGACTTGTATGCACATCCATAAATCAATCATTATGTATACATATATGTATGTACACGCAGCGGAGAAGACACGCACAAACACATGAATATATCTTATCTGAGATGCTCCCAAACGTAGGCAATTATAATTGTGCAAGTATTAGTCACATCTACACGCGCATATGAGAAGCTATAAACGTAGTAATTTTATAGCTGATAACTAACTAGTAAATTCTAGAAATGGAAGCGCCTAGAAGTACAAGCGCGCCATTTTTGGGAACAATTATCTAAGTCGTTTAATGCGAATTTCAAAGTCTTAAAACTTTATGTATCCCCGCTAAATTCGAAAGCACAAATGTTTCACCTACATACAAATATGGTTTCCCATTGTTGCCACTTACCTATAATAGCCTCTACCAAAATCCTAAAAAATTGTTCCAAAATAATTTGTAGCGTACCAAAAAATCTTAAATAGAATGAATTTTTGACCGGTCCATTTTTTGTGGCAAATTTCACTTACACGTAAACACATAAGTCTTTATTTAACAGATTCTTTGTTTTTTATTTTAGTTGTTTTCAAAAAAACATGAAATCACAAATAATGAGTTAACTTTTGTTGAAACTAACTAATTTATTTATAACAATTAAAGATGAAAGCGAGGTATGATAAAGCAGTTAATTCGGAAGGGATTCAGGAAGGAGATTTGGAGCTGTTATACAACGTACAACGAAAAAAAGGTTTGTTCCCGAAATTGCAGTGTAATTGCGCAGGCCCATACAAAGTTTTAAAACGAAACAACGATGTGTTGTACCGCATACAAACCATTGGCAAACCACGAAACAAAATGAAAGTGGTTCACTTGGAAAGGCTGGCAGCGTTTAGAGCGAGAAATTTGTCTGATCGGGACGATCAGACTTAGGTGGAGGGCAGTTTTACGAATATTAGCAACAATAAGGGGTACTGTCATCTCTAAGCCGATGCTAAGAGTGACTTGTATGCACATCCATAAATCAATCATTATGTCTACATATATGTATGTACACGCAGCGGAGAAGCGACTCAAAAACACATGCATATATCTTATCTGAGATGCTCCCAAACGTAGGCAATTATAATTGTGCAAGTATCAGTCACATCTACACGCGCATATGAGAAGCTATAAATGTAGTAATTTTATAGCTGATAACTAACTAGTAAATTCTAGAAATGGAAGCGCCTAGAAGTACAAGCGCGCCATCTTTGGGAACAATTATCTAAGTCTTTTAATGCGAATTTCAAAGTCCTAAACCTTTATGTATCCCCGCTAAATTCGAAAGCACAAATGTTTCACCTACATACAAATATGGTTTCCCATTGTTGCCACTTACCTATAATAGCCTCTATCAAAATCCTAAAAAATTGTTCCAAAATAATTTGTAGCGTACCAAAAAATCTTAAATAGAATGAATTTTTGACCGGCCCATTTTTTGTGGCAAATTTCACTTACACGTCTTTATTTAACAAATTCTTTGTTTTTTATTTTAGTTGTTTTCAAAAAAACATGAAATCACAAATAATGAGTTAACTTGTGTTGAAACTAACTAATTTATTTATAACAATTAATGGCAAATTTGCCCGAAAATGTTTTTGAATTTACAGATTTAATCCTCATTTTAGAGAAAGTACGTCTTATACTGAACAAAAAAAAAAAAGTTAGAAAAATATAACATTACATTTTTTATATTGCCTTTTATGTTAATTTATTTTTTTCTTATTTTATTTTATTATACATTCTCTTATTTCAAATTGGTTTATTATTATTTAAATGCAACTTGACTGAATCGGAAAGTTTCGCGTTGTATATTAAACGAAACAAAAAAAGGTCCCAAAAACGTTTTCGATTTTAGGTCAAAGCGGCAACCGGCATCATAGCGGCCGTATTGCATAGGCAGTATCCAATATCTATATATTAATACGCTAACAAAATTTCCATACAATCAATTGACAGGCTGTTTCGCATACTTAGCATACGTAAAATCATATAAAAGTTATTTGAATCGATTCGTATGGATATCAGCCGCAGTGCATAGGCCTATTTTTGTTAACAAATATTACTCTGTTTGTTTATAATTAATAGAAAAAGTTTTTTGTAAATTCGAACAATTCATACAAATATCGAAATTCATTTTCGTGCACAAGCGCTTATTGTTCTAATGCGAATTTCAAAGACCTAAACCTTTATGTATTCCCGCTAAATTCGAAAGCACAAATCTTTCACCTACATACAAATATGGTTTCCCATTGTTGCCACTTACCTATAATAGCCTCTATCAAAATCCTAAAAAATTGTTCCAAAATAATTTGTAGCGTACCAAAAAATCTTAAATAGAATGAATTTTTGACCGGCCCATTTTTTGTGGCAAATTTCACTTACACGTCTTAATTTAACAAATTCTTTGTTTTTTATTTTAGTTGTTTTCAAAAAAACATGAAATCACAAATAATGAGTTAACTTGTGTTAAAACTAACTAATTTATTTATAACAATTAATGGCAAATTTGCCCGAAAATGTTTTTTTATTTGCAGATTTAATCCTCATTTTAGAGAAAGTACGTCTTATACTGAACAAAAAAAAAGTTAGAAAAATATAACATTACATTTTTATACTCAGTTGAGCAGAGCTCACAGAGTATTTTAACTTTGATTGGATAACGGTTGGTTGTACAGGTATAAAAGAATCGAGATAGATATAGACTTCCATATATCAAAATCATCAGTATCGAAAAAAAATTCGATTGAGCCATGTCCGTCCGTCCGTCCGTCCGTCTGTCCGTTAACACGATAACTTGAGTAAATCTTGATGAAATTTGGTATGTAGGTTCCTGGGCACTCATCTCAGATCGCTATTTAAAATAAACGATATCGGACAATAACCACGCCCACTTTTTCGATATCGAAAATTTCGAAAAATCGAAAAAGTGCGATAATTCCTTACCAAATACGGATAAAGCGATGAAATTTGGTAGGTGAGTTGAACTTATGACGCAGAATAGAAAAGTAGTAAAATTTTGGACAATGGGCGTGGCACCGCCCACTTTTAAAAGAAGGTAATTTAGAAGTTTTGCAAGCTGTAATTTGGCAGTCGTTGAAGATATCATGATGAAATTTGGCAGGAACGTTACACTTATTACTATATGCCTTTTTAATAAAAATTGGCAAAATCGGAGAACGACCACGCCCCTTTTTTAAAAAATTTTTTTTTTAAATTCAAATTTTAAAAGAAAAGTTAATATCCTTACAGTATATAAGTAAATTATGTCAACATTCAACTCCAGTAATGATATGGTGCAACAAAATACAAAAATAAAAGAAAATTTCAAAATGGGCGTGGCTCCGCCCTTTTTTTAATTTGTCTAGGATACTTTTAATGCCATAAGTCGAACAAAAATTTACCAATCCTTGTGAAATTTGGTAGAGGCTTAGATTCTAGGACGATAGCTGTTTTCTGTGAAAAAGGGCGAAATCGGTTGAAGCCACGCCCAGTTTTTATACACAGTCGACCGTCTGTCCTTCCGCTCGGCCGTTAACACGATAACTTGAGCAAAAATCGATATATCTTTACTAAACTCAGTTGACTTACTTATCTGAACTCTCTTTGTATTGGTGTAAAAATGGCCGAAATCCGACTATGACCACGCCCACTTTTTCGATATCGAAAATTACGAAAAATTAAAAAAATGCCATAATTATATACCAAATACGAAAAAAGGGATGAAACATGGTAATTGTATTGGTCTATTGACGCAAAATATAACTTTAGAAAAAAACTTGGTAAAATGGGTGTGACACCTACCATATTAAGTAGAAGAAAATGAAAAAGTTTTGCAGGGCGAAATCAAAAGCCCTTGGAATCTTGGAAGGAATACTGTTCGTGGTATTACATATATAAATAAATTAGCGGTACCCGACAGATGATGTTCTGGATAACCCTGGTCCACATTTTGGTCGATATCTCGAAAACGCCTTCACATATACAACTAAGGGCCACTCCCTTTTAAAACCCTCATTAATACCTTTAATTTGATGCCCATATCGTACAAACACATTCTAGAGTCACCCCTGGTCCACGTTTATGGCGATATCTCGAAAAGGCGTCAACATATAAAACTAAGCCCCACTCCTTTTTAAAATACTCATTAACATCTTTCATTTGATACCCATATCGTACAAACAAATTCTAGAGTCGCCCCTGGCCCACGTTTATGGCGATATCTCGAAAAGGCATCCACCTATAGAACTAAGGCCAACGCCCTTTCAAAATACTCATTAACACCTTTCATTTGATACCCATATAGTACAAACAAATTCTAGAGTCACCCCTGGTCCACGTTTATGGCGA
The DNA here is from genome assembly GCF_040869045.1 of Eurosta solidaginis. Classification (NCBI taxonomy): domain Eukaryota; kingdom Metazoa; phylum Arthropoda; class Insecta; order Diptera; family Tephritidae; genus Eurosta; species Eurosta solidaginis. The sequence goes on from NC_090324.1 coordinate 98,827,086, forward strand.
TATCTCGAAAAGGCGTCCACATATAGAACTAAGGCCCACTCCTTTTTAAAATACTCATTAACACCTTTCATTTGATACCCATATCGTACAAACAAATTCTAGAGTCACCCCTGGTCCACCTTTATGGCGATATTTCGAAAAGGCGTCCACCTATAGAACTAAGGCGCACGCCCTTTTAAAATACTCATTAACACCTTTCATTTGATACCCATATCGTACAAACAAATTCTAGAGTCACCCCTGGTCCACCTTTATGGCGATATCTCGAAAAGGCGTCCACCTATAGAACTAAGGCCCACGCCCTTTTAAAATACTCATTAACACCTTTCATTTGATACCCATATTATACAAACGCATTATAGAGTCACCCCTGGTCCACTTTTATAACGATATTCCGAAAAGGCGTCCACCTATAGAACTAAGGCCCACTCCCTTTTAAAACACTTATTAACACCTTTCGTTTGATACACATATTGTACAAACGCATTCCAGAGTCAACCCTGGTCCACTTTTATAACGATATTCCGAAAAGGCGTCCACCTATAGAACTAAGGCCCACTCCCTTTCAAAATACTCATTAACACCTTTCATTTGATACCCATATAGTACAAACAAATTCTAGAGTCACCCCTGGTCCACCTTTATGGCGATATTTCGAAAAGGCGTCCACCTATAGAACTAAGGACCACGCCCTTTTAAAATACTCATTAATACCTTTCATTTGATACCCATATCGTACAAACAAATTCTAGAGTCACCCCTGGTCCACCTTTATGGCGACATCTCGAAAAGGCGTCCACCTATAGAACTAAGGCCCACGCCCTTTTAAAATACACATTAACACCTTTCATTTGATACCCATATTGTACAAACGCATTCTAGAGTCACCCCTGGTCCACTTTTATAACGATATTCCGAAAAGGCGTCCACCTATAGAACTAAGGTCCACTCCGTTTTAAAACACTTATTAACACCTTTCGTTTGATACCCATATTGTACAAACGCATTCTAAAGTCAACCCTGGTCCACTTTTATAACGATATTCCGAAAAGGCGTCCACCTATAGTACTAAGGCCCACTCCCTTTCAAAATACTCATTAACACCTTTCATTTGATACCCATATAGTACAAACAAATTCTAGAGTCACCCCTGGTCCACCTTTATGGCGATATCTCGAAAAGGCGTCCACATATAGAACTAAGGCCCACGCCCTCTTAAAATACTCATTAACACCTTTCATTTGATACTCATATCGTACAAACAAATTCTAGAGTCACCCCTGATCCATCTTTATGGCGATATCTCGAAACGGCGTCCATCTATAGAACTTAGGCGCACGCCCTTTTAAAATACTCATTAATACCTTTCATTTGATACCCATATCGTAGAAAATAAATTCTAGAATCACCCCTGGTCCACCTTTATGGCCATATCTCGAAACGGCGTCCATCTATAGAACTTAGGCCCACGCCCTTTTAAAATACTCATTAATACCTTTGCGATAATTCCTTACCAAATACGGATAAAGCGATGAAACTTGGTAGGTGAGTTGAACTTATGACGCAGAATAGAAAAGTAGTAAAATTTTGGACAATGGGCGTGGCACCGCCCACTTTTAAAAGAAGGTAATTTAGAAGTTTTGCAAGCTGTAATTTGGCAGTCGTTGAAGATATCATGATGAAATTTGGCAGGAACGTTACACTTATTACTATATGCCTGTTTAATAAAAATTAGCAAAATCGGAGAACGACCACGCCCACTTTTAAAATTTTTTTTTTTTAAATTCAAATTTTAAAAGAAAAGTTAATATCTTTACAGTATATAAGTAAATTATGTCAACATTCAACTCCAGTAATATGGTGCAAAAAAATACAAAAATAAAAGAAAATTTCAAAATGGGCGTGGCTCCGCCCTTTTTTTTTAAATTGTCTAGGATACTTTTAATGCCATAAGTCGAACAAAAATTTACCAATCCTTGTGAAATTTGGTAGAGGCTTAGATTCTAGGACGATAACTGTTTTCTGTGAAAAAGGGCGAAATCGGTTGAAGCCACGCCCAGTTTTTATGCACAGTCGACCGTCTGTCCTTCCGCTCGGCCGTTAACACGATAACTTGAGCCAAAATCGATATATCTTTACTAAACTCAGTTGACTTACTTATCTGAACTCACTTTGTATTGGTGTAAAAAATCGCCGAAATCCGACTATGACCACGCCCACTTTTTCGATATCGAAAATTACGAAAAATGAAAAAAATGCCATAATTATATACCAAATACGAAATAAGGGATGAAACATGGTAATTGTATTGGTCTATTGACGCAAAATATAACTTTAGAAAAAAACTTGGTAAAATGGGTGTGACACCTACCATATTAAGTAGAAGAAAATGAAAAAGTTTTGCAGGGCGAAATCAAAAGCCCTTGGAATCTTGGAAGGAATAATGTTCGTGGTATTACATATATAAATAAATTAGCGGTACCCGAAAGATGATGTTCTGGATAACCCTGGTCCACATTTTGGTCGATATCTCGAAAACGCCTTCACATATACAACTAACGGCCACTCCCTTTTAAAACCCTCATTAATACCTTTAATTTGATACCCATATCGTACAAACACATTCTAGAGTCACCCCTGGTCCACGTTTATGGCGATATCTCGAAAAGGCTTCCACATATAGAACTAAGGAGCACACCCTTTTAAAATACTCATAAACACCTTTCATTTCACCCCTGGTCCACCTTTATGGCGATATTTCGAAAAGGCGTCCACCTATAGAACTAAGGCGCACGCTCTTTTAAAATACTCATTAACACCTTTCATTTGATACCCATATCGTACAAACAAATTCTAGAGTCGCCCCTGATCCACGTTTATGGCGATATCTCGAAAAGGCATCCACCTATAGAACTAAGGCCCACGCCCTTTTAAAATACTCATTAACACCTTTCATTTGATACCCATATAGTACAAACAAATTCTAGAGTCACCCCTGGTCCACGTTTATGGCGATATCTCGAAAAGGCTTCCACATATAGAACTAAGGAGCACGCCCTTTTAAAATACTCATTAACACCTTTCATTTCACCCCTGGTCCACCTTTATGGCGATATTTCGAAAAGGCGTCCACCTATAGAACTAAGGCGCACGCTCTTTTAAAATACTCATTAACACCTTTCATTTGATACCCATATCGTACAAACAAATTCTAGAGTCACCCGTGGTCCACCTTTATGGCGATATCTCGAAAAGGCGTCCACCTATAGAACTAAGGCCCACGCCCTTTTAAAATACTCATTAGCACCTTTCATTTGATACCCATATTATACAAACGCATTCTAGAGTCACCCCTGGTCCACTTTTATAACGATATTCCGAAAAGGCGTCCACCTATAGAACTAAGGCCCACTCCGTTTTAAAACACTTATTAACACCTTTCGTTTGATACCCATATTGTACAAACGCATTCTAAAGTCAACCCTGGTCCAATTTTATAACGATATTCCGAAAAGGCGTCCACCTATAGAACTAAGGCCCACTCCCTTTCAAAATACTCATTAACACCTTTCATTTGATATCTATATAGTACAAACAAATTCTAGAGTCACCCCTGGTCCACCTTTATGGCGATATCTCGAAAAGGCGTCCACATATAGAACTAAGGCCCACGCCCTCTTAAAATACTCATTAACACCTTTCGTTTGATACTCATATCGTACAAACAAATTCTAGAGTCACCCCTGATCCATCTTTATGGCGATATCTCGAAACGGCGTCCATCTATAGAACTTAGGCCCACGCTCTTTTAAAATACTCATTAATACCTTTCATTTGATACCCATATCGTACAAAATAAATTCTAGAATCACCCCTGGTCCACCTTTATGGCGATATCTCGAAACGGCGTCCATCTATAGAACTTAGGCCCACGCCCTTTTAAAATACTCATTAATACCTTTCATTTGATACCCATATCGTACAAAATAAATTCTAGAGTCACCCCTGGTCCACCTTTATGGCGATATCTCGAAAAGGCGTCCACCTATAGAACTTAGGCCCACTCCCTTTTAAAATTATCATTAACACATTTCATTTGATACCCATATCGTACAAACAAATTCTAGCGTCAGGCCTGGTCCACCTTTATGGCGGTATCCCCAAATGGCGTCCATCTATAGAACTATGGTCCACTTCCTCTTAAAATACTCTTTAATACCTTCCATTTGATACATATGTCATACAAACACATTCCAGGGTTACCCTAGGTTCTTTTTACAACATGGTGATTTTCCCTTACTTTGTCTCCACAGCTCTCAACTGAGTATGTAATGTTCGGTTACACCCGAACTTAGCCTTCCTTACTTGTTTATATTGCCTTTTATGTTAATTTATTTTTTTCTTATTTTATTTTATTATACATTCTCTTATTTCAAATTGGTTTATTATTATTTAAATGCAACTTGACTGAATCGGAAAGTTTCGAGTTGTATATTAAACGAAACAAAAAAAGATCCCAAAAACGTTTTCGATTTTAGGTCAAAGCGGCAACCGGCATCATAGCGGCCGTATTGCATAGGCAGTATCCAATATCTATATATTAATACGCTAACAAAATTTCCATACAATCAATTGACAGGCTGTTTCGCATACTTAGCATACGTAAAATCATATAAAAGTTATTTGAATCGATTCGTATGGATCAGCCGCAGTGCATAGGCCTATTTTTGTTAACAAATATTACTCTGTTTGTTTATAATTAATAGAAAAAGTTTTTTGTAAATTCGAACAATTCATACAAATATCGAAATTCATTTTCGTGCACAAGCGCTTATTGTTCTAATGTGAATTTCAAAGACCTAAACCTTTATGTATCCCCGCTAAATTCGAAAGCACAAATGTTTCACCTAGATACAAATATGGTTTCCCATTGTTGCCACTTACTTATAATATCCCCTACCAAAATCCTAAAAAATTGTTCCAAAATAATTTGTAGCGTACCAAAAAATTTTAAATAGATTGAATTTTTGACCGGCCCATTTGTTGTGGCAAATTTCACTTACACGTAAATACATAAGTCTTTATTTAACAGATTTAATTAAATTCAATTCAATTCAATTCAATTTATTAACACATTTGTACAAGTGAGATTACTGCCTCTTAAAGTACGTCGATATTTGGATATGTGTACAATATAATAATGTGAGTATAACAATATTTATATTAATATAAACGAAATCTATATATGTAAATACGCTAACAAAATTTCCATAAAATCAATTGACAGGCTTTTTCGCATACTTAGCATACGTAAAATCATATAAAAGTTATATGAATTGATTCGTATGGATCAGCCGCAGTGCATAGGCCTATTTTTGTTAACAAATATTACTCTATTTGTTTACAATTAATAGAAAAAGTTTTTTGTAAATTCGAACAATTCATACAAATATCGAAATTCAATTTCGTGCACAAGCGCCCCATATTTGGGAACAATTATCTTATTGTTCTAATGCGAACTTCAAAGGTCTAAAACTTTATGTATTTCCGCTAAATTCGAAAGCACAAATGTTTCACCTACATACAAATATGGTTTCCCATTGTTGCCACTTATCTATAATAGCCTCTACTAAAATCCTAAAAAATCTTTCCAAAATAATTTGTAGCGTACCAAAAAATTTTAAATAGATTAAATTTTTGACCGGCCCATTTTTTGTGGCAAATTTCAGTTACACGTAAATACATAAGTCTTTATTTAACAGATTCAATTTAATTCAATTCAATTCAATTTTATATTTAACACATTAGTACAAGTGAGGTTATTGCTTCTTAAAGTACATCGATATTTGGATATGTGCACAATATAATAATGTGAGTATAACAATATTTATATTAATATAAAAGAAATAACAGAAATAGACAATGTAGATTCGAGAAAATATCTAGAATAGTGTTTTTGGTATATCAAAAAATACAGACAAAGCCAATTTAAAGCGCAATGCATTGGGCTCATTTTTAATAAAATTAGGTAATGAGTTCCATAATTTGATAGTACTGACAAAGAACGTCCTTGATGATGAGAGATATTTATGGCATGGAACGATGAGGTTACAGATTCTGTCAGATCTAGCAAAACATGAATTTCGGGAAGGTATACTGGTTGTTTCTTATAAATTAATTTATTCAGGAAAATTAGATTGCGATAGTTTAGGAAGGTTGTAAGACTACAATCAAGTATTTTAAACGAAAACTCTGATATGTGGTCAAATTTACGCTTCGAGTAAATGATATATCTTGCACAATTGTTCAATGCAAGTTGTAGCTTATTTCTAGACTTGCATTCTATATCACCAAACACTAGCCCTCCAAACGAAATGAAAGGAACTATTAGTGATCGGACTATCATTAATTTGACATTTGGAGGAATGAAAGCATCTGTGTACCACAATTTCCTTAACACAAAATAAATTTTTGATAAAATGTAGTTAATATGATCAACACAGTTAAAATTGGATAGTGCGAGATGCAAATAGCTTTTGTTTTAGACGCTTTTAGATTTAAATTATTATCACTCGACCACGAAGGGATGCTTTCGAGATCCTCATGCATCCTACAAACCAAATCGTCAGATAAGCCAATAGCGCGAGATAAATATATTTGTGCTTCATCATCATATAGATGTATTGAAACAGTTTTGCAGCAATGAGTAATATCGTTAATGAACATACTGAAAAAAATTGGTCCAAGTATAGATCCCTGAGGCACCCCCGAGTACAGGCACTTCATCTCAGAGCAACCACTTTTAACTACTACCTTCTGCCAACGATTTGTAAGATAGTTTTCGAGCAATCTTGAAGCACTAGAAGAGAATCCAAAGTAGTGTCGTAATTTCATTAAGAGAATGGAATGATCTACTGTGTCAAAGGCTTTCGAAAAATCTAAAAGTGATATCACAGTCAAATCACCCCTATCGTAGGCAGGGCGGAGTAAAAGCCGTCGCACAACTATGGCTTGCTCTATAAGCAGACTGACATTCTAAGAGAAGGTTGTTCTTATTGAGGTGTTCGGAGATTTGCGCCACCACTAACCTTTCCCAGATTTTAGAAAGAGCGGGTAGTTTGCTTATCGGCCGAAAATCCATTGGAACAACAGCCGATGGCTTTTTAGCAATAGGAATAACTTTTGCTATCTTCCAAGCATCGGGAAAATTTGAAGTCGTTATCGAAAAGTTAATAATATGTGTTAACGTTGAAACAATGTCGATTGCAATTAGTTTTACAAACCTAAGGCTTATACCGTCGTCACCAACGGCATTGGACTTTATTGAGAATATACTTCTTATGACATCATCCTCTGTAACTCCGAAAAGTTTGAAATTTTGATTATTTATAAATCTACTCGACTGTAAAAAGAAGTCATTGATGGAGTCAGGGTCCAAATCGCATTTCGAATCATTTTTACATGCAATCCCTACTGATTTGAGATTTTTCCACAAGTTCTTGGTTGGTAAATTCGTGACATGCTTTGTTTGAAAAAAAGTCTTTTAGAATTTCTTACTGTGAGTGTAGCATGATTTCTGGCCAATCGATAATATTGGCAGTTTTCATTTGTGGGATGTTGTTTCCAAATTTTGCAAGACTTACTACGTGCTTTGATAGCCAGAAGAACCTCCTTTGTGAACCACGGCTGTCTATTTGTTTGGGACTTTACCGCCTTTAGAGGTACATATTTAGTAAAAAGGTAATTTTAAAGAAACATGGAATAACTGAGTTTTTGGTTAATATCTGAAAACATCCATACGCGGTTCCAATGTAAAGAATCAGCTTCGCACAATAGTTCAGACAGATTAACTTACTTAAAATCCCTATAATAAAATTGTGTTTCGGTATTGTAATTAAAATCTATATCATGCGATATAAACAACATAACATGATCCGATATTCCCGCAACTGAGAACTGGTCAAAATGAAGTACACTGGTACGGTCCGAGGTACATATCAGGTCTAGCAAGCTGAATTTGCAATTTGGTGAAAATCTAGTAGGAGATTTATTGATAACTTTAAGCCAGCGGAATACACATTATCCATTAATGTCATTCACCTCAAGTCATTGTTTAATAGGTCTGTGTTAAAGTCACCACAAACCAAAATATGTTCATATTTGTATATAAATTCAGACAATTTTAGGAAAAAATTGTTTAGCTTATGGAATTTACTGGGGTTGTACACACACACTAAATACTTCTTTAATGTATCACTAACTTTTATAATCAGGTACTCAACAGGATCATTTTCGTTGAACTTGAAGATAACCTGATGCCTCAGCGATATTTTACAATATATGACAACACGTCCACCTCTTGCCCCGGTTTCCCTATCATTCCGTGCCAATATGTAATAATGTAGTTAATAAAATTCATCCTCAATCCTCTCTCTAAACCAAGTTTCAGTCATACAAAGTATGTCAATGTTTGTATTTTGCAAAATTTGGTTCATGTAATTAAGTGTCTGTAAATTAAGACTACGTGCATTTATGTCGCAAAGCTGCAAACCTGTATGACTGTTGCTTACAAGGGTTAAAATAGTCTTGAGACATTCGTTGTCAGTACTCAGATACTCACTTTCACTGATCATTAGGATTAATGCACTTAACGCTGCGTAATGGGCTTTGGTTTGTAGAATTGAAAGTAATAAAGAAAAGGGGAATTTGCAAATAATAAACATACATATTTGAAAAAGTAAAAGAGAAAGATAAAAAAGTAAATGTAGTAATAAACATAAATATTAATCTCATGCTTGCTTCGTTGCAGAAATTCGTCATCATTGTTTGACTTCGCTGACAAGAGCATTTATATCTTCTCTGCTTTTCACCAGCTTGGCCTACGTGTTTCTCTGTACTCTCGCTTATACTCTGCCTCTAATGCTAAAAGCAGAAGCTAATGAACCCTAGTGCTTCGGCTGTGTTGCGTGGTGCATTATCTCTCTGTTTCGCTTGGTTAAACACTCATGCACGAAGATTTTCCCATAGTCAATCTCATCAACATCAGAGATAATTAAGGCTCTTTTTTTGGTCTTCACAAAAGTAGATATAGCTTTAAGCAATTGACTTCTATCGTGCGCTGAGTTAAGTTTAATTATAACAGGCACATAATTATTATTTGAATTTTTCTGTTTGATTGAGCGCGTACGGAAAGCTTGACGAATGGCTGGTGTCTCATAACTTATTGCTCCACATAGTTTGCTGAAAATTTCTTTAACATTGCCATTTTTTGAATTCGGTATACCATTTATCATGACATCAGTTGACACAGCTTTTTCCCCAAGATCCTCAATTTCCTCACGCAATGCATCAACCTTGGCTTTGAGAAATACAAACTCAGTTTGTGCATTTTCGACACTCGCTACTCTTTGTTCACATCTTCCTATTCTATCATTCGCATTCGCTAACTCACCCGTAAGCTCGCTCATTTTTTCCATAACTCTATTCTCCATGGATTGCATTGACTCATTAAGATGTTTAATAATATTTTCTTCGTGCGTTTTGAGTTTTTGTTCCCACATTTCATTTAGGTGTTCAGTGATATTTTTTTCATGCCTTTCGAGTTTTTTCTCCCATATTTGCATAAGCTGTTCGGCTGATATGCTCTCACCTTGCATTTTTCGGTCCGCGTTCCGTGATTGTGTTGAGATTGATGCATTAGGCGACAGCGAAGTCATTGGCGACGACACATCATTTCGCGCCAAAAGCCCTGCTTGTTGTCGCTTTGTGAGCCTTGTATTGGATTTACTCATTTTTCCTCAAAAGAAAACCCAAAATAAACACCAACTCGAAGAGTTTAGATTAAAGTTGCTTTTTACTTGTTTGGAACTTAACCACTTTTATAAAAAAACTTGTAGATTGCACAAATATATCATCAAACACTTATTTGGTACAAACTTACGTAAATAAAGCGAAGAAAACCGCAATCTATTGTCAGCGAAACAAAAACACGTCTACACAGCGAACATGTTATCACATTTATATCACAGATTCTTTGTTTTTCATTTTAGTTGTTTTCAAAAAAACATGAAATCACAAATAATTAGTTATCTTTTGTTGAAACTAACTAATTTATTTATCACAATTAATGGCAAATTTGCATTTTGCATTTGCAGATTTAATCCTCATTTTAGATAAAGTACGTCTTATACTGAACATAAAAACAAAGTTACAAAAATATAACATTAAATTTTTTATATTGCCAGTGGTTGATCGACTGACGTTAGGTTTGCATTCCTGGACGATAGTGGCGAATGTTATTAGGATTATAGCAACTTAATATTAAATACAGTACTGGTTATAAAAAACGAACTTCACGAGCGTTAAATGATTACAATGCACATATATCAAAAGAACATAACAACATATAACATTTGCTTAATTAATAATAATTGTATTTAAATAATAGTATGCGACAATACAGCGTACCAAAATATCTTAAATAGAATTTATTTTTGACCGGCCCCTTTGTTGTGGCAAATTTCACTTACACGTAAATACATAAGTCTTTATTTAACAGATTCTTTGTTTTTTATTTGAGAACATGAAATCGCAAATAATGACTTAGCTTTTGTTGAAACTAACTAATGTGTTTGTAACAATTAATGGCAAAATTGCCCGAAAATGTATTTGCATTTACAGATTTAGTCTTCATTATAGATAAAGTACGTCTTATACTGAACAAAAAAAAAGTTACAAAAATATAAGATTAAATTTTTTATATTGCCCTTTATGCTAATTTATTTTATTCCTTATTTTATTTTATTATATGTTCTCTTATTTCAAATTAGTTTATTATTATTTAAATGCAACTTGACTGAATCGGAAAGTGTCACGTTGTATATTAAACGAAACAAAAAAACGTCCCAAAAACGTTTTTGATTTTAGGTCAAAGCGGCAACCGGCATCATAGCGGCCGTATTGCATAGGCAGTGTATTATCCACTATCTATATATTAATACGCTAACAAAATTTCGCATAGTTAGCATACGTAAAATCATATAAAAGTGATATGAATCCATTCGTATGGATCAGCCGCAGTGCATAGGCCTATTTTGGTTAACAAATATTTCTCTTTTTGTTTATAATTAATAGAAAAAATTTTTTTGTAAATCCAACAATCTCTCCAAATATCGATATTTACTTTCTTGCACAAAAGCGCGTCATCTTTGGACGAATTATGTAAGTGCTCTAAGACACAAACCTACATAAGCGTACGCGCTACACGGTGAAAGATTAAAACATGGTTTCCCATTGTTGCCACTTACCTATAATAGCCTCTACCAAAATCCTAAAGAATTGTTCCAAAATAATTTGTAGCATACCAAAAAAATTTAAATAGAATGAATTTTTGACCGGCCCATTTTTTGTGTCAAATTTCACTTACACGTAAATACATGTCTTTATTTAACAGATTCTTTGTTTTTTATTTTAGTTGTTTTCAAAAAAACATGAAATCACAAATAATGAGTTAACTTTTGTTGAAACTAACTAATTTATTTATAACAGTTAATGGCAAATGTGCCCGAAAACGTTTCTGCGTTTGCAGATTTAATCCTCATTTTAGATAAAGTACGTCTTATACTAAACGAAAAAAAAAGTTACAAAATATAACATAACATTTTTTATATTGCCTTTTATGCTAATTTATTTTATTTCTTATTTTATTTTATCATATATTCTCTTATTTCAAATTGGTTTATTATTATTTAAATGCAACTTTACTGAATCGGAAAGTTTCACGTTGTAAATTAAACGAAACAAAAAAAAAAGGTCCCAAAAAGGTTTTTGATTTTAGGTCAAAGCGGCAATCGGCATCATAGCGGCCGTATTGCATAGGCAGTATATTACCCACTATCTATATATTAATACGTTAACAAAATTTCCATACAATCAATTGAAAGGCTGTTTCGCATACTTAGCATACGTAAAATCATATAAAAGTTATATGAAACGATTCGTATGGATCAGCCGCAGTGCATAGGCCTATTTTTGTTAACAAATAATAATCTATTTGTTTATAATTAATAGAAAAATTTTTTTGTAAATTCGAACAATTCACACAAATATAGAATTTCATTTTCGTGCACAAGCGCGCCATCTTTGGGAACAATTATCTAAGTGGTCTATTGCGAATTTCAAACACCTAAACCTTTATGTATCCCCGCTAAATTCGAAAGCACAAATCTTTCACCTACATACAAATATGTTTTCCCATTGTTGCCACTTACCTATAATAGCCTCTACCATAATCCTACAAAATTGTTCCAAAATAATTTGTAGCGTACCAAAAAATCTTAAATAGAATTAATTTTTGACCGGCCCATTTTTTGTGGCAAATTTCACTTACACGTAAATAAATAAGCCTTTATTTAACAGATTCTTTGTTTTTTATTTTAGTTGTTTTCAAAAAACATGAACTCACAAATAATGAGTTAACTTTTATTGAAACTAACTAATTTATTTATAAAAATTAATGGCACATTTGCCCGAAAATGTTTTTGCATTTGCAGATTTAATCCTCATTTTAGATAAAGTACGTCTTAAAATGAACAAAAAAAAAAAACAGATTACAAAAATATAACATTAAATTTTTTATATTGCCTTTTATGCTAATTTATTTTTTTTCTTATTTTATATCTTATTTTATTATATTATATATTCTCTTATTTCAAATTGGTTTATTATTATTTAAATGCTACTTGACTGAATCGGAAAGTTTCACGTTGCATATTAAACGAAACAAAAAAATAGGTCCCAAAAACGTTTTTGATTTTAGGTCAAATCGGCAACCGGCATCATAGCGGCCGTATTGCACAGGCAGTATATTACCCACTATCTATATATTAATACGCTAACAAAATTTCCATACAAACAATTGACAGGCGGTTTCGCATAGTTAGCATACGTAAAATCATATAAAAGTGATATGAATCCATTCGTATGGATCAGCCGCAGTGCATATGCCTATTTTGGTAACAAATATTACTCTATTTGTTTATAATTAATAGAAAAAGTTTTTTCTCAATTCAACAATATCTCGAAATATCGATATTTACTTTCTTGCACAAAAGCGCGCCATCTTTGGACCAATTATGTAAGTGCTCTAAGACACAAACCTACATAAGCGTACGCGCTACACGGTGAAAGATTAAAACATGGTTTCCCCTTGTTGCCACTTACCTATAATAGCCTCTAACAAAATCCTAAAAAATTGTTCCAAAATAATTTGTAGCGTACCAAAAAATCTTATAAAATAGAGTTAATTTTTGACCGGCCCATTTTTTGTGGCAAATTTAGTTACACGTAAATACATAAGTCTTTATTTAACAGATTCTTTGTTTTTTTATATTTTATATTAGTTGTTTTCAAAAAAACATGAAATCACAAATAATGAGTTAAATTTTGTTGAAACTACCTTATTAATTTATGACAATTAATGGCAAATTTTCATTTTATATAAAGTCCGTCTTATACCGAACAAAAAAAAGTTACAAAAATATAACATTAAGTTTTTTATATTGTGTTTTATGCTAATTTATTTTATTTCTTATTTTATTTTATTATATGTTCTCTTATTTCAAATTGGTTTATTAGTATTTAAATGCAACTTGACTGAATCGGAAAGTTTCACGGTGTATATTAAACGAAACAAAAAAAACGTCCCAAAAACATTTTTGATTTTAGGTCAAAGCGGCAACCGGCATCATAGCGGCCGTATTGCATAGGCAGTATATTACCCACTATCTATATATTAATACGCTAACAAAATTTCCATACAAACAATTGACAGCCGGTTTCGCATAGTTAGCATACGTAAAATCATATAAAAGTGATATGAATCGATTCGTATGGATCCGCCGCAGTGCATAGGCCTACTTTTGTTAACAAATACTACTCTATTTGTTTATAATTAATAGAAAAAGTTTTTTGTAAATTCGAACAATTCATTCAAATATCGAAATTAATTTTCGTGCACAAGCGCTTATTGTTCTAATGCGAATTTCAAAGACCTAAACCTTTATGTATCCCCGCTAAATTCGAAAGCGCAAATGTTTCACCTACATACAAATTTGGTTTACCATTGTTGCCACTTACCTATAATAGCCTCTACCAAAATCCTAAAAAATTGTTCCAAAATAATTTGTAACGTATCAAAAAATCTTAAATAGAATTAATTTTTGACCGGCCCATTTTTTGTGGCAAATTTCACTTACAAGTAAATACATAAAAAAAAAAAAATGTAAGGCGCGATAACCTCCGAAGAGATCTAAGGCCGAGCTTCTCTCCCAATTTGCATCCTGCTCCTATTGATTTTCCCTACAAATCGGCCGGACAGGACCTACATGTTTTATGCCGACTCCGAACGGCATCTGCAAGGCAGATGATTTTTCACTTAGAGCTTTTCATGGCAGAAATACACCCGGGGCGCTTGCCAAACACTGCCGAGGAGCGACCCCGCTTAGAAAAATTTTCTTCTAATTGAAAAACCTTATTTCTAAAATTTTGTTGTTGCTTTGCCCGGGGTGTGAACCCAGGGCATAAGGTGTGGTAGGCGGAGCACGCTACCATCACACCACGGTGGCCGCCGGTAAATAAAAAATATTACATAAGCCTTTATTTAAAAGATTCTTTGTTTTTTATTTTAGTTGTTTTCCAAAAAACATGAAATCACAAATAATGAGTTAACTTTTGTTGAAACTAACTAATTTATTTATAACAATTAAGGGCAAATTTGCCCGAAAATGTTTTTGCATTTGCAGATTTAATCCTCATTTTAGATAAAGTACGTCTTATACTGAACAAAAAAAAAAAGTTACAAAAATATAACATTAAATTTTTTATATTGCCTTTTATACTAATTTATTTTATTTTATGATATATTCTCTTATTTCAAATTGGTTTATTATTATTTAGATGCAACTTGACTGGATCGGAAAGTTTTACGTTGTATATGAAACGAAACAAAAAAACGTCCCAAAAACGTTTTTGATTTTAGGTCAAAGCGGCAACCGCCGTCATTGTGGCCGTATTGCATAGGTAGTATATTACCCACTATATTTATTATTAGGCTAAGTTTTTTGGATTATATATCCATTAATCGGACGCTTAGATCCCATAACCCTAATTTGTTTATGTCGCTTAATTCTCTCATAAATATTTTTACAAGTTCTATGTCAAAATTTTAAAATCAAAGTTCAGCAAGAATATGTCTTTGTAAAAGGATAGGTTTTTTCGCTGATTTTTGTCCATTTATATGAAGGAAGAGCTTACAATTTTTTATGTTCTTTTTATTTAAGAACAAAGAAAAAGCTATCAACGAGCTTTACATTTTGCAGTGTCACGAAATTAGTTTAAGAAATATAAAAAATATTTGGTGTTTGTATAGATCTAGACCCATTCTCCCTATTAATTCCTAATAAATTTAGAACAAAAAGTAATAGCAGAAAATTGGCTTAAGCGTACGGACGCTCTCACTTTTAACATCTTTACAATCTTGATTGCTAAGTAATGCTTTTTCGAGAGCAATTGTGGAGCCAAATTTCAATTTGGTAAATTTTCGACTATTTTTTTAGAATCTAGCGATATTTTTTATCAAATTATATATATGAACTAGGTGACCCGGCAAGCATTGTTTTGCCAAAAACAGTATTTCTATCTATTATTTTGATGTTTTTTATACTCAGTTGAGCAGAGCTCACAGAGTATATTAACTTTGATTGGATAACGGTTGGTTGTACAGGTATAAAGGAATCGAGATAGATATAGACTTCCATATATCAAAATCATCAGTATCGAAAAAAAATTCGATTGCGCCATGTCCGTCCGTCCGTCCGTCTGTCCGTTAACACGATAACTTGAGTAAATTTTGAGGTATCTTGATGAAATTTGGTACGCAGGTTCCTGGGCACTCATCTCAGATCGCTATTTAAAATGAACGATATCGGACAATAACCACGCCCACTTTTTCGATATCGAAAATTTCGAAAAATCGAAAAAGTGCGATAATTCCTTACCAAATACGGATAAAGCGATGAAACTTGGTTGAGGTGAGTTGAACTTATGACGCAGAAGAGAAAACTAGTAAAATTTTGGACAATGGGCGTGGCACCGCCCACTTTTAAAAGAAGGTAATTTAGAAGTTTTGCAAGCTGTAATTTGGCAGTCGTTGAAGATATCATGATAAAATTTTGCAGGAACGTTACACTTATTACTATATGCCTGTTTTATAAAAATTAGCAAAATCGGAGAACGACCACGCCCACTTTTTAAAAAAAAATTTTTTTTAATTCAAATTTAAAAAAAAAGTTAATATCTTTACAGTATATAAGTAAATTATGTCAACATTCAACTCCAGTAATGATATGGTGCAACAAAATACAAAAATAAAAGAAAATTTCAAAATGGGCGTGGCTCCGCCCTTTTTCATTTAATTTGTCTAGGATACTTTTAATGCCATAAGTCGAACAAAAATTTACCAATCCTTGTGAAATTTGGTAGAGGTTTAGATTCTAGGACGATAATTGTTTTCTGTGAAAAAGGGCGAAATCGGTTGAAGCCACGCCCAGTTTTTATACACAGTCGACCGTCTGTCCTTCCGCTCGGCCGTTAACACGATAACTTGAGCAAAAATCGATATATCTTTACTAAAATCAGTTGACGTACTTATCTGAACTCACTTTGTATTGGTGTAAAAAATGGCCGAAATCCGACTATGACCACGCCCACTTTTTCGATATCGAAAATTACGAAAAATGAAAATAATGCCATAATTATATACCAAATACGAAAAAAGGGATGAAACATGGTAATTGTATTGCTCTATTGACGCAAAATATAACTTTAGAAAAAAACTTGGTAAAATGGGTGTGACACCTACCATATTAAGTAGAAGAAAATGAAAAAGTTTTGCAGGGCGAAATCAAAAGCCCTTGGAATCTTGGAAGGAATACTGTTCGTGGTATTACATATATAAATAAATTAGCGGTACCCGACAGATGATGTTCTGGATAACCCTGGTCCACATTTTGGTCGATATCTCGAAAACGCCTTCACATATACAACTAAGGGCCACTCCCTTTTAAAACCCTCATTAATACCTTTAATTTGATACCCATATCGTACAAACACATTCTAGAGTCAACCCTGGTCCACGTTTATGGCGATATCTCGAAAAGGCGTCCACATATAGAACTAAGGCCCACTCCTTTTTAAAATACTCATTAACACCTTTCATTTGATACCCATATCGTACAAACAAATTCTAGAGTCGCCCCTGGTCCACCTTTATGGCTATATTTCGAAAAGGCGTCCACCTTAAGAACTAAGGCCCACGCCCTTTTAAAATACTCATTAACACCTTTCATTTGATACCCGTATCGTACAAACAAATTCTAGAGTCACCCCTGGTCCACGTTTATGGTGATATCTCGAAAAGGCATCCACCTATAGAACTAAGGCCCACACCCTTTTAAAATACTCATTAACACCTTTCATTTGATACCCATATAGTACAAACAAATTCTAGAGTCACCCCTGGTCCACTTTTATAACGATATTCCGAAAAGGCGTCCACCTATAGAACTAAGGCCCACTCCCTTTCAAAATACTCATTAACACCTTTCATTTGATACCCATATCATACAAACAAATTCTAGAGTCACCCCTGGTCCACGTTTATGGCGATATCTCGAAAAGGCGTCCACATATATAACTAAGGCCCACTCCTTTTTAAAACACTCATTAACACCTTTCATTTGATACCCATATCGTACAAACAAATTCTAGAGTCGCCCCTGGTCCACCTTTATGGCTATATTTCGAAAAGGCGTCCACCTTAAGAACTAAGGCCCACGCCCTTTTAAAATACTCATTAACACCTTTAATTTGATACCCATATTATACAAACGCATTCTAGAGTCACCCCTGGTCCACTTTTATAACGATATTCCGAAAAGGCGTCCACCTATAGAACTAAGGCCCACTCCCTTTCAAAATACTCATTAACACCTTTCATTTGATACCCATATCGTACAAACAAATTCTAGAGTCACCCCTGGTCCACCTTTATGGCGATATCTCGAAAAGGCGTCCACCTATAGAACTAAGGCCCACGCCCTTTAAAATACACATTAACACCTTTCATTTGATACCCATATTGTACAAACGCATTCTAGAGTCACCCCTGGTCCACTTTTATAACGATATTCCGAAAAGGCGTCCACCTATAGAACTAAGGCCCACTCCCTTTCAAAATACTCATTAACACCTTTCATTTGATACCCATATAGTACAAACAAATTCTAGAGTCACCCCTGGTCCACCTTTATGGCGATATCTCGAAAAGGCGTCCACATATAGAACTAAGGCCCACGCCCTCTTAAAATACTCATTAATACCTTTCATTTGATACTCATATCGTACAAACAAATTCTAGAGTCACCCCTGATCCATCTTTATGGCGATATCTCGAAACGGCGTCCATCTATAGAACTTAGGCCCACGCCCTTTTAAAATACTCATTAATACCTTTCATTTGATACCCATATCGTACAAAATAAATTCTAGAGTCACCCCTGGTCCACCTTTATGGCGATATCTCGAAACGGCGTCCATCTATAGAACTTAGGCCCACACCCTTTTAAAATACTCATTAATACCTTTCATTGGATACCCATATCGTACAAAATAAATTCTAGAGTCACCCCTGGTCCACCTTTATGGCGATATCTCGAAAAGGCGTCCACCTATAGAACTTAGGCCCACTCCCTTTTAAAATTATCATTAACACATTTCATTTAATACCCACATCGTACAAACAAATTCTAGAGTCAGGCGGTATCCCTAAATGACGTCCATCTATAGAACTATGGTCCACTTCCTCTTAAAATACTCTTTAATACCTTCAATTTGATACACATGTCATACAAACACATTCCAGGGTTACCCTAGGTTCTTTTTACAACATGGTGATTTTCCCTTACTTTGTCTCCACAGCTCTCAACTGAGTATGTAATGTTCGGTTACACCCGGACTTAGCATTCCTTACTTGTTTTATTTTTATTTGCGGCCTTTCGAAAGTTATGTCAAGAAGAATTTCCGAGCTCTAGGCCACACATATATATTAGTAATAAAAATGCAATTAATTATACCATTAATGTTGTATTTATTTATTTTGTCGATATTTTGATTTCAATTAGAAATCATCTTCAGGGACTTGTGAATGCACCTTGCATAATTGAAATCGAAATATCGACAAAATAAATAAATACAATATATATGGTATAATTAATTGCATTTTTATTACTAATATATATGTGTGGCCTAGAGTTCGGAAATTCTTCTTGATATATCTATTATTTTTTTAGTTCAATAGAAAAAACAAACTTAACATTAGAGTGTAGGGTTGTACTTATAATCGAAAACGTTGTAGACAGAGAAAGTGTACTTTTTTTTATGGTAGTAAATTATTTGAAAAGGAGCTGCCTATATGCCGCTATGTCTGAATATGGTTTCCCCGCAAAACTAATACGGCTGTGCAAAATGACGTTGAGCAACACCATCAGCTCAGTCAGAATTGGGAAGGACCTCTCCGAGCCGTTCGAAACTAAACGAGGTTTCAGACAGGGTGACCCCCTATCGTGCGATTTCTTTAATTTGATGCTGGAGAAAATTATACTAGCTGCAGAACTTAACCGCGCTGGAACAATATACTATAAAAGCGTGCAATTACTGGCATATGCTGATGACATTGATATCATCGGCCTAAACACCCGCGCTGTTAGTTCTGCTTACTCCAAGCTGGAAAAAGAAGCGGTAAAGATGGGTTTGATGGTGAATGAGGACAAAACGAAGTACCTGCTGTCATCGAGCAAAGAGTCAGCGCATATGCGCCTTGGCAACCACGCTACTGTTGGCAGCCATAATTTCGAAATAGTAAAAGACTTCGTTTATTTGGGAATCAGCATCAACATTAGCAACAACATCAGCACTGAAATCCAGCGAAGAATCAATCTTGCCAATAAATGCTACTTTGGACTAGGTAGGCAATTGAAAAGTAAAGTCCTCTCTCGGCGAACGAAAATCATACTCTACAAGTAACTTATCGTACCCGTCCTGCTAAATGGGGCAGAAGCATGGACCATGACAACAGCAGATGAAGCGGCTTTGGGAGTGTTCGAGAGAAAAGTTCTTCGAAAGATTTATGGACCTCTACGCGTTGGCGATGGCGAGTACCGAAGAAGATTTAATGATGAGCTGTACGAGCTATACGCAGACATCAACATAGTCCAGCGAATTAAAACGCAGCGGCTGCGCTGGCTAGGCCATGTTATGCGAATGAAAGATGATGCTCCGGCCAAGAAAGTGTTTCTATCGGAACCCGCCTATGGAAGCAGAGGTAGAGGGCGGCCCCCACTCCGTTGGAAGGACCAGGTGGAAAACGATTTAAACTCCCTTGGTGTGACCAATTGGCGCCGGTTGGACGGCCATAACCGTTTAGACGGTTAAGCGCCAATTAAGTAAGTAAGTAAATTATTTGTTATTAAAAGTAACAAATACAATTTAAATTACGACTCTTAATAACTATTAAAACATTGTTATTAATATGTTTAAAGCCCATATATATATTCGATTTTTATTTATGTATGAGTAACCCTTATTTTTATGTTAGCGTCACTGTAACAAATACAAAAAAACAAATAAAAAATACACTGCACAGAAGCACACATCAGCAGCTTCAATTTTTTTTTTTTTTTTTTATTGATGGCGTATTTTAAAACTAATACAATGTTTTCTCGAAAAAAATACATTTTGTATGAGAAGATAGCTTAACATGTATGCATATTTGCTTCCTACGCTGTCAACTGCGTTAAGTAGTAAGAAAAAATTACATATATTTGTATTTTACAGGCTAAAGTTATAATCTAGTAACAAGAGGCTTTTAACTTGCCTCTTGAAATGCAAATAATTGGAACATGTTTTAACATTTTCGGGCAATTCATTGAACATTCTAGCAATTTGATACCCATAATGTAAAAACACATGCTAGTGTTACCCTGATCCACGTTTTGGTATATATATCGAGACCCTAAACACCAATAGGTATGAAAATTACCCTGTACTAAAGCACTCATCAACAGCTTTCATTTAATGTCCATATTGTGTAAACATTTTTTATGGGTACCCGGGTCTACGGTTTGGCTTATATCTCGAGAACCTAGTCACCAATAGATATGAGCTCTTCCTTTTCCATTCCCTCTTCCTCTTTCTCTTCATCTTCCTTATCATTTTCCTTTTCCTCTTCCTCTTCTTCCTCTTCCTCTATCTCTTTCTCTTCTTCTTCCTTGTAACAATTTCCTTATAATAAATGCCTTGAAATAGGTTCCTGGTCCACTCCCCGGAAAAAAACTTCATGGTTGTATGTAGTTGTATCAATATATTTCGATTACACACGAAACGGATAAAACTTGCATTTTATTCATACAATTTCCCGACCACAAGCCAGCCAAAAACACTTAAATATATTAGACTAGGTCATTTTAAAAAAATTGTCAGAATCATAAATATACTGTGACGAATATTACCATCACTAAGCCGTTACTAAGCAGCCACTCGTATGTACGTAAACAAATCAATCATCATCTACACACATACCTACAAGGCAACACGCGTAATCATCAGCCGATGTAGTACTCATATATACACAGGCATATGGCTATACGAGAGGCTATAAACTACAAATACACACGCATATAGCTGGTAACCAGGTAGGAGATTCTAGAAGGAGAAACGTCTAGACGTTTGGAGAAATATGCGGTCAACTCAACAGAGAGTATAAAAGCAGCACAAGCTGAGTAGTCAGTAATGAGTTTTGATTTAAGCATGCAATTGATTGTGAAGTATAAGTACTTTCAAAGTAGTCTAATAAAGACATTTCATTATTGAATATTGGAGTTATTTATTCAATATTTTAGCGACTCGAACGTTAGCAGAATGTTTCAAATAAGCGGAGTTTCCCTAAAAACGTTACAATTGGTGTCTGAAGTGGGATTGTTGAATAAATTCCGAAGATTTCGAATACAACTTGGACATGGAAAAGTTAACTGAATTAAGGATCCAGCAACTGAAAAAGGGGAAGAGACAATAAGAAAAATTGAAGAGAAAAAGGGAACATCGCAGAGAGTTACGAGCACAGACTTGAACATATATTGGCTGCAATATCTGCACAAATATCGACAGTAACTTCAAAGATGGAAGCACAGCAGGCACTCATAACAGAAATGCCATCACAAATATCCACAAATATGGCATCCCAACTGGAATCACAGGAGACACGTATAAAATCTCAACTGGAATCGCAGAGACTTGTATAACAACCAAGATTGAAACAAAGTTAGAAGAACAGAAGACATATGTGGCTGAGCAGTTGAAAACACAAGAAACTCGCATATCCTCGCAACTGCCAGAACAAGGTATCATCAAAACTGGAAGCGCAGGATGCAAAAATCTCTTAATTTTAGGCAGAAGTCGATGATTTTAAAGGTTGTATGGATCAGTTACAACTAAATCGCCCACCTGTTCCAGCGATTAATCCAAAGGTAAAAACACCATCCTTTGACGGTTCTCCAGGTGTTAAAGACTCAGTTTGAGAAGAGCGCAGCAGTGAACAACTGAAGTGCTGAAGATAAAGTTGCTGCACTATTCATGGCATTGAAAAGATATGCTGCTGGGTGTTTTTCAGTAGTAACTTTTTTGTGGGCAGTGGGCCTTAGTTCTCTAGGTGGACGCCTTTTCGAGACATCGCCATAAAGGTGGACCAGGGGTGACTCTATAATGTGTTTGTACGATATGGGTATCAAATTAAAGGTATTAATGAGGGTTTTAAAAGGGAGTGGTGGTAGTTGTATATGTGAAGGCGTTTTCGAGATATCGACCAAAATGTGAACCAGGGTGACCCAGAATATCATCTGGCGGGTACCACTAATTTATTTATATATGTAATACCACGAGCAGTATTCCTGCCAAGATTCCAAGCGCTTTTCAGTTGGCCCTGCAGAAATTTTTCATTTTCTTCTACTTAATATGGTAGGTGTCACACCCATTTTACAAAGTTTTTTTTCTAAAGTTATATTTTGCGTCAATAAATCAATCCAATTACCATGTTTATTGTGTGTAGTGTATGGCAATCAGTTTCTCGGTGTGAACTAGGCTTAACTGAACTTAACAAAGAGCGCAGTGCGCACTCAACGAACCGAACGAATAACTCTCTAGTCTAGTCGTTCATCCACCGTGGAACTTTACACATCGCACCTCATTAGTGTTTTAGCATTTATTTATTTATTTATTTAAGCCAATTAAAAAAGAATCTTATAGGCTAATTATAAAAGTGTAAAGTAGTTAACAATGTATAATAAAATAAATTACATTACTTATAAAAAGTATTTAGAAAGCCATCTTTCGAACAAGAAAAATCTATCTCACAAAATTTAGAAATTCTATTGAACTCAATTAAGGCTCTAGTAATTGGAGCATTCCGCGCATAAAGAGCCCTGAGAACACCAATGTGAAACAACTCAGAAGCACGAAGAGCTCTAGCCGGTATATTAATGAAAATCCTCTCCAAGAGCACAGGGCAATCAACAACCCCACGTAACAAATCGAAAACGAACGACAGCGATAAAATTGTCCTCCTGTCCTGCAATGATTTAAGTTAATCAATAAGCAACGAGCTTTATAAGTCGGGATAGGATCCGAGAAGCGCAGACTGCGTAATGCAAAGCGTACGAATGCTTTTTGGATTCGTTCAATTCTTGCAACATGGCAGGAATAATATGGAGACCAGATGAAACAAGCGTACTCAAGTTTGGATCGCACAATCGCAGAATATAAAAGCTTTAGCGTATACGGGTCACTGAAATCTAAGCTATGACGCCTAACAAAAGCTAGCATGGCATACGACTTAGCAATGCACACATTAATATGACTTGAAAACGAAAACTTCGAGTCAAATATTACTCCCAAGTCCTTAATTTCACTAACCCGCAACAAGGGCGAGTTGATATTTGATACACGGTATCAATCAAGTTGACACGCTTCGAAAAAGTTATTTGAAAGCATTTAAGTTAATATATTCAATAAATAATAATTTTGATATAACTAAGGTGGCGCCTAGTTATTACAGTGGCGACGAGTCTTAATTCGGACTTTTTGTGCACAATTTAGCAGCAGATATGGATACTACAATAAATGCAATAATTGGAAATGTGCCGCGATTCCATCATGAGGAAAATACATGGAGTGTATTTCAGCAGCAGCTCACTCAATTTTTTATCGCCAAGCCATTACGGAGGTGGCAAGGAAAAAAGCCATATTGCTAACGGCTCTCAGTGAAATTCGCACATGTGCGGTCATTGGCGGTCAATTGTGATTTTGGTACAATGCTCGAAACCGCAATTCGCGACAAGTTTGTTATGGGTATGGTAAAGGTCCAGCTCGAGATAAAATATTTTTGGAGAGTGTGACGTGCAGCATGAGCAAAGTGGTGGAGATAGCGAACACAGCGGAGCACATTCGAAAACAAAGTGACCTTAGCAACGTCAAGCAAGAAGCGCTTAACTTCGTGAGCAACAGCAAAAGCAAAGCAGCTCTCAGTAAGACAAAACAGGGTAACAGTCATCAGCAGCAGCGTCGACTACAACAACAGGCAAACGGGACAACAGGGCAGCAGTAACAAAAAGCATGTACGGTGTGTGGTCTGGCAGGTCATGCTAGCTATAACTGTAGGTATAAAAATTACAAATGTAACTTATGCAAAAAGAAAGGACATTTAAAAAAGCCTGCACTACTAAAAAATCAGAGCTTAAGTATTTAGAAAATAGTGAGATGAATTTGTTTTCCGTGCAAAGTAATGGTGATGGTCCAATACAAATAAAAGTAGTGGTGCATAAAATTCCACTGTTAATGGAGCTGGGCACCGTTTCAGAGTTTAGTGTGATTTCGTATGACACCTACTTGCGCTATTTTAAAAACAATTCCCTTTCCGCTACAAACGTAATTTTAAAAACATATAATGGTGTGGTAATTGATCCAGCTGGTATATGCGAAATGCCTGTAGAGTACAAAGGTACCAACGCGTCGTTGTCGGTAATGGTGTTTAGAAATGGTGGACCGCCGCTTCTCGGTAGAAACTTTTTGCATGCTTTCGGTATAAACTTAGCTAACTTGAAGTATTCCGATACCAATTGCAATGCGGATGCGCGTAAATTTGTGGCTAAATTTCCAGTAATATGGGACGGAACTTTAGGGTGTTTCAAAAAAGCACAAGCGAAATTGCGCTTACAAGAAGGTGCGATTGCCAAGTTTTGTAAACCACGGCCAGTTACACTGGGTATTCAGGTGAAAGTAGAGAAGGAAATTGAGAAGTTAGTTCAGTTAAAAGTGCTAGAGCCGGTTGAATTTTCCGAGTGGGCCACACCTATTGTGCCTGTATTGAAAAAGATGGTGGTGTGCAGATATGCGGGGATTTCAAAGTATCGTTGAACCCAAAGCTATTGGTAGACAAGCACCCTTTACCTCGTATAGAAGATATATTTGCTAAACTGCATGGGGGCAAGGGTTTACAAAATTGGATTTGGCCATGGCTTATAAGCAAATTGAGCTGGAGCCGTCATTACGTAAGCCAACCGCTATAGCCACTACTAGGGGCCTGTTTCAATATTCGCGTCTTATCTACGGTCTCTCTCCTGCGCCAGCAATTTTTCAAAAATTAATGGAAGGGCTGTTAATGCATTTGGATGGTGTAGTTGTTTTTCTCGATGATATTTTGATAACAGCACCTAGTTGGAAAATTCACGTTGAGAAAGTAGAGCAGGTATTTAGCATATTACAAGAATCGGGGTTAAAGCTAGCCAAAGAAAAATGTAACATTTTTAGTAGTTGCGTTGAGTACTTAGGGCACATTATTGATAAACATGGGTTGCATACTGTAGTTATTGAAACTACGTTTTTATTTTATAACAAAAACTTTTTTAATACGCCTAAATGTATGCGTCAATATTTTTTTTATTTTTCACAATCAAGAAAATTTTTGAAAATTGAAAATCAATATTGAAACTTAAAATATTGATAATACATTTAAAAATTACAAGGTTCAAAGTAACTAAAATACAAAGTTAAATAAAAATAATAAGAACCCTACATTACTCCCCCTTCGAGAAAATTTATCATTAAACAAATTGAATGTAACTCTCTTTTTATGTAAATTCTTCGTGTTTTTTGTGTCCGTTGTTTCAATTATTGCAGGTTTTAATCTATCAATAGGAATAAAAAAAAATAAAAAAATAAATAAAGTTTAAAACATTTTTGGTCTTTTTCCACAATTTTGTAAGGTCCTTCATATGGTTGTTGTAATGAATGTTTATTAATGACTCGAACAAATGCAAATTTACAAGTTTGAAGATCTTTTGGAACATAAATTCCAGTATCAGCATCTTTATGATGACTTAAATTTGATCTAACATTTCGAAAATGTTCACGTAAATTACTTAAAATTTCAGTTGATGAGAAATTTTTAGCTGATGGCACAACAAGTTCCCCTGGCAAACGTAAATTCTGACCGAAAACCATTTCCGCTGGTGTAGCCGAAATATCTTCTTTGTAAATAGATCGCAAACCAAGTAATATGACAGGTAACTCGTCATACCAATTATTTGTGTCCTCTCTAGCTATTATAGTAGTCTTTAATTGTCTATGAAACCTTTCAACCATACCATTTCCTTGAGGGTGATATGCGGATGTTGTAATTTGGTGACTACCAAGTAATTTAGTTAACTCTGAAAACAATTTCGATGTAAATTGGCTACCTTGATCAGTTGTTATCTTTAACGGAACTCCAAACCGAGAAATATATTCTCTAAAAAACTTATTTGCAATTGTAGATGCTGAAATATCTTTTAATGCATATGCCTCAGACCAACGGGTAAATCTTTCAGTAATCGTTAAAATATAGCAATGTCCTTTTGAAATAGGTAATGGTCCAACTATATCTAAATGAATGTGTTCAAATCTATTCTTGTGAATTTGAATTTTGACAATAGGGGATTTTGTATGACGATAAACTTTAGACTTTTGACAATTAAGACACTATTTTGACCAAATATTAATATCCTTATTCATATTAGGCCAATAATATTTTTTAACTATGAGCCGTCGTGTAGCTCTTGTACCCGGATGTGCTATTCCATGTAAAATATCAAATACTGTCTTTCGCAAATTACTCGGTACAAATGGCCTAGGAGTTTCTCCTAAAATTTCACACCAAATATTAAAATTTAAAATGGGAATATTAATTAACTTTAAATTTAGATATTGAGAATCAGATACAAGTTGATATAAGTCATCATCTTTTTGTTGTTCAGTTTGTAAAATTTTAAAATTCAGTTTTGTATTATATATTGCATTAACCTCAAAAGCTCTAGATAGCGTATCTGCTACAACATTGGATTCTCCTTTAATGTGTTGTATGTCATCAGTAAATTGTGCTATAAATTCCAAGTGTCTCGTTTGTCTAGGACTTCGTTCTGTTTTTGAATTTAAAGCAGTAGTCAAAGGTTTATGGTCCGTATAAACTGTAAATTGTCGTCCTTCCAAAAGATATCTAAAATGTTTTATATTTAAATAAATCGCCAATAATTCCCTATCAAAAGCACTATACTTAATTTCAGTTGGAGAAAGTTTTTTAGAAAAGAATGCAATTGGCTCAATTTTATTATTGTAATTTTGTTGTATAACGCCCCCAATCGCTGTGTTAGATGCATCTACTGTTAAAGATAATTTAGCATCTTTGTTAAAATGATTTAACAATATCGTAGATGCAAATTTATCTTTAATGCATTCAAAAGCTTCATTCGAATTCTCATCCCATACCAAAGTTTTGTCAAGTTTCTTATTTACTTTGTTAATTAGATCATAAATTTTGTTTGTAAATTCTGCTAGTTTTGGAATGTATCTATGATAATAATTTACCATACCAATAAATTTCTGTGCCTGCTTAACTGATTTTGGACGTTCGAAATTGCGAATAGCTGATACCTTTTCATCGGAAGGTCGAATACCTGTTCCAGAAATGTTATGTCCTAAAAAATCGATACTAGGTACACCAAAAGTACACTTACTTGGTTTAATGTTTAAACCGTACTCTGTAAGGCGTTGAAAAAGGATACGTAAATCTTTTAAATGTTGTTCTTCGTCTGTACTTGCAATAAGTAAGTCGTCGATGTAAGCATATACAAAATCTAAGTCACCTACTACCTCATTTATGAATCGTTGAAAGGTTTGTGCAGAATTTCTAAGTCCGAAAGGCATTCTCGTGAATTCAAACATACCGAAAGGAGTTGTAATAGCAGTTTTGTAAATATCTTCTTCAGCCATAGGAATTTGGTGATATGCCCTAACTAAATCTAATTTTGAAAATATATTTTTATTATGAAGGTTCATATTAAAATCTTGAATGTGAGGTAAGGGATATAGCTCGGGAACAGTTACAATATTCAATCTTCTAAAATCACCACATGGACGCCAATCATTCAACTCTTTTTTAGGTACAAGGTGAAGTGGTGATGCTACTGAAGAATTTGAAGGCCGACAAATGCCTGTTTTAACTAAGAAATCAAACTCCGTTTTCGCGACTTTGTATTTTACCGGATCTAAGCGCCTGGGCTTAGAAAATGGAAGACTACCTTCTGTTACAAGTCGATGTACTGTTGTATGTTTAACAGGTTTAGTATAATCTGGCTCTGAAATAAGTGACGGAAACTCTTTTAATAATTTTGTAAATTTATTTTCAATCACAAATAATTTGGGTAAAGGAATATCACAAAAGTAAGATACTGTATTAACTGAGAGATTGGTTAATGGATCTACTACACGTTTATGTTTAATGTCTATAAGAAGACCATATTTACAAAGAAAATCAGCGCCAATTATTGGCTTGGCTATATCCGCAATCAAAAATGTAAAGGGAAATTCACGTCTTAAACCCAAATTTACGTTTAAAAGCCTTTTCCCGTAAGTGGCAATTGTTGAGCCATTAGCTGCAGTGAGAATTATGTCTGAACGTTTCGTATGAGGAAATTTAGACGCAGGTAATACCGAAATTTCTGCTCCACTATCAATTAAAAAATTTTGTTTGTTTTCTCTGTCAAAAATAAATAAGCGACGCGTCGAGAATTCTAAATTTCCATTGTTCGTCGCTGCAACATCGGAAGAATTTTGTTTGCTGAATCTTTGTTTTTTGTTATAAGAACAAGGTTGTTCACAACTTCTAGCATAATTTCCAAATTTGTAGTGAAATCTACACGACCAATTTGGATTATTACGCGAGCTAGAACTACGCCTAAAAGAATTTCTAAAATAGTTCCTAGAATTGGAACGCGACCTAGATTGATTCCGATACATTTCTGTTTTAATTTCAGCTAACTCCAGAGAAAGTTTCTGAAAATTTTCACACATTAAAGAAGTGGTTTTAACCAAGTTTTCAACAACAGAATTTTGTGCTTTTGTATGCGAAAAATTATTAACCGAAAATACTTCATTTTTGTTTATCACTTCCCAAATATTATCTGCTAATTTTGTTAATTCGGTAATATTATTAGAACTCGAACTAGCCAAAATCATACTCAAATTTTTAGGAAGTTTACGCATCCAAATTTTCTTTAAAATATTTTCACTAAAATTTGATCCGGCTAATATGATTAATGAACGATAAAATTCTGATGGCTTACGATCACCCATCTCAGAATCGTTTAAAATTTTATCAAGTTTCGAATTTTCGCTAAGTGAGTGTCTTTCTATCTACCCTTTTTTAAGTTCAGTAAATTTGTTATTAATGGGGGATTTTGAATAAAATCCAAAATAGTTATTACCACTTCCTGCGGAAGTGCTGTAATGATGTGTTCGTATTTAGTGTTTTCTTGTGTAATTTTTTTAG
This sequence comes from Eurosta solidaginis, assembly GCF_040869045.1. Classification (NCBI taxonomy): domain Eukaryota; kingdom Metazoa; phylum Arthropoda; class Insecta; order Diptera; family Tephritidae; genus Eurosta; species Eurosta solidaginis. Next base: position 98,857,111 of record NC_090324.1, read on the forward strand.
TACTAAATTGTGTTTCTGCATGAATAAACCATGCTTCCGGGCAATTAGTCCAAAATTGTGGAAGTTTTACGGAAACTGACAAGATTTCATTTTGAGTAATATTTGCAGACGGATTTGTAATTTGTTGTGGGGAAGTGTCATTTGATAAATCTATCAAAGAGTCATTTAAATTATTAGTAAGTGTAGATGTTTGTGTATTATGTTGTGCTGAACGAAACATTTTGAATTAAATAAAAAGAGAGTTCACTAACTAAAGAGTAAAATAAATTAGTAATTCTATAAAAAAGGAGTTTACAATAATAATAAGAATAATATTTTTATATTTTAATATGCATACATAAAAGATGATATTATTATTCAAATACTTGCGAATATTTATTTTTTTATGCAATGGCTTTGATGATGTTGAGTTTGTAGTTGATACTGTTGCTGCTGCTTCCAGCTCTTTTTGGTTGATATTTGTTTAATGATTGCTGTTTTTATTGCAGTTTTTGTATACGCTCTGATAAGCGTTTTTGTTTATTTGTTCCAATTTCCTCACGATGCGTTTCTACACACCAAGAGACTTCAAAATAATACGTCGTAGAGTTGCATCACAAATAGCACCGATAATAGACAGCGTTGGGTAGCACACCTCGTATTTGATTTGATGTTTGATTGTCTATTATTGTCTAGTCTATTGACTATTTAGTCTATATATGAACCGATATTGTGATCTGTGAGATCTCTGTTTGTTTTACCAGTTTTTTATGTATATGCATTTAATCACAATTCCTTTGGTCAGCTGATGAAGATGTCAAACAAGTACTTCTCTCACTACTTATATATAATATGTAGCTTCACACAATACTAAACAAGTATTTCCAACTGATAAATACAGGAAAACCCAGCAGACGCCATTCTGTTTATAGATCAATAACCAATAGTTCCAGCAACTTGATTTGCATTACAATCTGATTGATTTGATTATGTCAGATTTTATTTATCGTTGTTGTTATTGGATTCACTTGCATATTTATTTACTTCTTCACTTTCTACTTCTGTTAAATTGCAATTAGGTTAGAATTTATCACAAATCGTCACATCGTTCACTATTTCATTTTTTTTTTTAAATTAGCCACATTTTCGACGTTTGATTTGGATTTCATCAAGTTGTTTCTGTGTTGTAAGCTCTTTATGTGGCCTTTGGTTGGTTTTACATTAAAACACTTTTCTTTTCATTGAGTTCTTCCAACAGCATACTGCACTGATTCAAGTTTTTCTTTTGTGAATTTTCTACTTTCACTTTTCTATTTTTCTATGTTTCTATTTTTCACTTGTCTCCGTCTAACTTCCAAAGTCGCGTTGGTTTTTGCTATTTTGTAAACAACTTTTGTTGCGAATTTTTGAACTTTTTTTTTTAAATTTGCACACAACACAATTTTTAAAATAGGCAGGATCGCCAATGTAGTTATTGAAACTACGTTTTTATTTTATAACAAAAACTTTTTTAATACGCTTAAATGTATGCGTCAATATTTTTTTTATTTTTCACAATCAAGAAAATTTTTGAAAATTGAAAATCAATATTGAAACTTAAAATATTGATAATACATTTAAAAATTACAAGGTTCAAAGTAACTAAAATACAAAGTTAAATAAAAATAATAAGAACCCTACACATACTAATCCCGAAAAGGTGCGGAAAATTGAAAACATAGCATTCCCTAAAAATGTGAAAGAGTTACAGGCGTTTTTGGGCGTGGTAAATTTTTATATTTTTGCACAACATAGCTGGTATTAGTGCACCTTTATATGAGTTGCTTAAAAAAGACGTAGCTTTTGAGTGGTCTGATAGTTGCAGTCGCGCGGTGGATAAACTAAAAGCTGCATTTTAGGCTGATACATGTTTAGCGCATTTTAATCCAAAATATAAAACAAAATTTACTGTTGACGCTAGCCCAGCGGGTGTAAGTGCAGTGCTATTGCAGGTTTCGGAGCAAGGCGAAGAACGGCCAATAGAATTCGCTTCGCGCAAATTGTCGGACACAGAGCGACGCTGCTCGGAGCTAGATCGGGAAGCAGTGGCGATTTTGTACTGTACAAAGAAGTTTCATCACTTTTTATACAGCCGTCACTTTACATTAGTAACTGACAATAAGTCACTGCACCACATTTTTAACCCTAAAAAGGGCATTCCACTGATGGCAGCGAGTAGGCTTCAGCACATAGCGCTAACGCTATCGGGTTATGATTTTGACATAGCTCATATCAAGTCAACTACGAACATAGCAGACTCTTTTTCAAAATACCCTGGCAACAACGAAGAAGCTATGGATGATTATTCAGAAGGTGTGTATCTGAATTATATAGAAGAAGCAGGTATCCCACTGAACCTCAAAAAGGTACAAGAAAGCGTTAAAATTGACGCATTATTGCAGAAGGTTTTCGAATACGTGAACACGGAATGGCCACGCAAGTGTGTAGATCCGGAATTACGACCATATTTTGATAGGAACGCGGAGTTGTCCATAGACAAGGAATGCTTATTCTGGGGATATAGACTTGTTATTCCTCAAGTATTACAAAAACAGGTAGTGGAGTTTTTACATGCTTCACATATGGGTATAAGCAAAACGAAAGCCATGGCGAGGGAATGTTGTTGGTGTCCAAGTCAAAACAAAGACTTGGAAAATGCGGTAAAATCTTGCGAACCATGTTTGATGGCGCGCGCGAATCCCGCGAAGCAGGAGCTAGTAACTTGGAAATGGCCCAAACAACCATGGAAGCGAATACACATTGGCTTTTTCGGCCCTTTTATCAATAGGTGGTGCCTGGTCATAGCTATACAAAATGGGTCGAATGCGTTGATATGGGGAAAAACACAACGAGTAAATCGACAGTAGATATTTAAAAAAATATATTTGCGCGTTTTGGGTTACCGGAAACACTGGTTTCGGATAATGGTACCGCTTTCGTGTCCCAAGAGTTTGAAAAGTTTGTAAAGCTAAATGGTATTCGGCATTCTACTACACCAGTTGGTCATCCTGCTACAAACGGTTTAGCGGAAAATACAGTAAAGACTTTAAAAAATGTATTAAAACGTGGTATGCGCCAACCAGTTTAACGATATACTAAACCGCTTTTTATTGGATTATCGCAATACTGTTCATTGCACCACGGAGGTTTCACCTGCACAACTTATGTTAGGTAGACAGTTACATACTCGTCTAGATTTATTAAATCCAAAAAGAAAATCCGAAGAAAAAACTAAAGAGACAATTGTAAGAAACGTAACAAAACAACAAGAGAGACAGAAAAAAATTATCGGGGATACAAAAATAACAAACTAAAAGTAGGCGATCCGGTAATTTTCAAAGATTTTTCAATTCCGGTGCGATTTTCATGGACCAAAGCAATTATAGTTAAAGCCCTGGGAAAACAAATATTTCTGGTAAAACCAAAGAATAACGCAAAAGAGTGGAAAATACATGTTAATCAAATTATTCCTTGTAAAAACAACGAAATCCAGAAAAACCAAGAACCGGAAATATTAGCACACCCACTGGAAAAAATAAAGCTTAGAAATAATGTTGATGAAGAAGTTCAACAAAACGCTCGATATTTGCCTGGAACTGAAATGGGGGGAGTAGTTTTAAATGATCGCAATGAAAAAAATGTTATCGATAGCGTTAATCAAAAAAACCATGGATACAATTTGCGCGCCAGAAAACAATCTAATTAATGTTATACAAATTAATAAAACATTTGTGGTCATATTATTAAAAAGTCTTGTGCAATTAACTATTTAAGTGAAATGAATACAATATATTTCCCTTCTGATATATTTATATATATTGGAAACGTAGGATGAACGATTAAAAAGAGGGATATTGTAGTGTATGGCAATCAGTTTCTCGGTGTGAACTGGGCTTAACTGAACTTAACAAAGAGCGCAGTTTGCACTCAACGAACCGAACGAATAACTCTCTAGTCTAGTCGTTCATCCACCGTGTAACTGTGCACATCGCACCTCCTTAGTGTTTTAACATTTAAGTTAATATATTCAATAAATATTAATTTTTATATAACTAAGGTGGCGCCTAGTTATTACAATCCCCTTTTTCGTATTTGGTATAAAATTATGGCATTTTTTTCATTTTTCGTAATTTTCGATATCGAAACAGTGGGCGTGGTCATAGTCGGATTTCGGCCATTTTTTTACCAATGCAAAGTGAGTTCAGATAAGTACGTGAACTGAGTTTAGTAAAGATATATCGATTTTTGCTCAAGTTATCGTGTTAACGACCGAGCGGAAGGACAGGCGGTCGACTGGGTATAAAAACTGGTCGTGGCTTCAACCGACTTCGCCCATTTTAACAGAAAACAGTTATCTCATAGAATATATGCACCCCTACCAAGTTTCACAAGGATTGGTAAATATTGTTCGATTTATGGCATTAAATGTATTCTAGACAAATTAAATGTAAAAGGGCGCAGCCACGCCCATTTTTAAAATTTCTTTTATTTTTGTATTTTGTTGCACCATATCATTACTGGAGTTGAATGTTGACATAATTTACTTATATACTGTAAAGATATTAAATTTTTTGTTACAATTTGACTTTAGAAAATTTTTTTTTTAAGTGGGCGTGGTCGTTCTCCGATTTTGCTAATTTTTATTAAGCATACATAGTAATAGGGGTAACGTTCCTGCCAAATTTCATCATGATATCTTCAACGACTGCCAAATTACAGCTTGGAAAACTTTTAAATTACCTTCTTTTAAAAAAGGGCGGTGCCACGCTCATTGTTCAAAATTATACTAATTTTCTATTCTACGTCAGAAGTTAAACTCACCTACCAAGTTTCATCGCTTTATCCGTCTTTGGTAATGAATTATCGCACTTTTTCGGTTTTTCGAAATTTTCGATATCGAAAAAGTTGGCGTGGTTATAGTCCGATATCGTTCATTTTAAATAGCGATCTAAGATGAGTGCCCAGGAATCTACATACCGAATTTCATCAAGATACCTCAAAATTTACTCAAGTTATCTGATGGTAACGGATAGACGGACGGGCATGGCTCAAATTTTTTTTCGATACTGATGATTTTGATATATGGAAGTCTATATCTATTTCGATTCCTTTATACCTGTACAACCAACCGTTATCCAATCAAAGTTAATATACTCTGTGAGCTCTGCTTAACTGAGTATAATAAAATTGGAGGGAAGAAGGTTGTGTTGGGAGGAGTCGTTAAAGACTCCATAACGTATACAGGTTTTTTATACTCAGCGTGCTTTGCACACAGAGTATAATAACTTTGATTGGATAACGGTTGGTTGTACAGGTATAAAGGAATCGAGATAGATATAGACTTCCATATATCAAAATTATCAGTATCGAAAAAAATGTGATTGAGCCATGTCCGTCCGTCCGTCTGCCCGTTAACACGATAACTTGAGTAAATTTTGAGGTATCTTGATGAAATTTGGTATATAGGTTCCGTGACACCCATCTCTGATCACTGTTTAAAATGAACGATATCGGATTATAACCACGCCCACTTTTGCGATATCGAAAATTTCGAATGTTCGAAAAAGCGCGATAATTCATTACCAAAGTCAGGTAAAGCGATAAAACTTGGTATGTGGGTTGAACTTATGACGCAGAATCGAAACTTAGTAAAATTTTGGACAATGTGCGTGGCACCGCCCACTTTTAGAAGAAGGTAATTTCAAAGTTTTGCAAGCTGTAATTTGGCAGTTGTTGAAGATATCATGATGAAATTTGGCACGAACATTACTCCTGTTACTATATATGTGCTTAATAAATTAGCCAAATCGGAAGAAGAACATTTCAAGAAAAAATTCAATATCTTTACAGTATATAAGTAAATTACAAAACAATCAACTCCAGTAATGATATGGTGCAACAAAATACAAAAATAGAACTAAGGCCCACTTCCTTTTAAAATTCTCATTAGCACCTTTCACTTGATACCCCTAACGTACCAACACATTTTAGAGGCACCCCTGGTCCACCTTTACACCCGAACTTAGCCTTCCTTACTTGCTCTATTCTCAACTTGTTAACAAAAGCTTAGAAAAAGGTATCGTTCCTAGTTTATGGGAATCTTATAGAGTTGTGCCATAAGAAAAATTTAAAAATACCATCAAAGCTGAGGAGATAAGACCTATTAACACGTTACAATGTGATGTAAAAGTTTTGGAAACAGTGTACTAACGTCCTCTATAGCCCTGCCGTTCAACATTTTTGTTACTGCAAATTTAGTGAACTTATCTAGAGCAGTCATGACCCTTTTTCCTTCGGTAAGGAATATATCTATGTGAATGGTGTGTCCCGGGAAAGTTGGTAATGGGGTTACGGCTAATTGTGGTTGGTTAGGGTGCCTTTCGTATTTATTCTCCTTACAGACTGTGCAATTGGCTATCGCACGCTTAATTTTGTTCGTCATTCCAGGGAAATAGCTTTCATCGAGAATTTGTGTTTTGTTTTCCGCCGCATTTCTATGGGCTCGTAAGTGTTCGTTTAGGATAACTTCTTCTTGTTCGTGTTCGTTCACGATATTTCGAACCAACTTTTGCATGTACCTACACTTAATGCTGCTGAAATGATGTGGGTAAATACCCTGGATCATTCCCATTGTTCTTTCGTCCGTATGAATTCCGTTAACTACTGATGGGTTCAACTATCTTTTGAAGTATCCTATAATATTTTGCTCGTTAAATTGTGGTTCCTCGATTATATGGCGGTGAATAGTTGGAAAAACAATTTTGAATTGGTAGGAGGCTGTGTCCGCCTGTTTGAAAAAGATTTGGTTTTTAAAGACATTGTTACGTGACTGGCTTGTTGGGGTGGTGAGGAGCGGCGGCAAGCAGGTATGCTTGCGGGCCCAGGCTAGCTCGTCGTCTTGGGCGGGGTATTGCACCACCGACCTCACCCGCAGCCACACGAACAAAAAGGGTTCATACCTGCATGTATATATAAAGGAGAGAAAAGCTGAAACAAATAGAAATACACGTGAGGGACAAAGTTAGAAGGGGAAAGCATAAGGGGTAGAAACAGATGAAGGCCTGTCCTGTCAGGTGGAGTCTACCCTCCCTCTGCAGTGCAACTTGCACCGCACCGTGGGCACTGTGCTGACTCCTATCTACTTACAGTGCCCCAAACCTGACACTGGTCTGTCCCCTGTCACTCAGTCATTTTCCCTAAACACTCACCTTCACCTAACCTTTCCGCGCACAAACGCAGCACCAACACCGACTTAAAACTTTAGCCCTGCATTATGAGAACATTTAAAAATTTTCATCCAAACATAATTCTTATAATTTATTTACAAAGTTTAGGCTTTCAAATTACCAACTAACACCCTGCTAATGGTTCAGTAATTCAAAAAAAAACTCTTAAACTCCGAGTTTAATATACAATCCTTTGACAAGGATTTCCAACAATTTACTAGAAGTAACAATAAAAAAATTGTTCAAACTTAATGCTAATTTTTATTACTAATGAATATTAAAAATTCATGAGAGTGCAAGAGGAACTAGATACATTTCAAATTCAATTCAATAAGAAAAATACCTACGACTAATAGACAAAGTTTCTGGCCTAAAATAAAAAAAATTTAAACTTTTAGGGCCACCCTAATGCGATATTATTAATAGGAGCTAATCCTAAACTCTAAAGATACAAATTCAAATAAAATAAAATAAGAGGGCGAACAAAAAAAATTCAAATACCCTAGTCCCTGACCTACCGCAACCGCTCAAATAAACATAAGATCAATTATGTACACAATAAAAGTAGGTCAACAAGGAAAAGAATTTATGTGGATTTGAAAACAAATGGTATGTATGTAAGTGCAAATGTACGTTTGTGACGTTTTTCATGCATGCACATATGTTCGTTGCAATCTGTTTTTATTTTTCTGCTTTGCTAATTCCTGTTCTATTTTTGCAAGAGCAGGAATCTGTACTAACACATGTACATACAACTAAACAGGTGTATATTGATAAATTTTTATATTTCACTCAAAACACTCACCAAGTTACTCTCCTTATCCAACGGCGCCGCTGCAGTTGAGTAGCTTTGCTGAAAACGCTGAAAAGAGATACTCCTATCATGCATACAATTCTACAGGCCACGCCCACGTTGGCCACCCGTACTCACTCAGCCAAGATCACTCGCTAGCAATCTCTTAGTAATGAGTGCTTTAGTAGTATCAAATATACCAGCGTGAACATCAAGTGCGAGATAAAAAAAAAAAATGTGTCTTCTACCCAAAAAAATGCATTTGGTGCGGAAGGCACGCTAAAATTACTAATCTCGGGTTTCTGAGGCTAAAAGAGGTTATATTGGGAATGATATTGCCAATAACCCTAAAGAGTAAGTGTAAAAAAAAAATATCTAAAAAAAAATATATATAAAATGGCAAAAATTTTAAAGTTCCAATTTGGTGCTACCAGAGGTAGCAAAAACCGATGGAGACATGAAAATACACGAAAAATTTAAATGTCAAACTGAAGTGGAAAAATTAAAGAAATGACGAGACGAAACGAAAAAAAATTATGGAGGCAAAAGTGCCACCATTAACTCCTGAAATATGGAGTTAAAGTAACACTCAGACGTTATATGCGCGAAAAGGAAATGCTTGACCCCGGAGATATGATGCCCCTTTTGCCCGTTCCCTGTAAAAATTATGACCCTTATACCAATATTTAAATAAACTTAATAATATATCCAAAATATACGAATTTCAAAATACAGCTAGATGTGTTGTCTGCAAAGCTCATCCCTCCGCCGGTGTTTGTTGTTGTGTTTTTTTTTTTTTTTGTTGTGTGTGGTGTAGTGGCTGTTGTTGTTGCGGCCCAGTGCCGCCGGTGAAAATTGCGATACTCACAGTTGCCAATTTCTTGTGGTTGTTGTTGAGGTGTGCGCATGCAACAAATTAAATACAATGTAGTGTTTGTGGGTGTTTGTAGTACTTGTTGTTGGGCGGTGTATCGCCAATAAAAAAATAGGCAATGGCTGTGGTTGTTCCTGGTGTTGCTGTTGGGTGTTTTGCCGTCGACTGAGAGGCCAAAAGGGTAGTGTTGTTGTCGTTGTTGTTGTGGTGACAATATATTGCCGATACCAAAACGTGTGGCCGCAGGTGGGAGTTGTTATTGCCAGTGGAAAAGGTGACGCAGTTGTTGTTGGCGTTGCGCCGCTGATGACCAAATAAGCGAATAACGATTCGTTGCTGGTGGAAGCAATGGTGTGCTGTTGAAAAGAAATGCGTGTTGCGTTGTTGAGCGTTATGCCACCAATACAAAGCAAAATTCTGTTGTGGTTGTTGCGGCCGTATATTGCCAATAAAAAAGGTGCTGTAGTGGTTTATGTTGTGGAGTGCGCTACCAATTAAAACATAGTGTAGTGAGTGGTTGTTTTTGTTGCCGAGCGGTATGTAGTTAAAATTGACGTGCCCAGTGGTGCTTTCCAAAAGTACCCTAGTAATATACAAAAAACGTTATTCTTCAAGAATTCCTAGTGTGCAAAACTGGTGATGTTGAGTCTATATCTTTGTCTGCATTATTAATATACACACTGACACACATATGTCTGTATGTGGGCGTGTATACATGCATGCAAGTTTGCTCTTGGCTTGCTTGGAAAATTGGCTATATAGCAGCCAGCTTCCCAGTGGGCATGCCAAGTTGGCGGAAAACAAAAAGGAAATCCAAGGGCAATTAAATCCATCAGACTTACCTGGTTTTAGCAGTGGCGATAGCCTTTGTGGTCTAATTTATTTTTGCTGCAACGGTCAGGATCGGGAGCTAGCTGGCAAACCAGATTTGCCTGGTTCTAGCGGTCGCGAGACACTTTTCGCCGCGCACTACACAATTAAAAAGAAGCTAATTGGTTACAAAATTTAGCAAACCGGCTAGTACTTCGTTTTGAGGCGCGCACTAAAAACTTGGATTATTTAAAGATTTTAACAATTTTTTTTTTTTTCTTTGTGTTAACCACTTTCCTTTACACTCACTGGCACAGATAAAATAATACTTTGGCCCGTTGCCTAACGTTGTGCCCTTTTATAACTACCGCCGTGGTAAGCAACGTTACCCAGAAACGGAAAATTTTTACCATTACATGTCAACCTTTCTTTTCGGCTTTCCCGTATTTTCCATCTATACCATCATGCACTCATACATTCATACGCTTACCGCTCCACACAACGAACACCTACACAGATACAATTGGTTCGTACTATGACCGCTCACACTGATGCATTCACACGCTCATATCCTTGCACAAATACACCTCCACGTGCATAACACAGAACAAAACAAACACATAGGTGTATGGCATTCATCTATGCTGCTAAGTTATTAGCAGCATTGTGACATTTTATTTATTATCCCAGCATGATGCCAAGCGCAACATCTTACTTCCGCTGCAACATTGTGTTCATTATCGGTACAATGTTGTCAATGTTAATGTTATTATGTTAGTGTTATGTTGATGGCAACATTGCGGCAAAGGCACGGACCTGGACACAAAACACATAAACACATAGACACATATACACTCTGCCACTCAGTTAGGCCAGTATGGAGACAGGCTGTCGTTACAACATTTATAGGCACCTCTGCACAGGGTATCAAGTTATGATTCGAGCTTTTATCGCTATGAATGATCGGTGTAAGTGTATTGATTTGGTTTGGTATCCTATAGAGTGCGTCGGCTACTACGTTCGATTTTCCTGGTCTGTAAGTCATTTCGTAGTTATACTCTTCTAATATTGCCTTCCAACGTTTCATTTTGCTATTTGCGTTTTTATGACTAAGGGCGTACGATAGAGGTTGGTGATCAATGAAAATTTTAACTTTATGTGAACCGTAAAGGTAACTCCTCAGAGTACTTAATGCCCAAATTATGGCCAACATTTCTTTTTCGTTGGTTGCATAATTCTCTTCGGCCTTGTTAAGTGTCCTAGAGATATATGTTATCGGCCGATTGTCTTGTGAGAGGACTGCCCCGATGGCAAAATCGGATGCGTCTGTTGTGAGCTCAAAATCCCTCTTAAAATTTGGGTGAGCCAGTGTAATATCTCTTGATACCAAAGCGGTTTTTATCCTGTTGAATGCTTCGATGGCATCTTCCTTGAGTTCTATATCCATTTTCTTAGATTATCTTTTTGAGACATTGCCGGCTTCTCCTTGAAGGAGTGGGGTCAAGGGCTTAGCTATCCTTGAATAGTATTTTATGAACCTTCTGTAGTATCCTGACATTCCCAGGAAAGACCTTAATTCCTTCAAATGGCGGGGAATTGGGAATCGTGATACGGCCTGTACTTTTTTATGGTTGGTTTTTATTCCTTCAGAACCAACAACGTATCCTTTAGGGCCTTGGAATAAGGGCAAGGTCTGGAATAAAACGGTTTGTCGGTAGTAGTCCTAATTTCGCCCTTAACTAGAGTGGTGAATGTTAATTTTTCATCGGGGTCGGAAAACAAATTTGGGCACCTTATGATAATATTGCTTATGTTTCGTTGTTGTTCTACAGAGAGATATGGTATTTCCAATTTGACATTATTAACCTGCTGAGATATTCGCTGTTGTAATGGGATAACGATCCCCGGAAAGATAGTCATTATTCTTCCCTCAGTGTCTATGACAGCTTTTAGTTTCCTCAAGGTGTCGTTGCCTATAATACCATGAAAGGAATTCAGGGGTGGCAGAATACAAAATTTGATTTTTTCTACGTTTGGTCCGAAGATATCTATAAATGCATGGTGGGTAATCTCTATAGTACCCGCGACTGATTCCACCTTAAATGGTTTATTGGGTATTGGGTTTCTTATTCTAGTGGATTGAATATAGTTTTTAGTGGATCCCGTATCGATCAGGAAATCCAATGAGTCCCCGCGCCTTGATGAAAATTTTTAGTAAGGGAGCGAAGACGGAGTTAGTCTAAAAAATTAATCAAGTCGGGATTGGCGGGATTTTGTTCGCTGGTAGTCAAGTTAATTTGTCCTTCGGGAGCTCCGTCCGGTTGTTGCGTTGCTCCGTAATAGTCGTCATAAGAATTGTTGCAATAACTCTGATTTGGATCCGCAGTCGTGGGGTAAGTGTTTCCGTCAGATGCCCCAGCGTTCGCGTGGAAGTTGCGTTGCATTTTGTTAGGAGGGCGCGTATGTTGCGATGAGATTGGGCGCTTCGGCGGTTGAGTATTTTGATTAGGACTGGGTCTATTTTGATAATTAACTTGTCTAGAATGTAGAGAACGATCCACGTCCATTGGGACTGGTGGCTTTTGGGGTAGATTGGAACGGTTATTGAATCCCGGATTATATTGTTGTTGAGGGCGTGGGCCGCAGCCAGTGTTAGGCTGGAAATTAGAATTTGGTCGATTATAATAATTCGTTGGGTTGGAATCGGGGCGTCGTATTTAATGGTCGATTGTTGTAATTGTTCATATGTCTTGGAGGATAATTATACCGCTGCGGGGATGCCGCATAGGTAAGTTCGGTATAGAAGGGTCGGTGATTTGTTGCAGTCTGTCGTGGAGGTCGCGGTGGTGGTTGATTTAACGATTTATGCACGTTATGTGCGTTGTTCATCCGGAAAGCCATGCTGTCTAGCTTTTGGCATAGATGAAGGGCTTGAGGCAAGAAGTCGAGGTAAATCGCCGTTAAGTCCCCTAATAAATGTATCGAGAGCTTTCTCCCTATACGAGTTTGTCATCGTTCTTATGGACTCGTCGCCAAGATCCAGGCATGTTATCTTACCTAGAATAAGTGAAAGGTGTTGATACACCTTTTGATAAAGGTCGGAATATCATCGTTACGCTGCGCCAGCGCAGTCATTTGGTATTCGAGTGTACCGATATCCCTCTTATCCGAATAATGCCTCATGAGGCATTTACGAATTTGGACCCAGTCGAGTGGAGTACTGTAGGACTCCAGAGCAGTGTCGGCATCGTCGACAATTTTGTGTCGTATGGTATGAAGGATTGAAAAGTATTTAGTCATGTCCTTCAATGCTTCATATGCTTTTAAAATTCTATCAACACTCTTTCGCCTGGAGCTGAATTCTCCGGTTTACCCGAAAATTCCCGTAGACATTTAACCATGTCGGGAATCCTGTCCAAGTCGTTCATATTCACTGGGCTCAGGGCTATATTACAATCGTGACCACTAAAATCAGTAACATTAAGTTGGCTAATTCGGTCGAGCACCTCGCGCACAATTGTTTCAACGAAGGTGGGGTTACTAGTAGCAGGGTTAGGGGCGACAGGATTTGTAGGATTTTCAGGATTAGCCGCTCCGTAATCTAGCCGGAGCTGGTTTAGTTGTTCCACTAACTGCTCTGCTGTACCTGGCATTTCAACTATGTGTTTTATTACCTTTGTTCTTCGATATTATTCAAAAAGAAGGAAAGTTCCGTCGCATAAATTATTAACTCTTTTAATTAGTTAATCCTCTGCGAGGTTCACTGATTTAATATATGTTATCAACTTCGTAAGGTATTTACCTTTTTTTTCTTCTTATTTAGTAATAAATTCCCTTTGAATCATATGAATTTTTAATTTTCCTTTGTTGCCTTTCTAACAATACACTTGTTTCAATGATATTATAAAAACCCTCTCAAATTCTTTCAATCAATTCTTTCGACAATACAATTTTTAAGTTTTCTTTTTAACCAACATATTCAAATACTCAATAAATTCTCAAAGTTTATTTACTTATTTTTCCTTCTCGGAATTTATAATTAAAATTTTCGTTTAAATGCTTTCCAACTTTCAACGACTTTTTCTCCAATAATTTTCACTTTCTTTTTTCCTTTTACAAATTGTACAGTAAGTTTATTTTTGTTTTACTTTTTATTATTTTTTTTTTGTTTAGTTTTCCCTAAATTTTTAATATTGACAGGATTAATGTTGCAGTTTGTTACGGATATCTTAAAAACTAGTCTTACATAAGTGTCCAGCGCTGCATGTGGAAGTCTTGAATGCTTCGGAGTTATCCCTTTCCCTTTCTGTATTTGAGTCCTTGACGTCGCTCGGTATTCCACTTCTATTTGCCGCTTGTTGGTCGTTCTTTATCCTACGATCGGATATTTAGTGAAACGAAAACTTTATTATTTTTTCTTTCACTCGCTCACACTTTTTTTATTTTCAGGCACTTAACTTTTTTCGGCAATCGCGCTGGTCCCTGCTAGGGCGCCAGTTAACTTATTTCACATTTAATTTTCAAAAAAAAAAAAATATTTTCGGGAGCTTAGCTCCTTTATTGGTTCAACTTCAGCTTAAGACTAACTTTACAAAATTTGTTATTACTTAAATCCAACTTGCTCTGCTACTCAGCTCTGCCACTGCCTCTGCTGTTGTTTTACTCGCTTGACGATTTCCATCGCTTGTTGCAGATGGTCTTTTGCTGACGGTGCGCTTCTCATCAATTGTTGCATTCACATTTGATTATTTCGGAGTACTCGCTTGACGATTTCCATCGCTTGTTTCAGATGGCCTTTTGCTGGCGGTGCGCTTCTCATCAATTGTTGCATTCCCAATTGCTTATGTTCAAGGAGTTATATTTCAGTACCGGACTTTACTTTATTCACTTTTCTGTGGAATGTGGTGTCTTCTTGTATTTGTAAGCTTCCCAGCAGTATTGTTCAGCATGATGATACTATATAATTCGTACAGAAACATCAGCAGAGATGTAGTTACAAAACTTGAATATTCTCATTCACTTTAACACAGGGGTGGCCGCGAAAAAGAACTGTCTGAAAACTGATGATTAAGAAGTGAACGCTTCTGTAGTGAAAAAAGTATTGAACACGCAGTGAGAACTTCCACATGAAAAAACTATCCCATCGGAAGGTAAAGTATCCACAAGATAAAGCGAATGAACAGGAAGTGGAAGTATCCGCAGGAATAATGTCGTTACAATTCAGTAAGAATATCAATAGGAAAAAATATTTTTAACGCAATTATTTTATCAAATAGAGGTAATATTTATCTATCTATATCTAAAAATCTTATAAAATAAAGTCTGTAAATGCCATGTATGCACATAGCTTCACACAGAATGCTCCAATTTTAAAACGGTTGTTTGCATTTGAAAGCTTAGCTACGTGAGATGGTACAGTTAATATAATTTGAAGGTATATACTATAGGGGCATCGCAAATTGCCAAAATGTAGTAAAAAATCATAAAATTTGTGTTTACACAGCTATAACTCATAAAGGGATGGATGAATTTAAAAAATTCTACTTTTCAGTAAAACTTTGAAATATTTACCTTCGATCTTCATAAAAAAAAAAATACTTGATTATTGAATTACTGATGATTGAATATTTTTATCGAAAAATGCGTATGTCCGTTTGTTCACTGTGAACTGTCCGCGCTAATTGCTTTTGATTGATGCGACACATACATACGTACATATATAGCATTCGCTGCGTTATTTAAGTTCAGGCGTAGGTTTATAGGTATGTATGGATGTAAATCACTACATAGTATAAAACAGGGCTTTTCAAAATTGAAAGTGCGCCTGTATTAGTTAGAGAGCAATCGTCGCGATGATCGTGCATGTGAATTGATGTTTCATTTATTCGCTTACTAGGAAGCAACGAGCTAACAACAAGCATATTTATCGCGCATAATTATTCATACATATTTTGATTCCGATAAGCCGATACTCACCACCGATGCTGCTACACCAAGTGCCAAGCGGCGACTAACTCAATTAACGAAGAGAGAGCGCATCATATGCGTGTGAATTGACAGGGCACAATTGTGCTATTAAATGAAAAACCCCGGTATAAAACAAAGTCGCTTTTTCTGTCCTTATGTCCCTTTGAATGCTTAAACCTTTAAAAATACGCAAAGGATTTTGATGCGATGTTTTTTAATAGGTAAAAAGTGATTGAAGAGGAAGGAACGGATCAATATATTTGGCTGAAAATTGGTTGAGGGGTAGCTTAGGACCAGGAGACAGACAGAGGATAATTTTTGTCCCATTCTGGCTAGGGTCTTGAGATCAAAACGTGGACCTGGGTAATCCTGGGATATGTTTGTACAATATGGGTATCAAATGGAAGCTGTTTACGAGTACTTTTATACGGGATATTTTTCGTACCCGCGGGTAACTAAGGTCTCGAGATATAAGCGAAAACGTGGACGCGTGTACCCCTAGAATGTGTTTATAGAATATGGATAACAAATGAAAGCTGTTGATGAGTGCTTTAGTAAAGGGTAGTTTTCATACCTAGTGGTGACTAGGGTATCGAGATTGAGGCCAAAACGTGGACCCTGGTACCCCTAGAAAGTGTTTACACAATATGGATAACAAATGAAAGCTATTGATGAGTGCTTTAGTACAGGGTAGTTTTCATACCTATTTGTGAAGGGTCTCGAGATATAGGCCAAAACGTGGATCACGGCAACACTAGCATGTGTTTTTACATTATGGTTATCAAATTGAAGCTGTTGATGAGTGATTTAGTACAGAGTAATTTTTATACCGCTGGGTGACTAGGGTCTTAAGATATAGGACAAACCTGGGCCCGGATACCTCTAGAATGTGTATGTAATAGGGATATGAAATGGAAGCTGTTGCTGAGAGCTTTAAAGTAATTTTCATTGCGATATTCGATTTAGTCACATCAACCTGGCAAAACTGATAAATATGCATGCGAAGCCGAAATAAAGACATGAATTAATAATACCCACATACCCATTTACATACTTCCTATACGATTTGCCTGGCAATAAGGGATGAAGAAGAAAGGGAAAAACTTGAGAGAAGAGAAAAGATGGAAGGAGAAAGAGGCTGAGCAAGAGATAGAGTGAGAAGAAGATAGAGATAGATGAAGCGGAAAGACGGAAGGAGGTGTGAATAAAAGGATTAAGAAAAAGATGGGGGGTGGGGGGCAGAGTTAGACGGAAAAAGCTTATTAACATTTATGTAGATAGACCAAATTTAGGGCAGAACAACGTCTGACGGGTCTGCTAGTTTGACATAAAATAAACTTAAAATATCCATTTGTAAAAATAAAAAAAATAAAAATACGTATTCCGTATACATATGTATGTAGAAAAAATTCAGTCAATTCATATTTTAAAGAGTCTTCTTCGTTATTTTTTTTAATTTCAGGTACACAATTTTATGTGCATAAATACATATATTGCCTTATTTATTTTTCATTTGCAATGATACCGCTTTGCTTTTCTTGTTCTTAATTTTCTGGAAGGCGCTGCGCACATCTCTTGTATATTCGGACATTGAATAACCGTCTCTTTGTATGGATTCTGAAAAGATACAAATTATTTAAAAATCTGACTAACAACAGAACACGTTACTGTTTGCAAAATTATAGGCAAAACATTTGAGTATAATGATGGAGGGGGAGTTGGGGTGGGATGGTAGAGGAAGTGAAAGTGGAAACAGGAAGAGAGAAAACATCATCTGCTAGGTATGCTTGTAAAAAAAATAAATCCATTATACTCACCGTACAAAGCTCTGTTTTTGCTGGAAAGCCCAGAGTAATTCATTTCGAAACAAAATTCTTCCGAAAGTATCCTATGCAGATACTTATGAATGCCATTCGGCATGAGTATAGATCTAAAAATTTTGACCTTTAGATAGAAAAAACAAAATATAATATTAAAATAAGGATTTTTAATTAAATTATTGCCACCTTGCATATCTTTCAAAATCCGTTTTCACTTTATTTTCAAGTTCTTCAATTTCCAAAAGACTTGAAACTGAAAAATTTGCTTTGGGACTTTGGATATTTTGGCAAACCTTTTCTAAAGCTGTTAAAATTTTTACATTTCGATTAATGGCCGTACTTGTTACGTCTGAAAAGAAATATATATTTTTAAGAAAATTATTGATTTCCAAACAAGTTACGAATTTGAATGATTTACCCTGTTTCAATAAGCCGTTGGAAGTTAAAGGAACTTAAATATTTTCAGAATTCAATAGACGTAACAAACCATCAAATTGAAGGCGTGTGACATTTAGCATTCTATAAAACACTATAAGTTTTTCTTTCAAATTTAATTTTGAGTTACAAAAATCTTTAATATTCGCCGGGAAACTAGATTCTGCAATATCTTCATGCAATAATTCATCAGCGTGTTTGCTGAGAAACTCGGACGGACATAAAAAAGTGCTCTGAAGCATGTTTTTTTTGGCTTTTGCGGACAATCGCCTCAAATTTCGTTTGCTTAAACCACTTATTTCATAGATTTTGTTCAGTTTAGTAATATCACTGTATTATTAAGCACTTTAGATTACTTTTTAATTAAATATTTTATTTTATTTACACTTTCACTCCGACTTACAAAAAGTGACGATTCAACCAATAACCTCCAGAAACAACTAATTGCAGAGCTGCCAGCAAAAAAATTTATTAAAATTCAATAGTCCTGAAAGTTTCAAGGCGTGTTCAGCTGAAATTTCTGTGTACCTGAAATACTGCCTTCCTATTCAATCCATTTTGCAGGCCATTCATTTCTTACTGAGTTTCAGGGCATTTTTAGTGCTGAAATTTTACCTAAATTTATAACACCTTACCTCAAAAACTGCTGGGTAGCTCTATAAAGCACTGTGCAATAAAATTGTTTGCTGATGATACATTGCTGATGATAAGTGGGAACAATATTACTGAAATATATGCTAAGCTGCAAGAAGATCTTAACAGCTTATATAGTTGGTTATGCGTAAACAGACTAAAACTGAATGTCAATAAAATAATTAAACAAAAAATTTTTAAGTTAAACCGTTTTATTGAAAACAATACTTACATGAAATAATAATAATACTAAAAGCTAGAAAATAATTAGGTAGGTCCTAGGTACTAGTCATCACACTCCTCATCAATCTAGGGCGTTGACAAGACAACTAAATAAAAGCATTGGGCGCCTGAAATTTCTAAAAATGTGAGGCGTAGCATAATCTTATTAAGGTTAAGTTGGTCTTATATATAACTATCAATAGAAATTTGACGCGTCCAACGCTTTTATTTAATTGTCTGATCAACGTCCTAGATTGATGAGGAGTGTAATGACTATTACTTAGGACCTACCTAATTATTTTCTAGCTTTTAGTATTATTATTATTTCATGTAAGTTTTGTTTTCAATAAAACCGTTCAACTTAAAACATTTTGACAATTTTTGTTGTTATATCGGCCTACTGATTTGTAAGATCGCGAGTTTGAATCGAGCTCAAGGCCTAACAATAATTATTTTATCATTATTATTGTTATAATATATTTTTTCTTAATTGAAAAAATTTTAAATTAGAACCGAAATGGATCTGTACAACGAGCTTTGGCAGTTGTCTAAATTTTTTCTTTCTTCTATTCTAATTTAAAAATTTTTTCAAGTAAGAAAAAATATATTATAACAATAATAATGATAAAATAATTATTGTTAGGCCTTGAGCTCGATTCAAACTCGCGATCTTAAAAAATTGTGTTTATTGTTTTATTTTCAAGTTTTTAGGCTTTATTTAATTGCCGTTTATTTCTCATTGTATTTAGTTCATTTAGAGACTCATTATTACAAGGACTCTTTCCTGACACTTTGTTACAATATAAGTCCTCAATACATAATCCTTGCAAAGATTTTACTCGACTCTGCCACGTATGCTTGTCCCTCCTCCAACTCCAAAATATTTTGGTGTAACTTCTACCGGACTGTATGTAATATTTGTTCCAAATATGGGCCAAATCGGGCATCATAGGCCGCTTTCTATCATTTGTGTATTATGTGTTCCAAATATGGACCAAATCGGATCACAATTACGATTTTTTGAATATCTCGATCTTTGCGCCACCTAGCGGCGATTTTTGTATAGGTCGCTTTCTCAAAAAACGGTATGACACGCCTATCAGACACATGCTATGCTCCTCTCTTAATTGGCTGAGCATTAGATAGCAACTTTTTTATTATACTATGAAATTTATTAAAAACATAATAGAAGGAACTTTGCCTGCGTATTTGAGGACTAAAATAAAATATGTAAAGACTCGTAATAAAAATGATTTTAATCTGCCCGCTTATAAAACTGAAGCAGACAAATGTAATCTGTATTATAAAGGTCTTAAATCCTATAAAGAACTACCGAATGATATTAAATAATGTCATTCTAATAAATTTAAACAAAAATTGTATAATTATTGTAGAACACTGCCAATTTAATGATGGACAGGCGGGCTTCCATAGCATCGATAGAAGTGCAGCGAAACTATTCTGCTATTGTAGCCTTATGCATGGTGCCCTTTTATGTCAATACGTTTGTAGCATTTTGCGTCACGCTCTCCTACGCCAATGCACTTTTTATGCAGACCACACACAGTCATATTGCAGTCCTTTTACAATATCGACCTAAATACATTATGTTAGCCCCTACACAGCGGGAGTTCAACATCACATACAATTGCCGACAGCAAGACCTATATCCGATTACATTTAACTGGCGCATTGACCAATTCGTTAATAGCGTGACTGAGCGTTAATGACAGTTTGTCAATGTGCCTGCCAAAATATCTACATAATAACAAATTTCTAAAATTAGGTCAAATAATATGCTGACACAAAATATATGTATCAAGAATGTAGATACCTTTAGCTTGTAAGTATTAATGTAATTATGTATGTCCAAAATAGAAAATTCTGCATAAATAGTAAGGCATTTCTACAATAAAGTCAATCACTTTTTAACGCTACACATCGGCGTTCTTATTTATTTATTTTAAAGTTTTACATGGCGATCCTGCCAGTCTAGATCAAGAATTAGAAAAACTGCTACAGATCTAGCTGGCTAGAGATCCTGCCAGCTCGCGTTGTATAATAAACCAAGCAGGATTCGCCTTTTACATGGCGATCCTGCCAGTTTGGTCATTTTCTAGCGGAAAAATTTGCTCATAAACAAAACTGCTAAAAAAAAGACCATTTTAAAGTAAAACCAATCTAAGGACCAGAAATAAAAAAAGAAATCCTAAAAAGGATCTAAGTAATTTTTCTAATTTTTTTTTTTTTTAAATCGGTCAAAACAAAAAACAAAATTTTCATACATCTGAAATTAAAATGCATTAACTCTGAGGATCAAAGAGACTCTAATTTTTTACTGGCACATATGCAACTCACAAAATGGATGGCTAAAAAGGCGTATAGCAGCAAAGGAAACTAAGGAGACGCAGCAAAGCATAAACAAAGTGGAATAATCACAGCAAATTTCAGCCCGACGGACGGCATAATTGTAACCAACAAACTCCTTTTACCTACTGTGTGCATAAAAAGGGTGGACTAAGGACCTAGAGAAAGAAATAAATGCAATAAAAAAGCTCTGGACGATTAAAGGAATGACTAGGGAACCAATCCTACTAGAAGATGTAGTAAACCCTACGACCAAAGCAGAAGAAATCAATAGGATGATCAGGATGGCTTTCCCTGATAGGGATCAATATTAAAATTATAATAGCTCTGAGAAAACTTTAGTTATGAATAAATAAAAATGAAATAAAATGGCATAGGAATAAATTTCTAGATATTTTTGTAAAATTAGTTAAAAGAAAAAAAAACTATACTAAGCTATTAAATCATAGTTTTTGAAAAGTTAAAAATTTTAACCTAAATAAAAATATTTTTAAGAAATTTAAAAATTTTAGAATAACACGTTTTATAATGCATAAGTTATAAATAAAATGGAGTATTTAGGATAAAGAAAAAAAATCAAAAAATGTTATTGGAATTTACCCCTTATTCACTGAAACAGGAAAGTAATTACAGAAATTTCAAAATGTCTTGGTGGACAAAGATTGCGCATGGCATTATGATAGCCATAGCTGGTTACGAAGTAGGTAAAGGAAACTCTGAAACAGCAGATAATAGAATAGTAAAATATGAGCCACCAGACCATGTGGACCAAAAACCACTCAAAACATCACAGACGTTTGGCTAGGTGCTTTAATATGCACGATAGGGCTATTAATCATTGCAATAGCCGCTATACTCAAAAACTTTAAACAATTTTTTTTTTCCTTCTGCCCAAATTCCCAAATTCAAAACTGAGGAAGAGCAATAAATAATTCAAGTAAATCCCAAATAGTAAATTTCAAAATGTCGCAATCGACAGTAAAGGCAGCTTCACTAGCCCTGCCTAAAGTGAACAGCAAATTAAAAATTTGCATAATTACTCTGAATGCTCATGATATCTTTAAAGACAAAGATAGCCAGGAAGAAATAACAAAAGCACAGTAGTTCATATGGAAATACCATCCAAAATAATATTTCTTTCAAATTATATTTAAATAAAAATCCCGTGTCAGTGGATATATGCAAAATACAAAAATTTAAAACCAGCCCATAACAGCAAAAATGAAGAAAAGTCACAAAGAGGACATTAATATAGAAAGCGCTATTTAAATTTGTAACAAGAAGACATGTCGCGCTCGTTTTCATCTTAGGATAGAAAAATGTTAGCGTAGAAAAATTTCAAGCAACCTGATTGTTGAGGAAGTTATTGACTTAGGACAATATTCGACCTGGCTGAAAAATGCCGGCAATCCAGGACTTGAAATTTATAAGGAAAAACACAGTTGTCCTGAGGGACAAATTGGTGAAAAATGATATAATAGTACTCGAGTAGGCAAATTTAAAATAATAAAAGTAGGTACCCCACATACATGTTAAATTCCAATTAGAATTAGCAATTGATGCAATTAGTTTATATTCTCTAATTCATTAAACAATTAGAAATAGTTCAACTAATTCCCATTAGATAATTAAAATTTTTATTCTAACGGTAAATCAATTGTTTTTGTAAATCTAATTGCAATTAGTTGCCATTAGCAAAAAAAATTGGGTTACTTTTACAATTAGAAATTTAATTGACTTCTGCTAATGCAATTAGATATTAAATTACCTCGAATTAGAATCAATTACTTATACTTATTTACATCATTATTCGTTCACTTCAATAATTCTTCGAAAACAATTTATCTTTGTCAAAATAATTGATTCTAATTCGAGCTAATTGAATATCTAATTGCATTAACAGAAGTCAATTAGATTTCTATTTGTAAAGGTAAACCAACTTTTTTTGCTAATGGCAACTAACTGCAATTAGATTTACCATTGGAATAAAAATTTCAATTATCTAATGGGAATTAGTGGAACTAATTCTAATTTAATGAATTAGAGAATTTCGCAAATGAAGGTTAATTAGCAATCATTAGCATTATGTATTCATTACTTAACATCTATGGTACCCCAGTTATCTAAGATCAAACAATTGCACAAATCCAAGAGGTTTAAAATGTGACAAATCCGGGTAAAAATTGAAATAATTCTTCATTAAAATCATGACGATTCTGTCTTGGTGACCGCTGCAGAAATCGAATGACACACATAAGATCAAAAAGATATTGCTGAAAAACAAGAAAAATATGAGGAATACGAAAAGAAAATTCAAGGATAGAAAATTTTTGCATCCACTGTACCTTCCGCTTACCCATTAATAGAACTACTACCAATACATAGCTCCCTTGCTCAACAGCTACATCCCCTCAATTGTCTATGCAATTAGTTACAGATTTCACACTTTGTATGATGAAATAAAGAAAACAAAAGAAAAAATAAATCACTTGTCTCTATTGGTTGTTAGAAATAAATATACATATTTAGTTGAATGGGTCTCACTTAAGAAAACCTCACTACTAAAGAGGTCATAATATTATATAATAGGAAAAATATTTTTACTTTAACCCTCGCTAAAATAGGAGATTTAGTTAGCTAGCGAAAAGGCCTCTCGTAAGTTAAATAATAAGAAAAATATTTTTTTAAATTATCTTATCTACATAGAAACATATCGATAGCAAAATAGTTTTGCATAATTTACTAAATGAATGACATAACCAATAAAGATAAGGAACTAAGTTAAACCAATATAAACCCTTTAGTAATTTTTAGACAAAACTCCTGTCATAAGCATTCCACTTTACTCGTCAAGCACAAAGAATCAAATGCCAACACATTATACTTAAATGAAGAAAAAAAGAGATACAGGAATCACCACAACATGTTCAAATGTAAAGAATGAAAAAAGAGAACAAAATTTATTCATAATTCGTATTGAGTACTCGAAAGTCAGCATACAACACATATAAAAAAAAGAGAATATGCAAACATGACAAAATAAATAATAAGAACACACGTAAAGCAAATGTAAACAAATAAATACAAAAAAAAAAAAAACTACATACACATACACATTCATTTTGGCATAAAGTTACCATCAGTTCATAAATGTTAAAGATTAATTTGTAAACACAAGCGGATTTTAAGTGGGTGGACAAACTTAAAACTCGGCTGTATAAAACGAATTTCAATAAGTAACACTTGATACGAAATATTACTCATAATCATTAATATAAAAATATACAAAAAAAAAAAAAACAAAACAGTATAAAAACAAATGTAAATAACACAAATCAGCATATTAGAAACAATTGTAAACTAATGTAAACCAACAAAAACGGCATAAACAAACTCACCACTGTCAATATCAAGTTACTGCTATGCAATAAATTATAATGGAATACAAAAGCAATTAAAATCTTTTTTCTAACTCAAGCAAAATTCAAGTGGGTCATTAAGTCTCTGGAATGTCGTATTCAATTGTCTCCAATTATATTTGACTCTTTTACGAATTATGCATGGTGCCCTTGTACTGGTGTACCTGGCAAAGTCACAATTCCTCCATTTAATATAATTCTATATCTAAAATCATATCGGGTACGTGTTTGAGTACTTTTTACTTCCGGTGTATACATTCCGGTGCAAGAAAGTTACTCACCACACCACGATCAGAACACTTCCTTTATATCATTTGATACCACTTCAAAAACGACTGACTGCTAGCTGTCAGAAATGAGCATAGCTAGACTTCCGGAAGGAAACATGTTTTTTGGGCCTTTCTTTTCTGAACGAGATATCGAGGAGGTAAGATCAGTGGAGATTAGGCGAAGTTGTTTTTTTTTTCTTTTTCATGTACATATGCACACACAAGTGTGCTTTCAAAAAAATTCCATCTGCCCGCGTGCGCAAAGTTTATTTAAGACCGCAAGTAAAGGGTAAAAAGTATACCCACGCGTAATCTACAATCGGTTTCGCTACCTAAAATCATCTCCACTGATCCCCGCAGAAGCCGACTTGCAAATATCAAGAGACCCATCCAAGGTGCATGCTACGAGGCCACCTATCGCCGCTGTACCACCAGGAGCCGTATCCCAGCTGTGTAGTTCTGCCGACGTCAAATTAATTTCTAATCAACGGATGGTGCTAAATAATCGAGTCTGGGCATGACAACTTTTGTTTCTTTTAATAGAATCTTCCGAGCTACATTAATGTACTCGTTGCATATCTAAAACCCCAATTCATTGTCTGTGGATGGGATAACCTCAACTTTGGTTCATAGATAGGGACCCGTGTAATGAAAATTCAAAAGCCAGCCGCATTCTCAAATCGCATCTTTTGCTATAGCCATTTGAACTTTGCAATGTCTTGCTTGAGCGTCCCGAGAATACGTGAAATAAAGTGGCGAACTTAAAAATTGCTGTGCCTAGTTTTTTGAGGGTATATGTATGCTTGTAAGCAAATAAATAGCAGCGTAAATGATGAGATTTTATAAATTTTAGTTGCAATTCCAAAAACGTTGCCTTAAATTTAGAACCCGATTTCGAAAACAAATTCCAAGCTTACATTTCGAATTTTCAAAGACTTTAATACGGCGTTGTTTAAGTCTTACCCATTTGAGTTTAATAAAATACATTTTAAGTTTAAGTTTGCTCGAAAAGGTTTCATACAAATATCAAAGCCTATATTTAGAATTTTCAAAGACTTTTTCATCACGGAACATTGTAATTCATTGTAGCATATACAAATACGCATGTAAGTTCGCATGGATAATGCACCATTTTTCTTTCCGAGCGATGCTTCAGATTTTGTCCATCAAGACCATCAAGAACAAGTGTAATCACTAGCCTTCCTCACACAATATCTTTATTGTTTTTGTTGGTTTTTTTTCTTATAGGTTACATACCCATGTACATACATATTTAATATTAAATGAGAAATCGAAGTTTTTTTTGCTTCTTTCTTCGAAATGCTCCACATGTAAGTAACATGGTTATTATGTTTTCTTTTGTAAGCAAATAAAATATTAAGTCGCTTTGATTTATGTACATATTTATGCATACATTTACGTGCGGTTACACACCTGACCATAGTGTGCCTAGCTTTGGTTATTTTATCTAATACTCTCATTTGACTAGAATGATTTGAGTGAGAACCTGTATATGCATACATATATACATACATATGTACATATGGATGAGTTTTTTTTTTTTTTTCTCGGACGTTGTGGCAGCGCACTGCCCTCAAGTGGCCCGATGAAACCAGGCTAATCCTGTTTTTTGTTTTTTTAATTCATACATACTTTTTTTTTTTTTTTTGTTTTTTTTTTTTTTTTGTTTTTTTTTTTTATAGTTTTTATTTTTATTTTTTTTTTGTATCCTAATTCTTATTTATGTGCTACTTATAATTTTTTTGTTACCGAGTCTTTGAGAGGCAGTGGCTTCTTAAGCGCCGAGATCTAAAACCGCTCAGCTACAGAGAAACTCATCAGCTGAGAAATATAGATTCACAAAATACAATAGACTAAAAGTATAAGTATAATTTTTTAATTATTAAGAGAAGATAGAACCGTCTTTTTTATGGCAAAGAGCGAGTCCGAAACATCAATTATTCTCGAGTGAGAGTTATAATTTTCACACAAACATAGAAAAGGTTCGTGTAGTTGGAAATTGCTTCTGCATCGTTTAAGAATTATAGGTTTATAATGCCTTGAAACTCGGCATGGAACATTCAAGTTTACTTCGTTCAATAGAAATGGCCTTGAAATCGATCCATTTAAAAGTCTAGCCATAAATAGTACACCTAGCATTTCTCTACGACTTGCAAGGGTAGGAAGATTTATTAGTTTTAATCGATTAGTGTAAGGAGGAAGATCATACGGAGAGTCCCATTGAAGATTTCTAAAGGCGAAAAGTAAAAACTGTTTTTGAATTGATTCTAGTCTATCCATATGAACTTGATAACGCGGATTCCAAATTATCGATCCATATTCTAATATCGGCCTCACCAATGATGTAAAAAGGGTTTTTGTAACGTAAGGATCACCAAACTCCTTTGCCCATCTCTTCACAAATGCTAAAAACCCCTCTCGCTTTATTGACTGTGGCATTAATATGAGGGTTGAAACTAAGTTTGCAATTCATTGTAACTTCCAAGTCGACAAAAACATCAACGCTTTCCAGAGTTTGGCCATCAATTGTGTTGGACGCTGGCTGTATGTTCCCACGTGAAAAACACATGGATTTACATTTTTCTATGTTGAGTGGCATAAAATTCGCATTACACCAAGTAACTAAACGATTTAAATCCGCCTGGAGTACAGAACGTTCTTCAACCGACGCGTATGACTTAAAAAGTATTACGTCGTCTGCATACATTAAAATTTTAGAATATTTTATAGTTGTGGAAACATCGTTTATAAAGATCAAAAACAGAATAGGACCGAGATGGCTGCCCTGAGGCACACCGGAGGGAACATCGATGACATTCGAACAAATTTTTTTAAAAATTACTCTTTGAGTTCTACCGCAAAGATAGGAGGAGATCCAGCGAGTTATGCCAGGTTGAAAACCAAGCAATTCGAGTTTATAAACAAGTAATGAGTGGCGTACTTTGTCGAATGCTTTGCTGAAATCAGTGTATATAACGTCGGTATGATGATTGTTTCTAAACCCATCAAAGACGTGAGTTGTAAATTCAAGCAAATTGGTTGTGGTTGATTTGGCTCTACAAAAGCCATGCTGAGAACTATCTATCAATGCAGAAATCGAAAATGTAAGGTGATTAGTAACGATTGCTTCGAAAAGCTTAGGGATAGCGGAGAGCTTTGCTATTCCACGATAGTTTTCAATAGACGACTTGCTTCCTTTTTTATGGAGTGGGATAAGAAAAGATTCCTTCCAAGCCATCGGGAAAATGCCATTTTTTAAAGAGAGGTTAAACAGATCAGTAAGGAGCTGGTAAATGTATTCCGCACATTTTTGAAGAAAACATATTGGGATCAAATCGGGACCGTATTTGAAAGATTCTTTTAGGGTCTTTAGATGTAGTAGAACATCTTCAGGCAGCAAATGTGGGGCATATATTGAGTTACTAGAATGGAGCTCATACGCATAATTTGTAGGTGATGAATCAACCACAGCAGAGTAATTAGAGTGAAAGAATTGAGCGAAGAAGTTTGCAATCTCTTGATCGTCGCTGGAAATGCTATTTCTAAACTTCATGGCAGAAGGAAATCCGTTAGTTCTGCGTTTAGAATTTAAGAAATCATAAAAAGACTTCGGGTGGCAAATAATGTTTCTTTTAATTTTACATATGTAAGCTTTATAACACTTTTTATTAAGTTCAAAATACTTATGACGGAAAATAGCGTACTGTGCATAATGAGAATGTAAACCGGTTCTCTTATATAATTTGAATAAACGTGATTTCTTATTTTTTAAAGCTTTTAAATCTTTAGTAAACAAGGCTTGCACTGGTTCAATGTACGAGCATTTGCAAAACATGTGCCCAAACGTTTTTCAAATAAAGTATAAATGGTTTTATTAAAATGTAAAACGTTTTCCTCTACATCATCTTTATATCGAGGCCAAGTTATCTCAGAAAGCTCTTTATTTAAATTGTTGAAATTAGTTTTGGAAAAATCAAAGCATCTGGTAGAGGCACATGTTTTGTTAGTGCAGCCGACTTCGTTGCTTATGATTTCGTAAGTTATCTCAAGAGAAGGATGGTAAGCGTCTTCTGGCAAAACAAGAGGTTCACACCGGTTTATAGAGAATTTAGATATGTAGTCAACAAATGCTAAGTCTAAGAATTTTCCATACTTATTTGGAAAGAAGTTGATCTGATTAAGGCAAAGATCAGTAATTCCATCCAAAACGTCATTGTTTTGCTTCTTGGATGATACGGGGACAATATTGTGATCAACGGTATTCCAAGATATATGTGGCAGGTTAAAGTCGCCTAAAACAATCATTGGGTCCGTGGACTTTATCATCGAACTGACTGATTGTAACAGTGAAATATGGTGCATATACACTGATAGATCAGAAGACGGTGGAATATAGCAAACGGCTAAGTAAATATGACCCCGGTCTAGTAAGATTCGGATGCATTTAAACTCGATGGAATCAACTTCGGCTAAATTAACATCTTCAGATGGAATTGAAGAATGTACAGCTAGCAAGACACCACCTCTGGTCCTATTTAAGCGATCATTTCTATAGGTCTGATACTCACCACAAAAAATTTCGGAATTTAAAACATTGGGTTTCAGCTATGTTTCGGTAAAAGCAATAATATTATAGTTACAGTGAATGGTTTTCAAATATAAGTCATTTAATTTAGTATTTAAGCCTCTAACGTTTTGATAGTAAATGCTTAAGCAAGATATTAAATTAAGTTTTTTGGATCGGAACTTTGAGGAGGAATTTTTGCTACATTTTGAGTAATCTCAATAGTCTTATGCACAAATTCGCGAACAAAAGCCCCTGGCGGCCAAAATGCGCTGTCCAAAAGTTTATCAAAATCTTCTGAGTAGACATCAATTCTAAATGAAGAAATGTTCCTTTCGTAATTAAATTTAAATTTTCTTAAAGTCATGCCGTCAGCCTTAATTTTCGAAGAGACATAAGACTTGATATCCTCAACGGAAGTGTCCTTGTCAAAGCGAGATACAAAAATCGATTTTTTGAGCGGGACTACAACCAGCTTCTTAGCCGGTGCTACTGAATAAGAAGTCACAGATTGAGAAGTTACAGTTTCAGAAGTTACAGTTTGAGGCTCTAAGGTTTTTTCCGCGGCCTTAGAAGTGGATGGAACCACAGCTTGCGGATTAGGGGAAGCCAAGTCTATGAGCTCCACTTGCGGAAGATTAATGTTCTGAGCAGGATTAAGATTCAAAGCGTTAGGTGAGTCTTCAGAGTGTTTTTGATTATTATCCCGGTTGTCTTTATTTCTATTTAAACAATGCGGTAACTCATCCAAACACTTGAAGGATTTGAACAATCTATCGTATTGATTGAACTTTTCCGTGATTATGGAAAACTCTTTAGCAATATCAGAAAACACATTTCGTGTTTGTCTAAACAGTTTAAATAGGTCAACCTCAGTTGATCTGCATTTAATGCATGGCCAACGTACTCCCTTCTCCCCATCATTGACAGTGTCAACAACTCTAGCCGTCAGTCCCGCGCACTTTCCATGGGCGAGCCTATCGCAAAGCCAGCAAGAGACAAAACGTTCGGATTCGCTTTTTACCTGACAGTTTTTGAAAATGCAAGTCATTTTTTATAGAAAGGTGAAAAGAAACTAGTATAAGAATATAGAAATGGTAGAGATATGTTTGTAAATTACAAAGAAAAAACAGTTGAAATAGCACTGAGAATGAGAAAGGTTATATATAAAGCAACTCTGAAAGTTTGGGAGCTTAGCGGTAGCTAGCAGTTTTAGAGTCACTGTCACTTGACACTTAAAAAGCGACGCAAACAGCTGCGAAGACAGTAAATTGCGAGAAAAACAAAAAGTGTGCGCACAAAAACAATTGGAAGGTGAAAAGGTGCCAATCAAAATTGCAACAAAAACACAAATGCACAATGACTCGGCAAACACAAAATGAATAATAAGAAATTGATTAAAAACTTTAAAAATTCACAAAATCTTAACTTTTCAAAGCAAACCAATTGTATTAAAATGAACTCTAGGTTTTCGCACTTATTTTTGTCACAAACTAGTATTACAATTTAGATATTATAATTTAAAACTCGCAAAATAAACACAGCAAAATAAAATGCAACTTCACAGCTATAATGACGTTTGCGTCTTTCTTTCTCTAGTTGCGATTGCCAAAGTTAGTGATCAACAAGTGGTTTTTTTTTTCTCTTTTTCCACCTATTTTCTTTTGATGACAAAGTCATCAATCCCAGCTACATACATATCAGTTTTTTTTTATTTTTTCGCCCTCCGCAAGCATATGTATGTGAATGAATATGTAACCTGTACATATGATTTTCCATTCTCTTGAAAAAGATAGTTCAATGACCATACATATACAGATCAGCTGTTGAGGTAGGTTAGGGATTTGTATTTAAGTATCCCCAAACAAAAATTGTTAGAAGTTAAGTAATGTAATTTTTTTTCGAGATTTTAGCCAAAACACCGGCGCACGGATGTAGACGCGTTCACACCAACCTCCTCCGCACAACCAGCACAACAGAAGTAGGGAAGTAGGTCTCACCATGGGAGCCCAAAACGAGCAACAGCAGTCCGAAGGCGCTGCCAGTTTGCCTGTCTTGAATGCCCCAGTTGGAAATAATGAGGGAAATGATGACGACAATCGTATCCGCAACATCGTATCTGCGGTGGTATCGGCAAGGCAAGCTACCATTTTTAATAATCTCGAAGATCGCGTATCACATTTGATCGAACCAAAACTTGAGGGTGTAGTTTCTCAACTAATGAATAGGCTGACCCTCAATGCTCCACCCGCTCAACAACAAATGTCTCTAGTCCCGAAAGAGTGGCTCCCCAAGCTAGTATGCACCGGAACAATTCAACTCCACGTTGGCCTAGAGATATACCGAATTTACCATACCATTCGAACCACAACTTTCACCAGCAACTTGACCAGCTTCGCTTTAGTGACATTTCAAGTGTTCCAAATGCAGGTAGGGTTGACCAGCTGATATCAAACTGGGACATAAAGTTTGATGGTTCATCGAAATTATCTGTAGATAGTTTTCTTTATAGGCTTGAATGTCAGGTTTCAGATACTTTAGGGGGTAACTTTAATTGACTTTGCGAGCACATTCAATGCTTGTTTCTTAATTAAGCCAAGGATTGGTATTAGCGATACCGTCGTACTGTGGAACGAGTTACGTGGCCATCCCTTTGTGAAGCCTTACGTACTAATTTTCAGCAGCATCGTACGGATTTTGAAATTAAAGAGATGCTACGTAGCAGAAAACAAGGACTGACCGAAACTTTTGACGAATTCCATAAAGCCGTTCTTAAGATAGCAGAACCTTTGTAGTCACCACTACCTGAAGCCGAATTGGTGGAAATCCTCCAACACAACTTGCGACCTCGGATAAGACAGCAGCCTCTATATGTTCAAATAAGCTCGCTAGCGGATCTGCGTAGACTCTGTCTCAAGGGAGAAAGTCTTGCTGGCGAAATCAGTAGGGTTGCTAATCCGATGCCAGTAGGGAATATCCGACAACCTACTCGCCGTTATGTTAGTGAAATACCATGTGAGGACACCGAAATCGAAGCTTAACCGGAAATCGACGAAATATCAAAGCAAGCATCCAAGACAAAACAAAGTTGCTGGAATTGCCAAGGCGAAGGCCATATGTACTTTGACTGCCTCGAACATCGGAGAGTGTTTTGCTACGGATGTGGAGCACCAAACGTTTACCGGCCGAAATGTAGTAAGTGTAATCCGGAAAACACGAAACCGAGCGACGGTCTCAGGAAGATTCCTCGCGACGACCGGAAGTAGCCCCAAATAGGATAGCTGTCCGTCCTAATAAAATTTCCGAGAGCGATTTCAGTGAAGCCAATTCACCCATCCGAGAAATTATCCCATACGAAGAGCGTCTCAAAAACTATAATAAAGTTAGGAATAGGATATTTGCAGAGGATATTAAACCAACCAACTCCAAGCGATCGTCCGTGCGTTGCAAGAACTTTTGGGAAAAAGTCAAAGGTGATCACAAACTTTTATATAACGTGGTTAGCTCCATCTACCAGAAGTCTTCCGACTTACGACCATACGCTAAGATAGAGGTTCTAGGTTGTGAGTATTTGGGTCTGTTAGACAGCGGAGCCCAGGTATCTTGTTTAGGCTCTTCGTTAGCGAATACGGTGAAAGCCAAAAATCAACTACGCGAACATGCCACTTCAATCTGCACCGCAGATGTGAAGAGACAAGTCGTGTATGGTTGTATCGACCTAGATGTTCAATTTCAAGGAAAGCGCAAGACTATTCACTTTTTTGTTATCCCGTCTATGTCCCAACAAGTCATTCTAGGCGCCGACTTTTGAGCAAAATTCCAAATTGCTCCAAATATTATTTCGGAAATTTCGACTTGCCAAACCCCTGATGCAAATGATGCAAACCGTATTTCCTTAAGTGTGGACCAACAGCGCCAGTTAGACCAAATTACGAATAGGTTTCCTAGCTTCGAAAAAGAAGGTCTGGGAAAACTTCCTTAATGGAATATGTTATCGAGCTTGAACCCAACGTCCGTCCGATAAAACAGCGATATTTTCCGATATCTCCTGCAGTGGAAAAGTTAGTACACGCAGAGATTGATGAAATGATTAAATTAGGTGTAATCGAGGAAGCTCCAAATAGTCCATGGTCCAGTCCGTCGTGCTAGTGAAAAAGCCTAATAAAGTCCGTCTGTGTCTCGACTCGCGAAAAGTTAACAGTGTCACCGTGAAGGATGCTTATCCCCTCCCACATATTGATGGTATATTAAGCAGATTACCAAAGGCTGAATTTATTAGTTCCCTCGGCTTACGTCGTGCCTTCTGGCAAATTCCCTTAGCGGAAAGCTCCCGAGATTACACCTGTTTTACTGTCCTTAATCGTCCGCTTTACCGATACCGCGTTATGCCTTTCGGTCTATGTAATGCTCCACAGGCGCTTTGTCGACTGATGGATCGCGTAATCCCTGCTCAATTGAAAAATCAAGTTTTTGTTTATTTGGATGATCTCTTGATTCTATCAGAGACTTTCGAAAACCACATATCCGTTATCACAGAGGTTGCTCAACACTTAAGGAAAGCGGGCCTAACTATAAACGTGGGAAAAAGCTCATTTTGCATTCGCGAAGTTAAATACCTCGGCTACATAGTAGGGAATGGTACGGTTCGCACTGACCCCGACAAAATTTCTGCCGTAACGAACTATCCCGTTCCAAACACTGTAAAGCAATTGCGAAGGTTCCTCGGAATGGCCGGCTGGTACCGACGTTTTGTGGATAATTTCGCAGCCATTACCACACCTTTAACAAATTTGCTAAAAAAAGAGCAAAAATTTCACATGGAACGAGGAGGCCCAGAAATCGTTCGACAAACTCAAAAATATGTTGTGCACCGCTCCTGTCTTAGCAAGCCCGTACTACGAAAAGCCGTTTATCATCCAGTGTGATGCTAGTAAGCTTGGTGTTGGTGCTGTTTTGGCACAAAGAAATGATGAAGGAACCGAAGTCCCTATTTGTTAAGCTCATGAATTCCTAAATACATTATGTTAACCCCTACACAAGGGACGGAAAATAATAATTTTTTTTTCGGAGTCGAAAAAGTCTTGGTCAAAAAATTGTCCTAGGTGAAAATGTTTGAGTTCCCAGGTATCCCTATAGCAATATCATGTCGGATCATGCATCCTTTTTTCGAACTTTTTCCATAAAAGTCCACATATAAAAGTAAAATCTGTATTTTTATTTTTTGAGTTCGATAGAAATAGTTAAACTCGGACTTCTAAAAATAAAAGTCCCGAAATAAAAGTTAAATCAAGACTTTTATTCTTTAAGGCCGAAATAAAAGTCTTGATTTTACTTTTATTTCGGGACTTTTATTTTTAAAAGTCCGAGTTTAACTATATCTATCGGACTCAAAAAATAAAAATTCGAAAATAATTTTTATCTTGATCCAAATATATTCAAAGTCCAAAATTAATAGTTTTGCAAGGACTTATATTATAAAAGGAACAACAGTTTCAGCACCTGCCATACACAGCGGGAGTTCAACATCACATACAATTGCCGACAGCAAGACCTATATCCGATTACATTTAACTGGTGCATTGACCAATTCGTTCACAGCGTCACTGAGCGTTAATGACAGTTTGTCAATGTGCCTGCCAAAATATCTACACAATAACAAATTTCTAAAATTAGGTCAAATAATATGCTGACACAAAATATATTTATCAAGAATGTAGATACCTTTAGCTTGTAAGTATTAATGTAATTATGTATGTGCAAAATATAAAATTCTGTATAAATCGTAAGGCATTTCTGCAATAAAGTCATTCACTTTTTAACGCTACACATCGGCGTTTTTCTTTAGTTATTTTAAAGTTTACACTATGTAGCGCCAAGACTTCCAAGCTCTTGTACGCATACAAAAAAGGTTGCCGAAGCACATACTGAAACGCATCAATCGATTAACTCAGTGCATCGCCGGGCAGATGTTGCCTTCGTGCTTTACTAACATGCGTAAAATGCCTACATACTATACTAACACAACACTTTGTTCGCATGATCTGGAAGTCTCCCATCCATAGTACTCTACGGTATGACATAGATGTAACTATTATAGATTGCATAGTCCAGAAGACAATTATAAATATTGTAAAATAGATTTAAGTTAGGCTTAGGAAAGCCGTAATAAAAAAATACATAAAAAAATTAATTCCAGAGTACGAACGGAACAGTGATGAAGCATTGGTGGGCGCACAACCCACATTCACAGAAACGGTATCACATGCTCTGATTGAACACAATATTGGAGGCCCTGAAAGGATCGCAAAAGCGGAATGAAAGAGTTATAAAATGCGGGAAGCCAGGTCACATTGCACGTCATTGCGATCTTGATCTTAGTGGTTTCAACAGCATGGGTGGTTTTAAGAATAAAGTTGGAGGAGATAAGCAAGAGCGAGACAGATGTAAAGATCAGGAGCTAGCTCCAGCTATTGAATGTCCTGTGATATCTGTATCGCAAATCGGAAGGAAATCGAGCGGTCTTTCCGTCAGAGGAAATGTGTATGGCAAAGAACGTGTACTGACTGTAGATACGGGCGCATCTCATTCCTTAATCCGATCTGATTTGGTCAACAGAAGAGTAAAGCCATTACCTGGAGCAAGGTTGCGTACGGTCACTGGCGAGTATAACCGAATCCAGGGAGAAGTAATATGTGAAGTCTTAATTGGAAAGGTCACGGTTCTACACAATTTCGTTGAGGCGGAGATTGTTGATGAAGTCATATCGGGAGTGGACTACTTGGTTGACCATGCCATCAGGATCGATAGGCAGAGAAGGATTATGCGCTATAAGAACAAGGATGTGCCACCTAACTTCAGTTTGGAGAAAGGGTTCAGCAGTAAGCGAGTGCTGGTGGATACGATTCGATAAAGACCACCAAAGTCAAAGGCAGTAGATCGGGCAAAGATTGGTGGAACGAATGGGCCAAATAAAGCAAAATCAAAGATACCTGCGAGAGAAACACTGGTATTGACAAACCCTAAGGGACGCACTAAAACGAACGAAATAATTTCCCAGATAGAATGCAAGGGTGGTTTCAAGCCATGGGGCACTACTGTTGTGAAACGTCGGAACGATACTGATTATGCGAAGCCACTCCGTCAAGCGCAAGCTCTACGAAGTAGTTCATTGGCCAAACAACAGAGTGTGAGGGAACGAACCAGGGTAATGAGCAATAGGATGAAACACAGGTACGACAAGAACAATAATTCGGAAAGTTTCCGGGAGGGAGATTTGGTACTGTTATACAACCCTCACCGGCGGAAAGGCGTTTCATCGAAATTTTGGTGCAGTTGGGAAGGCCCGCACAAAAATGTGAAAGGGTCAGTAATACTATCTACCGCATACAAACCACGAAATAGAAGGGTGGTTCATTTGGTGAGGCTAGTAGCGTTTAGATCAGGAAATTTGTCTGATCGGGGCGATCAGACTTAGATGGAGGGCAGCGTGACGAATATTACCATCACTAAGCCGATGCTAAGCAGCCACTCGTATGTACGTAAACATATAAATCATCATTTACACACATATATACAAGGCATCCGAGAGACACTCATAAACACATGTAGTCATCAGCCAACTACAAATACACACGCATATAGCTGGTAACCAGTAATCAGTTTTGATTTAAGCACGCTATTAGTTGCGAAGTATAGTAGGCTAATAAAGACCATTTTGCATTATTGAATATTGAAGTTATTTATTCAACAGTTTAGCGATTTTAAAGTTAGCAGAAGGTTTCAAATACGCGAAATTTCCCGAAATTCGTTACAATACGATTAAAGTTAAATTTTAGTAGTAGGTAGTAGAATTATTATTATTACAAAAATGATACCAATTATTATTACAAAATTGATACGATGTAACTCCCACCGGGTAGAACGTTCGAGGAAATAAATTACGATACTCCCGAATCATGGTCAAATATATTATATTAATTATTATAAGTTTTTTGGAACTTTTTACTTATTTAAGTATTTTTTGCTGGCTTGAGGTCTAGAAATTGTATGAATAAAATGCAAGTTTTATCCGTTTCTTACCAATATATTTCGATTACACACGAAACAAATAAAATTTGCATTTTATTCATACAATTGTTCGACCTCAATCCTGCCAAAAACATTTAAATATATTAGACTAAGTAATTTAAAAAAAAGTGTCATATATTGAGTCATTCAAAGTAAGTCTTACAAATATTTTCTATAGAGGAACGACTGCTGTTCGACCAAGATCCTTTCACTCACTTCTTAGCAATATAATAGCCAGATATTATATTCAAAGTCATACGGGTAGAGGGGACTCTCGAAAGGACTGACGGTCTTATTAATGTATATCTTCTTCTTGTATATACAGTGGCTCACAGCTTATTTCGTGCAGCTATAGAACAAAATTGTTGAGCTATATAGCAAGGAATCTAGTGACGGTGTCAAAAAAATTCAAATGCACAGTTTTAATAAAAATATACTTCTATTTGAACAAATACTTAATTTTCATTTGTTTACACGTTTGTGCGAATTATTTAATAAATACTAAAATTATCTCAAAAACTAAGGCCACAGAGGAAAACTCGCTCAGATTAAGCATGACCATGCTATGGTATCGCTACTTTCTGTCCGATACTTAGTAGGTATAGTTAATTCTTTTCTATGCGACTTGCAAGTACATGTATCGATGCTTTTGTGGTATCGTTTAATCACTAGCTGTGCTTCAATGAAAAAAACAGGTTGATTTTAATGTAATTTGATAAATTTTTCCCTGTTCGGTTTTGAGCAAAATGGACTACAATGGGTTAATTTAGCTGCATATTTTTTCTCTGTGATTAGTGCTTTGCTCTTGCCATTTAATTTACACAATAATTTTGGTTTTTTGGCTAAACCTAATTTTTCCATTTTTTTCACAATCAAGCTACATCGTAAAAGTTAATTAATTGCATTCAACATAACAACCAACTGAAACTCTAGCTCTTAGCTTAAGGGAATATATAGATACTCTTTGCATATCTACGAGGTGTGTTCAAAAATACCGCGAATTTTGATTGATTGCGGGTTACGTATATTCAAATTTCGATTTTTTTGTGGCGTTATGTTGGTACTCATGTCTATCACTTATGCCGACGAGCTCGGCCACTTTAATGTTCATTTAATTGTGGACAGCTGGTTTGCTTGGACGTGTTTTGGCTCGTCTTCGATGTTTCCCTATTCAAAAAATAATAACAAAGAACCTGTATCAAATTTTGTGTAAAAAACGAAATTAAGTGCGCAGATGCATTCCGAATGTTGACTGTGGCATACGGAGAAGCTACCTTGGACCGAAGCAACCTTTATCGGTGGTGCGAAATATTCTCATAAGGTCGAGAAAATGTGAACAACGAAGCGCGTTCCGGACGCCCGAGCACTTCAACAACAGACGAAAAAATTGATGAAAATGTGTGTGTGAAGTGATGAAAATGGTATTGGCCAATCATCGAATCATCGTTAGAGAAGTTGCTGAGGACCTAGACATATCGATTGGCTCGTCCCATTCGATTTTTATCAATGATTAGGGCATGAGACGGGTCGCCGCAAAATTCGTACCAAAATTGCTCAATTTCGACGCGACTTTTTGGCCAAAAACAACACACTAATGATGCCGCAGCCACCGTATTCCCCAGATCTGGCACCCTGTGACTTTTTCTTGTTCCCTAAACTGAAGAGGGCCAAGAAAAGACGACGCTACCCTACGATTGACGATATAAAGACGGCATCGAAGGAGGAACTGAACAAGATAAACAATAAATGATTTTTTTAAGTGTTTCGAATATTGGAAAAACCGTTGGCACAAGTGTATAATATCTCATGGGGATTACTTAGAAGGTCATAAAATAGATATTCATGAATAAATAATTTTTGAAAAAACGTAAAATTCGCGATACTTTTTGAACACAACTCGTAGCTGCATTAACACCAACGAACATCCATATTAAAAAAAAAAAGTACATACACTTAACTCCATTTTTAGTTGTTGCTATAAAATGCAATTTTATGTAATCCTATGCCCTCCTTCATGCTATCCAAAATAAATTGTACTTTTCTCCCTTCCCTGCTACCCATAAAAATTTCACCACTTTTTATTACACAATTATTAGTTCCGGTTTTGTTGCTGTTACTCGGTTACACGGTTAGTTTGAGTAATGAATTTTTGCTAAATACCGCAGCAAAGTCATCATCTGTGCAAGCATTATTGCTCCTTGTTGCTGTTGTTGTTTTTGTCTTTTTAAAATGAACATAGATACAAATATCCAGAATTGTGCCGGGTTTGTGCAGGCATGGGTAATATGGAACTGCCCTCACCTCATGAATCCACCTCCACAATCTCTCGCCTTAAATGCCATTGAAAATTTGGGGTCAATTTTGGAATCGGCTACACGGCTAAGGCAGATTAGTAAGATTAGCGATTTAGGAAATACTCTTGTTGAAGAAAGGCATAAGGTACCATCCGAAGCCGTTCAAAAACTAATTGCATCTATGGAAAATCATCTTGAAGATGTTATTTAACAAAAAGGTGATCATACGATATACTAAACTGAATAAAAAGTAGTTTTTTCTAAGGCAGGGCGCAGTGCACGAAATAAGCTGTGACCTTAGTTTTTGAGATAATTTTAGTTTTTATTAAATAATTAGCACAAACGTGTAAACAAATGAAACAGTATTTGTTCAAATAGAAGCATATTTTTGTTAAAACTGTGCATTTGAATTTTTTTGACACCATCACTAGTTTCATTTCTATGTAGCTCTACAATTTTTTTCAGTAGCTACACGAAATATGCTGTGAGCCACTGTATATATTTTATGAATTAAAGAGACATAAATAGGAATTTTTGCTGCTGTATTCGAGAAAAACTCATTAATCTGAAATTTTAGCCTTTCACCCCGCATAACTTTTTTAGCGCACATGGGATTGATGGGGACTTCCAAATTTGTATTTTTATGATAAACTTTGACTTTTTCGTAAGTTTTGGTATTTTGATTTTCTAAATTGACCGGAATTATTTTGTTATTCTGGACTAATAATTTCTTTTGGCATTCTTTAAGCAAAAACTCAAATGACTGATGTCACAGGGTCCAGTTTTTTAGAGTTAGTTTAAGGTACAGTTAAAGCTTTATTTAGATTTACTCAGTTGTTTAAATTAAGATGGCCAGTAAATGCATTCAACTCATTCAAGAAACAAAAAACAAAACACCCAATGATAAACATATATACTGATATACATATAAATAAATGTATAAATAGGAGTCTATATGAGTAGCTAAGTATGTGAAAGCTCACCATAAATACTGACAACAAAAATTACCTTAAACAGACCTGCTCGCTGGGCGTTTCCATTTTGTCACATAAAATAATTGAAATCTATAAGACAAAATTTTGTGTTCATTAATTCCACAACCCATTGCGTTATTATCCGTTTTCACTCAGTGGTAAATTTGAACGCAAAGGAATTTGACGTCGTTTTCATTGACAGTTAAATTTGGGTCAAGTTTGATCTAGTGTAAACCAAGTATTAGTCAATATTTCAGTTTTATGTGACCTTTAAAGGGAGTCGCATGTTAGAGTCGGCTGCGGCATTGCTTCCTACTTTTGATGTACGCTTGGTATTAAGGGTGGTACTCTGGGCGAAATAAGAATTAACTAAGGAAAATCGAAACTTGTCTCTATGTGTCACAAGTTTGTCTTTGGACATTATTATTGCTTTTTCAAATTGCTTGCTTATTTTTCTAACCCCGGAAATAAAATTTTAAAAATCAGCTTAAATTTACCTTCTTAATTTGCCTTGCATAGAAATTTTTTTAACGCATTTCAAGTTCAATTTTACCATTCTGAACTTTTCTAACAATAAGCGTCATGACACGTGATAATGTAACAAACATTTAAGGAAATGTGTAAGATTGATTGTTTCAATATATATGTAACTTCAAATTTCTCTAAAGGAAAAGGATGAAGTAGGCGAACAAGACCACGACGGAAAGGCGAAATATCCTGAAAAGATGGTAGAGGATAAAAGTATACAAGCAGATGGAAAAATAAGAGAGGCAAAAAAGCACGAGAAATTTACGAATGAAAAATCTGAAGCATTTAATAAGAGAAATGAGGAAGATAAAAACAAAGATGAAGGGAAAGGGAATGAAACGGAAGTTATTGCACAAAGAGACATAGAAAATAATTTAAAATTAACCCAAGATACAATAATTAAGGTAAGAGATCACTTTCTTATCAAATTGTTGAAGTCGTATGAGTATAATACAAATTATCTATGTCTATAATAATCTGAAAAAAATCAAATCGATTTTCGAGCTTGTTGTTATACTTGACATACATACTCAGATAACTTCAAACTTATATAAATTTACCACCGGCCCCGTCCGCAAGGAGACTTGCTTATCAAGTTATCAGTTTAAAAATTTTTTTCTGCCTAATGTATTTTATTTTTATAAAAATTATTAATAAGAAATTGTTCGAGGGGTCGTGGACCCCCCTTTCCATTTTCAAAGAAATTTTAGCCAGTAGACTATTGTCTATCTTTGTCCCAAATTGCATCAAAATCCGTGTAGCCGTTCTGGCCTGATTCAGTCACAAAAATGGAAAAATTTAATTATATATTAACTGCTCCTAGGGCGGCGAACTTCCCCCTTTTCAAACGCATACAGCTAGTAGATCTTTCTAGACTATTGGCTATACGTATGCCAAGTTTCATCCAAATCCGTCCAGCCGTTCTTGCGTGATTGGGCAGAAACACAAACGTCTGGACATCCAAACATCCAAACTTTACCACTTATAATATTATTAAGACCAGCCTTTACCCGCGGCCCCGTCCGCAAATAGGAAATCAAATATATGGTCTGTTCACATTAGCCTGCTTATCAAGTTATCTGTTTAAAATTTGTTTTCTGTCTAATGTATTTTATTTCTGTAATAGAGTGAAAAAACGAACTAAATGAGATGATAACCTGCTAGGGTCGCCAAATAATGCCGAAATTATACAGAAAAAGCCACGAAATTACCCCGACGGTATCGCGGTCGGATCCCGAAAACCACCCAGAAATGCTCCCGGAAGGGTCTGAAAAAATACCCAAAAAGTCCCGAAATGACAACGACGCTATTATAGATTGAGCCAGAGAACCACGCAGAAATGATCCTTGAACGGTACCCAAATGATCCCGACATAGTCCCGAAAAAGGTCCGAAATGACCCCGACGAGCTATCGGAAGGCTCCCTAAATGATTCCTGAAATAGTTCAGAAAAAGTCACGAAATTACCACGACAGAATCCGGACGGATACCAAAACCATCCAGACATGATCCCTGAAGGGTCTCCAAAAGGTTCGGGATAGTTCCATAAAAGTCACGAAATGAGAACGACGGTATTATAGACTGATCCAGAGAACCTCACAGAAATGATCCCTGAAGGGTACCCAAATGATCCCGAAAAAGTTCCGAAATTACCCCGACGGGATCCCGCACGGCTCCAGAAATGGTACGGAAACAGTTCCGAAAAAATCCCGAAATGACCCCGATGGGATCCCGGATGGATCCAGAATGATCTCTGAAGTGTCCCTAAATGATTCCTGAATAGTCCAAGAAAACCATCCAGAAATGCTCCCGGAAGGGTCTCCAGAAGGTTCCGGAATAATTCCAAAAAAGTCCTGAAATGACAACGACTCTATTACAGACTGATACAGAGAACCACATAGAAATGATCCCTGAACGGTGATAATTTCGGGACCATTTGGAGACCCTATCAGGTTATTATCTCATTTAGTTCGTTTTTTGTTCTATTACAAAAATAAAATACATTAGACAGAAAAACAATGTTAAACAGATAATGATAAGCAGGCTAATGTGAACAGGCTGCCAGGTTTCTGCCCAATCACGCAAGAACGGCTGGACGGATTTGGATGAAATTTGGCATACGTATAGCCAATAGTTTAGAATGATCTACTAGCTATATGCTTTTGAGAAGGGGGGGAGTTCCCCGCCCCATAGGAACAGTTATAATTTAATTAAATTTATCCATTTTTGTGACTGAATCAGGCCAGAACGGCTACACGGATTTTGATGAAATTTGGGAGATAGGCATAGTCTACTGGCTAAAGATTTTTTGAAA
This sequence comes from Eurosta solidaginis, assembly GCF_040869045.1. NCBI lineage: Eukaryota > Metazoa > Arthropoda > Insecta > Diptera > Tephritidae > Eurosta > Eurosta solidaginis. The sequence continues at coordinate 98,900,725 of NC_090324.1, forward strand.
ATGGAAAGGGGGTCGACGACCCCTCGAACCCTGGCTTATACAGATCAAGACACTTTTGGAAAAACTATTAGTGGTGCTCTCCTTCCGCCATACTCCCTCCTTCTGTTGTTTTTATTTTCAGCTGAGCATAGCTCACAGAGTATATTAATTTTGATCACATAACGGCAATCCGTAACGGCTAAACTAATCGAGATAAATACATCAAAATGATCTGGGCGAAAAAAGAAATTCATTTAGCCATGTCCGTCCGTCCGTCCGTTAACACGATAACTTGAGTAAATTTTGAGGTATCTTGATGGAACTTGGTATGTAGGTTCCTGGTCCTCATCTCAGATCGCTGTTTAAAATGAACGAAATCGGACAACAACCACGCCCACTTTTTCGATATCGAAAATTTCGAAAAACCGATAAAGTGCGATAATGCATTACCAAAGGCGGATAAAGCGATGAAACTTCGTGTTGGGTTGACCTTATGACGCAAAATAGAAAATTAGTAAAATTTTGGACAATGGGCGTGGCACCGCCCACTTTTAAAAGGAGGTAATTTAAAAGTCTTGCAAGTTGTAATTTGGCACGGGTTGAAGATATCATGATGAAATTTGGCAGGAACGTTACTCCTATTACTAAATGTGTTCTAAATAAAAATTAGCAAAATGGGATGACGAACACGCCCACTTTAAACAAAAAAAATTTCTTTAAAGTAAAATTTTAACAAAAAATTTAATATCTTTACAGTATATAAGTAAATTATGTCAACATTCAACTCCAGTAATGATATGGTGCAACAAAATACAAAAAAAAAGAAAATTTCAAAATGGGCGTTTTTCATTTAATTTTTCTATAATACTTTTTAATGCCATAAGTCGAACAACATTTTACCAATCCTTGTGAAATTTGGTAGGGGCATAGATTAACGATAACTTTTTTTTTGTGAAAATGGGCGAAATTGGTTGAAGCCACGCATAGTACACAGTCGACCGTCTTCCTCTCGGCCGTTAACACGATAACTTGAGCAAAAATCGTTGTATCTTTACTAAACATAGTTCACGTACTTATCTGAACTCACTTTACCTTGGTATAAAAAATGGCCGAAATCCGACAATGACAACGTCCACTTTTACGAAAAATGAAAAAATGCCATAATTCTATACCAAATACGAAAAAGGGGATGAAACATGGTAATTGGATTGGTTTATTGACGCAACTTTAGAAAAAACTTTGTAAAATGGGTGTGACACCTACCATATTAAGTAGAAGAAAATCAAAAGCCCTTGGAATCTTGGCAGGAATACTGTTAAATAAATTAGCGGTACCCGACAGATGATGTTCTGGGTCACCCTGGTCCACATTTTAGTCGATATCGCGAAGGCGTCCATCTATAGAACTAAGGCCCACTCCCTTTTAAAATACTCATTAACACCTTTCATTTTATACCCATATCGTACAAACACATTCTAGAGTCACCCCTGGTCCACCTTTATGGCGATATTTCGAAATGGCATCCACCTATAGAACTAAAATACTCTTTAATACCTTCCATTTGATACGCATGTCATACAAACACATTCCAGGGTTACCCTAGGTTAATTTTCCTACATGGTGATTTCCCCTTATTTTGTCTCCAAAGCTCTCAGCTGAGTATGTAATATTCGGTTACACCCGAACTTAGCCTTCCGTACTTGTTATTAATACGCTTTTATTACCTTTACCTGTATGTTTGTTTCTAACTCTTCATCCCGTCAGGGTCATTTCAGAGTTTCTTCGGGATCCCGTCAGGGTAATTTCGGAACTTTTTTGGGAGTATTCGTAATTTCTGGGTGATTCTCGGGATCCGTCCGGGATTCCGTCAGGTTAATTTCGGGACTTTTTCGGTATCAATTGGGAACCCTTCCGGCATCATTTCTGGATGATTCTCGTGATCCGTCCCTGATTCCGTTAGGGTAATTTCGGGACTTTTTTCGGATCAAATGGGGACCCTTCCGGCATCATTTCTGGATGGTTCTCGGGATCCGTCCGGGATTCCGTCAGGGTAATTTCGGGACTTTTTCGGGATCAATTTGGGACCCTTCCGGCATCATTTCTGGATGGTTCTCGGTATCCGTCCGGGATTCCGTCAGGGTAATTTCGGGACTTTTTCGGGATAAATTGGGGACCCTTACGGCATCATTCCTGGATGGTTTTCGGAATCCCGTCGGGAGCCTTCCGGCATAATTTCTGGATGGATTTCCGGAGCCCGTCAGGGTAATTTCGGGAATTTTTCGGGATAGTTTTGTGGACCCTTCCGGAATCAATACGGGATGGTTTTCGAGATCCGTCCGCAATTCCGTCGGGGTAATTTCGGTACATTTTCTGGAATGCTTCGGGATCATTTGCGGATCCTTCAGAGATCAATTCCGGATGGTTTTCGGGATCCGTCCGGGATTCCGTCGGGGTGATTTCAGGACTTTTTCTGGACAATGCCAGGGTCATTTCGGATATTTTTCGGGATCATTTGGGGTTATTTCCGGCATCATTTCTGGAGGGTTCTCGGGTTCCGTCCTGGATTCTGTCAGGGTAATTTCAGGATCTTCTGGAGATTATTTGGGGACGCTTCCGGTATCATTTCTGGATGGTTTTCGTGATCCGTCCGGGATCCCATCAGGATCATTTCGGAACTATTACGGGATTATTTGGGGACCCTTCCGGCAACATTTCAGGATGATTCTCGGGATCCGTCCGGGATCCCGTCAGGGTCATTTCTAGAATTTTTCGGTATCATTTTGGAAACCTTCCGGATGGTTTTCAGCTTTGCAAGGAGGCTGAAGACAGGTGTATTCAAGACAATAGAGACGCGAGTGATACTGGGAGATGGCAGATTTAAAACTATCGTAGAAGCGGTAGATACAGAAGTGATAATGAGTAACCAAGTGCGGCAAAATGAAATGCTAATCCTACCAGGACTAGTCGACGAAGTGGTGATTGGAACGGATTACCTGGCGAAGGTGAACTTGCTGTTAAGTTGCGGAGAACAAGCACTAACCTTCACAACAGGCGATAAGGAGGAGGAAACGGTCACATGTACAACAATGGTCGAAAGTGGCAATGGAAGTAATCACGAAGATAACAGCCCAAACATTGCGACAGACGAGTCGGTGAGCAAATTTCTCAGAAAAGAATTGCAGATGTTCGAGCAGATGTCAGGGGTATACAATGTGACCACGCAAAAGATAGTGATGAGAGACGACCGTCACATAAAACAAAGGTATTACCCGAAGAATCCCAAAATGCAAGAAATTATAAATAAGGAAATCGATGAGCTGATCGAGAAAGGTTGTATCGAGCCGTCTAGAAGTCCGCATAGCGCACCCATAGTTTTGGCAAGAAAGAAAAATGGTAAGTCTATGCGTGGATTACCGCCAACTAAACGCAAGGTCAGTACCAGACGCATACCCGTTACCCCGTATCCAACACATCCTGGACAGGTTGAGAAGTGCTCGGTTTATCAGCAGCCTCGACTTAAAGAATTTATATTGGCAAATCCCCATGGAATAAAACAGGTAACAATAAACCGCATTCACTATGTAGTGTAATATTAAATTGAAGCTGGCAACCCCCCTCATTTGAAAAGTGCAAGATGCAACTATGCATCAGATGCACTTGGCAGCACTAAAAATGTTGGAGTCGAGCAACGCTGATAATTTCTGATTGGTTGAAACTGCCGTTGCTCGACGCCATCATGAATTTCGTTGCTAAGCTACCTAAAGAAAAGGTGCCTAGCCACAGGGTTGCGTTAGCGGGAGTTGGCACTTTTTAGTTTAAAGTGAACCGTCGGCTTAGTTACACGCATAAAAGTTTAATTAAAGTAAAATAAAAGACTGTAAGCTAAGTGACCAGAACCAAATGTGAAAGGAATTAAGACGTTTTAAATAAAAGAACATACATGTATATTTGAAAAAGAAAATAAGTTTTATTTAATTAAAAAGTTAAAAGGCTAAATGGAAAAAACAATAAACTAAAAGTGCGTGCAAGTAGAGCAGCGGATGTGTGGGCGCAGAACTTTTTTATAGGTCCGTAAATGGATCTATTAAATGGCGACCGTGAGCCGAAGTCCTGCAAAATCGGAGATTTGCGCATAGGCAAGCCTCCCAACAGGCGTGGAAACTGGAGAGCCGTTCCTAAAATGACCAATTAACAAAAATTAAACAAAAAAAAAAAAAATTACAAAAAAGTTTAAACTCAAAATATTACAAATAAAGTATAAACTCAAAAATTACAACAAAAAAATAATACAAAATTACAAATAAAGTATAAACTCAAAAATTACAACAAAAAAATAATGCAAAATTACAAAAAAAAAAATATAAAAATTTGGACTTGCCAAAAATATACAAATATACAAATATTAAAGAAAGTATGAAACATTAAAAAACATTACAAAAAAAATTATAAAAAAAATTAGAAAATCAACAAAAAAATACTAAAACATTGAAAATTCACAAATCAACAAAATATGGCAGTGGTGGTGGATTTTTTGGCCGTGGCTAAAGGATGAAAAAGAGCGAAAATTTTTGAGAAAACATATCATATAATACTTAATTAAACACAGAGATAATAAGAAAATGCAAACTGTAATAAAATAACAATCTAAGCGGCAGCAGAAATAATACAAAAAGAAAAAATGAGAAACAACTGGAAAAAATGAAATTTTGAACTATAGAATAAAAAGTTAAACTGTACCAAAATAATAGGTGGAAAACGGCACTAGCCACGCTATATTGATAACGGCACTAGCCACGCCACCACCATAACGGAGCAAGCTTAACTTTGCGGAAAAGGGTGACGCCATTGTAAGGTTATTTAATAGCAGCGGAATTAAAATGCGTAACCGTTCTGGTTAAAATCTTTGTTTCAACTTACTGTTACAATAAAATGGTATGATGTCTATAAAGCTAATCTCATCAGTTATTTTAAGGTACATTAGACTTATATACAAAGTATACATAGAAATTGAGTAAAATGCACGATTGGTTTGCAGAGTTGTATTAGGAATTCAACAAACGCCTCTTCAAACCAAATTTGCGCATGAAAATTTCAAATTTAAATATATAAGTTCATTAATTTGCATTTATAAACATGCTTCTGCTTTCCCAATGGTTTCGTAAGTATGTCCGCTGCATTCTAAATTCTTGGTACATATTCCAATTCGATATGCTCGCATTCATACTTTTCACGGATATAGTGATAGCGAATGTCGATATGTTTGCTTCGCTTTTGCACCACTGGATTTTTTACCGTGAACTGCGCGCTTTGATTGTCACACAAAATTGACGTAGGACCTTCTACATATTCATGATAGCCCAAATCGCCTAAAAGTCCACGAAGGAACACCGTTTCTTCAGTACCTTGACACAACGCAATATATTCGGCCTCCATTGAACTTAAAGCAACCACAGACTGTTTGCGAGATCCCAGGATACAGCGCCGCCTGCCATTAGAGCAAGGTATCCTGTGAAAGATTTCCTATCGTCAGTAACGTAACCCCAGTCTGCATATGTGGAACATACAAAATTTTTACAATTAGCAGAAAAAGTTAATTTACCGACAGGATTTTTCTTTAGGTATCTCAGCACGTATTTTGCAGCTTGCATATGCTTTTAATGTGGATGCGAATTATATAACGACATTTTGGAAACTATTTGCGCAATATCTGGACGAGAGATTACAGCCAGATACATGAGCCCACCAATTAAGCTTTGATAGGTTTTTGTTTCTAACGCGTCGCATTATTTGCCGCACTTTCGCAAAACCGTACTCGGTGCCCATGGAGTTTCTGCTGGCTTACAGTCAGCCATGCCCCTTTGCTGAAGTAGTTGCTCGACGTATCTCTTTTGATGTATGGTTATGTCACCACGATCACCCTCTCATTCAATTTCCATCCCAAGATAAAAAGATATTGGACCACGATCGACCGCCTCGATGTGCTTATTTAATGATGTGACAACTGCCTGCATTTATTGTGTACTGGAACTCGCTATTATCATATCGTCGACACATATACCGAAGATATTCATATTGTTTTTATCGCGACGAATATAAACGGATGGGTCAGACCTACATCTGAAGAACCCCATTTTCGACAATATATCTTTGACTTTCCTGTTCCACTCACGACCAGTTGTTTCAGACCGTACAAAGCCTTTCTGAGCCTGCACACTTTATTCGGATGATTTGCGTCTTTGAACGTTGGTGGTTGATACATGTAAACCGTTTATTCCAAATCCACATTTAAGTATGCTGCAACAATGTCCAAATGATTTACAACCAATTTGTGTTTTGCCGCTAACGCCAACAGTAAACGAATCGTTGAATGACGTACCACTGGAGCAAATGTTTCATTATAGTCAACATTGTACTTTTGTGAACACCCCAATGCAACTAATCTTGCCTTCTATTTTTCAACCGTACCATCGGGCTTCCGTTCTATAGTAAATACCCATTAACAACCAATGATATTTTTATTTACCGGTTTGTCTACCAAGTCCCAAGTGCTGTTACGCATTAACGAGTCATATTCCAGCTTCATGGCTTCCTTCCATTTCTCCGCCTCTGACGAGTTTAATGCTTCTTTCACCGTTCTAGGATCGTCAACAACACTATTCAACATGAGCTTGCATAGAATAAACTTTTCTTCGTCCTCCTACACTCCCAGTTCGAACGATTTTTGGCCTACCTCCCTTCCGCTGATTGTTAGCCATCGCTACCTCTTCATAATCCGACTCGGTATCTTCCTCTTCTTCTTCTTCTATTTATTTTTCTTCATCTACTTGTTTTTCTTCTTCGTCGTCGCATTCCTCATCTTCTTCAACCGTATCGTTATTAATTACGTGTTTATTTTGGCTTAAAAATGCTTCTTCGCTGATAAAAAATGGTTCTTCCCGGTTTTCCTCATCTCTTGAATTTGTCTCAAAAGACCTCTCAAAAAATATAACATCGCGTGCAATTGTTACTCGATTTGTTTCCAAATTAATTAATCGATACCCCTTTGTTGGCGCATGATAACCAACGAACTCTAGTTTAATTCCCTTTGGCAAAAATTTACTTCCACGCGGCTTTGGACCCTTTTGCAATACCCCTGCATCGCAACCAAAAGTTCGAAAATGTGACACGCTTGGCTTTCGTCCATTCCACCTTTCATAAGGCGTTACAGATTCCAAAATCTTCGTAGGTGACCTGTTCCGGATATATACCGCCGTACTCACCGCCTCTGCCCACAACGATTGAGGCAACCCAGACGCGTTTAGCATACATCGCGCCATCTCGTGTCGAATACCCCGCGCATTAAGAAAATGTTTGACCTGGGAATTGGCAAATTCTTTCCCATTGTCGCTACGAATTGTTTATATTTTGCGGCCTGTCTGCTTCTCCGCGATCGAAGTAAAAAGTTTAAGCATTTCAAAAGCTTCGGATTTTTTTTTTCAAAAAATAAACCGCTGTATATCGTGAATAATCGTCTATAAATGTCATGAAGTATGATGCGCCACCAACCGAGTTAATACCTATCGGTCCACATAAGTCTGTATGCACCAAATCCAAGACATCTTTCGTATTAACTTCGCCATAATTTGCGTAGGGCTTACCATGGATTTTACAAACTGTAAAACAGTCAATTTTCTCAGGAAGTTTTAGATTTAAACCATTCACCATATTTGTTTGGTTAATTTTATTAAATCATTTGCATTTATGTGGCCAAACCGCCTATGCCATTCACTCACATCATCACTCACAGCATTTACGCTTTCTATAGTTTTACTAGCTAATGCATTTGCTACATAGATTCCGCTTTCCAATTTAGCAGTCAAAATAGTTTTTATTTTTATATTTTTTATAACCGCGCTATTTTGGGCAAACGTCACGACATTACTACCCTCACTTGCTATGCTGATGGAAAAAAATTTGAGTGAAGATCAGGCACATACCAAACATCTCGCAATTTCATTGTTGTAAAATTTGTTTTCAATTCTACCGTGCCTTTTCCTTTTGCATAAATGCACGAAACCGACGCTGAAATAATTTTATGCTTAAGAGGAACAAGCGAAACAAAACTATTTGCATTTTTGCACATATGCGACGTCGCCCCGCCGTCAGTGATCCAAGTTCCGCTGAAATCGCCATCTCTCTCAAATAATGACCAAGATTTTTCATCTACCAACGAATTTTTACCTGAAGAAGAGCACTGTGAGCGTACGTGCCCTCTCCGCCCACAACGAAAACATTTAACGTTTTTGTATTTGCCTGACTCGTTAGTTTTTCTATTTTAATTCTGCCTTGTCTTCGTGCCATTCCTGCTGCCAAAGCCTCTGCACCACCTGCGCTGATTTCTCTGCTCGTACCTTTGCCGCTTCCAATGCCGGTATCACCGCTACCACCTCTGCTGCTGTTTACATTTTTGCTACTTCCAGCTCCGTACCGTCTTCGCGCTTCGTTTGCTGAAAAAACTATTTCTCCACCGCTGCACTTGTCGCCATGTCTTTGTTCTTCTTCCAATATTTTAGCTGTGAGTTACCCAACTTTGGCAATGTGTCCCTACTTTCGATTGCCACCACAAAATTTTCCATTTCGTCTGGTAACGAACATAAGAGCAAAATGGATAAAAACTCGTCTTCCATTGTTATGCCAACTTCCTTTAAATCGTCTATTATACAGCAAAATTCTTTTAATTGGACCGAAAATTTACCGCTACTTGAAAATTTAAAGCGAATTAATTTTTTAAACAATTTTACTTTGCAACATGCCGTGTCTGATTTGTAAAGACCGCTAAAAACGTCCCAAGCACTTTTTTCTGTAACGCAGCTTTTTATGTGTATAACCTCACTAGGTTTAACGCTCAAAGTGATAGTTGCAAGTGCTTTTCTATCACTTATCAACCATGCTTCTTTTGCTTCCTCTGCTTCTGGAGGAGAATCCAATACAGCAGACCACAAATCTAACGTAATTAGCAAACTTTTTGTTTGTATGCACCAAGAAGAATAATTGTCACTACTTAACTTCTCAATATTCGATAACACATTCGCCATTATACCGCGAGTATTGCTTTTAACACCGGATAAGAAAAACAACCGAAAAATACAACAAATTATCCTTAATTAGTCTTTAATTTTTCCGAATTAAAGATTTTACCAGATTTTGGGCCTATAACCAATTGTAACCAATGCATATAGAATCAGTCAGCGAAATTAAAGAAGCGTTATGTAGTAAAATTAGGCCAGACAACTCAAAAATTGTCGCGGGAAAAATTGCAGCCTTAAGAGTAACCAATAACAATTTTTCAGAATTTTCCAAGCAGGTAGAAGAGCTTTCTGACTCGTTAGAGCGCTGTCTAATCATTGAAGGTATGACGCAGGCAAGAGCCCATGAGATGGCGGTTGTACAAACCATTAGCGTTTGTAGATTAAATAGTAGGTCAGATATGGTGAAATCAATCCTTGCGTCAACAAACTTCAAAGATTCAAAGGACGTTGTAGCGAAAATGATTATAGAGCGAGAACAGGAAGTTAAAGAGCGGTTAGTGTTAGCGTTTCGGTCACGTCTGATAAGATATAGTAATTTCCGTCGAAATTCCAGAGGCAACAGTAATTTCAACGCAATAACGCAAATAGGCAACACAATAATACAAATTTCCGAAATAATAATTATAACAGAGGCAATAATCGCAATTACAATACAGGCAATAGCAATTCCAACAATAACAACAATAATCGGTCCGTAAATAACAGAAATTCCAATAATCAGGGTTCAAATTCTAGAAATTCAGCCAATGTTCGTTCTTTAAATGCCGAAGCCCCTCAGCCGCGAACACTGAGGGAGCAGGAGCAATTCGACTAAATACTTCTCAGTCAATATATTGTCTAAATTTTAATTTTTCCGATTTCGTCGAAATCGCTTGTAGCCATTCTCATAAAATATGTTCTTTTCTAGTAGATTCACAGGGAGACATTTCGGTAATAAAAATTTCCAGTTTGGCAAACGATGTAATAGTAGACGACAGTAACGTAATAAATATAAAAGCCGTAACAACAGACACGGTAACAACACTAGGAACAGTTAATACAAGTATAATTGCATCAAATACATTTTTCCTCTGACTCTTCACGTTGTCAATGACAACTTTAATATTCCTTCGGACGGTATAATAGGGAAAGACTTTCTAAAAACGAACAAATGCATAATCAATTATGCCAATGACACAATTACATTCGGACAAGGGACAGAAAAGGTAAATATTTCAATTTTGTATAGCACTTCAACAAATACTCTTGCAATTTCATTAAGATGCGAAGCATTTCGTGTTTTCAGTTTGGAAAATTCGACAAGTCCAGTTTTTGTAGATTCTCATGAACTCTGTAACGGTGTTTTCACAGCAAAATGTATCGTTGATACAAAAAACCCAATAATAAAAGTTATCAACACCACCAACGACGTCAAGTACGTAAAAGATTTCAATATTCAAACTGAAGACATTAAAAACTTCAATGTCTATCGCCTATCGATTCAAAACGCATAGAAGAGCTTAAATCAATTTTAGCAAAACAAATGCCTTCTTACTTGATTTATGTTTGAAATATTTTGATATTTTTGCATTAAAAACCGATTTAATGACGCCTAATAATTTCTATGAACAAAGACTTAGGTTAACTGACAAAACTCCTGGCTATATTAAAAATTACCGTTTGCTATACACACAACGCGAAGAAATAAATAAACAAGTCGAAAAACTATTACAGAATGACTTAATCGAACCTATATTTTCAAATTATAACAGTCCTTTAATTTTGGTACCGAAAAAAGATCCAACAGGCCAAAAGTCGTATCGTATGTGCGTAGATTTCAGGGCAGTCAATAAGAAGCTTATAGCCGACAAATTTCCACTAGCACGCGTTGATGACATACTCGACAATCTTGGCAGAGCCAAATACTTTTCAACTTTAGATCTTTTTTCTGGTTTTCACCAAATACCCCTTCACCCTAAATCTAGAGACGTAACTTCTTTCAGTACAGATCGAGGAGCTTTTCGTTGGAAAGTTTTACCTTTCGGGTTCAATATAGCACCAAACTCTTTTTCTCGTATGATGTCAATAGCATTTCAGGCATTTCGCCAAATCAGGCTTTTATATATATTGGTTGTAGTGAGACACACCACCTTAAAAATTTAGAAACAGTTTTCGAAACCTGTAGAAAGTTTAATTTAAATCTGAATCCAAACAAGAGCAATTTCCTTCGTTCCAAAGTAAATTTTCTAGGCCATAAATGCACGTTAAAATGTTTGCTGCCAGATGATTCGAAAATAGACGCTATTAAAAGGTATACTAAGCCAAAAGACAAAGATGCGGTTAGGCGATTTGTCGCGTTTGCAAATTACTACCGGCGATTTATACCGAATTTTGCGTCTCTGGCAGCGGCTTTAAATCGGAAAAAAGTTGAATTTGATTGGGATGAAGCGTGCGAAAACGCTTTCGAAAAACTAAAACTTGCATTAATGTCTCTTCAACTACTACAATACCCTGACTTTACAAAAGAATTTATAATTACAGTAGATGCTTCTAAGAGTGGGTGTGGTGCTATATTAAGCCAAAACCATGGCGATAATGATTTACCAATTTGTTTCGCGTCAAAATCTTTTAATAAAGCAGAACAGAAAAAAGCAATTACAGAATTAGAACTCCTAGCATTACATTTCGCTCTTAAGCATTTTCGTCCATATGTTTACTGTTTACGGTACAAACTTCACAGTAAAATCCGATCATAGACCACCAGTTTATCTTTTTAACATGAAAGACCCTTCGTCTAAACTTTCTAGAATTCGATTAGAACTGTCAGAATATAAATTTGCGATTGAATATATAAAAGGAAAATCTAACGTTGTGGCTGATGCTCTTTCACGCATTAGTATAGACGAAATAAAAGAATCTACAAAGCATGTTTTAGCAGTCCAAACACGATCACAAACCAAACAAACGGAATTACAAAGTAAAGACGATAATTTTAATGATACTTTTTGCGATACGCCTAAAATACAAGTTTATGACAAATTTTCATACGATTTTTCAAAAAAGATAACGCGAATAAAGTCGACTATACAATTTAATAAAAATAATGAGATCTCCAATACAAAAATTTATGCGCATTTAAAACATAAAGAACTAAACCTACCTAATTTTGTGAATGCTAACGGAAAAACAAATTTAGATGATCTTTTTCGAGGCTTGAAAAAGCAGCCGGCAGTCATAATATTATTAATATTTTTCAGTTACGAATTTTAAAATCAGCGGTAATAAAAATGTAAAATCATTACAGATAATATTGACAGACCCTGTAGAAACTGTAACAGAAACAGAGCAAAAACAAAAACTAATGCCAATTTATCATGAGGATCCTTTGTTAGGCGGTCATTGTGGTACAAAACGATTATATTCCAATGCTATTTTTGAAACCTTTATATTAACATATGGAACAATGAAAGCTATTAGATCCGATTTAGGAACGGAATATAAAAACGCATTATTCTCTGAATTGACAAAACTTTTAAAGATTGATCTTGATTTCTCAACATCTTACCACCACGAAACTGTTGGTACTGTTGAAAGAAATCATAGAGTCTTTAACGAATACTTGCATGCATATCTAAACGAAACGTATTCAGATTGGAATACATATTTAAAATACTTTACATTTTTACACAATATTACAAGTAGTTCGGTTTTTGATAATAAATTTACTCCGTTTGAATTAATATTTGGCAGAAAAACTACAATGCCACACGAAATGCAAAAAGCAGAAATTGATCCGAGCTATAATGTAGAAAATTATACAAAAGAGCTTAAGTTTAGAATGCAAACATCGCACAAAATGGCAAAAAATTTGATTAATAAACATAAGATTAGAAATAAAGATTTATACGATAAAACGGCTAAGCATTTAGAAATTAAAATTAATGATAGAGTGTTAGTAGAAAAAGAACCTAGAAATAAAAATAAAAATATATATCAAGGTCCCTACATTGTAAAAAATATTGATGAACCAAATATGAAGATTTATGATGAAATTAATAATATTGGAAAAATTGTACATAAAAATAGAGTACAAAAAATTAGTTAAATTGATAGCCCGTTCTTTTAGTCCTATAAACTTTACTAAATAATCTTTAGATATAAATCTATTTTAAGAATCCGCCAATGAATCCTAAAGAAAACACATTTTTTTCAATGCAACAAATAAATATACATTTACTTACGTAGATTCTACAATAAGAAAAAAAAAAACCGGTTCACTTCAAAACTTAAAATTCGATAAATCATAAACATCTTAACACTAACTTTTAAATATTTTTCATTTCCTTGCAAATTAAAATTTTTAATTCTCTTTTTAAAAAAAAAAAAGTTGCACTGTGGTGAACGAATGAGTCTCGGGTAAGAACACCCTAATGCTAGCAAACTCATTCATTCATAACATTACAACAACATATTAAAGCTTTAAGAAGAATGTGGCAAGATTAATCACTAATCTTACCAAATTCTTCTTTCCCAAAGGGGGATGATGTAGTGTCATATTAAATTGAAGCTGGCAACTCCCCTCTTCGGAAAAGTGCAAGATACAACTATGCATCAAATGCACTTGGCAGCACTAAAAATGTTGGAGTCGAGCAACGCGGTTAATTTCTGATTGGTTGAAACTGCCGTTGCTCGACGCCATCATGAATTTTGTTGCTAAGCAACCTAAAGAAAAGGTGCCTAGCCACAGGGTTGCGTTAGCGGGAGTTGGCAGTTTTTAGTTTAAAGTGAACCGTTGGCTTAGGTGCACGCATAAAAGTTTAATTAAAGTAAAATAAAAGACTGTAAGCTAAGTGACCAGAACCAAAATGAAAGGAATTAAGACGTTTTAAGTAAAAGAACATACATGTATATTTGAAAAAGAAAATAAGTTTTATTTAATTAAAAAGTTAAAAGACTAAAGAGAAAAAACAATACACTAAAAATAAAAGTGCGTGCAAGTAGAGCAGTGGGTATGTGCGCGCAAACCTTTTTTTATAGATCCGGAAATGGATCTATTAAAACTGTACCTGGACGTGGACTATGTCAATGGAGGGTAATACCGTTGGGCCTACACTCAGCCCCAGCAACTTTCCAGAGAGCACTCGATCACGTTATAGGACCAGAGTTGTAACCTTATGCATTCGCATATCTAGGCGATATCATCATTACGAGCAAATCAATGGAAGAACACATAGGACATATGACTGAAGTATTTCAACGGCTAGCCTTAAGATAAACCTGGAAAGATGTGAGTTTTTTTAGAAATGTTTAAAGTATCTAGGTCATGTCGTTAGCTAGAAAGGCATTCACACTGACCCGGACTAGATAGCAGGCATCAAATAGGTGACACCGCCAAACAATTTACGTGAACTGCGAAGATTCCTAGGAGTGGTATCGTGGTACAGGAGATTCGTCTCAGACTTTTCACAAGTTTCACACCCGTTGACGTCAATACTAAAGAAAGGAAGGAAGTGGAAGTGGTCGGAAGAGCAGCATTCGGCATTCGATGCATTAAAGGCCGCACTTACCCAAGCACCTGTACTAGCTTGTCCGATTTTTCGAAGAAGTTTTGTTTACAGACGGATGCAAGCGATTTTGGCCTCGGAGCAGTGCTCATACAAGGATCAGATAGCGAAGAACGAGTGATTGCTTATGCGAGTCGCCGACTTAGCAAGGCAGAAATAAATTACTCCCCGAGAGAGAAGGAATGTTTTGCAATAGTTTGGGCGATAAGGAAGTTGAGACCCTACCTAGAGGGATACACGTTCACGGTAATCACGGACCACCTAGCTCTAAAATGGTCGAACGCAATAGACAGTCGGACGGGACGGATTGCTAGATGGGCACTGGAACTACAACAATACTACGCTGACGGTAGAGCAAGTCAAAGACGAGTGCAACTGGAAAGGCTCCGGAGAAGTTCCCAGGCTATGCAATCGAAGACGGAAAGCTATACAAGGGAATAGAGAGTCAAGTTAATGGTGAAGACGCAGTACCGTGGAAGCTATGTGTACCGACCCCAAAGAGACGCAGAGTGCTGGCGGAAATTCATGACACACCAAGCGCAGAACACATGGGCGTTCGAAAATCGATTGCATGAGCGATGATACGATATTACTGGCTCGGAATGTCCAGAGACATAAGAAAGTACGTACAGCAATGTCATGGATGTCAGGTGTACAAACATAGTCAACAACAGACCGCGGTTAAGATGTTAACTAAAATTCCAGAAGAATCGTGGGCAACAGCGTGTGCAGACTTTGTTGGTCCAATGCCACGCTCAAAACATGGTAATACAATGGCACTAGTTTTGGTTGACATATTTTCAAAATGAGTGGAGATAATGGCGATTAGAAAGGCTACAACAGGGAGCATAATACGACGATTTAGAGAGAGAACCACAGGCAACGGATCGCAGTTCGTGAGCAACCGACGTCGCCGACAACAACGAATCCAGGAAGCAAAGTCATAAACAGAGCAACAAGAAGAACGCGAATGAAGCTCAAATCCCGTCAACATCATCCAATCGAACAGCAAACATTATTTCGGAGGTGCAACAATAGAGAGAGAAAAGCAAGGTAGCCATCTGTGGTACAGCTGGTAGCATACAGAGACCGTCAAGTGCACGCCATTACGCAGAACCAGGTACGAACATTTCAAAGAAATCAGGTACAGGTCGCTCGAGGAACCCAGGTACAGCTCACCAGAGAACGGACACATGGAACAAGGTTACACCTAGGGAGGCAATTCACTATAGCCGCCTTAAACGAGCACACAACCCGAGGCAACTGCGGAGTAACGGACTATTTTGTGAGATTCTACTTTAACCCGAATGGAATCGGTAGTAATAGACACGCCCAACCAGAACAGTGTCAAATCATACATGAACAAATTTCATTTCAAGGAGTATCCGGACATCGGATCAACCACTAAAACCCGGTAAACTCTAACCACAATTGCATAATCACCGAAATATACTCTTTAACTAGGCTCATGATATACCACATTTCTTTAAAAATCCACCATATACGGTGAGAACACCCTAAGGAATATCCATCAGTTTTTCATTTACAGTATAGACTGGCATCACACACACCACCGACGGGAACGGGACGCCAACAACGAACGACGACAGCAAAATATTAAGCCGTATGACCAGCGAGGTCAACGGCAGCCCCAACGACAACAACAGCGTATTGAGCCTGATGGCCAGCGACGGCAGTGACGACGAAAGCAGCACGGGCAAACTCTACTTCCGCGTGCGGATCACGCGCACCGGCTGGTGACCGCAAGCCTCGCTGCGGTAGGTGAGGGGGTGTGTGAGGACCCCAAAATCGAGGGTTTTGTACCCTCACAGCATATAATTACATATACATATTTAACATACATTTTTGTAACACAATAATTGAACTTATTATCTTGAATTGGCATATGCTGATGACATTGATATCATCGGCCTAAATACCCGCGCTGTTAGCTATGCTTACTCCAAACTGGAAAAAGAGGCAGCAAAGATGGGTTTGATGGTGAATGAGGACAAAACGAAGTACCTGCTGTCATCGAGCAAAGAGTCAGCGCATATGCGCCTTGGCAACCATGCTACTGTTGGCAGCCACAATTCTAACAATTTCTAAATAGTTAAAGACTTTGTTTATTTGGGAACCAGCATCAATACTAGCAACAACATCAGCACTGAAATTGAGGTAGAGGGCGGCCCCACTCCGTTGGAAGGACCAGGTGGAAAACGATTTAAACTCCCTTGGTGTGACAAATTGCGCCGGTTGGCGGAGCGAAGGAGCCACTGGCGCGCCTTGTTGGACGGCCATAACCGTTTAGACGGTTAATCGCCAATTAAGTAAGTAAGTAATCTTGTTTTTACCATTTATACATTTTTTATGAAGTACCCGAAATGTACATTTACCCTTCAGAATTATGTGCCAAAATATATATATTATGTTGTATATTCAATTTATCATTACTAAATTGAAGGACAAATTATACTTGCGCACCTTTGCACGCAGCAAAGTATTTACATTTTCGCCCACATACATTTTAAATATAGGATCACCATAACATACACGAAATATTTTGAAGGGAAGTGGATACGCACAAAACATAAAAATGCATCGGTCAACCAACCCTTTGCGCATCCAATGCACTCAACTACAAATAAAACATACAAAATAATTTGAGTAAACGGAGATCAGCATTAAGTCGCCAAAATAAGTGTCGCTACTAATCAGAATTTTGATATACATACTTACGCACGAGCATACAACACACCCACGCCGTAAGCAGAAGTCGAAAGCATCAAGCGAGGCCAACCCACCATCAGAACCAAGCCACAGCGAACACAAGCATAAACAAAAATGGTTGAATTGAATAGGTAAAGCGAAGGTTGGAAAACACGGCAGACATATGGATAAGCATACAAACGTATGTACGAGATTAGGTACACTGATTTCTATGTATATTAGGGCTCCCGAAATTAGGGTGAAGCTGAGTGCCGGGACAACGGATTATCCTACGTGACTGAAGGCATGCATATGTACAAACACACAAATCAGAGGCATGACAAAGGAAAAGAGAAATGTATGTTAGCATGTAAGCGTATGCAGATACTAATAGAACGCAATGAATTATTATTCGAGTTCATCACTCTACTTTCTTATCATTGTTGTTGCAAAATTACGGACTGCTTGCGCGCAGCTCTATATAATTTTATAACGGAAGGATTGTTACTAAGGAATTGTTTTTAGAAAATAACCGTCCGTCGACGTACGAAATTGTATATAAAGGCAACAAATCAGCATGTAAAATCAGAAGCTAGGAGATAGGCATACGAGTCAGTGGGCTTCTACCACTGATCAGAACGCGACCTGAAGGTTTCCACTTCATTTCGTGCTTAGCTTAATATTCAGTAGGAGGTTTCCACTACAACTGACGGAGAGCTTGGCTTATCAAGACAGGGCCAGAGAGTAGGAGTAGCCATTAAGGGATATTGATATTTTAAATAAATTTTATAACGTTCTTTCCGAACCTCTCTGTTTTTATTTCTTGCAGCAGGAATAGGTTCTCCCATTTTACTATAGGAACCTTGGACGGACTGGGCATACCTCAGCGGAAAATAAGTCCGTCACAACGCAGCTTGGAAAAATTTCCAAGGATACAGGCAAAATTTATATGCGATTCAGGAAAAGAAACCCCAAGGAAAACAATCCTAATATTCTGGAAGATGGCGAAGTCGAAAGGGTTTTCGAAAGCCTTAAAGCAAAGGGGCAGGTGGAAGACGCGGACGTCACCATTAAAATGTTAGAGTAGGACAATGATCCAAATGGTGCTGCGAGTTGCACAGAAGAGTACCCAGCACAGCACTTACGCCTCGGGAAAAGACGTCTCAAGGATAACGGTGGTAATATCCAAGAAGCGAGAGGCTGAAGAGGACCTTGGATGCCTTAGACTAAAAGCGCAAGAGGGAGACGCGAACGTCATGACAGAGGTGTTGGAGGGGAACAAATAGCAGAATGGAGCTGCGAGTCTTACAGATAAACCTCCAACACAGTAAGGTAGCGTCGAGCGAACTCCCATTAACTCTTGCGGAGGTTTCGTTTGACATGGCGCTAAGAATAACAACAGCTGAATCCATATATACCGCCTACTAACACTACTGAGAACCTCGCAGTGGTGGCCGTCGAACGAAAGGCATTTATCCTGACGTCCCGCAATATGGCCCATACTGTGGAGGCACCAACGTTGTAGTAAAAGAGGCCAGTACAGTAGGAAAGGCGCAAATTTCGCTTATGTAAATGCGCACCATAATGCATGGGGAGACGAATATTCGAATGAGTGAGGCGAATCTCTCTTTTGTTACATTCTGCAAACCAAATTTGGAGAAGTCCTCCTGTTGTTGTTGTTGTAGCAGTGATTCGCCCCATCCAATAGGAGCGGCCGATCACAAATTGTCATCAATATCCTCTAACGGGAGTCCAAGGAAACTTGATGTTTCAACAGGGGTGGACCATAATTAGAGGGGTGTTAGAGGCGTTGGATCCACATTACCATTAAAGAGATGGTTGGTATCATGTGGGGACACATTGCAAGCGGGGCATACATTTTGTATGTCGGGGTTGATTCTGGATAGGTAAGAGTTTAACCTGTTACAGTATCCAGATCGAAGTTGAGCTAGAGTGACTCGTGTTTCCCTGGGTAGTGTGCGTTCCTCTTCCGCAAGTTTTGGGTATTGTTCTTTGAGTACTGGATTCACCGGGTAATTCCAGGCATAAATGTTCGACGCCTGTTTGCGGAGTTCACTGAGGACCTGCTTGAATTTTTTGGCTTCATACGGCTGAGTTCTCAGGTGCCGTATTTCCTCATAATGCTTTCGGAGGTGACTTCTTAAGCCCTTAGGCGGTATTGGCTCATCAATCAGATACCTGTTGGGATGACCAGGTTTCTGGGTATTCAACAGGAACTGTTTGGTTAGCATCTAATTTCTCTCCCTGATGGGGAGTATTCGCGCCTCGTTATGTAGATGGTGCCCTGGGGATATAAGAATATTCTGAGAGCAATATTTTGGAAGGCCTGTAGTTTCTTCCAGTGAGTAGTTTTAAGGCTTGGCGACCATATAGGGGACGCGTAGCATGCAATCGGCTGGCCAGTTGCTTTGTAAGTAGCAATGAGCGTTTCTTTATCTTTTCCCCAAGTACTGCTAGCAAGAGATTTGAGGATTATATTACGGCTCTGGATTTTCGGTGCAATTGCGGCTGCATGCTCAACAAATGTAGATCCTGATCAACCGTCACGCCCAAGATTTTGGGGTGTAGGACAGTCGGTAGCGTAGTGCCATCGACGTCGATGTTCAAAATGGTCGACTTTTGAAACGGCCAAGTTGTAAATAATGTCGCGGATGATTTAGTCCGTGATAATGCCAGGTTTCGCGTGGCGAAAAACTGGAGAGATCAGGGAGGTAGCCGTTTATTCTGTTGCAAAGCTCATCGATCTGTGGGCCCGGGCCTGTGGCCATTATTGTGCAGTCATAGGCATAAGAAACGATAGTAGCTCCTTCCATGGGGATAGGACACCACCCTGTGGCAACTCTTGTTTAATTTGCTTGGCTTTGATGTTTCTTTTCTGAATTGCACCGATGCCTGCCCACCACACAGATAATTTTCGGCCAACCTTTTAAGACATTGGGGAAGGGTAGACCCTTCCAAGTCTTGCAGTAACGTGCCATGGTTAACCGTATCAAAAGCTTTTGATAGGTCTAGCGCAACGAGTACTGTTTTATGGTGGGGCTTCTGATTTAAACCACAATTTATCTGGGTGCTAATGGCATTTAGTGCGGTGGTGGTGCTATGGAGTTTTCTAAAGCCATGCTGATGACAGGCTAGCTGCAAATTTGCTTTGAATTAGAGGAGGAAAATGGCTTCAAGCGTCTTGGCTACTGGCGATAGGAGAGATATCGGGCGATATGACTCTCCTATGTCAGCTGGTTTCCCAGGCTTTAGTAGCGGGACCACCTTGGCCATTTTCCATTTTTCGGGAATGACAAAGGTAGAAAGAGACAGGTTGAAGACATGCGCTAAATATTTGAAACCCTCTTCCCCTAGGCTTTGAAGCATCGGCATGGCTATGCCGTCTGGGCCCACTGCTTTGGATGCTTTAGCATGACCCATGGCATCGTCAACCACTTTGGCGGTGATGGTAATCGGAGACGCGCAGAATTTATGCTTATGAGCGTATCTGTTGGCCCTCCGTTTATCTTTGTCGATCGTAGAATGCATTATATATTGTCGGCAGAAAGCTCTCCCGCATTTTTTCGAATCCGACAGCACTTTATCGCCAAAGGCGATGGAAATTTTGTCATTGTGCTTAGGCGGATTTGATAGGGACTTTACGGTGGACAAAAGTTTACCTACACCGGCAGAGAGGTTACAACTGCTTAGGTGCTCCTCCCACTTCGCCCGCTTGTGTTCATTCACAAGCAATCTGATGCGTTGGTTTATATCCCTTATTTGGGGGTCGCCGGGGTCGAGTTGTCTTATAAGGTGACGTTCTCTCGCTAAATTTGCGGCCTCCGCTGGAAAGTGAGGCCGAATTTCGGGAATTCTACCGGCGGGAATGAAGCGAGTCGAGGCGGATTCAATGACCTTGCGGAAAGCACGCTCCCCTTGGCGAGCATCAGTCGGGATTTGGAGGTTGTATTCGTCCCGCTTTCCTTTTTTAAGGTTTATGAAAGTGCGTTTTTCTGTGACAACGAAGTCGGCGGTACGCTCGAGCGAAATAAGTAGAGGCAGGTGGTCGGATGCGAATGTTACCATCGGCTGCCAGTTGGCGCAGTTTACGAGTCCTGCGCTCACGATAGGTACATCCGGCGAACTGTGACAGCTTCCTACCTTACGTGTGGGGGCATCTCCGTTTATTGTGCAGAAATCGTTTCTTCTATTTTATCCGCCAGTGAGTAAGGCGCTGATGTTAGGGCGGTATCCACTGGGGCAACAGGTGGCAGGAGGGATGTAGATGTTGATGATTTCTAGGTTTGCATCGCCTGACGGGACAGATAAGCCTTGAAGTTCTAAGACACTGTCCCTGCGGTCGATGTCGGGATCAAATAAATGGTATTGCACTGAGTGGTGTACGATAAACGCGAGGCCGCCTCCCTTTCCGCTCTAACGATCTTTTCTGTGGACATTATACCCAGAACAGGTCTGCAGAGCAGATCTTGCTGTGAGTTTAGTATCTTGAATCGCGCCGATGCGGATGTTGTCCCGCTTCATGAAATCTATCTATCTCCGTGATCTTCCAGTTAATCCATTACAGTTTAACTGCAAATTCTGAAGTGCAACGGGGGGACGTCGTCACTCTAGGAATAAGAGATGGGTGACTACGCCTGGGTTGTGGAAGGCTAGGACGAAACTGCTGTTGTGAACCTGGGGATGGGCGTCCTTGTGTAAGCATTGGGGAACCCGGTCTAATTGGGTTAGTGACCTGGCAACATGGTGCAATGAAACCCATCGGGGGGTTGCCGTCGCGGAGACCAGAACATCTAGGAAAGTGGCACCACCCAAGGCAGGAGCTGCATTGGGCGGATGTCGCAAACATATATATTCTGTGCTGGCAAACGGTGCAAACGGGGGGAGGGACTAAGAGTCTGTTTCCCTGACCTACACGATTGCTGCCGGAAAAGAGGGGGGAAGAAGACGAGGGCAGGGGCTGATGCTCGGCATTGCTACCGACTCTACTACGGAGATAGTAGTTATGAGTGGTAGCAACCGTTTGAGTTGTTGGCGCCGTGGGGCGCGAGCAGGAGCGGGTATTTGTTGTGGCTTGCTGAGCAGCAGAGCTGCTGGAAGGTAGGGGGCGCTAAGGCGTAGACTACGGGCCGTCCTTGGGCATGAGCAGCAAGGAGCCACAAAAGATTTATAAAAGTTACGTGGACGTCGGGTTTTGGGATCAAGCCCAGAACAACCTGTCCGATGCAACCATCCCTTACACGAGACACATTGAAGAGAGTATGACCGTCCTAAAAAGATTCTTTTCCGGCAGATGCAGCAAAACCATTTCTCAGGACGGGGGTCAGGAGACGGACCCGGATTGGGTTCGATACCTTCCCGGAGCAAGAGAATATGGAGCAGTCCCGCTGCAAGGAGCTGCTGGGAGGATGACAATTTACGGGAGGGACGCAACAAATTAAATGGGGTTACACTGAAATGACAGTCGGGAAAATCCCGAGTCGCTCCGGTACATAGAACCGACTGCCTTGGGAAGGGAGAAGTCCTCCTCGTGCAGCTTTCTACCAAAGGCGGGAACGATCGGTTAAATATATCCCAAAAACTACAGGTCATTAGCTTTACATCATTTCTATTCAAAGCCTTTGAGAGCTGATATATGTTGAATGAAACACTGCTCTCCACAACACAACATGCGTACACCAAAAGCAAGTCGGTAGACACTGCATAGGGTGGAAATAAACATACAGAAAGCCCTGGAGTATAACTTAAGAGTCTTCTAAGACATTGCACGATGTTATCACCACTGCTGTGCTTGCTGGCCCTAAACTAACTGCTCAGGCGGTTCCATGACGGACCCGTCAATTTTACGGCGTTGCATGATGATGTTGCAATTGTCACAAGTGGAAAGTGCCTTCGAATGGATCGGACGCCTCCGGCATTACTCTTGACAGTAAGTTGTCGTGAAAGCTTAACGTGGAAGAAAGTGTGAAGAAGGCCTCAATGGCACTTGATGCATGTAAAATAATACTGGCGAGATTTATTACCCTTTCTTTTGCTGGGTAGTTACAGCAATTGTAAAGTATATGCTGTATTATGGATCCTTGTTTGGTGGCAGCTACACAGAAAAAATCTACCTCAAAAAATTAGAGGGGTTAAGCAGACTATTAGATCTTAGCATTCCGAGAGCCGGGAAAACAACCCCGATGACTGCACTTTATGCCATTCTGCACCAGTGGCGTAGTGAGGTTTACTTGCGCCCGGGCAAAAGCTTTTTTTTTTTTGGTGCATCTACCAGACCCCCCTCCACGGTTATTGTATTTTATAATTTTATATATCCAAAAATTAATAAAAAAAATGCTGAAGCATGATACAAATATTACAAGGTAAGAGTCAAATGACGTTTAACAAAAATTTTAAAATTTTCACGACTCTCATATTATGTTCTTTTATTTTGATTTTGTTTTCATTACAAAACAAGTAAGGAAAGCTAAGTTCGGGTGTAACCGAACATTATATACTCAGCTGAGAGCTTTGGAGACAAAATAAGGGAAAATCACCATGTAGGAAAATTAACCTAGGGTAAACCTGCAATGTGTTTGTATGACATGGGTATCAAATGGAAGGTATTAAAGAGTATTTTAAGATGGAGTGGACCATAGTTCTATAGGTGGACGCCTTTGAGAAATCGCCATAAAGGTGGACCAGGGGTGATTCTAGAATGTGTTTCTACGATATGGGTATCAAATGAAAGTGGTAATGAGTATTTTAAAAGGGAGTGAGCCTTAATTCTATAGGTGGACGCCTTTTCGAAATATCGCCATAAAGGTCGACCATGGGTGACTCTATAATGTGTTTGTACGATATGGATATCAAATTAAAGGTAATAATGAGGGTTTCAAAAGGGGGTGGCCCTTAGTTGTATATGTGAAAGGGTTTTCGAAATACTGACCAAAATGTGGACCAGGGTGACCCAGAACATCATCTGTCGGTTACCCCTAATTTATTTATATATGTAATACCACGAACAGTATTCCTGCGACGATTCCAAGGGTTTTTGATTTCGCCCTGCAGAACTTTTTAATTTTCCTCTACTTAATATGGTAGGTGTCACACCCATTTTACAAAGTTTTTTCTAAAGTTATATTTTGCATCAAAAACCAATCCAATCACCATGTAGATAAAGTGATTTCAGATAAGTACGTAAACTAAGTTTAGTAAATTTATATCGATTTTTGCTCAAGTGTGTTAACGACCGAGCGGAAGGACAGACGATCGACTGTGTATAAAAACTGGGCGTGGCTTCAACCGATTTCGCCCATTTTCACAGAAAACTGTTATCGTCATAGAAGCTATGCCCTTACCAAATTTCGGTTCCCCCATAAATTCAGAAAAAAAATTCAGAAACACATTTTTGCAGAAAACATTAGTCAGAACCCTTTTTCAGAAAGCCAAAATTCAGAAATCAAAACTCAGAAACAAAAATTCAGAAATCATATTTCAGAAGTCAAAATTCGGAAGTCAAATTTCAGAAGTCAACTTTCAGAAGTCAAAATTCAGAAGTCAAATTTCAGAAGTAAAATTTCAGAAGCCAAAATTCAGAAAGTAATCAGACAGCAAAAAAACATTAAATATTGCGTAAAATGAAATGCTTTTTCTGCCTGATTACTTTCTGAATTTTGAGATCTGAAATTTTACTTCTGAATTTTTTTTCAGCACTGAACTGCAGCAATTTTCAGCTGGAGGCGAGCCATATCTGAAACGCAAGAAAAAATATAAAGACTTCGTTTTTTTAGTACTGTAAATTCAAAAGATCGCTGGTTCCAATCGAGCTCAAGGTCGAACAATAAATTTTTTATCATTATTATTGTTATGATACATTTTTCTTAATTGAAACAACACAAATTTTTAATACATCCCAGAGCATGGCTTCATTGCCATGAAAGAGGTCCAATTTTCATATCCATTCTGCAACAGATGTCGCAGTGCTGTGAATATCAATTGGCAAGAACCAGAATAGAAGTAGAAATAATGAAGACATACAAACAACCGCTGTGATAGCTGAATGGTTATAGCAACGACGCCTAAACGTTGCCGATGAAGGAATTTAGCAGTTCCTTAAATGGATCTATACAACGAGCTTTGGCAGTTATCTAAATTTTTTTCTTACTTCTATTCTAATCTTAAATTTTTTCAATTAAGAAAAAATGTACCATAACAATAATAATGATAAAATAGTTATTGTTAGGCCTTGAGCTCGATTCGAACCCGCGATCCTACAAATCAGTAGGCCGATATAACAACAAAAATTGTAAATTCATTTGAAGGTGATAAACGCAAAAAAATTAATTAATTACATGCTTGTTTTGCACACAATTCAAAATTTTAGATTGTTCTACTTTTTCTTTATACATAATTCTTTCCAAATAAATAAATGTTTTTGAATTTTGAGAAAAATTGTATGTACTTTCTGTCATCTGATTACTTTCTGAATTTTGACTTCTGAATTTTGCATTCTGAAATTTGACTTCTGAATTTTCACTTCTGAAATTTGACTTCTGCAATTTGACTTTTGTACATACGGCCATATTGTTCACGACGTGGACCTTGTACATAACACAACAACTGGACAGCCACTTCGATGGCATAAAGTTACTACTGTGGAACCCCAACAACTTTTGTTTGTGACGTTCGAACACAGACTCTGTTTCAATACAAATGCATGCGAAATTGCCTACAATGCAAAAAGATGCATACAAATCCTCAAATCGCTGCAGCGGAGAAAGTTGCAGGGCTGCCAAATTTCCCACCTAGACCTGCCACGGAATATCTTCTTCAATTGGTTGATGTAGTTGCGGCTCCAAGGCAGATAAGAAGACATCTGCATAAGCCCTATACGAGATCTGGTGTAGTATGATCGAAGAAGAATAATACACACTTCCGAAGGATATGCGCGTTACTATGCCCAAATTCGATCTCTATGTATGGTCCCAGCCTGGTGTATAGCACGCTCTAAAGCAACTTCTTTTTGGTGTATAGTACACTGTAATAGCAACTCCTTTTTGGTAAAACATATTGAAACTGCTCGAACTGCTTGGACCTCCGTTAGAGGATTTTATTTAAAGTTGCTTGAGTGTTCTAGCCTATTAACGCAGGCAAGGGATTTTTACAAACAAAAACCAGAACCATACATGGGCAGATGGGAAAAAGACTACGCCGCCCAATTCTGTCACTGATAAACATGTGCGCTGATCTCTGCATGTCATCAAGACAAAATGGGGATATTCCACTTAACTCCAAAGTGGGAGAAAAAGGTGTAGGAAAAATTCAACCTCAACAAATTAATATCCCACAATTGGACTAGGTGAATCGTACATCTGCGAAGACCTGCAACATCCTAATGATGGAAGTAAGCTGGATGCTGGTATGACCAAATTATGACCACGCATGGTGAAATCGTACAAATTAAAAAAAATAAAATAAAACAAACTATAAAACCGAACTGAACAAATTTCATACCAAATTTTCGATCTATTTTATTTTTATAAGCTTTTATTTACTTTCACTTTTGTTGTCTGTAATGGAATCTTGCAAGTTAAATTTGATACACTTCCCGGTGTCCGATTGAGCTGAAATTTTGCACACATGTATAACTCCGATGACAATGCAATATTACTTTGTTAGAATTCGATAAATTAATCGATAACACAGTTATCGGTAAAGATTTGTATTTACTTTGGCATAACAGCCTAAGTCCCATACAAACACGCCGGTACCTATCCGTGGATTGTGATATTTGGACGTGGTGAATCACGTGTCACACGTGGTGAATCTCATCGCTTGGGAAAAGCGGAGACACAACCCTCTGTTGTATTTCTGTGTATAACCAACATAGCTGAATTTTTAAGGCTGTTTAACCCTGTAATCTTTTCTGTAATTCATTTTGCTTTTGGAAAAATTACCTATTTGAAAAAAGCTGGCTGAAAAATATTGGCATAACAGCTTAAGTTAAATCAAGAATGGAAAATTTTTGGAAAATTTGAGCAGATGTGGCAATTTCGCGCGTCCGTTGAACGAAATATTGACAATCTGCTGATCATCGCTAAGAAATTAGCGACATTCCATCAACTAAGCAGCACTTTAGCAATACTACTGTTATTATTTGGCCGCTCAAACACACAAATATTAATTGTGCATTAAATCTAAAATATACAAATACACCATAATAATTTACACGGCCAAAGCCATAATAATTCACACGGGTCATCAATTCTTTCTCTGATTCAAAATCTGAACTACCAGCGCTACCGTCAACAGCTCAGTGTCATCACTGCCAGTAGCGCCAATAACACCAAACTCGTGCCTGACACACAAAAGTCGTTTCACTCAATAGCGCAAGTAAAATGTACTACGCACTCACTACTAAGAAGCGTCAAAAATTCACTTGGAGTAATTTCGTCAATGAGCTACCATTGAGCTGGCACCGCATTGGCGCTGGCGCCATGCAATTTACATCACTAAAATTGCGCGAATGCCCAGGCTCATGACTTCAATACTTATATTTACAATGCTTTAAACTTTAAATACACCTCTGAAGTTGCTGCGCATAAAATGTGTACTAATAAATTCCAATACGCATTTTACGCAGATGTAACTGATATATGTGTTTTTGTTTCACCCCCTATACTTATATTTAAAGCTTTTATAAGAACAAGCTTCTATTACTTGTTAATAAAACGAACTAAAAAGTAAAAAATAAAATTAAAGAAAAAAAAACTTTTTTAAAAATAAGCTTTTATTATTTTGGTTAATAAAATTAACTAAAAAGTAAACAATAAATTGACTCTAAAGAAATATAACAATTTATAAGTTCATTGTAAGCTTAAACGATAATTAGGCTTTTTCGTCTGCGACAAAAAAATTCTATATTGTACATAATTATATATTTTTAACATTAAAACTTTACACCTAAATTATTAAATCTTACAGTTTATATCACAGTCCTAATTGCAGACGAAAAAGCCTAATTATCGTTTAAGCTTACAATGAACTTATAAATTGTTATATTTCTTTAGAGTCAATTTATTGTTTACTTTTTAGTTAATTTTATTAACCAAAATAATAAAAACTTATTTTTAAAAAAGTTTTTTTTTCTTTAATTTTATTTTTTATCCAGCATTTTTAAAAGTCAAATAAGCTAACATTTTTGTTTGTATCCTTTAGTTTGGCATTTCCACAAAGTTTTTGAGAGAGATTTTAAAATTTTTTTAAAAATCAAAAAACTATTATGGCCGCCGAGAAGAGAGAATGGATTTACCTTCCTATATTTTTATCATGGGCTGAAGATATCATCTATAAGTAGACTCAAATACATATTTAATAATAATATGATTATAATATATTAGTAAAACTAATATCTAAGTGCAATTTTTGCTTTTTTTTCCACAACTAATGATTGTTTGAGCGACTGTCGTATTCGCCAACAACCAACCCTTCTGTTTGATAGAAATTAGTCTTAAGAACTTGAAAATTGAATTTATTTACATATGTACCTTTTACGTAGAGGTACGCATCCTGAATAATTTATACTTACAAATACGTAATATCTTATATTACGTACATATTCTATATTAAATTTAAATATTTGAATTGTTTGTATGAGCTGTACTCATGTATGAGTCACGTACTCATAGAATTGTACGCTAACACGCAAGCGTTTTCACCTCTCTGGCAACCACAACAATGGGTTGACAGATGTGACTAGGTACATATATACATACATTTATTATTGTTTTTTGACATTTTGATAGTTTTAATTCATTCGAAATTTTTCTCCATCGCGGTGTGACACCAAATTGTATAAAGAAGTGAAAAAAATTGTAAATCTCGTTATATTAAAAGAGATAGTAGTTTTCGCTAAAGTTAAAACCGAAGTTTCTTTAACATTCCAAAGTGTCCCGCTATAATTTACTTCGATGAAATATAGTTTCGGTTCGGGGTTGTATATATTGAAATATCGTTTTCTCGATCAACAGTGCCACATTAAATATTTTGTCAGCATAAATGAAAACACAAAAAACATAAGATACCAATCCAGTTCAATGCATATATATATATATATATGTACATTAGGGCGGGTCGATTTATAAACCGCTCATTGCTTTGTGAAAATCGTATTCTAGGGATCAAAATAAGAAACTTTGCCGAAGGACCCATACCTCTAAAACGAATTCTGATGTCCCCCCCTTTGGGTCGAACTTTTGGGTAGGGGCAATTTCAATTCTACCTGCTGTGTCTTGTGGTGGCTTAAAAAAAAAACAACACAAGCAATTTTACGATCTGCAATTGTGTCACAGTGATACCTTCATTTTTTAAAAGGGTTGAATAAAAAACCCACACAACTATGTTTACGACATGCAAATGCATCACAGTGATGCCTTGGTTTTAAAAGGGGGTTCTAAAAACGCAAATTTCTTATAATTTTTTTTAATTTCTTTTCTATTACTAAGTTAAATTCATTTTTTCATTTACATATGTTCTGACTAAATAAATTTCTAAAGAGAAAAATAAACTCCAACAAGTAAGGAAGGTTAAGTTCGGGTGTAACCGAACATTACATACTCAGTTGAGAGCTATGGTGACAACATAAGGGAAAATAACCATGTAGAAAAATGAACCGAGGGAAACCCTGGAATGTGTTTGTATGAAATGTGTATCAAATGAAAGGCATTAAAGAGTATTTTATGAGGGAGTGGGCCATAGTTCTATAGGTGGACGCCATTTAGGAATATAGCCATAAAGGTGGATCAGGGTTGACTCTAGAATGCGTTTGTACGTTATGGGTATCAAATGAAAGGTGTTAAAGAGTATTTTAAAAGGGAGTAATCCTTAGTTCCATAGGTGGACGCCGTTTCGAGATATCGCCACAAAGGTGGACCAGGGGTGACCCTAGAATTTGTTTGTACAATATGGGCATCAAACCAATGGTGTTAATGAGTATTTTAAAAGGGAGTGGGCCTTAGTTCTATAGGTGGATGCCGTTTCGAAATATCGCCATAAAGGTGGACCAGTGGTGACTCTAGAATGTGTTTGTACGATATGGGTATCAAATTAAAGGTATAAATGAGGGTTTTAAAAGGGAGTTGTGGTTGTTGTATAGGTTGTCGCCTTTTCGAGATATTGCCATAAAGGTGGGCCAGGGGTGACTCTAGAATGCGTTTGTACGATATGGGTATCAAATGAAAGGTGTTAATGGGTATTTTAAAAGGGAGTAATCCTTAGTTCCATAGGTGGACGCCGTTTCGAGATATCGCCATAAAGGTGGACCAGGGGTGACCCTAGAATTTCTTTGTACAATATGGGTATCAAAAGAAAGGTGTTAATGAGTATTTTAAAAGTGAGTAATCCTTAGTTCCATAGGTGGACGCCGTTTCGAGATATCGCCATAAAGGTGGACCAGGGGTGACCCTAGAATTTGTTTGTACAATATGGGCATCAAACGAAAGGTGTTAATGAGTATTTTAAAAGTGAGTAATCCTTAGTTCCATAGGTGGACGCCGTTTCGAGATATCGCCATAAAGGTGGACCAGGGGTGACCCTAGAATTTCTTTGTACAATATGTGTATCAAAAGAAAGGTGTTAATGAGTATTTTAAAAGTGAGTAATCCTTAGTTACATAGGTGGACGCCGTTTCGAGATATCGCCATAAAGGTGGACCAGGGGTGACTCTAGAATGAGTTTATACGATATGGGTATCAAATTAAAGGTATTAATGAGAGTTTTAAAAGGGAGTGGTGTGAAGGTGTTTTCCAGAAATCGACCAAAATGTGGACCAGGGTGACACAGAACATCATATGTTGGATACCGCTAATTTATTTATATATGTAATACCTGCCAAGATTTTAAGGGTTTTTTATTTCGCCCTGCAGAACTTTTTCATTTTCTTCTACTTAATATGGTAGGTGTTACAACCATTTTATAAAGTTTTTTCTAAAGTTATATTTCGCGTCAATAAAACAATCCAATTACCTTACCATGTTTCATCCCTTTTTTCGTATTTGGTATAGAATTATGGCATTTTTTTCATTTTTCGTAATTTTCGATATCGAAAAAGTGGGCGTGGTCATAGTCGGATTTCGTTCGTTTTTCATACCAAGATAAAGTGAGTTCAAGTAAGCACGTGAACTAAGTTCATTAAAGATATGTCGATTTTTGCTCAAGTTATCGTGTTAACGGCCATGCGGAAGGACAGACGGACGACTGTGTATAAAAACTGGGTGTGGCATCAACAGATTTCGCCCATTTTCACAGAAAACAGTTATCGTCATAAAATCTATGCCCCTTCCAAATTTCAAAAGGATTGGTTAATTTTTGTTCGACTTATGGCGTTAAAAGTATCCTAGACAAATTAAATGAAAAAGGGCGGAGCCACGCCCATTTTGAAAATTTCTTTTTTTTTTGTATTTTGTTGCACCATATCATTACTGGAATTGAATTTTGACATAATTTACTTATATACTGTAAAGATATTAAATTTTTTGCTAAAATTTTACTTTCAAAAAAATTTTTTTTTAAAAGTGGGCGTGGTCCTTCTCCGATTTTGCTAATTTTTATTAAGCGTACATATAGTAATAGGAGTAACGTTCCTGCCAAATTTCATCATGATATCTTCAACGACTGCCAAATTACAGCTTGCAGAAATTCTAAATTACCTTCTTTTAAAAGTGGGCGGTGCCACGCCCATTGTCCAAAATTTTACTAATTTTCTATTCTGCGTCATAATTTCAACTCATCTACCAAGTTTCGTCGCTTTACCTGTCTTTGGTAATGAATTATCGCACTTTTTCGGTTTTTCGAAATTTTCGATATCGAAAAAGTGGGCGTGGTTATAGTCCGATATCGTTCATTTTAAATAGCGATCTGAGATGAGTGCTCAGGAACCTACATACCAAATTTCATCAAGATACCTCAAAATTTACTCAAGTAATCGTGTTAACGGACGGACGGACGGACGGACATGGCTCAATCAAATTTTTTTTCGATCCTGATTATTTTGATATATGGAAGTCTATATCTATCTCGATTCCTTTATATATGTACAACCAACCGTTATCCAATCAAACTTAATATACTCTGTGAGCTCTGCTCAACTGAGTATAAAAAGAAAAAAACTTAGGCATTTCAAAGTGGGATTTTTCAAAATTTGCCCCTACGACCCAAAGGGGGCACATCAGAATTCGTTTTAGAGGTATAGTTCCTTCGGCAAAGTTTCTTAGTTTGATCCCTAGAATATGATTTTCACAAAGCAATGGGCGATTTTTTTGCCTCCCCACAAATCGTCCCGGCCTAATGTACATATATATGCGCTAAATCAAAAAAAGATCCAAAAAAACAAATACTCCAATTACAATAAATATAAAAATGAATCAAAAACTTCATAACTAATACTCAGCGATGTGCTATGATTTTTTGTTTGCCTCATGATAGGTATTGGAAACAGCGTTTAAAATTAATTATTTAGTCGATTGATATAGCTGATTGCAGATGGCGCCACATCAAATTCTAGGACTAACCGCTTTCCTTGAACACTTTTATCAAGCTTTTCCAAGATCTGAGCTGTGTTTTCCAACGACAAAGTATTTTTCTTACGTTTATTTGGCATTTCAGCGAATTACTTTTACTTTTAAAACAAGTAAGGAAAATTAAGTTCGGGTGTGACCGAACATTACATACTCAGTTAAGAGCTATGGTGGCAACATAAGGGAAAATAACCATGTAGGAAAATGAACCGAGGGTAACCCTGGAATGTGTTTGTATGACATGTGTATCAAATGAAAGGTATTAAACAGTACTTTAAGAGGGAGTGTGCCATAGTTCTATAGGTGGACGCCATTTGGGGATATCGCCATAAAGGTGGATCAGGGTTGACTCTAGAGATTGCTTGTACGATATGAGTATCAAATGAAAGGTGTTAATGAGTATTTTAAAAGGGAGTAATTCTTATTTCCATAGGTGGACGCCTTTTCGAGATATCGCCATAAAGGTGGACCAGGGTGACTCTAGAATGCATTTGTACAATATGGGTATCAAACGAAAGGTGTTAATGAGTATTTTAAAAGGGAGTGGGCCTTAGTTCTATAGGTGGACGCCTTTTCGAGATATCGCCATAAAGGTGGACCAGGGGTGACTCTAGAATGCATTTGTACAATATGGGTATCAAACGAAAGGTGTTAATGAGTATTTTAAAAGGGAGTGGGCCTTAGTTCTATAGGTGGACGCCTTTTCGAGATATCGCCATAAAGGTGGACCAGGGGTGACTCTAGAATGTGTTTGTACGATATGGGTATCAAATTAAAGGTATTAATGAGGGTTTTAAAAGGGAGTGGTGGTAGTTGTATAGGTGGTCGCCTTTTCGAGATATCGGCATAAAGGTGGACCAGGGGTGACTCTAGAATGTGTTTGTACGATATCGGTATCAAATTAAAGGTACTAATGAGGGTTTTAAAAGGAAGTGATGGTAGTTGTATAGGTGGTCGCCTTTTCGAGATATCGCCATAAAGGTGGACAAGGGGTTACCCTAGAATTTGTTTGTACGATATGGGTATCAAATGAAAAGGGTTAATGAGCATTTCAAAAGGGCGTGATCCTTAGTTCTATAGGTGAACGCCTTTTCGAGATATCGCCATAAAGGTGGACCAGGGGTGACTCTATAATGCGTTTGTACAATATGGGTATCAAATGAAAGGGGTTAATGAGCATTTCAAAAGGGCGTGGGGCTTAGTTCTATAGGCGGACGCCTTTTCGAGATATCGCCATAAAGGTGGACCAGGGGTGACTCTAGAATGCATTTGTACAATATGGGTATCAAACGAAAGGTGTTAATGAGTATTTTAAAAGGGAGTGGGCCTTAGTTCTATAGGTGGACGCCTTTTCGAGATATCGCCATAAAGGTGGACCAGGGGTGACTCTAGAATGTGTTTGTACGATATGGGTATCAAATTAAAGGTATTAATGAGGGTTTTAAAAGGGAGTGGTGGTAGTTGTATAGGTGGTCGCCTTTTCGAGATATCAGCATAAAGGTGGACCAGGGGTGACTCTAGAATGTGTTTGTACGATATCGGTATCAAATTAAAGGTACTAATGAGTGTTTTAAAAGGGAGTGATGATAGTTGTATAGGTGGTCGCCTTTTCGAGATATCGCCATAAAGGTGGACCAGGGGTGACTCTAGAATTTGTTTGTACGATATGGGTATCAAATGAAAGGTGTTAATGGGTATTTTAAAAGGGAGTGATCCTTAGATCCATAGGTGCACGCCATTTCGAGATATCGCCATAAAGGTGGACCAGGGGTGACCCTAGAATTTGTTTGTACGATATGGTTATCAAATGAAAGGGGTTAATGAGCATTTCAAAAGGGCGTGGGGCTTAGTTCTATAGGTGGACGCCTTTTCGAGATATCGCCATAAAGGTGGACCAGGGGTGACTCTAGAATGTGTTTGTACGATATCGGTATCAAATTAAAGGTACTAATGAGTGTTTTAAAAGGGAGTGATGATAGTTATATAGGTGGTCGCCTTTTCGAGATATCGGCATAAAGGTGGACCAGGGGTGACTCTAGAATGCGTTTGTACAATATGGGTATCAAACGAAAGGGGTTAATGAGCATTTCAAAAGGGCGTGGGGATAAGTTCTATAGGTGGACGCCTTTTCGGGATATCGCCATAATGGTGAACCAGGGGTGACTCTAGAATGTGTTTGTACGATATCGGTATCAAATTAAAGGTACTAATGATGGTTTTAAAAGGGAGTGATGGTAGTTGTATAGGTGGTCGCCTTTTCGAGATATCGTCCTAAAGGTGGACCAGGGGTGACCCTAGAATGTGTTTGTACGATATGGGTATCAAATGAAAGGTGTTAATGAGTATTTTAGAAGGGAGTGATCCTTAGTTATATAGGTGAACGCCTTTTCGAGATATCGCCATAAAGGTGGAGCAGGGGTGACTCTAGAATGTGTTTGTACGATATCGGTATCAAATTAAAGGTACTAATGAGGGTTTTAAAAGGGAGTGATGGTAGTTGTATAGGTGGTCGCCTTTTCGAGATATCGCCATAAAAGTGGACCAGGGGTGACCCTAGATTTTTTTTGTACGATATGGGTATCAAACGAAAGGGGTTAATGCACATTTTAAAAGGGAGTGGGCCTTAGTTCTATAGGTGGACGCCTAAAGGTGGACCAGGGGTGACTCTAGAACGCGTTTGTACAATATGGGTATCACACGAAAGGGATTAATGAGCATTTCAAAAGGGCGTGGGGCTTAGTTCTATAGGTGTACGCCTTTTAGAGATATCGCCATAAAGGTGGACCAGTGGTGACTCTAGAATGTGTTTGTACGATATCGGTATCAAATTAAAGGTACTAATGAGGGTTTTAAAAGGAAGTGATGGTAGTTGTATAGGTGGTCGCCTTTTCGAGATATCGCCATAAAGGTGGACAAGGGGTTACCCTAGAATTTGTTTGTACGATATGGGTATCAAATGAAAAGGGTTAATGAGCATTTCAAAAGGGCGTGATCCTTAGTTCTATAGGTGAACGCCTTTTCGAGATATCGCCATAAAGGTGGACCAGGGGTGACTCTATAATGCGTTTGTACAATATGGGTATCAAACGAAATGTGTTAATGAGTATTTCAAAAGGGCGTGGGGATAAGTTCTATAGGTGGACGCCATTTGGGGATATCGCCATAAAGGTGGATCAGGGTTGACTCTAGAATTTGCTTGTACGATATGAGTATCAAATGAAAGGTGTTAATGACTATTTTAACAGGGAGTAATTCTTATTTCCATAGGTGGACGCCTTTTCGAGATATCGCCATAAAGGTGGACCAGGGGTGACTCTAGAATGCATTTATACAATATGGGTATCAAACGAAAGGTGTTATTGAGTATTTTAAAAGGGAGTGGGCCTTAGTTCTATAGGTGGACGCCTTTTCGAGATATCGCCATAAAGGTGGACCAGGGGTGACTCTAGAATGCATTTGTACAATATGGGTATCAAACGAAAGGTGTTAATGAGTATTTTAAAAGGGAGTGGGCCTTAGTTCTATAGGTGGACGCCTTTTCGAGATATCGCCATAAAGGTGGACCAGGGGTGACTCTAGAATGTGTTTGTACGATATGGGTATCAAATTAAAGGTATTAATGAGGGTTTTAAAAGGGAGTGGTGGTAGTTGTATAGGTGGTCGCCTTTTCGAGATATGGGCATAAAGGTGGACCAGGGGTGACTCTAGAATTTGTTTGTACGATATGGGTACCAAATGAAAGGTGCTAATGAGTATTTTAAAAGGGAGTGATCCTTAGATCCATAGGTGCACGCCGTTTCGAGATATCGCCATAAAGTTGGACCAGGGGTGACCCTAGAATTTGTTTGTACGATATGAGTATCAAATGAAAGGGGTTAATGAGCATTTCAAAAGGGAGTGGGGCTTAGTTCTATAGGTGGACGCCTTTTCGAGATATCGCCATAAAGGTGGACCAGGGGTGACTCTAGAATGTGTTTGTACGATATCGGTATCAAATTAAAGGTACTAATGAGTGTTTTAAAAGGGAGTGATGATAGTTGTATAGGTGGTCGCCTTTTCGAGATATCGGCATAAAGGTGGACCAGGGGTGACTCTAGAATGCGTTTGTACAATATGGGTATCAAACGAAAGGGGTTAACGAGCATTTCAAAAGGGCGTGGGGATAAGTTCTATAGGTGGACGCCTTTTCGGGATATCGCCATAACGGTGGAGCAGG
Organism: Eurosta solidaginis; assembly: GCF_040869045.1. Taxonomy (NCBI): domain Eukaryota; kingdom Metazoa; phylum Arthropoda; class Insecta; order Diptera; family Tephritidae; genus Eurosta; species Eurosta solidaginis. Next base: position 98,937,812 of record NC_090324.1, read on the forward strand.
GGTGACTCTAGAATGTGTTTGTACGATATCGGTATCAAATTAAAGGTACTAATGATGGTTTTAAAAGGGAGTGATGGTAGTTGTATAGGTGGTCGCCTTTTCGAGATATCGCCCTAAAGGTGGACCAGGGGTGACCCTAGAATGTGTTTGTACGATATGGGTATCAAATGAAAGGTGTTAATGAGTATTTTAGAAGGGAGTGATCCTTAGTTCTATAGGTGAACGCCTCTTCGAGATATCGCCATAAAGGTGGAGCAGGGGTGACTCTAGAATGTGTTTGTACGATATCGGTATCAAATTAAAGGTACTAATGAGGGTTTTAAAAGGGAGTGATGGTAGTTGTGTAGGTGGTCGCCTTTTCGAGATAGCGCGATAAAAGTGGACCAGGGGTGACCCTAGAATTTGTTTGTACGATATGGGTATCAAACGAAAGGGGTTAATGAACATTTTAAAAGGGAGTGGGCCTTAGTTCTATAGGTGGACGCCTAAAGGTGGACCAGGGGTGACTCCAGAACGCGTTTGTACAATATGGGTATCACACGAAAGAGATTAATGAGCATTTCAAAAGGGCGTGGGGCTTAGTTCTATAGGTGGACTCCTTTTCGAGATATCGCCATAAAGGTGGACCAATGGTGACTCTAGAATGTGTTTGTACGATATCGGTATCAAATTAAAGTTACTAATGAGGGTTTTAAAAGGGAGTGATGGTAGTTGTATAGGTGGTCGCCTTTTCGAGATATCGCCATAAAGGTGGACAAGGGGTTACCCTAGAATTTGTTTGTACGATATGGGTATCAAATGAAAAGGGTTAATGAGCGTTTCAAAAGGGCGTGATCCTTAGTTCTATAGGTGAACGCCTTTTCGAGATATCGCCATAAAGGTGGACCAGGGGTGACTCTATAATGCGTTTGTACAATATGGGTATCAAACGAAAGGTGTTAATGAGTATTTCAAAAGGGCGTGGGCCTTAGTTCTATAGGTGGACGCCTTTTCGAGATATCGCCATAAAGGTGGACCAGGGGTGACTCTAGAATGTGTTTGTACGATATCGGTATCAAATTAAAGGTACAAATGAGGGTTTTAAAAGGGAGTGATGGTAGTTGTATAGGTGGTCGCCTTTTCGAGATATCGGAATAAAGGTGGACCAGGGGTGACTCTAGAATGCGTTTGTACAATATGTGTATCAAACGAAAGGTATTAATGACTATTTTAAAAGCGAGTGGGCTTTAGTTCTATAGGTGGACGCCTTCTCCAGATATAGCCATAAAGGTGGACCAGGGGTGACTCTAGAATATGTTTGTACGATATGGGTATCAAATGAAAGGTGTTAATGAGTATTTTAAAAGGGCGTGGGGCTTAGTTCTATAGGTGGACGCCTTTTCGAGATATCGCCATAAAGGTGAACCAGGGGTGACTCTAGAATGTGTTTGTATAATATGGGTATCAAACGAAAGGTGTTAATGAGTATTTCAAAAGGGCGTGGGGCTTAGTTCTATAAGTGGACGCCTTTTCGAGATATCGGGTTAATGAGCATTTCAAAAGGGAGTGGGGCTTAGTTCTATAGGTGGACGCCTTTTCGAGATATCGCCATAAAGGTGGACCAGGGGTGACTCTAGAATGTGTTTGTACGATATCGGTATCAAACTAAAGTTACTAATGAGGGTTTTAAAAGGGAGTGACGATAGTTGTATAGGTGGTCGCCTTTTCGAGATATCGGCATAAAGGTGGACCAGGGGTGACTCTAGAATGCATTTGTACAATATGGGTATCAAACGAAAGGTATTAATGAGTATTTTATAAGGGAGTGGGCCTTTCTATAGGTGGATGCCTTCTCGAGATATAGCCATAAAGGTGGACCAAGGGTGACTCTAGAATATGTTTGTACGATATGGGTATCAAATGAAAGCTGTTAATGAGTATTTTAAAAGGGCGAGGGGTTTAGTTCTATAGGGAGACGCCTTTTCGAGATATCGCCATAAAGGTGAACCAGGAGTGACTCTAGAATGCGTTTGTACAATACGGGTACCAAACGAAAGGTATTAATGAGTATTTTAAAAGGGAGTGGGCCTTAGTTCTATAGGTGGACGCCTTCTCGAGATATAGCCATAAAGGTGGACCAGGGGTGACTCTAGAATATGTTTGTACGATATGGGTATCAAATTAGAGGTATTAATGAGGCGTTTAAAAGGGAGTGGTGGTAGTTGTATATGTGAGGGCGTTTTCCAGATATCGACCAAAATATGGACCAGGGTGACCCAGAACATCATCTGTTGGATACCGCTAATTTATTTATATATATAATACCACGAACAGTATTCCTGCCAAGATTTCAAGGGTTTTTTATTTCGCCCTGTAGAACTTTTTCATTACATTCTACTTAATATGGTAGGTGTCACACCCATTTTACAAAGTTTTTTTCTAAAGTTATATTTTGCTTCAATAAACTAATCCAAATACCATGTTTCATCCCTTTTTTCGTATTTGGTGTAGAATTATGGCATTTTTTTCGTTTTTCGTAATTTTCGATATCGAAAAAGTGGGCGTGTACATAGTCCGATTTCTGCCATTTTTCATACCAATACAAAGTGAGTTCAGATAAGCACGTGAACTGAGTTTAGTAAAGATATATCGATTTTTGCTCAAGTTATCGTGTTAACGGCCGAGCGGAAGGACAGAGGGCCGACTGTGTATAAAAACTGGGCGTGGCTTCAACCGATTTCGCCCTTTTTCACAGAAATATGTTATCATCCCAGAATCTAAGCCCTACCAAATTTCACAAGGATTGGTAAATTTTTGTTCGACTTATGGCATAGAAAAATTTTATTCTAGACAAATTAAATGAAAAAGGGCGGAGCCAGTCCCATTTTGCAATTTTCTTTTATTTTTGCATTTTGTTGTACCATATCATTACCGGAGTTGAATGTTGACATAAAAATTACTTATATACTGTAAAGATATTAAATTTTTTGTTAAAATTTGACTTAAAAAAATTTTTTTTTAAAAGTGGGCGTGGTCATTCTCCGATTTTGCTAACTTTTATTAAACATACATATAGTAACAGGAGTAACGCTACTGCCAAATTTCATCATGATATCTTCAACGACTGCCAAATTACAGCTTGCAAAGTTTTAAACTACCTTCTTTTAAAAGTGGGCGGTGCCACGCCCATTGTCCAAAATTTTACTAATTTTCTATTCTGCGTCATAAGTTCAACTCACCGACCAAGTTTCATCGCTTTATTCGTCTTTGGTAATGAATTATCGCACTTTTTCAGTTTTTCGAAATTTTCGATATCGAAAAAGTGGGCGTGGTCCGTTATTGTTAATTTTAAATAGCGATCTGAGATGAGTGCTCAGGAACCTACATATCATCAAGATACCTCAAAATTTACTCAAGTTATCGTGTTAACGGACGGACGGACGTACATGGCTGAATCAAATTTTTTTTCGATCCTGATGATTTTGATATATGGAAGTCTATATCTATCTCGATTCTTTTATACCTGTACAACTAACCGTTATCCAATCAAAGTTAATATACTCTGTGAGCTCTGCTCAACTGAGTATAAAAACAATGCCAAAGCACGTACACGCGTATCGAATTTCGCAAAAACCTGTACAGAACCACGACGAAAATCCAATTATTTTGCAACAAAAAAAAAAAACAAAATACGCTCAGAAATTAGAATTTTCGATTCTAATTTTTTGATCGTGTAATGTATTGAAAAAGTTGGTTCTAATTTCTGGGCATTCTAATTACTGAAGGTTGTAATTTGTGAGCGACTACTGTATATGTATATATATACAGAAATAACCCCATATTGCAAAATTCAGTACGGTATATGTGCAAAACATAATAAGAAAAACTAAGCTAGATACAGTGGACACGCATATCGATTTTACCTCTCAAATAATTTTTTTCGGTATTACATTTGTATACCGCTTTAAAATTATTTAATCTCTCTTAAATCGATAAAGTGCCTCCCTTGATGTTTATCATAGCATAAACCTCTACAGTATTCTTATTTATCCCCACTTAAATTAATACAAAACGCAAAAAATATTTTTAAATCTCCATACTTGCGTATACATACACACTGATATACAAAAGAAAGAAAACGACATAAGCGGTGAAATAAAATCTCGTGCACAGTGGTACAAGAGTGGTGCAGTGCGTGCATATTAAATTTGCACGCTATAAATTCTCAATCCCCATTAAGAATTTCGATAAGCTACTAATTTCTCTCTCCTCAAAGCCTCTACAGTCCAACAAATCGAAGTTTTTAAATAAGACTCTTCTAAATCACACAAAAAACAAAAAAAAAAAAACACATTTTGAAGATAATCTCATTCGAATTAATTTCCCGTATAAAAATTATAATAATTTTCCCCCGAGATCCTTTTTAATACGTATATATACATATATCTCATATAATATTTCCAACGTATATTTAAACCACCTTCATATACATATCAAATATATTAAATATAGTGCAAACGCAGTACAGTGGTCAAATTTGGTCATTCCCACCCTCAAATAAATTTAACTTAAACACTTTTTTTTTTTTGTTTTGAAAATTATTCTCCTGCTATTAACGTGAAGACCTATACTCAACTCCCTCTCACTCAGTTAAAAGCAAATAAATACTCTTTCTTCAAAAAAAAAAAAAGTTTTCTTCAAAAAAAAAAAATTTTTTTTCTCTCTGAAGTTACATTTTTATTAATTCTTAATCGTAAGCGTCATAAAATAAGCTCAAAAGTGAGTGACGAGGAAACCAGACAGAGTAAAGTGGTCAAAAAATGCAAGGTTTCGTCCGCCCCAAAAAATTTATATCCGAAACGGACAATTTCATGGAATATTGTGCTAGGTCGATGTCCCTCCAAGACAACACTGAGTCTTCCCCCAATATAAAAAATTCAATCATAGAAAAATTCTGGAATAGAGTCCAACAGGTCTTCGATAAAATTGTCGAAACTCCAGATCAGGACCTGCCCCAAAATTTTTCAACATCTGCTAATAGCAAATACAGGTCCTGTCTCACAGCGTATGAAGACCTGAAAGCCCAGATCGAAGACCAGCTTCAGTTGCTTAAACAAGCAAATGCACCCGCGCCCCCTACCGTCACACCAGGTCCATCAGACAACTCCGGTATTTCGCTAAAAATCTCTCCCTGCGATGCCGAAATATTTTATGGTGGTTATGAAAAATGGTCCTCATTTCGTGACATGTTCACAGCTGTTTAAATTAACCACCCCAAACTCTCCCAAGCGCAAAAATTGTATCACCTCAGATACAAAACCAAAGAAAAGGCAGCTCAAATAGTCAACCAATTTCCTTTGACTGATGACAACTTTGCCTTCGCGTGGGAAGCCCTAAAGTCCCGATACGAGAACAGACGAGTTCTCGTAGATAATCAAATACGGGCCCTGATGAGTTTAAAAACGATCACCACGGAAAACAGCGAAGACATCCAAAGGTTGCAATCGTCGGTAAATAATTGCCTTCAAATTCTCGCCACGCAACAAGTCTCCACAGATAACTGGGACCCAATTCTTATATACCTCGTTACCTCTAAACTCCCGGAAAACACGGTACCCCTGTGGGAACAGTCTCCGAAAATCCGAAATGAATCAGTTTCTGACTACTCGATATGAAGTAGTAGAACGAGTTGATTAATGGCACCCAAGTAAAAGTAAATTCGCACCTCCTCAAACTATGCCGCCATTTAAACCTCAACCGCCACATTTGTTTCCAAATAAATCGACCTCACATGCCCAGTCTCATATGACAGAGCAGCGGACAATGTACAAGTGCGCTATGTGTAAAACCTCATCTCACCCCCCTATAAGTTGCTTCAAATTTAAGAAGATGTCGCCCTCTGATCGCAGAAGGTTTGTGAGAGAAAAAAATATGTGTTTCAATTGCCTCTCTCAGTCACACATATTGAAGTACTGTTCCAGTACTCAAACTTGCAATCAATTTCAAGATGGGCACAACTCAGATCTTCACGAAGACACGTCTCAAGTGCCGAAAAGACAACCCTCCCGATTGCAAAAGACAGTCTCGCAAACCACGACCACGAATTCCACAGTCTCACCGCGTAATACTCCTGATAAAGCGAATCCCCTGGATGAGAGCCCTTCAGGCTAGCAGAAAAGCGAAGTCCAATCGTTTTATTCCGAAAACGAGTGTGAAATTATTTTACCCACGGCTATCGTACCCGTAGAGCATAAAGGAGAAATTTTTAAACTAACAGCTCTTGTAGATCAGGGATCTGAAAGAACCTTCATTTCCACAAGAGCCCAAGACAGGATCAGACTCCCTTATAAACCCTCCAAGTTTGAAATCTCTGGCATGGGAGGGAAAGTAGTGCAAACCTCAAATAAACTGTGTTCCCTGACCCTTGTTTCCGCCGATATGCAAACAAAAATCAGTGCGGAAGCGATAGTATTACCTCGGCTGATGAAAATGCTCCCCAACTTCCAACTGAACAACGAACTCCAAGCGAAATGGGCTCACCTTAACCTCGCGGAATCGAGTTGTCACTCTCCATGCCAAATAGACCTTGTTCTAGGTAGTGACATAATCCCCCAAATAATTAAGGAAGGCGTTGAAAAGCTCTCACAACACCTGTTAGCCCAAAACACGATATTTGGATAGATCATCAGCGGCAAGGCGCCCGTGGAAGTAACCTCCTAATCCATCCAAGTATCAGAGGCAACAAATAACGAGCTAAGCTCCCTACTAAGGAAGTTTTGAGAATTAGGAGAAATACCCAGCTTCAATGACAAAACTCCTGAAGATGAGTTTTGTGGAAATTATTACACAGGCACAAATACCCGCTCGGATAATGAACGTTATGTGGTCAGGCTCCCCTTTAAGCCTAGCTTCCCTGACGCTATTCCCTTATCCAATTCACGCCCCTCTGCCCTCAGCCAATTTAGGGATGGAAAAAACCCTCCCCAGAAGAGGAAATCTCAAGGAACTATATGGTAGTGTATTAGAAGAATACATCAACCTCGATCATATGGAAGAAACGGGCTCCCATGAAAAGTTCCACGAAGGGAAATGCGCCTCGTTTTATCTCCCCCATCATGCGGTTATAAAACCCGAGAAAAAACCACAAAAGTAAGGGTCGTATTTAACGCCTCGAAAAAATCAGCCTCAGGGTACACCCTTAATGATGTTCTCTACAACGGGCCTACCCTCCAAACCGATCTAATGCTCCTCTTACTCAAATGGAGAACATACCAGTTTGTCTTCAACGGAGACGTAGAAAAAATGTATCGTCAAATCGCAATGCACGAAGACGACAGAGACTATCAGAGGATCGTCTTTCGCTCGTCTCCGAACAACCCCATAAAAGGCTATTGTCTGAAAACAGTCACATTTGTTGTGAACTGTGCCCCCTACCTCGCCATACGTACTCTTCACCCCTGGCCAAATATGTAGAAGAAACTTTCCCCAAAGCCGTCCCTGTCTTGACCAAAGAAACGTATGTAGATGACATTCTCTCTGGTAGCCATAATATTCTCTCGGCTGAACAGTCTCTCTCTCAAGTCATCCAAGCGCTCGTTTCAGCAGGATTCCCATTACGAAAAAAAACGGCCAACCATCCTAGTATTCTGAAGGATATCGACAAAGAGGACTTGCTCGACAGAAATATCTTAAAGTTCGAAAAAAACGAGTAACGCCAAAACTCTCGGCATTCAATGGAAGGCCCTCACCGACACCTTCTCGTATACAGTCGACTCTATAGCCCTGTTGTCTGCTAGGACAAAGCGTCAGATCCTCTGCTCTGTCGCTAAACTTTTTGACCCCGCAGGGTGGCTTAAGCCGATAATGATTTAGGCAAAGATTCTCCTCCAAGAGTTGTGGATAGACAGAACCGACTGGGATGAAAAAGTTAAACCCCTCCGTCTCATAAAGTGGTCTCAATTCACAAAAAATGCGTACGGTATCTCAAACATTAAGATAGCCCAATGGCTCAACTATAACCCCAACCAGGAATTAGAACTGCATGGATTCTGTGATGCATCGGAAAAGGCATACTGCGCCAATATATATATTGGGACCACTAACGATACCAGTACCTCCTCTCATCTCTTGGTTTCCAAGGGTTGCACCCCTTTTCACTTCCAGTCTTTCAAGGCTAGAACTATGCGCGGCTCTTCTTTTGCACGTCTGGTCGCTGTCGTCCAGTCAAACCTCAACCTCTCGATTACAAAAGTAATACTGTGGTCTGACTCGGAAATAGTTCTAGCATGGCTAGAACACCCCACACTTGGAATACCTTTGTATCTAACCGCTCCGCTGAAATAATGGATTTCGTCGGAAATGCGTCATGGAAACATGCCGGCACTCGCGACAACCCAGCCGACATGGGCACTAGAGGATGTAAGTCCATTGACTTGGCTAGTTCTCCGTTATGGTGGAATAACCCTGAGTGGCTGACTTTGCCGCCGGAAGCCTGCCCAAAACTCATTGTACGAAACACCAACCCCCGGAGGTACGCCGAGTCAAAGCTTTACTCGCCACGGAAGATGAACCGGATTTTCTCGACCGATTCTCCTCTTTTTCTCGAGCCATTAGGGTAATGTCATATGTCTTAAAATTCATCCGCAACCTGAGTCATCTCTCTTACGATGATCTCCATAAAGCGAAATGTAAAATTATAGCCTTGACGCAAACCCGCTCCTTTGCCCATGAAAAGGCGTGTTTAGAAAACTCTAAGGTGATAGACAAACGAAGCCCCCTCTCGGCTTTAGTTCATCGCTCTATAAAGATGTCCTGCTTCGGGTCACCTCAAACCCCTTATAAAGAAATGCATACTCCAATGTAAGACCTGTACCCTCCATAAGCAGCAGATGTGCTCGCAAATCATGGCAGCGTTGCCCCTGGAACGGTGCACTTATGCTCGGCCTTTTGCTATCACCGGTGTTGACTTTGCGGGGCCTTTTCACGTAAAAGCCTCTATGCTAAGGTCTCACACCCTACTAAAACGTTACGTGCCCGTTTTTGTATGTAGAAGCGGTCTTGAACTTTCGCCCGACTTCACCTCTATCTCAAGACCCCTCCGACTTCACTGCTATCACACCCGGCCACTTCCTCAGAGGCTGCCCTCTCCTTGCCACCCCGGAAGTGGATCATGCAGGTTTGTCCCTTATGAACCGTTGGGAAAGGGTAAAAAGCATCCATCAATTCAGAAAAAGATGGAAAGAGGATTACATAAAAGATCTGCAGAAACGGCAAAAGTGGAAAAATCCACAAACTGAGCCCAAAGTCGGTGAATGCGTTTGTATTCACGAAGACTCACTCCCCCCGACAGAGTGGCATCTAGGACGCATTGAAAAATTATATCTAGGGCCAGACGGTCATATACGCGTTGTCGACGTTCGCACTCAAACTGGCACCCTCAAACGCCCACTTTTAAAGTTATGTTTCCTCCCTCAAAGCGAAACCTAGATAGGGCACGCACGGAAAGCCCACCAAGCTACCACTGAACCACCTCTTCCACTCCTACCGCATTCCCGTCGCAACAGTATGACACTTCGTAGACTCAGGCTATCTGAACCCTCTCCATTTAGCAGTTCTCTCGCCTAAAATATCTGTAAACCTGTCATTTCAGATTGTCATGGATCGCGATCAGCAACCGGCACCACGAAATTCCTTGCGGTCACCAGTGATCGCGCGCAACCCGCCGCTGCAATCCGACTACCGACGATGTCGCGTATGTATGCGAACCCACGCTCTTCGCCATTGCAGCGTCTTCAAGGAAATGAAACCGCGACAACGATGGATACTCGCGAGGGCGCATAAATTTTGTTTGAATTGTTTGGCGCTATCTCATACCACCGATGAATGCAGTTCGTATGATCGCTGTCGAACTTGCGAATTAAGGTACCACTCTCTGCTGCATCGACGGGATGCAATACCGAGCATCCCACGTCGTACCCAGGCACCCCGGCCTGGTCGCCAAGTAGTACCACCTCAGCTACCCTCTGCCCCCACCGTGCGACCCCGTTCTCGCCCAGCTATCTCTCGGTCTCGTCCAGCTACCGACGCGCAACCGCCAGCATCTACTGCCGCTCGACGCACCGTTCGGTGAACCGCTCAAGGGCTGCAGACTGCCACCTTCAGGGAAAAGGTGTCAGACCTCCTCGTACGAGATGCGTTACGGACTCTTCAAGAGCGTCAAGAGGCTATATCCGCTAAACGCGCCTAGGGCGGGGATGATGTTTGAGCGACTGTTGTAGTCGCCAACAACCAACCCTTCTGTTTGATAGAAATTAGTCTTAAGAACTTGAAAATTGAATTTATTTACATATGTACCATTTACGTATAAGTACGCATCCTGAATAATTTATACGTACAAATACGTAATATCTTATATTACGTACATATTCTATATTAAATTTAAGTACTTGAATTTTTTTTATGATCTGTACTCGTGTATGAGTCACGTACTCATAGAATTGTACGCTAACACGCAAGCGTATTTCAACTCTCTGGCAACCCCATACATACATACATACATATATTATTGTTTTTTGACATTTTCATAGTATTAATTCATTCGAAATTTTTCTCCATCGCGGTGTGACACCAAATTGTATAAAAAGTGAAATAAAAATTGTAAATCTCGTTATATTAAAAGAAATAGTAGTTTTCGCTAAAGCTAAAACCGAAGTTTCTTTAACATTCCAAAGTGTCCCGCTTTAATAACTTCGAGGGCTTCTAGTTTCGGTTCGGGGTTGTATATATTGGAATATCGTTTCCTCAGTCAACTGTGCCACATTAAATACTTTTGTCAGCAAAAATTTCGCAGTACATTTACGGCTCTAGCGCCATCTTTGCTGAACCCGCTGCAAAAAATCTGAACGCTGCACCAGCTACATCATACCACCAAAGCCGTATCCAGCTATCGCCGTATCCACAACAGCTACATCCCATAGCAAAAAGGAAGGTAAATTTTGAATTGCCAGCCCCCCTAAACAATGATGTTAGGTCACTTAGCCGACCTCGCCCCATCGTTGATCGTAAATATGTCAAAATCAGTTTTAGTTTGCTTAACGAACGTTCGCACCTTAGCAATTGATATTGAGATGGTCAAGAGTATTTGAATTGCACTCGCAAGTTTGGAAAAACATCTTCTCCATACGAAATTATAAAAGAAATTAATTATAACGGAGTTTTATTGCGATGAAAAGTTCTGTTCCACCGAAATCTGTATTATAAAATTTACCCCGAGTTCTTACAATTTTTTCTAGGTCGTTATCAACATTATCCTTGTTTAACAAATTTCCAATGTCTAAGAGAAATACAAATTTAAAATTAAGGTCATTTAGTCGTGTAAATCTTGTATGTATATCTTTTTGGAGACGATCGGGAAACATTTTCATAACGCGAGAAATTTCACATTCTGCGGAAAGACCAACATCTCTAGCCCATTATCCGGGCATTTTGCGGTGCCTTCTTATACGTTTTACTATATCAATGTCCCATTTTTCACAAAGAGACTTCGCTTTTTCTATTTCTTCTTCACAAAGAGTGTCTCTAATTTCGGATCGTTCCGTCAGATTTAAGATCAATCCTCTTTAAGATTTCATACCAGAAATGAACTAATGTTATGAAGCTAAAATTTAATATATTTTGCAACAGAATTGTAGCTTCGCTTCTGATATCAGCAGTGGTGTTAGTGTTCCCTGATAATTTTTCTAAGTGTTCTACTCAGGGCCGGATTAACAAGTAGGCAGAATAGACAGTTGCCTGGGGCCCCCAATTTTAGGGGACCCCCGAAAAATGAAAAATACTTCTAAAATTCTCTTACAAACATAAAAATCTAGAGAGTGAAAGAAAAATATAATCAGAACTGAAAAACAATTTCACTCAAATAAATAAAACTAAATTGACTGCATTCTAAAGGCGACGACCGACCAACTAGACAAGGTTCCTAAAAAGGACATTTCCGAATCATTTGGCAAATTGTATGAGCGTGCAAAGAAGTGTATCGAAGTGAAGGAGAGTATATTGAATAATAAAAAAGAAGTGTCTCAATACAGTGGTTGTTTTTATTTTGAAAAATGTTGGTTATTTTTGGAACTGAGGGTGTAGAAGCCTTCAACTCTATTTTAACTGCTATGAGTTCAGTGAGTAAGTCTTGCAAAGTGAAGAACAGATTTGCAAACGTGTGCTTTTTGTACGGATAGTTAGAAGAAAGTTTAGTTTCATTCCGTGAAAAGTTTAATGATTTCGAGGAAAAAACAAAACAATTATTACCTGGTGTAGGGTATACAGAAATCGTAAAACGTAATCGTCGTAGGAAAAACAACCTAATGACGGAATTTCTCCAGAAGTAGAATTTTCGCCCCGCGATGATTTTAGGACAAACGGTTTCCTCGAAATCATCGACAATCTTCACAGTGAATGTATATGGAAATTTCAGAGAATTTGCATTTCTCATCAATTTTTCTCTATGTGATGGAGACCTCCACGAAGATAAAAATAACTTAGTTTTTTTTTTTATTCTAGAGATTTGGAAGAATTTTTCATTGAAATGAAACAGTTCCAAAGTTACGGGAACTACAAATACACTGATGCACAAAAAACTCATAGTCACTTGTATAAGATTCTAATGGAAGATCAATTAGCCGATGTATTTCCTAACACAGAAATAGCTCTTCGGATTTTTTTAACACATGATAATGATCACAAATTGTTCTGCCGAACGATACTTCTCGCAATTAAAAAGAATCAAAGCTGCTGAAAGAGCTACAACGCGACAAGAGCGACTCGAGATATTAGGTATAATTTCCATTGAGTCAGATGTATTAAACAAAATCGATATTGACGATATAATTGATGAATTTGCCAAAAAAAAATGAAGAAAACGATATGTTTAAAATGTAGATAGTAATTTTATTGATATTATTACATTGTGACAATAAAATTTTTATGAAATATATAAGTTGGTATTTTTTAAGTGAAAAAAGGGCTCCCAAATTGACGGTTGCCTAGGGCCCTTTTTTGAGGGTTAATCGGGCCCTGGTTCTACTACATTCCCTAGCCCATCGAAGATAACGCTAACCGCTTGTATTCTGGGGGTCCATCGTGTTTCAGATTCACGTTTGACATTTTTTGTTAAAACATATTTAATAATTCCCATCATAGCGTTGAACGTGAGAAAAAAGATATATGCTTTTAATTATTCCACAAGCTGTCGCAAGTGTTCCGGATATATGCATGCATTTTTATTATTAAACGGTTTTATTTAGGTTGACTGGACAGACTGGTTGGGCGGAACTAATTTTGTAATTGAAATTTAAGTAGCTTCCCGATAAGCTACAAGCCTCAAACTTGGAATATAGTTCAGACCCCATGACAATGCAATAATAAGAAAAAACTCCGATAGGTGGCGCATGGATTTAAAAAAATTGTATTTGTGGTCCGATTTGGTTCATATTTGGAACGCATAATACACACGTGAATAGAAAGCGACCTATGAAAAAATCGCCGCTAGGTGGCGCTAGGATCGAGATAGTCAAAAAAATCGTATTTGTGGTACGATTTGGCTCATATTTGGAACACATAATACATATAAGAATAGAAAGCGACCTATGAAAAAAATCGGCGCTAGGTGGCGCAAGGATCGAGATATTCAAAAAAATCTTATTTGTGGTCCGATTAGGTCCATATTTGGAACACATAATACATACATTAACAGAAAGCGACCTATGGTGTCCGATTTGGCTCATATTTGGAACAAATATTACATACAGTCCAGTAGAAGTGACATCAAAATATTTTGGAGGTCGAGGAGGGACAAGCATACGTGGCGCAGAGTCGAGTAAAGTCTTTGGAAGGATTCTGTATTGAAGACTTAGATTGTAAGAAATTATCAGGAAAGAGTCCTTGTAATAATGAGTACCTAAGTGAGAAGTTAGAGAGAATGAAAACAGAATAGACTTGTAAAATTTCGCTGACAACAAATCGCAACTTTTTGCAAATAAACTTTAATTTAAAACTTAATCTGTGCTTCAATATAGATCGCGTGCGTTGTAATAAATAAAAAACAAACCTGGTTTGCTTTAACTGCTGTTATTTGACTTGTGAAAAATATAGTCAATTTTTTTTAAGTTTAATTTTCTGCCTCATATGTTCTTCCGTATTGCATAATCACATACAAACCTACAATGTCAAAAGAAAGAAGCGAAAGACAACAACACCGACAATTGCTGGAAGCAAATTTTAATTTATCTTCGCCAAACACATTGACCACCTGTCGGAATGCAGAGAAAAAGGTACAAGGTGAGCTGACCACATCTGAAGAGCTTCTTGATATGTGGGAGGAGAAATTAAAGAAACATGAAGATAAGATAATCAGGCAAATCAACGAATCTATGAAAAATTTGGAGGAGAGGATTATGCAGAGAATAGGTGAGATTGCCGGTGAGTTAGCAAACACAAAACAGAGAATTACGAAAATTGAGGAAAGAGTAACTGGTGTAGAAAAGATATACACAGAATTAGAGGTACTCAAATGCAAAGCAAACGATATGCGTGAGCAGATCCAAAAATTTGAGGAAAATGCGGTCTCAACTGATATTATTATTATGGGAATACGATACTCTAAAGATGAAAACATCAGCAAAATTTTCTCAAAGCTGTGTCGTGCCATATATATTGAGCTTCCTGGCAAAGGCCAATTTTTTCGTATGCGCAAAAACAGTAGCAACAAGTCAGCTTCGGCGTCTATTTTAATAAAATTAAACATGGCACATGATAGAATTGGACTGCTCACAGCTATCGCTGCATTTTGCAAATTAAAAAAGGGAGCATTAACATTCTCCGATATTGATGATGTTGGCTACGGAAAAATTTATGTTCACGAGAGCTTAACTTTTCAAAACAGAGACGTTATGCGCCACGCAACGCAATTAAAAAAACAAAATGTACTTGCATCTGTTTTTAGTATGAGAGGCAAAGTATATGTGAGAGTGCAGCGGAGTGCAGAGCCGAAACAAGTTAAAAGCAAGAACGATGTTGATGTGCTAGTAAGCGAAGCGAAACATGCAAATGAAACGTTGAAAACATAATATTACATAAATATATACTTATTGTTATTGTTTCACATTAGTTATCTTCTTTACATTTATTTCCTTTTATCTTTTTATTCTATATGTATGTATATACATGTATGCCCTTTACTTTGTTTTGATTTTAGTAATTTTTGTTATTGAAAGCCACTTACACTGTGCTAGTTGCGTAAATGATTATGGATAGTTCGAATGAGTTCTTGAGCACTGACAAATTGTTTGAGGATTATCTTAAATACTGTAAGCAAAAATCATCCGGGCTTGCAGCTCTGTCACATTAACGTTCGTAGCTTTAACACCCCAAAGCTTGATTACATGAACTTCATTCTGCAGGATTTAAAGATAGATATTTTATGTGTGACTGAAACCTGGTTTAGAGAAGATATTGCTGATAACATGTATGCATTAAATGGCTACAAAGTGAATAGGAACGACAGGAAAACAGATGCTAGAGGCGGGGGTGTTGCCATATACTGCAAAGCAAATATTCCTCACAAAATAATTTTTAAGTCAATTGTAGATGATCCTATTGAGTATATTTTCATGGAAGTTGGGAATAGGTTTAATAAATGCTTAATTATATGTGTATACAAACCCAATAAAACCTTTAAGCTAGATAATTTATTTTCGCAATTGGTCCAATTTTCTCACATGTATGAGCATATACTACTTTGTGGTGATTTCAACACAGATAAACTAAATAAAGACTTACGATGTCTAAAATTAACGGATGATTTGAACTCCATAGGAGTAGATGTCGTTAACAAATATCCTACGCGATTTTCACCCAATTGGAAACCTAGTTTGCTAAATTTGATGTGCACATCCAACAGTTCCGTAGTGCTCTATTATGACCAATTATCCCTTGCTGGATTATCTGACTACGACATGTTGTTTATTTCATATAACATATCCCTAAGTTGCGCAAATAGAACACAGTTTTACTACAGGGATTTTAAAGCAGTCAATCTGTTGGAACGGCGTCTGGATCTTTCCTGATATTAATCAAAAACTTTATTTTTTTGTATCGCAAGTACTTTACTTGTTTGATAAATATGTTCCACTAAAGGAAGTCAAAACTGAAAGCAGGAAACAGCCATGGTTCACGAATCAAGTGTTTTCGGCTATTAGAGCTCGCAATAAGTTATATAGTCGTTGGAAGCGTGACCCTACGGAAACAGCCTAGGAGTTTTATCGCCAAGCCAGAAATAATGCTTCACTGCTAATTAAGAATTCTAAAAGAGCATTTTATAAAACGAAGCTTGATACTGATTTGCCGGTTAAAAATCTGTGGCAAAATTTAAGATCCCTAGGTATCGGGGCAAAAATTAATTCAGAATGCAACTTAAATTCAGATGATATGAACAATTTCTTTCTACAGTCATGCAAAAAAAAAAACGCGGGAACTTCAAAATTGATGAAAATTTACTTCATACACCAGAAAATGAATTTCAGTTCAATGCAGTAACAGGGGTTGATGTCATGGGAAGTATGATGGCAATTAAATCGAATGCAGTTGGTGAGGATGGTGTTAGTCTTAGGTTTTTGAAACTGATAATACAATACATAGTGCCAACTCTGACTCACATAATTAATTTTTCAATTACAACGTCAACATTTCCCGATGCCTGGAAAATAGCAAAAGTCATTCCTGTTGCTAAAAAAACCGTCGGCCACTGTCTCAACAGATTATCGTCCCATAAGTATATTTCCAGTCTTGTCAAAAGTCTGGAAGAAATTAGCGGCTGCGCAAATTACGGAATATCTTAATACAAACAGGCTCTTGAGCGAATTTCAGTCTGGTTACAGAGCTTTCTATAGTTGTAATACTGCCATGCTCAAAATTATTGAAGATATCCGCCCAGCCTTTGACAGAGGTGAATTAAGTGTGCTGGCGCTTTTGGATTTTTCTAAAGATTTCGACACAGTGGACCACTCTATTCTTTTGCTAAAATTAAGTATATACTACGGATTCTCTGATAGTTCCGTAAGTTTGCTTGAAAATTATCTTAGAGGTCGCTTGCAGAAAGTAGTGTTTGGAACTAGTTGCTCGGAGATGTTTGAATGTATCTTTAAGTTTTATTCTTGCCTTCGGGGGTGCCACAGGGATCCATTCTCGGTCCAAGTCTGTTTTCTGTTTTCATTAATGATATGACCAATATTTCCAAGAGCGTATCGATACATCTGTATGCTGATGATGCTCAAGTATATCTTTCTCGCCCGATTGGCCTATCAGAGGACCTGGTGTGCAGTATGAATGAAGACCTCCAGCGCATATCTTCATGAGCAAATGACAATAAATTAAATCTAAATGCTTCTAAGACCAAGGCTATGTGTTTGGCGTATTCCCGGCAGGTAGTTACGACATTGCCTACTTTATCCTTGCAAGGCATTGCTATCAGTAATGAGTCTGTGGTTACTAGCCTTGAACTCATACCTCGGATGCAAGGACCACGTAAACTATACTTTAAGCAAAATATACTTCGTACTAAGAAAGTTGTGACAGACAGCAGATTTAATTCCAATTAATGTGAAACTGAAATTGGTGAGAACTCTTATAGTCCCACTGATATCTTTTGGGGGGATCGTTTTCGGCCATATCGACAGTGAGTCACAGAAGAAGTTGCAGCTGGCTTTAAACAGCTGCGCTCGATATATATTTTATAGGCGTAAATTTGATCATATATCGGAGTTTTCCTCCAAGATACTTAACTGCGGTCTCGTAAGCTTTCTTAATTATCGCAATTTAGGGTTCCTACACGATTTAATCAATAAAAGGCAACAAGAATACCTATTTAGAAGTTTATGTTTTTCAAAATCAGACAGAACTGGCAACCTTATTGTTCCACGCTATAAGTAAGCGGCCACTATGGTGTGATGGTAGCGTGCTCCGCCTACCACACCGTATGCCTGTGTTCGAACCCCGGGCAAAGCAACATCAAAATTTTAGAAATAAGGTTTTTTAAATTAGGAGAAAATTTTTCTAAGCGGGGTCGCCCCTCGGCAGTGTTTGGCAAGCGCTCCGGGTGTATTTCTGCCATGAAAAGCTCTCAGTGAAAACTCATCTGCCTTGCAGATGCCGTTCGGAGTCGGCATAAAACATGTAGGTCCCGTCCGGCCAATTTGTAGGGAAAATCAAGAGGAGTACGACGCAAATTGGAAGAGAAGCTCGGACTTAGATCTGTTGTTGTTGTTGTTGTTGTAGCGATTAGTTACTCCCCGAAGGCTTTGGGGAGTGTTATCGATGTGATGGTCCTTTGTCGGATACAGATCCGATACGCTCCGGTAACACAGCACCATTAAGGTGCTGGCCCGACCATCTCGGGAACGATTTATATGGCCACATTAAACCTTCAGGCCATCCCTCCCTCCCCACCCCCAAGTTCCATGAGGAGCTTGGGGTCGCCAGACCCTCGTCTGTTAGTGAAACGGGATTCGCCGCTGGAAGGTGAGGTTGACAATTGGGTTGGAGAAGCTATATATTGCGCTACACAACCCCTTGAATCCCCGGACTTAGATCTCTTCGTTATCGCGCCTTACATTTATTTTATTTTTTTTTTATAAGTATCTTACATCTTCCAGAACATTCTTTGTCAGTGCTATCAAATTATGGAACTCACTGCCAAATAGCATTAGAAATGAACGCAATACCAGGCGCTTTAAATTGGCTTTATTTGAATTTCTGCAAAATGTACATACATAATTCTTTTTCTTAATTTTTTTTTTTTTTTTAATCAGATTCATTCTTTTATTTTTGTTTTTATTTTTCTTTTTAGTAAACTGGTTAAAAACCTTCTTGAGCATTAATACAAATACACATACATGGAATAGTTGATAGTGCTTTGATTGAATTAGTTTTCATAATATATTTATTTAACATAATGTATATTAAAAATAAATTTAGAAATTAAAAATATTGTATTGTTGATAAATATCCGAATGTTGATGTACGTTAAGAGACAATAGTCTCACATGTACAAATTTATTAATAAACTGTGAACTTTGAACTAAATAGAATGTTGTATAACTGGCTGTTGGGGTAAGGCGGAGGTGGCATGTGGCATGCTGGCAAGCCCCTGCTAGCTCTTCGGGTGGGGTGAGTTTTTGCTCACCAGCCTTACCTACAGTTATATAGACAAAAAGGAGAGTTCATACCTGAAATGTTACGTTAATAAAGGTAAGAAAAAAATTAAGAGGTCTGTCCGTGTCAGGTGGAGTCATCCCTCCCCTTCTGCGTAAAACCTTGACGCAGCCTTGAGCGTTGCACTGACTCCGAAACGCCCCCTTAGCCTGACGTACGTCCGTCGACGTCCCCTGTCTCTAATCCGTCTAGTCCGTCATGGTATCCTCAGACCCACGTCCCCTTAATGTACCCGTACAACACCCACACCAATATAACGCTTACCAAGCCTATCATGTTGAGGTGATCTCAACCCATGAAACTCGGTAAGAAGAAAAGCTGGAAGATTTCAATTTAAACGTTCACAATTGAATTTATTATCTTAGGGTAACTTTTTTGAACTTAAGAACTACAAAAAAAAACCGAAGACCAAAAAAAATTCAAAAGGAAAAGAAAGCAATATTTAGCAATATAAGATAACTTATTACTATTCTTGATACCTAAGTTTCGATTGAAAAAGAGAACTTAGTTTGTACAAATATCTCTATTATCGAGACTTCGAAATCTTTCAAAAGTAATGATTGTTTAAACGAAATTCATAAGGTGTAAATTAATGAAGGTTGCAGATGAAAAAAAAGAAAGGAAATTCAAAAAGATGGGACTATCGGACCGCCTCTGTTGTCCACTAGCTTAAAGTTTTCTATTGACTTCCGATCAAAACCAGCTTTCCTTTTCTATATACATATGTGTGTGTATGTATTTTTAAGTTTTTTTCTTGCCTTCTTGACAAACAATACCTTATATATTAGCACTCACCAGTCAATCCAGCAACGTAGGCGCCCGCGTCGAAGAGAGGGGGTGGGGTAGCTGCAAAATTAAAAAAAAGCACATATATAGAGAGACACATACTTATGAGAGAGGATTCTATATTGGAAGAAGTTTTTTTTTTGTTTCTTTTGTTTTCTTTCTTCTCGCTAATAGGTGGGAGAGGTGGTAGCCAATAGTTCTGAAATTATTCGGACACGCGGTCGCGGTCCGAATCAAAGTTCTTTGCCTTTGCTGTTGCTACAAACTAAATGATCCCATTACTAATAATAAATCTTATGGTAAAGAAATAAATAAAATAAAAAGTGATTGACAGATGTTTCCAATTAAAATAAATGCCGTGAGCCGGCAAATCCCAAAAATATGCAAATACGGAAAATAAAGCTGAGAGTGAACTACAGATAGGGCTATATCGCGAAAGACTTACAACAAAATGAGTGATAGAAATTTACAATGTTCCAAAAAACCCCAAAAAAGTATCGCAAACTAATTTTTAACAACGAATCAAAAAAAAAAAAATGCTTATTTTCGTGGAAACGTAATTTAGATTTAAGAATTTAAAACAAAATCATACAAAGTTAAGTTAAGGCTCCAAAAGCAAAAAAAAGTGTTAAAGCAAAATTATTATTAGGGTGTTCAGACAGGATCAAAAAAAAATTCGGAAATAAAAAAAAGAAGTGAATCTGGCCTTTGCAAGTGGAACGGCTACTCTGCTCGGGATTGCCGGTTATTAAAAAAATTAACATAATATTATTATTATTATCAACACAAATTTTCTGAATTTTGGCAGCAGCGGCTTGTCCTCCTTTTCGCTCCTCTCTACCTTTTTTTTGCTTTGGTACTGGCGAAGTGTGCATGAAGACACGCCTCATGCGTGTAATGCCGGGACAAGGGCGTATTGAGGCACTTCTTCCTGTCTCTGCGTGGAGTCCTGCACCGATACTGGGCTTATGTGCCACCCCCTTTTTGTGCGAAAGTTGTAATATCGGATGGCGATAGATTTTTGAGCCAGGCCTATTCCGTGGCCTCCTAGCTAGTAGCTGGACAGGATAAAGGTTACGGTTCTTTTCTTCTGACCGGTGACTATGGGCCGTTAGTACGGGTAGCAGTAAAAAAAATTTCACAAAAGAAATACCTTTTTTTCGATAAGACAACGACTGCCAATCACTTCCGCACTCTTTAAAATCAAACCTTTCTTTGCGACTAGATGCTGGCTCGTTTGGCTGTCGAACCCCATAAATCAAAAGCCTATCCTTCTCACCACTTTCACTCAAGAACCAAAGACACCAATACATACAATCCTATTTTGGCGGGAAACGACAGACATAACTTTCACGATACTAATTTCACCCACGCTAACAGATACATATTCATACATCTAACTCACGTTACTAACACACATAAGAGTAACTCCGTTGCTGTTAACGCACAGATACAGTGGTGTTCAGACTTTTGCAATGTTGCATTGACCCACAGGCTGCCGCTACAGGCTCGGATGGCGCCGATGTTGCATGCAGCATGGAGCGTGTCCGAAAAAAGATTCAAAGCGCAGTCCGTCCTAAAGCTACTTTCAAGCGCCTAACGTGTTATCACAGAATCTATAAAATAATAATAAAAAATAGAAAATAATAAATAAATAAATAATAAATAAATAATAAAAGAATAATAAATAAATGCATAAATAAATAAATAAATAAGGTCAATTATAAACATGGTCATGCAAATAAATAATTGCATAAATAAATACTCTAATGGTCAAGCTAAAACTAAAGCTAGCAAACGTTGCACACATCTACATTGAACATAGGTAACCAAAACTAACATTCAACGTATAATTAAGTAACAAAAATATCCTTAGCGTGGTATACACCGACTTTCTTGCCACTGGTATCGCCGAGTTCGTACATGGAGTTGCCGATCGCTTTCAGCACGACACACTTAACTTGCTTTGGGGCAAGTTTAGCGTTGTAATTATTAATTAATGAACTCTGTTTGAAATTTCGGTGATATACCACTTGTCCGATTTGGAATTTCACATCTTTGGACCGCGTATTATAAAACTGTTTACTTCGCTCATATGCTAGTTTGAGCTCCTTCATTATAGAGTCCCTAATACTTTGTAGCCTATCTGCTTTAGAATCTATCTGCAAATTTGCAACCAATTTGCGTGTATTTCGTATGATGCCCCATGTTGCATCATGGGCATGGCAAACGTGGCATAGTATGGGGAGCAGTTAATCGACGTATGTACCGCAATGCGAAGGGCAAAAGCCGCATAGCTGATAAACCTATCCCAGTTCTTTTGATTATCCTTAATGAACGACCGCACTATTTGGAGCACAGAGCGGTTGACCCTCTGTCCTTGTTATTCCTTGGGGGGAATACAAAGCTGTTCTTATATGTTTAACTCCATACCTATCTAAAAGTTTAGCAAACTTTTCGGAGACAAATTGTTTCCCATTATCGGAATGAACGTATTCCGGCACCCCGAAAATGTGAAATACTTCTTTTTCTAAAAATCTACAAACATCTATAGACGTGGCTTTACGCAGGGGTTTTAAAAATACAAACTTGGAAAAATGGACAAGACCCACAAACACATAAACATTACCATCACTAGTACGTGGGTATGGACCCACAAAGTCGATAAAAAACCTTGGAAAGGTCTTTCGGTTACGTGTTGCTTTCCCATGGGTGGTCTATGAAACACGTTTTGGGTTTTGTTTCCCCTGCAAACTTCACATTATTAAAGGAAGGTTTGTACATCGGTTACCATGCCAGGTCAATAGTATTTTTCGCGTATTCGGACTAAGATTTTATGGATGCCCCCGTGTCCGTCCGAAGGTGAGGATTCCACCAATTCTGCGCGCAACTCCGACGGTACCCAGAGTTTCCAGGCTTGGTCCTGCTGAAAATCGTCCCCCCGGTAAAACTGAGTCCTTTTATATACGTAACCGTCCGACACGCATAGTTCGAAGACGTTCTGGTTTTCTGTCACGGTTTTTCTAAGTTCGTCATTCTCTGCAGTTTTAAAGTAGTCCGAGTCCAAGTCAATGTCCATTAGTCTGTCTGATAGCTGCATTTCCACCATGTGCGCTCGCGACAGCGTATCGGGTACAACATTGAGTGCTCCTTTTCTGTTCTCGATTTGAAAGTCGTACGCCTGAAGTTTTAAACTCCACCGCGCGAGTCTTCCAGACAGATCTTTCTGGTTCATCAACCATTTCAGACTCGCGTGATCAGTTATAATTGTGAACGGCAAACCTTCGACGTACGGCCTAAATCTTTTTACGCTTATCACCGCCGCGTAACACTCCAGCTCGGTGATGCTATCATTTCGCTGGGCTTTATTTAGTTTGGCGGAAATGTAAGCTACCGATAGTTCGTTGTTCTCGTCGTCTAACTGAAGGAGTACCCCGGCCACTCCTTCTGTAGAGGCATCGCACTGGATGTAAAAACGTCTGGCAAAATCGGGAGCAGAGATAAGGCTCTGCTTTAGCCGCGCGAACGACTTTTTCGCTTCGTCTGTCATTGTAAATTTCTTAATTTTATCTTTAGTGAGACAGTCGTTCAGCGGACCTGCAATGGTTGCATAGTCTTGGATAAAACTACGGTACCAGCCTGACATCCCTAGAAACCGTCGGAGCTGCTTAGGTGTTTTCGGTTCGGCGAAATCCCTCACAGCAACAATCCTGACGCATCTGTCCGGATGCATCCATCGCCCACTACATAGCCTAGGTATCTAACTTCTCTGAAACAAAATTTACTTTTTTCCACATTAATGGTAAGGTTAGCCTCACGTAAATATTTCGCGACCTTTTCCAACAAACATAAATGGGACGCAAAATCTACGGAACATACCAACAAATCATCTAAATACACAAACACGGAATCACGTAAAGAAGCGGGTATAACCTTGTCCATAAGTCTACACATTGTTTACGCTGCGTTGCACAGTCCAAACGGCATGACTGTGTATTGGTATAGGGGACGCCCTGGCACTGTAAAAGCTGTCTTTTCTCTAGATTTCTTTTCGAGCGGTATTTGCCAAAAGACATCCTTTAGGTCGATGGCCGAAATAAACCTAGTGTTTTGAAGCCGGCTTAGAATCCCGTCAATGTTCGGAAGTGGATAAGCATCCTTTATAGTCCGCTCATTGACCTCCCTCGCGTCGAGGCAGAGACGCTTCTTTTCACCTTTTATCACCAGCGATACACGAGAGCTCCAGCTACTATTGCTCTCCTCATCCACCCCTACACTCAGCATCCTGTCTAGTTCTTCAAAAACAAGTTTTTGAATCGCTGGTGATATTGGATAGTGCCTCTGTTTGACTGGGAGATTGTCATCCAAAACTTCGATTACATGTTTTTCTACGTTGGTTTTCCCTAACTCCAAAACAGCAAATGATGGGAACAGCGCCTTGATCCCTTCTAAAGCCACAGTTTTCTCTCTCGTAAGGACATGCTGCACGGCATCAAGAGATAAATCGCCCTCGGCGGGTACAAGTTCTGCCACGGCAGTGTGGGTTGAACGCGTGCTAACCCCCCGACTAGCAACATGTAGAACGAAAGCCTGCCAAAAGTCTACCCCTAAATAAACCTCTTGCTGGAGGCCTGGCACGATAAGCAACTCAAGGTCCTTATACACTCCATCCCAAAAGACAGACAGAGTGATAGCACCAACCACCGGCGTTTCGCCGCCATTCGCTGTACGTATATTTTGATTATTTAATAGGATCATGCTACCCTCTCTGCCTTCCTTCACTTTTTCGTAATTTTTCCCTAGGCAACTCGCGCCAGCTCCTGAGTCCAGTAAGGCTAAGACATCCCTATCACCGATCTTCGTTTGAGCGAAGAAACGGTTTTCGCCCTTCAACGTGACAATTGTTGAAACTATTTTATTAAAAATTCTTTACATGATATTTTTTCTCTCATTTTCTTTATTTTACTGTAATTCCTGCTTGTTTTCCTTGCTAACATTTCGTCACAAAGTACTCGGTGCCTAGCGGCCTCATAATCCAACTTTCTTTGATGTAGACTTTTTGGCTCGACTTTCGATACCCCCGCATTTTCATTACACAAACTACAATCAACCCTTTTTAAAATTTGGTTGCTGGGTTGGTCTCCGGGCAGTCTGTGCCCTGGCGAGAGCTCCCGGCAATCTCCGCCAGTTGGGAGTTTCCCTTACCCGCTTTAAATACACAAAAAGACATATCGCCGCCACACGAAAAACATACCACGTTATGGAAGGACGATTTACAATGATTCTCTTTCTTCAACTCGGACGGATTTTTAACAAAAAAGTCGACAGGCATACCAAACGAAAAACATAACATGAGATGGAAAGGGGACGCACAAAAGGAATTGGTGGTGGCCTTGGGGTTACAAAAAGGCTTTATTTGAGACGCACTTCCGGGCATTGACTGTGTTTTTTGTTGGAATGCTGCCTTCGGTTTCACATGATTAGCGATCGCGCCTTCGGAATCCCCTCATCCCCAGGTGTCACTTCGGAATATTCGAGTTCGCTGACCGGTTTAGCTCTGCTACGGTTTTCTTTAATTAGCCGTTCCGCCCGCCTACATTCCGCCTAATGCTCATCCAGCGTTTCAATTTTAGATGCGAAGGTTAAGTTCGCAAGGTAGGGTTTCAGGTTTCCTCGGATTATTCCTACTAATTCTTTCCCCTGAATTTTTTTCCGCAGGCAGAATGTCAGGTTATGGACCTCACCGTAGAAGTCATCGAACCCTTCCTGTGGCTGTTGTTTACTCTCCATAATTTCTCGTATTATCTCGTAGTCGGACTCTGCTGTCTTGAAGTGGGCCAGAAGTGCAGCTTTGAGCTCTAAATACGCAAAATCGGGTTCGTCCGCATGATCTTCTAGAACTTGCCAGTACCACCACAATTCAGAGCCCATTACGAGACAATGGAAATCGGTGAAAAGCTGGAAGTGAGAGATATTGTGCTGCTGCCTCAACTTCTCGATTCTAAAAATGAAGCTCTCCACCGTAATTCCCTTGCTTATACCGTCAAACTTAACATGCCATTTGTCCAGGTCCAACTTCTTCCATCTCGGTGGGTCCTGGGTGTTTCGGTACCTGAAACCCCCCTGCTGCATCTACATTGACACGCTGGTTGGCTGATTCATTCCTAATATTCCTCGTCTCTGGAATAGATGCCCGCTGGGACTGGTGCCCTAACGCCTGTGTCGATGTCTCCATGTCATCGACGCGTGTGCTGAGGTTCGAAACGTTATCTCGAATGTGGCGGGCCTCGTTCATATACTGCACCATAAGCTCGTTCTGTTTTGCCATCATTTGAATCATGTATCTTAGTTCATCGATGTTGGCAGCTGTCGTACTGGCTCCGCTACCACGAGGTTTCGAGCCCCCCGCCCCTGCGTTCACTGGTGGCTCCCTTCGCTTAGAGATTGCTCCTCCAGCTGCCGCTGCAGTTACACCCCCAACGGCACCAAACTCCTCCGTATCTGACATTTCAAAAAGTTGGTCGATTTTCCTTGAAAAATTCAGACTACTATCCCCCTCGCTAAAATAAAAGCTGTGAGAAACTCTAACCCTAGGCGGGCGGACGATTTCTTCCCTTACCGTACCGAGTACACGCGAAGTGCACCTGTTAAAAAATTCTGTTGGTAAAAAGTCTACGGAATGGGGTACCCGTGTCAATCAGAGTGAAGATGAATCCGACAACCTGCTTCTGCAGTGCTCTGCTCACACTCCTTGTCACCCTCTTATTCGCGTTGAATAATCCCAATCCACCAGCAACTCCTTCTGCTTCGTCTCCCTTCTCACGAAAACAGACACTCAAGAAAAAGGAAAACTTCCTCGACTAGCTGTGGGGTATTTTGACCGCCAAATGTAGGTATGCAATAAATAGGAAGGTCGAACTTTAAAAAAGGATATAACAAAATCGAAATCTGAAACTCAAACTCCAAAAAAAAATTTCAAATGTAGGGAACAATGATATTTCGCCGTCTACTAATATTTATTTCAAATATAGACAAAAAATTTAAAAAGAAAAATATATAATCCAATAATTCAATACTTTATGGTTTAAACCACAAAACAAAAGAAGTGATAAGCAAAAAAATACGTTAAAAATAATACGTTAAATTGCGTTAGACAATTAACCAAACAAGAACCTAACCTATAATATATTTATAATAATAATAAGGAAGGTATGAAGACTTCAATTTCAAAATCCAAAAAAAAACTTAGAAATAGAAACTAAAAATGCAATTCAGAAAAGGGACCTCGAAATAAAATGTATTTTTAAATTGAATAATTTTGAATCCAGTAAGTAAATTGGAAATTTCAATTTTAACAAATATTTAACTGGAAATATAAGATTTCAAGGCAACAAGAATAAAAGGGAGAAATTGCTAAAATGCCACTCTCAAATATCAAAATAAAATTTGCAATGCCAAAAAATGTAAAAAAAGGAGGTTCAATAATAAATATATATATTTGTATACGAAAATATCCGAAAATTAAAAAAAAAGTTCAAATCAAAAAAAACTGTATTCGCAGAATTAAACAGTATATAAAAAAATAAAAATAAAAAGGTTTTCAATAATGAAAAATCTATAGACAAGTAAAAATTGCAAGGATAAAAAAATTCAAACTCAAGAATGTCCAATTTCAATTAAAAAAAAAAAAAATAAAAAATAATAGCAATAACAGCCGATAAAAACATTGGAATTTTATAGACTTATAATAATTCCAGCTTATAAATATGTATATGTATTTACAATGCAAATGAATATATATGTGTATCTAAGAGAATTCAATAAGCATTTATATACGTATATATGGGTATAAATGTATATAAGATGAATTTCATATCAAATCCAATATGCGTTGAACCCGACCCCCTCAGAATTTGATGAAATTTTGCAAGAGGTTACATCTTACCCACCCAAACACAACCTCATTTTTAAAAATTGCATTTTTGAAAAATTGTGGGCGTCGCAAGGTATCGAAATATCCGAAAATATTAGAAAAATGACGATAATAGGTACATTTAAAGTGTGATCACTACGGAATGGCTTTACCGATTTCAAAGATCTTCATACCATTAGAAAGGTATTGAAATAAGCTTTCAAAAAAAGTGAGCCGCCGACCTTTTCCTTGTACGTGAAGTATTCGAGCCGTTGTTTTGATGTTAACTGGGGTGCACCCCACTGGAATAAAAATTGTTTACAGTATATGTTTTCAAAGGTGATTTTAATACCTTTCTAACGGTATAAAAATTTTTGAAATCGGTTGATTAGTTTATGCGTGATATCAAAATATCAGAAAGTAACCAAGAGATGCATTTACT
The DNA here is from genome assembly GCF_040869045.1 of Eurosta solidaginis. Lineage (NCBI taxonomy): Eukaryota > Metazoa > Arthropoda > Insecta > Diptera > Tephritidae > Eurosta > Eurosta solidaginis. The sequence goes on from NC_090324.1 coordinate 98,966,188, forward strand.
TAAATAAATAAAAAAAAAAAGAAAAAAAAACACCCTTCTAGTTTTCAGATATGTTATATATATTAAATCTACCTTTCTAACAAAAAAAATTTTTTTTTAATCGCTTGTTCTTTGAAGTGTTTTCCCAGTTTGAAAAAAAATGTAGAAAAAAATTAAAAAAAAAATGTGTTTTCAGTGTAATATAGAATCTGTACAGTATATGTTTTCAAAGGTGATTTTAGTACCTTTCTAACGGTATAAAAATTTTTGAAATCGGTTGATCAGTTTACGCGTGATATCAAAATATCAGAAAGTAACCAAGAGATGCATTTACTTAAATAAATTTAAAAAAAAAAGAAAAAAAACACCCTTCTAGTTTTCAGATATGTTATATATATTAAATTCACCTTTCTAAAAAAAATTTTTTTTTTGAATCGCTTGGTCTGTGTTTTCCCAGTTTAAAAAAAAATTTAGAAAAAAATTAAAAATTTTTTTTCTTTCAGTGTAATGTAGAATCTTTACAGTATATGTTTTCAAAGGTGATTTTAATACCTTTCTAACGGTATAAAAATTTTTCAAATTGGTTGATTAATTTACGCTTGATATCCAAATATGAGAAAGTAACCAAGAGATGCATTTACTTAAAAAAATTAAAAAAAAAACCCCATTTTAGTTTTCAGATATGTTATATATATTAAATAGACCTTTCTAAAATAAAATTTTATTTTTCAAAATCGCTTGATCTTGGAAGTGTTTTTTCAGTTTTAAATTTTATTTAAAAAAATTTTTTTTTTCAGTGTACTAAAAATTTTAAAAGCTTATTTCAATACCTTTCTAATGGTATGAAGATCTTTGAAATCGGTAAAGCCATTCCGTAGTAATCACACTTTAAAAGTACCTATTATCGTCATTTTTCTAATATTTTCGGATATTTCGATATCTTGCCACGCCCACAATTTTTCGAAAATGCAATTTCTAAAAATGAGGTTGGGTTTGGGTGGGTAAGATGCAACCCCATGCAAAATTTCATAAAATTCTGAGGGGGTCGGGTTCAAAATGTACGTTTTTTTCAGCCTTTGATATGAAATTCATCATAAGTAAAAATAAGTATTAAAAGAAATGCTTTGCTATTGTTGCAAAAAAAAAAAATTTAAAAAAAAAAAATTTTATCAATTTATTTGACATTTGGTGTGTGTTGGTGTCGCACCTCGGTAATGTCATAGTGGATGCAATCCGTCCGTCTGTAATCTGTCAAAGTCTAGGCCAACTGAATTCTTGCCGTCACTCCGTCCATTTAGCGTGGCACATCAGGCCCCGAAGTCATAGCCTAAGGCTTGTCTGCCACACTGCCGCAAACAGCTTTGGTACAGGCACGCTGTAAACCTCATGTACAAGCAGTGCTGGACTGCTTGCACAGTAGCTTAAACAGCGGCCTGCCCTCGAAACGCCTCCCTACTATCATACTTGCTTTACCGCAGGATCCCACTTATACAAGCGTTGCAGCTTTTATAAGGAACTGCTACGGTAGGCTAAGTATACCCCCTTGTATTTGTTACAATGGCTCTAAGCACATCGAACGTGTCCAAGTGATGTTGCCACTATAACGGTCGTCTGTCCAGTCGAAGAAAAGAAGAGTGACAGAGAAATCAAAAATAATTTTTAAAAATTGAATGAAGCAAAAAAAATAAGGAAAGTGAGAAATGGGCTATTGATGTTAAAATTAGTAAGTAAAAAAGTAGGCAAGTAAAATTGTAAATATACACAAATTTGGGAAAAATAAAAATAAAAAAACTGGGCTATTCCGTAGGGCGCCATTTTTGTATAACTGGCTGTTGGGGTAAGGCGGAGGTGGCATGTGGCATGCTGGCAAGCCCCTGCTAGCTCGTCGGGTGTTATATAGACAAAAATGAGAGTTCATGCCTGAAATGTTACGTTAATAAAGGATAGAAAAAAATGAAGAGGTATGTCCGTGTCAGGGTGGAGTCATCCCTCCCCTTCTGCGTAAAACCTTGACGCAGCCTTGGGCGTTGCACTGACTCCGAAAATTTAGCAACGCCTGACGTACGTCCGTCGACGTCCCCTGTCTCTAATCCGTCTAGTCCGTCATGGTATCCTCAGACCCACGTCCCCTTAATGCTCCCGTACAACACCCACACCAATATAACGCTTACCAAGCCTATCATGTTGAGGTGATCTCAGCCCATGAAACTCGGTAAGAAGAAAAGCTGGAAGATTTCAATTTAAACTTTCACAATTGAATTTATTATTTAAGGATAACATTTTTGAACTTAAGAACTACGAAAAAAACCGAAGACCAAAAAAAATTCAAAAGGAAAAGAAAGCAATATAAGATAACTTATTACTATTATTGGTACCTAAGTTTCGATTGAAAAAGAGAACTTAGTTTGTACAAATATCTCTATTATCGGGACTTCGAAATTTTTCAAAAGCAAAGATTATTTAAACAAAATTCATAAGGTGTAAATTAATGAAGGTTGCAAATGAAAGAAATGAAGGAAATTCAAAAAGGTGGGACTATCGGACCGCCTCTGTTGTCCACTAGCTTAAAGTTTTCTATTGACTTCCGATCAAAACCAGTTTTCCTTTTCTATATACATATATATATATGTGTGTTTGTATGTATCTTTAAGTTTTTTTCTTGCCTTATTGACAAACAATACCTTATATATTAGCACTCACCAGTCAATCCAGCGACGAAGGCGCCCGCGTCGAAGAGAGGGGGTGGGGTAGATCCAAAATTAAAAAAAGCACAAAGGTGGGAGATGTGGTAGCCAATAGTTCTGAAATTATTCTTTGCTTTTGCTGTTGCTACAACTAAATGATCCCATTACTAATAATAAATCTTTTGGTAAAAAAAATAAATAAAATAAAAATTGATGCACAGATGTTTCAAATTAAAATAAACGCCGTGAGCCAGCAAATCCCAAAAATATGCACATACGCAAAATAAAGCTGAGAGTGAACTACAGATAGGGCTATATCGCGAAAGACTTACAACAAAATGAGTGATAGAAATTTACAATGTTAAAAAAAAAACCCAAAAAAGTATCGCAATCTAATTTTTAACAACGAATAAAAAAAACACGCTTATTTTCATGGAAACGTAACTTAGATTTAAGAATTTAAAACAAAATCATACAAAGTTAAATTAAAGCTCTTTTCTTCTGACCGGTGACTATGGGCCGTTAGTACGAGTAGCAGTAAAAAATTTCACAAAAGAAATACCTTTTTTCGATAAGACAACGACTGCCAATCACTTCCGCACTCTATAAAATCAAACTTTTCTTTGAGACTAGATGCTGGCTCGTTTGGCTGTCGAACCCCATAAATCAAAAGCCTTTCCTTCTCACCACTTTCACTCAACAACGAAAGACACTAATGCATACAATCCTATTTTGGCGGGAAAAGACAGACATAACTTTCACGATACTAATTTCACCCACACTAACAGATACATATTCATACATCTAACCCACGTTACTAACACACATAAGAGTAACTCCGTTGCTGTTAACGCATAGATACAGCGGTGGTAAGACTTTTGCAATGTTGCATTGACCCACAGGCTGCCGCTACAAGAATGAGAAATAATAGGCAATTAAATAAAGACAAAAACTTGAAAATAAAATAATTAAGAAAAAATTTTTAAGTAAACGGTTTTATTGAAAACAATACTTACATGAAGTAAAAATAATACTAAAAGCTAGAAAATAATTAGATAGGTCCTAGGTAGTAGTCATCACACTCATCATCAATCTAGGGCGTTGATCATACAATTAAATAAAAGCGTTGCACGCGTCAAATTTCTATTGATAGTCATTAGTAAGACCAACTTAACCTTAATAAGGTTATGCTATGCCTCACATTTTTTAAATTTCACGCGCCCAACGCTTATATTTAGTTGTCTGCTCAACGCCCTAGATTGATTAGGAGTGTGATGACTAGTACCTAGGACCTTGCTAATAATTTTCTAGCTGTTAGTATTATTATTACTTCAGCCATGGAAACTTTATATTGACAGCCAAGCAGAAATTTAGGCAATAATCTCCCAGAGCTAAGCATTTAAAAGTATGTTAGAGCGTAAGTAACCCCCAGAAAGAATCCGGACAGGCAGAACCATATATAAATATGGATCCCAGAGCATATGGGAATATATGGGAATGAAAAAGCGGATGAACTAGCTAAAAAGGGCGCTTCGTTCCGAGCTTGCTACGTAGACGTCCCAATTAGATTTGACGAGACGAAGATAATTCGTGAGGCGCACATGATCAACCAAGCAGGAAAGGCGTGGATCCAAGCGCGAGACTGTAAATTTAAATTAGGCTTAGTCAGTGATAGCAGATGTAAGAAGTGCCCAGCGCTTGCCAGGCTTAGACTCCAACTATAAGGAGTGATATGGCTCTCAGATCTAGAATTAGCAAGTGGCTGTCAATGAGACGGAGGTAGTATTTTATAACATTGTTATTGATAGGTTTTTTTTTAGTGTGGTCGTTAATCAAACTTCTGGTAACTTTACGGATTAATTCATTCTATGTGAGATTCTCATGGACCGGCGAGTGGATCCTAACCTAGCCTTAGGTTTTATTGCAACCCCGGCTACTGCCATCAGTAAATCTATACTAATTATATAAAAATGCTTATATGTATGGGCAATGTTTGTAACGGCTATTCTCAAGAAATACCAAACCGATTTTTATTATTATTTATTTATCTTTTTGTTTTTTTTTTTTTTTTTTAATAAAGTATTGGAAATAAACACCCTGCGCTTTTTATTTTTTCCATTATTTATTTATTATTATTATTACAGCTTTTATGCCTAGATTTACAACATATAAACTTATCACACGTAATATGAAATCTTTATCGTATCACAGTTGTGCGACAATATAAGTATAATTTATTTTTAAACACAGTTTCACAGTTTCTTATTTCTACAGGAAATTCATTAAATCTTTTTAGACCTTTATAAAACAAGTTAAGATGTCCTCTTTCCGTTGTAAAGAGCGGAAGTCTGAAGCTATTTTTATTTCTCGTATTAATATTGTGAACGTCTCTTTGGTATACAATATTGAATAACTATGGGGTTGTAATCCATGCCGGTAAACGCCCTGTTAATGAACACCGTGGTCGTTATAATTCTCCGACTATAGGCGAGGTGGCAGTATTGATAGTTGACGAAAATGCTGGTCCCCGCGATATTACTCTCCATCGTGTATCAGAAATTCATCCTTCATATGACTCCCTGCAATACCGTATCATATTTTCGAAGTGATGATCCTTGGACAGAATCTAGCTGAGCTATCAGGAATCACGGCTGTTGTTAATCGACGAGCAAAAAGATCACCAAGACTCGGCCTTGGATATCTTTATTGCCTTCTTGTGTGCTTCATAGTATGTTTGCCATATCTTAGGTAATATGCATTCGTTGTTTAACTTACGTATTTTTGATCTTAGCGCCATAAGCTCATTGCTACACCAAGCAGGGAGTTTTTCTTTTGATCAGGGTAGAATTGTAGTAGGGTATTGTAAGAGCGTTCTCTAGGTTATCTACTGCATCGTCCAGCTTTTGCGAGTTGCTGATAAATAGGTTAGAGTTAGCGCGTTTGAGAGGTTTTGATGCCATTTCGCCTTTTAGGTGTTTCTGTAGCGGAGAGGAGGGTTGGATCTGAAATTTATGTCGAAGAAGATCCAGCGTTCCAACGTCGAACCATCGTCCGAGACTATCGTGAAATCAAGTGCTTCCTCCCAATCATTACACTGCTATGAACTGGGAAATATAAAGGCAGGCTTCGTCGACTTATTGCAGATACTTAAATTCGAGTTAAGTATTAAAGAGATTCACCACCTCTGTTGTTTGTAGTGCAGCTATCCCATATCCTGTGTCTAGAATTGGTATCGCAGCCTAGGACATGTAGCTTCAGTTGTTTTCTGTGAAAAGTTTTGAGGCAGGGAGGTGGGTCGTCTCTATCATGAGCCATGTACGCCGACGCTAGGCGTGCGTTTGGTTGCTATCACCTTCCAGCTTGATTGTCTTTAAATCTGATATGCTCCACATTAAAACTTTTCTTTACTAAAATGTACGCTCGTGGGTTACCTTTATCCTCTCTGTAGAATAGATTATATGGTATTGTTGCAAATCTAAGGCTTTTGCATCAAGCTGATGTCAATATACTCCTCGTAAAGGAGGGCCTTCAGATTACACGCTGAGAAAATTTTCTTTAATATTTAGTAGCACTTCAAAGTGCTCCCCACTCCAAATTTATATAATTTTTGTTATACCCTTTTATATTTTTTCAAGTACGACGTAGTAGCTTTCGTTGCGCCAAAATGCTGCACCAACTCTTCAAAGAGATATATTGAAATTAATACATGAAATTCTGCTTGAAAATAATGTGTATGTTCGAAGTTTTATGACTTCTATGGAGCGTATGCCTTCTAATTCGAATTTATTTATTTATTTTATTTATTTATTATTATTATTACAGCTTTTATGCCTAGATTTACAACATATAAACTTATCACACGTAATATGAAATCTTTATCGTATCACAGTTGTGCGACAATATAAGTATAATTTATTTTTAAACACAGTTTCACAGTTTCTTATTTCTACAGGAAATTCATAAAATCTTTTTAGACCTTTATAAAACAAGTTAAGATGTCCTCTTTCCGTTGTAAAGAGCGGAAGTCTGAAGCTATTTTTATTTCTCGTATTAATATTGTGAACGTCTCTTTGGTATACAATATTGAATAACTATGGGGTTGTAATCCATGCCGGTAAACGCCCTGTTAATGGACACCGTGGTTGTTATAATTCTCCGACTATAGGCGAGGTGGCAGTATTGATAGTTGACGAAAATGCTGGTCCCCGCGATATTACTCTCCATCGTGTGTCAGAAATTCATCCTTCATATGACTCCCTGCAATACCGTATCATATTTTCGAAGTGATGATCCTTGGACAGAATCTAGCTGAGCTAGCACGAATCACGGCTGTTGTTAATCGACGAGCAAAAAGATCGCCAAGACTCGGCCTTGGATATCTTTATTGCGTTCTTGTGTGCTTCATAGTATGTTTGCCATATCTTAGGTAATATGCATTCGTTGTTTAACTTACGTATTTTTGATCTTAGCGCCATAAGCTCAGTGCTACACCAAGCAGGGATTTTTGCTTTTGATCAGGGTAGAATTGTAGTAGGGTATTGTAAGAGCGTTCTCTAGGTTATCTACTGCATCGTCCAGCTTTTGCGAGTTGCTGATAAATAGGTTAGAGTTAGCGCGTTTGAGAGGTTTTGATGCCATTTCGCCTTTTAGGTGTTTCTGTAGCGGAGAGGAGGGTTGGATCTGAAATTTATGTCGAAAAAGATCCAGCGTTGTTCGGAAAGTGAGGGCTTATCTGACACCCGCCGCTTATCAGCCAACGTCGAACCATCGTCCGATACTATCGTGAGATCAAGTACTTCCTCCCAATCATTACACTGCTATGAACTGGGAAATATAAAGACAGGCTTCGTCGACTTATTGCAGATACTTAAATTCGAGTTTAGTATTAAAGAGATTCACCACCTCTGTTGTTTGTAGTGCAGCTATCCCATATCCTGTGTCTAGAATTGGTATCGCAGCCTAGGACATGTAGCTTCAGTTGTTTTCTGTGAAAATTTTTGAGGCAGGGAGGTGGGGCGTATCTATCATGAGCCATGTACGCCGACGCTAGGCGTAGCGTTTGGTTGCTCTCACCTTCCAGCTTGATTGTCGTTAAATCTGATATGCTCCACATTAAAACTTTTCTTTACTAAAATGTACGCTCGTGGGTTACCTTTATCCTCTCTTTAGAATAGATTATATGGTATTGTTGCAAATCTAAGGCTTTTGCATCAAGCTGATGTCAATATACTCCTCGTAAAGGAGGGCCTTCAGATTACACGCTGAGAAAATTTTCTTTAATATTTAGTAGCACTTCAAAGTGCTCCCTACTCCAAATTTATATAATTTTTGTTATACCCTTTTATATTTTTTCAAGTACGACGTAGTAGAAATTGGATATCGTATATTAGCTATCAAAGAACAGCATAATAGAAATTGTTGTTAAGCAAACCAAATTTTACAGTGCGGCACATACGTTTTTATTAGAAGTTCTTTAGTTTTTAAAGAACTGCATGCTTAAAATTGTGAGTCTGATATGTAAATTTTCTATATGAGTAATTAAATATTAAAGACTGCACAGAAACTTTTACTGGGAATTCTCTAATTTTTACAGAGCAGCATACTGAAAATTCGTTTACAGGTTTTTAAGTTATAATATATGGATTATTAAAAATTAAAATCTGCATATGAACAGTCTCTACTTTTTAAATAAAAGTATACTAAAAATTGTGGCACGGGGTCTGTTTTACTACACGAGTTATAAAAATTTTAATATGCAATGAAAATATTAATTTGAAAATATTGGCTCAAACATTATTAAAAATTCAACTTACTCCAGTTAATAAAATGTACCAATAATAAAAGTTATGGACTATAAAAACTTATTTTTTTATATGTTTTTGTAAACAGATACACATATATGTATGTGTATGTAACAATGGCTTTTTAAATTGTAATGAAGTAATAAATATAATAAAAGTAAATAATATAATTATATAATAATTCAGTCAAACAAATTCTAATCTACTTCGAAATCGGCATTATTTCGACTATTGTTTATATGTTATACAACTTACAGTTCCTCTTTTGGGAACGGTCAAAAAATTAAAGTTGCGGTGAACCAACTCGTTCACCGGTAAAAATAAAACACTGATATCATTTTAATTCACGAGTATACAATTTATTGTGCGATCATCGCACTTCCAATACTAACTGATTTTTATCATCATTTCTTCTTACCACCTAACTTTTTAACCTAAGCTAATTTGCTAACGTTGCATTTCCCACCACTTGCCGGTATTTCGCAATCGTTGGGTTGCGCGTGTTGATCAATATGCTTGCATTGCAATTCCCAAGCATTGGATATTGTTATTGATCGCTTGCGCGTGTGTCGTGTCAGCGATAGTTCTTCTGTGAACTTTAATTGGAGCAATGGAGTCACGTGTACTGCAATGTGATCACAGGGTGCGTCATTGGGAAGTATAGTGGTATAAGGCAACGTAACTCCTCCCCCTTTAAAGATCTGCGTCCCGCATATCAAAAGTCGAAAATTGCGAGGGGGTAAAATTTTGTAGAGAGTAATTACAGTTTCCTGGCGACATATTGGTGTTGACTGGTGTGACTGGTAGGCTATTGTCCAGGCGATAAGTTTCAGGAGCTGACTTTCCTCTAATGATTTTGCTGCTGTGAGTGTTATCTGCCCAATTGGTCGGGATTTCAACTGGCGGAAGGTCTAGCTTTCTATTGTAGCATCTCCACAGCATGGCGGTCATAAGAACAATTGCGCATATCGAGAGGATTTCTGAAGCGAGAGAGAAATTTACTTTTTCATTAACGTACCCAAGATACCTTATGTTTTCCATAGTCAGGTCGTGGACGTATTCTAGGTTGACCTTCATGGTGTGGCTCTTCACTTCTGATAGTACTGCTGGAAGGGCCTCTGCGGTAATGGTTTCATAACTGGAAAATTCTTGGTCACCAATGGTGACTGTTCCGTTATTTAATTGGATTACATAAGTGCCATTTACCATACTCGAGGCATTGCTACTTTTGATTACTCCTTGGAAGTTTGATATGAACACAGTGTTCTCGTTTATCAGCTCTATTTGGGACCCATTCTGTCTGATGAATTCGCAGTTGGCTTCTCCACCTTTTAAGAGTCGCGGCAGGCAACTGATTTCTTCCAGTTTAGTTAAGGCTTCTGCTTTACATACCGTGGATGAGCTGATTACCAGGCAATCTTTTGTTAAGCCGTACGTACGTCTCTTCCTGGTTGACGAGCATCCTGTCAAAAGGAAGATTTAGTTGCTTACCTCCATAGATTCCAGCGCGAGTGACCAGGAGATTATATTTCTTAGTTGTTACTTTTGGCATTGAAAGGACGTAGAGGAGAAGTGTCCCGTTAGTCAGTATCGACGGTTGGCCATATTCGATTGCTTCTATTATATTCTGATATGGGAGTGCTTCTATTGCGGATAGGATCTGGTTAACTTCGTCCATATCCAGTAGGTTGGTGTTGACAATTCCATTCTTTGCCAACTGACATCCCCGCACCATTTCGTTTACATCCTAGCGAAGGAGAAAAATGTTGTGGAGCGCGTTTTGTCTGAATTCCATGATTTCTGTTTCTTTTGCCACGTTATTCGTGCGGTCCACGACCTCGTCGATTTTTTTCAATACCTCCTGTGTAGCCGTGAATATTTTCCTGTTGACCCTGTATTGATGGTGGCTATTCTGAATTATCTGATTCTGACTGTGCAGGATATTGCTCCAATCCGTTGCGTCAGGTGATCCTGCTATCCATTTCCACGCTGAGCGTAGCCAGTCAATAGATCGAGTATTCCTTCCTCTACTTGTGTTGCCCATTAGTTCATGAAGTCGTTCTAGCGTTTGATTAGTGTAGTGCTGTGCTAATATCTGATCCTCAATTCGGTGTGTTAAGTTCTCCATTTGCCTCATAGTTGAAGCATATTGTTGTAGGTTGATGACGTGTACCAGTTTGAATGACCTGCCAATGATCCACCCGTTTCCCTCTTGGATTGTTACAAGGCTCCGTAATTGAAAATGTTAAAACCGCCGATGGCATTTGCCAGCAGTGGGAATCTGCAACGCAAGATGTTAATTCAAATTTAATGTTATTTGTAAGTTAGTAGTTGTTAGGTTCTAAGAGGGTGAGTTACGGTTATCTATTTAGTGGAAAGAAAAAATGTTGTTGATAGTAGGAGGGTATTATTAGTAAGCGGAATTCTTAGGATTAGATTGATTATCATTAACCTAGTGTTACAATCTTGGTTTAGGATTTTCGCTTTTCCTGCGATATTATCGTGTTAGTATGTCAGTGGTTTTTCTTGTTTTGTTTTTGTTTGGTTTTTCTTGTTTTTATACTCAGTTGAGCAGAGCTCACAGAGTATATTAACTTTGATTGGATAACGGTTGGTTGTACAGGTATAAAGGAATCGAGGTAGATATAGACTTCCATATATCAAAATCATCAGTATCGAAAAAAAATTTGATTGAGCCACGTCCGTCCGTCCGTCCGTCCGTCCGTCCGTTAACACGATAACTTGAGTAAATTTTGAGGTATATTGACGAAACAGATCGCTGTTTATAATGAACGATATCGGACTATAACCATTCCCACTTTTTCGATATCGAAAATTTCGAAAAATCGAAAAAGTGCGATAATTCATTATCAAAGACGGATAAAGCGATGAAACTTGGTAGGTGGGTTGAACTTATGACGCAGAATAGAAAATAAGTAAAATTTTGGACAACGGGCGTGGCACCGCCCACTTTTAAAAGAAGGTAATTTAGAAGTTTTGCAAGTTGTAATTTGGCAGTCGTTGAAGATATCATGATGAAATTTAGCAGGAACGTTACTTCTATTACTATATGTATGCTTAATAAAAACTAGCAAAATCAGAGAACGACCACGCCCACTTAAAAAAAAAATTTTATTTAAGTGAAATTTTTATAAAAAATTTAATATCTCTACAGTATATAAGTAAATTATGTCAACATTCAACTCCAGTAATGATATGGTGCAACAAAATACAAAAACAAAAGAAAATTTCGAAAAGGGCGTTGCTCCGCCCTTTTTCATTTGATTTGTCTAGGTTAAATTTAATGCCATAAGTCGAACAAAAATTTACCAATCCTTTTGAAATTTGGTAGGCGCTTAGATTCTAGGACGATAACTATTTTCTGTGAAAAAAGGCGAAATCGGTTGAAGCCAGTTTTTATACACAGTCGGTCGTCTGTCCTTCCGCTCGGCCGTTAACACGATAACTTGAGCAAAAATCGATGTATCTTTACTAAACTCAGTTCACATAATTATCTGAACTCACCTTGTATTGGTATAAAAAATGGCCGAAATCCGACTATGACCACGCCCACTTTTTCGATATCGAAAATTACGAAAAATGAAAAAAATGCCACAATTCTATACCAAATACGAAAAAAGGGATGAAACATGGTAATTGGATTGGTTTATTGACGCAAAATATAACTTTAGAAAAAAACTTTGTTAAATGGGTGTGACACCTACCATATTAAGTAGAAGAAAATGAAAAAGTTCTGCAGGGCGAAACCATAAGCCCTTGGAATCATGGCAGGGATACTGTTCGTGGTATTACATATATAAATAAATTAGCAGTACCCGACAGATGATATTCTGGCTCACCCTGGTCCACATTTGGTCGAAAATGACTTCACATATACAACTACCACCACTCCCTTTTAAAATTCTTATTAATACCTTTAATTTGACACCCATATTGTACAAACACATTATAGAGTCACCCCTGGTCTACCTTTATGGCGATATATCGAAAAGGCGTCCACCTATAGAACTAAGGCCCACTCCCTTTTAAAATACTCATTATCACCTTTCGTTTGATACCCATAATGTACAAACGCATTCTAGAGTCAACCCTGGTCCACCTTTATAACGATATCCCGAAAAGGCGTCCACCTATAGAACTAGAGCCCACTCCCTTTTAAAATACTCATTAACACCTTTCATTTGATACCCATATCGTACAAACAAATTCTAGAGTCACCCCTGGTCCACCTTTATGGCGATATCTCAAAAAGGCGTCCACCCATAGAACTAAGGCCCACTCCCTTTCAAAATACTCATTAACACCTTTCATTTGATACCCATATCGTACAAACAAATTCTAGAGTCACCCCTGGTCCACCTTTATGGCGATATCTCGAAAAGGCGTCCACCCATAGAACTAAGGCCCCTCCCTTTTAAAATACTCATTAACACCTTTCATTTGATACCCATATCGTACAAACAAATTCTAGAGTCACCCCTGCTCCACCTTTATGGCGATATCTCGAAAAGGCGTCCACCTATAGAACTAAGGCCCACTCCCTTTAAAAATACTCATTAACACCTTTCATTTGATACCCATATCGTACAAACAAATTCTAGAGTCACCCCTGGTCCACCTTTATGGCGATATCTCGAAAAAGCGTCCACCCATAGAACTAAGGCCCCCTCCCTTTTAAAATACTCATTAACACCTTTCATTTGATACCCATATCGTACAAACAAATTCTAGAGTCTGGTCCACCTTTATGGCGATATCTCGAAACGGCGTCCACCTATAGAACTAAGGCCCACTCCCTTTTAAAATACTCATTAACACCGTTCATTTGATACCCATATCGTACAAACAAATTCTAGAGTCACCCCTGCTCCACCTTTATGGCGATATCTCGAAAAGGCGTCCACCTATAGAACTAAGGCCCACTCCCTTTAAAAATACTCATTAACACCTTTCATTTGATACCCATATCGTACAAACAAATTCTAGAGTCTGGTCCACCTTTATGGCGATATCTCGAAACGGCGTCCACCTATAGAACTAAGGCCCACTCCCTTTTAAAATACTCATTAACACCTTTCATTTGATACCCATATCGTACAAACAAATTCTAGAGTCACCCCTGCTCCACCTTTATGGCGATATCTCGAAAAGGCGTCCACCTATAGAACTAAGGCCCACTCCCTTTAAAAATACTCATTAACACCTTTCATTTGATACCCATATCGTACAAACAAATTGTAGAGTCTGGTCCACCTTTATGGCGATATCTCGAAACGGCGTCCACCTATAGAACTAAGGCCCACTCCCTTTTAAAATACTCATTAACACCGTTCATTTGATACCCATATCGTACAAACAAATTGTAGAGTGACCCTTGGTCCACCTTTATGGCGATATCTCGAAAAGGCGTCCACCTATAGAACTAAGGCCCACTCCCTTTTAAAATACTCATTAACACCTTTCAATTTGATACCCATATCGTACAAACATATTCTAGAGTCACCCCTGGTCCACCTTTATGGCGATATCTCGAAAAGCGGTCCGCCTATAGAACTAAGGCCCACACCCTTTTAAAATACTCATTAACACGTTTCGTTTGATACCCATATCGTACAAACAACACATTCCAGGGTTACCCTATGTTCATTTTCCTAAATGGTGATTTTCCCTTATTTTGTCTCCATAGCTCTCAACTGAGTATGTAATGTTCGGTTACACCCGAACTTAGCCTTCCTTACTTGTTTTTTTTTTTTCTTTTTCATTTAACGATTTTTTCGTTTTTCTTCTTTTTCATAATATTTGCTATTTGCTTAGCGGATTAGGCGCATAAGCTCAAAAAATGCTTTCTTTTCTTTGTTTCTGTCTTCTCCAACGAATTTTATGCGAGGGAGGCATCTCCAACTGATTAGGCGAAGGAGGCATTTTAAAATTTTTTTTTTGTTTTTTATTTTTTTGTTCATTTAAAGATTGTTTCGTTTTTGTTCTTTTTCATAATATTTGCTTAGCGGATTAGGCGCATAAGCTCAAAAAATGCTTTCTTTTTGTTTTTCTTTTTTTTTTGTTTCTGTCTTCTCCAACGAACTTTAAGCGAGGGAGGCATCTCCAACTGATTAGGCGAAGGAGGCATCTTTTAATTTTGTTTTTATATTTATTTTTTTTTCTTCTCCAACGAATTAGGCGAGGGAGGCATTTTCAATTTTTGTATAGGACAGAGGGTCATACTGTTCTCGAACCAGCTACGGGGAGATCGCCAGAATTCCGTTTGGAAGTAGTGTAGCCATTTGTCAAATTCGATGGCACTACGAGCTTACTAGGGCACGATTCATCCCACTAACAAGCCCGCTCTTGTAGTAATGACCAATTCCTTTTGTTCTGGACTAGAGGTGTTATCATTTCTCGAACCAGCTATGGAGAATCGTGTTATCTGATTAAGGCACGATTTGTCCCACTTACAAGCCCGCTCTTGTTAGACAAACTACACCTTAGTACCAAGTTCTCTTTCTTGTTTTAGTTTATTTCGGTAGTCTTTTCATTTCTTATTCAGTATTATTCTTTATTATTATTATTTTTTTTTTATATCGGGCAACTCACAAAGGTCTCGTATTCGTCGTATCGCTGTAGATTGTATTTTGTTTCCATGGTTTCCCTGATAAATTTTTCAAAAAGGATAGCACATAAGACAATAGGAGACCCCGTGAATTGCCTATGTGTTTTTTGTTTTATGTGCTAGGATGTGCATTCCTGTGTTTCACATTTTTTATGTGAGTTTTGTGTCCTTTCTTGCCACTTAGCGTGGTGACTGATACTTTGTTGTCCTTTGCAACAACCTCCCTCTTATACGCGGGTTTTTGCTTTCCTTTAATCTGCTTGTCCTTCACGTATATGACATCGTTTTCGTCATAACGCTCCGGTAGAGATCTTTTCTTATTGTGACGTTTGATCTGTTCTAGCTGCTTTTTCGTCAGCAAGGCTCTCAAATATTCATTAGTCTTTCTACTTTTTTCTAACAGCTCTTGATAGTTAGAGGACTTTGCTCAGTTAAAAAATATTTCACCTGGTTTTCGGTTTATAACCGAGTGAACTGAATTAATATATCGGTCTACTGCTATGTTAATTAATTCTTTTGTCCTTAAGTTTGGGTTGTCTATCTTCAGGCATCTAATTATTTCTTTTAGGGTGGAGTGAAGTCTTTCCACCTGACCATTCACTTCGTTTCTTTGAGATGGTGTGCGATACAATTTTATTCCCAAAGAATCTAACAGGCTCTGGATTATTGGACTAATTAAACCGCGCTCATTGTCGGTCACGAGAATATCAGGTGTTGTGTAATAGTGTAGGAGTTTTATTATTTGGTCCTTAAGTGGACTTGTTACGTAAATGGAAAAGTTTCGCAAATTTTGAGAATTTGTCGATAACACTGAGGATCTTCTCTCCTTGAGTTTCGAAAATGTCCAAATGGATTATCTCACAATGACGTAATGGAAATGGTGTTTTTTGCAGCTCTGGTGCATTCGGATGTCTATCGTATTTACTGACCTTACATGTTTCATTCTGGGAAAGTAGTATTTCTCTAGGATTTGTTTCTTATTTTCTCTAGCATTGCGGTGAGCCCTTTTATGTTCTCCACATATTATCTCACAAATCCTATCCGGATCCCTTAAGTCTTCTACCATAGTCTGAGCTACCCGGATCTTATATTGCCTAAAATTTTCTAAATATACCTTCTGGAGTAGTCCTAATTGAGCTTCTTGCATCTTAATACCGTTGATTATGTTTGGTCTTAGTTTTTTCTTGAGGACGTCGATAAGCTCTGCTTCGCTAATTCCCTCTGACCCGAGGTAGTGCCGCGAGTAACCGGGATGGGGTTCCTCGAATATTTCTAGCCTACCTCCAGACACAAGTTGATTTCTAAATACGTTTATTGGCACTTCCACGAATGGTATCAGATCCGAATTATCTTGCCCTGCGCTGTGGACGGTGTTGCCTGTTGAACCGTCCTCGCTTGTCGAGTCCGATTCTGATCCTGAGATTGCATTTTGGCTTGCATTCTCGGATATGGGCGTTGCAAGGGGATTCGCCTGGGTCTTTAAGCGAGAAAGAGCGTCCGCCGCGACGTTTGATTTACCTGGTTTGTATATTATTTCATAATTATATTCTTCAATCCTAGACTTCCATCGCTTTGGTTTTGCGTTGTAGTTCCGTTTACTGAGGGAAAATGTTAGCTGTTGATGGTCGGTGAATATTCGGACCTTCCTAGCGCCATATAGGTAGTTCAAGAGATTGTCCAATGCCCAAACGATGGCGAGCATCTCCTTTTCGTTGGTAGCATACGCTTCCTCCGTAGTACTTAGGCTTCTTGATACAAATGCTAATAGTTTATCTTTACCATCGTAATCTTGTGACAACACGGCACCAATGGCGAAGTCGGAGGCGTCAGTTGTCAGATTGAAGGGTTTGTCGAAGTTGGGGAAGGTTAGGACTTCATATGTCGTCAGTATCTCCTTGAGATCAACAAATGCCTTTAGTGCTTCTGTGTCCAAGCTTATCGGTACCCTTTTGGATTGTGTTGCTCTTACCTGCGCGTCCTCTCCTCGTGTAAGGTTGGTTAGCGGTTTTGCGATTTTAGCGTAGTCTCGGATGAATTTTCTATAATATGATGTTAAACCTAGGAAACTTTTAAGCTCCTTTAAGCTGGAGGGAGGTAGCATTTTCCTTATAGAATCTACCTTTTTTGGGTCTGGAAGTATTCCCTCGGAGGTCACAATATAACCTAGAAATTATACGCTTGTTTTAAGGAATTGCGTTTTTTCTAGATTAACTCCGGGACCCGCGTTCAGAAGCCTGTGAAGAATGGTCTCGATGTCCCTTAAATGAGTATCTTGATCTTTGCTGAAGACTATGATGCCGTCGATGTATACGAAACATATACGACCTATGAATTCTTTGAGCACGTAATCTATCATTCGCTGGAAGATAGAGGGTGCATTTTTTAGACCAAATGTAAGTCGCAAAAATTCGTATTTTCCGTTCATTGTGGAAAATTCCGTTTTTGCGATGTCGCTGTCCTTCATTGGAATTTGGTGAAATCCCGAATTGAGGTCAAGTGTCGTGAAATATTTAGCGTTACCAAGACTCGCGATGGTGCCATTAATGTCAGGTATAGGATACGTGTCAAAGACAGTTACGGCGTTTAACCGTTTGAAATCTATGACCATTCGATATTTCTTTTCCCCATCAGACTGAGATTTTTTCGGCACAATCCATATGGGCGAATTGTATGGGCTTTTTGAAGGACGAATTATTCCTTCTGAAAGTAGATTCTGGATTTGCTTCTCAACTTCTTCGCACATGTTTACAGATTAGGGGTAACTTTTTGTGTAGATAGGGTTTCTGGTATTAGTTCTTGTTTCGGCTTGGACATTGGTTTGAATTTCCATACTGCGGTCAACCGGGCCAAACAAAGTTTCGTATTTATCTAAAATTTGGTAGAGCTTATTTTTAGTAAGGTTAGTAATATTGGGGTCCAGCGGTATGTTTGTTTCTATTTTATTAACTTGTTGTGCTATTTTTCGCTTAAGGGGCAGTACTACATTTGGTTTTAGCATAAGGACGTTGAGTTCCCTATCTATTACCGCTTTAACTTCAGTCAAATGTGGTGGGAGTGTCCTTGCCCACAAACTTAAACAAATATCCACATATTTTCCTGTCTACTTTTATGTCGCCACCCGCAGAGGTTACTTTGAATGGCTTTTCCACTGGCATGGTGTTGCGTGCTACGCGTTCACTTATGTAATTTTTATTTGCCCGCGTGTCTACTAGAAACTCTAACGTACCCTGATCATGCGTAACATATTCTAAATATGGTACGCCAGACATGAGACTCCCATCGTAAAATTTACCTGGTCGCCCGCGAGTTGTTCTTTGTCTGCTGTATCCTGGGTTTCTTCTTAATATACCGGTACCTGGTGGAGTAACTTTTGTTGTTTACTAGGGGGTTGGTTCATATGTCCCTTGGAACATGCACCCCTCTTTGCGCCGTCATATACGGAAAATCTAGTGTTTCGCGACTGGGAAGATGGCTCGTAATTCGTTTTTACCAACACCGACGGAGTGCTCCACCAATTTTGCGTTCTTGTTTGCCCCGAGCCTGAGTAAGACGGCCTTGGTTCTCGGTTGCGGTCTTGCCACCTTCGGTTGTTGTTCGGCTGGCGTGGACGATACTGGTCTGAATAGCCTTGGCCTGAGCCAGTGTAGTCCCTTCTGTTACGGGAAGAGGATGGGGTATCAATAGTAGTCCCGTCTCCTCTATTTGCTAGGGATGGACGGTGGAACGCATTTCTGCGCTCCGCATTCAGCCTCTGCAGGCAAGCAGAGTATGTCTCTGCCAAGGTTTTAATATTTTGAACGAGGTGCAGGGTCGGTAGGTCTCCGTTAAGCCCCCTAATAAACACGTCTAATGCTCTTCGCCGGTGCGCTTCTGTCAGCGCTTCTATCGTTTCCTTATGTGCGTATTTTGGTTTGATTGTGTTTATCATCAGGGATAGTTGCTTCTGAATTTGTAAATAGAAGTCGGATAATCTCTGTCGCCCTTGCGACATTAACGTCAGTTGCTGTTCCAACGTCTGGATGTCTCTAATGTCTGCATAGTGCAGCGAATGGGTTTTTTTAATCTTTGCCCAGTCCGATTCGTGGATGTTGTGCGCAAGTAGCGCAGAATCCTCGCCCCCCCCCCCCTAATTTTTCCCCTAATATGTCTTAGGATGGCAGTATATATCGGCTTGTGCCGCACTATTTCATAGTCCTTTATCACTAACTTTACACTATGCACCCAGGAACCGTAGTGTTCCCGTGAACCGTTGAACACCTGCAGCTCCTTGACACAGTCCGGAAGCTTGGCCACTTGAGCTAGTTCGTTTTCCGTTCGAGGCGTAACTAGCGGCTCAACTGGTTCTGGCCTGGTGTCCGTGGACTGTCTCCGTACCTCCTGTACTTCTCTCTCTATTCGTTCCAGGTCCTGTGTAAGGCCTTGCAAAGAATCATCTCTGTTCGTCGCTTCCACCCTTTGAGACGCTCCTCAAACTTCTTTACCTTAGCAAGAATGGCATTCAAAGCACCATTCATCTCCGTGAGGGACCTCGAAATCTCGTCGGAGTTCATTTTTCTGGAAATAGAAGATTTTGATTAAGAAATTGGCAGACTTGCACAATCCAATATTTCATTGGCTTCTTGAAAAAATGACGTGACCAGAACCAAATGTTTCCAAAGACTTTTTTTCTCACGTATTCAAGTTTGAATGAAGTTTTCTTTTTCTTTTCACAAGTCACTTCGCACCGACTGCTCGGGCGCCACTTACGGTTCCTTTTTGGGAACGGTAAAAAAATTAAAGTTGCGGTGAACCAACTCGTTCACCGGTAAAAATAAAACACTGATATCAATTTAATTCACGAGTATACAATTTATTGTGCGCTCATCGCACTTCCAACACTAACTGATTTTTATCATCATTTCTTCTTACCACCTAACTTTTTAACCTAAGCTAATTTGCTAACGTTGAAATTGCCACCACTTGCCGGTATTTCGCAATCGTTGGGTTTCGCGTGTTGATAAATATGATTGCATTGCAATTCCCAAGCACTGGATATTGTTATTGATCGCTTGCGCGTGTGTCGTGTCAGCGAAAGTTCTTTTGTGAACTTTAATTGGAGCAATGGAGTCACGTGTACTGCAATGGGGATCACAGGGTGCGTCATTGGGAAGTATAGTGTTATAAGGCAACGTAACTTACATATAATTCATCCCACATTCATATATGTATATGTTTGTATAACAGAATTATCCTTAAAATTATATAAATTAAATCTATCGTTTAAGAATATACTCATTCCCGTTTCCAGCTCGGATTTTGTGGGTAAAAATACAATATTTTAGTTCATTCCAAAAAACAAAATCTTATAACTTATGCTATAATTTATAACTTTATGTTAGTTTGTTTAATGGTGTGTTCAATGTATACTTATTATTTAAGAATTCATGAGCTTATAATTGAATATTCAATTATTATGTTTTTCTAAGAGAAACTGAAAAGAAAGAAACATTTACTGGCATATTGCGATGGTACCATTTCGAAAACCACCACGTAATAATCATCAGGCAATTTCATAATGTTATCAAAGGTTTCACCGAGATTCGAACCGCGAATCACTAGGTGAAACTGCAGTTGCCTTAACCACTAGGCTATCCTGCTTATATTTGTTTCCTGGCTTAATACAGTTTATCTCATTTCTACACTAACAACACAATTGAGACATTCTGTCTCTATATTAATTTGTGTGTTATGTAGATTTGTTTTTGTAAAATTTCTTTTTCGTTCCGAATGAGAAGCTTTGTAAGATCGGGCTCAGTTTTACATATTTATGTTTGTTTGTTTAATGGTGTATTCAATTTGTACTTATTAAAACATTTAAAGTCATCAGGAGTTTTTAAATTATGGAAATAGTGATTGAGTTTAAGTTGATGCTTAGTATAACATATATTAATTCTGTTAATAGCTATGGTTGCAAGCTCCTTTGATTCTTTATTTTTACTTTCTCCTCTCATAGAGGACAAATTACGCAAATACGTAGTGTACTAAAAAGTTCCTTTTGTTTTAAGCTATTCGAAAAGAGTTTGAAGAGAGCAACTTAGTACTCATTTATAACACATTTAAGTAAGTCGCAATGTTCTGGTTGGTAATGATAGGCTGTTATTATATCAGTAATATCAGCCAGTTTAAGTACCAATTGCCAATGCTCAGAACACTTGGGGATCAAATTACCAATCATTATAGTTAAATTTAGTTTCGAACTAAGCTTTGCATTTCAGCAGCATTCGTTTATCTTTGATATGATCTTTAGAAATTTCTGGTGGTTTGTTTTGTCTAAGCTTTTTTCTGACCCACCCAAACAGCCTAACATATACTCTCTTAACAGTGTAAAACAAATATCATTAACGAATGAATTATAATCTTGAATTATCATTTCAATTCTTATTTTGGATAAATCAGAAAAACTACACAATTTTGTTGTCAAATTCAGAAATCGTTCTTGTAACAAACTTCCAAACGTTTTAGAATTATTCGATGTATCTGCTATATTTTGAGATGCACCCTGTATATTAAATTTTGAGAAGAGTTGTTAATAACACTTGAATAGCTTAAATAAGCTTCCTCACAAGCATCAGTTGAGTCTTACGTATGCGTACTCATTTACAACCTCTTGAAATTCACCATCTGAATTGTAGTCAATCTATGGTTCTCGAATTGAAGTGAAGGTATTGAAGTTATTTGCTGATTGTGTTCCCGTTCCTGATGCTTGAAATAAGAATGAAGTATAGAGTACATATGTTGGCGTTGGGGCTCGCAGCATCAATACTCTTTTAAATTGAATGGAAACTTCTTATATGACATAGAAAAATATTATTACTTTCAAAAATACCTTGACGTTTAAAACAAACAAAAGTTTTCTGGATAGCATAATTACAAAATTATAATCAAAACAAGTAAGGAAGGTTAAGTTTGGGTGTAACCGAACATTACATACTCAGTTGAGAGCTATGGTGACAACATAAGGGAAAATAACCATGTAGGAAAATGAACCGAGGGTAACCCTGGAATGTGTTTGTATGACATGTGTATCAAATGAAAGGTATTAAAGAGTATTTTTTGAGGGAGTGGGCCATAGTTCTATAGGTGGACGCCATTTAGGGATATCGCTATAAAGGTGGACCACGGCTGACTCTAGAATTTGTTTGTACGATATGGTTATCAAATGAAAGATGTTAATGAGAATTTTAAAAGGCGTGGGCTTAGTTCTATAGGTGGACGCCTTTTCGAGATATCGCCATAAAGGTGGACTAGAGGTGACTCTAGACTTTGTTTGTGCGATATGGGTACCTATTAAAGGTATCAATGAGGGTTTTAAAAGGGAGTGGTGGTAGATGTATAGGTGGTCGCCTTTTCGAGATATCGCCATAAAGATGGACCAGGGGTGACTCTAGAATGTGTTTGTACGATATGGGTATCAAATTAAAGGTATTAATGAGGGTTTTAAAAGGGAGTGGTGGTAGATGTATAGGTGGTCGCCTTTTCGAGATATCGCCATAAAGGTGGACCAGGGGTGACTCTAGAATGCGTTTGTACAATATGGGTATCAAACGAAAGGAGTCAGTGAGTATTTTAATAGCGAGTAGGCCTTAGTTCTATAGGTGGACGCCTTTTCGAGATATCGCCATAAAGGTGGACTAGAGGTGACTCTAGACTTTGTTTGTGCGATATGGGTACCTATTAAAGGTATCAATGAGGGTTTTAAAAGTGAGTGGTGGTAGTTGTATATGTGAAGGCGTTTTCCAGATATCGACCAAAATGTGGACCAGGGTGACCCAGAACATCATATGTTGGATACCGCAAATTTTTATATATGTAATACCACGAACAGTATTCCTGCCAAGATTTGAAGTGTTTTTTATTTCGCCCTGCAGAGGTTTTTCATTTTCTTCTACTTAATATGGTAGGTGTCACACCTATTTTACAAAGCTTTTTCTAAAGTGATATTTTGCGTCAATAAACCAATCCAATTACCATGTTTCATCCCTTTTTTCGTATTTGGTATAGAATTATGGCATTTTTTTTATTTTTCGTAATTTTCGATATCGAAAAAATGGGCGTGGTCATATTTGGATTTCGTAAATTTTTTATACCAATAAAAAGTTAGTTCAGATTATTACGTGAACTGAGTTTAGTAAAGATATATCGATTTTTGCTCAAGTTATCGTGTTAGCGGCCGAGCGGAAGGACAGACGGTCGACTGTGTATAAAAACTGGGCGTGGCTTCAACCCATTTCGCCCTTTTTCACAGAAATAAGTTATCGTCCTAGAATCTAAGCCCCTACCAAATTTCATAAGGATTGGTAAATTTTTTTCGACTGATGGCATTAAAAGTATCCTAGACAAATTAAATGAAAAAGGGCGGAGCCATGCCCATTTTGAAATTTTCTTTGATTTTTGTATTTTGTTGCACCATATCATTACTGGAGTTGAATGTTGACATAATTTACTTATATACTGTAAAGATATTAAATTTTTTGTTAAAATTTTACTTAAACAAATTTTTTTTTTAAAGTGGGCGTGGTCGTTTTCCGATTTTGCTAATTTGTATAAAGCATACATATAGTAATAGGAGCAACGTCTCTGCCAAATTTCATCATGATATCTTCAACGGCTGCCAAATTATAGCTTGCAAACATTTTAAATTACCTTCTTTTAAAAGTGGGCGGTGCCACACCTATTGTTCAAAATTTTACTAATTTTCTATTCTGCGTCATAAGGACAACTCACCTACCAAGTTTCATCGCTTTATCCGTCTTTAGTAATGAATTATCGCACTTTTTTGGTTTTTCGAAATTTTC
The DNA here is from genome assembly GCF_040869045.1 of Eurosta solidaginis. Taxonomy (NCBI): domain Eukaryota; kingdom Metazoa; phylum Arthropoda; class Insecta; order Diptera; family Tephritidae; genus Eurosta; species Eurosta solidaginis. Next base: position 98,990,114 of record NC_090324.1, read on the forward strand.
GATATCGTAAAAGTGGGCGTGGTTATGGTCCGATATTAAAAAACTTTTAAATGTAAAATCAAGTGCGGATAATGTCGATTTTGTTCTGTGCCGTTTGTCCTCGATATAAACGTAAGAATCTTCAACTTTATCTAAAGCTACGACAGGCGTGCAGCCAGGGGGGTTTTGGGGGTTAAAACCACCTCCAAAAACCCCTACTCATTATTTGAGTAAAAGCAATTTAAATAATACGTACATATATATTTTGTTATGTCGTGTTTTCTAATTGCCACTTGCAAAAAAACAGCGATAATGACATTAAAAAGAGTATGTATGTATATACAATAACACATATGTATGTAAAATAACACATAAATTTGGTAGTTTTTCTTAAAGCCGGTACACATTCGGCCTTTGCGTCGTTTAGGCGCTTGCGTTGCGCAAACAGCTGACTTTGAACACTCACGTCTGGATTAAAATCCAACAAGGAAAGTAAACATAATGTGAGTTTATAAGTTTTCTCAAAAAAAAAAAACATTGGGCTTACAAAACCTTGATTTTTTGTTTATTAATCGTTTAGAAAAAACCGTCAAATAATCTGAACGGCTTATTGCTTTGAAGCTTATTAAAAATTGCTAAAATAAAGCTTTTTATAAATATTTCTCCAATGCTTTTTTAAACGAGTGTTTTTATTTCTTTCTTTACTCTTTATTTAGCCTATGATTTACAATAATCTTACAGACAATTAACAAAAGTTCCTTATCCATAAGTAAAAAGTGTTAAGAAATCAATTATTTCAGTAATTCAAAAGTATAATACATGTGAGCACATATATAATTTCCTAGTTTTACTCTTGTCAGTGTGTCTCGTGTAAAAGATGGTTGCATCGTTCGGGCTGTTCTTGGTTAGAACCCAACATTCGTCGCCCCGAAACTTCTATAAAACTTTTGTAGCTCCCTGCTGTTCACGTCCAGGGACGTCCCGCGGTTCACTCTTAAATGTACCTCCGCCACCTCATAGCAGCGACGCTGCTCATCAGTTCAGACCGTGCGCTATTGCTCGCGCCCAACGGCGCTTCCACCTAAAGCGGCCGCTACAACCTATCACTACAATCTACGTAGCATGGATAGTAGCATTGCCGAGCACCAGCTTTTACGACGTCCTCCCCCCCCCCCCTCCCTTTCCAACACTCGTACTCGCGTAAGAAGGAGTCATCAACTCCTCATCCCAAACACCGTGTGTTCCGTGTGCCGGCTGAGAGTGTTTACGATCGCGGCATCGGTCCAATGCAGTTCATGCCTGGCCTGTGCCACCTTCATAGATGCTCTGGGCTTACAAACGGAAATCGTCCGACTGGCACATTCGTTGCACCTTGCTGCCAAAGCACTAGTACCAACTCACTGACACCAGGTACACCAGCAGCAATCGGACAGCACGATATTCTTCAAGGTGCTTTCATCCATATCTGACTCCCAGAGTGACGACTGCTCCCGCCAGTCAATAGACAATACGACTTTCTGCTCGATAAACGGCAATGCCTCCACCAAAATCGCAGGTAATTGCCATAGCTCACCTGACACCTAAATCGTCAGTGCAGGGCTCATAAATTGCATTGAATAGCAACCGATCCTTATTTAAGTTTTTGATCACCTGCCCTTATTTCTTTCAATTCAGTGGCCAATTTAAAAAAAAAATAAAAATAAAAGTAAGGCGCGATAACCTCCGAAGGGATCTAAGGCCGAGCTTCTCTTCCAATTTGCGTCGTGCTCCTATTGATTTTCCCTACAAATCGGCCGGACAAGTTTTATGCCGACTCCGAACGGCATCTGCAAGGCAGACGAGTTTTCACTGAGAGCTTTTCATGGCAGAAATACACCCGGAGCGCTTGCCAAACACTGCCGAGGGGCGACCCCGCTTAGAAAAATTTTCTTCTAATTGAAAACCCTTATTACTAAAATTTTGATGTCGCTTTGCCCGGGGTGTGAACCCAGGGCATACGGTGTGGTAGGCGGAGCACGCTACTATCACACCACGGTGGCCGCCAATTTTATCACCTCTAAAAAGCGGACTTTTATTGATTTTAAAAAAGTTAATTGGGAAGATTACATATCCTTTACAAACAAATCCTTTACTGCGCTTCCCGTTCCGACCGATGTCCGACAGGGCGGGTGTGCGTTCTGCAAGTACAACGCTTCAGCTTCTGCACGCTTCATCCCGGGCGGTAGCATACCTGAAATCATACCGCATTTCCCGACCGAAGCCGCAAATTTAGCAAGAGGACGTGACCTTGCGAGACACATCAACCCTAGAGACCCCAGTAGTGAAGCTTTCCCTGTGCCCGATGCTTCTTAACTAACTGCTGGGGTGTTCCCGCCGTGTCCAGGATTCCGTACATAAATTTATAATTTGGGGCCCTTTTCCAAGTCGTACAAATTCACTTTATTTAACTCAATTATTTATAACAAACTTATCATAAAATTTCATTAAATCTCACTTCTTTACTTTATTTGGTACTTTGGTATCGGCAATCCCGTTGGGTTGCCTGCTGGCGTGCTTACTTACGTCGCGGTTAATCGGCTTAATGTATTTTCCATTTATTTTTATGGTTTTGTATTGGCTAACGGTCCACCAGGTCCCGTTAGCTCGTGGTTATTGGATGCCTTAGTGGCGTGCCTACGCTGGCGTTCGTCGCTGCGTTGGCTGTTGTGCTAAGTATTGAGGATGCTCGACGCTTTGACGCTGGCGTCGCGATTAGAGTTTAGTCACTGGGGACGCTTAAAATGATATACGGCCACTTGAGGCGCTCGTTGGCGATGCGTGACGCTGGCGTCGCGGTTGATATTTAGTCACTGAGGACGCGCAATGAAAATGGGTATGCGGCCACTGAGGACGCTCGTTGACGACGATCTGTTGCCGCCGGCGCCGGTGTTGTGCTAGCTGTCGCGATTGGTATTTCGTCACTGAGAACGCTCGATGATAATGGGTATGCGGTCACTGAGGACGTTCGATGATAACGCTCTGTCGCTGCTGACGCTGGCGTCGCGGTTAGTAGGTAGGTACGGAGGACGCTTGAAAATAAAAGATATGCAGTCGCCGAAGAAGTTCGTTGAAGACGAATATACGGTTACTGGGGCGCTCGTTGACGGCGCGGTGACACTGGCGTCGCAGTTCCGTAGCGCCTTACGGATCGCCTCACGGTCGACGGCGATGAATCGGCGGAGCGCAGCCTTAAGCGTTAAATGAGCGGGGAAAACCCCACACTCACGCACAGCTCAGTCTGCGTCTACGTCGGGTGATGTCTCACACTCGTAAAACCCTTACTACGTATCTAAGGAACTGCAACCTCCCTGCGGGAGTTGGTAAGTTGTGGTCAACCGTCAAATACCTGTCTAATCCTACCAAACACAACGATAAAGTTTCTATAGCCTTCGGCGCGAGCGGCTTTTGCCAACAATTTATAATGCATTATTCTGTAGACAAAGCCAGACGTCGTGCAAACAGACGAGCCCATAAATATAAACACGACGTCCCAACAATTACCATCACCCCCACAGAGGTTGAAGCAGCCATCCAAGTCGATAGGCCCCGACGGTATAGCCATGCCAATGCTTAAACATCTTGGCGATGAGCGAATAAAATACCTAACACATGTTTTCAACCTGTCACTGGAATCCTTTGTCATTCCCGAAAAATGGAAAATGGCAAGGGTAATCCCGCTACTAAAGCCTGGCCAACCTGCCTGCGAAGGCGAGTCTTATCGACCGATATCACTCCTTTCCCCAGTAGCAAACACATTGGAATCTGTTTTGCTCCCTCATTTCACGGCAAATCTTCGCCTAGCCACGCACCAACATTGTTTCCGTAAAATGCACAGCACCACCACCGTGCTCAATGCCATTAACACTCAGATTAATTACGGGTTAAATCAGCAAAAACCCCATCATAGGACGGTGCTCGTGGCACTTGACCTGTGAAAAGCTTTTGGCACAGTCAACCACGTCACGCTACTCCAAGACATGAAAACTCACACCTTCCTGCTTGTCTAAAAGATGAACCGCTAATTACCTGAGTAGTGGGAAGACGTCGGCTCAATTTTTGAACGAAGTTTCTAAACCTAGAAAAACGTGGAAGGAACAGATGTCGCAAATATTGGACGCACCCGGCGATGGTGTCACACTACCGACTGTCAGTCACCCAAAGATATTAGGGGTAACGTTCGATAATACTCTAACCTTCAAGGTCCACGCCACCGAGATTGTTTCTAAGGTACAAATTCGCAAAAAAATTCTCAAGGCGCTTGCCGGCAGCACATGGGTAAAAGATAAAGAAACGTTGCTAACCACGTACAAAGCAATTGGCCGGCCGCTCATGAGCTACGTGTCTCCAGTCTGGTCGCCTGGTCTTAAAAATACACACGGAAAAAGGCTGCAGGCCTGCCAAAATGCTGCAATGAGAACTGCCACCGGATTCCTCCCGAACACCATCTACATAGTGAGGCCAAAGAGCTCAATATTAAGGAACACAATGAAATGCTGAACAAACAGTTCATGCTTAATTGTCACAAACCAGGACTTCCTAGCAAACAACTGCTTGATTTAGCATCGTCTCCACGGGGATTAAGGGAACATCTCCTAAAGCACTATGACGAGATCCGGCACCTTCCAACACTGCCATTTGATCCAGGCTAGCATAAACAGGCCCATAGCCAAATCCACACAGAATCGGTAAACGCCTTTGTCAAGACGCGACCGGTGAACCCAGTTCTTAACATGCAACATCCCACCCTTGCAGAAGAAGAAAGCATACTTCCAAGGGAAACACAAGTCACCCTGGCCCAACTTCGTTCTGGATACTGTAACAGGTTAAACTCCTTCTTGTCCAGAATCAACCCCGACATACGTAATCCTGCATGCGTTGTGTCCCCACATGACACCAACCATCTTTTCAATTGCAATGTGGAGCCTACGCCTCTAATACCCATCTCCCTATGGTCCGCCCCTGTTGAAACAGCCAGTTTCTTTGGACTCCCGTTAGAGGAATTTGATGATAATTTGTGGGTGGTCACGCCCATTGAATGGGGCGAAGCACTGTTAATACAACAGCAACGTCTGGTTGTTTTTCTAAACCCCCCAATATTGTTAAGTGGTTGTCTGTGTCATCTGAAAAACAGTTATAAGTGCATATGAAATTCATGAAATTTATATATGTATACATATTACCCGTGCAGAAAGTGCCCAACTGGAGCTACCCTGGTCAATTTATCCTTATGCGATAGTTCACTCTTGATTAACCCCTTTCTTTTCAAGTCGCGAACTAAGTATATTATAATGTGATACTAACTTTTCTGATGGTCCTATTTTTATACCGTTCTTATTTTCGTATGGAATGTAATATACTCATGGATTTTCATTGGAAAAAACTGTAGCAATTTCGGCTGAATATTGCTTTAGTATTTCAGGTGAAAGAGCTTATAAATAACTAGCAGACCCGGCAGACGTTCTTCTGCCCTAAAGTTGGTCTATCTGCATACATTTTAATAAGCATTTTCCGTCAAACTCTGTTCTACACTTTCTCCTAAACTTTGTATTCACTCCTCCCTCCTCATTTTTCGCTTCATCTATCTCCATCTTCGTCTCATCCTATCTCTTTCTCAGTCTCCTTCTCCTTCTCTCTTTTCTCTTCTCTCAAGTTTTTCTCATTCTTCTCCATCTCTTATTGCCAGTGCCAGAGTGTGGTATGTATTTTGTTCCAGGTCCATTCCGAGTCTCAGTCCCAGTCCCACTTCGAGTCTCAGTCTCAGTCTCAGTCCCAGTCCTAGTCCTAATCCCAGTCCCAATCCGTCTCTGGTCTACTTCCCGGAAAAAAGCATCGTAAATACTAATATAGGAAAATTTATATACCAAATTTCAGGCTAATCGAATAGGACGCATGTAAATAGGTATGAGGGTATTATTAATTCATGTCTTTATTTCGGCTTCGCATGCATATTTATCAGTTTTGCCAGGTTGATGCGGCTAAATCGAATATCACAAAGAAAATTACTTTAAAGCTCTAAGCAACAGCTTTCATTTGATATCCATAACCCACACACATTCTTGGGGTATCCGGGTCCATGTTTTGGCCTATATAACGAGACCCTAGTCACATCTGTGTAAAACTTACTCTGTACTAAAGCATACATCAACAGCTTCAATTCGATATCCATAATGAAAAAAAAACATTCTAGGTGTATCCGGGTCCACGTTTTGGGCTATATATCGAAACTCTAGCCTCCCAGTTGTATGAAAATTAGCCTGTACTATAGCACTCATAAACAGCTTTCATCTGATATCCATATTGTATAAACACATTCTAGGGGTACCCGTGTCCACGTTTTGGGCTATATTTTGAGACCCTAGCCTCCCAGCGGTATGAAAAACAGATGTTGGCCGATTCTCAGACATTGTGACACAAGAATTTTATATATAAGATAAAATAAAATCAATCATTAAACGCTCAACATAGTGAAAGAAATTTCCCCACTCTATCCAAAATTTCGGTGATTTATCCAACTGAACCGCGTTAAATGCTTTGTCTTTTTCACGCAGGCGCGGATCTACGGTGGAGAAATAGGGGGCATTCCGCCTCCCCCCTAGGGTTCCCTGCCTTCCAAAGCTGCGTAAAAAACTGGATAATGCACAAGTAAAAAAGTGGCTAAAAAAATGGGTAATTTTGTATAGGCAGTGTGCGGATTTTATCCACTTTTCCCTTGAACGAGTCGTGTACGTGTGATCGCGCATTGTTCTCACACTTATATTAAAGTGCCATAAAGAACAACTGAGTATAAAAATGCATAGTTGCTCCTCTCTAACTGAAAATTTCCCATAACACAGGGTTGTATTTTTGTAGGGATGCTATATCGGAAAAATTTTTTGTGTCTAAAAAATACTAAAAATATTTACCAAAATACCCAAAAAATACCTAAAAAAAACTGCAAAATACCCAAAAAATCTCCGAACTTTTTTTTTTTCATTTTTAATGAGAACGTTTAATTAATAATATAAAAATTCATTTACATTTGTTCTAAATGCTGTTTTATCATAAAAAGTTAAGAACACATCTGTTAAAAGGACTTTTTACATTAAATTTGACTTTATCGCACACAAATTTTAAGATAAAACGGTTTGAAGATATTTAATGGCATAAATAATAATTATTTGTAGTCACAATTTTTTTAGGTATTTAATAAACTATAATATTTTGTATATACATTAAAAAAGAAATACAAATAACATTGAAATAAAATAATTTTGAATAACAGCGTAATATTCGGATTTTTACATTAAAATGACATTTGTTTATTTATAAAAGTAATTAATTCGATAATTGATAAAATATCAAAGCTGGTTAGGTCGAGCTTTTCCATTAAAAACCAATCAAGCCATAAGTTAAATTTTTCAAATCAATTAAAACTAAGGATTATTGTGATAAGTATCTTTTTAATTCTATTATTTAATAAAGGAACTATTAGCTTTTTGATCACTCGATTTAATAAATTTTGATATTTATCAAAGAGCCAGTCAATTATTTTTAACAAAAAAGCACAATGAATGAAAAATACTTGTATAATTTTACAAACAAGTTTCTTACTACAGAGGTGTTTTTCTAAAATATACAAAATTTTGGAAAACACTTTTTGATTCGATTGACAGTACTATCAAAACTACAATAATTTAATTATATTTCTTTTGGTATATGCTTAAACTGGAAACTCGTTTGCAAAGAGTAAAAAACATACACTTTTCTTACAACTTTACAAAATTTTACCAAGGTTTCTCTAGCTATATACATGAATCTGTTATTTTCTAAAAATTAAAAAAAAGGGATATAGATGTAAACGATAGTAAAACCGAAAGAAAATTAATCAAATTACTTTTATTTTGATATATATTAGCATTTATTACTCGTTTACAATGAGTGAAAATTATTCACTTTCGTTACAACTTTATAAAATTTCTCAACATTTTTACTAGTTACATATATGTGTCTCTAAATTTGAAAAAATTTCAGAAATCGTTTATCAATTTTAATGATAGAAGTATTGAAAGAAAAGTAATCAAATTACCTTTCTTTTGATATATACTAGCATTTGTTACTGGTTTACAATGAGTGAAAAATATTCACTTTCGTTACAACTTTATAAAATTTCTCAACATTTTTATTTGTGTCTAAATTTAAAAAAAGTTTCAGAAATCGTTTATCAGTATTAACGATAGTAGTACCGAAAGAAAAGTAATCACATTACATCTCTTTTGATACATACTAGCATTTATTACTCGTTTACAATGAGTGAAAAATTTTCACTTTCGTTACAACTTTATAAAATTTCTCAACATTTTATAAGCTTTTGTTTAGTTTCACTTCTGTTGTATGTAATGAAATCTTGCAAGTTAAATTTGATACACTTCCCGGTGTCCGATTGAGCTGAAATTTTGCACACATGTATAACTCCGATGACAATGCCATATTACTTTGCGAGAATTCGATAAATTAATCGATAACACAGATATCGGTGAAGATTTGTGTTTACTTTGGCATAACAGCCTAAGTCAAATATTTTAAAAATTATAAGATGGTACATTCAAAGACTTTAAAAATTATAAGATAGTACATTGTAGACTTGTAAAACTTTGTGGAATTTGTAGGACGGCTGCGCGAGTAATTCCCCATACTTTTTGCTATGCTGTCCGCCTCAACACAGCTGATATTTTAAGGCTGTTTAACTCTGTAATATTTGTTGTAATTTATTTTGCTTTTGGAAAATTGACCTATTTAAAATTTTATATTTTCTCATTATTAAATTATCTTTTCTCATTATCAATTCATATTTATCATTATCAATTTATGTATTCTCAATATGAATTAACATTTTTCACTATCAATTTATATTTTCTCAATAAGAAGATACGCTTCTCATTATCATATTTTATTTTCTCATTATAAAGTTGGATTTCCCATTATCGGTTTGCGTTTTCTCAATATAAACTTATATTTCTCAATACGAAATTATATATTGTCATTATAAACTGGAAAAGGTGTAGTACGTAAACGAACTGTCAAATTTTGTATGAAAAATCATTTAAACAATTTGTATAAATTTTTGCGCACATTTCATGGTGTAAACGCGATAAACTCAAAGGAATGCAACCTTGCAAACATAACAGCCGTCATCTTCATGTGTAAAAATTCTCTGATACAACGAACGCTAACGCGGTTAGGCTGTTATCGCTAAGTGTTGCATACTTTTCTGCGCACTTGATTTTGTTTTACAGATTTTGGCGACGGAATTTTAGCTAAGCGAAAGTTGGAATTTTATTTTAAAACAGATTTAACCCACAGAGCAGAGATCTGCAATCAGTAGTTGTAAACTGAACGCGACATAGGCAAAGCCACAATAAAATATGATTTAAAAAAAAAAATTTAATTAAAAAAAAATAAAAAATTAAAAAATTAAAAATCAATTCAATAAAATTGTCTGTCTGAATCTTCCATTTTTTAGAGCTCGGATTAAAGTAAACACAATAGTGCTGAGATGAATATTTTCATTGCTGAATTAAAATTAAAAGCCAAAATTAGTTATTGGTTCAACACAGTTTTCAAAAATATGATCTTTCCTTTTTTATAGTTAAATTTTTTTTTACAAATTTTTCGGATTTCAGTAGTTATAGTCATGCTAAAATCCGTTAACTAGTTTTGAAAATATTTCAATTTTAAAAAACGATGGTTTGAACTTTTGACGTGAAATTACCCCTAAAGCTATTATTTGCACAAAAAAAAAATACCGTTGGAATCATTGGTAAATTCTCTTGAAAGCCCAATTTTGCTCTTTTCTTTATGACAAATGTATGTATTAGTTATGCACTTGTTCCAACAAAATTAAAGTTGTCAGCTTTTCCTTTTTAAAAAGATTAAGTAATAAAGCATTTTTAATTAGTATGTTACGATCACTAAATGTCTTTTAATTACATACGAACATATCTTTTAATAATATATATGTATTTGACTAGCCTTTACCCGCAGCTCCGTCCGCAAAGAGAAAATTAAACATATGGGCTATTCACGTTAGCCTGGTTATAAGGTTATCTGTTTAAACAAAATTTTTCTCTGTCTAATATATTTTATTTTTGTAATAGAGTAAAAACATAACTAAATGAGCTGATAACCTGATAGGGTCCCTAAATGTTCGAAAGCCACGGAATGACCTCGACGAGATTTCAAATAAGGTGAAGTTAATTATAAAGCATGTGCGTTGAAGCGTATGAAGAGTTACAAACAAACATACAGGTAAAGCTAATAAAAGCATGTTAATAAACACAATTGAAAGAGGGCGGATGGCGGGAGGAGACGGAGGGTGCCACTGCTCACTTTGTAAGCCCTCGACTTATTTGACCCTTTGAGTTTGTAATATTGGTGAAGGTCAGTATACGTAAAGTTGTAATATGTAAAAATAAACATAAACAGCTTCCATTTGATACGCATATTGTATAAACACATCCCTGAAATACATGATATCAAAACCCTAGCCAGAACGGGATAAAAGATACCCAAGGGGTTCATACATTCTTGAGTTATAAATAGTGTAACTAACACCACTTTCTTTTATATATATAGATTAAGATTAAGATGACACCATACAATCTTCCTGAATTTTGTCAGGGGCCTGGCACTGAACTCGTTTTGATATACACTAATATGCATATATGTCCAAGCGCAGGTACATATATATTTTATGATAACATCATAAAATCTTCCAAAACTTTGTCAGGGACTTAGCACTGAACTGGTGTTGATGTACACTATTATGCATATATGTACAAGCGCATGCACATTAACCTGTGTCGATTTGTATGGACGAAAGTTAACCGATATCGCGCCATCGATTTTTCGATAGGATTTGGGCTCAGGAAAAAAAGTTCCACTACGCATACCCAAAAAAATAATTTTCGAGCCTGCAAAAAAAAAAATGACGAAAGGGTAAATTTTTCGACCAAAACACTCCCCAAAACCCAAAAAATATTTTTTCTTCAAAAAACTGTTGTAAAAACGTTGGAACGTTTTTCAGGGGCCTAGCATTGAACTAGTTTTGATGTACACTATTATGCAAAAATATATGTACAAGCGCATTTTCATTTGTTTATTATGGTGACACCATACAATCCTTCTGACCTTTGTCAGAGACATAACACTTTACTTATTTTGGTATTCATCATAATATATAGATGCATCAGCGCAGTTGCATCTCTATGTTATGATGGACACCATAATATATTAATTTAAGATAATATACAAATTTTTTTGGAATACTTACTAGATGTCTGGCAGCGATGAGGACGATGAATGCGGCAGTTCTTGTGCAAAATGGTCCTCTACAGCATTCCTTCCACTTTTGTTTTTTAAAAAGCACTTTTTTCACTTTTTTGTTTTTTTTTTATACAATTAAGACACAAATAATTTATAATTTTAGGCAAAATTGCAAAAATTACGCATGAATTTTTGAAATTGTCAAATATTTTTTCTTTTTTATTTCCCTTCTTTTGGGATATATGTAAGCAAGGCACTCATGTTGTTTCATTCGCACTCATTCTATTTATGGGAAATTTTTTCCACCCTGAAAAATGTCCCAAAAACTCAAATTTTTTGACACCGAAATGTTTGATGGTGTTAGCATTTCAGGGGAAAGTGGGTAAAAGTTTGTAGTCATGGTTGGCAGGGAAGTGATACGAATACACATATATATTCACGCTCGCATAATAAGTTAAAATTTAATGTTTTACTTACCTTTTATTACGGGTTCCAAATGATTCATGCCGCATTCATCCAGATCATTCCACATAATTTATACCAATTTTTAGTAATTAACGCAACCACAATAAATATTAAATGCATTGAAATCACGTTTGCCACTTTTAGGCAGTAGCGACGATTTTGGTACTTTGGTTTTTCACTGAGGTAAAAATTCACAACATTGGCCACACTTTCATTAACCCACACATAATTTTCAATTTACTTCAATGAAATGCTTACCACTACAATTGATCAGTCAATAAAATAGAGCAGCACAATGACATTTCACTAGGAAATAATTAAGGCGAGGCATTAAAAAGAAAAGTGTTGGATCTTAGGGCAAATATATTACACGGACTTATAAAGTATAGTTTTAGTGGCTGGATATTTCGATCGGTTATCACACACTTTCCGTGATAGTTTTCTTTCGCTAGTCGAGATAAAATAATTTATTTGAAATGCACGTGTGCCTCTAAGAAATTTGGCAGAGCTTGCCACTGATGGAGCCATTAGATGGCCGTCGAGTTAAATGAATTGAAAACTACGTAAAATACCTAATGAAACTTATTTGTTTTATATTAATTGTACTCACTTAACTTATGTCCAAATATACCGAGAGCTAGTGCAAGAATATATCAACGTGGCACACAAAAAGTAGCACTTACAAAGTTTTTTACAAAGAAATTTTATGTAACATTGAAAGCGTTACTTCTCGTTTGACACGTCGATATTGAAATCTTTCTCACACACCTCAAAGTAGCTCAATGAATTCAAGTAATTACAGGACTATTGTGGTGCTAAGTCACCCAAGATACTTGAAAGCTAGGTAGCTTGGCTTGCTTATAATAATTGTTAATAATTTCATACAAGAACAAAGCCAGGAGAAAGGCGATAAGCAACTCATACCCAAATAAATTGGACTATTTGTGGTCCAAAAGTCTTAAAGTAGCAACCGTACTCCGCTATTTTTATTCCGCTTAACTGTGCGTGCAGTACATGCCACTGGTTGTGTACTTACGATCATCCAATCGACAGGTTGGCTTTAACATCAGATATCTGATAAAATATTTTTCACACTAAATTCACTCAACGTATTGATTCGACTGATTGAGAGTATTCTGATACTTCGCACTCTTGTTTAAGAATACAATGTTTAGTCTTAATACTTCTTTGAAGTGTAAAAAAAATTTAACCTATCACTTACCACTGACGTGTTCGGAATGCGACCATGGGATAGAAGTAGACGTGACGCAAATTTTACTATACGGCATATTGAATTTTGTTATACTCAGCTGAACAGAGCTCACAGAGTATATTAACTTTGTTCGCATAAAGGTAATCTGTAACGGCATAAACTAATCGAGATAGATATAGACTTCTATATATCAAAATGAGCTGGGCGAAAAAAGAAATTCATTTAGCCATGTCAGTCCGTCCGTCCGTAATCACGATAACTTGAGTAAATTTTGAGGTATCTTAATGAAATTTGGTATGTAGGTTCCTGGCCGCTCATCCCAGATCGCTATTTAAAATGAATGAAAGCGGACAACAACCACGCCCCCTTTTTCGATATCGAAAATTTCGAAAAACCGAAAAAGTGCGATAATTCATTACCAAAGACGGATAAAGCGATGAAACTTGGTAGGTGCAGTCGTTCGAGATATCATGATGAAATTTGGGAGGCACGTTACTGCTATTACTATATGTGTGCTAAATAAAAATTACCAAAATCGGATGACGAACACGCCCAACAAATGTTTAAGTCAAATTTTAACAAAAAATTTAATATCTTTACAGTATATAAGTAAATTATGTCAACATTCAACTCCAGTAATCATATGGTCCAACAAAATACAAAAATAAAAGAAAATTTCAAAATGGGCGTGGCTCCGCCCTTTTCATTTCTTTCGTCTAGAATACTTTCAATGCCATAAGTCGAACAAAAATTTACCAATCCTTGTGAAATTTGGTAGGAACATAGATTCTATAACGATAACTTTTTTCTGTGAAAATGGGCGATATCGGTTGAAGCCACGCTCAGTTTTTATACACAGTCGACCTTCTGTCCTTCCGCTCGGCCTTTAACACGATAACTTGAGCAACAATCGATATATCTTTACTAAACTTAGTTCACGCACTTATCTTAACTCAATTTATCTTGGTATAAAAAATGGCCGAAATCCGACTATGACCACGCCCACTTTTCCGATATCGAAAATTACGAAAAATGAAAAAAATCCATAATTCTATACCAAATATGAAAAAAGAGATGAAACATGGTAATTGGATTCGTTTGTTGACGCAAAATATAACTTAAGAAAAAACTTTGTGAAATGGGTGTGACACCTACCATATTAAGTAGAAGAAAATGAAAAAGTTCTGCAGGGCGAAATCAAAAGCCCTTGGAAGCTTGGCCGGAATACTGTTCGTGGTATTACATATATAAATAAATTAGCGGTACCCGACAGATGATGTTCCGGGTCACCCTGGTCCACATTTTCATCGATATCTCGAAAACGCCTTCACATATACAACTAGGGGCCACTCCCTTTTAAAACCCTCATTAATACCGTTAATTTGATACCCATATCGTACAAACGCATTCTAGTCACCCCTGGTCCACCTTTATGGCGATATCTCGAAAAGGCGTCCACCTATAGAACTAAGGCCCACTCCCTTTTAAAATACCCATTAACATCTTTCATTTGATACTCATATCGTACAAACACATTCTAGAGTCACCCCTGGTCCGCCTTTATGGCGATATCTCGAAAAGGCGACCATCTATAGAGCTAAGGCCCACTCCCTTTTAAAATACTCATTAACACCTTTAATTTGATACCCATATCGTACAAACACATTCTAGAGTGACCTCTGGTCCACCCTTATGGCGACATCCCGAAATGGCGTCCACCTATATAACTATGGCCCACTCTCTTTTAAAATACGCTTTAATACCTTCCATTTGAAACCCATGTCATACAAACACATTCCAGGAATACCCTAGGTTCATTTTGCTAAATGGTGATTTTCCCTTATTTTGTCTCCAAAGCTCTCAGCTGAGTATGTAATGTTCGGTTACACCCGAACTTAGCCTTCTTTTCACTGAGTTTGAATAATAAAACTTAATGTACGTATCTAAAATCTAAAGAAACTTTTGTAATTTTTGTTCGACGCATCGGATTATTCGCATAAGCTAACCAAAATATCAATACCATAATTCATACCTTCTAATACACATATCAAATATTATTGTGTTCATAATGATTTGCGGTTTATTTTTCTTGAAACCTAAAATAATACTTTATTGAAACTCTGCAACCCAGATTATACTAAGTTTTAAAGACGATTTTTTAAAAAGTAAACAAAACTTAGTGGAATTTAGTGGTCCGACAATGAAAAGTATTAGAATATATCTAATTTTAATATTAGTGTATTAAAAACACTGGTTTACAGCCAAAATGCACCAGAGACGCCATTATGAAAGTCTTATGTAAAATCACCCCCTGATTTCGAAAATCAAGTTTATTTTAATTCTATGGTAACGTTTTTGGGATATTTACCAATAACCGTTTTTTTTTCAAAAAAAAAAAAAAAAATTAATTGGGTCCACTTAATCATATATATTTCAAGAACGAATTGAGCAGTTCCAAAAGGGTTTGAAGATTTTAAAGGGTTGCTAGGTCCTGCAGATTCAAAGATATCGAACAATCGTTAGGGATTTTTTCAATTTTTTTGTAATCATATAAAAAAATTTGTACTTTGCGAGGAATGATCTCGAAAACTTTTTATTTTTTTGCAAATTTTTTTCTCCCTATTGCAAAAAAAATAACCATTCATTCAACAAAATCGATGAATTAGTACAAAAGTTATAAGCATTCAAATAAATATTTCCATATAGTAAAACTTAAGTACCCTACAATAAGAGCATATTTACATATGATTCTGTCTTAACTCTATTATCTTATTTTATAATTGAAAAAGTTATGTGCCTTGTTTTGACGCTAATTTAGATTAGGACCGTTTTCTCTTATGAGAAACCAACAGTAGTCACCCATCATAGCGACATCCCAGAATCCTTGATACCGACTTTCAATTATTTTCGTTTTTTGGTGAAACCTTTCGCCATGCATGTCACTTTCGTCGCCAAGATTTTGGTGGAAAAAATTTAAATGGCAGTGTAGAAAATGAATTCTTAAAGAAATATATACTCCTGAAAGAAAATAAAAAAATATATTAGATAAATACATAAGTGACACATTAGTATATAATTTTCTTAGGCTGGATTTATCTTTCAATTCAGAACAAATTTTTTGTTTACATTTTTCTCGTTCTTGTTTGTTCGGAACTGGACGATGAATTCAGATTTAGGGCTATATATTCTCATGTAAATTTAACAATTTTCACACAAATTTTTTGTTTATCGGGCAGATAGGTAAAGTTAACTGCGAAAACGGTTTTAAATATGTTTTTTATTTACCCATTTCCGCATAGTTTTCATTAAGTCGTTCACTATAATCTCGTAGTTAGGACTTTTGTGTTTGCCAAAAAAAGAAGTAACGACCTTTTCAAAAGAATTCCAACGACTTTAAGATCGGCACATATTTTCCAATCATTTTCTTGGTATTTGATTAATTTGAGCAATTTTTACATTATCTCATATGTTTCCTTCGTTTTTACTGCATGCGCGATCGGGATAGATGGCTTTTGGTTGCCAATATGCAATAACACGGCCCTTAAACTTAATTTATTGCCGTCTATGAACAATCGCCACTCTTTTGAATCATATGGTTCACCAAACTATTTGAATAGACCAGCATTGTCTTTGCAGTAACACTGCCCTCCTTCGTATAGTACTTGGAAAAGTGTACGTGACGAGTTCTATAATATGTTACCTTAACATCGGATGAAACAAATTTAAATTGTTGCATACGAGAGGCGTGTAGTTCGGCCTTTTCCTTTGACAATTCCAAATCCCTTATCCAATCATTGAGTCGTGCTTGTGACAAAGAGTTTCTTTCGTTTTCCCTTTGAAATCCAGTACAACATGATGCCGCGTGACAATGAAAGTGGAGCCGGAACTAAAGTTAAACTTGGTTCTGGCAATGTAGCTTCCGCTGAATTTAGTTCTGGTAATGACACTGTAGACACGCTCGCATAGGTTACTTTTCTTAACTTTCCAAACCCAAGTACTTTTGTAGTACAAATATAGCAGTCCGTTGAATGGCAAGTTGTTTCCCTCCACTTCATTGGTGTAATAAATTTCATAAGTCGCCTTAAAAGATAGTTTCAGAAATTAGTCAGCTATGCATTAAAAGGGACAAGTTCCAAATTTTTGCAACGCACCTTTTTGTTCCGGTTTCCGAAAAAATTAATTCGACTCGACTTGTGGTGCACACAGTATTCGGTGTCCATGGTTTTTCATTGTTTTTAGGCTCAATTCCAAAATACTTATAGTATGTAACTTTCAAAGGATTTGAAAACACACGTCGCATCCTCTTAACGATAATTTGACCGCAGATGAAACAAAACATATCTGGATCATTTGTACACCCAAACTCTCGCGCCCTTTTATTCATATTATATTTTTAAGTAAATGACGGGTTATAAACTGCAATTATAAACTGAACAGTATCCGGCGAGCCTTGCAGACATTATGAAGGAACAAGGCGCATGTACTATTATTTATACTTTGATGAAGTAAAAATTCAAACCTACCGAGACAAAAAGGTTCCCTAGTTCTACAAAGAAAACACTACCTGCCTTAAAAATATGCTCTTGCTTGAAATGTACCTGGGTTTGAGAAAATGACACTAACAGTTTTTTGTATCTAATAACCCTTCGAAAAGCTACATGCTAACTAACTGATATACGAATAATAACACATATGTATTGGTTGGCACAAATCCCCAACTGAACCCTCCAAGAGGGTGCCGACTGGTAATGGACACTACAGTATTGAGCCTGTGCGATGTCAGAACGGTGTCCAGCTAAGATCAGGGAATCAGGGCTGTGTGCCTGACTCATCAATGTTTTTACTTTTTCTCTGTCTTTTATTTCTTTCCTATTTCCCTTCCCTCTCGGGGCTGGATCAAGGAGTTATGCGTTTCCGTGCCGAGGATCAGCCAGGCTGGGGGCCCCTAAATAGCCCAGTCGCGAACGGAGCCCTCCTGGTACAAGGTCGCACAAGGTTGTGTGAGGACCTTATACGGGTATTGCGGATCTCTGCCCGGGTGGACGTTCCTTTCTCCGCCACTCGTGGGAACATGTATCTAAACCAAAAAAAGCAACAAAAAAAAACCTACCAAAACAAACAGAGACCGGCGCTCTTCAAAATCCGGGAGGGCGTTTTCCCACCACAACGGTGACCAGTGCGATGCAGGGTCATTCAAACCGCCAGACGGTGGCAAAAAAGGGGATGGATCAGGACCAGGGGCGATGCCGGGTCAGAATCCTCTTCCCAACAAAATTTGCGGCAGTGAGGCGGGGCTAGGGGGTATAATCCGGGATACTCCTTGCACGAGCAGAGAAACAGTAGGTGTGCAGAATGTGCCTCGGGTGAAGCTTGAGCAGGCCCCGCCGGGCCCACGTCCGACACCCACGCCTTTCACGAAGCCAAATGAGCGGCCACACTCCAGTGAAGTTGGATACAAGCACAGGATAGCGGAAGCAAGGTCGACCGAAACTGAGAAGGAAACCCTGGACCTACTGCTGAATACACAATTTCCAGGTGCAACTAGGAACGAACCAGGGAATTCACAAAGCTCGACACAAGTAACGGTGCAACCTATACTGCACAACCTAATTACAAGGGATAAGATATCTTGGGCCAATCAATCATTTGAACCATTCAAAACTTCAGGGCTGGACGGAGTTAAACCTATACAACTGCAACAATCACTGGAATACAGCACTAACTGACTATACGCTAAAATAGGAGGTGTCGTGGCACTTAAACACATCCCACGTACATGGAAAGATCTAGAGTGGTATTTATTCCCAAGGCAGGCAAAGCGTGCCACGCGCAACCAAAAGACTTCAGACCCATCAGTCTATCTTCGTTTCAACTAAAGGTGTTAGAGAGGCTGATGGAAACATATATCGGGGAGGCAGTGAATAACCAACTCTCTGAAGCACAACACGCCTATATGAAGGGAAAATCTACGGAAACGGCATTACACAAAATTACATCGTGCATAGAGAGATCGTTCTTCTGCAAGGAATGCTGCCTGGCAGATTTCCTTGACAAAGAAGGAGCGTTCAACAACATCAAACCCGACTCGATCACTAAGGTGCTGACTGATCTGGGCATCGAATCTCAGCTGGTGGAGCTTGTGCACCAGTTGTTGCTATGCAGGGTAGTACAGGCAGACTTTGCAGGGGTATCGGTGAGCAGGTTCGTCAGTAGGGGAACTCCCCAAGGTGGAGTCCTATCCCCTCTGCTGTGGGTCTTGGCGGTGAATCAACAGCTAAGAGACATAGAGGAGGAGAGGAGCTGTAAAGTTATAGCATATACTGATGACCTTGCCTTGGTTATAAGTGGGAAGTTTCCACAAACTCTCTGCGATATGATGCAGGTGGAATTGACCCGGGTCGAAGCATGGGCCGCTGATAATGGTCTGGGCGTGAACCCAAATAAAACGGAACTGGTGCTCTTTACGAAGAAGTATAAGATACCACCTCTCTCAACTCCAGCGTTGGCAAACACAGTGCTTAAGTTAAGTGAGTCCATCAACTATCTAGGCCTCACACTTGATAAGAATTTAACTGGACACAAAACACCACGGAATGTATCCGTAAGGCCACGGTTGCCCTCTACACCTGTAAAGGGGCAATTGGACGGAAATGGGGCATCTCCCCTATGATAGTGCATTGGATATACACGGCTATAGTTAGGCCAATTTTGCTATACGGGGTGAGGGCATGGTGGTCCGCCCTGAATAAATCCACAATGGTTCTTGCTCTTCAAAAAGTGCAAAGATCTGCACTACTATGCATAAGCGGAGTCATCCGCACATCGCCAACGGAGGCTATGCATGTAATATTGAACATACTACCCATAGATATAGTAGGCATAAAATATGCAGCATGTGCAGCTATTAGACTCAGGAAGCTGACATGGTCTCACTGCAACCATACTGAAATTCTAGACAGGTTTTTCATACCAGAATGGACAGATTTCTGCAAACCACATACCAACTTTAACAAGGGATACGAGATATTAATCCCTAAGAGGGAACA
This sequence comes from Eurosta solidaginis, assembly GCF_040869045.1. Lineage (NCBI taxonomy): Eukaryota > Metazoa > Arthropoda > Insecta > Diptera > Tephritidae > Eurosta > Eurosta solidaginis. The sequence goes on from NC_090324.1 coordinate 99,010,157, forward strand.
GTGGATGAATGACACAGATTGGCCCACTGACAGCATTCAGATCTACACAGATGGATCCAAACTGGATAACAGGGTTGGAGGGGGTGTCTATTCGGAACGATTGGACATACAAAAATCGTTTCGCCTTCCTGATCACTGTAGCGTATTTCAGGCCGAACTTGTGGCCATACAGGACGCTGTGGACTGCCTTAGGCAGGTGGAAGAATCATGACAGATGCCACACGGCAAAACTAACATGGCCGGAATAGAATGAGAAGAGATCGCGAGAGCTTCTCACCCTTCGTAAGAAGGATCTTTCCTTAGATGTAGGTCTTCTCACTGGGCATGTATGTATTGGACCGCATGCGTAAAGGATTGGCGCTCCGTTTAATGACTATTGTAAAAGCTGCGGTAAAGAAGAAGAGCCTGAAACTGTTAGGCATCTAATCTGCGAATGTCCAGCGCTCGGCAGAAGAAGGACAACGTTTTATGGGCAAGATGTTTCTCGCAGATCTGTCCTATATAGCTGAGGTCAATACACGACGCTTAGTTAGCTTCACAAACTAAACGAAGTGGTTTGATTAGGAGAGTGTAGGAAAAAATCCGTGTGGTTTCACACTGGACCTATAAAGGCCTAGGTGCGGACGCCAGCCACTTAAATCTAACCTAACCTAATCTAACACATATGTACCAGTAGGGTACTTCAGTATTAAATGGATATATTTACTTGAATGCTTATAACTTTTGTATTCGTCCATCGATTTTGTTGAATGAAAGCTAATTTTTTTTGTAATAAAATAGAGCTTAGAGAGAAAAAAATCTGCAAAAAAATAATAAGTCGAGATCCTTCCTCGCAAAGTACAAATTTGTTTATATTTTTACAAAAAAAATTTTAAAAATCCGTAATGTTTGTTCGTTATCTTTGAATTTGCAGGGCCTAGCAAGAACTGTTGTATTCACAGCTTATAGAAAATTTTATTACCTTTTAAAAGCTTTAAACCGCTCTGAAATTGCTCAATTTGTTCTTGAGATATATACGATTAAGTGGACCCAATTTTTTGCTTTTTTTTGCTTTTTTTTTTTTTTGTTTGAAAACTCGGTAATTCGTAAATATCTCAAAAACGTTACCATAGAATTAAAAATAACATTGATTTTCGGAATCAGGGGGTGATTTTATATAGGAATTTCATAATGGCATCTCTGGTGCAAAAAAAAAATGGAATTTGTGATCCAGTGAAATTAAGGACTATAGAATTTTCTGTGCTACTCTTTAATTTTCAATACATGTACGCTCATAAATTTTTAGCATTTTACTGTAATGTTTATTATAATTTATTAGTTTATCGCAAATTTCTATTAAGTTTCATGATTTTTCTTTAATTTTTAATATATTATTGCTAACATTTCTCTCCGTGTATCTGTAGCACATTTAAGTGCTGCATAGTGATCTGAACACATTTTATATTAGCTGCTTTAGTCCCCATTGTCGATGCTGACGCCCTGCAGTAGTTAACCTCCGCCTTCCACTTCCTCAGAGTCCTCCTCATCTGGGGTTTTATCTCCTAAGAACACTTTCCCCATTGCCATGCGAAAGGCAAAAACAACCTTGTGGTTTGCTTTCGCCGCAAAAAGATCTGCTAGCTGGTCGTGGATGGTACCTCATCTTTTATGAGCTGCCAGTCCTCTGTGACTGGGATGCTTCTGCTTGAGCCTGTCGTTGATTTGTTGAACCCGTCGTAGATTATTGCTACAAACTCCGTGAGGAAATACAAGGATGCCTTGTCAGTGCATTTAATTATCCAGTACCCCCGAAGGGTAACAGAAGAGTAAAACTGGGTGGGGTCCTGCCGGGTTGTCGAAAACGCGACGTATCGCCAGCTTTGACAGCATGACCTCCACCTCAACAAGAGGCACGAATATCCGAAATGTCGGCGCAAATTTCAGCACAGATGTCACCGCAGATCTCTGCGCAACTGGAAGAGCAAAAAGGACGTATTTCCTCGAAGTTGGAGGCACAGGATACAAAAATTTTACAACTCGAGGACAAAATCGATGCCGAGATTGAAACATTGAGAGGTTGTATACAGGAGTTGCAATTAACCGCCCAGCAGTTTCAGCGAGTAATCCAAAGGTAAAAACACCATCCTTTGACGGTTCCAGGTGTTTAAGCTTCAGTTTGAGAAGACCGCAACAGTGAACAACTGGAATGCTGAAGATAAAGTTTCTGCCCTGTTCGTGGCATTGAAAGGATCTGCTGCTTAAATCCTACAGACTATTCCCGAGTGAGAGCGGAACAACTATGAAGCATTGATGAGCGCTCTAGAGAGGCGATAAGGAAGCGAACACAGGAAGCAGATATAGGTACCAAATAGAGTTGCAAAACCGCTCCCAAAAAGCTAATGAGGCTTTGCAGGAGTTTGCTTCGGATGTTGAAAGATTGGCTCATCTCGCAAATGCGGACGCACCCGTGGAATACACCGAGAGGGTTAAAATTCATAGCTCTATAAATGGAATACGGGATGTCGAAACGAAACAAGCTACATATGCGAATCCAAAACCAACATTTGCTGAAACGGTATCCCATGCACTGACTCAGGAAGCAGCGTCACTTTTGAGTAAGCCCACATACAAAGCACGCCGTGTGGAAGTAGAAAGACCAGACTGGGTGGACACAATATTGGAGGCACTGAAAGGATCGCAAAAGCTGAGTGACATTAATTAAATGCTTCAAATGCAGGAAGCTTGGTCACATTCCACGTCACTGCGGTCTTGACGCTAGTGGTTCCAACAACATGGGTGGTATTAAGTACAAAGCTGGGGGAGATTAGGAAGAGCGAGCCAGATGTAAAGATCTTCCACCAGCTATTCAATGTCCTATGATATCTGTATCACAAATCGGAGGAAAATCGAGCAGTCTTACCATCAGAGGAAATGTAGACGGCAAGGAGCGTGTACTGAATTTCATAGTCCGACCTGATTTGGTCAACAGGAGAGTATAGCCATTACCTGGAGCAAGATTGCATACGGGCACTGGCGAGTATAACCGGGTCCAGGGAGAAGTTGTGTGTGAAGTCTTAATTGGGAAGATCATGATTCTACATAAATTATTTGTGGCAGAGATCGTTGATGAAGTCATATTGGGAGTAGATTTCTTAGTTGACCATGGCATCAGGATCGATATGCAGAAAAGGATTATTCAATATCAGAATAAGGATGTACCACTTAACCACAGTTTTGAGAAAGGGTTCAGCAGTAAGCGAGTGCTGATGGAGGAGACTCGACAAAGACCACGAAAGTCAAGCACAGTAGGCCGGGCAAAGATTAGTGGAATGAATCGAACACACAAATCAATACCAATATAGCTGCAGGAAGAACACTGGCATTGGCAAACCGAAATAGACGCACTAAAACGAAGGAAAGAATTTTCCAGAAAGAATGAAAGGGTGGTTTCAAGCCATCGCGCACTACTGTTGGGAAACGTCAGAGCGATACTGATTATGCGAAGCCAATCTGTTAAGCTCAAACTCTTCAAAGAAGTCCAGTGGCGAAACAAAAGGGTGTGAGGCAACGAACTAGGATAATGTGTAGTAACAAGCAAAACAGGTACGATGAGAACAACAATTCGGCAGTATTCTTGGAGGAAGATTTGGCACTGTTATACAACCCTCACCGGCGGAAAGGTGTTCCATCCAAATTTTGGTGCAGTTGGGAAGGCCCGCACAAAAATGTGAAAGGGTCAGTAATACTATCTACCAGGGATGCACATTAACGTTAAGCTAATCGTTTATCAAAAAATTTCCACCGTTTCCGTTGAAACACTTCGAAATATTATCGATAAAGAAATTATCAAGATAAATTGTATCTCGTTTTTAACCGAAACGAAAAGCTTTCGTTAACGTTAAAAACGTTAACAAAAACGTGATAATTTATGTTTGAATTGTGCTAGCAATGCTATAGCCATGGTGAAGCCGTAAGGTGGTAATAGCGAGCGGACATACACACACAAACTCCATGTAATTTGTTTGTGTAATTCGTTGGTGGTAATGTCAAAAATACTCGGAGAAATGTTCGTACTGTTAAAATTCATGAGAAAAGTTGCAATCAGCTTGGCTAAAGCTTTCACCTTTAATGACTCCGCCATCAATTAGCTTTGCCAGCATAGTTTGAAATTAATAATCAACATAAACGATTTGATTTCGTTTTGATATGGCAGAAAACGAAACAAAATCATTTCGTTAATTTGACGTTCTTAACGTTAATAAACGAAACGAAATAACTTTGTTTAGTTTATTAACGTTAATTATCGTAACGAAATGATATCGGTTCGTTGGTTAAGCATGCCTGCTATCTACCGCATACAAACCATTGGGAAACCACGAAATAGAAGGGTGGTTCGTCTGGAGAGGCTAGCAGCGGATAGATCGAGAGACTAAGGTGGAGGACAGGCTAGCGAATGTTGACATCACTGGGCTGTTAGTAAATAATCTTAAAAAAAAAAAACAACATGAAGCATATACATGTCCATATTAAAGTTAGGAATACTTATGTAGAAGCCGACGAAGATATATCACACACAAACACACATGTAGTCATCAGCCGAATTAGTTGCTCACACATACACACGCAAATGGCAATAAACTACAAATATACACGTATATAGCTGGTAACTAACGAAGCATGACATTCAACTGTTCGCGAAAATACAAAAGAGCTTAGGAGAAATGGATCAACAAGGAAACGGAGAGTATAAAAGCAGCGCAAGCTGAGTAATAGCGAATTAGTTTTGATTTAAACACGCTATTGGTTGTAAAGTATAATTGTGAAGTACTACTCCCAAAGAAATCTAAATAAAGGCCAGTTTGCAATACTGAATATTGGAGTGATTTATTCAACAGTTTAGCGATTCGAACGTTAACAGAAGGTTTCAAATAAGCGGAATTTCCCTAAATTCGTTACAATATGTTAAGATTTAATATTTGAAAAATATAAAAAGGAGCTAGGTCAGATTATTTGGTTGGGTCTAAAACTTTGCCAGGTGATTGCAAAATATTTTTTTTTTTTTTTAATTGAAAAAATGTTTCTGAGACACGGTGAAATTTTAAAAAAATATTGTCAGAAAGACAGAGTGTTTAGATGGCAATTTTTACCTTTTTCGTAATTAATCCTGAATATAAATTTGATAATTATTATTTTACTATTGTCCTTCTGATCACTTAAATAAAACTTTATTTTTATTCATTTTCACACACCGTATCTGATAGAGAAGTTAATGAACTAAGTAAAAATAAATAAAAATTTTAATAAAATAAATGAACATGTTTTTGTTTAAATTTTTTTTTAATTTTTCTAAATTTGAAAAATTGTATTTTGTTTTTGGAATAGTAAGTAGACAATTTTTCAGACAACCTGCCATAGCTGCGCAGATAGATCCATTTCGAAGGGTGCTAAGCCTTCATCATCAGTACGCTTTAGGCATGCTGCGCTAACCATTTAGCAAACCACCGCTGTATAGCTACCACCGCTGTATAGCTAAATGGTTAGCGCAGCATGCCTAAAGCGTACTGATGATGAAGGCTTAGCACCCTTCGAAATGGATCTATCTGCGCAGCTATGGCAGGTTGTCTGAAAAATTTTCTACTTACTATTCCAAAAACAAAATACAATTTTTCAAATTTAGAAAAATTTAAAAATAACAATAATTATCATTAGAAAAAAAATTATTGTTCTGGCCTTGAGCTCGATTCGAACCTTGAAAGACTAATAATAGTTTATATTAACGGCCCAAAACATTCTACACTAAGTAAAAATATTACATAATTTTATTGTTTTTTAATCTAAGTATTTTCAAAAGTAAAAAACATATTGCTTTTTTCTTATTCGAAATCTGAATTTGTATCTTCATCGTACTGTTCGTCACAGCTTGAATACTCGTCTTCTTCGAAGTCATCGGAACTATCTGTAAATAATAATAAAAGTATATTTAACAATTATTCACTGATAAACTAAAAAACTTTTAATATGGGAAAAATTTAAACAACGTGACATCAGGATGGACAGGGCGACAGCTATTTCGATTATACCTTGTAAATCTCTTCAAAGCCTTTTCTCCCGGGAGTGGGATTTGAACCCGCACTCCTACGATGGTTGAAGTGTTACAAACGCATTCAGCCACATCATGCCTTAGTTGTTGTAAAGTTTTGAACAATTGCCTTCTTTGCATATTATCTATATATTAATACGCTAACAAAATTTCCATACAATCAATTGACAGGCTGTTTCGCATACGTAGCATACGTAAAATCATATAAAAGTTATACGAATCGATTCGTATTGATCAGCCGCAGTGCATAGGCCTATCTTTGTTAACAAATATTACTCTATTTGTTTATAATTAATAGAAAAAGTTTTTTGTAAATTCGAAAATCTGTGCAACTATCGAAATTTCCATCTGTAGGACGCATTATGTTCACAAACCCCCCTAAGTACATAGCTCCAAATTCTCAATTGTTCCGTTGCTCAAATGTTTCATCTCTACGTATGTATATTTTTGTACACGCCAAACGGTGAGCGAACTACTGCTTCGCTCATTTTCTGTTGAAATAAAATATTGTTTCCAATTACCTATATTGGTTTGTACCAAAATCTTTAAAAAAAATGTTCTAAAATAATTGTTAGCGCACAAAAAAACTTTAAAGAGAAGTAATAACTTAACCGGCCTATTTTTTTGGACAAATTTTACCTACACGTAAAAGCATAGGTCTTTATTTAACAGATTCTTTGTTTTTCATTTTAGGTGCTTTAAAAAAAAATAAATCAGAAATAATCAGTCAACTTTTGTTCAAACTCACTAAATTTATTTATTTATAACAATTAATTATTTTTGTTGTTATATCGGCCTACTGATTTTAAGATCGCGGGTTCGAATCGAGCTCAAGGCCTAACATAAATTTTTTATCATTATTATTGTTATGATAAATTTTTTTCTTAATTGAAAAAATTTTTAAATTAGAATAGAAGAAAGAAAAAATTTAAGGCAACTGCCAAAGCTCGTTGTATAGATCCATTTCGGGAACTGCTAAATTCCTTCATCGGCAACGTTTAGGCGCCGCTGCTATAACCATTCAGCCACCACAGCGGTTTTTTGTTTGTCTTCATTAATCCTACTTCTATTCTGGTTCGTGCCAATTGATATTCACAACACTGCGACATCTGTTGCAGAATAGCTGTGAAAATTGGACTTGTTTGTTGGCAATGCTGCCATAGTGTCATATTTTATTGACACTTTTTTTTTCCCCCGTGCTCTGGGATGTATTAACAATTTTTGTTGTTATATCGGCCTACTGATTTTAAAATCGCGGGTTCGAATCGAGCTCAAGGCCTAACAATAATTTTTTATCATTATTATTGTTGTGATAAATTTTTTCTTAATTGAAAAAATTTTTAAATTAGAATAGAAGAAAGAAAAAATTTAAGACAACTGCCAAAGCTCGTTGTATTGATCCATTTCGGGAACTGCTAAATTCCTTCATCGGCAACGTTTAGGCGCCGCTGCTATAACCATTCAGCCACCACAGCGGTTTTTTGTTTGTCTTCATTAATCCTACTTCTATTCTGGTTCGTGCCAATTGATATTCACAACACTGCGACATCTGTTGCAGAATAGCTGTGAAAGTTAGACTTGTTTGTTGGCAATGCTGCCATAGTGTCATATTTTATTGAAACTTTTTTTCCCCGTGCTCTGGGATGTATTAACAATTTTTGTTGTTATATCGGCCTACTGATTTTAAGATCGCGGGTTCGAATCGAGCTCAAGGCCTAACAATAATTTTTTATCATTATTATTGTTATGATAAATTTTTTCTTAATTGAAAAAATTTTTAAATTAGAATAGAAGAAAGAAAAAATTTAAGACAACTGCCAAAGCTCGTTGTATAGATCCATTTCGGGAACTGCTAAATTCCTTCATCGGCAACGTTTAGGCGCCGCTGCTATAACCATTTAGCCACCACAGCACGGGGAAAAAAAAAAGTGTCAATAAAATATGATACTATGGCAGCATTGCCAATAAACAAGTCCAATTTTCACAGCTATTCTGCAACAGATGTCGCAGTGTTGTGAATATCAATTGGCACGAACCAGAATAGAAGTAGGATTAATGAAGACAAACAAAAAACCGCTGTGGTGGCTGAATGGTTATAGCAGCGGCGCCTAAACATTGCCGATGAAGGAATTTAGCAGTTCCCGAAATGGATCTATACAACGAGCTTTGGCAGTTGTCTTAAATTTTTTCTTTCTTCTATTCTAATTTAAAAATTTTTTCAATTAAGAAAAAATTTATCATAACAATAATAATGATAAAAAATTATTGTTAGGCCTTGAGCTCGATTCGAACCCGCGATCTTAAAATCAGTAGGCCGATATAACAACAAAAATTGTTAATACATCCCAGAGCACGGGGAAAAAAAAAGAAAAAAAAAAAGTGTCAATAAAATATGACACTATGGCAGCATTGCCAACAAACAAGTCCAATTTTCACAGCTATTCTGCAACAGATGTCGCAGTGTTGTGAATATCAATTGGCACGAACCAGAATAGAAGTAGGATTAATGAAGACAAACAAAAAACCGCTGTGGTGGCTGAATGGTTATAGCAGCGGCGCCTAAACGTTGCCGATGAAGGAATTTAGCAGTTCCCGAAATGGATCTATACAACGAGCTTTGGCAGTTGTCTTAAATTTTTTCTTTCTTCTATTCTAATTTAAAAATTTTTTCAATTAAGAAAAAATTTATCATAACAATAATAATGATAAAAAATTATTGTTAGGCCTTGAGCTCGATTCGAACCCGCGATCTTAAAATCAGTAGGCCGATATAACAACAAAAATTGTTAATACATCCCAGAGCACGGGGAAAAAAAAGTGTCAATAAAATATGACACTATGGCAGCATTGCCAACAAACAAGTCCAATTTTCACAGCTATTCTGCAACAGATGTCGCAGTGTTGTGAATATCAATTGGCACGAACCAGAATAGAAGTAGGATTAATGAAGACAAAGAAAAAACCGCTGCGCTGGCTGAATGGTTATAGCAGCGGCGCCTAAACGTTGCCGATGAAGGAATTTAGCGGTTCCCGAAATGGATCTATACAACGAGCTTTGGCAGTTGTCTTAAATTTTTTCTTTCTTCTATTCTAATTTAAAAATTTTTTCAATTAAGAAAAAATTTATCATAACAATAATAATGATAAAAAAAATTATTGTTAGGCCTTGAGCTCGATTCGAACCCGCGATCATAACAATTAATTGCAAATTTGGCCCAAATGTTTTTTGCATTTCCAGATTTTATGCTCATTTTAGATATAGCACATCTTATAGTGAACAAAAAATAAATAAATTTGCTACACAGATATTACATTAAAATTTGTATATTGTCTTTTATGCTAACTTATTTTGATATTTCTTATTTTATTTTATTATATTATCTTTTATTTCAACTTAGTTTATTATTATTTAAATGCAACTTGATTGAATCGGAAAATTTCACATTGTATATTAAACGAAAAAAAACGACCCAAAAACATTTTCGATTTTAGGTCGAAATATTGCATAGGCCGTATATTACTCTACTATCTATATATTAATACGCTAACAAAATTTCCATACAATCAATTGACAGGCTGTTTCGCATACTTAGCATACGTAAAATCATATAATATATATTTGTTTATAATTAATAGAAAAAGTTTTTTGTAAATTCGAAAATCTGTGCAACTATCGAAATTACCATCTGTAGGACGCATTATGTTCACAAACCCCCCTGAGTACATAGCTCCAAATTCTCAATTGTTCCGTTGCTCAAATGTTTCATCACTAGGTATGTATATATTTGTACACGCCAAACGGTGAGAGAACTACTGCTTCGCTCATTTTCTGTTGAAATAAAATATTGTTTCCAATTACCTATATTGGTTTGTACCAAAATCTTTAAGAAATTGTTCTAAAATAATTCTTAGCGCACAAAAAAACTTTAAAGAGAAGTAATAACTTAACCTGCCTATTTTTTTGGACAAATTTTACTAACACGTAGAAGCATAGGTCTTTATTTAACAGATTCTTTGTTTTTCATTTTAGGTGCTTTAAAAAAAAATAAACCAGAAATAATGAGTCAACTTTTGTTCAAACTCACTAAATTTATTTATTTATAACAACTAATTGCAAATTTGACCCAAATGTTTTTTGTTTCCAGATTTTATGCTCATTTTAGACATAGCACGTCTTATAGTGAACAAAAAATAAATAAATTTGCTACAAAGATATTACATTAAAATTTGTATATTGTCTTTTATGCTAATTTATTTTGATATTTCTTATTTTATTTTATTATATTATCTTTTATTTCAACTTAGTTTATTATTATTTAAATGCAACTTGATTGAATAGGAAAATTTCACGTTGTATATTAAACGAAAAAAACCACCCAAAAACGTTTTCGTTTTTAGGTCGAAATATTGCATAGGCAGTATATTACCCACTATATTTATTATTAGGCTAACTTTGTTTGATTATATGCCCATTAATCGGATACTTAGATCCCATAATCCTAATTTGTTTATGTCGCTTAAAATTATGAAATCAATTTTATTTTAGTAAATATGTTTGCGTGATTAATTTCAATGTTTTTGTTTCTTTTTCTTTTTTTTCTAATTTATTCTGCTTTGCTATATATTAGTATTATATCGTTCACAGACGATATTTTATGGTAGATATGGTCATATATATTCATCTCCATTTCATGAATATGAATGTTTACAAATTTAATACAAATTAATTACGTATATGGATCGCAGTGGGAATCCCAACATTAAATATCCAAATATTAGAATCTTCATATTTCCACAACGATAACATTAAAACCCGGAAAAAGGTCCAAGTGCACTTATTGCGCTTTTATATGGAACTGTTTATTCACATCACTTAATTTTTTCGCACTTTAAGTACTTTATTTTTTTTTCTTTCATTTAAATTTTTTTAGCAACTCTGCCTTCTTTCTCATTACATAATTTTTTTATATTTTTATTTTTTATGAAGGTATCCTCTATTCTATTCGAAATTTTCGTTTTGTGTCACACTTATGTACATACTACATATGTATTTATACAAAATTAAACTCGGTAAAGCGCTAATTGCATACCTAACGGGTGGCGTGAAATAGGCTAAATTCCTTAAGCACATTTCTTCGTTTTTAACTAAAAGTTCGTGTTTTTGAATTATGACACTATTGAAGTAAATGGGCGATATATGTATATAGGAGATATAGGCCTATTGGGGAACCGAGCACACAAAACTAACTTCGGTAGCGCCCCAACGGGGACCTCCCGGGTGGGAAAAATTTAAACAACGTGACATCAGGACGTACAAGGCTACAGCTGTTTCGATTATACCTTGTAAATCTGTTCAAAGCCTTTTCTCCCGGGAGCGAGATTTAAACCCGCACTCTTACGATGGTTGAAGTGTTACCAACGCATTCAGCCGCGTCATGCCTTAGTTGTTGTATAGTTTTTCCCAATTGCCTTCTTTGCATATTTTATTCTTTTACACACTGCATGCTCCATATGTAATTATGTGTTAAAATTGTGCGTGTTGGTAAGGCTGTTTTCAAATAAACTTTGTTTGTATTGTTGCTGTTTTTGTTCTATATATAGAACTACAACGAATTAACCAATGTTATCTATTTTTTTATTTATTTATTTATTTTTTTATTTATTTATTTATTTATTTATTTATTATTTAAAGTCGACGACAAACTATGGTCGACTGCGTAATATAAAAGATATATAAATATACAACTCAAAAGATAAAATTTAAGATATATCGAGATTTCAACAATGTTATATTACAAACAAAGAAATATTAATGACATTACTCTTTAATTTCAGAATATAATAATAATAAGAAATATGAGCAGAAATAAGATCTTATGCCCGAATCGTATACTGGCGGAATGTATCAGATTCCGCTCAGCATGATTTCGGAATGCAGTGGATTCCAAACTTTCTGTTGGATTGCAACAAGATTCCAATCAGCATGTCATGGGAATCCGACAGTGCTAAGAGTAGTGTAATGAGGATACGCCATCACAAGGCACAAAAAAGTTAATGACCTGTGTTGTTGGAATGCACCGGATTCCAATCAGCTCGATGCCTGACCCATAAGATTATACTGCCGGAATGCATACGATTCCGGTCAGTGACTCATGAAAAAGCATGTTTTTTACGTTGTTGGAATGCACCAGATTCCAACCAACACAGTACTGTCTTGTTCCTTCTTAATGATACATGTTGATAAATGTTCCTCCCTCCTTAAGCGAGATAGTTCCTGATTTTTATGGAAGGAATAAAATGCCGGCAAATGAAATTAGCTTGTATCTCTTAAATTAGATAGGCAAGTATTGCATTACGTATAGTGGCAAAAGTACATTCAAGACTGATACAGCTATACAAGTCATTGTAGTGGGCGCACCAGATAAGAAGAGTATTATTTTTAGCAAAGTTTCGTCGACAAAGGGGTAAATAGAAAGGAACGTAGTGTCTGGATACTCTAGGGGGAACCGCAAAAAACAAGCGGCTGAGGAGGTCCGCAGAATCAATTTCTCCAATAATGAGCGTATGGATGAACAATACCCCCAGTAATATCCTCCGATTTTCCAGAGTGGGTAAGTTAATGAGAAGAAGTCTACTTCTATATGGAGGAAGGTGGATACTTGAGTCCCAATTAAGGCCGCGCAGGGCAAATTTCAAAAATTGCTTTTGAACTGACTCAAGACGCTTTATATGCTTTTGAGAAACAGGGGACCAAACACATGAGCAATACTCGAGTATTGGACGAACCAGCGATGTGTAAAGAACCTTAGTGAGGTACAGATCATCGAACTCTTTAGCCCATCTTTTAACAAATCCAAGTAAACCCAACGCTTTGGTGGCTATAGATGAAATATGCATGTTAAAATTCAATTTCGGATCAAAAAGGACACCTAGATCATTTGCAATAGATATACGCTCCAAAGGCGTACCATCTATTACATAAGATTTCAATGCTGGCTTCACTCGGTGAAATGTCATATGCTTTTAGAGCAATTTAAAGCTAGTAAATTTGTTGTGCACCAACATTGGAACGAGTCCAAATCGGCCTGAAGAAGATCCAAGGAACTCAAATCGGTAGGACAGTAAGTGTAGCAAAGTTTTACATAATCCGCATACATTATAGTATGGGAATATAATATTGTCTGTGGCAAGTCATTAATGAAAAGGGCAAAGGGCAAAGGGCCTAGATGTTTTCCCTGGGGTACGCCGAAGGAAACTCCGAACGATTCCGACAGATTGCACTTGAACAGGACTTTTTGGGTCCGGCTAGAAAGATAGCTTTTCAGCCACATTAATATGTGAAACGGAAAGCCCAGTAAATCAAGCTTATGAATAAGCAACTCATGGTTGACGGTATCAAATGCTTTGCTGAAGTCCGTGTAGATGACATCCGTTTGCTTTATCGCTAAAAATCCTTCCATAACTATAGAGGTGAATACAAGCAAATTTGTAGTGGTTGACCTTTGACGAATAAAACCGTATTGGCATGGAGATAAAAGACTAGAACACTGATATTGGAGTTGACTGGTAACAATCTGTTTAAAGACTTTAGGAATGACTGAAAGTTTAGCAATACCCCTGTAGTTTTCAACTTTTGACCTACTACCTTTTTTATGCATGGGTATAATAAAAGACTGTTTCCAAAGTGCCAGGAATAACGCAGATCCTAGAGACAGCTCAAATAATTTTAAAATAGGCTCATACATGTTTTCGGCGCAGTACCTAAGCACGCAACTAGGAAAACCGTCCGGTCCCGGAGAAAAGGCGGGCTTCAAAGATTGAAGACTCTGAAGAACAATATTACCATCAATAGCAGGATTGCTAATGTGATTCGAGCTATCTAAGCGATAGGGATATTGACCGGAATGAAAACCACTGGATGAATACGTGGACTTAAAGAACTCAGAAAATAGTTCAGCAACGTCGTCATCAGTGCAAGCTTTTTTACCTCCAAAGGTTAATGAGGAAGGATACCCAGAAGTTTTCCGCTTTGAATTTACGAAACTGTAAAACTTTTTTGGATTTCTAAAAAATTGGGCTTTACAACAACTCAAGTAATTTTATTTTTTTTTTTTATTTTAAGTCTGATAAGTTTCCTTGAAAACCAAGGGGGCTTATTCGAACATAGCGACTAGGAATGCAGGTACCAAAGAAGCCATCAAGCGTACTGTAAAGTATAGAGATAGTCGAATCGACATCAGTGCAAGCATAGAGATCCGACCAATTATGGGAAGCCAACAGATCATTGAGCATAATGAAATTCGCTTTGTAGAAGCATCTAGATCGGGGACGAGACTGTACTTGAATCCTGCGGGGGTAGGCTGATATCAAGTGATATCTCTAGCGTAGGGTGAAGAGGGTCTTCTGGAAGGGATAAAGGTGGTATTTGCGTAAAGGCAGTACCCACCGAGCCATCCACAAATACCAAATCCAGCATTTTATTTCCACTATTTGGAACATTGTTAATCTGTAAAAGAGATGAGTCTAACAAGCAATTGAGAAACTCATGTTGAGCAGTGGGAGTTAAAAAGTTTGAATCACTTATATTAATCCAACTAACTGTTGGCAAGTTAAAGTCACCAACAACAACAAGTCGATCGTTATCTCCCAACTGCGAATGCAAATCGCAGATGGCCGAGCTATGACTAGCATAAACATCCATATCCGAACGGTATATACGAACAGCAAACAATTACGCTATAGCTACCGAATGAAAGCCTAACTGCTATGAATTCGATATGAGAGATATTGTCCAGCGAAATCAACTCAGATGATAGGTTAGATTCAACAGCAATAAGGACACCTCCCGCTCTAGAGATGCGATCACGCCGATAAACAGCATATTTATTTGAAAAAACCTCAGAATTGTAATTATCAGGCTTTAGCCAGGTCTCCGTAAAAGCTACAACATGTGCAGAAAAGTTGAAAGATTTAAGGAAGAATGGAACAAGTTTTGATCGTAAACCACGAACATTTTGGTAATTAATGAGAAGACGGGACAGATCAGCAATTACCTTTGTGTTGTTATTACTGTGTTCGTTATACCGTTTTTTGGCTGTAATAAAATAGGTTTGGCCCTCGCCTTTCTTGTGAACAAGTGAACCACAGTATGCTTAGGCCAAAAAGAGGAATCAAGTACCTTATCGAAATATTCATCTGAAAGGGATATTTTAAATTAGGAGATGTCTCTCTCATATTTAAAGTTAAATTTATATACATTGATGTTACTAATGGGTGCAACACCAAGTTTAGAGCAAACGTAATGAGCAATGTCATTTTCGGTAAGCGAGGCGTGTAATCGGGACACAAATACAGCCCTACGGGGTGGCACGGCAGTCACCTGCAAAGTAGTAGCGGATAGGGCACCTGAGAGCTGGGAAGGTGCGGCCGTTATAGAACAGTTGACAGAAAACGCATTGCTTGACCTAGCGTTGGCTATTGAGCCCGTCAAAGAAGTACTATTTTTGTCAGGTACACTTGTATCGCTAGCAACAACCCCAGTATCAGTAACTGTTATTGTTGGAGCTAAAGATACTAATGAATATTTATAAAAGATAAAACTTGTTTACAAAGTAAAAAGAATAACAATTCGAAGAGCGATCAAAAAGTATGAGTTAATCGGGGATTGCCCGTATTGCTTTAAATGTAGGAAAACATTTATTTGTAGCAATTTTTAATTTTATAATTTATTTAATAATTTGGGAAAAATTTAAACAACGTGACATCAGGACGGACAAGGCTGTTTCGATTATTCCTTGTAAACCTCTTCAAAGCCTTTTCTCCCGGAAGTGGGATTTGAACCCGCACTCCTACGATGGTTGAAGTGTTACAAACGCATTCAGCCACGTCATGCCTTAGTTGTTGTAATTGCCTTTTTTGCATATTTAATCTTTTACACACTGCATACTTCGTATGTAAATATGTATTAAAGCTATGCTTGTTGGTAAGGTGGTTTTCAAAGAAACTTGGTATTGTTGCTGTTTTTGTTCTATTTATAGAACTACAGCGAATTAACCAATGTTGTCTGTTTGTATGATTTAATCGGGGATTGCCCGTATTGATTTAAATGTATGAAAACATTTATTTGAAGCAATTTTTAATTTTATAATTTATTTAATAACTATCAGGCCCGGCAGACGTTGTTCTGCCCTCAATTTGGTCTATCTGCATACAACTTAATATGCGTTTTCCGTCTAACTCTGCCCCCCTCTTATATTTTTCTTAATCCTTTTATTCACTCTTCCCTCCGTCTTTTTCGATTCATCTATCTCTATTTCGTCTCACTCAGTCTCCTTCTCCTTTCCTCTTTTCTCGTCTCTCAAGTTCTTCTCATTCTTCTTCATCCCTTATTGCCAGTCCCAGAGGGTGGTATGTATTTTGTTCCAGTCCTATTCCGAGTCTCAGCCCCAGTCCTAGTCCTAATCCCAGTCCCAGTCCATATCTGGTATAGTTCCCGGAAAAAAAGGATCGTAAATACAGGCACATTAATACACCAAATTTCAGGCAAATCGAAAAGGACGTACATATGTATATAGGTATGTGGGTATTATTAATTCATGTCTTTATTTCGGCTTCGCATGCTTATTTATCAGTTTTTCCAGGTTGATGCGACTAAATTGAATATGACAATGGAAATTACTTTAAAGCTCTCAGCAACAACTTTCATTTGATATCCATATTACACACACATTGTACTGTACTGAAGCACCCATCAACAGCTTTCATTTGATATCCATATTACACACACATTGTAGGGGTATACGGGTCTACGTTTTGGCCTATATCTCAAGACCCTAGTCACCCAGCGATGTAAAAATTACTCTGTACTAAACCACACACAACAGCTTTTATTTGCTATCCATATTACACACAACTTCTAAGGGTATCCGGGTCCACGCTTTGGCCTATATCTCGAGATCCTAGTCACCCAGAGGTATGAAAATTACCCTCTACTAAAGTACTCATCAACAGCTTTCATTTGTTATCCATACTCTATAAACATATTCTAGGGGTACCTGGGTCCACGTTTTGGTCTATATCTTGAGACCCTAGTTACCCAGGGATATGAAAATTACCCTCTACTAAATCACTCATCAACAGCTTTCATTTGATATCCATATTACACACACATTCTAGGGGTTTACGGGTCCACGTTTTGACGTATATCTCGAGACCCTAGTCACCAATAGGTATGAAAACTTCCCCGTACTAAAGCGCTCATGAACAGCTTTCTTTATATCCATATTGTACAAACACATTCTAGGGGTGCCCGGATCCACGTTTTGGCCTATATCTCGAGACCCTAGTCACCAATTGATATGAAAACGACCCTGTACTAAAGCACCCATCAACAGCTTTCATTTGATATCCATATTGTATAAACACATTCTAGGGGTGCTCGGGTCCACGTTTTGGTCCATATCTCGAGACCATAGTCACCCAGGGGTACGAAAAACACCCAGTATCAAAGTACTCATAAACAGCTTTCATTTGATGCCCATATTGTACAAACACATCCCAGGATTACACAGGTCCACGTTTTGATGTCAAGACCCTAGCCAGAACGGGATAAAAAGTATCTTATGTCCGTTCACTGGTTCTAAGCTACTTCTCCACCAATTTTCAGCCAAATCGGTTCATCCGTTCTTGAGTTATGCGTAGTGTAACTAACACGACTTTCTTTTATATTGTGACGAATACTAGCAACATTAAGGGGTACTATCATCTCTAAGCCGATACGAAGCAGTGACTTGTATACACATAACTAATTTAATCATTATGTCTACACATATGTCCATACAATCACGCTATCTGCCGAGAAGTAGTATTGTTATTGTGAACACTTGAATAAAGGCCATTTTGCGTTATTGAATAGTGGAGTTATTTATTCAACAGTTTAGTGATTCGAACGTTAGTATAAGGTTGCAAATAATAGGAATTGCACTAAATTTGTTACAATTGGTGTCAGAAGAGGAATTGTTGAATAAATTCCAGAGGACAACAGGGACATGGCATTAAGTGAATTGAATATCCAGCAACCGAAGAAGGAGTTGGAGATGCGTGGGTTAAATACAACCGACATTAAACTCGAACTTCAGGCACGACCACGAGAGGCAATGGAAGCAGAAGGAATTAACGTGGAAGAGTATGTCTTTCATCTTGATGTCGACGAGACAACAACAAAAATTGAAGAGAAAAACGAAACATCGCAGACAGTTACGAGCACAGACTTGAGCACGATTTTTTATACAACCCTCACCGGCGGAAAGGTGTTCCATCCAAATTTCGGTGCAGTTGGGAAGGCCCGTACAAATTTGTGAAGAAGATCAGTGATACCATCTACCTTATACAAACCATTGGGAAACCACGAAATAGAAAAGTGGTACATTTGGAGATGCTAGCGGCGTTTGTCTGATCGGGAAGATCAGACTTAGGTGGAGGGCAGTGTGACGAATACTAGCAACACTAAGGGGTACTATCATCTCTAAGCCGATACTGAGCAGTGACTTGTATGCACATAACCAAATTAATCATTATGTCTACACATATGTCCATACAAGCAGCGGAGAGCAACGCACAAACACATGCATATAACTGGGATACTGCCAAAAGTAGGCAATAATTTGTGCAAGTATCATACACATATACACGCGCATATGAAAAGCTATACACGTGCATCTGTAGTTATAATTCTATAGCTGGTAAGTAAGTAAATTCTGGAAACGCCTAGAAGTACGGAACGAGGAAATCGAAGAGTATAAAAGAGCGCAATCTGAGCAATCATGGAATGAGTTTGATTTAAGCACGCTATCTCGCGAGATGTAGTAGCGTTATTGTGAAGACTTGAATAAAGGACACTTTGCATTATTGAATAGTGGAGTTATTTATTCAAGAGTTTAGTGATTCGAACGTTAGTTGAAGGTTGCAAATAATAGTAATGGCACTAAATTCGTTACAATATATTTAGATTTGGGAAAAATTTAAACAACGTGACATCAGGACGGACAAAGCGACAGCTGTTTCCATTATACTCGTATAAATAGACAACATTGTTTAATTCGTTGTAGTTCAATAAATAGAACAAAAACAGCAACAGTACCAAGTTTCTTTGAAAACCGCCTTACCAACAAGCATAAATTTAACACATAATTACATTCGAAGGGTGCAGTGTGTAAAAGAATAAAATATGCAAAGAAGGCAATTGGGAAAAACTTTACAACAACTAAGGCATGGCGTGGCTGAATGCGTTTGTAACACTTCAACCATCGCAGGAGTGCGGGTTCAAATCCTACTCCCGGGAGAAAAGGCTTTGCACAGATTTACAGTGTATAATCGAAACAGCTCTCGCCTTGTCCGTCCTGATGTCACCTTGTTTAAATTTTTTCCATATTATTAAATAAATTATAAAATTAAAAATTGCTTCAAATAAATGTTTTCATACATGCAATACGGGCAATCCCCGATTAACTCATACAAATAAACAACATTGGTTAATTCGTTGTAGTTCTATAAATAGAACGAAAACAGCAACAATACCAAGTTTCTTTGAAAACCGCCTTACCAACAATCATAATTTTAACACATATTTACATACGAAGTAAGCAGTGTGCAAAAGAATAAAATATGCAAAGAAGGCAATTCGGAAAAACTTTACAACACCTAAGGCATGTCATGGCTGAATGCGTTTGTACACTTCAACCATCTTAGGAGTGCGGGTTCAATTCCCACTCCTGGGAGAAAAGGCTTTGAAGAGATTTACAAGTTATAATCGAAACAGCTGCCGCCTTTTCCTTCCTGATGTTGCGTTGTTTAAATTTTTTCCAAATTATTAAATAAATTATAAAATTAAGAATTGCTTCAAATAAATGTTTTCATATATTTAAAGTAATACGGGCAATCCTCGATTAACTCATACAAATAGACAACATTTGTTAATTCGTTGTAGTTCTATAAATGGAACAAAAACAGCAACAATACCAAGTTTCTTTGAGAACCGCCTTACTAACAAGTATAACTTCAACACATAATTACATACGAAGTATGCAGTGTGTAAAAGAATAAAATATGCAAAGAAGGCAATTGGGAAAAACTTTACAACATTAAGCATGACGTGGCTGAATGCGTTTGTAACACTTCAACCATAGTAGGAGTGCGGGTTCAAGTCCTCCTCCCGGGAGAAAAGGCTTTGAACAGATTTACAAGGTATAATCGAAACAGCCGTCGCCTTGTCCGTCCTGATGTCACGTTTTTTAAATTTTTCCCAAATTATTAAATAAATGATAAAATTAAAAATTGCTTCAAATAAATGTTTTCATACATTTAAAGCAATACGGGCAATCCCCGATGAACTCATACAAATAGACATCATTGGTTAATTCGTTGTAGTTCTATAAATAGAACAAAAACAGCAACAATACCAGGTTTCTTTGAAACCGCCTTACCAACAAGCATAACTTTAACACATAATTACATACGAAGTATGCAGTGTGTAAAAGAATAAAATATGCAAAGAAGGCAATTGGGAAAAACTTTACAACAACTAAGGCATGACGTGGCTGAATGCGTTTGTAACACTTCAACCATCGTAAGAGTGCGGGTTCAAATCTCACTCACGGGAGAAAAGGTTTTGAAGAGATTTACAAGTTATAATCGAAACAGCGGTCGCTTTGTCCGTCCTGATGTCATTGATGACATTGCCTTTTTATTGGCGAAAATAGTTTATGAGCTCATTCTTGAAGCGCAGCGCATTTTGTATTGCTTTAAGTTTTTGGGGCAGAGCGTTCCAAAAGCGAACAGCGTAGACAAAAAATTGACGTTCAGTAACGAGGCAGTTGTACTTCATAGTAGTTGGGCTGAACGAACGAGGTGATCTGTTAAATTTAAGGCGGTCCATGAGATATTCAGGTTCTCGAGATGCGATGATCTTATGAAGCAGTGTTAGGCACTTTAGTTGTAACAGGTTATCGAATTTAATAGAAAAAATCCGCTTGGCGAAAATGGAGATGTGCTCGTAACGACCAACACTATACACATATCTCGCTATATTATTATAGAGGACATTTAGTTTACTACGACTCAAGCTATCGCAATTGGCATAAAGTTCGCATCCATACAATAAGGTGGGTAACACATATGTTTTAGTTAACAGCAGTCGAATTTTCACTGGGGTAAAGTGTTGTGTAGTCCAAAGTGAGCGAAGCATGCCATAAACCTTGCCTATTGCTCTATAAATGTGGTTATTCCATGTCAAAATCCTATTAAAAACCATTCCAAGATTTTTTGCGGTGTTTACATATCCTACAACTGAGTTATTTAATTTTACTTTATTGAAACTATCAAGCGATATGATTTTCAGATAGATTACTATGCACTGTGATTTATTTGGGTTTAAAAGTAGGCCATTATACTTGCCCACTTGTTTACATGTTTTAAGTCAATGTTAAGATAGCTAATACAACTATTAACAGATAAAAGAGGACAACTGACATATAATTGCACATCGTCTGCATAAACATGAATATCACAATACCTCCACACACTTTGAAGGTCATTAACATGCAACACAAACAATAACGGGCCAAGAATCGGGCCTTGAGGAACACCCTTGGAAATCGGTAGATAATTTGATATGTAGCTCCCATTGCACACAGCTTGCGATCGCTTACTGAGGTAGGAGTTTATTAAATGTAAAGCAGGAGGTGAAAAATTGAACAAGTTTTTTAACTTTAGAGTAAGAAGATTGTGGTTTACAGTGTCGAATGCTTTGGAGGGGTCCAGGAGCGTTAGAAAAGTAACAAGGTTGTTGTTAATCGCCATTAAGGTGGACCAGGGGTGACTCTAGAATGTGTTTGTACGATATGGGTATCAAATTAAAGGTATTATGCTTAAAAACAAGCCAATTTCCCCTAATACTCGTCGTCAATTATGCACAGAAATAAACTAAAAGTCGGGTCACGCTCATTCAAAAAAATTATTCATCCTCATACTTTGTTTCACAATGGGCTGGATTGCAATATCAATCTCGTCCATTTTAAGTATCCTTCTATTCTGATCTAGATACACAATTTCGCGAAGAAACCTTAATTTTTACTCAAGTTATCGTATTAGGAAATGGGCAGACATGGCGCAATCAAAACATTTTCCAATGAATATTTTAATATAAGGAAACCTATAACAACCTCAACGCCAAAGCAAAAGTATGTTTCTTTTTGCTTTTAAGACCATAAAATAAGTTTCGCGGACAGCGAAGTTTTTGTTTGAAAATTACCAATTTCTGGTCTAAGGCTGACGGTGGAGTGCTCGCTAAATGCTATGCCAAGCAAGAAGCGATTTATGTTTTTATGTAGTTTACAAGCTTTAAACGTTTCTGGTCCTCTGACAACTTTTAGAATTTTCCATAAGAAGTAATTTGCATAGCTTTCTATCTTTATATTATAGCAACGCTTTTCGATTCCACTCTGGCGTTAGCCTAAGAGATGGCATGGAAAACTTGAAATAGTTATAAATAAAGCTACTTTTATCATTAAAATTGCATTTAGGTTCGATCTGAGACTTTCGCGGCATTGAAAAGTTAGCGGCAACCAGAAAAAATATATAACATAAAACCAAAATTTCATGGTCAGATTGCTGTGTAACAAGTCATGACCGGTCAGTACCTCTTTAAAGGCCAAAAGGCAGTATTGAAAGTGTGAAAAAGTTTGTCTTAAACCTACCTCTTCGAAATAAGGTTGAATTTGTGTTATAGAAAAGATATTTAGAGACGCTTGGTACCGCGGTAGCTAAATTTAGCGAATTAGTCAAGTTAATTTTCTTAACACTAGCATTGGCACAAACTGGAGAAATATAGTATAATCGGAGAATACCAGGGTCAGATCGTGAAGTGCCGAAAATTTCGCGGTCGGCATCTCTTCATAGTCCATAAGGACACACAGAAATTGTAAAAAGGTATTATAAAGGGTATTTTTGCCACATTAGGCTGCATTTAAGTAAGAGGAGAGTCTTAATATGGCAAAACCCCGTGCTAAATTATCGAAAAGTTGTCAAATTTATCGGTTTAATGAATAGCACAAGTCCCTCTATTTAGCACCCCGATGATTAAATCATTGTCTTCCATTATTTTTCCTCACACTGGGCCAATGCATAGCTTCTCTGATACAGTCCAGTTTTGTCGTTTGTTTTGCGTCGCGGTGCTAGATGTACCGGTACTAAGTGTGCTGACGGGACAAAAAAACCTTCTTTGCCCACCCTGGCGTTAATTTCGATCCAGAAATACGAATCTGACCCAGAAACTGCCTTTGCATGGCCAGTAAGTGTCTTAATTTTAATTTTTCTTACTTCCTTGCTTCAACCCTGGCATTTCTTGGATAACGGAGATGGGTTAACGAGGACATCAATCAGCCTGGCATCTGCATAAATTCCATTAAGCGAACGGAGATTCCAGATCTATCCATCGTGAACGCAGAACTAGTGAACTGCGTCAACTGGCAGCCGATGGTAACATTGGCATCTGCCCCATACTCTTTTCGCTCGAGCGATCAACTTTACGAACGGAAAGTGGGATGATTACAAATCTTATACTGACAATCGCTTTGTTGCCCTCCCTGTCCCGACTGAAGCCCGTCAAGGGGAACGTGCTTTCCGGCGGAGGACGCAAATTTAGCGAGAGAACGTGACCTTATAAGACAGCACGAACCGGCGACCCCTAAATAAGGGATATTAACCAACGCATCAGACTGCTTGTGTATGACTACACGCGGGCGAAATGGGAGGAGCATTTAAAGTATTGTAACCCCTCTGTCGGCGTGAGTAAGCTTTTGTCCACCGTAAAGTCCCTATAGTCGGGCACAATGAAAAAATCTCCATCGCCTTTGGAGATAAAGTGCTGTCCGATGCGAAAACATGCACGAGCGCCTAATGCATTCTACGGTTGACAAAGTTATACGGCGGTCCAACACACAGGTACATATGCATAAATACAGCGCGTCTCCAATTACAATCACCGCCAAAGAGGTTGATGATGCCATCGTTCATGATGAACCATCTAAAGCAGTGGGCCCAGACGGCAAAGCCCTGCCGATGCTTAAAACCCTAGGCAAAGAGGGATTTAATAATTACCTAGCGCATGTCTTCGACTTGTCACCTTCGTCATCCCCGAAAAATGGAACATGGCCGGGGTGGTTCCACTATTACAGCCTTGGAAACCAGCTAACATAGGAGATTCTTATCGTCCGATATCTCTCCTATCGCCAGTAGCCAAGACACTTGAAGCCATTCTGTTTTCCTATTTTAATGCAAATTTGCAACTAGCCAATCATCAGCATGGCTTCCAAAAATTACAAAGCACTACCACCGCGTTAAACACCATTAGCACTCAGATAATTTTCGGATTAAATCAAAACCCCCACCAAGGGACAATACTCGTTCCGTTAGACCTGTCAAAAGCTTTTGATACGGTCAACCACGGCACGTTACTGCAAGACCTGGAAGGGTCTCCCTTCCCCCAAGTCTCAAAAGTTGGACCGCAAATTATCTGTCTGGTCGGCAAGCATCGGTGCAATTCAGGAACATAACATCCAAAAGAAGAAGAATTAAACAAGGGTGCCACAGTGTGGTGTCCTATTCCCACTTCTGTTTATCTTCTCCACCAGAAGAAGTCACTATCGTTTCCTACGCCGATGACTGCACAATAATGGCCACAGGCCCATCGATGATCTTTGTAACAAAATGAGCAGCTATCTCCCTGATCTCTCCGCCTCACGAAACCTGACATTGTCACCGAACAAATCATCGACGCCCTTATTTCCAACAAGGACGCGCCAAATGTCGACCATATTGAACTGCTACGTCAAGAGCAGTAATAAAATCCTCCAAGCCTAAAGGCTACTCACTGGAAGAAAATACAGGTCTGCCAAAACACTGCCCTCAGAACCGATACGGGCTTTCTTCTTATGTCCCCGGAACACCATCTACACAATGAGACGAGAGTACTCCCTATTAGGGAGAGATATGAAATGCTAACCAAAAGTTTCTGTTTAATACCCAGAAACCTGCGCATCCCAACAGATATCTGATTGATGAGGCTACACCGCCCAGGGGCTTAAGGGGTAATTTCCGTAAGCATTATGTGGAAATATGCCACCTGAGAACACAACCGTATGAAGCAAAAAAACACAAGCAAGTCCTCAGTGATATCCACAAACAGGCGTCGGACGTCTATGCCAGGAATTGCCGGCAAATCCGGTACTCAAAAATAAATACACAGAAGTAGCAGAGGACGAACGCACTCTCCCTAGGGAAACGCGGGTCACTCCAGCTCAACTTCCATCTGGGTACTGTAATAGGTAAACTCTTACCAATCCAGAATCAACCCAGACATACAAAATGTATGTCCTGTTTGCAATGTGTCCCCACATGACACCAACCATGACAATTTTTGATTGGTCGCACCTATTGGATGGGGCGAAGCACTGCTACAACAACAACATTGTAGGTGCATGCCATCGAATCATAGTCCTTTAAATATATTACAGGGGTCTGTTATCAATCATGCGCGGGTCCAGGGGGGCGATTTTTTTTTTTTTTTTATTGACTGTATTGAAGTATATAATACTAATATACATAGTAATTTCTTATCACAAAACGGATTTTTACTAATTTTTAATTTTTCTTGCTTTTTTACGTTCTAGGGAGGGGGCGGGGGCCTTTTTTTTTTAAATATATGTAATAATAACGTAAAAAAGCAAGAACAAATAAAAATTAGTATTATATACTTCATAACAGTCAATACAAAAAAAAATTTTCCCCCCCTAGAACCGCGCATGTATCAGTAAAGGGTTGTCTTCTTATCAGAAACCTTAATTCATTTTTAATTAGCATGTGGTTTTATGTGGCCCACCGCACAACCCGATCAATTGGGATGACGTTTATATATAGTTTCCATAATTAAAATGCAACGATATCTGAAAAAATTTGCCTTCCTGAAACTCTTTCACATTTTCTAGTCTGGCCCTTCGATTATTTTATTTCTTGTTTTCTATACGAAACCGTGCTATTTACACATAATTATTTTTACTATTTTTTTATTGCATTACATGAGTGTAAATTATTGTCAACCTTTCTTTGTTTGCTATTCTTTGCTATCACATACCATATATGCTCGAAATTCGATAAACACTCTCATGAAAAGTAACTGAGTGACATACACATGTATAATATTTTGTAGCTCAACGACGATATATTTTTTGTGACTATACCTGGCAGGAAAAGAAATGACAAATTAACTATAAGTTGGTTCACAATAAACTAACGTGCACCATTAACTGGATATTTTTTTTTTTAAAAGTCAAATTCTTTTGTATGGCATTGTGTTAAATATAACTATTATAATAAAAAGTTTCCTATTTGCGATGGAATCAAATTTAACAGAAAGCCAACAACATATGGCTTTAATTATGGATGCATGGAATTAGATCTGAAATTTGTGTTTTTTGCTATTTTTTTTACTGTTTTGAAGTTCAAAAAATAATATTCAATGAGGTGTGCAAAGAAAACAAGAATCTGATTTGATTTTTTTGTCAATTTCCCAATAATGCGTTGCCATGGCAACGCTGCATGACTTTAGGAGTAGTTAATAGCTGACTTTTTGTAGTTGAACACAATTGGCGGGAATGAAACCAATTGTGTTTTGCGGAAAGAAATAAAAACAAAATAATTAGTATTTATACATAGAAATATGTATAGTAATTACAACATGTCTTTATTTCGTCAGTTAATAAAATATCACAATAAACGAATTAAGGAACTTACGTTTTGTTTGTATTTTAAATCCAAAGATGAAAAACGCAGCAACAGCTGGTGACTTGTTGGCAGGCAAACTAGATCAGAGCCGACGGCAACTTCCAAATCGCCACCGAACCCCGAATTTTCTCTCTTAACGAAAGAAAATGCTGGATCAAGAGGACGATTGGAAGTTAGCCGTTGCTTGCTGACAAACGAAAAAATAGTTAAGTCGAGGGCGGCTACCCGGTAGGAAATTAATTAGGCCACTGGCCTAAACATGCCGGCCCCCTTGCCATGGGCAATATTCGAAATGCCAATACCAGCCGGTTCAACGTTTGACTTGAAATTTTGAAATGAACATTCAATTGAAAAAAGGAAGAATCTGCTATAAGAAGTTATGAAATGAACATTTGCATAAATTAAAATTTAACAATTTGAAAATTTGAAAACTTGAATACAGCAAACTTGACTTACGAAACTAGTCAACTAAAGTTTTTACATATTTACATGAGTATTCGAAATTTAAATGACAAATTTAAAATGAATAAAAAATGAAAGATGTTGCTGCTGCTAGCCTGCCGTGGAGCTGGAAATGACCAAACCGAATATGGTCGGTTGCAATAGCAGGCTTCCTATCGATGAAGTTGGTGTACCGCTCACCATGATTTTGGCGTACACGTCTGCGCCGATTACGAGCCGAATAGGCGACGAAACATAAAATTTTGGATCTGCTAATCGCATGAATTGCAATGGCGTAGCAATCTTTGGGTCCAGATTTGTTCATGGACTTATTTTCGCATACCCCTCAACTACCGTCGCCGGTGTCGAGATCCGCTCGGTTACGCCATGTTTTCCACGAAAGATGATGTGACGACTTTTACTGTGGCCACCCCTGCACGATCCAGTTGAATTTCTCGTGCTAACTCTTTGCCGATAGCTGTATTCGGAGAGCACGGTCCAATGAGTGCCCGCACAAGGTGAAGTCGGCCACCGGACTCAATTTTGACTATGGTGGTAGGTGCTATCGGCTCGAGGGTGGTCAAGATTGGTGCAAATGCAATTGAGGCTACTCTCCCTGCTCGAAATCATTTCAGTGTTGCGCGTTGGGGGGTGAGCGATTTGATCTCGTTGGCTCGATTACGCTCTTTCCGCGTATACGGTTTGCTTGCGTTAGGAGCTATGTGATCATTGCGACGTTTGGAAGTTCGGAAAGTATTTGATGCCGAGCCGCCCTGTCGCCAATTTTTCTGCGGAGCAAGACGAGATGCTGAGCTTCCCAAACGTTGATGAACTGGTGTACGAAAGTCTCTACCTGTAAGGCTTCGTGGTATCGGCGATTGGCAAGTATTTAATGTCAAGTCGCGCGACCGCCTTTCGTGTTGAAGCAGCGGGCGGAAAGTATTTAATGCCGCGCCACTACCTTCTATTGGAAGAACGCCAACTGCCTCACTTTGCTCCAACTCCTCTTCCTCAACCTCTTGAGATCACGATTTTGTCTCCTCAGTGACGTGCATTGACAAAGTGTTGTCAGAATCGCCGTCTACGTTGCGGCAGCGAGACTGCAGCGTTGTCGTCGGTCGATCGTTTGCCACGGCCTCGATATGTAGGGTCGTGAGGTGTTTCTCACCACAATAATGACAACGTGCCGTGCTCGAGCACGTTTCCATGCGATGGAATGGCGACACACAGTTGGGCAGTACTTGTCGATGAGTACCATCCTCAACTTCTCCTCTGGTGACTTAGCACGATATTGCGGGCATAGCCGTATACCATGGTGGCTGTTGCATAGGCGGCATGGAATCGGGAAGGGATGCGAACCTTGCTCCGACCTGTTGCGTGCTGCGACAAAACGAGACATTCTGTAATGAAAAGAAGTCGTTTTTATCGAGAAAATAATGAATTAGAAAGTAGGCGACGGGTGGGTGATGAGCATGGAGGCGAGGTGTTTTGTCTATTAATTTTCGGATTCGTTCGTTGGTAGTCGGACCAGTTTCACGATTGCTCGAGTGATTAGTCCTTTCTCGTTCACTACTCGGACGCGATTGTCCGCACCGCGATGTTTAACGACGACTTGGCCAAGTCGCTATTCGTTTGGAGGCACGTTATCTTCGCGGATCACGACGAGATTATCCGCTTTCATGTCCGGTTGCTGTCGCTTCCACTTAGTCCTCTTTTGCAGCTCCGTAAGGTATTCGTTCTTCCATCGTTGACAGAATGAATGATGCAATGCTTTCATCTTTTGCCATCGGTTAATCACTGATGCTGGATTCTCGCTAACTTCAATATCCGGGGGGAGATAACAGAGGGGCGCCTATAAAATGTCCAGGAGTCAATGGCTCTAAGCTCGATGGGTCATTTGAAGCGGGACTAAGATGTCTTGAGTTAAGACAAGCCTCAATTCTACATAAAAGTGTCGAAAACTCCTCAAACGTATATTTGACTCCAGATGCTACTTTTCTAAAATGGGTTTTAAAGCTCTTCACACCAGCCTCCCACAAGCCCCCCATGTGAGGAGCTGATGCGGGTATGAAATGCCAAGAAAGTTCTTGATAGAAGTACTTCGAAAGAAGTGCAGTACAAGAATCAGATATAAAAGCCTTAAATTCAGCCTTTAAGGATCTAGATGCTCCAACGAAGTTGGTTCCGTTGTCTGAATATATATTTTTGGGACATCCTCGGCGCGATATAAACCTAGAAAAGGCTGCTAGAAAGGTGGTAGTGCTAAGGTCATTTGTGGGTTCTAGATGAATGGCCTTCGTTGCGAAGCAAACGAAAAGACAAACGTACCCCTTTGTAATAACACAAGCTCTACCTCTATAGTTTTTTATCTCGAAAGGACCTACAAAATCAACGCCGGTATTTGTAAATGCCCTAGAAAAAGTCGTGCGTTCTGAAGGTAGGGAAGCCATGATTTGAGATTGCGTTTGCTTTTTGTATATTGTACATACCTTGCAATTGTGGATGACTGACTTGACCATAACTTTGATCCGAGGGATCCAATATTGTGCTCGAATGATGCGCAACAATAAGTGGTGTTCTCCATGAATTGATATTTCATGGATAAACTTCACTAACAAGTGTGACTAATGGCAGTTATACGGCAGAAGGATTGGGTGCCGTTCTTTGTAACTGAGGTCTCGCGAAGCTCCGAGACGACCTCCGATTCTTAAAACTCCGCTTGAGTCGATAACTGGATTTAAGGCTAGAATTTCGCTTTTAGCGCTTATCGCTATTCCGGATTTTAAATTCGAAACCTCCGCTGAAAAATGTTGTTGCTGGTAGAGGGCAATTATTCGCTGGGTTGTACCTTTTATTTCCTCCGCAGAGATTGATACAGAAGCTGCTTGAAACATTGATTTCTGAGTGGGGTGGGTCCTTTGGATGAAACGAAAGACGTACGATAGAACTCGTAAAGCCCTTGGAAGCGAAGAGAAGCGTTGGGGTAAATCCGACACTTCAACGACTTTCGTTGCGTGTGAGAGCTAGCGCTCTCCCTCTTCGTCAGTTTGGAAGCCCGACTCTTGTTTTGGCCATTCTGACTTGCCTTCTTGCAGCCAAGAAGGGCCCTGCCACCACAAGGACTTTTCAATTAAGTCCTGCGCTGTCACTCCACGGCTAGCTAAATCGGCAGTTTTTGACGCTGAATCGACGTGATACCAATGGTGTTGGCCAACCTTGTCGATGATTTTGGTAACCCTGTGGGACACGAAGATTGACCAAGAGCATGGTGGCTTTCTAAGCAACGCTAGCACTATATTGGAGTCAGTCCATAGATACACCTGTAGTGATCGAATATCCAGGTTCATGACTACAGCTTCCATCATTTCAGCTAGCAATACTGCTCCACACAATTCGAGACAAGGAAGGGAGATCGTTTTCACCGTGGCTACTCCTGTTTTTGTTAACAGAAGATTTACATAGGCGGCACTGCCTTCTTCTACGCGCATATAAATGGCTGCCGCGTATGCCTTTTCGGAGGCGTCGCAAAATCCGTGGAGCTCCATTTTGCATTGTGGAGAAAACCTAACCCATCGTGGAACTCGAATGTTATTAATAGCTGGATACTCCACCGAAAATTTTTGCCACCGGTCTAATTTGCTTGAAGACACTTCTTCATCCCAACCTGTTCCCTCTAACCAAACATTTTGCATCATAATTTTCGCTACTATGACTATTGGAGCAAGCCAGCCGAGAGGATCAAAAAGTTTCGTGATTGCTGACAAAATCTTACGTTTAGTTACTTCTTGACCTTGATCGAATTCTTTCGCAGTGAAGTAGAAATGATCCGAACATGCATTCCATCGAATGCCGAGGGCTTTTACGCTGCTTGCGTCCTCGAAGTCTAAGAAGTCTTGGCTAAGCAGATGAGCTGCAGGAATATCGTCCAAGACTTGCCTACAGTTGGCGGCCCACTTTCTAAGAGAAAAGCCTGCTGAATATAAGGCGCCAGAAATTTCATCACGCGCTTGGATTGTGGATTCCAAGTCGTGCCAACCTGCAAGTACATCGTCGACGTACATATGTCGCGTTAAAATAGTGGCGGCGACTGGATGTGAATCTTGAACGTCGTCTGCCAATTGAAGCAAGGTTCTTATTGCTAGGTACGGAGCACATTTTACCCCGAAAGTTACCGTATTCAATTGAAATTGACGGATGGGTTCGTCTGTAGACTCCCGGAAGAGAATTCGTTGAAATTTCCTCTGCTGAGGATGTACAAATATTTGGCGATACATCTTCTCGATGTCGCTATTAAAAACGAATTTGAACAGCCTCCATCTAAGAATTAAGATCGTAAGATCGCTTTGTAAGATGGGACCAGGAAGCAGAGCATCGTTTAAACTCACGCCGTTATCTGATGGACACGAAGCGTTAAACACCACTCTCACCTTCGTAGAAGTGCTTTCTGTCTTACTCACCGCATGATGGGGTAAGTATTAGGATTCGGAGTTATTTTCGGACAGGCTTGGTCGGATTTCAGACATATGACCTAGCTGATCACATTCTTTAAGGACTCTTGTATACTCCTCTCGTAAAGAGGGGTTTTTGGCTAGCATACCTTCACAACGAAAATATTGCGAGAACGCAGTTTTACGTCAGCACCCTAAAGAAATATCTACTGGGAAATTCTTTGGAAATTGTAGAGAGACAGTATATCTTCCGGTATCCGTTCGCGTTGAAGTTGCTTTGTAAATCGCCTCGCAGTATTCCTCATCGGCCGTACGGATCGCGTTCCTTGGGATATCTTCCAATTCCCAAAATGCTGCCAGTTGTTGGTCCAAAGAGATTTCATTGTAAAAAGAGACACAGGATGTCGCGTCTTTGTTTGCGTTGGTCAGTCCCGTAAGTATCCATCCGAATCCCGTTTCCTGGGCAGGAAGATTACTCGTAAAGTCCTTCCGAATCCCCTCCAACATGATTTGCGGATAGACATCTCCTCCAAGCACAAGATCAACTTGTTCGTTCGCAAAGAATCTGCTGTCTGCTAGTTTAATTCCCGGGAAGTTTCGTTGGATAGCCGGGTCAATATCGACAGTTGGCAGATTGCCTGTGAATTGAGGTAACACTAAAGCCGTAGTGCTGATAGATCCTGTTGTGTCAACGGGTGAGCCTATACGGATAGGGCAAGCTAGGGTGGAATGAGCAGACACCGTATTGTTGATACCTGACACGGTAGCGCTCACTTTTTTGGCTGGAAGCCCGATACGTCGGCGAAGCCGTTCCGTAATAAATGAACACTCGGAGCCGGAATCTATTAAGGCTCGGGCCGAGTATACGGTATCATTATATCGCAGGTGGATTTGAGCTGTTCCCAGTAGGATACCTTTATGTGTGTTCGAAAAACACGATTGGACTTGACTCGGAGAGTCACTGGTGGTCTGAGTGCGACTTTGTTCAGAAGTGGTCCGTTTGGAAGTAGTTCCGGTACCACTCGGCGTTGAACTCGAAGAGCACGGTTTTGACGAGCAGGTTGCCTGGACTGGGTTCAAATGCAGGAGAGTATGATGACGTGCATGGCAAGTTGAACAGTTGTAGGCGCTGTTGCATTTCGCCACACCATGTCCGGAAGACAAACAGTTCAGACACAAATTGTTCCTTCTCACATGCTTACTGCGATCAGACGGAGTCATCTTTAGCGTGAGCAGGATCGAACGTGGTGAGCGTCACGAATGCAGAGTTTGTATTTCGTATTTGATAAGCTTGCCTGAAAAGTGTTCAATTTTTTGCTGTTCCCCTCGTTATGTGCTTTGAAGGGTTGAGATTTGGTCGGCTGTGAACTTCGCAAGTCAAAAACAGTTTCCAAAGTCTGGAACCGACTTGTTGGAAACTTGTCCATATCACTCCATTTTGAAGAGGATCTTCAATTGGCTACTAACTAGAATTCGTTTATTCTCATAACAACCGGTCAGGTTTTTCCACGCGGTTTCGAAACCTTTATTTGTAAGGGGACATTTGCTTACTATTTCTCTTGCTTCGCCATCAGTTTTTTTTATTAAATGGCATAATTTTTCTACTGAGGCGAGCCCCTGATTCTTTATGTAAATGGCCGTGAATAAATCACGGAATGTTGGCCATGACAAATGATCTCCCTTAAAAACTTCGGTATCACAAGGCGGAAGCCTAATATTGCGTTCCCTAACCGAGTCGTCGCTTGCTTTTTCAGAGGCTTTATCTTTTTGCTTTATAGCTAGGTCACCTATCAACTCTATGCACTTCATATACGTCGTGTACGCTAACTTATACTTTTTCTTCGCTGCACTAGCATCTTTGGAAGATGTTGCAGCATCTGACCCCTGAAACTCACTATAGCTGCGTTTTATTTTGCCCCACAGCTCTTTAGCCTCCTCCCTTTTGGGTTTCGATGACTGCTTGATTGGGGTTTTCGAATTCACGAAAGTCCGCCTCGAGGTCTATCAAAGACTCAACTAATTGGTTGAAACTTGCCATTTTTTATTAGTTTGTTGGATGAAAAAATTTACTTTGGATTATTAAAAACTTGGATGAAATCCGAAAAACGCACGTAGCGCTAAAGTGTTTTTAAAATCCAAAATTATTAAAATTGGCGTAAAACTTAAGTAGCCTACAGGTATCGTAAACTTTTTGCCGCTAAAAATTTCAAACTTGTTACCGAAATAGCACTGTGGTGCTTGATCCTCCCTTTCTCTTCTGGTAAATAGGCTGAATTTGAACGGAAATATAAATTTCAGTAAGAACACCAACCAAAATCCCGAAATAACTCAACAAAATCTAGAAATATTAGTATAAAACAACTAAATAAATAATATTTATTTGTTATTTCAAAAATAACCACAAATTATTTGAAAAATAATTGCACACTTTATTTAAAATAAATACCGGTGAAAATGTATTTTTAAACTTCCTTTTTGAGGTTTCGGGATTAGCAGCACTAATTTCGGGATTTCCACTACTATATCGAAGTTGCTTACCACCCCACACTACAATGCGTGTAGATACGCGAATTCGCCTTGGTTTGTGTTTTCTTTTATTTCGTTTTTCTTGCACTTGTTTTTAATAATGCGATCGAAAATCGCTATTATTAAAAGTTGTATAAATGAAAACGATTAATAATTATTCAAATAAACGCAGCGCGAGTGATTCGTATTCGTAAAAATATGTGATACGTGATAATTAGTTGAATTGAATTTCTAGTGCAGTGCTGTGTTGTTGTGCTAATTAAAAGGAATAGAAACAGTGTCCAATGGGCTCTAAATTTGTGCCACCGACGAGAAAAAAACAATACAAATTTGAAGCCGGTAAATTTTAGAGGTAAAAATTAGAAGAAATTCCCAATTTGGACACTTGTTCACGTATTTATCAAGAAATTAATTTTGAAAAAGATTAGAAGAATTCACTGCACAATAATTAAATTATCACTTTTTGTTTTGTTTATGTCCATTCGGACGGACAATACAAAAATGCAGCGAGCCTAAGAGTTTTCCAAGTATTGGAAAAGAAAAAAATTCAAAATTTCTCGCGCACAAACGAAAAAATTATTATTATAATTAATTTTTTTTTTAACTCCGCGAAAATCACTTTTAATATGGTTCTTTTTATTTTATTGTATAATTGAATATTGCACAATAAAAAGGAAAACTCACCCGTATTTTATTTTTTGGTGTATGTGGGGATAAGATCAATATGTATATATGTATATATATATATATGTATGTATTTTGTATGCTTGGCACCTGCTGGCTTGGCTTTTCTTGATATCAAAGCTCTATTTTTTCACGTACTCGCTTGTTCGTAGAACGGCTACGAAGGACCATGAACACAATTGGCGGGAATGAAACCAATTGTGTTTTGCGGAAAGAAATAAAAACAAGATAATTAGTATTTATACATAGAAATATGTATAATAATTACAATATGTCTTTATTTCGTCAATTAATAAAATATCACAATAAAGTAATTTGGGAACTTACGTTTTGTTTGTATTTTAAATCCAAAGATGAAAAACGCAGGAACAGCTGGTGACTTGTTGCCAGGCAAACTAGATCAGAGCCGACGGCAACTTCCAAATCGCCACCGAACCCCGAATTTTCTCTCTTAACGAAAGAAAATGCTGGATAAAGAGGACGATTGGAAGTTAGCCGTTGCTTGGTGACAAACGAAAAAATAGTTAAGTCGAGGGCGTCTATCCGGTAGGAAATTAATTAGCCCACTGGCCTAAACAGTAGTCAACGCAAACTCAGTTACCATAGAATCTATGGCATAGATGAATGGATTTTCGACTTTGTTTCGAGAGAGCGCTATCAAAATGCACATTTTTTATAACATTTGTCAGTAATGCTCTCCAAACAAATATGAAATGAAAACATTTCGGCTATTTTATAATTTCAATAATTTAATAAAATGATTGTCGAAAAATATTCATTTCTTTAAACTTATTTTACAATACTAGTTAAAGTTAAATATTAACAAATCAAAGTAAAATTTACATCTTAATTAAGATAATTAGTCAAATATTTTAAAGCGTTTAAGTCACAGTGAAAACCAAACCTTCTTTTGAAATTTGAATATATCGGACTTTGGATATAATAGTTAACATCACGTAGAGGATAGGGCTTATTTTACATGTCTGATGTTCCAGGTTCTGTTATCAAAATCGACTGGTTGCATCGGGACTTCATATTTACAAAACCTGTTTTTAGTGATAACTTTTGAATGCGAAATAACATTTACCCTCCGCCTTCGAACTAAATATATATATGGTACTATTAGCGAATTTTATGATAACTTTATTAAAACGCAAACACAAGTGAAAAAGAAATGACACTTCAATTATTTACATAAAAAAGGTTTCTTTGTTCTTATTTGTAGGGTTGTATTTTGGCAGCCGCTTCTAAAGGTGCGAGCAGCTTAAACGTTTTGTAAGTGCGTTAACGCATAGTACTAAGTCGTAACGTTGTCGACGCACCGCAGTATTCCCCTCCTAGAAAGCTGTAGATTGTGCGATGAAGGCGGGTTTTAGACGATCGATGGAAACTTTCGATTTATTCCCATTGACCTCGATCACATAAAATTTCGGATTTCGGCTGAGAACTTTGTACGGCCCCTTGTCAGGTGCTGACAGGGATGGACGAATTGAGCCATCCCTGATGAAAACGTTGGCTGTCGAATCCAATTTTGCATTTAAAAAAGGCTTTTTTGGCGAATGCCAACTCGTGTCCACCGGTCGTAGCTCATTCATTATCTTACGCAGTTCTTTAACCATATCCGCTTCGTTGACGTAGTTTGAACCTGATACGAACAAATCTGATGGTAGACGCAGAGTAGTTCCGTACGTTAATTCAGCTGGAGTGCAACCTATATCGACTTTAAAATCCGAACGCAGGCCCAATAATATGAATGTCAAGTACGTTGTCCACTGATCCACTTGATGGCATAAAAGGGAGGCCTTGAGCGTCCGATGCCAGCATTCTATCAATCCATTTGCTGCGGAAAATATGGAGCGGTGCGTAAATGAGAAATTCCCAAGCAGCGCATCAGTTCGCCAAAAAAGGCGCTTTCGAACTGACGTCCGGGATCGGAAGTGATATCAATGAGTAACTCCGCGAAAATCACTTTTAATATGGTTCTTTTTATTTTATTATATAATTGAATATTGCACAATAAAAAGAAAAACTCACCCGTATTTTATTTTTTGGTGTATGTGGGGATAAGATCAATATGTATGTATATATGTATTTTGTATGTTTGGCACCTGTTGGCTTGGCTTTTCTTTATATCAAAGCTCTATTTTTTCACGTACGCGCTTGTTCGTAGAACAGCTACGAAGGACCATGAACACAATTGGCGGGAATGAAACCAATTGTGTTTTGCGGAAGGAAAAAAAAACACGATAATTAGTATTTATACATAGAAATATGTATAATAATTACAATATGTCTTTATTTCGTCAATTAATAAAATATCACAATAAAGTAATATGGGAACTTACGTTTTGTTTGTATTTTAAATCCAAACATGAACAAGTAAGGAAGGCTAAGTTCGGGTGTAACCGAACATTACATACTCAGTTGAGAGCTATGGAGACAAAATAAGGAAAATCACCATGTAGGAAAATGAACCTAGGGTAACCCTGGAATGTGGTTGTATGACATGTGTATCAAATGGAAGGTATTAAAGAGTATTTTAAGAGAGAGTAGGCCATAGTTCTATGGATGGACGCCATTTAGGGATATCGCCATAAAGGTGGACCAGGGCTGACTCTAGAATTTGTTTGTACGATATGGGTATCAAATGAAAGGTGTTACTGAGCACTTTAAGAGGGAGCGGGCCTTAGGTCTATCGGCGGACGCCTTTTCGAGATATCGCCATTAAGGTGGGCCAGGGGTGACTCTAGAATGTGTTTGTACGATGTGGGTATCCAATGAAAGGTGGTAATGAGTATTTTAAAAGGGAATGGGCTTTAGTTTTATAGGTGAACGCCTTTTCGTGAAACCGCCATAAAGGTGGACATGGAGTGACTCTAGAATATATTTGTACGATATGGGTATCAAATTAAAGGTGTTAATGAGTATTTTCAAAGGGATTGATCCTTAGTTCCATAGGTGGACGCCGTTTCGAGATATCGCCATAAAGTTGGACCAGGGGTGACTCTAGAATATGTTTGTACGATATGGGAATCAAATGAAAGGTGTTACTGAGCATTTTAAGAGGGAGTGGGCATTAGGTCTATAGGTGGACGCCTTTTCGAGATATCGCCATTGGGGTGGGCCAGGAGTGACTCTAGAATGTTTATACGATATGGGTATCAAACGAAAGGTGTTACTGAGCATTTTAAGAGGGAGTGGGCATTTGGTCTATAGGTGGACGCCTTTTCGAGATACCGCCATTAGGGTGGGCAGGGGTGACTCTAGAATGTGTTTGTACAATATGGGTATCAAATGAATGGTGGTAATGAGTATTTTAAAAGGGAGTAATCCTTAGTTCTAAAGGTGGACGCGTTTTCGAGATATCGCCATAAAGGTGGACCAAGGGTGACTCTAGAGTGTTTGTACGATATGGGTATCAAACGAAAGGTGTTACTGAGCATTTTAAGAGGGAGTGGGCATTAGGTCTATAGGTGGACGCCTTTTCGAGATATCGCCATTAGGGTGGGCAGGGGTGACTCTAGAATGTGTTTGTACGATATGGGTATCAAATGAATGAGTATTTTAAAAGGGAGTAATCCTTAGATCTATAGGTGGACGCCTTTTCGAGATATCGCCATAAAGGTGGACCAAGGGTATCAAACGAAAGGTGTTACTGAGCATTTTAAGAAGGAGTGGGCATTAGGTCTATAGGTGGACGCCTTTTCGAGATATCGCCATTAGGGTGGGCCAGGGTGACTCTAGAATGTGTTTGTACGATGTGGGTATCAAATGAAAGGTGGTAATGAGTATTTTAAAAGGGAATAATCCTTAGTTCTATAGGTGGACGCCTTTTCGAGATATCGCCATAAAGGTGAACCAAGGGTGACTCTAGAATGTTTGTCCGATATGGGTATCAAACGAAAGGTGTTACTAAGCATTTTAAGAGGGAGTGGGCATTAGGTCTATATGTGGACGCCTTTTCGAGATATCGCCATCAGGGTGGGCCAGGGGTGACTCTAGAATGTTTGTACGATATGGATATCAAAATAAAGGTATTAATGAGGGTTTTAAAAGCGAGTGGCCCTTAGATGTATATGTGAAGGCGTTTTCGCGATATCGACCAAGATGTGGACCAGGTGGTCCAGAAAATCATCTGTCGGGTACTGCTAATTTATTTATATGTGCAATACCACTAACAGTATTCCCGCCAAGATTCCAAGGGCTGTTGATTTCGCCTTGTAGAACTTTTTCATTTTCTTCTACTTAATATGGTAGGTGTCACACCCATTTTGCAAAGTTTTTTCCAAAGTTATATTTTGCGTCAACAAACCAATCCAATTACCTTGTTTCATCCCTTTTTTCGTATTTGGTATAGAATTATGGCATTTTTTTTCATTTTTCGTAATTTTCGATATCGATAAAGTGGGCGTGGTTATGGTCGGATTTCGGCCATTTTTTATACCAAGATAAAGTGAGATCAGAGAAGTACGTGGACTAAGTTTAGTAAAGATATATAGGTTTTTGCTCAAGTTATTGTGTTAACGGCCGAGCGGAAGGCCAGACGCTGGACTGTTTATAAAAACTGGGCGTGGCTTTCACCGATTTCGCCCATTTTCACAGAAAACAGTTACCGTCATAGTATCTATGCCCCTATCAAATTTAACAAGGATTGGTAAATTTTTGTTCGACTTATGGCATTAAAAGTATTCTAGACAAACTAAATGAAAATTGGCGGAGCCACGCCCATTTTGAAATTTTCTTTTTTTTTTTTGTATTTTGTTGCATCATATCATTACAGGAGTTGAATTTTGACTTAATTTACTTATATACAGTAAAGATATTACATTTTTTGTTAAAATTTGAATTTAAAAAAATTTTTTTTGAAAAAGTGGGCGTGTTCTTCATCCAATTTTGCTAATTTTTATTTAGCACATATATAGTAATAGTAGTAACGTTCCTGCTAAATTTCATCATGATATCTTCAACGACTACCAAATTACAGCTTGCAAAACTTTTAAATTACCTTCTTGTAAAAGTGGGCGGTGCCACGCCCGCTGTCCAAAATCTTACTAATTTTCTATTCTGCGTCATAACGTCAACCCATCCAACAAGTTTCATCGCTTTGTCCGCCTTTGGCAATGAATTATCGCATTTTTTCGGTTTTTCGAAATTTTCGATATCGAAAAAATGGGCGTGGTTATAGTCCGATATCGTTCATTTTAAATAGCGATCTGAGAAGAGTGCCCAGAAATCTACATACCGAATTTCATCTAGATACCTCAAAATTTACTCAAGTTATCGTGTTAAGGGACAGACGGACGGACGGACGAACGGACGGACGGACGGACGGACATGGCTCAATCAAATTTTTTTACGATACTGATGATTTTGATATACGGAAGTCTATATCTATCTCGATTCCTTTATACCTGTACAACCAACCGTTATCCAATCAAAGTTAATATACTCTGTGAGCTCTGCTCAACTGAGTATAAAAACGCAGGAACAGCTGGTGACTTGTTGGCAGGCAAACTAGATCAGAGCCGACCGCAACTTCCAAATCGCCACCGAACCCCGAATTTTCTCTCTTAACGAAAGAAAATGCTGGATCAAGAGGACGATTGGAAGTTAGCCGTTGCTTGCTGACAAACGAAACAAGTAAGGACGGGACTGTCTTCGGCTGTGCCGAAGGCTTCATACCTTTCATGAATGGGGCTGAACAATAATCGTATGCCGTTCGTAATCTCCGAATAATCGGATGTATAAGATAAGAAATATATAATGAACAGATCTACATACCTAAAAGATTTTTAAGATAAATATAAAAAAAAAATAGGTAGGTACTTTGTGTGAGGATGCAAAGTTTCAGGTTTTTTGTGGTCTGCGTGTAAAAACTATGACTACGAATCAGGTATTTCAACAATATATGACGTAAACGTAACTATTTGATGAAATTTGATGAATTTTTAAGCTTCTAGCCGTAAAAAAAGGGGCAAAAAAATACATTTTATAAGGGGTATATAATATATATACAACCGATCTATATGATTTTTTCAGACAACAATATATGCTATATACGTAAGCATTTGGTGAAATTTGAAGCTTCTGGCTGCTAAAATGGGGCAGAAACTGCGCTGTTTCTTATCAGAACAATCGGTTGTATGAGATATATACTATATATACCACCGATCTCAATGATTTTTTCAGACAACAATATATGCTATACACGTAAGCAGCTTCTAGCTGTTAAAATGGGGAAGAAATTGCGCAAAGTTTCTTATCTCAACAATCGGTTGTATGAGATATATACTATATATACCACCGGTCTCTATGATTTTTTCAGACAACAGTATATGCCTATACACGTAAACATTTGGTGAAATTTGAACATATCTAAACAATTTTTAAGATAAATATAAAATAAAAAATAGGTAGGTACTTTGTGTGAGGATGCAAAACTTCACGTTTTTTGTGGTCTGCATGTAAAAACTATGACTACGAATCACGTATTTCAAAAATATATGACCTAAAAGTAACTATTTGATGAAATTTGATGAATTTTGAAGCTTCTAGCCGTAAAAAAGGGCCAAAAATGACAGTTTATATGAAGTATATAATATATATACCACCGATCTCTATGATTTTTTCAGACAACAATATATGCTATATGCGTAAGCATTTGGTGAAATTTGAAGCTTCTAGCTGTTAAAACGGGGCAGAAATTGCGCAAAGTTTCTTATACGAACAATCGGTTGTATGAGATATATACTATGTATACCACCGATATCAATGATTTTTTCAGACTTTAATATATGCTATACATGTAAGCATTTGGTGAAATTTGAAGCTTCTAGCTGTTAAAATGGGGCAGAAATCGCAAAAAAAAATATATATATACTATATATATACTATATATACCATCATATATATATTATATATATCACCGATCTCTATGATTTTTTGACACAGCAATATATACTATATACGTAAGCAATCGGTGAAATTTGAAGCTTCTAGCTGTTAAAATGGGGCTAAAATTGAGAATATATATATATATATCCTATATATATTTACTATATATACCACCATATATATACTATATATACCACCGATCTTTCTGATTTTTTCAGACAACAATATATGCTATATACGTAAGCATTCGTTGAAATTTGAAGCCTCTAGCTCTTAAAATAGGGCAGTAATTACGAAAAGTTCCTTATCTGAACAATCGGTTGTGGGGGATATATACTATATATACGACCGATCCCCTCAATTTTTTCAGGCAACAATATGTGCAATATACGAAATTATATGGTGAAGTTTGAAGCTTCAATCTGTTAAATTGAGTAAGATATGACAAAAATCCTCCTTTTCTGAAAAATCGGTTGTATGGAGGATATATGCTATAGTGGTTCGATCCGGCCGGTTCCGACAAATGTTTAATCGGACACCCAAGTACACCCGCTCACCAAATTTTATCAAGATATCTCAAAAATTGAGGGACTAGTTTGCATACAAACAGACAGACGGACAGACGGACATGGCTAAATCAACTCAGCTCTTCAACCTGATTATTTCGGTATACTTAATGTTGGGTCTATCTATTTTCCTTTAAGGACTTACAATTTTGGGTTTCGTGACGAAATTAATATACCATTTCATTTTCCTGAAAGGTATAAAAATAGTTAAGTCGAGGGCGGCTACCCGGTAGGAAATTAATTAGGCCACTGGCCTAAACAGTAGTCAACGCAAATTCAGTTACCATAGAATCTATGGCATAGATGAATGGATTTTCGACTTTGTTTCGAGGGAGCGCTATCAAAATGCACATTTTTTATAACATTTGTCAGTGATGCCACTCCAAACAAATATGAAATGAAAACATTTCGGCTATTTTGAATTTCCATCATTTAATAAAATGATTGTCGAAAAATATTCATTTCTTTAAACTTATTTTACAATACTAGTTAAAGTTAAATATTAACAAATCAAAGTAAAATTTACATCTTAATTAAAATAATTAGTCAAATATTGTAACGCGTTTAAGTCACAGTGAAAACCAAACCTTCTTTTGAAATTTGAATATATCGGACTTTGGATATAATAGTTAACATCACGTAGAGGATAGGGCT
Organism: Eurosta solidaginis; assembly: GCF_040869045.1. Lineage (NCBI taxonomy): Eukaryota > Metazoa > Arthropoda > Insecta > Diptera > Tephritidae > Eurosta > Eurosta solidaginis. The sequence goes on from NC_090324.1 coordinate 99,053,284, forward strand.
TATTTTACATGTCTGATGTTCCAGGTTCTGTTATCAAAATCGAGTGGTTGCATCGGGACTTCATATTTACAAAACCTGTTTTCAGTGATAACTTTTGAATGGGAAATAACATTTACCCTCCGCCTTCGAACTAAATATATATATGGTACTATCAGCGAATTTTATGATAACTTTATTAAAACGCAAACACAAGTGAAAAAGAAATGACACTTCAATTATTTACATAAAAAAGTTTTCTTTGTTCTTATTTGTAGGGTTGTATTTTGGCAGCCGCTTCTAAAGGTGCGAGCAGCTTAAACGTTTTGTAAGTGCGTTAACGCATAGTACTAAGTCGTAACGTTGTCGACGCACTGCAGTATTCCCCTCCTAGAAAGCTGTAGATTGTGCGATGAAGGCGGGTTTTAGACGATCGATGGAAACTTTCGATTTATTCCCATTGACCTCGATCACATAAAATTTCGGATTTCGGCTGAGAACTTTGTAAGGCCCCTTGTCAAGTGCTGATAGGGATGGACGAATTGAGCCATCCCTGATGAAAACGTTGGCTGTCGAATCCAATTTTGCATTTACAAAAGGCTTTTTTGGCGAATGCCAACTCGTGTCCACCGGTCGTAGCTCATTCATTATCTTACGCAGTTCTTTAACCATATCCGCTTCGTTGACGTAGTTTGAACCTGATACGAACAAATCTGATGGTAGACGAAGAGTAGTTCCGTACGTTAATTCAGCTGGAGTGGAACCTATATCGACTTTAAAATCCGAACACAGGCCCAATAATATGAATGGCAAGTACGTTGTCCACTGATCCACTTGATGGCATAAAATAGAGGCCTTGAGCGTCCGATGCCAGCGTTCTATCAATCCATTTGCTGCGGATAATATGTAGTGGTGAGTAAATGAGAAATTCCCAAGCAGCGCATCAGTTCGCCAAAAAAGGCGCTTTCGAACTGACGTCCGGGATCGGAAGTGATATCAATGGGTACGCCGAATCGAGTAATCCAGCCACTGAGAAATGTTTTAGCAACAATTGGTGCAGTCATATTTGGTATTGGATATGCCTCAGGCCATCTAGTATATCGGTCTATGACTGTTAGGCAATATTTGTTGCCATCCGAAAGCGGAAACGGGCCGACGATGTCGATGTGCAAATGTGCAAAGCATTGTCTCCCACACTCTCGACGTTGTAGTACGCTCTGATTGTGACGAATAATTTTGTTTTTTTGACATTGAACGCATGTTTTGGCAAACATTTTGCTGTCGCGCTGAATACCAGGCCACACAAACCGTTGAGTCATCAATTTAGCTGTGGCGCACATAACAGGGTGCGATATGTTGCGTGTTACGTGTAGGGCCTGGTTACGGAACTTCTTTGTAATCAAAGGACGAATGTTAGCGGTCGAAACATCGCAAACCACTCTCTTTTGGTTAAAAGGTAGTGAAATGCTTTTTAACTTGAGCGAATGGTTCTGACTGCCGTCAATATATGAATTTAGCTCAGCTCACGGTCGTATGTACTATAACGCGCTTCGGCTGGCGTAAATTTCCTCGAAAAAAATCCAAGCGGCTGGAGATTCCCATCAACAACTTGATTTAAAACCGCTCCGGCTGCGTAGTCGGATGCATCAACCCAGAGTGAGAGCTCTGCATCCGGCAAAGGGTGAGCTAGCATGGCACAATTAGCGAGCTGTGCCTTACATGCCTCAAAATTATTTTTTGCGTTCCCTGTCCACACAAGACGAGTGGTATCGTTTCACTTGTTGCCAGGTATCATAGCATATAATGGCGATTGATGAAACATAGCATTGGGCAAAAACCTTCGATAAAAATTCAGCATCGATAAGAAGCGTTTAAGCTCTTTTCCGTCGACCGGCAGGCTAAAATTAGTCAGCGCGTCTACACGACTAGGTAAGGGTCGAATACCATATTTCGTAATGGAGTGGCCCAAAAATTCAAGTTCTGACACGCCGAAGCGGGACTTAGCTACATTGATCGTTAGATTGTTAGTGCTCAAACGGCTGAATACCAAACGGAGATGTTCTCTGTGTTCCTCAATGGATTTCGAAGCGATGCAAATATCGTCTAGATAAGTAAACGTAAAATCCAATCCGCGGAACAATTCGCTAATAAGACGCTGGAAGGTTTGTGCAGCATTCCGTAAGCCGAATGTCATGTGGGTAAACTCATATAACCCAAATGGGGTTGTAATCGCAGTTTGGCAATTATCGTCTGGGTGTATAGGCACTTGATGAAATACCCTTTGCAGATCAATTTTAGAATAAATAGTTTTACCTGATTATATCGTTGATAAATCCTGGAGAAAAGGCAGCGGATAACGGTCCGGAGTGTTAGTAGCGTTCTGGGCTCTATAATCGCCACAGGGCCTCCACGAACCGTCGGCTTTTCGAACTAAATGCAATGGGCTCGCCTAGTTATTTTACGATGGATGACAAATCCCAAGCTTGATGAGAGAATCGAATTCCGTACGAGCAGCTGCTAATTTTTCCGGCGATAAGCGCCGAGGTCGTGCGTAAGTGGGTTTTCCATTCGTAGTAATTCGATGGAAGATCGATGACATTGTTTGGCTACCGATCGGCTTCGGGCGTGTAATTTCAGTGAACTCTCTAAGCAGTTCAGCAAACTTTTGAGTGTAGTTTATAGTAGGGATGCTTGAAGATTCTAGCTCCTGCGTCGAAAATGGGGACTTGAGTAGCGTAACTCGGTCAATAAGCCGTCGGCCCTGCAAATCGACAACAAGTCCGTGGAAGCCAAGAAAATCTGCGCCCAAAATAGCTTGCAATACATCCGCAATAACGAAATTCCACAGAAACTCACGTCGAAGCTTTAAATATATATTTAAAATAACTTCGCCATAAGTAGAAACGGCTGTTCTGTTCGCAGCAAACAATTGCATAGTTGTAGGACTTGCTCGAGCTAATTTTGTTGACTTCGGAATAACAGAAACATCAGCGCCTGAGTCAATCAAAAACTTGGTGTTGGATGAAGGGTCAAGAATGCAAAGTTTATAAATTTTCATAGAACCAGATTGTTTGCCGATCTCTGATATTAAATTAGCTGAGCATTGCTATTGTGTAGATTGTTTTAGATCTGTCGATGCGAATGAACATGGCTGCCGACATTTAGTTGCCTTATTGCCAAATTTGGCGTGATACCAACTACTTTGTTGACTTTGATTTGACCTTGAGCGGGATAAAGATCTAGCACGTGGGCGAGCTTTTACAATTTGGTTATCTAAAAGCTTTCCGACTTGTTTAGTCAAAGCAGCAAGCTTGGCTCGTAGGTTAGAAATCTCACGTGATTGTTGAGGTTCGACCCTAACCTCACATACCTGCCCTTCTTTGAGAGCGACACAGTCAGTTATAGAATCGGTGATTTTAATTCTTTCGCCAATAGGTACACTTGTTGCAATTATTGCTGACTGTGTGTAAGCAGGTAAACGACTTACCCAATGATCGTGCAAAATGCTTTCACTAAGTGTTGGGCCGGCGGTGCGATGCATCTCGTTGTACAAATCACTTGGTCGTCGATTCCCTAAGGTGAGCCCTTTCAAAACTCTTTGAAGGCGGCGTTGCTGGCTTTCGGTGAATTGCTCAATTAACTTTTTCTGAATGTAAGCATAAGGCCCAGTTGCACGTGCACTCTCCACAAGCGTTCGAAGCTCCATAAATTTAGTCGGAGGTACACTTGCAAGTACGATGCTGAATTTTGCTGCGTCAGTTGTAATTCGCGAAACTTCGAACCAGAAGTCTAATGAATAAAAGTAGGCTTAATTATTTTCCTCAGACATAGTGGGAAGCGGCAATCGTGGTGTATGCAATTGTGGCAGTGTTGCATCAGGAATGGAGGATCCATCTGTTACCATTGCACTATCGTTTAAAGATATTCTTCTTACTTAGAAATTTCAAGAATTGTTCAGAAACGTGCGGGTCACCAATACGGCACTATTAGCGAATTTTATGATAACTTTATTAAAACGGAAACACAAGTGAAAAAGAAATGACACTTCAATTATTTACAAAAAAAAAAGGTTTGTTTGTTCTTATTTGTAGGGTTGTACTTTGGCAGCCGCTTCTAAAGGTGCGAGCAGCTTAAACGTTTTGTAAGTGCGTTAATGCAGAGTACTAAGTCGTAACGTTGTCGACGCACCACATATATATATATACATATATTAAAACAAGTATTTTTATCTTATTCCCCATAATTTTTGAACTCATATCTTCACATGTAGGTAAAACGAAGGTTTATCGAAATTTTTGGCCCGTTATTCGTTTTGATGGCGGCCAACGTGGTGTGATGGTAGCGTGCTCCGCCTACCACACCGTATGCCCTGGGTTCACACCCCGGGCACAGCAACATCAAAATTTTATAAATAAGGTTTTTCAATTAGAAGAAAATTTTTCTAAGCGGGGTCGCCCCTCGGCAGTGTTTGGCAAGCGCTCCGGGTGTATTTCTGCCATGAAAAGCTCTCAGTGAAAACTCATCTGCCTTGCAGATGCCGTTCGGAGTTGGCTTAAAACATGTAGTTGCCGTCCGGCCAATTTGTAGGGAAAATCAAGAGGAGCACGACGCAAAATGGAAGAGAAGCTCGACCTTAGATCTCTTCGGAGGTTATCGCGCCTTACATTTATTTATTTTTTATTCGTTTTAGCTGGCACATTTTTTGTTCTGGCACCCGCTTCAGCTAACGCGAGGAAAGACAGCGAAAAAAATGAGAGCGTATCAAATGATTCGTATCAAGTCATCTTTGTCAGTTACTTTCCGCAATCCCTAAAATAGTCAATTATAAGTTTGCTTCAATAAGCAAATGATGGTTTTCCGCCCCGGGCAAAGCAACATTAAAATTTTAGAAACAAGTTTTTTTCAATTAGAAGAAATATTTTCTAAGCTGGGTCGCCCTCTGCAGTGTTTGGCAAGCGCTCCGGGTATATTTCTGCCATGAAAAGCTCTCAGTGAAAACTCATCTGACTTGCAGATGCCGTTCGGAGTCTGCATAAAACAAGTAGGTCCCGTCCCGCTAATTTGTAGGAAAAATTAAAAGGATCACGACCCAAATTGGAAGAGAAGCTCGGCCTTAAATCTCTTCGGAGGTTATCGCGCCTTTCATTTTTATTTTTTTATGCTATAATAGCATATTTCGCAAGTACTTTAATTTGGATTAAAACTTAGAACAACCATTAATAGAGATAAATATTTGTGTAATATTATAAAAAAATTTTATTCCTCCTTTAAATGCGAACTGTGTGATTAAAAAACCAAAAAACAGATGCAAGAAGAAAAAGATGTGGTAGAAGAAGTTCCCGAGTTAAGAAAAAGGTCAATAAATCCACGTAAAGAAGGGTCGAAAACCGAAGCGGTGAAGCACAAAACTAAAGCGAAGTCTAAAGTTAAATCAAAACATGAGGAGTTACCAGAGATACCAGACTATGAAAGACCCGTTTTAGAGAAATTTGAAAAGACAGAATTTTGTGGAAGTGACTTCAATCGCAAACTAGATATACCACCAAAGCTGGAGAAATCGGCGCTTCAAATGGATAAAAAAGAACCTGGGAAGGCTGATCGGAAGAATAGTTTACCAAAGGTATGAATTACTAAATATTTGTTACAAAAATTACTTACGATAACAACTTCCGATTAATACCTGGCCACCGTGGTAATGTGCGGAATTTTATTTTCTTATATTCTATACAAAAAAAACATTTTAAACACTTTCTTTAGATATATAAATCAAAACGCAGTGGAAAATGTATATTTGAACACGGAAATAATGTTGATGGATTTTAATAACAGGTATTGTGAACAGGTTATCGCAGACAAAGCTTTAATGGTAGAGAGCAATACCCGAAACCTTGGTACCCAATACTTAAAGTTCATCAATATTGAAAATAAAATGCGCTCTACCTTTATGGATATGTTTCTGATAACCTGTTTGCAATAACTGTCGTTAACACTTCAAAACCAAAATTTTACAACCTTGTAGCTTTGTTCAAAGAGACATTTTCCTCCACGCTATGATCCATTTATATAAAGGAAGTGTTGACAATTTTGTATCTTGTTTTTATCTTAATGTTTCATTTCATTGTGAAAACTTAGCCTCGAGCCAGCATAAGAGTATTAAGATATAAATTTAAGGGTTGCCACAAATTTTCAAATAAACCTTCTCATTATTTTCCTCTCCTCTTTTGTTGCCTCGGTGCTCTGAACTAGGAGTGAAGTTTCAAACTTGTAGCTCAATGACAGGTCTTTTAATGATGATCGATGGCAAGATTTACTAGAGGTTATTTGGTGGCATTTCTGCTCTCTTTGTCCTCTGAAATACACTTAAAATTTCAAGTCTGGAGATTACTGGGAATCTACTTAAAAATCGATCACAAGATACCGAATAAACAATTTTTAATTATCTTGACCAGTGCGCCACCCACTTCCCGTCTTGTGTTAATCTCTCGGTGTTCTGAACTAAAGACGTGGTTACATTCACAACGGCGGCTGCAAAACGACATCCGTCAAATAGTTTTTAACACATGTTCTTATGAGGGTTGTTATTTTCGGACCAACACAGCAGCGCAACAATCAATCACGAATTCCGTTGTAGCCAGATTAAACCTACTTAATGTCATTATAATAAAATCATTAATTTGGCCGTTTTTTGAATATCTGTAATATAAAAATAAGTCGCTGAGCTGCGTTGTAAGCGCGAATCTCGAGAACGGTTGGACCGATTTCGCTAATTCTCTTTTTAGAACGGGGTTGTTCTGGCGGAGAGAAAAATTTAAAAATTGCCTAAAAAAGTCTAAAAACCCCACTTTTAAAGTAAAAAATCAAAACAAATTTTCTTTACACAGCTATAAATTCAAAATGGATGGATCGATTGGAATATTTCTTCTTTGCAATAAACCTTTGAAAAAAAGGAGACTTAATTCTCCAATATAGATATCCGACAACATTTTGAGAAGCGATTTACGTCTACTAGTGGTATAACTACTAATATTTGAAGGAGCTCAGTAATAGTCGCTTCAATATTATGTTGTTCTTGTAGCCACTCATCCTCAGGCCTGCAAAGAAAGTCCAGGCCATTAAGCCAACGTCCACATGAAGTGACGTCAAATATTTTATGACGTTTGGTGGCTGCAACGTTACTTTTTGACGAAATCCATCGCCATTCTGAAAGGTCGCTTGATTCCAAAATTTCGCTTATGCGCAGTCCCACGAACTGATGAACGGGTCTAGTATCTAAGTGCAGCCAGCTTAAAACTGTTTTGGCATCAGGCCAAAAAACTTTACGTCTTATCTTAATCGACAATGAATCCGATACGGACCTTGGGAACCGAACACCTATCAGTGCTGCCATCAATTACAGTCTGGGGATAGAAATTTGTTTTAGAGGCGCCACTCTAGCCTTTGAACCTATGAGAGAGCATTCTGCGACGTTATTTTTTGATATACGTAAGTAGCATGCTGCCGCATAAGCAGAATCGCTGGCATCGACAAAGGTATGCAGCTGAACATCAGCTCCTTCGTAATTAGCATGGTGTTTTATATAGCAAAGCGGAGTTTTGATATCTTCTAATATAGGCAAATATTTTAGCCATTGAAACCATTCTTCTGCTAGACCGGATCCAATTTCTTCATCCCATTTGACTGGGCTGCGCCAGGCGGCTTGTAATAATATTTTTCCAAATATTAATATATTATTGATTAGACCAAGTGGGTCATATATAGTCATTACCGTGCTTAACATCTCACGTTCCGTTGGAACTTTGCTCCCGTTAAAAATATTTTCATGCCACATTAAAGGTGAAAGTTTAAATATAATTACGTCGTCACTGGGAACCCAGAAAACGCCTAGTACTTTTTCCGTGGTGTTATCGCCGCTCATATTAATTTTATGTTTGGCGGCTGATTCGCACAATGTGTTTAAAACTTCGGGACAATTGGAGCACCAATTACGAATACTGAATCCACCAGCCTTGTGAATGTGTTGCATGTTGTGCGCCAGAGTGGTGGCTTCTTCTTTAGAGTCGATGGAATCTTAGTAGTCATCAACATAGTGGTTGTTTTGAATAGCATCGACTGCTCTAGCTTGGCTATTGTCGAATCGTGCAGCATTCAAGTTTTTAACAAATTGAGAAGTCGATGGAGAGCAAGCTGCTCCAAAGATCATCACCTTCATAACAAAAATATTCGGCTCTACGGAAGCGTCACACCCACGCCAAAGAAAACGTTGAGCGTGTTGATCTTCGGGGCGAATCAATACTTGATGAAACATTTCTTGAATGCCGGCTGATATAGCAATAGCCTTTTGCCTAAACTGGTATAAAACTGCGGGCAGAAATACGATTAGATCGGGTCCTTTCAACAGAAAAGTGTTAAGGAAAACGCCGTGCGATTTAACGGCAGCGTACCATACTACACGCGATTTGCCTGGCTTATTTTTGTTGAACACCGCAAATATTGGTAAATACCATATACGCCTTTGTTCGTTTTCGTTGATCTCGCTGCTCGTTAGTTTATGAATATATCATTTTCTTAAATAATGAGCTACAGTGGCTTAAAGAGTTTGTTCTGTTGTTTTGATTGTTGTTGGAGCTTTTTCTGCAACAAATAAGTCTATTTTTTGCCATATGGTAGCTCCCCGGCAATACAAATTCAACAAAGCGCTACAGAAGACTGGCCATTAGGAGCTTGGCGAGTATATTCGTGCAACAGATTTAAAGCACGCTCATCTTTTTACTAGGTAACGCCTTCTGCGTAGCAACAATGCCTAGACTTTCAAATGCGTAAAAATTCTTAACCGCAGCATGCAGGTCATCATCGCTTTCTTTTGAACATTCGCATACGCAGCAGTTCCACTATTCATGTGCCGCTGATTTATCCCCAGCTGTTCCGTAAATGTCCCACCCTAACACTGTTTTTATTGCTACTGGCTCGTTTGGCTGATCCTCCCTTATGTTTTGCGCTAGTCCCAATTTAAAGTGACCTATACCAATTAAAAATGTGGGAATAGCGTTGGTGTAGCTCGATATCGGTAGGTTTCTTATGTGCTTGTATTCCTCACTGATTTTGCCGTAGTCAAGAATCTGCATTGGAAGAGATAATTTGTTCACCGTGTGTGCTTTAAGATTTATTTTTCGCTGATTTGGTTCATCAATTTTATATTTACTGCCTTCGATTCGTTTTCGGTTCTCCGCACGTCGCCTGTCTACTTCAGGCATAGTGGCTCGCTTTTTCCACTTAGATTCAGTTCTTCAGCAATTGATTGGTCCATTAACGTAATTGACGATCCTTCGTCAATAAATGCAAAAGTTTTTACAGACTTATTGTCTTTACCAAATATTGTGATAGGCAAAATTCTAAATAAAACATTTTGATTTTTATTGCAATGCGCATTACAGCTGTTTGCATTTATTTTGACATTTGCTAATTGCTCTTCAATTGGCTGCAGGTGCGGTTGCTTTTGTTGTTGGCCGTGATTTCGTGTGCTGAAAAAACGATGCAAGTGAGAGCGATGTTTATAAACGCACCCATAGACTTCGCAACCTTTTTGAAATTTTGCTCTATCAACATGTTGCCCGAGGCATTGTTTACAGAGGTTGTGTTGTCACACAATATTGCAACGCATTGCTCGATCCATGCTAAGAAATGTTTGACACTTCGCAACATTGTTGCAATTCAGTTTGCAAACGCAACATTTCCTTTGCTGAATAGCGTGAGAGTAAACAAAAGCTTTTTTGTTTTTACTCTCTGACGTTTGCATACCTTGATTTACATTTACACTGCTAGCAGAAATTCCGACGTAAAATATCCAATCTGAAAATTTAGCAAGGTTTGCGTATTTGTAGTCTTGTAATAAACCTAATTTAAAGGTGCCCCAATTCAGTTTCTCTGTAAGCTCGTGCAATAGAGAAGAGTTTTATAATTCATTATATAAGCCGGATGATTCTATAGTAGCTTTTAAGCCTTTAACATTCACAGCAAAAGAGGTGAAAGTCTCCAAGTTATTTTGATTAATTGGTGACATTGCTTTTATTTTGATTTTTATAGAGTTGATAATCTTCTCTGGTTGGCCATATAGAATTTTTAGTGTCGATATAGCATCAGGCACACATGCCGGGTGTATTAAGATATGTTGAACGGCATTGTACGCGTCGCCTTTTACAGATTTTTGAAGTCGGATTAAGTTTTCGGCATCATTTAACCCACAGAACGTTGTCGACCAGTCATACGTGGCACTGGAAATTGGCCACTCTTCCGGTCGTCCAGAGAACGTGGGAAATTCGCGTGGAACTGAGTTACGTGCGCTTATTTGTTGCAAAGTCAAATTGTTATGGTTATTATTATTAATCGGTTCAGCTTCGGTAAATTGTAGGAACCCCATGTTTGACACACGTGTTGGAGCTGCAAAAATCTGTGGCCCTATTAAAGATAACGGAATATGTAACATCGTGGAGTTGTATCGAGAAGTGTGGAAAGCAAAATTTTAGCGGCCGTTTATTGTCGCTGCATTTTCCTGTGTTCTACCTTGCTCAAACAGTGTGCATTCCGCCCGCATAGGGTAAGTGTTAGGGCATGATTGATCACCTATAATAGGTTCCGCGCGCCGGTTGTAATTCATGGTCGCGTTTGGAATATACGTAGCCTGTGTATTTTAATTCCGAGTATTGCTAGTGATGTTTTCTCTTCTATAATCAGCAGTTTGTGAGTTCATGTGATTACGTGTGATATTATTTCCATTTACATCGGCTGCTGGCGCATTTGCAGAATCTAGTACATCTTCAGCGGCTGCTGGCGCATTCGCAACACCAAGCGTTGTAGATTCCTTTGATGTAGCATTCACCGAACTTCTCCATTCTTGAACTGCACTTAATTTCACAGAACCCAAATCGTTACACGATTCATCTACGTCATTTTCCAATAGCTTATACTTCCTGGCAACGAAGTCTAGTTATACTCAGTTGAGCAGAGCTCACAGAGCATATTAAGTTTGATTGGATAACGGTTGGTTGTACATATATAAAGGAATCGAGATAGATATAGACTTCCATATATCAAAATAATCAGGATCGAAAAAAAATTTGATTGAGCCATGTCCGTCCGTCCGTCCGTCCGTTAACACGATAACTTGAGTAAATTTTGAGGTATCTTGATGAAATTTGGTATGTAGGTTCCTGAGCACTCATCTCAGATCGCTATTTAAAATGAACGATATCGGACTATAACCACGCCCACTTTTTCGATATCGAAAATTTCGAAAAACCGAAAAAATGCGATAATTCATTGCCAAAGGCGGTTAAAGCGATGAAGCTTGGTAGGTGGGTTGACGTTATGACGCAGAATAGAAAACTAGTAAGATTTTGGACAATGGGCGTGGCACCGCCCACTTTTACAAGAAGGTAATTTAAAAGTTTTGCAAGCTGTAATTTGGCAGTCGTTGAAGATATCATGATGAAATTTGGCAGGAACGTTACTACTATTACTATATATGTGCTAAATAAAAATTAGCAAAATTGGATGAAGAACACGCCCACTTTTTAAAAAAATTTTTTTTTAAATTCAAATTTTAACAAAAAAGTTAATATCTTTACTGTATATAAGTAAATTAAGTCAAAATTCAACTCCAGTAATGATATGATGCAACAAAATCCAAAAATAAAAGAAAATTTCAAAATGGGCGAGGCTCCGTCCATTTTCATTTAGTTTGTCTAGAATACTTTTAATGCCATAAGTCGAACAAAAATTTACCAATCCTTCTCAAATGGTAGGAGCATAGACTCTGTGACGATAACTGTTCTCTGTGAAAATGGGCGAAATCGGTGGAAGCCACGCCCAGTTTTTATACACAGTCCACCGTCTGTCCTTCCGCTCGGCCGTTAACACAATAACTTGAGCAAAAACCGATATATCTTTACTAAACTTAGCCCACGTACTTATCTAAACTCACTTTATCTTGGTATAAAAAATGGCCGAAATCCTACCATAACCACGCCCACTTTATCGATATCGAAAATTACGAAAAATGAAAAAAATGCCATAATTCTATACCAACTACGAAAAAAGGGATGAAACATGGTAACTGGATTGGTTTATTGACGCAAAATATAACTTTGGAAAAAACGTTGTAAAATGGGTGTGACACCTACCATATTAAGTAGAAGAAAATTAAAAAGTTCTACAAGGCGAAATCAACAGCCCTTGGAATCTTGGCAGGAATACTGTTAGTGGTATTGCATATATAAATAAATTAGCAGTACCCGACAGATGATTGTCTGGATCACCTGGTCCACATTTTGGTCGATATCGCGAGAACGCCTTCACATATACATCTAAGGGCCACTCGCTTTTAAAACCCTCATTAATACTTTTGATTTGATATCCATATCGTACAAACACATTCTAGAATCACCCTGGCCCACCCTAATGGCGATATCTCGAAAAGGCGTCCACCTATAGACCTAATGCCCACTCCCTCTTAAAATGCTCAGTAACACCTTTAGTTTGATACCCATATCGTACAAACATTCTAGAGTCACCCCTGGCCCACCCTAATGGCGATATCTCGAAAAGGCGACCACCTATATACATAATGTCCACTCCCGCTTAAAATGCTCAGTAACACCTTTCGTTTGATACCCATATCGTACAAACATTCTAGAGTCACCCCTGGCCCACCCTAATGGCGATATCTCGAAAAGGCGTCCACCTATAGACCTAATGCCCACTCCCTCTTAAAATGCTCAGTAACACCTTTCGTTTGATACCCATATCGTAAAAACATTCTAGAGTCACCCCTGGCCCACCCTAATGGCGATATCTCGAAAAGGCGTCCACATATAGACCTAATGCCCACTCCCTCTTAAAATGCTCAGTAACACCTTTCGTTTGATACCCATATCGTACAAACATTGTAGAGTCACCCTTGGTCCACCTTTATGGCGATATCTCGAAAAGGCGTCCACCTATAGAACTAAGGATTACTCCCTTTTAAAATACTCATTACCACCTTTCATTTGATACCCATATCGTACAAACACATTCTAGAGTCACCCTGGCCCACCCTAATGGCGATATCTCGAAAAGGCGTCCACCTATAGACCTAATGCCCACTCCCTCTTAAAATGCTCAGTAACACCTTTCGTTTGATACCCATATCATACAAACATTCTAGAGTCACCCCTGGCCCACCCTAATGGGTATATCTCGAAAAGGCGTCCACCTATAGACCTAATGCCCACTCCCTCTTAAAATGCTCAGTAACACCTTTCGTTTGATATCCATATCGTACAAACATTCTAGAGTCACCCTTGGTCCACGTTTATGGCGATATCTCGAAAAGGCGTCCACCTATAGAACTAAGGATTACTCCCTTCTAAAATACTCATTACCACCTTTCATTTGATACCCATATCGTACAAAAACATTCTAGAGTCACCCCTTTCCCACCCTAATGGCGATATCTCGAAAAGGCGTCCACCTATAGACCTAATGCCCACTCCCTCTTAAAATGCTCAGTAACACCTTTCGTTTGATACCCATATCGTACAAACATTCTAGAGTCACCCCTGGCTCACCCTAATGGCGATATCTCGAAAAGGCGTCCACCTATAGACCTAATGCCCACTCCATCTTAAAATGATCAGTAACACCTTTCGTTTGATACCCATATCGTACAAACACATTCTAGAGTCACCCCTGGCCCACCCTAATGACGATAACTCGAAAAGGCGTCCACCTATAGACCTCATGCCCACTTCCTCTTAAAATGCTCAGTAGCACCTTTCGTTTGATACCCATATCGTACAAACATTCTAGAGTCACCATTGGTCCACCTTTATGGCGATATCTCGAAAAGGCGTCCACCTATAGAACTAAGGATTACTCCCTTTTAAAATACTCATTACCATCTTTCATTTGATACCCATATCATACAAACACATTCTAGAGTCACCCCTGGCCCACCCTAATGGCGACATTTCGAAAAGGCGTGCACCTATAGACCTAATGCCCACTCCCTCTTAAAATGCTCAGTAACACCTTTCATTTGATTCCCATATCGTACAACTAGAGATACCCCTGGTCCACCTTTATGGCGATATCTCGAAACGGCGTCCACCTATGGAACTAAGGATCACTGCTTTTCAAAATATTCATTAACAGCTTTCATTTGATACGCATATCGTACAAACACATTCTAGAGTCACCCCTGGCCCACCCTAATGGCGACATTTCGAAAAGGCGTGCACCTATAGACCTAATGCCCACTCCCTCTTAAAATGCTCAGTAACACCTTTCATTTGATTCCCATATCGTACAACTAGAGACACCCCTGGTCCACCTTTATGGCGATATCTCGAAACGGCGTCCACCTATGGAACTAAGGATCACTGCTTTTCAAAATATTCATTAACAGCTTTCATTTGATACCCATATCGTACAAACACATTCTAGAGTCAGCCCTGGTCCACCTTCATGGCGATATCCCTAAATGGCGTCCATCCATAGAACTATGGCCTACTCTCTCTTAAAATACTCTTTAATACCTTCCATTTGATACACATGTCATACAACCACATTCCAGGGTTACCCTAGGTTCATTTTCCTACATGGTGATTTTCCTTATTTTGTCTCCATAGCTCTCAACTGAGTATGTAATGTTCGGTTACACCCAAACTTAGCCTTCCTTACTTGTTTTATTTGTCCTTCCTCAGCGAGTCTTCGTAACTCCAGTGACCTTCGACGCACTTGAGTAGTTGCAAAGGCACTCGAGGCGAAGCTTAATTGACGTTTTCTTGTCGCCGTTGTGTCAAGTTGCTGGTCTTCGAGAGGATTTGAGATTGGGTGGCTGGATGATTGACCCTGTAAACTAGAATGGCTTATTTTGTACTTACTGCGAGGTAGAGTATAGATATGGTGATTTTGCATTCGATCGATTTCTATAGTTGATTTCCGGCACCACGTTATTCCGACTATTGGTCCGTATAAGTTGTTGATAATTAAAAAAAATTTTAATTAAATGTATGCGGAGAAATTTATTCTGTATTTATTCTGCCGATCTACGTGGATTTTGAACTGAAATCAGGACTAGATATACCAAGAGTGACATAGACAGTTAAAATTCCTGGAGGAAATTGGAATTTCTCCTATTAACAGAAGATGATTGAAGTTTAGATAGGTATACATACTTTTTTAGTGAAGAAAGACAGACAATTTTACTTGTGATTTATACTAAGTTATGTTCACTCGGACACTCTTCAAATTGCGATGATTTACCTTAAATTTCACATGTGATAGCTTAGTTTCGAAAAAATGTGCTAAAGTCCGTGTGAGTACGAAAATCGACGAAGATCGTATGTACTAAAGAATAATAACAATCGATATTTTCAGTTCTGAATAACTGCTAGAATCTAAATGTATTAGGTGGCGGTAACAGTGCCGTTGAGGCCTTCTTCACCCTCTCCTCCACGTTGAGCTTCCATGACAGCTTACTGTCTAGGATGATTCCTAGATATTCTGTGCAAGGTTTCTCCTGTAGGGTCACCCCTCCTAACTTAAGCCTGGTACAATTTGGTACCTTCTACCTCTTCGTAAACAAGACCATATCCGTCTTCTCCGCGTAGACTTTCAACCCGACATTAGATGCCCAGGTATGAATATCCCGAAGCGCCCGATCCATCAAAGAGCTAACCGTTGGAAGGCACTTTCCACTTATGACAATTGCATCTGCGTAAGCCGTAAGTTTTACGGGTCCCTCATCGAATCGCCTGAGCAGTTGGTTGAGGACCAGTGTCCACAGCAGGTGATAGCACCCCTCCCTGCGTCGTACCCCTGTCCACTGATTTCGTGGCCACGCACAATCCTCATTGTGATGTAATCTTCCTGCAATTTAACATGCAGCCGATCTATCTGGTTAAGGCTGGATGGAATTTAAAGTAATTAAGACCATCCATAATCGCCCATTTAGGAACATTACTGAAAGCCCCGGCAATGTCTAGCAGGACTCTTAGAGAATATTCCTTATATTCCAGGGCTTTCTGTATGCTTTTTACCACCATATGCAAAGCGGTGTCTACCGACTTGCCTTTACGCATATTGTGTTGTGGAGAGCAAGTTTTCGTCCACTTTGGATTTTATGTACACATCTATCAACCTCTCAAAGGTTTTGAGCAGAAATTATGTTAAGCTAATGGGTCTATAGTCTTTGGGATACACGTGACCGATCTTCCCCACCTTTGGTAGGAAAACTAAACGAGCAGTTCTCCAAGAGTGAGGTACATTATTCAGTCTTATGCACCCATCGAATATTATTTTAAGCCACTCCACGACCGCTCTACTTGAAATTTGTAGCATGGCCGGGAATATACCATCTGTGCCCGGTGATTTAAACTTAGAAAACGTCTTCACTGCCCATTCGATCTTGGTATCGGTCACCAAGCCCTGCACTATCCGCTCCGTGATCGAAGTGTGAGTGCTGTCTGCTAGCTCTTCTAAACCATCTCCCGATAAGAAATGTGTATCGAAAAGCACCTCAAGGGATTCCTCACTATTATGTGACCGTTCCCCGTTCCCTTTCTTTATTAGTCCCTGCTCTATGTTTCCCCTTGCTAGGACTTTTTCAGCCGTGCTGTTTCGCTGGAGCACTCTGCACCCGTACATAAACTTTTCCATGAGATTCCCTTCGCCCTGGAAATTTCACTCTTGTAGATCCTCAGTTGATCCCTGTACTCGTCTCGACGCGCTTTCTGCGGTCTTCGCTAGCTTAAACATTTATTTTACCTGTCCTATTAGAAGACTCAGCTCATTTCTCCACCATGGCGGCTTTGCTTTTGCTCTGAATCTTCTTAGAGGGCAAACTTTGTTATACGCAGTCATAAGCGTCTTTGTTAGGAATTCATTAGAATCCTCCAGTTCCTCCACATTGGCAACCTCTTTGGGTTGTCGCAGTTTAGTTTCTACCTCTTTCTGCAATTTAGTCCAGTTCGTTGACCTAGGGTTTCTAAAGGGTCCTTCCTTCTCTAACCTCATTAGAGGGATGCTGCAGCTGATATACGCATGTTCGGAGAAGGATGGTATATCAAGAACCATCCAATCATCATTTCGGAGCTGAATGTAATATCCAGAACCTTGCTGGATGTTGGACCAATGTATGTAGGGACATTTCCCCTGTTGGCTATCTGCAAATTGGTTTGCAGGATGTAACAAAATAGAGATTTGTCCCTCTCGTTCATATCTGCTCCTCTACTAGCCTCTTGCACTCCATCGGTGGAACCTCCGCAGCATGGGCCATGTAGCAGGATGCCAGGATAAATGCCTGCTTATTCTTTTGCTCAACGGCCACCACTACGAAGTCCTCAGTAGTGTAATTGGGCAGCATATATGAATGCAGCTGTTTCCTTGCCATTACTACAGCTCGCACCCGTCCCTCCGTTTGTGCGTAGTAGACGCCAAATCCGCGCGCGCTAAGTCCACACCTTTCTTTCCGATGAGCGCCATGGCTCCTGGATCAGCGCCACGTCAAACGAACCCTCCTCAAGGGTTAGGAGCAGTTCTCTCGACTAAGAAAGATAAATCCAGGAACTCTCTGCTTAATTTTCGGCCCTATTTCGTGACGATTTCGGAACCGTTTGGATATCTAACCCCTTGCGAGTATAATGTTCAAAATGGACTGAGGTTGAGGTTAAATCTTCTTCATGACAATTAAACGGATGGCCAATTTCGGCATACCATTCCGCAGTGAAAAGTAGAATTGAGTAATTATGTCCTCAGAGTGCTAAACTATGGTACAGAAGCTTTGGCTGCTGAGGTGATACAAGCAGAGCCCTTATTGTTGCCAGAGAAAAAATTTATTTTTAGGAAAATTGTGAATAAATCACTCTTGCCAATAAATGCTACTTTGGACTAGGTAGGCAATTGAAAAGTAAAGTCCTCTCTCGGCAAACGAAAATCATAATCTACAAGTCACTTATCGTACCCGTCCTGCTATATCGGGCAGAAGCATGACCATGACAACAGCAGATGAAGCCGCTCTGGGAGTGTTCAAGAGAAAAGTTCTTCGAAAAATGTATGGACCTCTACGCGTTGGCAAAGGCGAGTGCCGATGAAGATTTAATGATGAGCTGTACGAGCTATACGCAGACATCAACATAGTCCAGCGAATTAAAACGCATCGGCTGCGTTGGCTTGTCCATGTTATGCGAATGAAAGATGACGCTCCGGCCAAGAAAGTGTTTCTATCGGATCCCGCCAATGGAAGCAGAGGTAGGGGGCGGCCCCCAACTCCATTGGAAGGACCAGGTGGAAAACGACTTAAACTCCCTTGGTGTTGTCCAATTGGCGCCGGTTGGCAGAGAGAAGGAGCGACTGGCGCGCCTTGTTGGACGGCCATAACCGTTTAAACGGTTAAACGCCAATTAAGTAAGTAAGTAAGTGAATAAAGGGGAAGATGGTATATATTGCTTAGATGCGCCAGGTGGAAACGGAAAGACCTTTGTACTGAACTCAGTGGTGGTTCAATTGCGCAAGAACGATCTTCTTTAGCTGTTTCTTCATCATGCTTTTATTTTTTTAGGCAATAATTTTTTTCAGAAAAGAAACCCCTATAAATGAAAGTTGTAAGGAATTCCGTTTAGATACGAATCGGGGTATGAGCACGATCTAACTGGAATCCAGAAGATGATTGCAAAAGTGATATCTAAATCGCGTGGTAGTGCTGCGGAAATGTGTAAAGTCTGGCGGAAGAAAAAAGTTTTAAATTTTAAAGAAAAAAAAATTACAGGGAACGAAGTGTGTGATACGATGCTTTTTACGTCGGTTGGTGGGGAATTTTCAGCCAATCAACTAACAATTTCCAAAAAGAAAAATTCCGTTTGACATCCTGCCACCAAAAATACTGTATGGTAAACTTGTCAAATTTGATTGGGGCATGTCCGTCCGTCCGCCCTTTAACACGATAACTTGAGTAAATATCGAGATATCTTCACCAAATTTGGTACACGAGCTTATCTGGACCCAGAATAGATTGGTATTGAAAATGAGCGAAATGGGATGATAGCCACACCCACTTTTTATATATATAACATTTTGGAAAACACAAAAAACCTGATTATTTAGTGAATAATACACCTATAATATGTTGAAATTTGACTTGTGGACTGATATTGAGACTCTTGATAAAAATTTGAAATAAATTTTTTAAATGGGCGTGGCACCGCCCACTTCTGATAAAATTAATTTTACAAATATTATTAATCATAAATCAAAAATGGTTAAACCTATCGTAACAAAATTCGGCAGAGAAGTTGCCTTTACTATAAGGAATGCTTTGAAGAAAAATTAACGAAATCGGTTAAGGACCACGCCCACTTTTTAAAAGGGTCGTGGACTAATAAAGTATGTTATCTTTGCAAAAAAGAGCTTTATATCAATGGTATTTCATTTAACAAGTGGATTTATAACAATAAATAGGAAAAAATTAAAATTAAAAAAAATGGGCGTGGCACCGCTCCTTTTGTGACTAAGCAATTTTCTATGTTTCGTGAGCCATAACTCGAAGAAAAATTAACGGATCGTAATAAAATTGGGTACATAAATTTTCCCTATAACAGGAAATATTTCTAGAAAAAATGGACGAGATCGGTTAAAGACCACGCCCAATTTTATATAAAATATTTTTAAAAGGGTGGTAGAAGAATAAAATAAGCTATATCTTTGCAAAAAAAAAGGGCTTTATTTCAATGGAATTTCATTTCCCAAGTGGATTTATAACAATAAATAGGAAAAACTTCAAATTAAAAAAAAAAAATGGGCGTAGCACCGCGCTTTTATGACTAAGCAATTTTCTATGTTTCGGGAGCCATAACTCGAAGAAAAATTAACGGATCGTAATAAAAATGTGTACACATATTTTCCTTATAGCAGAAAATATTTCTAGCAAAAATAAAAGAGATCGGTTAAAGACCACATATAAAACATTTTTAAAAGGGTCGTGGACGAATAAAATAAGCTATATCTTTGCAAAAAAGAGCTTTATATCAATGGTATTTCATTTCCCAAAAGGATTTATAACAATATAAAGAAAAAACTTCAAATTAAACAAGTAAGGAAGGCTAAGTTCGGGTGTAACCGAACATTACATACTCAGTTGAGAGCTATGGTGACAAAATAAGGGAAAATAACCATGTAGAAAAATTAACCTAGGGTAACTCTGGAATGTGTTTGTATGACATGTGTATCAGATGGAAGGTATTAAAGAGTATTTTAAGAGGGACTGGGTAATAGTTCTATAGGTGAACGCCATTTAGGGATATCGCCATAAAGGTGGACCAGGGCTGACTCTAAAATTTGTTTGTACGATATAGGTATCAAATGAAAGGTTTTAGTGAGTATTTTAAAAAGCAGTGTGCCTTAGTTGTATATGTGAAGGCGTTTTCGAGATATTGCCATAAAGGTGGACCAGGGGTGACTCTAGAATGTGCTTGTACGATATCGGTATCAAATGAAAGGTGTTAATGGGCATTTTAAAAGGGAATGGGCCTTAGCTCTATAGGTGAACGACTTTTCGAGATATCGCCATAAAGGTGGAACAGGGGTGACTCTAGAATGTGTTTGTACGATATAGGCATCAAATGAAAGGTGTTAATGAGTATTTTAAAAGGAAGTGATCCTTAGTTCCATAGGTGGATGCCGTTTCGAGATATCGCCATTAGGGCGGGCCAGGGGGACTCTAGAATGTTTGTACGATATGGGTATCAAACGAAAGGTGTTACTGAGCATTTTAAGAGGGAGTGGGCATTAGGTCTATAGGTGGACGCCTTTTCGAGATATCGCCATTACGGTGGGCCAGGGGTGACTCTAGAATGTGTTTGTATGATATGGGTATCAAATGAAAGGTCGTAATGAGTATTTTAAAAGGGAGTAATCCTTAGTTCTACAGGTGGACGCCTTTTCGAGATATCGCCATAAAGGTGGACCAAGGGTGACTCTAGAATGTTTGTACGATATGGATATCAAACGAAAGGTGGTACTGCGCATTTTAAGAGGGAATGGGCATTTGGTCTATAGGTGGACGCATTTTCGAGATATCGCCATTAGGGTGACTCTAGAATGTGTTTGTACGATATGGGTATCAAATGAAAGGTGGTAATGTGTATTTTAAAAGGGAGTAATCCTTTGTTCTATAGGTGGACGCCTTTTCGAGATATCGCCATAAAGGTGGGCCAAGGGTGACTCTAGAATGTGTTTGTACGATATGGGTATCAAATTAAAGGTATTAATGAGGGTTTTAAAAGCGAGTGGCCCTTAGATGTATATGTGAAGGCGTTTTCGCAATATCGACCAAAATGTGGGCCATGGTGATCCAGAAAATCATCTGTCGGGTACTGCTAATTTATTTATATATGCAATACCACGAACAGTATTCCTGCCAAGATTCCAAGGGCTGTTGATTTCGCCCTGTAGAACTTTATCATTTTCTTCTACTTAATATGGTAGGTGTCACACCCATTTTACAAAGTTTTTTCTAAAGTTATATTTTGCGTCAATAAACCAATCAAATTACCATGTTTCATCCTTTTTTTCGTATTTGGTATAGAATTATGGCATTTTTTCATTTTTCGTAATTTTCGATATCGAAAAAGTGTGCGTGGTTATAGTCGGATTTCGGCCATTTTTTATACCAAGATAAAGTGAGTTTATATAAGTACGTGGACTAAGTTTAATAAAGATATATCGGTTTTTGCTCAAGTTATCGTGTTAACGGCCGAGCGGAAGGACAGACGGTGGACTGCGTATAAAAACTGGGCGTGGCTTCAACCGATTTCGCCCATTTTCACAGAAAAAAGTTAGCGTCATAGAATCTATGCCCCTACCAAATTTAAGAAGGAGTGGTAAATTTTTTTCGACTTATGGCATTAAAGGTATTCCAGACAAACTAAATGAAAATGGGCGGAACAACGCCCATTTTGAAATTTTCTTTTATTTTTATATTTTGTTGCATCATATCATTACTGGAGTTGAATGTTGATTTAATTTACTTATATACAGTAAAGATATTAAAATTTTTGTTAAAATTTGACTTTAAAAAATTTTTTTTTTAAAAAGTGGGCGTGATCTTCATCCGATTTTGCTAATTTTTATTAGGCATACACACAGTAATAAGGGTAACGTTCCTGCCAAATTTCATCATGATATCTTCAACGACTGCCAAATTACAGCTTGCAAAACTTTTGAATTACCTTCTTTTAAAAGTGGGCGGTGCCACGCCCATTGTCCAAAATCTTACTAATTTTCTATTCTGCGTCATAAGGTCAACCCTTCTACCAAGTGTCATCGCTTTATCCGTCTTTGGAAATGAATTATCGCATTTTTTCGGTTTTTCGAAATTTTCGATATCGAAAAAGTGTGCGTGGTTATAGTCCGATATCGTTCATTTTAAATAGCGATCTGAGATGAGTGCCCAGGAACCTACATATCAAATATACCTCAAAATTTACTCAAGTTATCGTATTAACGGACAGACGGACGGACGGACGGACGGACGGACGGACATGGCTCAATCAAATTTTTTTTCGATACTGATGATTTTGATATATGGAAGTCTATATCTATCTCGATTCCTTTATACCTGTACAACCAACCGTTATCCAATCAAAGTTAATATACTCTGTGAGCTCTGCTCAACTGAGTATAAAAATAGGTACGTACTTTGTGTGAGGATGCAAGGCTTAACGTTTTTTTTGGCCTGTGTGTAAAAAATATGACTACGAATCACGTATTTCAACAATATATGACGTAAACGTAACTATTTGATGAAATTTGATGAATTGCGAAGCTTCTAGCCGTAAAAAAGGGGCAAAAATTACAGTTTATATGGGGTATATAATATATATACCACCGATCTCTATGATTTTTTCAGACAACAATATATGCTATATACGTAATCATTTGGTGAAATTTGAAGCTTCTATCTGTTAAAACGGGGGCAGAAATTGCGCAAAGTCTCTTATCTGAACAATCGGTTGGTTGAGATATATACTATGTATACCACCGATTTCAATGATTTTTTCAGACATCAATATGTGCTATACACGTAAGCATCTGGTTAAATTTGAAGCTTCTAGATTTTAAAATGGGACTGAAATTGCAAAAAAAAATATATGTATATTATATATATATATATACTATATATACCATCATATATATACTATATATCACCGATCTCTATGATTTTTTTACACAACAATATATACTAGATACTTAAGCAATCGGTGAAATTTGAAGCTTATAACTGTTAAAATGGAGTAGAAATTGCGAAAAGTTTCTTATCTGAACAATCGGTTGTATGAGATATATACTATATATACAACCACTCTCTATGATTTTTTCAAACAACAATATACGCTATATACGTAAGCATTCGGTGAAATTTGAAGCTTCTAGCTGTTAAAATGGGGCTGAAATTGCGAAAATATATATATATACTATATATACCACCATATATATACTATATATACCACCGATTTTTATAATTTTTTCAGACAACAATATGCTATATACGTAAGCATTCGTTGAAATTTGAAGCCTCTAGGTCTTAAAACAGACGGACATGGCTAAATCAACTCAGCTCTTCATCCTGATTATTTCGGTATACTTAATGGTGGGTCTATCTATTTTCCTTTAAGGACTTACAATTTTGGGTTTCGTGACGAAGGTAGGTTGGTAGGTTGAACTGGCCGGTCCATGAGGACCTCACATAGACTGATTGAGTCCGTAGTGTTACCAGAAGTTTGTTTTTTCGACCAAACTGAAAAACCCTATCAAAAACCAGGACCTATGTTATAAAATAACTCCGTCCTCTTGGCAAATACTAGAAGCTTCCTAGGACTTAAGTCACTTGCTGCTTCTAGATCTGACAGCTGTATCACTCCTAATAGCTGGAGTCTTAGCCTGGCAAGTGCAGGGCACGAGCACAGAACGTGCTCGATCGTTTCCTCCTCCAACCCGCACTTCCTACACCTGCTATCACTGACCAAGCCTAATTTAAAGGCATGTGACGCCAGAAGGCAGTGTCCAGTCAGAATACCCGTCATGAGTCTACAGTCCTCTCTTTTTAATGATAGAAGCAACTGTGTTAGTCTAAGGATGTAAGACCTACACATAATCTTCGACACTTTACAGCCCCGCGCTTGAACCCACGCCTTTTCTGCTTGGTCGATCATGTGCACCTCTCGCCTTCGCTTAATCTCGCCCAATCTAATTGGGACGTCTACGGAGCAAGCTTCAAGGGATGCGCCCTTTTTAGCTAATTCGTCCGCTTTTTCATTCCCATCTATTCCCATATGCCCTGGGACCCAATATAGATGTATGCTTCTCTCTGTCCCGATTCTCTCCAGAGACTGCTTACACTCTAACAGGCATTTAGATGCTGTGCTATGCGAGATTATTGCCTTAATTGCTGCTTGACTATCAATATAAAAGTTAACACGGTTGCAGCTTAAGCTATTCTCTTCCAGGGTTTCTACTGCTTTGGTTACGGCTAATATTTCCGCTTGGAAAACGCTACAGTAATCCGGCAGCCTGTAGGATCTGCTTAATTCCGGATCAGCGCAGTATACCGCAGACCCTACTCCTTCCACTATTTTGGAACCATCGGTGTACACATGTATCGCCTCGTCCGCCATTTGCGCACCCTTGCGCCAACCGTCCACCTCTATTGTGGCCTTAAGATCTCCCTCAAAGTGCAGTCAGGGAATCATGTAGTCTGTTCGTCTTGTGACTGAGGACGCTATACTACTATGGCCATATGGTCGGCGCTCAAGCTGCCCCGAAGCATCGAGCCTGGTTGCGGTCGTTAACGCTTTGTTCTTTGCTACCAGGTCTACAGGTGGAATGTGCAGAATGGCATACAGTGCAGCCGTCGGGGTTGTTTTCAGGGCTCCCGTAATGCAAAGCATCGATAGTCTGCATACCCCCTCTAATTTTTTGAGGTATGTTGTTTTTTGTGTGGCTTTCCACCAAACAAGAACTCCATAGTATAGAATAGGGCTTACAATCGCTGTAAAAACCCAATGAGAAAGAGAGGGCGATAGGCCCCACGTACACCCCAGCATTCTTTTACATGCATAGAGTGCCGTTGAGGCCTTCTTGATCCTCTCCTCCACGTTGAGCTTCCATGACAGCTTACTGTCTAGGATGATTCCTAGATATTTTGTGCAAGGTTTCTCCTGTAAGGTCACCGCTCCTAACTTAGGCCTGGTCCAATTTGGGACCTTGTACCTCTTTGTAAACAAGACCATATCCGTCTTCTCCGCATTGACTTTCAGCCCGACATTAGATGCCCAGGTATGAATATCCCGAAGCGCCCGATCCATCAAAGAACTAATCGTTGGAAGGCATTTTCCACTTATGACAATTGCAACGTCATCTGCGTAAGCCGTAAGTTTTACGGGTCCCTCATCGAATTGCCTGAGCAGTTGGTTGATGACCAGTGTCCACAGCAGAGGTGATAGCACCCCTCCCTGCGGCGTGCCCCTGTCCACTGATTTCGTGGCCTCGTACAATCCCCATTGTGATGTAATCTTTCTGCAATTTAACATGCAGCCGATCCATCTGATTAAGGCAGGATGTACTTTAATGTAATTAAGACCATCCATAATCGCCCATTTTGCAACATTATTGAAAGCCCCGGCAATGTCCAAGAAGACTCCTAGAGCATACTCCTTATATTCCAGGGATTTCTCTATGCTTATTACCACCCTATGCAATGCGGTGTCTACCGACTTGCCTTTGGTGTACGCATGCTGTGTTGTGGAGAGCAGCTTTTCATCCACGTTGGACTTTATGTACACATATATCAGCCTCTCAAAGGTTTTGAGCAGAAATGATGTTAAGCTAATGGGATACACGTGACCGATCTTCCCCGCCTTTGGTAGAAAAGCTACACGAGCAGTTCTCCAAGAGTGCGGTACATGATTCGGTCTTATGCACCCATCGAATATTATTTTAAGCCATTCCACGACCGCCCTACTTGAGACTTGTAGCATGGCCGGGAATATACCATCTGGGCCCGGCGATTTAAACTTAGAAAACGTCTTCACTGCCCACTCGATCTTGGTATCGGTCACCAAGCCCGGCACCACTAGCTCCGTGATCGAAGTGTGAGGGATGTCTGCTGGTTCTTCTAAACCGTCTCCCGATGGGAAATGTGTATCGAGAAGCACCTCAAGGGATTCCTCACTATCACGTGACCATTCCCCGTTCTCTTTCTTTATTAGTCCCTGGACTATGTTTCCCTTTGCTAGGACTTTTTTCAACCGTGCTGTTTCACTGGAGCACTCTATGTCCGTACAGAAACTTTTCCATGAGTTTCTCTTCGCCCTGGTAATTTCACGCTTGTAGATCCTCAGTAGATCCCTGTACTCGTCCCGACACGCTTCGCTTTCCGCGGTCTTTGCGAGTTTAAACATTTCTTTTACCTGTCTTCTTAGAAGACTCAGCTCATTGCTCCACCATGGCGGCTTTGCTTTTCCTCTGAATCTTCTTAGAGGGCAAGCTTTGTTATACGCAGTCATAAGCGTCCTTGTTAGGAATTCATTCAACTCCTCCAGTTCCTCTACATTAGCAACCTCTTTGGGTTGTCCCAGTTTCGTTTCTACATGTTTCTGGAATTTAGTCCAATTCGTTGCCCTAGGGTTTCTAAAGGTTCCTCCCTTCCCTACCCTCTTTAGTGGGATGCTGAAGCTTATATACGCATGGTCGGAGAAGGATGGTCTATCGAGAACCATCCAATCATACCTTGATATATCACGCTCGGAGCTCAATGAAATATCCAGAACATTGCTGGATGTTGGACCAATGTATGTAGGAACATTTCCCCTGTTGGCTATCTGCAAATTGGTTTGCAGGATGTAACAAAATAGAGATTCGCCTCTCTTGTTCGTATCTGCTCCTCCCCACGCATTGTGGTGCGCATTTGCATCTGCGCCTATGACCAACCGCCCTTTGCGCCCTTCCTCCTGTACTAGACTTTTGCACTCCATCGGTGGAACCTCCGCAGCATGGGCCATGTAGCAGGACGCCAGGATAAATGCCTGCTTATTCTTTTGCTCAACGGCCACCGCTACGAGATCCTCGGTGGTGTAATTAGGCAGCATATATGAATGCAGCTGTTTCCTTACCATTACTACAGCTCGCACCCATCCTTCCGTTTGTGCGTAGTAAACGCCAAACCCGCGCGCGCTAAGTCCAGAAACCTTTCCTCCCGATGAGAGCCACGGCTCCTGGATCAGCGCCACGTCAAACGAACCCTCCTCAAGGGTTAGGAGGAGTTCGCTCGACGCCACTTTACTGTGTTGGAGGTTTATCTGTAGGACTCGCAGCACCATTGGGCTGTTTGTCCCCCTCCAGCACCTTCGTCTTGACGTCGTCGTCCTCCTCTTGCCCTTTTGGTTTAGAGTATTCGAGGCCCCCTTCAGCCCCTCGTGAATGTTGTGCCGTGTGTTCCTCTGTGCGAGTCACAGCACCATTTAGCGGTTGGTCCTCTTCTAGCACGTTCGTGGTGACGTCGGGGACCTCCACCTGTCTTTTTTCCCTTAGGCTTCTGAGGTCCTTTTCGACTTCGCCCACTTCCAGCGTGTTAGGATTTTTATCTTCGGGACTTCTTTTCCTGAGTCGCATGTAAATTTTGCCAGTGCCAAAGGACATTTTGCCAAGCTGCGTGTACAAAATATCCTCCGCCTGCTTGTTTATTTGGAAGATGTAGAACTGACCATCCTCGGTAGGCCGAGATACAGTAAGTACCTTCCAATCCTGTGTCGGTATGTTCGGATTCTGATTCTGCAGAAGTCGCAGTGTATCCTCCGACTTCATCACGCATGGTATCCATACCTTAACTTTTGGTACCGTGGGGATTTGCGCTTTATCCACCACCTCAAACCGCGCGTTCGTGCCTTGCCTTTGGAGGTTTGGAACGACTTCCTCCAGCCACCGCAAGCTCGCGATGTTGTTGCACGCTATCATCTTCACACCATTATACCATCCCCCCGAATCAAAGGTTGGAAGGGGCTTACTTGGCTGTTCCCGCATCATCTTAAGCATTAAGCTAATAAGCTCCCTTTCCACAGATCTCCACCTTTCAGTAGTCATTTGTCCGAACGGACTGCTACGATCAACCAGCGCCACAGTCAGTGACTGCTTTGCCACATCACTCATCTTCTCGGGAAAAGCAGGAGTCTTAGTGTTATCTCCCTTTGGAACCTCCGAGAACACCGGAGTCTTCGCGTTAACTCCCTTTAGCGCCTCCGAGAAAGCCGGAGTCTTAGCGTTATCTCCCTTTGGCTTATCTCCTACTTCCGTAGTTGGAACTTCCCTCTGACTGGCAGCTTTCGAGGTAGTTGCTACCTCGCTATTGGAACCCATCTGTCTTACAGCTTTGGGCCTACTTGTCTTGTCTATGCGACTGCCCTGCCTCGCGGCTCTAGGACTGGGTCCTTTCTGCCTCTTGAAAGCAGGCTTGTCGCCTTCTGCCGAACGGTGCCTCTTCATTCTGCCATTCGACGCTTCTTCCTCCTCGTACCGGTTGCAGAACCGAGGGTTTCTCGCAGCAAACCTTTTGAACTGCCTTCGACCTACTTCTACCGCTTCATGGGCCCATTCCAAGCGCTCGATCTCCACTTCTGTTGGGTCGACCACTGCTCCCAAGCGTTGTACAATTCTTAGTGCTGCACGGTACTGCGAGAGAGCTCTTTTACTTCCTCTGCTCCGTACCCTTCTCCACTCTTCTACTCCGTTTTCATTTGTGTGCTTCTCCAACACGGAGTTCATTGAATCAGCACTACTCTCGCTCCCCGAGTCCGACGCATCGCTTAATTCGTATTTGTCGTCCCTGGATTGCGACTCAGTCCTCCTCTTTACATCCTCCTTATTACGTTCAGGTAATGAGTTGTTCATCCTGGTCGTACGACCACCTGCCCGACAAGGCGGGCTCAGCGGTCCAGTATTATATACGGGGAAAGAACCGTATGCCACAGCAGCGCCCCTTACTGCGGTAAGGCCATAAATACTTCCCGAGATGGCCCGGTGTCGGGAAGGCTCCGTTCGAATACAGCCGAATTTATCCCCGAATTTAAAGCGGCCATGCTGATGCAAAAGTACCATTGATTGTAACTGATTCTTGAAGGTAAGCTGAATGCGAAGTGTTGGAGAAGTAATGGATTTCGTAATGCAGATTTTCGCCGCTGGGTAGCTACATTAGCCAAGGGAGTTGGTACTGTTGATCAAATCTCTTAACCTCTCTCACCTAAGCAATTTTTAACCTTTCTGCAGCACTCTCCCAACACTACAATCAAACGCACTCAGTTCACTACAAACACGCGACATTGAAGCGATGAAGAAGCAAATCAAAACAAACTCTATTTGTAAGCTTCTTTGACTCACGTGCATACGTTCGCACAAACAAACATATATACATACGTTTGAATATTACCCATATACTTTAGTACTTATTCTAGCGTACAAAGCTATGTTTGAAATAATTTCGCCCCTATAGGAACTTTTCAGAAAATATTCACACAGGCTTCAAAGTATTAATATCTTCTAATATACAATAATTTACAAATACACGTTTATTTGGTTTTTTTTGGGCGAAAACCAAAAAGTTTGCTTAAAATGCCTCTTAGTCCCCCAAAAATGCCCGAAAGCGGGACAAAACCAAAAGATGGCCCAAAAGAAGAAACGACCAAGAAAAGGGCAATGTCCCCCCTCCCAAAATCCAAATCAGTTGACCCATCCGCGCAAAAGTTCATGTTGTTGTTGTTGTAGCGATACGGTTGCTCCCCGAAGGCTTTGCGGAGTGTTATCGATGTGATGGTCCTTTGCCGGATACAGATCCGGTATGCTCCGGTAACAAAACCACTAAGGACTAGCCCGACCATTTCGGGAACGATTTATGTGGCCACATTAAACCTTCAGGCCATTCCTCCCTCCCCACCCCCAAGTTCCATGAGGAGCTTGGGGTCGCCGGAGCCTCGTCTGTTAGTGAAACAGGATTCGCCACGGATAGGTGAGGTTGATAATTGGGTTTGGAGAAGCTATATATTGCGCTGGCAACCTGAAGCATTGCGCTACATAGCCCCTTGAATCTGGTATTTTAGCCACCTCGAAGGTCTTGGGGAGTCTTATCTATGTTGATGGTCCTTTGCCGGATGCAGATCCGGTATGTTCCGGTACCAAGCCCGACTATATCGGGAACGATTTGTTATGACCATATGCGACCTTCTAGGCCATCCCGCCCTCCCACCCCCTACATCCATGAGGAGTTCGGGGTCGCCAGATCCTCCGCTGTTAACGAAACAGGATTTGTCACGCATAGCTGAGGTTGACAATTGGATTTGGAGAAGCTAAATGTCCCCTTGAATCTATTTGGTATTTTAGGCGCTCCCCGAAGGCTTTGGGGAGTATTATCGATGTGATGGTCTTTTGCCGGATACAGATCCGGTACGCTCTGGTAACATCACAATTAGGGACTAGCCCGACCATCTCGGGAACGATGTATGTGGCCACATTAAACCTTGAGGCCTTTCCTCCCTCCCCACCCCCAAGTTCATGAGGAGCTTGGGTTCGCCAGAGCCTCGTCTGTTAGTGAAACAGGATTCGCCGCGGATAGAAGAGGTTGGCAATTGGGTTTGGAGAAGCTATATATTGCGCTGGCAACCTGAAGCATTGCGCTACACAGCCCCTTGAATCTGGTATTTTAGCCGCCTCGAAGGTCTTGGGGAATGTTATCGATGTTGATGGTCCTTTGCCGGATGCAGATCCGGTGTGTTCCGGTACCAAGCCCGACCATCTCGGGAACGATTTGTTATGACCATATGCGACCTTCTAGGCCATCCCGCCCTCCCATTCTCTACATCTATGAGGAGTTCGGGTCGCCAGAGCCTCCGCTGTTAACGACATAGGATTTGCTATGGATAGCTGAGGTTGACAATTGGGTTTGGAGAAGCTACACAACCCCTTGAATCTATTTGGTATTTTAGTCGCCTCTTACAACGGGCATACCTACCGCGGGTATATTCTAATCGCCTAAACCGCTGGGGTTCATCGCGGAAAGTGACAGTCTCATGATCAAAGACAAATCAATAGATGATTATTGGTTCAATCGGTTTACGATCTGGTATTTTCGAAACCAGACGAAAGTTTCCCTGAAGGTTTCAAGAGTTCAGTAAAAGGAAAACAATGCCTTGATACGTATGAAATGACCAAAGCAAAGATTTCCGATCAACTTTCGTTGATCAAAATGATGGCAACGCCGAGTCCACCACCCCTCGTGGAACAACCCTCGGCTGAGGCAAATATTTACCTCAAAGTGCCAGCATGCGACACGGAGACCTTTTATGGTGGCTATGAATAATGGCCCGCTTATCGTGATATGTGCATAGCGGCGTACAGTAACCACCCAAGGCTCTCCTGTGCTCAGAAATTGTAACATCTCCGGTACAAATGCAAGGCAAAGCCGGCTCCATCGTCAAACTATATCCGTTGAGCGATGATAAATTTGACATAGCCTGGGAAGCTTTACGGTCACGATACGAAAACGAGCGTTTCCTGGTTGACAACCCGATAAAAGCCTTACTGAGTCTGGCCACTATTCCATCCGAAAACAGTGAGCAGCTTCAGAGAATGCAAAACACGATAAGCAACTGCCTATCAGTCCTTCACTCCCAAGAAGTTACTACAGATAATTGGTATCCGATTCTGGTGCACATTTGTTCATAAAAACTCCCCGAAACCACCCTGTCACGTTGGAAATAATCTCTGTCTTCGCGAAGAGATTTACCCTCATGGTCACAAATGTACGACTTTCTCACTTCGAGGTATGGATTCGTTGAAAGAGTCAATAGGCTTCAACCAAGCCAAAGCAAAATAAAACCAGTCGCTCACCAAAATTCTGCGCAAAACAGGTCCTTCAACAGGACGCACACCCATGTGGCAGAATCTAAAAAGGAAGCTTGCCAATATAGCAACCCCCGCCTTATATTAGATTATGTCCACAATTCAAGCGAATGTGTGTGCAAAACCGGACACAATTCGTCAAACAAGCTAAGCTGTGCAAAAACTGCCTTAGCCGCACTCATGTTATCAATGAGTGCACGAGCAAGTGGTCATGTTCGACATGCCATCAACGGCATCACACGCTGTTGCGTGCGAAAGCACAAGCTCCCCGTTCCACCCCGCGAAATAATGCATCAAACTGTGACGGACTTTTCCTTTGGTTTTGCCAGGGTTGGCCTCAGTCCGTCCAGGGTTCCTGAAAGTAGAAATCCCTACCGGTCCTTCTAAAAGAATAACCCTGTTTATTTCATGTAAAAAACGTTATAAGTATTTATTTAATAAAAATTCTAGTTCTACTCCTAGCTTATTCCCTTGCTTTGTAAGAGGTGACTGAGGTAATAAAACCCTCGGCCAACTTCTGCGGTCGAATGGAGTAATAAAGCCTCCAGACGAACATACTTTAGTACAAATGAAGTCAAACCCTTCAGGTGTACTCTTGGTCGGTAGTCATAAAACCTACCGAATCGTATGCCTGTCTCCTAATCTCTCTGTGAATTTTAATGCGAATTCATCGCAGGCACACGGTTATTTTATATTAACAATTTCTAACTAATAATATTAACAATATAAAACAACAGTTATTCCGGTGAATATATCTTAGACGGCCCATACATGACACAAAAGCCATGCGCAAATATAAAACGACGGAATTTGTGCAAATGAAAATTTTGACATACACGGCTCAAAAACACTGCGCAATATTCATCTTTAATGTAGCGCAACAAATGAAACATGTCTTTTAATTGTATAAAAAAAGAGACACTAATTGTATAAAAAACACTATTTGTTTTCCACAGTGCAGTATAAGTATAAGTATACAGTATAAGTCGAAAAACTCGCACCATTGTATTTATAATATATATATTTTAGTTGCAAGACCATCTCAACTCATTGCAGCACTGCGCAATATTCATTTTTCAACTAGCGCAACAAAAGAAACATGTGTTGTAATTGTATAAAAAATTATTATGTATTATTGAATTTGTGTGAATTCCTGTTACAAACTAGAGATGGTCCTTACGCCTTCGATATTAACATTTTTAAGCAACAACTACTGATGTTATATTATCAGAAACCAAAGGTAAACTGTGTAACATTCACCACACACGAAGAAAAAAGCATGTGCAATATTTGCAGACATTCGTAAATATCAAAATCGTTTTGATTTTAGCACAGTTCTCTGCGCAAATAGCGCAACCAGTGTACACACCGGGCAAATCCTTGTGCAAATTGGTAATTGACACAAGGATACTTGAGCCGTATAATTGGCGTATTATTGAATACAATGCTTTTGTATTTGCCCGCATTCCGTGCTTTCCAGCATACGCTTTAACTATGGTGTGTTTGTACATTTGTTTGTTGTCACCTGATTCTAACGTTGTGTTTTGCTTTGCCCAATGTTTCTGCCTTCTGTTCTATTGCGTGCGTTGGTGTGTTGTAGGTTAATGCGTAGTTATGTATAGCAAAATTCCAATTAGTAGCGGCGCTTATTTTTGACGACTTGCTGTTGACCTCCGTTCACTTAAGTTATTATGTATGTTGTATTTGTAGCTGGCTGTATTGGATTTTGAGTGTACAAAGGGTTGGTTGACCGCTGCATTTTTATGTTTTTTGCGTATCTACCTCCCTTCCAAATATTCAACGCATGTTAGAGTGATCCTATATTTATAATTTTTGTGGGCGGAAATGAAAATGTTTTGCTTGCGTGCAAAAGTGCGCAAGTCTAATATGTCCTTCAATTTAGTAATTATCCATTCAATGTACAACAGAATATATGTATTTAGTGTATAATACATAAAGGTATACATATGTATATTTCTGGTGCTTCATATAAAATGTATAAGTGATAAATTCAAATATTATTATAAATTTCAAGTTATTTCAAAAATGTATGTTCTTTGGAAAAATTTATGGATATGTGTATATTCTGAGGACACAAAGTCCTCGGTTTTGGGGTCATCACACTCCTCCCTCACCTGCCGCAACGAGACTCACAATGACCAGCCAAGTGCGCGTAATGCGTACGCGGTAGAGATGACCTTCAGCTGCTGTCGTGGCTGGTATAGGTGTCGTTCGATGTCCTTGGTGAGTTTTTCTGGCAGTGGCTGAATACCGGAGCGATTCTCCCACGACTCCGGCATGTCGGTTTGGGCGCTGTTCAGCCATTGTTGTATTTCGCCTATCATACTGCTGCCGTATCCGTCGTTATTGTTGCGGTCGCCGATGTCCTCGTTGCTTGCCGTCAGACTTAGCACGTGGCTGCTGATGTCTTTGAGGCTGCCGTTAACCTCGCTGGCCAGACGGCTTAATATGTTGTTGTCGTCGTTGTCGTCGTTGAGGCTGCCGTTGGCCTCGCTGGCTATACGACTTAATATGTTGTTGTCGTCGTTGAGGCTGCCGTTGGGCTCGCTTGCTATACGGCTTAATACTTCGTTGTCGTTCGCTGTTGGCGGTTCGCATATCGCCTTTACGATCCTCTGCTTGGCCGGGGGTTCGGTTTTAACATGCGCGTTATATATGCGCATTCTGAGATTGACGCGCCGAGTGTACCCAACAAACCCTCGGCCCTGAGTCTCCTCGTCTTCCTGGCATATCGAAAACTCGCCCTGCTGTTTTGGTGGTGGTTCGTTGTCGTCTTCGTCCTCGCTCTCTGAGGAAATGGGAATCGGGGTAGGATCCTGATCGACGGCCCACTCCTCGGATTCGGACCTGTAAGCCTTGGTGCTGTCATCGCCACTTCCCTCCTCGTACGTGGCAGCCAGTGTCGTTCGCCGTGCCGTATTCTCAACGAGGCCCACTCGCATCCTTCACTCTGGGCTTCGGAAAAATTGGAATAATTAGGCGTATTCATTGTTACTCGCTTTACGATACTTTGAGGTTTGGCCTGCCGCGGCCTGGTTTATATATGTTTTCTTCTGACGCGTTAGATGGTACTTTTCCTGGCAGCGGGTATCACTCAATCCTTTTTACCAAATTAGTTTTTGTAACTTTCATCAGGGTGTTGATATGTTGTTGTTCGTCGCTGCCCTTCCAGTTGGTGGTACGTATGATTCCAGCCTATACTTTAAATGAAAAACTGGTAGATTTTCCTTAGGGTTTCCCACCGTGTATGGTGGATTTAAAAAAACGTGGTATATCATGCGCATAGTTAAAGAATATATTTATGTGATTATATAATTGTGGTTAGAGTTTACCGGGCTTCTAGTGATTGATCCGACTTCCGGGTATTTCTTGAAATGAAATTTCTTCGTGTATGATTTGACACTGTCTCGGTTGGGCGTGTCCGTTACTACCGATTTCATCCGGATTGAAGTAGAATCTTACGAAATAGTCTGTAATTCCGCAGTTGTCCCGTGGTGTATGTTCGCTTAAGGCTGCCATAGCGAACTGCCTTCCTAGGTGTAATCTTGATCCATGTTTCGGTCCTCTAGCGATGCGGACCTGATTTTCTGGAAATGTTCGTACCTGATTCTCTGCAATGTTTTGTATTGACCGTCTCTGTATGCTATCAGCTGTTGACTTGTACCTTGGTTCTCTCCGTGCTGTATCTCGGTCTCTTCGCTGACTCGTTTGAGCGTACCGCAAGTGGCTACCTCGCTGTTCTCTCTATGTTGTTGTACCTCGGGATTTTTTTTGCTGTTCGATTGGACGATGTTGACGCGGTTCGATCTTCACTAGTGTCCCTCTTGTTGCTCTGTTTATGAATTTGCTTCCCGGATTCGTTGTTGTCGGAGGCGTCGGTTGCGTGGTATGCTTCCAGCTCACTTAGGTGGGCTGTCCTCCTCCTTCCTTTGAAGACTTTGTTTAGCTCTACGATCACTGGTGACACAAAGTTCGTTACCCGGTGAGGTCCACTGTACCTGGGCGCTAGTTTGGCTGCAAAGTTTTCCGCCGCTTTTGGCAGCTGATGTTCCTTTACCAGCACTAGGTCGCCTATCGCTGGTCGACATTGCCTTCTTCTTAAATTGTAATACTTCTCACCTTTACCAAATGTCTGCTCATCGTAAAGACTGTTAAGAATTCTCGGTTCCCTCCCTTGTACTATGTATGCTGGACTGTAACCGGTCGATTCACATACACTTGTGTTCAATGCCAGTGTTATCTCTGGTAACAACTCATCCCATGTCCTCTGCTCTTTTCCCGTAAATTGTGCTATCATCCTATTGATGTTCCTGTTTGCCCTCTCTGACGGGTTCTCCTGAGGTGTGTACGGTGCCGTTAATTGGTGTTTCACGCCGAGTTCCTCTAAAAATCTCTTAAAGCGTTTGCTGATAAACTGTGCTCCGTTGTCCGTAATAGATACTTATGGAACGCCGAACCGTGCCAAAATCCTCTCTCGAAATCCTCGTACTAAACATTCTGTCGTTGCCTTTCTGATTGGTATTACCTCTACCCATTTTGAAAATTTGTCTAAGAGTACTAGTGCCATCGTGTTGCCATGCTTCGATCGTGGCGTTGGACCAACAAAGTCTGCACAGACTGTTGCCCAAGGCTCCTATGAAATTTTCGTTAGCATCTTACCCGCGGCTGGCTGTTGACTCGGTTTGTATATTTGACATGTGTGACACGGCTGTACGTACTTTCTTATATCCCTGAACATTCCTGGCCAGTAATAACGTGTTGTTGCTCTTGCTATCGACTTTCGGATACACATATGCCCTGCGCTCGGTGTGTCGTGAATCTCCTCTAGCACTCTGCGTCTCTGTGGAGTTGGCACACATAGCTTCCATGGCACTATGTCGTCGCCATCCACTTGACTTCCTCTGTGTCTGCACAACTTTCCATCCTCAATAACTCGGGAATTCTCCGGGAATTTCTCCGGGGCCTTTCTTAAATCTGCCATCTTTGCGTTAATCCACTTACACTCGGCTTTTCCGTCATCCATCATCAACGTACCCAACTGCTCGTCCATCGGTTGCCTTGATAATGCTCTGCCACAACGTTCAGCTTTCCTTTTCGATACTGTACGTCAAATGAGTATTGCTGTAGTTCCAGCGCCCATCTCGCAATCCGACCAGTCGCACTATCTATCGCATTCAACCATTTCAACGGTAGGTGATCTGTTATTACTGTAAACGTGTATCCTTCTACGTATGGCCTCATCTTTCTTATTGCCCAAAATATTGCCAAACACTCTTTTTCTGTCGGTGAGTAGTTCATCTCTGCTTTGTTTAACCTGCGGCTTGCGTATGCTATTACTCGCTCTTCGTCGCCTGAACCTTGCGTAAGTACTGCACAAAGACCAAAATCAATTGCATTCGTCTGTAAACTAAACTTCCTCCAAAAATCTGGGCAAGCGAGTACCGATGCCTGCTCTTCAGACCAACTCCACTTACTATCTTTCTTAAGCATCGATGTTAACGGGTGTGACACTTGTGAAAAATCGTGTACGAATCTTCTATACCACGACACGAGTCCTAAAAAACGCCGAAACTCTCGTATGTTCTTCGGTGGTTCCAGTTCTTTGATGGCTGCAATCTTATCTGGATCGGTATGGATGCCTTCCTCGCTAACGACATGACCTAGATATTTTAACCTTTTCTTAAAAAACTCACATTTTTCCGGGTTTATCCTATTCGCTCTATGCTGTCTTCGAAATACTTCTGTTAAATGTGCAATGTGCTCTTCCAATGTTTTGCTTGTAATGATAATATCGTCAAGATAAGCAAACGCGTATGGTTCCAATTCTGGTCCTATGACACGATCAAGTGCTCACTGGAAAGTTGATGGGGCTGAGTGCAAGCCAAATGGCATTACGTTCCATTGGTATAGTCCGCGCTCAGGTACTGTGAATGCGGTGTTTTGCTTGCTGCTTTCTTCCATAGGAATTTGCCAATATCAATTTTTCAAGTCGAGGCTACTGATAAATCTCGCGCTTCTTAATTTGTCCAAGATATGTTGTATACGTGGTAAAGGGTATGCGTCTGGCACTGATCTTGCATTTAATTTGCGGTAGTCTACGAAGATCTCCATTTGCCATTCCCCTTCTTCGCCAGAACTATGGGTGCGCTGTGCGTGCTATTCGATGGTTCGATGCAACCTTTTTCGATCAACTCGTCGACTTCCTTGTTGATAATTTCTTGCATTTTCGGATTCTTCGCATAGTACATTTACTTAATTGGACGGTCGTCCCTCATAACTATTTTGTGTGTGGCCACGTTGGATACTCCTGACATCATTGCGAATACCTGTAATTCATGGCTTAGAAATTTACTCACCGAATCCTCTGTCTTGCTAGTTGCTACCGACGCCATTGGGTTGTGTTCCTTGTAATCTTCGCTATTCGTTTCGAGCATAGTTGTAAATGTCACTACCTCTTGCTTCCGTTCGTCTACTCTCAACGTTATTACTTGACCACCACATCTCATCTCTAAGTTTACCTTCGCCAGAGAGTCTGTGCCAATAACCACCTCATCACCCAGTCCCGGTAGGATAAGCATCTCGTTTCTCTGTACTTCATCACCCATTCTTACTTCTGCATCCACCGCTTCTTTGATTATTATTGCTATGCCGTCGCCCATTCTTACTCGCGTTTTTACTTCCGCGAATTTGCCAGCTTTTAATAGTTTCGCCATTGCATCACTTATAAAGCTCCTCGTCGCTCCCGTGTCAATCGCTGCTTCCGCTTCTTCTCCGTTCACATACGTTGTTACCAATATGCGGCCCTTTGTGTATTTGAACACGTCTAATTTCTCCGAGGACCCCATCCCTCGGTTCCAATGTGGTCTCTGGTCGTTTCCCTGTAGCTTCCTACAACAATCACGAGTGAGCACGCCTATCTTACCACATGTCCAGCAAAATTCTCTTCTTATGCCTCGGCACCCGTATGAAAAGTGGCCACCTCTTCCGCGTCATCTGCAGGCCGTTCTTGTGTCCACATATTCTTGTTGTGGCACTGACCTCTGCTGTTGTTGGACTTCTACTCGCTCCTCCTGTCTTTGTTCTGCCTGGAGACACTGGTACTGACTTTTTCGACGTCGTGGTATGAACGGCCTTGTGGTTGGTCGCGTTGGTTCCCTGTCAGGAGTAATATTTTCATAGTCTTGAGCTAAACTTACCAGCTCCTCAAGATTGCTGACCTCGCTTCGCTTTATATATAGTTGGTACTCTCTGCGCGAGTTTCTGTAGATGCGGGTTTGTTTCTGCTCCTCTGTGTAGCCCGCGTGACGCATGAGTCCTTATAGACATAATTTTTAATTGCCCCCCTTGTCGCTGTACGCGCATTCGAATTTCATCATCCAATTGCTCTAAGTATCGGGAGCTTAGGAAGAACTTCAGGAAGTCCTTCTTGCAGGCGTCCCACTCCTGCCAATGCCGGTTGTTATTCCTATATCGTACCAACGCTTTGTCCTTCAACAACTCCGGCAGCGCTTTCTGAATCATGTTGCGGTTGATTTCATACCCATCTGCTAACTCCTCCATTCTTTCGATGAATCCTAGGGGATCTTTGTCTCCGTCGTACTTTAATCCCCACTTTCTTACTCTGTCCATGGTCATTGCATATGTGCCATGCTGTTGAATTTAATTTGTCGTTGCGTACGTACCAGGCTGCCGAATATAATGTACCGGTGGTTGTCCGACCTCCAGTTGATTGGATGCACCATTTGCCTGCCTATCATTTCTCGGTGAATTTAGTTCGCTGCTTCTCTTTCTTGTTTGTGGGTTTGTTAACCGCGCATGCCGAGATGCCAACTCGGTGAATCGATCCCGTAAGTTATCGCTATCCTTCTCCTCTTGTATGAATGCCGCCAATCGTATTCTTAGCTCGTCAACCGTTCCGCCATCCTCTAGCCCAAATTCCGTGCTGTAGGCTACCAGATCCTCTCGAGCGAGATAGTATACCCACGATACTTTTACCATTGTTATTCTTTATATCTTCGTAGTATTAACTCAGAAGTGAATCTTGTTTCCCTCTTCGTTTCTGATGCTCTGAAAGTATATCTTAAAATTTGCTTTATTTAACCTGCTCGGGCGCCAAAATGTGGCCGACTTTTCCTTTGGTTTTCCGGGGTTGGCCTCAGTCCGTCCAGGGTTCCTGAAAGTAGAAATCCCTACCGGGCATTCTAAAAGAATAACCCTGTTTATTTCATGTAAAAAACGTTATAAGTATTTATTTAATAAAAATTCTAGTTCTACTCCTAGCTTATTCCCTTGCTTTGTAAGATGTGACTGAGGTAATGAAACCCTCGGCCAACCTCTGCGGTCGAATGGAGTAATAAAGCCTTCAGACGAATATACTTTAGTACAAATGAAGTCAAAACCCTTCAGGTGTACTCTTGGTCGGTAGTCATAAAACCTACCGACTCGTATGCCTGTCTCCTAATCTCTCTGTGAATTTTAATGCGAATTCATCGCCCTTATATACTACACGCAGGCAAACGGTAATTTTATGTTAACAATTTCTAACTAATAACATTAACAATATAAAACAACAGTTATTCCGGTGAATATTTCTTTCCATAAATATCCACGCATCATAATGCTCCTTATTGAGTACAAAGCCTTTGTATTTGCCCGCATTCCGTGCTTTTCAGCCTACGCTTTAACTATGGTGTGTTCGTACAATTATTTGTTGTCACCTGATTCTAACGTTGTGTTTTGCTTTGCCCAATGCTTCTGCCTTCTGTTGTATGGCGTGCGTTGGTGTGTTGTATGCTAATGCGTAGGTATGTATAGAAAAATTCCAATTAGTAGCGGCGCTTATTTTTGACGACTTGCTGCTGATCTCCGTTCACTTAAGTTATTATGTATGTTGTATTTGTAGCTGGGTGTATTGTATTTTGAGTGTGCAAAGGGTCGATTGAATGCTGCATTTTTATGTTTTGTGCGTATCTACCTCCCTTCCAAATATTCAACGCATGTTAGGGTGATCCTATATTTAAAATTTATGTGGGCGGAAATGTAAATATTTTGCTTGCGTGCAAAAGAGCGCAAGTCTAATTTGTCCTTCAATTTAGTAATTATCCATTCAATGTACAACAGAATATATATATTTAGGGTATAATACATAAAGGTATACATATGTATATTTTTTAGTGCTTCATATAAAATGTATAAGTGATAAATTCAAATATTACTATAAATTTCAAGTTATTTCAAAAATGTATGTTCTTTGGAAAAATGTATGGATATGTGTATGTTGTGAGGATACAAAATCCTCGGCAGAATATCTCCGATTCTAGCAAGCTACCGTGTTGTTCAAAACACGCACCGGTTCAATCATTACATCCAGCCAATGATAACAAAATTTTGCTTTCTACTTATATGGTCGCAGTCGAACTCGAAGGTGAATGATTTCAACTGAGGACCCTTATCGATCAGGGCTCGGAAAGAACTTTCATTTCCTCGAAAGTTCAACAACTGTTGAAATTTCCATTCGAACATTCAATGCTTGAAATCTCTAGCATGAGTGGGCAAGTCGTACAAAAGTCCTCCAAACTTTGTCCTTTGACACTGGTTGTATCCAAGGCCATCAAAGGATAACGGCTCATGCCGCTGTGGTGCCGAAACTTACCAAGAATCTGCCAACTTCCATCATCAGTCGCTAAACCTGGGAGCAGTTCAAACTCCTTGAGCTCGCCGATTCCAGTTGCCAAATACCAGGTCAGACTGACATGGTCATTGGCAGCGACATACTTCCACAAACTCTGCTGGAAGGTAAACAAAGGTGTGCGGTAGCGTACTTGCGCTACTAACAATTTTTGGTTGGATTCTCAGTGGTCCAATAACTGAAAGTTTTGGGAACAGGAGGAAATTCCACAGCCTCAACAGATATCCCCAGAGGATCAAGCGTGTGACACTTCCCAAGGCAGCCGGTTCTATGTACCGGAGTGACTCGGAATTTTTCCCGACCAAGGGCTGTCATTTCAGTGTAACCCAATTTAATTTGTTGCGTCCCTCCCACAAATTTTCATCCTCCCAGCAGCTCCTTGCAGTGGGACTGTGCCATACTCTCCTGCTCCGGGAAGGTATCGAACCCAATCCTGGTCCTTCTCCTGACCCCGGTCCTGAGAAATGGTTTTGCTGCGTTTGCCGGAAAATAATATTTTTAGGACGGGCATACTATTGTCAGTGTGTCACGTGCAAGAAATCGTTGCATGGGACAGGTTGCTCTGGGCTATATCCCAAAACCCGACGTCTTCTTAACTTTTATAAATCTTGTGTGGCTCCATGCTGTTCACGCCTAAGGTCGTCCCGTAGTCTACGTCCCCCCCCCCCCCCCCCTTCCCCTACTTTCCAGCAGCTCTGCTGTTCAGGAAGCCTCAACAAGTAGCCACTGCTGCTCGCGTCCTACGGCGCCACCAGCTCATACGCCCACTCTCACTCATAACTACAATCTCCGTAGTAGAGTCGGTACCAATGCCGAGCATCAGCCCCCCCTCTTTCTTCTTCTCCCATCTTTTCTGGCAACAATCGTGTAGGTCAGGGAAACAGACTTTTAGTCCCTACCACCTTTTGCACCGTTTGCCAGCACAGAATATATATGTTTGCGTCACCTGCCCAATACAGCTCCTACCTTGGACGGTTCCTAGATGTTCTGGTCTCCGCGACGGCAACCCCCCGACTAGCTTAATTGCGCCATCCGGGTACCCCAATGCTTACCGTCGTGACGTCCAGTCCCAGGGCCACAACAGCAATTGCGTCCTGGCCTCCCACTACTCAGGCGTAGTCACCCGTCACTTACCCCTAGAGTGATGACGACGTCGCTGCACTTCAGAATTCTGCAGTTAAACTGTAATGGATTAACTGGGAAGATCACGGAGATAATCGATTTCATGAAGCGGTATAACATCCGCATCGCTGCAATTCAACAAACTAAACTCACAGCAAGATCTGCTCTGCAGACCTGTTCTGGGTATAATGTCCATAGAAAAGATCGCGAGAGCGGAAATGGAGGCAGTCTCGCGTTTATCATGCACCACTCAGTTCAGTATAACAGATTTGATCCCGACATTGGCCGCAGGGACAGTGAGTTAGAGCGTCACGGCTTATCTGTCTGGTCAGGCGATGTAAACCTAGAAATCTTCAAAATCTATATCCCTCTTGCCACCTGTTGCACCAGTGGATACAGTTCTAATATCAGAGCACTACTCAGTACCGATAATCGTATTTTCTTAGGCGATTTCAATGCCCATCAGGATCTATGGCATTCAAAGCTGCAGGCGGACAGCAAGGGTGAGATGTTGGCGGATCCAATAGAAGAAACAACTTTCTGAACAATATACGCAGACACCCCCACTCGTATGGTTGGAAGCTGTCAC
This sequence comes from Eurosta solidaginis, assembly GCF_040869045.1. Lineage (NCBI taxonomy): Eukaryota > Metazoa > Arthropoda > Insecta > Diptera > Tephritidae > Eurosta > Eurosta solidaginis. Next base: position 99,096,654 of record NC_090324.1, read on the forward strand.
AGTTCGCCAGATATACCAATCGTGAGTGCTACGAGTCCTGCATTAACTGGCAGCCGATGGTAACATTGGCATCTGACCACCTGCCTATACTTATTTCGCTTGAGGGAACCGCCTATTTCATCGTCACCGAAAAACGCACTATCACAAACTTTAAAAAAGGAAAGTGGGATGAGTACAAATCCTTTACAGACAATCGCTTTGTTGCCCTCCTTATCCCGACTGATGCTCGCCAAGGGGAACGTGCTTTCCGCAAGGTCATTTAATCCACCTCGGCTCGTTTTATTTCCGCCGGAAGAATTGCCGAAATCCGGCCCCATTTTCTGGCGGAGGCCGCAAATTTAGCGACAGACGTGACCTTATAAGACAGCCTGATCCCGTCGACCCCCAAATAAGGGATATAAACCAACGCATCAGATTGTTTGTGGATGAACACAAGCGGGCGAAATGGGAGGAGCATTCAAGTTGTTGTAACCTCTCTGCTGGTGTGGGTAACCTTTGGTCCACCTTAAAGTCCCTATTAAATCCGTCTAAGCACAATGACAAAATTTCCATCGCCTTTGGCGATAAAGTGCTGTCGGATGCGAAAAAATGAACGAGCGCTTTTTGACGACAATATATAATGCATTCTACGGTTGACAAAGTTAGACGGCGGGACAACAGACGCGCATACAAACATAAATTCAGCGCGTCCCCAATTACCATCACCGCCAAAGAGGTTGAGGATGCCGTCGGTCATGCTAAACTATCTAAAGCAGTGGGCTCAGACGGCATAGCCATGCCGATATTTAAAAGCCTAGGTAAAGAGGGTTTCAAATATTTAGCACATGTCTTCAACCTGTCCCTTTCCACCTTCGTCATCCCCGAAAAATGGAAAATGGCTAAAGTGGTCCCGCTACTAAAGCATGGGAAACCAGCTAACATAAGAGATTCTTATCGCCCGATATCTCTCCTATCGCCAATAGCCAAGACACTTGAAGCCATTCTGCTCCCCTAATTTAAAGCAAATTTGCAACTAGCCTATCATCAGCATGGCTTTAGAATACAACATAGCACAACCACCGCGCTAAATGCCAATAGCAGCCAGATAAAGTGCGGTTTAAATCAAAACCCCCACAAAGTGACAGTACTTGTTCCGTTAGACCTGTCAAAAGCTTTTGATATGGTCAACCCTGGCACGTTACTGCAAGACCTGGAAGGGTCTACCCTTCTCCCAAGTCTTAAAAGGTGGACCGCAAATTATCTGGGTCGTCGACAGGATTCGGTGCAATTTAGGAAGGCAACATCCAAACCAAGAAGAATTAAACAAGGGGTGCTACAAGGTGTCCTATCCCCACTTTTGTTTAACTCCCAAATGTCGACCATTTTGAACATCCATATCAATGGCACTACGCTACCAACTGTCTTACACCTCAACCTCTTGGTTGTGACGTTTTATCAGGATCTACATTTTGGTGAGCATGCAGCCGCAATAGTACCGAAAATCCAGAGCCGCAATATAATCCTCAAATCTCTTGCTGGCAGTACTTGGGGAAAGAAAAAGAAGCGCTCATTACCACTTGCAAAGCAATTGGCCAGCAGATTGCATGCTACGCGTCTCCGCTATGGCAGCCAAGCCTAAAGGCTACTCACTGGAAGAACTTACAGGCCGGCCTACCAAAATACCGCCCTCAGAACCGCCACGGGTCGTCTTCTTATGTTCCCAGAACATTATCTACATAATGAGGCGATAATACACCCCATTAGGGAGAGAAATGAAAGGCTAACCAAACAGTTCCTGTTGAATACACAGAAACCTGGGCATCCCAACAGACATATGATTGATGAGCCAACACCGCCCAGGGGCTTAAGGAGTCATTTCCGTAAAAATTATGAGGAAATACGGCATACAGCCGTATGAAGCTAAAACACACAAGCAGGTCCTCGACGAACTCCACAAACAGGCGTCGGACCTCTATGCCAGGAATTGCCCGATGAATCCTGTACTCAAAGAAAAATACCTAAAACTAGCATAAGAGGAACGCACTCTCCCTAGGTAAACGTGAGTCACTCTAGCTCAACGTCGATCTCGATACTGTAACAGGTTAAACTCTTACCTATCCAAAATCAACCCCGACATACAAAACATATGTCCTGCTTGTAATGTGTCCCCACATGACACCAACCATCTCTTTAACTGTGCTGTGGAACCAACGACTCTAACACCCCTCTCATTATGGTCAACCCCTGTTTACACAGCAAATTTCCTTGGACTACCGTTAGAGGATATTGATGACAATTTGTGACCGGTCGCACCTATTGGATGGGGCGAAGCGTGATAACAGATATACTCAACAACCACGACACGTGCACCAAACGGTTGATACATTGTGCGACTTCCATTCAAGGAAGAGTTTCCTGGAAAACTGTTTATCGGCAAATTCCGCCCGGCTGCCCTACAGCAGTTTTTCAGTATGGAGCGAACGCTTTAGAAAAAGGGGGAGTTAGGTACAATGTACAACAATGTGTTGCAAGAATATCTCGACCTTGATCACATGGAATCTACCGACCCATGCGAAATAACTTCGAATGGCAAGGTTTCTCATTTTACTTTCCACATCATGCAGTAGTCAAACCAGATAAGGTCACCACCAAAGTTCGTGTGGTTTTCAACGCATTTACATTTACTTCATAACTCAATAAAGTCAGTCTTTAACTTGCACTCAGCGTATTTAGTCATACGGTCAGTACTCTATTGTCACATGGTGCCGAAACCCGTTTCGAGAAAAACGAATAACGCACAACGCAATAAAGTGCCAAAGACTCCCGTTGCAGTAGCGATCAAATTATATTAAAACTTATAAAATAAAAAATATAAGCAATATATATTTAAAATTCGCATAATTATTTAAAATAAATAAAACAAAATGGTAAAGCCACCAAAACCTCTCCTAATAAATAGCGACCTGGATATGGCACTTGAATGGAGCGAATGGTTGGAAACCTACGAATGCTATGCCCTTGCTGCGAAGGTCAACGATGAGGAAGTCCCTGTCCAATTGGCAAATTTCAAAACTGTGCTAGGACGAGAAAGCATTCGATTAATCAATAATTTGGGCTTAACCGATGCCCAAAAATCTGATTTAACCGAGTTAAAAAAGAAATTAAAGGAGCATTTTGTACCAACGCGTAATAAGACGTACGGTATAATTTTCATCACATCAAACAGCAAGAAAATGAAGCTTTTGACGATTTTCTACAAAAAATTCGAGAGCAGGTACGAAAGTGCTATTTTAACGATGACGATGAATTCCTAACTGACGATATTGTTCTTGGTATCTGCTCTGATGATACCAGACAAAAACTTTGGATCGAAGAACAGCTGTCACAGGCAAGAGCTATTAATATGTGCCGCGCGGCAGAAAGAGCAACAAAACAAATACACGACTTGAACGAACCTAGTTCTGCAGTGAAAATTAATAAAATTGATAAAGATTTTAACTGCCGTAGGTGCCTTACAACTCACGGGCCAAAAAGTTGCCCAGCATACAAAAAAGAATGCTCGCGTTGCGGCAAAAAGGGTCATTTTAAGGTCGCGTGCAAATCAAAAGCGAATAAAGAAAAATATTCCAAACCAAATCAAAAGAAAAAACTAAAAAGAATATGAACGCTATAGAAACCAATGCCGAAAGTGATAGCGATAGTTCCGAGTTTAGGTTCGTAGGCAATATAAGAAATTCCGTTAGGCCAGCCGAAAATGAAGAAAAATGGACAGAAAAGGTGCGAGTTGGCGATTATGAGCTAAAATTGAGGTTAGATACCGGAGCTTTTTGTAATGTACTACCAATCAAAGTTGCCAGAAAGCTCGGCGAAGAAATAAACTCCAGCGAAATTAAGCGCCTAAAGGCCTACGATGGCGGTTTTATTAAAGTAATAGGCCAAACAGAATTGACGTGTCGCACCCAGCGCACATACAACAATGCTAGAAAAAAAGTATGCTTCAAAGTAATCGAAGAAAACTTTCAGGCAATATTAGGAGCTGATGACTGCGAAAACCTAGGATTCGTGAAGCGTGTAAGCCAATTAGGATGCTGTAACAATTTCGAGTATGACATAGATTGTGTAGACAACCCAAAATTTAAAGTCATCCCAGCGAGAAAAATTCCGTACGCAATCGAGAAAAGCGTGAGCCCACACCGGACGTTAGTCCAATTCTAGTTGTAAACAAAAGAAATAAGCTAGAAGTATGCATGGACCCTACCGAACTAAATAAATATATTAAACGTCCGATCTACCCAATAAAAACTGTTGAAGAGGTAGCAGCAAAAATTCTTGGTAGCAAATTTTTTACTAAATTAGATTGCCAAAAAGGTTTCTGGCAAATCAAAGTAATTGAACGAACATCAAAATATTTAACATTTTCTACACCCTAAGTGAACTACGAAAAAGAACACAAAATGTAATTAAGCGATTGAATGATGCTGGATTTACGTTAAATTCCGAAAAATGTGAGTACGAAAAAAAGTCACTAAAGTTTCTAGGTCATATTTTCACCGAAAATGGGTACAAAGCAGACGAAGAAATGATAAAGGCAATCTGTCTGCTCAAAAGGCCCACCTGAATTAAAGAGCTGCAGCGCCTTTTGGGAATGGTGACATATCTTGGTAAGCTTATAAAAAACTTCTCGCAATTGACAGAGCCATTGCGCCCACTGTTACGTAAACAAAACGTGTGGAGATGGGAATACGAGCACACAAGCGCTTTCGAAGCTATAAAACGAACAGTAACAACAACTCCCGTACTAGCTTATTACGACGTAAAGAAACCAGTGAAGCTGTCGGTCGACGCCAGTAGTCAATCCATGGGGGCCTAATGCAAGGCGGCAGGCCATTGGGATATGCCACAAAAGAATTCACCCAATCGCAACAAAAACAACTACAAATCAGCAAGGAAGCCTGGGCTATCCGTTTTGGATGCCAAAAGTTTCACGATTACGTTTACGGAAAACAGTTAGAAATAGAAACTGACCATAAGCCACTGCAAACGATTTTCAGCAATCCGATCCAGAATGCACCTATACGATTGCAGAATGTGCTGTACGATATTTTGCAATATTCGCCGAAAATAACGTACACAAAGGGAACGATGTTACCTATTGCAGATACCCTGAGTCGCGACGGTGAACCTACAGAAATTGATAAAAATGAGCCAGTTCATTTAATCCATGCAATTTCAGACAACATACGTGAAATTTTAATTAGAGAAACTGCATCCGACGTCGAGCTACAAGCACTCAAAAAAGCTATCATGAAGAAGTGGCCAGAAAACGAGGCAGAAATACCGCACATCATTAGAAAGCACTCGGCTTTTAAACACGAAATTACTTACGAAGACAAATTGCTGTTAAAGGGTAACAAAATTATTTTGCCACATAATTTAATACAATCTGTCATTGCAGAAGCACATAAGGGCCACAGTGGTATCTCAACGACCATAAATCGCCTACGCCAATCATTGTTTTGGAACGGGCTTACAGTTGATACAAAAAACTCCGTTGAAAGGTGTGCGGTATGCCAACGAACACAACGATCGGACTGTAAGGAACCTTTAATACTACGTGACATACCAGAGTACCCATTCCAATTAGTATCAACAGATATTTTCAAATTTAAAGGTGATGATTATCTACTTATCGCCGATCACTATGGATTTAATGACTTCCGAAAACTTAAATCTGCTACACCAATGGAGGTAATATATTTTTTGCGTCAGTGGTTCTCCGCAAACGGAATTCCCGACATACTCGAATCCGATGAAGGTCCACAACACAGTAGCCAAGCATTTAAAGAGTTCACGACAAATTGGCAATTTAAGCACAGAATTTCGTCTCCACATTACCCTCCATCCAATGGATTCGCAGAGCACAACGTTCAAACCGTAAAAGGTATTTTAAAGAAGTGTTGGCATGATGGAAGCGATTCGTACTTAGAGATATTACTGCTGCGAAATACTCCACGCAACGAAATACTAAAATCATCAAGCCAACGATTATTCAGCCGCCAAACCCGTACCACTCTACCGACTGAAAAATCTAACTTAATACCAAAAGTCGGAATTTGCGTCGCAGAAGAATTGCATGAACTGCGAAACAATCAGAAACGCTACGTCGATCGGATCGCAATACCTCGCGCAGCGCTTAAAACAGGCGACAATGTCAGAATGCAAACGGGTCACCGCGAATGGAAGCCAGCCAAAGTGGTCGAGTTGACTGCAAGTCCACGCTCAGTCATAGTGGAAACTCCCGAAGTCAGAATATATCGTAGAAACAGCAAGTATCTCCACACAACAAAAGCGAACATACCTTCAGACAATGCGCCCACTTTAGAATGTGAATCCAATAATCCTCGCGAGCCTGTATCAAACGAGCACAAGAAAACGACGCCTACCGAACAAGCACCTACCCATAACAGCGGTACTAAAAACAGTATAGTGGTGATGGTACAGACCAGCAGGGCTCACGCTACGGACGCAAAATCAAACCAGTTGTAAAATACGGTCCTTCAAACTATTAATACTAATCAGGATGTTTTTTTTTGTAATTGGAATTAATAACACATGTACCTTTTATTTTCTTTACAAACATACTCATATATGAATACTTATATATATATGTATATTTGCATTTATGTAGTTTACGTATGCTCAAATTGACATCCAATATTGAGATTAAATAACTCATTGAATTAAATTTTTTTCTTTGAAAAGAGAGGATGTCATGAGAATATACATCCTACCAAATGATAGCTCATATTTATACCTATGACGAAGGCATATTATATGTATATTCGTTTGCACATATATATAAGTTCCACATATGCATTTACATTTATTTCATTATTCAATAAAGTCAGTCTTTAACTTGCACTCAGCGTATTTAGTCATACGGTCAGTACTCTATCGTCACAGACAAGTGCATCAAATGGAAGGTATTAAAGAATATTTTAAGAGGGAGTAGGCCATAGTTCTATAGGTGGACGCCATTTAGGGATATCGCCATAAAGGTGGACCAGGGCTGACTCTAGAATCTGTTTTTACGATATGGGTATCAAATGAAAGGTGTTAATGAGTATTTTAAAAGGAAGGGGGCTCAGTTCTATAGGTGGACGCCTTTTCCAGATATCGCCATAAAGGTGGACCAAGGGTGACTCTAGAATTTGCTTGTACGATATGGGCATCAAATGAAAGGTGTTAATGAGTATTTTAAAAGGGAGTGGGCCTTAGTTCTATAGGTGGACGCCTTTTCGAGATATCTCCATAAAGGTGGACCAGGGGTGATTTTAGAATTTGTTTGTACGATATGGGTATCAAATGAAAGGTGTTAGTGAGTATTTTAAAAGGGCGTGAGCTTAGTTCTATAGGTGGACTCTAGAATTTGTTTGTACGATATGGGTATCAAATGAAAGGTGTTAATTAGTATTTTAAAAGGGCGTGGGCTTAGTTCTATAGGTGGACGCCTTTTCCAGATATCGCCATGAAGGTGGACCAAGGGTGACTCTAGAATTTGTTTGTACGATATGGGTATCAAATGAAAGGTGCTAAAGAGATTTTTAAAATTGAGTGGGCCTTAGTTCTATAGGTGGACGCCTTTTCGAGATATCACCATAAAGATGGACCAGAGGTGACTCTAGAATTTGTTTGTACGGTATGGGCATCAAATGAAAAGTGTTAATGAGTATTTTAAACGGGCGTGGGCCTTAGTTCTATAGGTGCACGCCTTTTCGAGATATTTCCATAAAGGTAGACCAGGGTTGACTCTAGAATTTGTTTGTACGATATGGGTATCAAATGAAAGGTGTTAATGAGTATTTTAAAAAGGAGTGGGCCTTAGCTCTATAGGTGGACGCCTTTTCGAGATACCGCCATAAAGGTGGGCCAGGGGTGACTCTAGAACGTATTTGTACGATATGGGTATCAAATTAAAGGTATTAATGAGGGTTTTAAAACGGAGTGGCCCTTAGTTGTATTTGTGAAGGCGTTTTCGAGATATCGACCAAAATGTGGACCAGGGTGACCCAGAACATCATCTGTCGTATACCGCTAATTTATTAATATATGTAATACCACCTTTTATTTTCTTTACAAACATACTCATATATGAATACATACTTATATATATATGAATATTTGCATTTATGTAGTTTACGTATGCTCAAATTGACATCCAATATTGAGATTAAATAACTCATTGAATTAAATTTTTTTCTTTGAAAAGAGAGGATGTCATGAGAACATACATCCTACCAAATGATAGCTCATATTTATACCTATGGCGAAGGCATATTATATGTATATTCGTTTGCACATATATATAAGTTCCACATATGCATTTACATTTACTTCATTATTCAATAAAGTCAGTCTTTAACTTGCACTCAGCGTATTTAGTCATACGGTCAGTACTCTATCGTCACAGACATGTGCATCAAATGGAAGGTATTAAAGAATATTTTAAGAGGGAGTGGGCCATAGTTCTATAGGTGGATATCGCCATAGAGGTGGACCAGGGCTGACTCTAGAATCTGTTTTTACGATATGGGTATCAAATGAAAGGTGTTAATGAGTATTTTAAAAGGGCGGGGGCTCAGTTTAATAGGTGGACGCCTTTTCCAGATATCGCCATAAGGGTGGACCAAGGGTGACTCTAGAATTTGCTTGTACGATATGGGCATCAAATGAAAGGTGCTAATGAGTATTTTAAAAGGGAGTGGGCCTTAGTTCTATAGGTGGACGCCTTTTCGAGATATCTCCATAAAGGTGGACCAGGGGTGATTTTAGAATTTGTTTGTACGATATTGGTATCAAATGAAAGGTGTTAGTGAGTATTTTAAAAGGGCGTGGGCTTAGTTCCATAGGTGGACTCTAGAATTTGTTTGTACGATATGGGTATCAAATGAAAGGTGTTAATGAGTATTTTAAAAGGACGTGGGCTTAGTTCTATAGGTGGACGCCTTTTCCAGATATCGCCATAAAGGTGGACCAAGGGTGACTCTAGAATTTGTTTGTACGATATGGGTATCAAATGAAAGGTGTTAATGAGTATTTTAAAATTGAGTGGGCCTTAGTTCTATAGGTGGACGCCTTTTCGAGATATCTCCATAAAGATGGACCAGGGGTGACTCTACAATTTGTTTGTACGATATGGGTATCAAATGGAAGGTGTTAATGAGTGTTTTAAAAGGGAGTGGGCCTTAGTTCTATAGGTGGACGCCTTTTCGAGATATCTCCATAAAGGTGGACCAGGGGTGATTTTAGAATTTGTTTGTACGATATTGGTATCAAATGAAAGGTGTTAGTGAGTATTTTAAAAGGGCGTGGGCTTAGTTCCATAGGTGGACTCTAGAATTTGTTTGTACGATATGGGTATCAAATGAAAGGTGTTAATGAGTATTTTAAAAGGACGTGGGCTTAGTTCTATAGGTGGACGCCTTTTCCAGATATCGCCATAAAGGTGGACCAAGGGTGACTCTAGAATTTGTTTGTACGATATGGGTATCAAATGAAAGGTGTTAATGAGTATTTTAAAATTGAGTGGGCCTTAGTTCTATAGGTGGACGCCTTTTCCAGATATCGCCATAAAGGTGGACCAAGGGTGACTCTAGAATTTGTTTGTACGATATGGGTATCAAATGAAAGGTGTTAATGAGTATTTTAAAAGGACGTGGGCTTAGTTCTATAGGTGGACGCCTTTTCCAGATATCGCCATAAAGGTGGACCAAGGGTGACTCTAGAATTTGTTTGTACGATATGGGTATCAAATGAAAGGTGTTAATGAGTATTTTAAAATTGAGCGGGCCTTAGTTCTATAGGTGGACGCCTTTTCGAGATATCTCCATAAAGATGGACCAGGGTTGACTCTAGAATTTGTTTGTACGGTATGGGTATCAAATGAAAAGTGTTAATGAGTATTTTAAACGGGCGTGGGCCTTAGTTCTATAGGTGGACGCCTTTTCGAGATATCTTCATACAGGTGGACCAGGGTTGACTCTACAATTTGTTTGTACGATATGGGTATCAAATGGAAGGTGTTAATGAGTATTTTAAAAAGGAGTGGGCCTTAGCTCTATAGGTGGACGCCTTTTCGAGATACCGCCATAAAGGTGGGCCAGGGGTGACTCTAGAAAGTATTTGTACGATATGGGTATCAAATTAAAGGTATTAATGAGGGTTTTAAGACGGAGTGGCCCTTAGTTGTATTTGTGAAGGCGTTTTCGAGATATCGACCAAAATGTGGAGCAGGGTGACTCAGAACATCATCTGTCGGATACTGCTTAGCTCTATAGGTGGACGCCTTTTCGAGATACCGCCATAAAGGTGGGCCAGGGGTGACTCTAGAACGTATTTGTACGATATGGGTGTCAAATTAAAGGTATTAATGAGGGTTTTAAGACGGAGTGGCCCTTAGTTGTATTTGTGAAGGCGTTTTCGAGATATCGACCAAAATGTGGACCAGGGTGACCCAGAACATCATCTGTCGGATACTGCTAATTTATTAATATATGTAATACCACGAATAGTATTCCTGCCAGGATTTCAACGGCTTTTGATTTCGCCCCACAGAACTTTTTCATTTTCTACTACTTAATATGGTAGGTGTCACACCCATTTTACAAAGTTTTTTTCTAAAGTTGTATTTCGCGTCAATAAACCAATCCAATTACCATGTTTCATCCCTTTTTTCGTATTTGGTATAGACTTATGGCATTTTTTCATTTTTCGTAATTTTCGATATCGAAAAAGTGGGCGTGGTCATAGTCGGATTTCGGTAAAATTTTATACCAATACAAATTGACTTCAGATAAGTACGTGAACTGAGTTTAGTAAAGATATATCGATTTTTGATCAAGTTATCGGGTTAACGGCCGAGCGGAAGGACAGACGGTCGACTGTGTATAAAAACTTTGCGTGGCTTCAACCGATTTCGCCCTTTTTCACAGAAAACAGTTATCGTCCTAGAATCTAAGCCCCTACCAAATTTCACAAGGATTGGTAAGTTTTTGTTCGTCTTATGACATTAAAAGTATCCCAGACAAATTAAATGAAAAAGGGCGGAGCCACGCCCATTTTGAAATTTTCTTTTATTTTTGTATTTTGTTGCACCATATAAATATTGGAGTTGAACGTTGACATAATTTACTTATATACTGTAAAGATAAAAAAATTTTTGTTATAATTTGAATTAAAATTTTTTTTTTAAGTGGGCGTGGTCGTCGTCCGATTTTGATAATTTTTAGTAGGCACACATATAGAAATAGGAGTAACGTTTCTGCCAAATTTCATCATGATATCTTCAACGACTGCCAAATTACAGCTTGCAAAACTTTTAAATTACCTTCTTTTAAAAGTGGGCGGTGCCACGCCCATTGTCCAAACTTTTAATAATTTTATATTTTGCGTCATAAGTTCAACTCACGTACCAAGTTTCACCGCTTTATCCGTCTTTGGTAATGAATTACCGCACTTTTTCTGTTTTTCGAAATTTTCGATATCGAAAAAGTAGGCGTCGTTATAGTCTGATATCGTTCATTTTAAATAGCGATCTGAGATGAGTGCCCAGGAACGTACATACCAAATGTCATCAAGATACCTCAAATTTACTCAAGTTATCGTTTTAACGGACGGACGGACGGACGCACGGAAGGACGGACATGACTCAATCAAATTTTTTTTCGATACTGATGATTTTGATATATGGAAGTCTATATCTATATCGATCCCTTTATACCTGTACAACCAACCGTTATCGAATCAAAGTTATTATACTCTGTGAGCTCTGCTCAACTGAGTATAAAACAAGTAAGGAAGCCTTGGTTCGGGTGTAACCGAACATTACATACTCAGTTGAGAGCTATGGAGACAAAATAAGGGAAAATCACCATGTAGGAAAATGAACCTAGGGTAACCCTGGGATGTGTTTGTATGAAATGTGTATCAAATGGAAGGTATTAAAGAGTATTTTAAGAGGGACTGGGTAATAGTTCTATAGGTGAACGCCATTTAGGGATATCACCATAAAGGTGGACCAGGGCTGACCCTAGAATTTGTTTGTACGATATGGATATCAAATGAAAGGTGTTAATGAGTATTTTAAAAGGGAGTGGGCCTTAGTTCTATTGTTGGACGCATTTCGAGATATCGCCATAAAGGTCGACCAGGGGTGACCCTAGAATTTGTTTGTACGATATGGGTATCAAATGAAAGGTGTTAATGAGTATTTTAAAAGGGCGTGGGTATCAAATGAAAGGAGTTAATGAGTATTTTAAAAGGGAGTGGGCCTTAGTTCTATAGGTGGACGCCTTTTCGAGATATCGCCATAAAGGTTGACCAGGGGTGACTCTATAATGTGTTTGTACGATATGGGTATCAAATTAAAGGTATTAATGAGGGTTTTAAAAGGGAGTGGTGGTAGTTGTATATGTGAAGGCGTGTTCGAGATATCGACCAAAATGTGGACCAGGGTGACACAGAACATCATCTGTCGGGTACCGCTAATTTATTTATATATGTAATACCACGAACGGTATTCCTGCTAAGATTCAAAGCCCTTGATTTCGCCCTGCAGACCTTTTTCATTTACTTCTACTTAATATGGTAGGTGTCACAACCATTTTACAAAGTTTTTTTCTAAAGTTATATTTTGCGTCAATAAACCAATCCAATTACCATGCTTCATCCCTTTTTTCGTATTTGGTATAGAATTATGGCATTTTTTTAATTTTTCGTAACTTTCGATATCGAAAAAGTGGGCGTGGTCATAGTCGGATTTCGTCCTTTTTTTACACCAATACAAAGTGAGTTCAGATAAGTACGAGAACTGAGATTAGTAAAGATATATCGATTTTTGCTCAAGTTATCGTATTAACGGCCGAGCGGAAGGACAGACGGACGACTGTGTAAAAAAACGGGCGTGGCTTCAACCGATTTGGCTTTTTGCCACAGAAAACAGTTATAGTCCTAGAATCTAAACCCCTACAAAATTTCACAAGGATTGGTAAATTTTTGTTCGACTTATGGCATTAAAAGTATGCTAGACAAATTAAATGAAAAAGGGCGGAGCCACGCCCATTTTGAAATTTTCTTTTATTTTTGTATTTTATTGCACAATATCATTACTGGAGTCGAATGTTGACATAATTTACTTATATACTGTAAAGATATTGAATTTTTTGTTAAAATTTGACTTTAAAAAAAAATTTGTTTAAAGTGGGCGTGGTCGTTCTCCGATTTTGCTAATTTTTATTAAGCGTACATATAGTAATAGGAGTAACGTTCCTGCCAAATTTAATCATGATATCTTCAACGACTGCCAAATTACAGCTTGCAAAACTTTTAAATTACCTTCTTTTAAAAGTGGGCGGTGCCACGCCCATTGTCCAAAAGTTTCTATTTTTCTATTCTTCGTCATGAGGTCAACACACCTACCAAGTTTCATCGCCTTGTGTGTTTTGGCAATGAATTATCGCATTTTTTCTAGTTTTCGAAATTTTCGATATCGAAAAAGTGGGCGCGGTTATCGTCCGATATCGTTCATTTCAAATAGCGATCTGAGATGAGTGCCCAGGAACCTACATACCAAATTTCATCAAGATACCTCAAAATTTACTCAAGTTATCGTGTTACCGGGCAGACGGACGGACGGACCAACGGACGGACATGGCTCAATCAAATTTTCTTTCGATACTGATGATTTTTATATATGGAAGTCTATATCTATCTCGATTCCTTTATACCTGTACAACCAACCGTTATCCAGTCAAAGTTAATATACTCTGTGAGCGCTGCTCAACTGAGTATAAAAATTGGCGCGGCACCGCCCCTTTTATGACTAAGCAATTTTTTATGTTTCGTGAGCCATAACTCGAAGAAAAATTAACGGATCGTCATAAAATTGTGTACACATATTTTCTTTATAGCAGGAAATATTTCTAGAGAAAATGGAAAAGATCGGTTAAAGACCACGCTCACTTTTATATAAAAGATTTTTAAAAGGGTCGTAGAAGAATAAAATAAGCTATATCTTTCCAAAAAAGGGCTTTATATCAATGGAATTTCATTTCCCAAGTGGATATATAACAGTAAATAAGAAAAACTTAAAATTTAAAAAAATTGGCGTGGCACCTCCCCTCTTATGACTAAGCAATTTTCTATGTTTCGGGAGCCATAACTCGAAGAAAAATTAAGAGATCGTAATAAAATTGGGTACAGAGATTTTCCCTATAGCAGAAAATATTTCTAGAAAAAATGAAAGAGATCGGTTAAAGACCACATATAAAACATGTTTAAGAGGGTCGTGGACGAATAAAATAAGCTATATCTTTGCAAAAAAAGAGCTTTATATCAATGGTATTTCATTTCCCAAGTGGTTTAATAACAATAAATAGAAAAAACTTCAAATTTAAAAAAATTGGCATGGCACCGCCTCTCTTATGACTAAGCAATTTTATGTTTCGGGAGCCATAACTCGAAGAAAAATTAACGGATCGTAATAAAGTTGTGTACACACATTTTCCTTATAGCAGAAAACATTTCTAGAGAAAATGGAAAAGATCGGTTAAAGACCACGCCCTCTTTTATATAAAAGATTTTTGAAAGGGTCCAAGACGAATAAAATAAGCTATATCTTTGCAAAAAGAGCTTTATATCAATGGTGTTTCATTTCCCAAATGGATTTATAACAATAAATAGGAAGAACTTCAAATTTAAAAAAATGGGCGTGGCACCGCCCCTTTTATGACTAACCAATTTTCTATGTTTCGGGAGCCATAACTCGAAGAAAAATCAACATATCGTAATGAAATTGCGTACACATATTTTCCTTATAGGAGAAAATATTTCTAGTACAAATGGACGAGATCGGTTAAAGACCTCGGCAACTTAGATATAAAACAAATTTAAATGGATCGTAGACTAGAATAATAACCTATAACTTAGCAAAAAATAGCTTTGAATCAATGATATTTTACTAATCAAGTTTTATTGTAAGAGGAAATGGGGAGACACTATTTTTTAAACGGGCGGTGCCACGTGTTTTGTAGAAAAGTAATTTATCTGAAATGAAATGTACAATTTAAGCTCACGCTGAGTATATAATGTTCGGTTACACCCGAACTTAGACACCTTTATTTGGTTTTAGTTGTTTTCCTTTTTTATCAGTAATTTTTATTTTCCTTTTTTAGTACTTTTATTCTTACGAATAGCGATATATGGTGCACAATTGACGCCGAATGTAACCGTTTTTAGATTGAAATCGCTAACAATGGAGTTGGCCGATTTGCGAAATAGGATTCGCTGAAAATCTTGATCTTCCTCGTGTATGAGGATGTGACGGTACATTTTTTCAATTTCTCCATTGAACACATATTTATGCTTGCGCCAATGTAAAATTAGTAGCATGAGGTCTGGTTGGGGAGTTGGACCAGTGTATAACACATCATTCAGGGATTTGCCTGACCCAGATTTTTTAGAGGCGTTGAAAACCACACGAACTTTGGATGTTGACCTTATCTGGTTTAACTACTGCATGATGTGGAAAGTAAAATGAGAAACCTTGCCACTCGAAGTTATTTCGCATGGGTCGGTAGATTCCATGTGATCAAGGTCGAGATATTCTTGCAACACATTGTTGTACATTGTACCTAACTCCCCCTTTTTCTAAAGCGTTCGCTCCATACTGAAAAACTGCTGTAGGGCAGCCGGGCGGAATTTGCCGATAAACAGTTTTCCAGGAAACTCTTCCTTGAATGGAAGTCGCACAATGTATCAACCGTTTGGTGCACGTGTCGTGGTTGTTGAGTATATCTGTTATCACGCTTCGCCCCATCCAATAAGTGCGACCGATCACAAATTGTCATCAATATCCTCTAACGGTAGTCCAAGGAAATTTGCTGTGTAAACAGCGGTTGACCATAATGAGAGGGGTGTTAGAGTCGTTGGTTCCACAACACAGTTAAAGAGATGGTTGGTGTCATGTGGGGACACATTACAAGCAGGACATATGTTTTGTATGTCGGGGTTGATTTTGGATAGGTAAGAGTTTAACCTGTTACAGTATCGAGATCGACGTTGAGCTAGAGTGACTCACGTTTACCTAGGGAGAGTGCGTTCCTCTTATGCTAGTTTAGGTATTTTTCTTTGAGTACAGGATTCATCGGGCAATTCCTGGCATAGAGGTCCGACGCCTGTTTGTGGAGTTCGTCGAGGACCTGCTTGTGTGTTTTAGCTTCATACGGCTGTATGCCGTATTTCCTCATAATGTTTACGGAAATGACTCCTTAAGCCCCTGGGCGGTGTTGGCTCATCAATCATATGTCTGTTGGGATGCCCAGGTTTCTGTGTATTCAACAGGAACTGTTTGGTTAGCCTTTCATTTCTCTCCCTAATGGGGTGTATTATCGCCTCATTATGTAGATGATGTTCTGGGAACATAAGAAGACGACCCGTGGCGGTTCTGAGGGCGGTATTTTGGTAGGCCGGCCTGTAGGTTCTTCCAGTGAGTAGTCTTTAGGCTTGCTGCTGCTGGAAAGTAGGGGAAGGGGGGGCGTAGACTACGGGACGACCTTGGGCGTGAACAGCATGGTGCTACAGAAGATTTATAAAAGTTACGAAGACGTCGGGTTTTGGGATATAGCCCAGAGCAACCTGTCCCATGCAACCATTTCTTGCACGTGACACACTGACAATAGTATGCCCGTCCTAAAAATATTATTTTCCGGCAAACGCAGCAAAACCATTTCTCAGGACCGGGGTCAGGAGAAGGACCAGGATTGGGTTCGATAACTTCCGGAGCAGGAGAGTATGGCGCAATCCCACTGCAAGGAGCTGCTGGGAGGATGAAAATTTGTGGGAGGGACGCAACAAATTAAATTGGGTTACACTGAAATGACAGCCCTTGGTCGGGAAAAATTCCGAGTCACTCCGGTACATAGAACCGGCTGCCTTGGGAAGTGTCACACGCTTGATCCTTTGGGGATATCTGTTGAGGCTGTGGAATGTCCTCCTGTTCCCAAAATTTTCAGTTATTGGACCACTGAGAATCCAACCAAAAATGGTTAGTAGCGCAAGTACGCTGCCGCACACCTTTTTTTACCTTCCAGCAGAGTTTGTGGAAGTATGTCGCTGCCAATGACCATGTCAGTCTGACCTGGTATTTGGCAACTGGAATCGGCGACCTCAAGGAGTTTGAACTGCTCCCAGGTTTAGCGACTGATGATGGAAGTTGGCAGATTCTTGGTAAGTTTCGGCACCACAGTGGCATGAGCCGTTATCTTTTCATGGCCTTGGATACAACCAGTGTCAAAGGACAAAGTTTCGAGGACTTTTGTACGACTTGTCCACTCATGCTAGAGATTTCGAGCATTGAATGTTCGAATGGAAATTTCAACAGTTGTTGAACTTTCGAGGAAATGAAAGTTCTTTCCGAGCCCTGATCTATAAGGGTCCTCAGTTGAAATAATTCACCTTCGCGACCATAGCAGTAGAACGAAAAATTTTGTTATCATTGGCTGCATGTAATGATTGAACCGGTGCGTGTTTTGAACAACACGGTAGCTTGCTAGAATTGGAGATATTCTGCCGAGGACTTTGTATCCTCACAACATACACATATCCATAAATTTTTCCAAAGAACATACATTTTTGAAATAACTTGAAATTTATAGTAATATTTGAATTTATCACTTATACATTTTATATGAAGCACTAAAAAATATACATATGTATACCTTTATGTATTATACCCTAAATACATATATTCTGTTGTACATTGAATGGATAATTACTAAATTGAAGGACAAATTAGACTTGCGCTCTTTTGCACGCAAGCAAAATATTTACATTTCCGCCCACATAAATTTTAAATATAGGATCACCCTAACATGCGTTGAATATTTGGAAGGGAGGTAGATACGCACAAAACATAAAAATGCAGCGGTCAATCAACTCTTTGCACACTCAAATACAATACACCCAGCTACAAATACAACATACATAATAACTTAAGTGAACGGAGATCAGCAGCAAGTCGTCAAAAATAAGCGCCGCTACTAATTGGAATTTTGCTATACATACCTACGCATTAGCATACAACACACCAACGCACGCCATACAACAGAAAGCAGAAGCATTGGGCAAAGCAAAACACAACGTTAGAATCAGGTGACAACAAACAATTGTACAAACACACCATAGTTAAAGCGTAGGCTGGAAAGCACGGAATGCGGGCAAATACAAAGGCTTTGTATTCAATAAGGAGCATTATGATGCGTGGATATTTATGGAAAGAAATATTCACCGGAATAACTGTTGTTTTATATTGTTAATGTTATTAGTTAGAAATTGTTAATATAAAATTACCGTTTGCCTGCGTGTAGTATATAAGGGCGATGAATTCGCATTAAAATTCACAGAGAGATTAGGAGACAGGCATACGAGTCGGTAGGTTTTATGACTACCGACCAAGAGTACACCTGAAGGGTTTTGACTTCATTTGTACTAAAGTATATTCGTCTGAAGGCTTTGTTACTCCATTCGACCGCAGAGGTTGGCCGAGGGTTTTATTACCTCAGTCACATCTTACAAAGCAAGGGAATAATTTAGGAGTAGAACTAGAATTTTAATTAAATAAATACTTATAACATTTTTTACATGAAATAAACAGGGTTATTCTTTTAGAATGCCCGGTAGGGATTTCTACTTTCAGGAACCCTGGACGGACTGAGGCCAACCCCGGCAAAACCAAAGGAAAAGTCGGTCACATTTTGGCGCCCGAGCAGGTTAAATAAAGCAAATTTTAAGATATACTTTCAGAGCATCAGAAACGAAGAGGGAAACAAGATTCACTTCTGGGTTAATACTACGAAGATATAAAGCATAACAATGGTAAAGGTATCGTGGGTATACTATCTCGCTCGAGAGGATCTGGTAGCCTACAGCACGGAAATTGGGCTAGAGGATAGCGGAACGGTTGACGAGCTAAGAATACGATTGGCGGCATTCATCCAAGAGGAGAAGGATAACGATAACTTACGGGATCGATTCACCGAGTTGGCGATTCGGCATGCGCCGTTTACAAACCCACAAACAAGAAGAGGAAACAGCGAACTAAATTCACCGAGAAATGATAGGCAGGCAAATGGTGCATCAAATCAACTGGGGGTCGGAAAACCACCGGTATATTATATTCAGCAGCCTGGTACGTACGCAACGACAAATTAAATTCAACAGCATGGCACATATGCAATGACCATGGACAGAGTAAGGAAGTGGGGATTAAAGTACGACGGAGGCAAAGATCCCCTAGGATTCATCGAAAGAATGGAGGAGTTAGCAGATGGGTATGAAATCAACCGCAACATGATTCCGAAAGCGCTGCTGGAGTTGTTGAAGGACAAAGCGTTGGTATGATATAGGAATAACAACCGGCATTGGCAGGAGTGGGACGCCTGCAAGAAGGACTTCCTGAAGTTCTTCCTAAGCTCCCGATACTTAGAGTAATTGGATGATGAAATTCGAATGCGCGTACAGCGACAAGGGGGGCAATTAAAAATTATGTCTATAAGGACTCATGCGTCACGCGGGCTACACAGAGGAGCAGAAACTAACCCACATCTACAGAAACTCGCGCAGAGAGTACCAACTATATATAAAGCGAAGCGAGGTCAGCAATCTTGAGGAGCTGGTAAGTTTAGCTCAAGACTATGAAAATATTACTCCTGACAGGGAACCAATGCGACCAACCACAAGGCCATTCATACCACGACGTCGAAAAAGTCAGTACCAGTGTGTCCAAGCAGAACAAAGACAGGAGGAGCGAGTAGAAGTCCAACAACAGCAGAGGTCAGTGCCACAACAAGAATATGTGGACGCAAGAACGGCCTGCAGACGATGCGGAAGAGGTGGTCACTTTTCATACGGGTGCCGAGGCATAAGAAGAGAATTTTGCTGGACATGTGGTAAGATAGGCGTGCTCACTCGTGATTGTTGTAGGAAGCCGCAGGGAAACGACCAGAGACCACATTGGAACCGAGGAATAGGGTCCTCGGAGAAATTAGACATGTTCAAATACACAAAGGGCCGCATATTGGTAACAACGTATGTGAACGGAGAAGAAGCGGTAGCAGCGATTGACACGGGAGCCACGAGGAGATTTATAAGTGATGCAATGGCGAAACTATTAAAAGCTGGCAAATTCACGGAAGTAAAGACGCGAGTAAGAATGGGCGACAGCATAGCAATAATAATCAAAGAAGCGGTGGATGCAGAAGTAAGAATGGGTGATGAAGTACAGAGAAACGAGATGCTTATCCTACCGGGACTGGGTGATGAGGTGGTTATTGGCACGGACTCTCTGGCGAAGGTAAACTTGGAGATGAGATGTGGTGGTCAAGTTATAACGTTGAGAGTAAACGAACGGAAGCAAGAGGTAGTGACATTTACAACTATGCTCGAAACGAATAGCGAAGATTACAAGGAACACAACCCAATGGCGTCGGTAGCAACTAGCAAGACAGAGGATTCGGTGAGTAAATTTCTGAGCCAAGAATTACAGGTATTCGCAATGATGTCAGGAGTATCCAACGTGGCCACACACAAAATAGTTATGAGGGACGACCATCCAATTAAGTAAAGGTACTATCCGAAGAATCCGAAAATGCAAGAAATGATCAACAAGGAAGTCGACGAGTTGATCGAAAAAGGTTGCATCGAACCATCGAATAGCACGCACAGCGCACCCATAGTTCTGGCGAAGAAGGGGAATGGCAAATGGAGACTCTGCGTAGACTATCAGTGCCAGACGCATACCCTTTACCACGTATACAACGTATCTTGGACAAATTAAGGAGCGCGAGATTTATCAGTGCCTCGACTTGAAAAATGGATATTGGCAAATTCCTATGGAAGGAAGCAGCAAGCAAACCACCGCATTCACAGTACCTGAGCGCGGACTATACCAATGGAACGTAATGCCATTTGGCTTGCACTCAGCCCCATCAACTTTCCAGAGAGCACTTGATCGTGTCATAGGACCATACGCGTTTGCTTATCTTGACGATATTATCATTACAAGCAAAACATTGGAAGAGCACATTGCACATTTAACAGAAGTATTTCGAAGACAGCATAGAGCGAACCTAAGGATAAACCCGGAAAAATGTGAGTTTTTTAAGAAAAGTTAAAATATCTAGGTCATGTCGTTAGCGAGGAAGGCATCCATACCGACCCAGATAAGATAGCAGCCATCAAAGAACTGGAGCCACCGAAGAACATACGAGAGTTTCGGCGTTTTTTAGGACTCGTGTCGTGGTATAGAAGATTCGTACACGATTTTTCACAAGTGTCACACCCGTTAACATCGATGTTTAAGAAAGGTAGTAAGTGGAGTTGGTCTGAAGAGCAGCAGTTAGCATTGAAAACATATAAGGCAGCACTGACGCAGGCACCGGTACTCGCTTGCCCAGATTTTTGGAGGAAGTTTAGTTTACAGACGAATGTAATTGATTTTGGTTTTGGTGCAGTACTTACGCAAGGTTCAGGCGACGAAGAGCGAGTAATAGCATACGCAAGCCTCAGGTTAAACAAAGCAGAGATGAACTACTCACCGACAGAAAACGAGTGTTTGGCAATATTTTGGGCATTAAGAAAGATGAGGCCATACGTAGAAGGATACACGTTTACAGTAATAACAGATCACCTACCGTTGAAATGGTTGAATGCGATAGATAGTGCGACTGGTCGGATTGCGAGATGGGCGCTGGAACTACAGCAATACTCATTTGACGTACAGTATCGAAAAGGAAAGCTGAACGTTGTGGCAGAGCATTATCAAGGCAACCGATGAACGAGCAGTTGGGCACGTTGATGATGGATGACGGAAAAGCCGAGTGTAAGTGGATTAACGCAAAGATGGCAGATGTAAGAAAGGCCCCGGAGAAATTCCCGGAGAATTCCCGAGTTACTGAGGATGGAAAGTTGTGCAGACACAGAGGAAGTCAAGTGGATGGCGACGACGCAGTGCCATGGAAGCTATGTGTGCCAACTCCACAGAGACGCAGAGTGCTACAAGAGATTCACGACACACCGAGCGCAGGGCATATGGGTATCCGAAAGTCGATAGCAAGAGCAACAACACGTTATTACTGGCCAGGAATGTTCAGGGATATAAGAAAGTACGTACAGCAGTGTCACACATGTCAAATATACAAACCGAGTCAACAGCCAGCCGCGGGTAAGATGCTAACGAAAATTTCGTAGGAGCCTTGGGCAACAGTCTGTGCAGACTTTGTTGGTCCAACGCCACGATCGAAGC
This sequence comes from Eurosta solidaginis, assembly GCF_040869045.1. Classification (NCBI taxonomy): domain Eukaryota; kingdom Metazoa; phylum Arthropoda; class Insecta; order Diptera; family Tephritidae; genus Eurosta; species Eurosta solidaginis. Next base: position 99,118,990 of record NC_090324.1, read on the forward strand.
ATGGCAACACGATGGCACTAGTACTCTTAGACAAATTTTCAAAATGGGTAGAGGTAATACCAATCAGAAAGGCAACGACAGAACGTTTAGTACGAGGATTTCGAGAGAGGATTTTGGCACGGTTCGGCGTTCCATAAGTATTTATTACGGACAACGGAGCACAGTTTATCAGCAAACGCTTTAAGAGATTTTTAGAGGAACTCGGCGTGAAACACCAATTAACGGCACCGTACACACCTCAGGAGAACCCGTCAGAGAGGGCAAACAGGAACATCAATAGGATGATAGCACAATTTACGGGAAAAGAGCAGAAGACATGGGATGAGTTGTTACCAGAGATAACACTGGCATTGAACACAAGTGTATGTGAATCGACCGGTTACAGTCCAGCATACATAGTACAAGGGAGGGAACCGAGAATTCTTAACAGTCTTTACGATGAGCAGACATTTGGTAAAGGTGAGAAGTATTACAATTTAAGAAGAAGGCAATGGCGACCAGCGATAGGCGACCTAGTGCTGGTAAAGGAACATCAGCTGTCAAAAGCGGCGGATAACTTTGCAGCCAAACTAGCGCCCAGGTACAGTGGACCTCACCGGGTAACGAACTTTGTGTCACCAGTGATCGTAGAGCTAAACAAAGTCTTCAAAGGAAGGAGGAGGACAGCCCACCTAAGTGAGCTGGAAGCATACCACGCAACCGACGCCGCCGACAACAACGAATCCGGGAAGCAAATTCATAAACAGAGCAACAAGAGGGACACTAGTGAAGATCGAACCGCGTCAACATCGTCCAATCGAACAGCAAAAAAAATCCCGAGGTACAACAACATAGAGATAACAGCGAGGTAGCCACTTGCGGTACGCTCAAATGAGTCAGCGAAGAGACCGAGAGACAGCACGGAGAGAACCAAGGTACAAGTCAACAGCTGATAGCATACAGAGACTGTCAAGTACAAAACATTGCGGAGAATTAGGTACGAACATTTCCAGAAAATCAGGTCCGCATCGCTAGAGGACCGAAACATTGATCAAGATTACACCTAGGAAGGCAATTCGCTATGGCAGCCTTAAGCGAACATACACCACGAGACAACTGCGGAATTACAGACTATTTCGTAAGATTCTACTTCAATCCGGATGAAATCGGTAGTAACGGACACGCCTAACCGAGACAGTGTCAAATCATACACGAAGAAATTTCATTTCAAGAAATACCCGGAAGTCGGATCAATCACTAGAAGCCCGGTAAACTCTAACCACAATTATATAATCACATAAATATATTCTTTAACTATGCGGATGATATACCACGTTTTTTTAAATCCACCATACACGGTGGGAAAACCCTAAGGAAAATCTACCAGTTTTTCATTTAAAGTGTAGGCTGGCATCATACGTACCACCAACTGGAAGGGCAGCGACGAACAACAACATATCAACACCCTGATGAAAGTTACAAAACCTAATTTGGTAAGAAGGATTGAGTGATACCCGCTGCCAGGAAAAGTACCATCTAACGCGTCAGAAGAAAACATATATAAACCAGTCCGCGGCAGGCCAAACCTCAAAGTATCGTAAAGCGAGTAACAATGAATACGCCTAATTATTCCGATTTTTCCGAAGCCCAGAGTGAAGGGTGCGAGTGGGCCTCGTTGAGAATACGGCACGGCGAACGACACTAGCTGCCACGTACGAGGAGGGAAGTGGCGATGACAGCACCAAGGCTTACAGGTCCGAATCCGAGGAGTGGGCCGTCGATCAGGATCCTACCCCGATTCCCATTTCCTCAGAGAGCGAGGACGAAGACGACAACGAACCACCACCAAAACAGCAGGGCGAGTTTTCGATATGCCAGGAAGACGAGGAGACTCAGGGCCGACGGTTTGTGGGGTACACTCGGCGCGTCAATCTCAGAATGCGCATATATAACGCGTATGTTGAAACCGAACCCCCGGCCAAGCAGAGGATCGTACAGGCGATATGCCAACCGCCAACAGCGAACGACAACGAAGTATTAAGCCGTATAGCAAGCGAGCCCAACGGCAGCCTCAACGACGACAACAACATATTAAGCCGTATAGCCAGCGAGGCCAACGGCAGCCTCAACGACGACAACAACATATTAAGCCGTCTGGCCAGCGAGGTTAACGGCAGCCTCAAACAGCAGCGACGTGCTAAGTCTGACGGCAAGCAACGAGGACATCGGCGACTGCAACAATAACGACGGAGACGGCAGCAGTATGATAGGCGAAATACAACAATGGCTGAACAGCGCCCAAACCGACATGCCGGAGTCGTGGCAGAATCGCTCCGGTATTCAGCCACTGCCAGAAAAACTCACCAAGAACATCGAACGACACCTATACCAGCCACGACAGCAGCCACAGAAACGACGACAGCGGTCTTTCAAACGCTTTATTGAAGGTCATCTCTACCGCGTACGCATTACGCGCACTTGGCTGGTCATGGTGAGTCTCGTTGCGGCAGGTGAGGGAGGAGTGTGATGACCCCAAAACCGAGGACTTTGTATCCTCAGAATATACACATATTCATACATTTTACGAAAGAACATACATTTTTGAAATAACTTGAAATTTATAATAATATTTGAATTTATCACTTATACATTTTATATGAAGCAACAGAAATATACATATGTATACCTTTATGTATTATACACTAAATACATATATTCTGTTGTACATTGAATGGAAAATTACTAAATTGAAGGACATATTAGACTTGTGCACTTTTGCACGCAAGCAAAACATTTACATTTCCGCCCACAAAAATTATAAATATAGGATCACCCTAACATGCGTTGAATATTTGGAAGGGAGGTAGATACGCAAAAAACATAAAAATGCAGCGGTCAACCAACCCTTTGCACACTCAAAATCCAATACAGCCAGCTACAAATACAACATACATAATAACTTAAGTGAACGGAGGTCAACAGCAAGTCGTCAAAAATAAGCGCCGCTACTAATTGGAATTTTGCTATACATAACTACGCATTAACCTACAACACACCAACGCACGCAATAGAACAGAAGGCAGAAACATTGGGCAAAGCAAAACACAACGTTAGAATCAGGTGACAAGAAACAAATGTACAAACACACCATAGTTAAAGCGTATGCTGGAAAGCACGGAATGCGGGCAAATACAAAAGCATTGTATTCAATAATACGCCAATTATACGGCGCAAGTATCCTTGTGTCAATTACCAATTTGCACAAGGATTTGCCCGGTGTGTACACTGGTTGCGCTATTTGCGCAGAGAACTGTGCTAAAATCAAAACGATTTTGATATTTACGAATGTCTGCAAATATTGCACATGCTTTTTTCTTCGTGTGTTGTGAATGTTATACAGTTTACCTTTGGTTTCTGATAATATAACATCAGTAATTGTTGCTTAAAAATGTTAATATCGAAGGCGTAAGGACCATCTCTAGTTTGTAACAGGAATTCACACAAATTCAATAATACATAATAATTTTTTATACAATTACAACACATGTTTCTTTTGTTGCGCTAGTTGAAAAATGAATATTGCGCAGTGCTGCAATGAGTTGAGATGGTCTTGCAACTAAAATATATATATTATAAATACAATGGAAAATAAAAGCTTCTGGGGCGAGTTTTTCGACTTATACTGTGAATTACCAGCACTGTGGAAAATAAATAGTGTTTTTTATACAATTAGTGCCTTTTTTATACAATTAAAAGACATGTTTCATTTGTTGCGCTACATTAAAGATGAATATTGCGCAGTGTTTTTGAGCCGTGTATGTCAAAATTTTCATTTGAACAAATTCCATAGTTTTATATTTGCGCATGGCTTTTGTGTCATGTATGGGCCGTCTAAGATATATTCACCGGAATAACTGTTGTTTTATATTGTTAATAATATTAGTTAGAAATTGTTAATATAAAATAACCGTTTGCCTGCGATGAATTCGCATTAAAATTCACAGAGAGATTAGGAGACAGGCATACGATTCGGTAGTTTTATGACTACCGACCAAGAGTACACCTGAAGGGTTTTGACTTCATTTGTACTAAAGTATATTCGTCTGGAGGCTTTATTACTCCATTCGACCGCAGAAGTTGGCCGAGGGTTTTATTACCTCAGTCACCTCTTACAAAGCAAGGGAATAAGCTAGGAGTAGAACTAGAATTTTTATTAAATAAATACTTATAACGTTTTTTACATGAAATAAACAGGGTTATTCTTTTAGAAGGACCGGTAGGGATTTCTACTTTCAGGAACCCTGGACGGACTGAGGCCAACCCTGGCAAAACCAAAGGAAAAGTCCGTCACAGTTTGATGCATTATTTCGCGGGGTGGAACGGGGAGCTTGTGCTTTCGCACGCAACAGCGTGTGATGCCGTTGATGGCATGTCGAACATGACCACTTGCTCGTGCACTCATTGATAACATGAGTGCGGCTAAGGCAGTTTTTGCACAGCTTAGCTTGTTTGACGAATTGTGTCCGGTTTTGCACACACATTCGCTTGAATTGTGGACAGAATCTAATATAAGGCGGGGGTTGTCACTGATGCTACTTGCAAGTAAAAAATATATGTTTTTCTAGTTTTAAAATGAACATTTAATTTATAAGTCTTGAGCGTGTTACACTTTGTTGGCGTCCAGTATTTAACTGAACTTATAATTACAAAGAAAAGTTAACAACGAATAAATTGAACGAGTGAAATAGAAGAACATAAAGGAATATGATAAATATTCAGCAATACGAAATACAAGAAATAAAGAAATAAGGCAAATATTCAGCAATACGCAGGGTTGCGTTTGTTAATACGATAATGGAGCAGTTACATTCCACCCCTCCGTGAATCCATGGGGATTCAAAGCGCTGAAGCGGCTAGCTTACAAGTCGGTCTTCGCAGGATACCGTGGCTTGTTCGCACCGTGGCGCTCCTCACCTGACCATCCTTTGCGGTAGCGACTTCGGTTATGCGGCCTGTTTGCCACTGACTTCTTGGGAGCTGTGAGTCACACACCAAAACCAACTGGCCTACCTCCAATGGTCGAACTTCTTTACGCCATTTTTGCCGAAGGAGCAATTGGGGCAAATATTCTGATATCCACCGTTTCCAGAAACGGTTCTTTAAGTTTTGTGCTATACGCCACTGTTTACGTAAACAGACATTCTCCTCACTGGGAGCTGGGGTCTGTGTCGAATTCAGGCCACCTAATAAAAAATGATTTGGTGTCAATGGTTCAGGGTTGTCGGGCGTCACTGGGATGTCTGTCAACGGACGACTGTTTATTATATTTTCAGCTTCGATAAGCACGCTTCGCAATGTCTCGACTCGTGGTGCTTCGTCTTTGAGAACTCTTTGTAATATGCGCTTAACACATTGCACCAGACGCTCCCAGCATCCACCAGCGGCAGGATGACCTGGGCAGTTGAAAACCCATTCAATTCTATTTTTAGCGGCCTCCTGTTGTATTGCGTCGAAATCATAGATTTGCTGATCCTTTTCCAGTAGCTTTTGGGCCCCAATAAAGTTGGTGCCGTTGTCGCTTCTCAAACGAATGGGCACGCCCCTACGGTTAACAAAGTTTCTCATACATATAATGAAGGCATCGGTTGATAAGTCCTCAGCGATTTCTATATGGACAGCTCGTGTTGTCAGGCAAGTAAATAGCGCTACCCAGCGTTTTTCACGACGTCGGCCGATGGCGACAAGGAATGGCCCACAATAATCTACACCCGCATATGTAAATGGGCGTACATAGGGCGTAAGGCGGTCCGGTGGCAATTGACCCATCCGCGGCACAATAGGTTTAGCGCTACTTTTAATACACACAGGACAGTTTCTTTTAAAAGTTTTCAATAGATGACGGGACCGGGGTATCCAGAAGTGTTGTCTCATTTCGCTGATTATAAGTTGATCGTTATGATGATGCCGTTTTGTATGGTAGTAGTCCATTACTAAGTTCTAGAGGGCGTGACCATTCGGCAGTATAATGGGGTTACGAGCTGAGTATGGGAGAAACTAAGCTGCATCGATTCTGCCGTTCACCCGTAGGATACCCTTTTCATCGAGCTTCGGGGTAAGCTGGTATAGTGCGCTAGACTTCGGCACAGATTGGTTATTTTGTAGAGCGTAGATCTCTTTATAAAAAACTTTATGTTGGACCTGTTGGCACAGGTAGATTTCGGCCTCAGTCAGTTCCTCTGCTGTAAGTTCTCCGCGTCTGCTCTGTTTAGCCTTTACATTATCAACAAACCGTTTAACCCAGGCAATAACTCGCAACAGTCTCAAATATGACGAAAACTTGCTAATTTCCACAATGTGCTTTACCTTTTTGGCTGTGACCAGCAAAAATTTGTGCGTTTCTTCTTTGACGCAGTGCTCGAAATGCATGTGCAAGGGTTCCTCCGGCCACATGTCTTCGCTGACATGTAGGAAATCGGGACCTTTTACCCACGGTGAATTTGATTGGAGTATGGGTGGCGACTTTATTTTTGTTGCGGCATCGGCTACGTTTATTGCCGATGGTATCCACCGCCACTGTGAGGGTGCGGTGTTGTTTAGTATCTCTGCAATACGATTGGCGACAAACTGTTTGAAATTTCGCGTAGTAGAACGAATCCATAGTAATACGGTTTTAGAGTCACTCCAAAACGTTATACTGTCCATTTTTCGCTCAAGACATTCTTCTATGGAACTCTTTAAACGGCTACCCATCACAGCGGCTTGCAGTTCTAATCGTGGAACGGATATTTCTCGTTTGGGGGCGCACCGCGATTTTCCAGACAAAAATGCGACGTCGATACTGTCATCTTGCTTGATTCTTAAATATGCCACTGCAGCATAAGCTGTGTCGCTTGCATTTACGAAGATGTGTAACTGTATTTCGCCTGCCGTTGAGTAACGGGGTGAGAGGCATCTGGGCACCGCGAACTGCTCCACGTTCTGAAAGGATGACCACCATATTGCCCACTGCTTGTTAAGCTCCGCTGGTAAAGGATCGTCCCATTCAATGCTTTGTTTCCAAGTAGCTTGGATAATTATCTTGACGGTAATGGTAACGTTCGCCAGAATGCCAAACGGATCATAGATAGACATAGCGATGGCAAGTAGTTCTCGTTTGGTTGGACCACGTACACAATCGATAACGTCTCGACATATTTTGTAGAACCGAAAATGAAATTCCAAAACATCGTTATTGCTGTTCCAATACATACCAAGAATTTTGTCGGTCTGTGATTGGTCCATGTTGACGACATTTGATTTGGCTATGGTGTGTCCATTTAACTGTTGTTGCAGTTGCTTGGCATTGGATACAAAATTTCTCAAGTTAAATCCTGCTCTGGCATTGATGACTATAGTTTCATTAACAACTTCGGCCGCTTCTTGCTCATCGTCGAAACTGATGACCAGGTCGTCTACGTAAGTGTTGTGTATCACTGCTTTGGCACCACGCGGCATGGATTGCACAAACTGATCAGCGTTTTTATTTTTCACGTACTCAGCACAACATGGTGAGCAAGTTGCACCAAATATCATGGACGACATTACGTATACTCGTATAGGCTCGGATTGGTTGCCATCCCTCCATAAAAATCGTTGCGCATTTATGTCTTCCGGTCTAACCTTTATTTGGGAGAACATGGCCTCGATATCCCCAGCGACAGCAATTTTACGTTGGCGAAATTTGTACATAATTGCCATTAATGATTGAGCATGTTCTGGTCCCTTCAATAGTGTACAGTTCAGTGATGTATTTTCCACAACAGCAGCTGCATCAAATACGATGCGCATCTTATTCGGCTTGCTGGGGTTTATTACACCGAAATGAGGTAAATACCAAGTCGTAGATGTATGGTGTTGTGCTTCACGCATTGTTAACAGGTGTGCATATCCCTTATCGATATACTTTGTTATTTCTGCTTTGTAGGTGGCGGCATAGCTGGCATCCTTCATCATTTTGTTTTCGACACTAATTAATCTTCGCTTGGCCATATCATAGCTGAGGGGCAGTTGGATATGGTCCTCGCGCCAAAGCAATCCTATCTCATAACGATTCCCAAGATATCTGGTGGTTTCTTCCAGAATGCGCCTGGAACGGCTGATTTCATTTGACTCCAAAGTCGCGTTTAAATGCTTGACACCAAAGTTTTCGACACTGAAATAGTCCTCGACAAGCTGATGTAATTGATTTTCTCTGACAGACTGGCGCACATGGAGCACCTTGGCTGTACTCACTGATCCTACTGGTCCGTACGCCAGCCATCCCAATTTGGTAGCCACTGCGATAGGCTGGTCCGGTCCGACGTCAATCGTATCATTAGATGTACATAGAAAGCTGTTATCAAGACCTATCAACAATGACGGCTGCGCGTTTTCATAATCTGCTACACATGAATGTACCAAATGTTCATGCGCATCTTTGCGAAACGACTGCGTCGGCAGATTGAGGTGTTTTACTGTTCGTACATTCTTAAGATGATACGATGCTGAATCTAAACCACGAATTTCTAGATTGACCATGCGTGCCTTCTCGGTAGTTTGTTTTTCGTTGTACCACTGTAATGTGAGTGGTGCGATGCATCCTCGAACACCTAAGACGTTGGCAATATTTTCTTCCAAAAGTGTGACTGATGACCCTTCATCCATCACTGCGTAGATTTTAACACTTGCCTTCGGTCCATTAACAATGACTGGAAGGACTTTGAATAGGCATGCAGTGTCCTTATTTATTGACGTATTTAAAATATGTGCGTTTTCTTGTGGTGTGGAAACATTCGATTTAGCTGCAGCCGGTACTGACTCTGCATTATGGAGCAGCTCGTTGTGCATACGTCGACAAGAATCAATGCCACATACCCTTTTAAATTGGCAGTTACTTAAATTATGGCCAGCTTTAAGGCAAGAAAAACAAAGGGAGCGTTGTTTAACGAACTCCCATCTTTTAAATACCGACAATGTTTTAAATTGACCACAATTTTCTAGCTGATGCTCTTGATTGCATTTAACACAGGTCGTTATGGCTTTGGAATCACCTGATTCGGAAGTGTACAACATTCGACGTGATGTGCTAGGGCCAGAATTTGACTGACGGGACGAAGACTGGTGTGACGTCTGTTGTTTTGTTGGCGATCCATGCTGGGGCCACGACGTTGTGCTAACCGGAGGCTGAAGGGCTGTATTAATTGACGGCATCAGACTAACTACTTTCGCCAATTCACTTAACCAATCAGAAAAAACTTGAAGATTAGGATGTGATATATTCAGGATGTGACGACTCCACTCGAACTGCTTCGAGGGTGGCATCTTAAGGACGAGTAACTCCAATAGCATAGGGCTCATTAAATGATGATGGCCATTGGAAGACTTTAAAAACGCCACTATATTGCGTACCTTATTTGAAAAGTCAACTATTTGTTCAATATTTCTTTCATTTATAACTGGGCACTGTTGTATCTTTTGCATCTGTACACGTAACAGTAACTCAGGACGTCCGAAATTAAATTCCAGCTCATCTAAAACATGTGACACCTCGTCTGGAAAAATTAGCAGTGACGAAACGTTTTGATTGGCATTTCCACTCAGCGCTTTCTGCAATCGTATCAAATTTTGCTTGTTATTGTAGCCGAACTCTCTGGTGGTGTCAATGTAACTCGCTTTAAATAATGGCCAGTCTTCCGGATCACCACTGAAAGTAGGCAGGGGATAGAGTTTAGCAGCTGCATTTTCCACGTATGTCATCGTTCCTCGATATTGCTCAGCTCCTGGCTGATACATCTGTGGTTGTGCGGCCTGCAAGGTAGGCAGCGATGGTAAATATTGGCTCGGTGGCGGTGTGTTCCCAAGGTTCACAGGAGCATTCGGCATGGATCCTAGATATGGCAATGGTTGGTTATAGGCAACTTGTGTTACTGCTGAAACACCGGCGACGGTTGTGGCGACAGGAGAGGGAGAAATAATTAGCGAATTTTCTGTGCCTATAGTTGTTTGGTATGGCATATATTCTGATGATTGTTTGGTAGTCGTTGCGGAGTACTTGCAATGCGGGATGGTAGATACGCTGGTTGAATCAAATGCGGTGGTAGAGTTCAGCGCTAAATTGTTTAAAACATTTGCGGATGATGTAAATGTTATGGCCGATGAACCAGCTGGAAGATTAGCTGCGGCGGCATTATCTCTTTCCATTTGCAATCGCTCGTTGTCACGACGTAGTTCGCTAACTGACTCCTGCAGGGAATTTATGCTGGCTAACAACGCTGTCAATTCTTGTTGTGAAATTTGTGCTGCTGCCTTTTCTCCGGTGGTATTATTCATTTCAACCATTGTTCTGTTTAAATTCTCGTCTTCCTCCGAATTTTCTGCCGAATTTCCATCGGTATTTTTATTTTCTTTTGATTTGTTTCTTGTCATCATTTACACGAAATTTTATGACGCAAAATGAACTTCTTTGTTGCAATTGTTTGTTTAAATGAAAATAAAGTGGCGAGTATTCGATGGGGCAAATGTTTACGGTTAATTTGATTTTCAGCAACAAATGTTGACGAGTTATGTATCTATTGCAACCAACTACAACATACTTATTTTCTGTTATGCTACAATATGAAATGGCGACGGTTGCGATGTTGACTGCGACGCTTATAAATTAAACAACCTGACGTGCTTCAACACGACTATGGCAAAGTGGCGACGGTTGCGACTCTGACTGCGACGTTTTGAATTAAGTCAGCCTGGGTGCTGCGAAGTGACGACAAATATTTAGAACGCTGACTGCGTGTGCGAATTTGGGCAATATTTCAATTTATTGTCACAATTTACAAGTTAATTTGGGACGCTGACTGCGATGTTTTTAATTACGACAGCTTGGCGTGCTGCGAATTGACGACAAATATTTAGAACGCTGACTGCGCGTATGAATTTCGGCTATATTTCGCTTTATTGTTCAATGGACAAGTTAATTTGGACGCAAAGTGTAAACTTATGTCACTGATGCTACTTGCAAGTAAAAAATATATGTTTTACTAGTTTTAAAATGAACATTTAATTTATAAGTCTTGAGCGTGTTACACTTTGTTGGCGTCCAGTATTTAACTGAACTTATAATTACAAAGAAAAGTTAACAACGAATAAATTGAACGTGTGAAATAGAAGAACATAAAGAAATATGATAAATATTCAGCAATACGAAATACAAGAAATAAAGAAATAAGGCAAATATTCAGCAATACGCAGGGTTGCGTTTGTTAATACGATAATGGAGCAGTTACAGGGGTTGCTATATTGGCAAGCTTCCTTTTTAGATCCTGCCACATGGGTGTGCGTCCTGTTGAAGGACCTGTTTTGTGCAGAATTTTGGTGAGCGACTGGTTTTATTTTGCTTTGGCTTGGTTGAAGCCTATTGACTCTTTCAACGAATTCATACCTCGAAGTGAGAAAGTCGTACATTTGTGACCATGAGGGTAAATCTCTTCGCGAAGACAGAGATTATTCCCAACGTGACAGGGTGGTTTCGGGGAGTTTTTATGAACAAATGTGCACCAGAATCGGATACCAATTATCTGTCGTAACTTCTTGGGAGTGAAGGACTAATAGGCAGTTGCTTATCGTGTTTTGCATTCTCTGAAGCTGCTCACTGTTTTCGGATGGAATAGTGGCCAGACTCAGTAAGGCTTTTATCGGGTTGTCAACCAGGAAACGCTCGTTTTCGTATCGTGACCGTAAAGCTTCCCAGGCTATGTCAAATTTATCATCGCTCAACGGATATAGTTTGACGATGGAGCCGGCTTTGCCTTGCGTTTTGTACCGGAGATGTTACAATTTCTGAGCACAGGAGAGCCTTGGGTGGTTACTGTACGCCGCTATGAACATATCACGAAAAGCGGGCCATTCTTCATAGCCACCATAAAAGGTCTCCGTGTCGCATGCTGGCACTTTGAGGTAAATATTTGCCTCAGCCGAGGGTTGTTCCACGAGGGGTGGTGGACTCTTCGTTGCCATCATTTTGATCAACGAAAGTGATCGGAAATCTTTGCTTTGGTCATTTCATACGTATCAAGGCATTGTTTTCCTTTTACTGAACTCTTGAAACCTTCAGGGAAACTTTCGTCTGGTTTCGAAAATACCAGATCGTAAACCGATTGAACCAATAATCATCTATTGATTTGTCTTTGATCATGTGATACGACTCAGTGTGGTCTTAAATCGGTGCCTCGTTAAATTTTGCACAGTATCTATGAGACTGTCACTTTCCGCGATGAACCCCAGCGGTTTAGGCGATTAGAATATACCCGCGGTAGGTATGCCCGTTGTAAGAGGCGACTAAAATACCAAATAGATTCAAGGGGTTGTGTAGCTTCTCCAAACCCAATTGTCAACCTCAGCTATCCATGGCAAATCCTATTTCGTTAACAGTGGAGGCTCTGGCGACCCGAACTCCTCATAGATGTAGAGAATGGGAGGGCGGGATGGCCTAGAAGGTCGCATATGGTCATATCAAATCGTTCCCGAGATGGTCGGGCTTGGTACCGGAACATACCGGATCTGCATCCGGCAAAGGACCATCAACATAGATAAGACTCCCCAAGACCTTCGAGGTGGCTAAAATACCAGATTCCAGGGGCTATGTAGCGCAATGCTTCAGGTTGCCAGCGCAATATATAGCTTCTCCAAACCCAATTATCAACCTCACCTATCCGTGGCGAAACCTGTTTCACTAACAGACGAGGCTCCGGCGACCCCAAGCTCCTCATGGAACTTGGGGGTGGGGAGGGAGGAATGGCCTGAAGGTTTAATGTGGCCACATAAATCGTTCCCGAAATGGTCGGGCTAGTCCTTAGTGGTGCTGTTACCGGAGCGTACCGGATCTGTATCCGGCAAAGGACCATCACATCGATAACACTCCGCAAAGCCTTCGGGGAGCAACCGTATCGCTGCAACAACAATAACATGAACTTTTGCGCGGATGGGTCAACTGATTTGGATTTTGGGCGGGGGGACATTGCCCTTTTCTTGGTCGTTTCTTCTTTTGGGCCATCTTTTGGTTTTGTCCCGCTTTCGGGCATTTTTGGGGGACTAAGAGGCATTTTAAGCAAACTTTTTGGTTTTCGCCCAAAAAAAACCAAATAAACGTGTCTTTGTAAATTATTGTATATTAGAAGATATTAATACTTTGAAGCCTGTGTGAATATTTTCTGAAAAGTTCCTATAGGGGCGAAACTATTTCAAACTTAGCTTTGTACGCTAGAATAAGTACTAAAGTATATGCGTAATATTCAAACGTATGTATATATGTTTGTTTGTGCGAACGTATGCACGTGAGTCAAAGAAGCTTACAAATAGAGTTTGTTTTGATTTGCTTCTTCATCGCTTCAATGTCGCGTGTTTGTAGTGAACTGAGTGCGTTTGATTGTAGTGTTGGGAGAGTGCTGCAGAAAGGTTAAAAATTGCTTAGGTGAGAGAGGTTAAGAGATTTGATCAACAGTACCAACTCCCTTGGCTAATGTAGCTACCCAGCGGCGAAAATCTGCATTACGAAATCCATTACTTCTCCAACACTTCGCATTCAGCTTACCTTCAAGAATCAGTTACAATCAAAGGTACTTTTGCATCAGCATGGCCGCTTTGTGGACAGAACTGCTTACTTACATCGTTACTGGTAATGGAGTAAGTAAACGATCTCCGAACAACATTTCATGAAAATGAAATGATATACTAATTTCGTCACGAAACCCAAAATTGTAAGTCCTTAAAGGAAAATAGATAGACCCACCATTAAGTATACCGAAATAATCAGGATGAAGAGCTGAGTTGATTTAGCCATGTCCGTCTGTCCATCTGTCTGTTTGTATGCAAACTAGTTCCTCAATTTTTTAAATATCTTGATAAAATTTGGTGAGCGGGTGTATTTGGGTGTCCGATTAGACATTTGTCGGAACCGGCCGTATCGGACCAGTATAGCATATATCCTCCATACAACCGATTTTTCAGAAAAAGAGGATTTTGTCATATCTTCCTCAATTTAACAGACTGAAGCTTCAAACTTCTCCATATACTTTCGTATATTGCACATATTGTTGTCTGAAAAAGTTGATGAGATCAGTCGTATATATTTATTTATTTATTTTAGTATATAGTATATATCCCCCACAACCGATTGTTCAGATAAGAAACTTTTCGTAACTACTGCCCTATTTTAAGAGCTAGAGGCTTCAAATTTCAGCGAATGCTTACGTATATAGCATATATTGTTGTCTGAAAAAATCATAAAAATCGGTGGTATATATAGTATATATATGGTGGTATATATAGTATATATATATATATATTTTCGCAATTTCAGCCCCATTTTAACAGCTAGAAGCTTCAAATTTCACCGAATGCTTACGTATGTAGCGTATATTGTTGTTTGGAAAAATCATAGAGAGTGGTTGTATATATAGTATATATCTCATACAACCGATTGTTCAGATAAGAAACTTTTCGCAATTTCTACTCCATTTTAACAGCTATAAGCCTCAAATTTCAACGATTGCTTAAGTATCTAGTATATATTGTTGTGTAAAAAAATCATAGAGATCGGTGATATATAGTATATATATGATGGTATATATAGTATATATATATATAATATATATATTTTTTTTTTTGCAATTTCAGCCCCATTTTAAAATCTAGAAGCTTCAAATTTAACCAGATGCTTACGTGTATAGCATATATTGATGTCTGAAAAAATCATTGAAATCGGTGGTATACCTAGTATATATCTCAACCAACCGATTGTTCAGATAAGAGACTTTGCGCAATTTCTGCCCCGTTTTAACAGATAGAAGCTTCAAATTTCACCAAATGATTACGTATATAGCATATATTGTTGTCTGAAAAAATCATAGAGATCGGTGGTATATATATATATGGGGTATAATAAACTGTAATTTTTGCCCCTTTTTTACGGCTAGAAGCTTCGCAATTCATCAAATTTCATCAAATAGTTACGTTTACGTCATATATTGTTGAAATACGTGATTCGCAGTCATATTTTTTACACGCAGGCCACAAAAACATTAAGCCTTGCATTCTCACACAAAGTACGTACCTATTTTTATACTCAGTTGAGCAGAGCTCACAGAGTATATTAACTTTGATTGGAAAACGGTTGGTTGTACAGGTATAAAGGAATCGAAATAGGTATAGACTTCCATATATCAAAATCATCAGTATCGAAAAAAAATTTGATTGAGCCATGTCCGTACGTCCGTCCGTCCGTCTGTCCGTTAACACGATAACTTGAGTAAATTATGAGGTATCTTGATGAAATGGTGGTATGTAGGTTCCTAAGCACTCATCTCAGATCGCTATTTAAAATGTACGATATCGGACTATAACCACGCCCACTTTTTCGATATCGAAAATTTCGAAAAACCGAAAAAATGCGATAATTAATTTCCAAAGACGGATAAAGCGATTAGACTTGGTAGATGGGTTAACCTTATGACTTACTTACTTACTTAATTGGCGCTTAACCGTCTAAACGGTTATGGCCGTCCAAAAAGGCGCGCCAGTCGCTCCTTCGCTCCGCCAATCGGCGCTAATTGGTCACACCAAGGGAGTTTAAATCGTTTTCCACCTGGTCCTTCCAACGGAGTGGGGGCCGCCCTCTACCTCTGCTTCCATAGGCGGGTTCCGATAGGAACACTTTCTTGGCCGGAGCATCATCTTTCATTCGCATAACATAGCCTAGCCAGCGCAGCCGCTGCGTTTTAATTCGCTGGACTATGTTGATGTCTGCGTATAGCTCGTACAGCTCATCATTAAATCTTCTTCGGTACTCGCCATCGCCAACGCGTAGAGGTCCATAAATCTTTCGAAGAACTTTTCTCTCGAACACTCCCAAAGCCGCTTCATCTGCTGTTGTCATGGTCCATGCTTCTGCCCCATATAGCAGGACGGGTACGATAAGTGACTTGTAGAGTATGATTTTCGTTCGCCGAGAGAGGACTTTACTTTTCAATTGCCTACCTAGTCCAAAGTAGCATTTATTGGCAAGATTGATTCTTCGCTGGATTTCAGTGCTGATGTTGTTGCTAGTGTTGATGCTGGTTCCCAAATAAACGAAGTCTTTTACTATTTCGAAATTATGGCTGCCAACAGTAGCGTGGTTGCCAAGGCGCAGATGCGCTGACTCTTTGCTCAATGACAGCAGGTACAGGACAGTGCGGTTAAGTTCTGCAGCTAGTATAATTTTCTCCAGCATCAAATTAAAGAAATCGCACGATAGGGGGTCACCCTGTCTGAAACCTCGTTTAGTTTCGAACGGCTCGGAGAGGTCCTTCCCAATTCTGACTGAGCTGATGGTGTTGCTCAACGTCGTTTTGCACAGCCGTATAAGTTTTGCGGGGAAACCAAATTCAGACATAGCGGCATATAGGCAGCTCCTTTTCGTGTTGTCGAAGGCGGCTTTAAAGTCGACGAAGAGGTGATGTGTGTCGATTCTCTTTTCACGGGTTTTTTCCAAGATTTGGCGCATTGTGAAAATCTGGTCGATGGTAGATTTACCAGGTCTGAAGCCGCACTGATAAGGTCCAATCAGCCGGTTCACGGTGGGCTTCAATCTTTCGCACAATACACTTGAAAGGACCTTATATGCGATATTAAGAAGGCTGATTCCACGATAGTTGGTGCATTTTTCAGTATCCCCCTTCTTGTGGACTGGGCAAAGAACACTTAGATTCCAACCGTCGGGCATGCTTTCGTCCGCCCATATTTTGCTAAGAAGCTGCTGCATGCGCCTTACCAACTCCTCGCCGCCGAACTTGAATAGCTCCGCAGGCAATCCATCAGCGCATACGGCCTTGTTGTTTTTCAATCTGGTTATTGCTATTCTAATTTCGTCATAATCGGGCGGGGGGACATATATTCCATCATCATCGATTGCGGGATCGGGTTCTTCATCTCTGCGCGGTGAAATGCTGCCTCCATTTAGGAGAGCAGAGAAGTGTTCCCTCCATAATCTAAGCACTCTCTGGACATCAGTTACAAGGTCGCCGTTTTCATTCCTACAGGAGTTTTCCCCGGTCTTAAAACCTTCCGTCTGTCGCCGTATTTTTTGGTAGAATTTTCGGGCGTTATTCCTGGTGGCTAGCAGCTCAAGCTCCTCGCACTCACGCCTTTCTGCTTCTGCTTTTTTCTTCCTGAAAAGGCATCTCGCTTCCCTTTTGAACTCACGATAGCGTTCACACACTCCTCTTGTCGCGCTCGCTTTTAACGTAACCCTGTAGGCAGCGTCTTTTCTTTCGGTTGCAACGCGGCATTCTTCATCATACCAGTTGTTTTTTCGTGGCCGCCGGTAACCAATTTTTTCCTCGGCGGCAGTACGAAGTGCTTTGGAGATATGCTCCCACTGCTCCTGTATTCCTTCAGGATGAGTTGTGCCCTCAGAGAGCAGGTGTGAGAGTCGAGTTGCGAAATCATTGGCAGTCTGTTGTGATTGAAGCTTTTCGACGTCTAGCTTTCCTTGTGTTTTTTGTTCCTTGTTTTTAGCCGCGTTGAGGCGGGTGCGTATTTTGGCTGCAACGAGATAATGGTCCGAATCGATGTTAGGTCCTCGGATCGTGCGCACATATAAAACACTGGAGGCATGCCGTCCGTCTATCACAACGTGATCGATCTGATTGCGAGTATTTCGATCAGGAGACAGCCATGTAGCTTGATATATCTTTTTATGCATGAACCTCGTGCTTGATATGACCATGTTTCAAGCACCGGCAAAGTCAATCAGCCTCAGTCCGTTAGGAGAAGTTTCATTGTGTAGGCTGAACTTTCCGACTGTAGGGCCAAAAACACCTTCTTTGCCCACCCTGGCGTTACAGTCGCCAAGCACGACTTTTATATCATGACGGGGGCAGCGCTCGTATGTGCGTTCTAATTGTTCATAAAAAGTGTTTTTCACCTCATCGTCTTTCTCCTTTGTCGGCGCATGGGCACAGATGAATGATATATTAAAAAATTTTTCTTTTATTCGGATAGCGGCGAGACGCTCGTCCACAGGCGTGAACGCCAGCACTTGGCGACAAAGTCTCTCTCCCACCACGAATCCGACGCCGAAACTGCGCTTATTCGCATGGCCACTCCAATATATGTCACAATTTTTGATCTTCTTAACCTTATGACACAGAATAGAAAATTAGTAAGATTATGGACAATGGGCGTGGCACCGCCCACTTTTAAACGAAGGTAGTTTAAAAGTTTTGCAAGCTGTAATTTGGCAGTCGTTGAAGATATCATGATGAAATTTGGCAGGAACGTTACTCTTATTACTATATGTATGCCTAATAAAAATTACCAAAATCAGATGAAGATCACGCCCGCTTTTTAAAAAAAAATTTTTTTAAAGTAAAATTTTAACAAAAAATTTAATATCTTTACTGTATATAAGTAAATTAAGTCAACATTCAACTCCAGTAATGATATGATGCAACAAAATACAAAAATAAAAGAAAATTTCAAAATGGGCGTGGCTCCGCCCATTTTCATTTAGTTTGTCTAAAATATTTTTAATGCCATAAGTCGAACAAAAATTTACCAATCCTTCTTAAATTTGTTCAGATAAGAGACTTTGCGCAATTTCTGCCCCCGTTTTAACAGATAGAAGCTTCGAATTTCACCAAAGATTACGTATATTGCATATATTGTTGTCTGAAAAAATCATAGAGATCGGGTGTATATATATTATATATGGGGTATAAACTGTAATTTTTGCCCCTTTTTTACGGCTAGAAGCTTCCCAATTCATCAAATTTCATCAACCAGTTACGTTTACGTCATATATTGTTGAAATACGTGATTCGTAGTCATATTTTTTACACGCAGGCCACAAAAACGTTAAGCCTTGCATCCTCACATAAAGTACGTACCTATTTTTATACTCAGTTGAGCAGAGCTCACAGAGTATATTAACTTTGATTGGATAACGGTTGGTTGTACAGGTATAAAGGAATCGAGATAGATATAGACTTCCATATATCAAAATCATCAGTATCGAAAAAAAATTTGATTGAGCCATGTCCGTCCGTCCGTCCGTCCGTCTGTCCGTTAATACGATAACTTGAGTAAATTTTGAGGTATATTTGATATGTAGGTTCCTGGGCACTCATCTCAGATCGCTATTTAAAATGAACGATATCGGACTATAACTACGCCCACTTTTTCGATATCGAAAATTTCGAAAAACCGAAAAAATGCGATAATTCATTTCCAAAGACGGATAAAGCGATGAGACTTGGTAGATGGGTTGACCTTATGACGCAGAATAGAAAATTAGTAAGATTTTGGACAATGGGCGTGGCACCGCCCACTTTTAAAAGAAGGTAATTTAAAAGTTTTGCAAGCTGTAATTTGGCAGTCGTTGAAGATATCATAATGAAATTTGGCAGGAACGTTACTCTTATTACTATATGTATGCCTAATAAAAATTAGCAAAATCGGATGAAGATCACGCCCACTTTTTAAAAAAAAATTTTTTTGAAGTCAAATTTTAACAAAAAATTTAATATCTTTACTTTATATAAGCAAATTAAGTCAACATTCAACTCCAGTAATGATATGATGCAACAAAATACAAAAATAAAAGAAAATTTCAAAATGGGCGTGGCTCCGCCCATTTTCATTTAGTTTGTCTAGAATACTTTTAATGCCATAAGTCGAAAAAAATTTACCACTCCTTCTTAAATTTGGTAGGGGCATAGATTCTATGACGCTAACTTTTTTCTGTGAAAATGGGCGAAATCGGTTGAAGCCACGCCCAGTTTTTATACACAGTCCACTGTCTGTCCTTCCGCTCGGCCGTTAACACGATAACTTGAGCAAATCCGATATATCTTTACTAAACTTAGTCCACGTACTTATCTAAACTCACTTTATCTTGGTATAAAAAATGGCCGAAATCCGACTATAACCACGCACACTTTTTCGATATCGAAAATTACGAAAAATGAAAAAATGCCATAATTCTATACCAAATACGAAAAAAGGGATGAAACATGGTAATTTGATTGGTTTATTGACGCAAACTATAACTTTAGAAAAAACTTTGTAAAATGGGTGTGACACCTACCATATTAAGTAGAAGAAAATGAAAAAGTTCTACAGGGCGAAATCAACAGCCCTTGGAATCTTGGCAGGAATACTGTTCGTGGTATTGCATATATAAATAAATTAGCAGTACCCGACAGATGATTTTCTGGATCACCATGGCCCACATTTTGGTAGATATCGCGAAAACGCCTTCACATATACATCTAAGGGCCACTCGCTTTTAAAACCCTCATTAATACCTTTAATTTGATACCCATATCGTACAAACACATTCTAGAGTCACCCTTGGCCCACCTTTATGGCGATATCTCGAAAAGGCGTCCACCTATAGAACAAAGGATTACTCCCTTTTAAAATACACATTACCACCTTTCATTTGATACCCATATCGTACAAACACATTCTAGAGTCACCCTTGGCCCACCTTTATGGCGATATCTCGAAAAGGCGTCCACCTATAGAACTAAGGATTACTCCCTTTTAAAATACTCATTACGACCTTTCATTTGATACCCATATCATAGAAATACATTCTAGAGTCACCCCTGGCCCACCCTAATGGCGATATCTCGAAAAGGCGTCCACCTATAGACCTAATGCCCACTCCCTCTTAAAATGCTCAGTAACACCTTTCGTTTGATACCCATATCGTACAAACATTCTAGAGTCACCCCTGGCCCACCCTAATGGCGATATCTCGAAACGGCGTCCACCTATGGAACTAAGGATCACTTCCTTTTAAAATACTCATTAACACCTTTCATTTGATGCCCATATCGTACAAACATATTCTAGAGTCACCCCTGGTCCACCTTTATGGCGATATCTCGAAAAGGCGTTCACCCATAGAACTAAAGCCCATTCCCTTTTAAAATGCTCATTAACACCTTTCATTTGATGCCTATCCTATAGAGCTAAGGCCCATTCCCTTTTAAAATGCCCATTAACACCTTTCATTTGATACCGATATCGTACAAGCACATTCTAGAGTCACCCCTGGTCCACCTTTATGGCAATATCTCGAAAACGCCTTCACATATACAACTAAGGCACACTGCTTTTTAAAATACTCATTAAAACCTTTCATTTGATACCTATATCGTACAAACAAATTTTAGAGTCAGCCCTGGTCCACCTTTATAACGATATCCCTAAATGGCGTCCATCCATAGAACTATGGCCTACTCTCTCTTAAAATACTCTTTAATACCTTCCATTTGATACACATGTCAAACAACCACAATCCAGGGTTACCCTAGGTTCATTTTCCTACATGGTGAAATTCCTTATTTTGGCTCCATAGCTCTCAACTGAGTATGTAATGTTCGGTTACACCCGAACTTAGCCTTCCTTACTTGTTTATTTTATATTTATCTTAAAAATCGTTTAGGTATGTACATCTGTTCACTATATATTTCTTATCTTATACATCCGATTATTTGGAGATTACGAACGTGATAAGATTATTGTTCAGCCCCATTCATGAAAGGTATGAAGTCTTCGGCACAGCCGAAGACAGTCCCGTCTTTACTTGTTGAAATTGTTACCGGCATTGTAGGGAGGTCATCCACTTAACGATACACGATTTCTAAGTGGTAAGGAACCTTATAATACAGCCACTATAACAATTCCTGTACTCGTAATCGAAGTGGTAAAGTATAGTCAACACATTGCATTGTAATCGGCAGTGTAGGTAGAGCACCCACAGAACGATACACAATTCTGAAGTGGTAAGTGCTCTTGGAACAGAATCACTGTACAACTTTGTGTAAAATTCAAAGGTGGGGAAACAGCAAAGTAAATTATGTATTTTCATTTATTGCATTTTTAAAATGTTTATTTTTATTTAGCTATTTTAGAAATTTACAAATTTATGTGAAATATTTCATCAAAAAAGCTTCAAAAAACTAAAGTAGCAAACAATTTCATACTAGATGTAGGCCATCCACAAGCCTAACTTACATATAAGTTATAGCCGATCGCCAGTGAAAACACAACTTTCAGTAATGATTGCCGTTTACAACTGAACCCCATTCTTTTATTAAATATTCTTTTTATAATAAAAAATTGCTTACTTTCTAATATAATGATTTTCATTTACAATATAATTGGTTACATGCTAAATCGGTATTTTGTTTACGGAAATTTTATACAATATCGCTTACTTGCTAAATTCGTCATAATTGGGTTATTTCTTACTTATTTTGTTATTGCAAGTCGCGGCGGCTTATATTCCGTCGCAACCGCGTCCGCTAAATATTGTTGCAATTTAATAATTAAAAGGTTGGTAAGTAAATTAATAAAAGGTTCTTCACATTTTGTCGCGATCACTTCCGTTCGCACAAAATGTGAATTTGCTGTTTCTGCATTTTTGTGAACAAAGAATATTGACTGTGTTAACTCCCCCCTCTTTAAGTATCAGCATCTCGCTGATAAAATAAATAGAGATGATATAATCTAACCTTTACCTAATTGGCTGCAAATCTTTTATTGGAGGAGTGAATTGGAATTTCCTGTGGTAAGCTGATCTTGTGTGAAAATATAGTATTATAAATAATGCTAGTCCAAGAAAAAAAACTGTGGCTTATTGATATAATAAACTTGGATGAGATGTAATCTATTTTTTTTTTACATTCGTCAGATGAAGTTGGTGGAGGTATTCGAAATTTATTTTTATCTCTTTTCAGTTAAGTTGCTTGAGAGTAATAGTAATTTTTTACAGGATCATTTCGAACTTGATAGTCGCAAGTCGCTTTTCCTCCGCGAGGAATACAATGATTTTCATCCAAAGATTCTAATTGATTTCTTTTGCATATTGTTATATCGTCAATAATCATGCATTTTTCGGGAATGCCGTATTGTCCTTCTTGCGGAATGAAAAATGTACTTAATTGAAGATAAATTTGGTTGTTATTTTTTACTGTTGACCGGATAAGAATTTTGTTATATAAAATATCTTGGGTTTGTGGAAAAGATATGACGTATAGGAGAAGCGAATCTTTGACTATCAATGACGGTTCTGCGTATTTGAGAGCTTTTAACTCATTTTTAAAAGGTAGAGTTTCGGTTTGGGAAATTATATTGGCTATATCTGCTTTGTTTAATAAATGAGAATGAACTATACCTTTTTTCGCAAGTTGAGTAGCTAAAACTATTTGCGAGATTTCATATTTTACTAATCCTAGCTTATTATATAAAGATTGTTCGAATCTAACTGTATCGTTTCCGTCGAGTATTCTATTGTAATTATCCAGTATTTTATTAGTCGTTTTAATTGAGTAGTTATTGATCGTGTACTGCTTGTTACTATTTCCTGTGAGGTCATTCGTTGTAGTCACGATTTTTTCCCAGTCGGTTGCGTCTCGATTACCCGCGAGCCATTTCCAGGCTGAGCCAATCCAATTGATTGATCACTTGTTCTTTTTAACGTGTCTAATCCGTAACTGTTCTAAAAGGTTATCGATTTGTGAGACTTGGTAGTCTAGCTGTGGAGCTGGAGGGCTTGTTCTGCTAGTTTCATAGCGTATAACGGTTTTGATGTCATTGAGAATTCGTTCATAATCGTCCAAGTCGATGGCGTGTATGATTTTGTAGTAACCGTTTGATATTTTTCCTATGCCCTGTTTTATAGTCACCAATGAGCTTTTGTATATCGTATATGTCCACTGTTGTTTCTATAGCCCATAGTATCAACCTAACAAACGGAAAATTTGCCAATTTTTTAGATGCGATTTTTGAATTTTTTTGTTACTACTAGTGATGATTGTTACATTATTGTCTTTCCCTACAGTTTCTTTCTTATAAATAGGTTTATTTTTCTTTTTTATTTGTTTGTCTTTTTAAAAAAGTTTTCGCCTGGTTCATATGTTTTAATTTTAGTCCTTTTTTTGTTGTGCCAATACAGCATCTTTTTTTGGTTCCTGGCGAGTTCGTGTCTGACGTCGTTACTAACAATATCCTTGAAGTCCTTCAGCTCTTGATAATTTATTCTGTTCGTCCTGCGAAAGATGTCGGATGGTTTATTATTTGTTGCTGAGTGGATCGTATTATTATATCTATCAACAGCAATGTTAATTGTTAAGTTTCTTGTTAAATTATACTCACACACTTCGGTAGCCGTTGAGATATTCACGCTTTGATTGCTCTAAACCTAATGACATTTTATTTCTGATGGCATAATTCAGGATTGTCATATTTACAAAAATTACAACGTCAAATATATCAATTAATAAAGTTAGTTTTACACTGAGAATAAAAATTCATTGTTGTTAGTAAATTTGAATTTGCATACACAACATTAATGAAGGCATCGAACTATTTCGATTATTGTAGAGTGGACGCGTTCCGCCGCACCATTTCCTTCGCTTTTCTGAGGAGGGGTCAAATAGATTTCTATTCCTAAGGCCTTCAAGTAGTTTAATGTGATTGGGCTAATAAAACTGCCCTCATTGTCCATTACCAGCGTTTTCGGGACAGAATAGAAATGAAGAAGATTTATCAACTTGTCTCGGATATGTAGAATAGATTTATTCTTTATTCGGAAAAATTTTACGAAGTTTGAGAATTTTTCTAAGCAGGTTATACATATATTTTTCCCCTGCAATTTCGATAATATCTATACGGAGAATCTCAGTGGGATACGATGGAATAGGTGTGGCTTGGATTTCGGGTTTGGGAGGTCGGCGTTCCTACTTGTTACAATGACAAATTTCACACGATTTTGTGTAATCTTTGATTAATTTAGCCATTGGAGGAAAATGAAACTTTTCCAATATTTGCTCTTTATTTTCTCCCCCGTTCCGATGAGCCCTTTTGCGTTTGTTTGTTCAAAAATATTTTCTGACCTGCAAATATTGTGGGGGTGAAACCGTTTAAAATTAAAATACCCGTGATGTCTGCTGTCGGAATTCGAACTGGTTTATTAGTCAAGCAATTAAATTCATGAAGCTATGACAAATATAGCACAAAGCATAATATGAAATATAACAATAGAGAGAATGGTTCTAGCTGTAATGATACATACATGTGTGTATAAGAGTAATTCAGTTACTTAATGCTTACAATTTAAAGAACTCCAAAGTTATGATATTTTAAATATGAGTAAATACAGTTGTGTATATGTATGTAATATATGCAACCCAGCATCAAGTTCAATATGACCAATGACCCAACATTACATCTTCTGTGACACGATGAAGGTTTATATTTATGTATATGCCTGACCCAACATCCCGGCCCCGTTGAAAGTATTTGCCAACTTTCAAGAGACTGGCAACAAAGCTAATTTATGTATAGGGCGGCGAATTATTCCCCTTGCAGTACGAACGTCGGCAACCCGCACACGACCATCCTTACCAGCCACCACTGATTCAATACGACCCAACACCCAACATTGAGGGGGCGTGTTATCATCATGCACGATAACCATTTGCTCTACGGTTAGGTTTCTTGATGGCTTGTTCCAGGTATTACGCACCTGAAGCTCGTTGATATATTTTTGAGACCAGCGACGCCACAGATGTTGTTTGATTGAGCTTACTTGTCGCCAGTGTTCCGAATGATCCAACCCTATAACTGGATTTTCTGGTAATGCGCGCATAGCACCACCGATGAGAAAATGGCCTGGTGTGAGTGCATCCAAGTCATTCGGATCCGAAGAAAGCGGTGACAAAGGGCGGGAGTTTAAAATCGCTTCTACTTCTGCTGCAACAGTGGTTAGCTCTTCGTATGTGAGCCGTGTGTTCATTAAAGTTCGGTTGAGTAACCCTTTGACGCTTTTTACAGCAGACTCCCACAATCCGCCGAAATGGGGGGCCCTGGGAGGAATAAAATGAAAGTTGATGAATTCATTTAGACAAAATTTGTTGATCGAATGAATTGTTTCGTCCTTGAATAAAAAGTTCTTGAGTGCCTCCAATTTGTTGCTGGCACCTGTGAAGTTGGTTGCGTTATCGCAAAATATGTCAGGGGGAAGACCGCGCCTGGCCACCAAGCGCTTCAATGCCGCGATGAATGCATCAGTCGACAAATCAGATACCACTTCAACATGCACGGCCTTCGTGGCAAAACATATAAAAATGGCGATGTAGGTCTTGTAGGGAACCTTTCCTCTTATACGCAGGTACGTGTTTACCGGACCGCAAAAGTCCACACCACATCTCGAAAATGGTCTCGATGGCGCTAATCGTTCTACGGGTAGGTTACCCATTATTTGCCTTTCCAGGGTTGGTCGATAGCGAACACAGTGTACACATGAGCGAACGACGCGGCGTGCTACTTCTAGTGCATTAACAATCCAGAATCGTAGGCGTATTAGGCCAACTAGGGCCTTTGGGCCGGCATGATAGTTTTGACGGTGAAGAAATTCAACATATCGCCGGACAAAGTCGTCTTTACCTGGAAGTAATATCGGATGTTTCTGGGTGTATTCAACGCTTGCCAATTCCAAGCGGCCTCCAACCTTAAGCAAAGCAAAGCCATCAGTCTCCTGCAAGAAGGGATTTAAAAACTTAAGTTGACTACTGACCTCTCTTCCTTTGCGGAGTTCTTGTATCTCAGCGGAGAAATATTTGGTCTGCAAGTTCCAAATAATACAATGCATTGCACGTAGTAGTTCTTGTGGCGACGGATAAGGTGTGTCAAAAGTACGCAGTTTTCCGCTGGTATAGTAAAACCGAAGCATCCAGGCTACAATGCGCAAACAATGGTTATGCGAACTGATGTTGTAGATAGCTTCGAGTAGATGGTTTGAAATGTTAGTGACAACGAAGACCGATGTGCGCCTTTCCGAGTCAACGATGTTTTGATCAATGTCCCCCAGCTTGTGCGTTGGCCATCGTCTTGGTTTTGCATTAAATAGGCAGGGCCATAGAACCATATCGACTTCTTAAGATTATCCACAGTACAACCTCTTGATATTAGATCGGCGGGGTTAAAATGGGATGGAACATATTTCCAATGGCAGTTGGAGGTATGCTCCTGTATTTCAGATATTCGATTACCAACGAACGTGGACAGTGTGGCGGAGTGTTGCTGAATCCAATATAGCACTATTTGTGAGTCACACCACAAGAATGTTAAATACTTACTTTCATCAAAGTTCGTCTTAATCCTGGCGAAAAGTTGCGCCAACAAATGGGCGCCACACAATTCCAATTTTGGAAGCGATAGCTTTCGCGTTGGTGCAACACGTGATTTCGACGTAACAAGCTTCACCTCAACTTCGCCATTAGGGCGAATCACACGGGCGTAGATGCAACATACATAGGCTCTGATTGATGCATCGCAGAAACCGTGCAACTGAAGACTCTCAGAGTGTGGTTGTAGACAAAATCGTGGTATTGTAAGCGGCTCCAACGACGAAAGCGATAAGAGAAACGATGTCCATGCAGTGTGGACATTGTGTGGGACTGATTCATCCCACTGCAGCCTAAGTAGCCACAGTTCTTGTAAAATAATTTTTGCCACTATTATGATAGGCGACACTAATCCCAATGGATCGAATAGTGATGAAGCCACTGAAAGTATTGAGCGTTTAGAGATAACGTTGAATGACTGCTTTGGCATCAGTGAGAACATAAACACGTCTTCTTGTTGATTCCATCTTAAACCCAAAGTACTAGTTATAGAGTTGTCCAGATTCAGCTCCTTGATAGTGCAATCATTGACAAATTCACTGTAGTTTGAATGCCATTTTGCAAGTTCAAATCTGCCACGACGAAGTACTTCGGTAACTTCTGTTTTGATTGCGCGAAGAGTCTCAATAGTGTTTGCTCCACATATAAAATCATCTACATAAAACGACGATTTTATGGCGGCAGCACCAATTTTAAACTTGTCCGCATAGGTGTCGGCCAAATACGTCATGCTGCGTATGGCAAGATATGGAGCGGTGGCGGTACCGTAAGTGACTGTATTGAGTTTATATGTGGAAAGCGATTCATTCGAACTATTTCGCCAGAGTATATATTGGAACTTGCGATCCTCCTCATCCACGAGAACCTGTCTGAACATTTTTACGATATCGGCAGTAATTACATAGCGATACAACCTAAAACGTAAGAGAAGTGTGTATAGGTCGGGCTGTATGGTTGGTCCGACCATCAACAAGTCGTTTAGTGACCTTTGTGACGTAGTCTGACAGGAGGCATCAAAGACGATCCGTAGCTTAGTTGACGTACTGTTCGGCTTAAGTACACAGTGGTGGGGAATATAGTAATGCGGGACATTTAGATTCGGAGTACTCACCAAGCTCATGTGTCCCAAACGTTCGAACTCTAACATAAAATCTGTATATTGTTGCTTAACATCTGGTGTACGGATTAAGCGACGTTCAAGAGCTTCAAAGCGTCTGCGCGCAGTTTCATATGAATGACCTAGCGAGCTGGGATCATCCTTGAATGGAAGACGAACCACGATTCTGCCATCACTTTCTCAACGAATGGTGTTGTTAAAGAACTCCTCACATCTGCGCTGTTCAGGAGGCTAAGTATCATCAGGTCTGCTAACATCTTCGATACGCCACAGTCGCTCGACGTTTTGGTTTATGGAGTTGTCCAGGGATAGTGCGTAGCTATGGGGGGTTGTGGGTTTAGTATCACAACGACCGGAAACCACCCATCCCAAGAGGGTCTTTTACAAAACAGGCAAGTTTGGACCAAGTTTCACCTATCCAACCGATAGAATCTCGAAAAAGGCTTCAGTGCCAAGGAGCAAGTCAATGCGTCGCGACTTGTTAAACCCTTCATCAGCCAACTGCGCATCTTTGGGCAGATCCCATGATGAAATGTCGATTTCTGACTCGGGGTGGTACGCAATATGGGATGTAACACAAAAATCAAGAGGTAACTCCAGTTCTGTGAAGCGTGATTTTATTGTTGTGGCCGTACGATGCTTAACTTGTGTTTGCGAATCTCTAATGCTGCGAATTTCCAAGTTGCTTCTCTTACGGGGCAAACGAAGTGTTTGTGCGAATTCGTCAGATACAAAGTTTACCTGCGAGCAGGAATCTAGTAATGCGCGTCCAATTTTATAACGACCGGTTGCATCTTTAACCAGAATCAAAGCTGTAGCTAATATGATTCCATTCAAACAAAAGCCTGTATGTGTGTGTACTACTGCATCTGAACTCTGCTGTACAGTCGTTATGGGTTGAGATGCCACTTGTGCAGGCAATGAAGTAGTGTTACTAACATCGCGATGCAACAGCGTGTGATGTGGACGAGCGCACGTTCGGCATCTTTTCACTGATGGACATTTCGCAGACTGATGACCTTTACCAAGACAGTTAATACAAAGGCTCAATCTTTTTGCTGTATCATAGCGTTGATTTAATGTAGTTGCAATAAATTGTGGACATTTGAAGATTCTGTCTTCCGTATTTGAGCAGACAAGGCAGGCTTGGGATGTGCAGTTGAAGGTCAACCCTTGTCGTTGTGGTTTTTGGATGCGTGGTTTACTCACCGCTGGTTGACTCGAATGCATATCTACACCGGCCTTACCTATAGATTCTAAATATTGGCAACGCCGTTCCACCACCCCAACGCATGATACCCATGTCGGGAGATCTCGAAAGTCTAAAAACTCATTCCATTTCTTCTTCGTGTCCTGATCGACCTTGTCCATAACAATCGATATGAGCATTGCCTGAGCAATTTGTGACTCAAAACCAAGTGACAGTAATGAATTATATAGGGCGGAAGCGTTGTCTATGAGACTCCGCAATTGTTGCGCATTAGACTTGGAAACGTTTGGCAAGTTAAAAAGTGAATTTATGTTGTCCAAAAAGACAAGAGTAGGGTTGTCATAGCGATCCTTGAGACGTTCAAGCGCCTTCGGATAATTTTCAGACGAGATTTGAAATGCCTTTACAGTTTCTAAGGCCGCTCCCTTTAAGCAATTAATCAGTTGGTTAAACTTTTCGATAGCCGATAAACTAGGCTGATTGTCAACGACTGTCTTAAACGACGTTATGAAGTTTTTGTATTCTGAATACTTGCCATCGAATGTTGGTAATGATAGCCGGGGTAGCTTCATTGAAGTTGAATGAGATACACATGTCGAAGTGTCAGCAATGGTTGAGTTGTGACCCTCTGCCCCCAATTGATCCTTGATACAAACCTTAATAGCGATATACGTGTCTTCAATGTCGCTTCTGGTGGCGCGCTGCGCTTCGTCTGGATCTAAGTTTTCAATTTCTGTTTGGACTGTCATTACCTGCTTAAAATACGCTTCCAAAATCGCTAAGCGACAATTCAATTCAGCTGGCGAGATTGAAAGTTTAGTATCAACTGTACTACGAATACGCGATATATTCCGACGGAGATTAGTGCGTTGCTGCTTGAGAGCTTCGAGATTCCCCATTTTTGTGGTATCAAGAACAAATGTTTAATGACTTATTTTATTTAATAAATCCAAAATAAAATCCAAAAAATTTATACGTTGTTGTGTAGAAGGGCTAACAACGTATAAATGTCAGTATGTATGCAAGGCACTACAATATTTGTATACCCCTGTACAGGTATTAAAGGCAGGCAAGTTGATTTAGGCGATGGCCAAGATTATTAAAAATAAGATGCCGATGACGAGAATATTCGAAGCGAGGAAGTACTTATGTAGGTACAAATGTTTGTACGACGATATATAGAATATATAAAGCTGCTTAGCATATGGTGGCGTGATTGCAACCACCGTTATCGGCAATGATTTAGAAAAGTGGTGCGATACTAACTTACCGCTAACAACAACAACGCCCCTATGGCGTAATATGTATCAACGACAGCGCTCCTATAGCGATGACTTTTTGACTTGCGGCAATAGCAAACAAAATAGCGGCGTAGATGGAGTACGTACCAGGAATGTTATGTACTACATACGTTTTAAATCCAGCCGATGTCCGTATTTGCATGCAATGAAGGGACCGAAACTTCACGGGATTTAATTCCAAAGCCAATCACAGGCTCTACGTTGGGCGCCAAAATGTTTGTTCAGAAATATTTTCTGACCTGCAAATATTGTGGGGGTGAAACCGTTTAAAATTAAAATACCCGTGATGTCTGCTGTCGGACTTCGAACTGGTTTATTAGTCAAGCAATTAAATTCATGAAGCTATGACAAATATAGCACAAAGCATAATATGAAATATAACAATAGAGAGAATGGTTCTAGCTGTAATGATACATACATACATGTGTGTATAAGAGTAATTCAGTTACTTAATGCTTACAATTTAAAGAACTCCAAAGTTATGATATTTTAAATATGAGTAAATACAGTTGTGTATATATACGTATATGTATGTAATATATGCAACCCAGCATCAAGTTCAATATGGCCAATGACCCAACATTACATCTTCTGTGACACGATGAAGGTTTATATTTATGTATATGCCTGACCCAACAGTGTTCTTCTTTAATGATAAGGAACTTCTCTTCATCGCTTGCAACATCGCTCACTACCCTCTGGGTGATTCTAATCCTAAATCTTGAAAATAATTCTTTAAAGATTTCCTGAAAAAAGGGGATGTGTTTTTCTTGCATTTTGACCCCATTAACTAAATCTGGGTTCAGGTAATTTTTTAATATGGGTGTTACGTCGCTGGTATTGTGGATAAATCCACGCCGTTGAGTTGTTAGCGCGGCGCCATAACCTGCGCTTACGAAACAAACCCGCTCGTCAGCTGTCAGTGCATTTTCACCTGTTGTTCTCCGCTAACATCAACATCTTTCTTTTTCAACGAGCCTTTGGAAGCGAGCGGAAGTATTTCATTAATCAACTAAAATTAACAGCATAATCAAATTGTATCAATAAATATCTTTGTAATCAAGTAGCTTATATTTGCATAGTTAAACACAAGTGTAAGTTGAATTAATTATATTGTTGAATCTGTGAATCTCAATAGAAAAATAAATTGCAGATTTTAGCGCTACACATACCCATAAACGTGTTGCTGAAAATATTGTTTAATTAGCATTGTCGCTAACATTTCTAAAATACTTTTTGGTTGATCAATACTTCGCTCGAGAGCTCTTCATAAGCTTGCAGAACACAGGGATTTACAACTTTAAATCTCAGCTTTATAGACTGCATTGGGGACACTAATCACGCGGTGCGACCTAACCTCAACCTTTAGTTAAAGTACTAGGTGAAATGGCATTTAGTTTATCGAAGGTGAGCGGCATACCCTCTGATGGTATAGTCACCGACACAACTATCTTCACTACCAATTCCGTTATAGCAGCCACGACTGGCGTTGTTATCTCTACCGGCGACACGGTTAGTACTACCGGGAGCGCGTCAATGGAGATGCTCGCGCCACCACCTGCGCTAACAACTACGGCTGGATTGGGAACTGTAACTAAGGCAAGTACAGTTATCGCATCAACCCCTCGTCAAGCTGGAGGTGTTTTTGCTGAAACCGAAACGTCACCACTTCGTACACGGTCAGGGATTTTACGAACGGAGAAACCACGTAAGCGCGCACGCATACCACGCACAAGTGCATCTATAATTGCTCCCATAGGCGAAGAAAGAACTCAGGTAACTTGGTGTCCTATGACGTATACCTCTGCATCGCACGGAACTGAAAATGCAGGTCCATCACTGAATATTTGTGGTGAGTTAAACAGTCTCAACATAAATAATCGAAACACTTCCCAACAAATATCTTATACGACGAATGCGTCGTCGGCCTTTGTATCGGCACCATATAGCATAGGGTCAAACAACACAAGATCCTCCATAGGTTTAGCTGGGTTTGGCTACGATCCAGTGTATACGTGGTCTCAATACCCATGGGCAGGTAGGGTTGGCGGGCCTAGCTCCACCATGCATGACAGCGGATTGTTTTCAGGTATGGGTCGACCTAATACTGCAGGTATTTTTTCAAATGCAGATGTGAATAGAAATTTAGCACCGCTCCACGGTACAACACCTTTAATGCCCCACGCGAATATTTTTGCAAACCCGACTAATGTAACAGGAAATCATTCGTTTCACCCCTCGTTGGCTGATATAACCCTCTCGTCCTCTCAGGTTGCTACGCGCCACGTTATGTCCAAAGATTTACCAACGTTCTCCGGTAACCCTGAAGAGTGGCCCGTGTTCATCACGAATTTTGAGCAGTCTACGGAAAGGTGTGGTTTCACCGATCAAGAGAACCTTATACGACTACAAAAGTGCCTCAAGGGCCCGGCACTTGAAGCCGTACGTGGAAAATTAATGATGCCGAGTACGATTTCTCTAGCTATTGAAACATTGAGAATGCTCTACGGGCGACCTGACGTTATACATCACACTTTGCAGCGAAAACTACGACAACATCCGAATGTAAAAATGGAAAAGATGGAAACTCTAATAAATTTTGCATTGGCAGTGCAAAATTACCGCGCAACCATGCAAGCGATCGGGCTGAGCGACTACTTGAACGATCCAATGCTAATAAATGAACTCTTAACGAAATTACCATGCGAGTTGAAACTAGATTGGGGTAGATATAGGTTGACGCACATGAGGGTAGACTTAAAGTTGTTCGATGAGTGGCTCTTTAATCTAGCAACGTGTGCTGGTCAGGTTACTCCAATTAGCAATGGGTCTGGTCAAACAGAAGTAAAGGCTGCTCACAGACGAGGCGAAAGATTAATGGTACACGATGTCGTCGATGCGAATAAGGGGGATAGGTGTCCTAAATGCGGCAAGGACCATCGTCTCTCCGATTGTGCTGATTTTCGAAACTTGAGCAGAGATGCAAGATGGCGGATGGTTCGCGATTCTAAATTGTGCATTTGTTGTTTTAGACGGCATTTCGTCCGTCGGTGCAACTCAAGTAAGCTATGTGGTATTGATGGTTGTAAAATGCGACATAACCCGTTGCTGCATGGTTCCACGCAAACTAATGCTAGGGCCTCGGAATCCAACCAAGGTACAAAGAACGACACTGTTATGTTTCATGGAAAGAATTCTCAAGCATTATTTCGGTACGTCCCGGTAACACTCTACAATAAAGAAAAGTCCATTGACACGTTTGCGTTTATAGACGAAGGGTCTGCTTGTACTCTGGTCGAACATGAAGTGACAGATGAACTTGGCATCGACGGACCAACAAAGGAGCTATGTTTGCAGTGGACAGGGGAAATTTTGCAGAGCGAAGCTGACTCGAAATGTGTATCCATCCAAATTTCCGCCCAAAGAAACGGTGCGAAACAATTTGGTTTACACGGCGTCCGTACGGTATCAAACCTGAACTTACCTGTTCAAACGCTTGAACTGTCTACAATAACTGCGCGTGGACATCTTAAGAATCTTCCGATCTCTCCATACAAAGCGGTGCGAGCACGAATCCTTATAGGCCTTGATAATTTAAAATTAGGTGCGCCTTTGGAGATACGGGAAGGCAAGGGAGACGATCTTATGGCAGCAAAGTGCAAGTTAGGATGGTCAGTGTACGGCCGAAAAGATGAAGCGGATACTTCCCTCTCCCGCGTAATGCACGCATGTAACGTTGACGATCGCCTCGAAGAACTCGTAAAGTCCCATTTCTCGCTTGAGGCCATAGGTACCCGTCCCCTTAAACCTTTGATGTCAAAGGAGAATGAACGTTGTCAGCTTATTATGAACTTGAAAACACGGTATCTGCCCGATGAGAAACGATGGGAAACTGGACTACTCTGGAAACACGACCACATCGAACTACCGAATTCTTTGCCGATGGCTTACCGTCGCCTTCGCTGTTTGGAAAATAAAATGGTCCGCGATCCGGATCTGGAATCTTTCCTCATCGATACAATTAGGGATTATGAACGAAAAGGCTACATTAGGAAGACGACACCTGAAGAAAATATAGCTAGCGGCAAATCGTGGTATATTCCCATATTTACTGTGACCAATGTAAACAAAAATAAAAGACGCCTAGTTTGGGATGCTGCTGCCGCAGTCAATAACGTGGCACTCAATTCCGTACTGTTGAAAGGACCGGATCTCTCTAACTCACTAATAGGCATTCTCATTAGGTTTCGGGAGAGGCCTATTGCCCTTTGTGGTGATATTAGAGAGATGTTCCACCAGATACGTGTGTGCGCGGATGACCAGGTTGCGCAAAAGTTCTTGTGGCGTGATGGCGATGCCACTAGGGATCCGGACACGTACGTCATGCAGGTCATGACCTTTGGTGCAAGCTGTTCCCCGTCGTTAGCGAATTTCGTCAAAGACAAAAACGCGTCACGTTTCCAAGATGAAAATCCTGTAGCAGTTAAGGCCATTTTGGAGAACACATATGTGGATGACTGGCTGCAAAGCACGACTTCAGTGGATGAGATGATACGTCTGGCTACGAAGGTGAGAGATATTCACACCGACGGGGGATTCGAGATGCGTAACTGGATATCCAACTCCAAAGATGTCTTATTTGCATTAACGAGCCAATCGGTCCAGAGTATTAAAAATATCGACCAAGCAGACGCGAAGCACGAGAAGGTGCTTGGTATGTGGTGGTTCCCGAGTGACGACACCTTCTCATTTTTTAAAAACTTTCCGAAAGGCGTCCTAGACGAAAACATCACTCCCTCAAAACGGCAGATCTTAAGGGTAATAATGACAGTGTTTGACCCCTTGGGCCTCCTTGGGTTTTTTATGATTTACGCGAAAATCCTTATGCAGGAGGTATGGCGTTCCGGTGTCCAGTGGGACGAACTAGTCCATCGCGAAGAAGAACAGAAATGGTTTCGTTGGGTTCGTAACTTGCGAAAAATCCCAGATATTCGCATTCCACGTTGTTTTCCGCTGGTTAGTTTTTCGGAGGAACTGGAATTGCACACCTTCGTGGATGCTAGCATTGATGCTTACGCTGCCGTAGTCTACCTGCGAGCAAAGCGAGGGCCAGATATCTCTTGCAGTCTAGTAGCGTCTAAAACAAGGGTCTCCCCTCTTAAACCGGTATCGATTCCAAGACTAGAATTAATGGGTGCAATATTGGGACTTCGCCTATGTCGGTTTATTTCAAATGAACTTTCAGTCGCAGTCAATCGCCGCTTATTCTGGTGTGACTCTAAAAATGTGTTATTCTGGATAAGGTCAGACGCAAGGAAGTTTCAACAATTTGTTGCAGTACGTGTGGGAGAGATATTAGAGGACTCCAAAGTTGACGAGTGGCGCTGGGTTCCATCAGTGGATAACGTCGCAGATGAAGGTACGAAATGGGCAAAGGATCCAGAATTTAGCAGCACAAATAGGTGGTTCACAGGGCCACCATTCCTACAAGAAACTGAAGATAAGTGGCCTGCAGCAAATCTCAACGAAAAATATGATACGGAAATGATCTGTCATGTAGAGATGCAATCGTCGCAACAGTCACCATTGGGGATTTCGATACCCGACCCATCGCGGTTCTCTACCTGGGAAAAGCTGTGCAGAGCCCAGCGTTGCATACTTCTCTTTCTCCAAAATATTTCACGGGTAGCAAATGTATCAAGTCACTTTAAGAACTTTATCGGAGCAGCTGATGTAGAAGCTGCTGAGTTCGCTATTATTCGGTGCTGTCAAGAAGATGCATTTGGAAAGGAAATAAATTGTATCAAAGCCGGTAAGACAGTTCCACGCGAAAGCATCCTCTTTAAGTGCTCGCCATACATCGACGACTTAGGTCTGCTTAGAGTACGGGGTAGAATCGATATGGCAGAAAACGTTTCATTTGAAACAAAACGACCCTTAATCTTACCACGCCGCAGCCGCATAACGCATCTCATCGTCGACCTTTATCATCGTCAATTCCACCATCATCACAATGAAATAGTGGTCAACGAAATGAGACAGCGTTATTTCATACCAGGCATGAGGGCAGTAGTTAGGGAAACGACAAAATCATGTCAATGGTGTCGAATTCGGCACGCTGTTCCGAGACCGCCAGAAATGGGTGAACTTCCAAAAGAGAGGCTGGCGACATTCTCCAGGCCTTTCACGAACACAGGCATTGACTTTTTTGGGCCTTTCGAAGTAGCCGTTGGCAGACGCCGTGAGAAACGATGGGGAGTTCTCTTTACGTGCTTGACGATCCGCGCTGTCCACATCGAAATATCGTCTTCGCTTTCCACTGATTCATTCCTGCTGGTTTTAAAGCAGTTTATGGCGCGACGTGGTACTCCCCACTGTATTTGGACGGATAATGGAACGAATTTCCGCGGAGCTAGCCGCGTTCTGGAAGAGGAAATTCAGCGCTTGTCGTGCGGTGATGTTGAACGCCGCTACCCAAAAATAAAGTGGAACTTTATACCACCCGTATCACCTCATATGGGTGGCCCATGGGAACGAATGGTTAGATCAGTCAAATCAATTTTAATGGATATTTTGAAAACAACAAGTTTGAGAGAGGAGTGCCTTCGGGCGACTTTAGCTGACGTGGAACATATTTTAAATTCTCGTCCGCTGACCTACCTGCCCCTTGACGCTCCGCAAGTGGAGGCATTAACACCCAACCACTTCCTTTTAGGAAGTTCTAGTGGTATTCGCGTGGGTGATGAAACTAAAGGAAGCGGTCCTACACTCAACAAAATATTTCGTATCTCAAACCAGATAGCAGATCAATTCTGGAAGCGATGGATTCGCGAATGCTTACCCTGCTTGACAAGACGTGCAAAATGGTTCGAAAGGTCACCAGATCCCGTTGAACTTAACGACATCGTCCTTATAGTAGACGACAACACCAAACGGAATATTTGGCGAAAGGGCATAGTAGTCGACGTTCATAGGAGCAAAGATGGAGAGGTGCGCAGCGCAGTCGTGAGAACAACCGATGGATTACTCACTCGTCCCGTCGTGAAGCTCGCCAAGCTGGACGTCAAGGAGTAAACCTCGCAACGTTTACGAAGTTTACGGAGGGGGGGATGTTACGTCGCTGGTATTGTGGATAAATCCACGCCGTTGAGTTGTTAGCGCGGCGCCATAACCTGCGCTTACGAAACAAACCCGCTCGTCAGCTGTCAGTGCATTTTCACCTGTTGTTCTCCGCTAACATCAACATCTTTCTTTTTCAACGAGCCTTTGGAAGCGAGCGGAAGTATTTCATTAATCAACTAAAATTAACAGCATAATCAATTTGTATCAATAAATATCTTTGTAATCAAGTAGCTTATATTTGCATAGTTAAACACAAGTGTAAGTTGAATTAATTATATTGTTGAATCTGTGAATCTCAATAGAAAAATAAATTGCAGATTTTAGCGCTACACATACCCATAAACGTGTTGCTGAAAATATTGTTTAATTAGCATTGTCGCTAACAATGGGTTTTTATATTCTCATTGCTAAGCCTTTTTTTGACATGTTATTCTAGTTCTTGTCCTTCGGAAATGATTATCTGAGACTTAAATACATTAATAGGAGCTTCGCAATGAGGAATCAAATCTTCGTTGTCGTCTTCTGCGCTATGCTGGGAATTGTCATCTGTAGACGTTAAAACGTTAACTTCAGTTGGTAATCGCGATAGAGCATCGGCTACCGTGTGAGTTTTTCCAGGTTTGTATATTAACTTCTTATAGTTGTATTCCTCCATCCTTGCCTTCCATTGTTTTATTTTAGCATTGTTATTGCTGTTACTTAAAGCGAAGTGAGGAGTTGGTGATCGGTTAATATTTTTATTTCCTTTGCACCGTCAAGGTAGGCCCTGAGCTTATCGAGTGCCCATATAATAGCGAGTATTTCCTTCTCAATTGTTGAATAATTCTCCTCCGGTTTGTTAAGCGATCGATCTGGAGACGTAAGTAATTGCCTTATCTTTGCCAATCTCGCCTTGAGAGAGGAAGAAATTTTTTCAGGGTCAGGTAGGATTCCATCCTGTGTGACAACGTGCCCTAAAAACTCTACATGTGTCCTGAGGAATTTCGATTTTTCGTTGTTGACTTTTAGTCCTAATTTTTGAAGTAATTCAAACTCAAATTCCAAATTCTTTAAATGTTCTTCCCTATCTTTCCCTTCGGTGAT
This sequence comes from Eurosta solidaginis, assembly GCF_040869045.1. NCBI lineage: Eukaryota > Metazoa > Arthropoda > Insecta > Diptera > Tephritidae > Eurosta > Eurosta solidaginis. The sequence continues at coordinate 99,158,056 of NC_090324.1, forward strand.
AATATCATCAATGTAGACGTAACAACCTTTGCCAATTAAGGGATTCAGAACATCATTAATCATCCTTTGGATGATGGATGGCGCGTTTATAAGTCCAAATGGAAACCTGGTAACCTAATATTTACCATTGGCCGTTGAAAGCACTGTTTTCTTAATATCCTTTTCCTTCATTTTGATCTAGTGAAATCCAGATGTTAAATCAAGTGTGGTGAAATACTTGGATTTGCCTAAATTTGCTAATGTGTTATTTATATCCGGTATGGGATATGTTTCAGGAATATTTACCGTATTTAAGCGTTTAAAATCTATAACTACCGTGTACCTTTTTCCCCAGATGGGCTTGGCTTCTTCGGCACTACCCATAAGGGAGAGTGGTAAGGACTTTTTAAGGCCTAATTATGCCGTCTCTTAGCAACTCTTGTATCTGTTTATCTACCTCTTCCCTAAGATTTGCTGGGTAGGGGTATGATTTTGTGTAAACGGGTTCCTCCATTGTTGTTCTTATTTCTGCGCGGACACTTGTGTCAATAGTGCCGCTGTCCGAAGCAGGACCAACAATTTCTACGTATTTCCGCTTAATAGTTCCTATATCATTAGTAGCAGTGGTTAGGGTATTTACTTGCCTAACTGTTTTTCCTTGTAATTTAATTTCGGTATCATTTAACCGTAGCGTATTATTCCTCCTGTCAATTATAGCTCCCAAATGTTTCAAGGTGTCATCCCCTATTATACCGTTGAAAAATTTAAGGTTAGGCAATACGAAAAAATCGAGTTTAGTCATGATGCCCTAATTTTTGAAAAATTTACCAGTTACTTTGTGAGTTATCAGTACCTGCCTGGCTGCAGATTGCACAGTAAATGGTTCATCTAACTTCATGGAGCCTACAGCAATTTTATCAGAAATGAAATTTTTGTTAGCTCCAGTATCAATTATGAATCTTAGAATTCCATTATTTTTATGTGATAATTTATGTAAGGAAGGCTTGATCGGCCCCTATCATAAAATTTATTTCCTCGCCATTCTCCTGTTCATCAATCTCTTCATTTTCTGACTCAATATTATATAGTTTTGGTTGTTTCCTTGGTATATTTGAGGCATTCTCCGACCTGATAGCGGGTGCACTGTTTGGCCTGTTTATATAATTAACCTTTTGAGAATGAAATGATGGGTCGACCTCCATTGGAACAGGGGGTTTGTGGGTTGGCTATGTGGGCCGTGGGGGTAGCCCTTGTGGTTGAGTTTGCCTAGCGTTATTTTGGTTTTTATAATTATAGGTATACTAGCAGATCCGGCAGACGTTGTTCTGCCCTAAATTTGGTCTATCTGCATACATTTTAATAAGCTTTTTCCGTTTAACTCTGCCCTCGCCCCTCTACACTTTTTCCTAATCTTTGTATTCACTCCTCCCTCCGTATTTTTCGCTTCATCTATCTCCATCCTCATGTCATTCTATCTCTTTCGCAGTCTCCTTCTCTCTTTTCTCTTCTCTTAAGTTTTTCTCATTCTTCTTCATATCTTATTACCAGTCCCAGAGGGTGGTATTTATTTTGTTCCAGTCCCATTCCGAGTCTCAATCCCAGTCCCAGTCCCAGTCCCACTCCGAGTCTCAGTCTCAGTCTCAGTCCCAGTCCTACTCCTAATCACAGTCCCAGTCCGTCTCTGGTCTACATCGCAGAAAAAAGCATCGTAAATACTAATATAGGCAAATTTATATACCAAATTTCAGGCAAATCGAATAGGACGTATGTAAATAGGTATGTGGGTATTATTAATTAATTTCTTTATTTCGGCTTCGCATGCATATTTATCAGTTTTGGCAGGTTGATGCGACTAAATCGAATATCACAATGAAAATTACTTTAAAGCTATCAGCAACAGCTTTCATTTGATATCCATAATACACACACATTCTATGGGTATCCGGGTCCATGTTTTGGCCTATATCTCGAAACCCTATTAACAAAGCGGTGTAAAACTTTCACACATTAACAGCTTCAATTTGATACCCATAATGTAAAAACACATTCTAGGTATATCCGGGTCTACGTTTTGGCCTATATCTCGAGACCCTAGTCACCCAGCGGCATGAAACTTACTCTGTACTAAAGCACACATCAACAGCTTCAATTTGATATCCATAGTTTAAAAACAGATCCTAGTGTTACCCTAATGCACGTTTTGGCCTATATCTCGCGACCCTTGTCACCAATAGGTATGAAAACTACCCTGTACTAAAGCACTCATCAACAGCTTTCATTTGATATCCATATTGTATAAACATATTCTAGGGGTGCCTGGGTCCATGTTTTGGCCTATATCTCGAGACCCTAGTCACCAATAGGTATGAAAACTACCCTGCACTAAAGCGCCCATCAACAGCTTTCATTTGATATCCATATTGTATAAACACATTCTAGGGGTGCCCGGGTCCACGTTTTGGCCTATATCTCGAGACCCTAGTCACCCAGGGGTACAAAAATACCCAGTATCAAAGTACTCATAAACACCCTCTATTTGATACCCATATTGTACAAACACATCCCAGGAGTAACCAGGTCCACGTTTTGATCTCAAGACCTTAGCCAGAACGGGATAAAAAGTATCACATGTCCGTTCCCTAGTTCTAAGCTACCTCTCCACCAATTTTCAGTGAAATCGGTTCATCCGTTCTTGAGCTATGCGTAGTGTAACTAACACCACTTTCTTTTATATACATATTGAATTTTTTCTAAAAAAAAAATCATAACTCAAGAATGGCTAAACCGATTTGGGAATTCAAAATCAACTAATCATCATCTCTCCTTCCTGTATCTTTCCTAAAAATTTCATGGCAATCTTTCTATCCGTTCTCGAGTTATGGAGTGACAATCAAAATGTACACTTCTTTTTATATATGTAGATTTTATTTTTTCCGCGAACATTCAATTCGTTTGATGAATTTGGTACAGCGGAATAATTATATTTTTTGTAATTCGTATTGCTGGAGTTTTTTGGGTAAATCGAATGATTTCTTAAGTTCGTGTTTTGTATCTCTAATCAGGAAGCATACGCTTCAGGTAATGTTTCCGGTTTTTGGATTATTAAAATCCTTAAGAGTTCACCTTGCACTCCCCTAACGAAAGCTTCGAGTGCCCTATTTCTGTAACTATCTATCAGAGCGCTTGCAGCTTCCTCTGAATGTACTTGGGCATTAATCTTATTTATTATGAGTGATAGTTGGTAATTAATCCTGGCGTAAAATTGGTCTACACCAGAATTTATCTGGCTTAAGGTTGTTAATTCGTACTCTAGAGTTCTGAAATCACGCTTGTTTTCGTGGTGTAAATAGAGACAGGTTTTTATTTTTACCCAGTCATCATTAAATACGTTGTAGGAGATTAGGGCGGTATCCGCCGGTCCTCTTATTTTATTTCTAATATGCTGCATTATAGCACGAAAGATGGTCTGGTTTTGATTACCTCGTAATCTTTTAAAATGGGTTCTACACTGGAGATCCATGAAATATATTGAATCGGATTTCCGTTAAAGACTTGCAAATCCTTCACACCCTCTGGTAACCTCCTCATTTCGTTGAGTTCTACCTCTGTTGCTGGCGCAAGCGGTGCGGAGATATTTACTGAAGGAGGACTACTCCTATTCTCAAATTTACCTTTTCTGCTACTCATAACCCTCATCTGTTCGATTTGCATATTGAGTGCGCCTGTTAACTGCCTTATCACATTTTCGATATTTTCCATTTTTTCTTTTTAGATATTTGATCTTAAGCCTTACGATAGTAAACGTTTTTATTAGCAATAATTTAGTTGAGATTTTTTTTATATATATAAAGACAGTTTCTTAATATATCAATAACTTACAAATATCCGAGGAACAGATTTACGTTGATCATTACTTGGACGTCCTGCTTTGTTCTTTTTGGAGGTTTATCTCCTTACTTGGGTACAGGTGGTGTCACGTTACAGGGTAAGTGTAGTTGGCGGCTGAAGGCGATTGTAATTCAATGTGGTCTCATCGGTGAACAATACGGATATTTGATCCTTTTAATTTTGATAAAGTTTTTTACTTTTGCACTTTTGTACTCTTTGAATTTGATAATTAACTCAATTAAAGAGTGTTTTTTTGTAAAGTTCTTTATTCTTTTTAGGATTTTATCCCTTTTTATTTCGAATAAACTTTCACTTTTGAGTTTTAATAATTTACTCAGTTTAACAAGTGTTTTTTATAAAGTTTTTTTTGGGACTTTTATCCTTTTGCACTATTGTTTATGTTGGCCGCAAGTTATTGCCTGATCGCCAGTTACAACACAACTTTTAGTAATGATTGCCGTTTACAACTGAGCCCCATTCTTTTATTGAATATCCTTTTTATAATAAAAAAATTGCTTACTTGCTAATATAATGATTTTCATTTACAATAAAATTAGTTACATGCTAAATTGGTATTTTGGTTATGGAAATTTTATATAATATCGCTTACTTGCTAAATTCATCATAATTGGATTATTTCTTACTTATTTTGTTATTGCAAGTTGCGGCGGCTTATATTCCGTCGCGTTAGCTTCCGCTAAATATTGTTGTAATTTAATATTGGCTAGTCATCAGTTTACAAATAGAACAGGTAAGTAAATTAATAAAAGAGTTCTTCACATTTTGTCGCGATCACTTCCGTTCGCATAAAATGTGAATTTGCCGTTTCTGCGTTTTTGTGAATAGAGAATATTGACTGTGTTAACTTATATACGTACGTATGTTCATACTCTTTCTTATAATTAAAAAAGAAAACTGAAAAATTACACTGGTCGACGGCCAAAATTTACCAGAGACGCCGTTATGAAATTCGTATGTAAAACCACCCCCTGATTTCGAAAATCGAGTTAATTTTTGATTCTATGGTACCGTTTTTGAGATATTTGCAATTTACCGTTATTCGAAAAAACCAAAAAGATGGCTCCCTTTAATTACGTATATCTTACGAACGGGTCAAGCGATTGCAAAAAAGTTTACAGAATCGGAAAGATAATAAAATTCGCATTATACATTGTTTTTTGCTGAACCAGATAGTTTTCGAGATATTAGCTTATCATTTCAGAATTTTGTTTTTTTTATGAAAAAATATGAAAAAAATTACTTTTTGCGAGGGCAGCATTCCAAAACTACAACTTTTTATCCAGATATTTTTTCTTTGCGTAAAGCTCTGTTTAATTAGAAAAAAGATAAGCTATTATCAAAGAAAATCGATGCAAAACTGCGTAAGTTATAAGCGATCAAATAAAAATACCCAGGTTGCGCAATTTCAACGTATACCTCAAAACGTATGTATGGTATAAAGAAGAGTGAAATATCTAGCTATGCTCTGTTTCTATTTAGTTAAAAGTTCAATTTATGAACGAAATTACCCATATTTTTAATTTTTTTTTTTAATTTATGTTTATACTATATTCTAACAATCTTTATTTGATTTTACTATGTAGTCGAAATAATTATGTGTTCTACTTTGACCCTTATTCAGTTTCGGATCGGTTTCTCTTATGAGAAACCAGCAGTAATCACCCATCATTGCGACGTCCCAGAATCCTTGATATCGATTCTCAATTAATTTCATTTGCTGATTCAACCTTTCGCCATATTCGTCACTTTCGTCGCCAAGATTTGCCGGAAAAAAGCTCAAATGTGAGTGCAGAAAGCGAATTTTTAAGGACATATTTACGCCTGGAAAGAAAATATTAGTTAGGTAAACAACGACCTTTTCAAAGGTTTCCCACGCTGCTGCCTCAACTGATGAGAGTAGTCTTTTGAATTGATTATTGTTGATCAACTCTTTTATTTGTGGTCCAACAAAAATACCTTCCTTTATCTTGGCTTGAGAAATATCTGGAAAAATTGTTTTCAAATAGTCGAATGCTCCGCCTTCTTTGTCCAAAGCCTTAACAAAGTTTTTAATGAGACCGAGCTTGATGTGTAAGGGTGGAAGTATGACTTTCTCTTTCTTGACAAGAGGGGTGTATTTGATGTTATCCACACCAACGGTAAACTCGACTCTTTCCGGCCAATCCTTTCTGACGTAGTGGTCCTTACGAGCTCGGCTATCCCACTTGCAAAGGAAGCAGCAGTGCTTGGTGTAGCCACTTTGTAGACCGCATAGCATTGCAACGACTTTGAGATCAGAACATATTTTCCAATCATGCTCTTCATATTTGATGAATTTGAGTAGTTTTTGCATTTCCTCGTAGGTTTCCTTTGTATTTACTGCATGTACGGTCGGGATAGAAGGCTGTTTGTTACCAATATGCAATAATACAGCCTCCAAACTCAGTTTATTGCTGTCTATGAACAATCGCCAGTCTTTTGAATCATATGTTTGACCAAACTCTTTGAATAAACCAGGAATGTCGTTGTAGTAGCATATACTGTCTTTCTTGGTATAGTGTTTGGAAAATGGTTCGTGACGAGTTCTACAATATATCACCTTAACATCGGATGACACAAATTTAAATTGTTCCATACGAGAAGTGTGGATCTCGGCCTTTTCCTTGGATAGTTCCAAATCTCTTATCCAATCATTAAGCTGTGATTGTGACAGAACTTTTCTCTCGTTTCCCATGCGAAATTCAGTACAACTTGATTCCCCGCACTCAGATATTACTATTGACAATGGAACTGGATCCGCAACTGCCGTTGAATGTAGTACTGGTAATGTCACTGTAGGTACGCTGGCATAGGTTACTCTTCTTGATCTTCCAACGCCAAGTACTTTTGTTTGACAAATATAACACTCTATTGAATGGCAAGTAGGTTCTCTCCATATCATTGCTGTATCAAATTTTATTTGTTGTCCTGATTCCGACTGAATCAGTTGTACTCGACACGATGTACACAAAGTGTTCGGTGTCCATGGTTTTTCAGCATTTTTAGGCTCAATGCCAAAATACTTGGAGTATAAAGTTTTCATATGATCTGAGAACACTCGTCGTCGCCTTATGATAGTATATTGGCCACACATGAAACAGAACATATCTGGATCGTTACTACACACAAAATCTCGCGTCCTTTTACTCATTTTATTTTTTTAATAAACCACGGGTTTGAAATTTGACTTATGAACTGAACTATCTCCGGCGAGCCTTGCAGATGTTTTGAGGTTTCAAGGCGCATTAACTCATATTTATACTCGGAACAAAAATAAAATTGAAAAAATCAAATCGTACCTAGACAGAAAGGTTCCTTTTTATACGAAGCTGGGAAAAGTAAAATACTACCTGCTTTAGATGTAGGCTTTAAAAATTTTCTGTATCTTATAATTTGAAAATCTACCTGCATACTTACCCATAAGTGACGGAAATACATGTTTATAACTACATGCCTACAGCAGGTTTCGAATCCAACCACTCTTCCTTTCGATGCAACCACTCTACCTACTATAAAACAATTCGAGTATTAAAAGTACTATTTGATTTATTTAAAGAAAAAGTATTATCATTGTTATGGTGTTATTCGTTTATCAGGATAATATCCCATTTGTACTTTATACCTTTAATATATGTATGTATACATACATTGAAGTTGCGCAACCTGGGTATTTTTATTTGATCGCTTATAACTTACGTAGTTTTGCGTCGATTTTCTTCGATGATAGCTTATCTTTTTTCTAATTAAACAGAGCTTTACGTAAAGAAAAAATATCTGTATAAAAAGTTGTGGTTTTGGAATGCTGCCCTCGCAAAAAGTAATTTTTTCATATTTTTTCATAAAAAAAAACAAAAATCTGAAATGATAAGCTAATATCTCGAAAAATATCTCGTTAAGAAAATAATAGTGTATGATGTGTTTATAGCAAATTTTATCGTCTTTCTGATTCTTTAAACTTTTTTGCAATTGCTTCACCCGTTCGTGAGATATACGTAATTAAAGGGAGCCATCTTTTTGGTTTTTTCGAATAACGGTAAATTGCAAATATCTCAAAAACGGTACCATAGAATCAAAAATGAACGCAATTTTCGAAATCAGGGGGTGATTTTACATACGAATTTCATAATGGCGTTTCTGGTAAAGAGAAAAAGTTGAAATTCGTGGTCCAATGTTATTTGAGAAAAAAAGCGTCAAAAATGATTAAAAAACGAACTAAAATACGAAGTCCATATTATGCACCTATTTTTCTTATGAGTAATATCTTTACTAATTTGGTGACTTTTTCCCATCGTTTTTTTATTGTCTGTATTCCCAGCAATTCCAATATTTTCCTTATTTTTAAGACGTTTAATTTTATTATCGCACTTTCGTTTTGCTAAGCGACCCTTTTGCGGTTTGGAATGCTTGTCGTATGGTTTGTTTATATAAGCGTTCATTGGTGCCATCAACTTTTAAAGCATCATTAATTTAACAAAAATTAGGTCTTGTTTTGCATATATATATAAATATAAAAAATAACACAGTGCTACACAAAACACAAAAGTGTATTGGAGTATTCACGCCAGCAGCTTATCTGTTTAAAAAATTATCTGCCTCTAGTATATTTTGTTTTTGGAAATAATGTAAAAAATATACCACATTAGCATATAAGCTGATAACTAGGCTCGCGAGAATACCCATTATATATGCCTGGTAAATGATGTTTTTCTTGCAGGTCTCGTCAAGTAGAACATGAATTGTGGTAGGAGGTTTTGCAAACACACCCAAAATCTTGAGTTACGGTAAAAAACTCTTTCAAAGGGAAGAAAACTTCCTTCCTTTCCTATGATACATAGTTAGGAAATTTTTCATATGTGTGATATTGTTCAACATAACTCAAGATTTTAAAAATGTTTCGCAGATTTCGCTTGCTTAACCCCTTTTTACTATTTATATTAATTTTCTTTTTTGTATTGGAATAGTAGTAATATTACTAAGTAAACAAATTACGAATATGTTTTTAACTATAAGCTGATACTGCACTTTTATAAAAAACAACGAACAAGTTTTACACGCAAATACTTGCTACGAATATAGGTACATTAGGCCGGGTCGATTTGTGGGGAGGCAAAAAAATCGTCCATTGCTCTGTGAAAATCATATTCTAGGGATCAAAATAAGAAACTTTGCCGAAGGAACCATACCTCTAAAACGAATTCTGATGTCCCCCCCTTTGGGTCGTAAGGGCAAATTTTGAAAAATCCCACTTTGAAATGCCTATGTTTTTTCTTTTTGGAGTTCATTTTTCTCTTTAGAAATTTATTTAGTCAGAACATATGTAAATGAAAAAATGAATTTAACTTAGTAATAGAAAAGAAATTTAAAAAAATTATTAGAAATTAGCGTTTTTACAACCCCCTTTTAAAACCAAGGCATCACTGTGATGCATTTGAATGTCGTAAACATAGTTGTGTGGGTTTTTATTCAACCGTTTTAAAAAATGAAGATATCTTACTTACTTACTTACTTAATTGGCGCTTAACCGTCTAAACGGTTATGGCCGTCCATGAAGATATCACTGTGACACAATTGCAGATCGTAAAATTGCTTGTGTTGTTTTTTTTAAGCCACCACAAGACACAGCATGTAGAATTTAAATTGCCCCTACCCAAAAGTTCGACCCAAAGGGGGGAACATCAGAATTCGTTTTAGAGGTATGGTTCCTTCTGCAAAGTTTCTTATTTTGATCCCTAGAATACGATTTTCACTGAGAAATGAGCGATTTTTAAATCGACCCTCCCTAAGGTAAATATATATGTACATACACGCCCCGATTCTAGTGTGGTAACAACATTCTTCACCACGGTAACGAAATCATGTGGCAACTTTTACACCCTTTTGGTATTCTACCCGCGAAAGTAGCCGGATATTTTTTACCCACAAAAGTAGGTGGTTACATCGAAATAACCACACGACAGCTGTTGTTTAGGACAAGGCAAAACTGAAAAATAAAGAACTGTATGCAAATAAGTGAAGATAATAGTAAAAAAGTGTTGCCTCTTGCTATACATATTTGTTTACATTATGTACTTTCACGGAGTAAATTACAATATATATACAATATACAATATAGTAGAAACTTATCATGCATAATATGCATATACACATCGGACCGTTTATTCGTTAACCTCATATCTAAAAATGAGACATTTTCGGTAAAGCGAACACGGTTGCCACACCATGTTTTCATTTGGGACAGAAATTCATCGAAAAAAGGGACCACATTTTTGTTTTATTTTATTAGTATAAAATACAAAATTTTAGGATGTTTCCATATACAATTTTACTAAACATAGTGAAGACTTTCCTTTAATTCAAGCTGAACAAACAAATATATGTGCATGCAACCAAAAATGGTACTATATTTTGACATAGGATAAGTCCATGTCTTTCACCAGCCAAACGTTGTGAACCTAGTTTTGGCCACAAAGCTCTTGGTTCTAGCATTATGTTGTTTATTGCAATGAACTAAAATGTATAGTGCAGTAAGGTTTTAGTAAGAAAGGTTCAAAGTTTGCGTTCTGGTGTTGCCGAACTATGTATGTGGAAAACTCAATAAATCATAAATGAAACTAGGCAATTTTGTTAGTGCTATTTTTATAGATGCTTACTTTTTCCCTTAACGTTTAAACTTCATATAAGAGCCTAGATTCAGTAAGTGTGAGTTTTGATCCCAGGCCTCAGGAGTTCTGCTAGCACCTACGGGAATAATTTTATACAAAACATTTCTTCCGAAATCAAATCTTTTTTCCATTTGCTTCCTTCCGTCTTCGAGTTAAAATATTTCTTGCGCCAAGATACTTAGTTTTCAATTACATTGCGTGGCTTAACACCACAAAAGTCCTGGAATTCCTTGAACTCATTGAACTGGGTGAGAAAGATTTAAATATCAGCGTGTCAAACGAGAAGTAATGCATAGAATTTCTTTGTACAAGTTTTGAAAGTGCTTGGCTCACGGCAGAGTGCTCGCTATAAGCTATGCTAGGCGAGAAGCAATTTTTATTTTCATATATTTTACAGAGTGTTGTATAACCGATCGAAATATCTAGCCGTTATTAATATTATTATAGAACAAGAATTTTTTTTTTTGATTACTCGGTTATTTCATCAACAATTAACGACAATGCGTTTGCCAACACTTTTCTTTTTAATGCCAGGCATAAATATATCCTAGCTTAAATGTTATTGTTCTGATACATTTTATTGACTGAATAGTTTTTTATGGTGAGAGTTCCATTGAAGTAAATTCAAAATTATATGGGGCTAACAAAAGTGTGGCGAATTTTTGGGCAATATTGTGAATTTTTACCTGAGTGAAAAAGAAAGAAAAGTACTAATTGTGGCTACTGCCTAAAAAGGATCAAAATTGAAGAAAAGGGACCAGCGGACCAAATGGGGTTGGAAGGGACCATTTTTGGTCCAAACGGACCAAAGAGGCAACCGTGAATGCGAAAAAAACTACCTTTCAAATTTCTCCACAGACACTGGTGAGTTTTTCGGTAATGACAGCGTTACCACTTAGGCCAGAATCGCGGATAAAAGAACTGGTAACGATATTCGGTTACATAATGTTCTGGGTACTATTTTACCGGTAACGCTCAGAACGGGGCGAAAATCACAATATTTCAGTAGTTCACAGAACTTACCGTTATGCTTGCTGAAACTCCACAATGTGCACATACCGAATAAGAAGAAACCTATTATTATAATAAATCTAATTTATTCAAGGTATGTTTGAGCTCTAGGCCAATATATACATATGTTTATTAAAATGCAGCAAATGTGTTTAAACCATTCGACAAATATTGTTTAAACACATTTGCTGCATTTTAATAAACATATATACATACATATATACATATATACATATATACATACTTCAAACTGAAGTCGAAATATTGGCAAGACAAACCATTCTAAAAATATATATACATTGTTTAAACACATTTGCTGCATTTTAATAAACATATGTATATATTGGCCTAGAGCTCAAACATACCTTGAATATATCAACTAAAAGGCCGGAACACAAGAAATTAATAATAAATCTAAGTAATTTAACTGAAAAACTCACTTAAATAGTTTAAATTTGTTTTTTATTATTTATTTTTCAATGTTTTCACTACAATGAACGCGCTCAAATCTTCACACGAATAATCGACTTAAGCGTGCCACAAAACGATACAAAGAAAACATTTACATATGTAAAAGTATGAATATATGTACGTATATAAGTATTTATTTCACACGAACTTTCACGAAGTTTTAAAATCTCTATTACGAAGAATGCATAGAAATGTCTTCATTACAAGTCAGCATACAATCTAGGTGAATGTAATAAATTATTTGTAAGGGTTTCGTAATGCATAATGTGGAAGGATCGCAGACTCACTTCGCCGCTGGGTGGGTATACGTGCTTGAGAATATCGCTGAAAGAGCGACTTGACCGTGTGAGTAAGCACGTATGTATGATGTTATCAGAGTGGAGAAATATGAATTAGAGGTTTACGCCGATCACTTTATCGGTGGCGGCGGCGTAGGCTCTATTATATACCGGCGGCGGTGGAATGGTCGGTTCGAACCTAACCCCGGAATTGGCAGTGCTGCGTCTGTTGTAAAGAAATAGAGATACATAAAATGGTCACACTTTTGTTTGTATATCTCGTGCCAAGCGTAGGTTCACCTGGGGTTAACTCTTAATAATCGTCGCGAACACAATTTCTTTAAATTATTTGTAGCTCATTGGCGGTAATGCACACAAGCGGCTTACGGTTGCTATTAATTCTCATGACGCTCGTGGCACTCCCCATCAGGGAGAGAAATGAGATGCTAACTAAACAGTCCCTGTTGAATACCCAGAAACCTGGGCATCCCAATAGACATCTGATTGATGAGCCAACACCGCCTAGGGACTTAAGGAGTCATCTCCGTAAGCATTTTGAGGAAATACGGCACCTGAGAACTCAGCCGTATGAAGCAAAAAAACACAAGCAGATCCTTGGTGAACTCACAAACAGGCGTCGGACCTTTATGCAAGGAATTGCCCGGTGAATCCAGTACTCAAAAAACAGTACCTAAAACTAGCGGAAGAGGAACGCATACTCCCCAGGGAAACGCGAGTCACTCTGGCTCAACTTCGTTCTTGATACTGTAACAGGTTAAACTCTTACATATCCAGAATCAACCCCGACATACAAAATGTATGCCCGCTTGCAATGTGTCCCCACATGACACCAATCATCTCTTTAATTGTAATGTGGAACCAACGCCTCTAACACACCTTTCATTATGGTCCACCACTGTTGAAACAGCAAGTTTCCTTGGACTCCCGTTAGAGGATATTGATGACAATTTGTGATAGGTCGCAGATATTGGTGCGGCGAAGCATTGATACAACAACAACAACAACAACGCTCTTGGCACAGGGCGCCTCCAGTTTTTTCGGCTGTTTTTAAGAGCTACAATTCGCGATGTGACCATTCGGCCAAGGATGCCGCCCTCGTCTAAGTGGATGTCATTGCGAAATGGGTGAAAGTAGTATAATCCTCGGCGCATCTACATAATTAAAATTTTACAAGGGCCCTGGATAAAATTTTTAAAATGTAGACCAAAGTTTGCAGACGTTTGTGCTGACAACATTAATTTAAATAGTCTTAGATAAATCAAAACGATATTTTAGAATGAAAGTCGACCGATTTTCAGTTGAAAGATGTTAACTGTTCTTTTCCAGCCTTTTTTTTCTCTGTCGTTGTGGCAGCGCACTGCTCTCAAGCGGTCCGATCAAACCAGGCTAATCCTGTTTTTTTTGTTTTTTTTTTTTTTTGTTTAATTCATACATTCCTTTTATTTTTTTATATCCTAATACTCATTTATGTGTTATTTATAATTTTTTTTGTTACCGAGTCTTTGAGAGGCAGTGGCTTCTTAAGCGCCGAGATCTAAAACCGCTCAGCTACAGAGAAACTCATCAGCTGAGAAATATAGATTCACAAAATACAATAGATTAAAAGTATAAATATAATTTTTTAATTATTAAGATCGAGTCCGAAACATCAATTATTCTCGAGTGAGAGTTATAATCTTCACACAAACATAGAAAAGGTTCGTGTAGTTGGAAATTGCTTCTGCATTCTTTAAGAATTATAGGTTTATAATGCCTTGAAACTCGGCATGGAACATTCAAGTTTACTTCATTCAAAAGAAATGGGATTGAAATCGATCCATTTAAAAGGCTAGCCATAAATAGTCACCTAGCATTGCTCTACGACTTGCAAGGGTAGGAAGATTTATTAGTTTTAATCGGTTAGTGTAAGGAGGAAGATTATACGGAGAGTCCCATTGAAGATTTCTCAAGGCCAAAAGTAAAAACTGTTTTTGAATTGATTCTAGTCTATCCACATGAACTTGATAACGCTGATTCCAAATTATCGATCCATATTCTAATATCGGCCTCACCAATGATGTAAAAAGGGTTTTTGTAACGTAAGGATCACTAAACTCTTTTGCCCATCTTTTCACAAATGCCAAAACTCCTCTCGCTTTATGATATAAGAGCTCATTATGGATGACCGCGTAGCTTCAGAGTAGTTCAACTGTCCATTACATTAGGGTAATAGCACAAACGGTCATTAGTTGGAATGTCTTGGGAAAGCTTTTGCTTCACCACTTTCAGTGTTCTTGCGAAGGACAAAGCCTCACCTGGTAAATATATGTGCCTACGTATTCACATTTGTAAAAGGAGCCGTAACGTGTAGGTGATATTTAAACTTGGTTGATAGGATATAATCAATGTGATTCACTCCAAGGGACTAGTTTGGGATAGTGCCGCCAACTTTAGGAAATGTCAAACCGGGAGGCTTTGATATTGAAGGATGAAGTGTGAAAATCAAAATTAACATTTCAGACGCTATTGTATAGTTTCGCAAATAAACAACAGATGTTTGATTGTAAGACCAAGTGATTTTTCAAACCCTTCTCATACGTACATACATATATCCTCAACTTAAGTATGAGGAAAGAATCATTCCAAAGAGGTGTTTATGCCCCTAGAACCTACTAAAGGATTTTGCACCACTGATTTCGCTTATTCTTTCAGCCAATCCCAATAAAACTTTTTTTTAAATCGGCACCTTTTTTGGGTATTTTACTTTTTTAACAACGTGAGGACAATGTTCGCCGTGGGTCATTTTATTTGAATTCATTATTCATTATTAATTTTTTGAAAAAAAAATAAATTAAGTATGAAAAGTGAGCATATAAATTATTCTATAACATTTCTTTTAGTGTTTTGTTTTAATAACTTGGTAAATTGGGCGATGCAAAGTCCGTGTTAAGCTGACATCGAAAACACCTGTTTTTTTAAATAACTTTTGAACAGTTAGAAAGAGTTAAATTTCGCAATTAGTTTCTTATAACTGGCAGTGATGCGCATCCGTTGATACCACTTTCGACCATATCCGACCAATTTTCGACATAAACAATAAGTGGCCTAAACAGTCTTAAACGAGAAAATATAGTACGCGCCGGACGCCGCCGCCGCCGCTCCGATATTTTGGACAATCGGAGGCGGCGTGCAAAAAACGACCAAAATCGGCGGCGGCGTTTATCGGCGGCGTATATCTCTAATATGAATGCTGGAAAAGCAACTTGAAATTATTTTTACATGTATGTAGGTATGTAGGTATTAGAGGTTTACGCCGGTCACGTAATCGGCGGCGTGGCCGGCGCGCTGACGAAGTGATCGGCGTAAACCCCTGAATTGAATGGCTGGACTTCAGAGTATCACATTGTCCACAACTAATGAATATGGAGACATACTGCTGACGCCAATGGTATTTTCGACGATCTGGAACAATATCATTAACTTGTGGATGAAGATCTGGGTGGCTTTTGAAGCGAAAATATAAAAAAAGTAATATTTGGAAAGGTTTTGTTTATATGCATTTAAGGAAATCGACGTTTCGGCCATTTCGGAAAGATCCGCGGTTTCGGGAGTAGCTCCTTGCGGAGAGAGGGAGAAATATTTAGAATTGTCCCACTTTTGTATCATAGTCTCACCGAAGGAGGTGCTCTGGGCTAACTATAATACCCGTCGTCGGCACGATTTCTTTAAATCATTTGTGGCTACATGCTGGTAACGCACAAAGGCGACTTAGAGTTGCTATCAATTATCTACTAGTAGTCATGACTCTGATCGCACAATGCTGGTGTTGATCGCCCCAAAGGGCGCCTTCAGTTTTTTCGGCTGTTTTTAAAAGCTACAATTCACCACGTGCGAACAGTAGCAATTCCGACCACCGGTCGCTACCACGCATACTGGCCCTTATACCATATGCCAGCACAGAGGCCATAGGACTGCGACTTCGAAGTCATACCTTCGTCGACGTTACTTTCCTAGAAGATCTAGGTGTAGCTCCGAAGACTTTCTGATAGATGTGTTTGTCGCGCTATGCTTCCGAGCTACACCAAAAAACACCTTGAAACGTTTGGGAGTAACTATTCGGCCAAGGATGCCGCCCTCGAAATCATAACCAGTCTAAGTGGACATCATTGCGTAACACATAGGTGGAAATGGTATAATGCTTGGCGCATCTACATGCATTATTTAAACTTTACAAGGTCCGTGGATAAAAGTTTTAAAATGTAGACCAAAATTTACAGACGTTTGTGTTCGATACATTGACCTCAATAATCTTCGTTTCCGGCCTTATGATATAAGAGCTGATTATGGATGACCGCCTTCAGTTTTCAAACTAGTTCGACTATCCCCTATGTTAGGCTAGTAGAACACCCGGTCATTTGTTCGACTGTCTTGAGAAAGCTTTTGCTTCACCACTTTGAGTGTTCTTGCGAAGGACCAAGCCTAACCTTATTAAAAAATGTTGATAGGCTATATCCAATGTGATCACTCCAAGCGACTAGTTGGGATAGGGCCACCAACTTTAGGAAATGTCAAACCGGGAGAGTTGGGTGCTCAATGATAAAGTGTGAAAATCAAAATTAAGATTTCAGACGCTATTTTATATTTCAGTAAATAAAGTGATTTTTCAAACCCTTCTCATACATACGTGTTGAAGATATATGCAACTTAAATATGAGCTGAGAATCATTCCAAAGGAGAATTTAAACCACTGAAGCCTACTATAGGATTTTGTATCACTGATTTCGCTTATTCTTTAAGCCAATCGGGATATAAAATTCGGCACCTTTTTCGGGTAATTTGCTTTTTTAACAATTTGAGAACAATTTGAAAATATGTTCGACTTGGGACACTTTATCTAAATTCATTGTACTTTATTAATTTTTTGTAAAATTGTGCGAAGTGAGCATTTAAATTTATTATACAATTTTTCTTTAAGTGTTTGGTTTTAATAACTTGGTGAATTCGGTGATGCGAAATCCGTGTTAAGCTGGAATTGAAAGCGCCTGTTTTCTCAAATAACTTTTGAACGGTTAGAAAGTGTTTAATTTCGCAATTGGATTTTCATAACTGGCAGTGATGCGCATCCCTTGATACCCCTTTCGACCACATCGGACCAATTTTCGAGATGAACAATAAATAGACAGTCTTAAAAGAGTAGAAAATATTGTGACGAATACTAGTGCCACCAAGTGATACTCACATCACTAGTCTGATGCTAAGTAAATGAAGCCACAACAACACTTGTTCCATAACTTGTTTCTACATAAACGAATCAATCATTATGTCTACACATATGTACGTACACGCAGCCGAGAAGCAACGCATAACCACATGCATATATCTGAGATACTCCCGAAAGTATGCAATAATTGTGTAAGTATCACTCACATATACACGCGCATGGGGTATGAGAGAAGCTATAAAATTGTGCATCTGTAGTTATAGCTGAGAAATTTATAGCTGATAACTAACTAGTAAATTCTGGAAATAGGAGCGCTTAGAAATAAGTCGGCGAGGAAACCGGACAGTATAAAAGCGGCAACAGTTGAGGCATGACAAGTCAGTTCGATTTAAGAACGCTATCTGTCGAGCAATAGAAGTGTTATTTTGAAAGTAGTATAATAAAGACCATTTTGCATTGTCGAATATTGGAGTTATTTATTCAACAGTTTAGTGATTCGAACGTTAGCAGAAGCAAATAAGCGGAATTGCAGTAAAATCGTAACAGTTGGTGTCAGAAGAGGAATTGTTGAATAAATTCCAAAGATTTCGAATACAACTTGGACATGGCAAAGTTGAGTGAATTAAAGATCCAGCAAATGAAAAAGGAGTTGGAGAACCGTGGTTGAATATAACCGTCAAGAAGATCGAAATTCAAGCACGGCTACGAGAGGTAATGGAGTCGCAAGGAATTGATGTGGGCGAGTATGTCTTTTATCCTGATGTGGAAGAGCCAGCGAATAAAGTGGAAGAGAAGATAGAGACTCCGAATCCATTGGCAAGTGTTGACACTAACGCGATACTAGCAGTGTTGAACCAAATGATGTCACAAATTTCATCACAATTGGAATCCCAGGAGAACCGTATAACGTCCAAGATTGAAGCACAAGAAACACGTATTTCAGAAATGTCGACACAGATAACATTCAAGATGGAAACTCAACTGGAAGAACAAAAGACAAATATAACATCTCAATTGGCAGAACAGAAGACATATGTGGTATCCCAAATGGAATCACAGGAGACACATATATCCGAAATGTCGTCACAAATAACATCAAGGATTGAAACACAGGAGGCACGTGTATCCGAAATGTCGTCACAAATAGCATCCAGGATTGAAGCGCAGGAGGAACGTATATCCGAAATGTCGGGAAAAATTTCAGCACAGGTATCATCGCAGATCTCTGCACAACTAGAAGCCCATGTGGACGAAAAAATAATGCAGTTTGGGAACAAAATCGAGGCTGAGGTAAATGTTTTAAAAGGTCGTATACAGGAGCTGCACCTAAATCGCCCAGTTATTTCAGCAAGCAATACGAAGGTAAAGACTCCATCTTTTGACGGCCCTGTTCCTTTCCAGGTCTTTTAGCTACAGTTTGAGAAGACCGCAGCAGTGAATAACTGGAATGCTGAAGATAAATTTGCAGCTCTATTCGTAGCATTGAAGGGGCTAGCAGCCGAAATCCTACAGACTATTCCCAAAGGAAAGCGGAAAAACTATGAAGCATTGATGGCCGCTGTCTTTAATGGAAGCGCGAGAGACGTTATGGAAGCGAGCATAGAAAACAGATATACCAAATTGAGTTGCAAAATCGTTACCAAAAAGCTAATGAGACTTTGCAAGAGTTTGCTTCGGATGTTGAAAGGTTGGCTCATTCGGCAAATGCGGACTCACCCGTGGAGTACACCGAGAGGGTAAAAATTCAGATTTTTATAAATGGCACACGGGACGTAGAAACGAAACGAGCTACTTATGCGAACCCAAAGCCAACATTTGCTGAAACGGTATCCCATGCCCTGACTCAGGAAACTGCCTCACTTTTGACTAAGCCAGCGTACAAAGCTCATCGTGTGGAAGTGGAAAGACCAGATTGGGTAGACACAATTTTGGAAGCACTGAAGGGATCACAACAGAAAAATGCCGGAGTTATGAAATGTTTCAAATGCGGCAACCCAGGTCACATTGCACGACATTGCAGCACCGGTCCCAATAGTTCCATCAATGTGCCGTAAACGCAGAGCTGAAGCAGATGAGGAAATCTCCAAATCGACTAAATCGTTAAACTAAAGCGAGTCAGCCGCAAGGGGCGACAGCTGGCTCCCGAAATGGAATGCCCCATAATCTCTATCTCGCAAATTGGAAGAAGGTCACCGTCGGAGGACATGTGGATGGAAAGGAACGTTTACTGACTGTAGATACGGGTGCATCCCATTCCATCATTCGATCAGATTTAGTCAACAAGAAGATAAGACCATTGCTGGGAGTAAGATTACGTACAGCCACTGGAGAAGACACCACGGTTCTAGGTGAAGTAGCATGTGAAGTAGCAATTGGGAACGTCACGGTACTACACAATTTTTTTTTTTGGCAAAGATTCTTGACGAAATCATAATTGGAGTAGACTTTAAGATCGATATGCAAATCAAGACGATGCGTTATAAGAACATGGATGTGCCACTTAAATTCGGCTACGAGAGAGGCTACAGCAGTAAACGAGTGCTGGTTGAAGAAAGTGAGCACATACCACCAAAATCAGAAGCAGTCATCTGGGCAAAGATTGATGGAGATTGTGGGAAAAAGAAATTGTGGGTTGTCGAAGCAGCAAACAAACCAACACCGAACGTACTTGCAGGAAAAACTCTGGCTATAACAAAACAAGATGGACGTATCCCGGTAAGAGTACTCAATGAGTTCAAGTCACCACTCAAACTGACCAGATGAGCTATTTTGGGAAGATGCCAAGAGGCTGAAGTAATAATCAATTGTGAACAGCTCCAGGAGGAGGTTTCAACTAGCAATATTGATCTTTCAGATGACATCATGGCATGGACGGAGGAACTAGAGGAAGACTATCAGAGTAAGGCAAAACCAATGCTCCTAAAGTACGCGAACATATTTGACCAATATGGCTCCAAACCAGGCCGCAGCAACGTTGTGAAACATCAAATTGACACTGGAGTTGGGAGGCCGATCCGTCAAAATCCACGTAGTGTTCCACTGGCGAAGCGTGAAGTTGTCAGTCACAGCGACAGCGGCGTCATCGAACCATCAGCTAGTCCATGGAGCTGACCGGTGGTAATTGTGAAGAAGAAGGATGGGAAAATGAGGTTTTGCGTGGACTACCGCAAGTTGAACGACGTCACGAAAAAAGATTGCCAAGAATTGACGATACTCTGGACTCGCTATCTGGTACGAAGTGGTTTTCCACACTGGACTTGAAAAGCGGCTACTGGCAAGTTGAGATGAAGGAGGAAGATAGAGAGAAAACAGCCTTCAGTGTCGGTGGTGGTCTTTGGCTGTTTACAGTGATGCCTTTGGACTTTGTAATGCACCAGTTACTTTTGACTCACTCATGGACCAGGTACTGAAAGGACTACATTGGAAAACATGCTTGGTGTATTTGGACGACATCATCGTATTGGGCAAGAACTTTGATGAACATCTTAAGAACTTGGAGGAATTTTTCCAGAGAATAGCTGGCGCTGGTCTGAAACTAAGTCCAAAAAGTGTTCGCTGTTTAAAAAGAAAGTAAATTACTTGGGTCACAAGGTAACGACAGAAGGTATCTGTACAGCGAATGAAAAGATAGAGGCAGTAAAGGATTGGCCAAGGCCACAGAACTTGCATGAATTAAGAAGTTTCCTTGGGCTGTGTACATATTACCGCCGATTTGTACCAAACTTTTCCAGCGTAGCCCATAGCCTCCATGAGCTTACAAGAAAAAATAAAGCTTTTGAATGGAAGAAGGAGCAAGAAGTGGCTTTCCAAACATTGAACGAGCGTTTGTGCACTGCCCCCATGTTGGCATATCCCATTCCAGGAGCAACATTTATTCTAGATACAGATGCGAGTGGATATGCTATAGGAGGCATTTTGTCACAACTGGTTGCTGGAGAGGAGAAGGTAGTTGCATATTACAGCCGTTCAATTGGGAAACAAGAGAGTAACTACTGCGTTACACGGCGAGAGCTGTTGGCACTGGTAGAGTGCTTTAAACATTTCCACAAATACTTCTATGGCCTGCGATTCTGCGTCAGGACAGATAACGCAGCGTTGCAATGGCTTCTGCAGTTCCGTAATCCAGAAGGAAAATTGGCACGGCGGATAGAGCTGCTACAAAGCTATGACTTTTCCATTGAGCATCGAAAAAGTAGTGTCCATGGGAATGCCGATGCAATGTCACGAAGACCATGTAGTTTGGAATGCAAGCACTGTTCAAGGGCCGAGGCTAAAGAAGACGTTATAGATGTCCGGCAAATGGCTACAATGTCTACGGATGAATGGGACAAGGAACAACTAAGAAAGTGTCAGCTAGAAGATACATATCTGTGACATGTTTCGCAAGGGCTCGAACGAAACGAAATACCAAACAGAGAGGAGATGTCAGCAGAGAGTCCCATTGCGAGGTCATATTGGGCACAGTGGAACAGTTTAGAATTGACATCCGGTTGCTTGCATGGAGTATGGGAGAGTGAGGATGGTCTATGCAAGAAGAAACTGATAGTTGTTCCCAGAAAGAGGATTCCTGACGTGTTCAGCGAGCTGCGTAACGGTCCAAGCGGAGGTCATCTTGGAATCACGAAGACGCTCGAGAGGATTAAACAGAGATTCTATTGGGTTGGTTGCCGTCAGTCGGTCACTGAGTGGATTGTGAACTGCAAGGTTTGCAGCAGAGCGAAGGGCCCAAAACCCGAAGTCGTGGCCAGATGAAGCAATATAACTCTGTTGCGCCATTTGAAAGAATCGCTATGGATGTCGCAGGTCCATTTCCTACTAGCAACTGCGGAAAGAAATATGAACTGGTGGTTATGGATTATTTCAGCAAATGGCCAGAGGTATACCCAATCCCAAATCAAGAAGCGGAAACAGTAGCAGAAGTGTTTATAAACAATTGGGTTGCAAGGTATGGTGTGCCAATGGAGTTACATTCTGACCAAGGCAGGAATTTCGAATCAGCTGTGTTCCAGGAAATGAGTAAATCATTAGGCATTCGAAAAACACGGACAACTGCATTGCGTCCTCAGTCCGATGGTATGGTGGAACGTTTCAATAGAACATTGGAGGACCGTTTAAGGAAAGTAGTAGACAAGTACCTTAAGGAGTGGGATACACACATATCATTATCCTTGATGTCATACCGATCGGCAGTGCATGAGACAATGGGCCAAACTCCCACAAAGGTAATTTTTGGCAATGATCTTCGACTGCCAGCTGATTTGAAGTTTGGGATAGATGCCGATGCGGAGAGAAATGTCAAGAAATCCACTGGTGTCTTGGAAGAAGAGCTGAGAGAGATACACGATCTGTTAAGGCAACGAGCAAGGATTATGAGTGACAAGATGAAAGCTAGATACGATAAAGCAATTAATTCGGAAGGTTTTCAGGAAGGAGATTTGGAGCTGTTATACAACTTTTACGTGACTGACTGTTTGGGTGGTGAGGAGCGGCGGCAAGCAGGTATGCTTGCGGGCCCAGGCTAGCTCGTCGTCTTGGGCGGGGTATTGCACCACCGACCTCACCCGCAGCCACATGAACAAAAAAGTTCATACCTGCATGTGTATAGAAAGGAGAGAGAAAGCTGAAAAATATAGAAATAAACGTGAGGGGCTAAGTTAAGAGGGGGAAAAATGTGAAGGCCTGTCCTGTCAGGTGGAGTCTACCCTCCCTCTGCAGTGCAACTTGCGCCGCACCGTGGGCACTGTGCTGACTCCTATCTACTTACAGTGCCCCCAAACCTGACACTAGTCTGTCCCCTGTCAATCAGTAATTTTCCCTAAACACTCACCTTCACTTTACCAACCACTTCACCAACACCAAAAATGGGAATTTAGCCCTGCATGATCAGAAATCTATATTTTCATCCAAAAACTTCAAAATTTTATTAACAATTTCATTTGGCTTAGATCTCTACCCTAAAGCTATTTATTTATCGAATGTAACCTAAAGTTATAAACAAAAAAAACCCGCTTAAAATTAAATTTCAACAGAAATAAAATGACATAACAATATCTGATTTAACTTCAATTCAATTTAGCCAAATTGTTTGAAAAAAGAAATGTAAATAAAAAAGGGAAAGCAATGCAAAACAATAATATATGATTGGAATTCAACTTAATTTAATACAATTTGTTTAAGCAACTTAAACTATGACTTTTTTTCTTTCGTTTGTTTCATTAGCCATTGAGTGTGCTTGTAATTCTCAACTTGTTAGTGAAATATTCTAAAGATATAGTTTTAGTTTCTAATTTAAAATTGAGGTTCTTCGAGTAGAAGATGGGGTGCCAATACCTCAGAGTCCAGTGCTCGCCTCCATTTCACATTTTTTAAGGGTTCTTCAAATAGAAGATGAGGTGGCTCATTAGAGCGAAACCTCAGAGCCCCCAGTGCTCGCCCCCAATGAATAAATACAAGAGGTTCTTCAAATAGAAGATGAGGTGGCTCATTAGAGCGAAACCTCAGATCCCCCAGTGCTCGCCCCCAATGAATAAATACAAGAGGTTCTTCGAATGGAAGATGAGGTGGCTCATTAGAGCGAAACCTCAGAGCCCCCAGTGCTCGCCCCCAATGAATAAATACAAGGGGTTTTTCAAAGCAAAACAAGGTGGCTCATCCCGCAGCCAATACCTTGGAGCCCCCAGCGCTCGCCCCAATGAATAAATACAAGGTGTAACAGGTACATAGTGACCTTTCTCTAAACAAATTTAAAAATAACAAACAAATACATTAAAATAAAGATATCATAAATAAGGTGTACCGATGCTTTGCATCGTCCCGTATTTTAAATACACCATAAACAAAGTAAAATAACATAGAGTCCATTAAAATAGTAATTTATAACATAAAAAAGATAATAAATTTAAAAAAAATGCTTGCTTGCAGTGGGCTTTGAACCCGCAACCCCAAACGTGTGAGTCGGGTACGTCATCCACTGTGCCACGACTCATATGCCTACAAGCGCATCAAATTACTCCCTTATAACTCATATTAAACTGCTCGCCCTCAACTGCCCCACGCTTAGCTACAATTGTTTTTACCGAAAAACATACACAAAAAAAAGGCCCAAGTGGTGGGTTTTCTTATACTAGTCACATTAAGACGTATGAACTACCCTAATGTCTTATCCTACCAATCTTAAAGATATGAAATTCAAACAAACTAGACTGAGAGGGCGAACAAAAAAAATCAAGAACCCTAATCCCTGACCTATCGCAACCGCTCAAGTAAATATAAGATCAATTTTGTATAAAACCAAAGTAGGTCACCAAAGTAAAGCAAAACAACCAGTTTGGCATATTATAAACAAAATGTGTGTAGTTATGCCTTTATTCCTTATGTTTAGGTTTCCTTCTTCTATTTTCCCAAGAGGATCAGGCATCATATGTTAATATATGTACATACATTCAAATATATGTATTAGCAGAAATATTGTGCTCAATTTTCACTTACCCATATACTCGTACTCCAACGGCGCTGGTGCAGTTGAGTGGATGCGCTGAATTCGCTGAAATGGCAAGAGTCAAAAACATACATACAACGCTCACGGTAGCCACCATCAATCACTCAACCAAGATCACTCGCTAGTGGCCTTTGGCAATGAGTGCTTTGGTAGTATCAAATCTACCGGCGTGGAGATCAAATGCGAAGATAAAAAAAAAAATGTGTATTCTACCAAAAAAAATGCCTTTGGTGCGGAAGGCACACTAACATTACTAATCTCGGGTTTGTGAGGCTAAAAAAAGTTATATTGGAATTGATATTGCCAATAATCATAAAAAGTAAGTACAAAACAAAAATTAAAAAAAAAATGGCAAACATTTTAAAATTCTAATTTGGTGTTACCATAGATAGCAGAAACCATGTGTAAAAGAAAATTGTGTGTAAGGCAGAAGACGGAGATATAAAAATACAAAAAAAAATTAAATGTCAAATTGAAGTGGAAAAATTAAGAAAATGAAGAAACGAAAAGAAAAAAAATGATGGAGGCAAAAGTGCCACCATTAACTCCTGAAATATGGAGTTAAAGTAAATTCAGACTTTATATGCGGGAAAAAGAAATGCTTGGCCCCGGAAATAGAATGCCCCCTTTTGCCCGCTTCCTACCAACTAATTATGCCCCTTAAGACAATGTTTGAATAATAATTGTAAATATATATAAAGAAAAAAACATATGAAAATAACAATGTTCATCCGTTGTATTGCCGGAAAAGCTCCTCCCTCCGCCGGTGTTTGTTGTTGTTTATGTTGCCCAAGTATGTGAACTAGCCCCAAAAATATGGAAATGTTGCCACCAGCTTCGTTGTGAATGTTGCCAGGGTTTTTCCCTATTGCCGTTTTGCCAAAAATCGTCTAGTACCTTTTGTCTTGTTGTAGGTGTTGACGTGGTTGTTGTTGTGGTTGCGGCTCAATGCCGCCGATGAAAACTACTATTGAGGTTGAAAAGTTTATTGTGTCTTTGCTGTTGTTGTTGCGGCTCAACGCCGCCAGTGAAAATGCTATATGCCAAGTTGAAAGTTCTGGTAGATGATTCTGTTGTTGGGCGGTATGTCGCCACTATGAGGAATTTGTTGTTTTTGTTGTTGGTGTGGTGTGCGCCGGTAAAATAAAAAATGTAATGTAGCGTTTTTCGATGCGTAATAATTATTGTCGCCAATTTACAAACGTTGTTGTAGTGTTGTGGGCGGTATATCGCCAAGAAAAAAAAATAAATACCGGTTGTGGTTGGTGTTGCGCCGCCAATATAACAAAAATGGTGTGGTTGTGGTTGTTGTTGTGGCGTGCGCGACCAAATTAAAAATGACGTGTGTGGTGGTTGTTGCTGTACGTTGCCAATAAAAAGTGCTGTGCCCAGTGGTGCTTTCCAGCAGGGTGTGCCCTGGTTTTTAGCTGTTGCGACACACATTGTAGTTTAGTTCATTTCTGCTGCAATGGTCAGGATTTGGTGCTAGGTGGCAAACCAGATTTATTTGGTTTTAACGTTCGCGATACACCTTTCGCCGCCCACTACTCAATTAAAAAAAGGCTTTAGCTGGCCAAACGATTTAGCAAACAGGCTTTAACTTCGGCTTGAGGCGCGCACTAAAAACTTGGTGTAATTAAAATATTTTTAAGTATTTCACACTTTACATTACACGCACTGGCACTGATAAAATGATACTTTGGCCAGTTGGCTGATTTTTCCCTTTCTTATAGCCACCGCCGTGGTAAGGAACGTTACCCAGAAACGGAAAATTCCTACCTATAAAAGCTAAACCTTCTTTTCGGCTTTCCCGTATTTTCCACCAATACGTTCATACAATACTGCACTCATACATTTACACGCTTACCACTCCACAAAGCGAACACCTAAACAGATACATTTGGTTCGTGCCTTGAGCACTCACACTGATACATTCACATGTTCATAGCCTTA
Source organism: Eurosta solidaginis (assembly GCF_040869045.1). NCBI lineage: Eukaryota > Metazoa > Arthropoda > Insecta > Diptera > Tephritidae > Eurosta > Eurosta solidaginis. The sequence continues at coordinate 99,185,056 of NC_090324.1, forward strand.
TACCAATACACATCAACATACAAAATACAGAACAAAACAAACACATAGGTACATGACATTCGTCAATGCTGCTACGCTGTTAGCAACATAGTGACTGCTACTAACAACCTGATGCCAACGCGCAACATCTCATTTCCGCTGCAACATTGTGTTCATAGTAGGTACAATGTTGTCACTACGCGATGTTATCAGGTTAGTGGCAACATTGCGGCTAAGGCACGGACCTGGACACAAAACGCATAAACACATAGACGCATATACACTCTGCCACTCATTTAAGCCAGTATGGAGACAGGCTGTCGTTACAGGCTCGCAACCGCCGATGGTGCATGCACTATGGAGCGTGTCGTAAAGAATTCAAACGCAGCCTGTTAAGTATTATTTTCCGCGTCCAACGTGTGGCCACGACCCACGACTCAATGCCGGGCCTATTTTTTTCACGCCTTCAAACTCTTGTACTGTTTAACTACGAACTAAATCACTGGGCTAATGCTACTACTTAAACCTATATCACAGATACTACTCTACATATCTAATAGTAAATAAAATATCACATATAAAAACATTAATAAAAAAAATATATAAAATATGACAGTTGGCAGAAAAAAATAAAAAAAAATTTATAAAAATAAAATATCACCGATCATATCGTCAAGAAAAAAAATGTAAAATAAATAAATAAATAAAAAAAAACTAAATAAATACAAAAATACTCAAATAAATAAAAAAAAGGTCAAGAAAAATAAAAATAATTTAATAAAATAATTACATACGTCAATGAGTTAATAAATAAAATACGTCTTTAAATAAATAAATAGCATGGAACAAAAGTACTAGCACTACAAAAATCATTAAACTATTTCGCAAAAATGTCTTTAGCGTGGTTATGCCGATCTTTTTCCCATTGCTGTCGCCATATACATTGAATTCCCTACAACGTTTAAAACAATATATTTGACTTGTTTTGGAGCTAATTTGACGTTGTAATTATCAACTTGGGAGCTTTGTTTGAAGTTTCGGCGATATACCACTTGTCCAATCTGAATCTTTATATCCTTACTCCTGGTGTCGTAGACCTTTTGACTTCTATCATGGGCCAACTTCAGCTCCTTCATAATTCTTTTTCTTATAAGCTGCATTTTATCACCAGCCGTATCCATCTCCACGTCACCATCCTTCAACGCCGCCAACTTTCGGTATAGCTCATATGATGCAGCATGCTGTATCATAGGCATACCAAAAGTGGCATAGTATGGTGACATGTTGATGGCTGAGTGAGGAACGCTGCGTAGTGCAAAGGCGGCACCGCTGACGCATTTGTCCCAGTTCTTTTGGTTGCCCTTTATGAATTACCTAATTATCTGCAGCGCAGATCGGTTGACTCTTTCCGCAGCGTTACCCTGAGGTGAATAAAATGCAGTTTTCGCGTGTGTCGTGCCGCACTTCTCCAAAAACTCTTTGAACATTTCCGAGACGAATTGTTTGCCGTTGTCCGAATGGACATATTCCGAATGACCAAACACATGAAAGACTTCATTCTCGAAAAATTTTATAACCTCAGCTGAAGTGGCCCTTCTCATATGTTTTAGAAACACAAACTTAATAAAGTGATCTAGACAAACAAAGGCATACACGTTACCATCACTAGAACGAGGATAGGGACCCATAAAATCAATAAAAAGACGCTGGAAAGGTCGTTCTGTTAGCTTCTGTTTACCCATCATCGGTTGTTTAAAAACGTTTTGAGTTTTATTTACTTTACAAATTTCGCAATCTTTTATATGTGCGTATACGTCTGTAGCCATACCTGGCCAATAATACTTTTGACGTAGTCGGGATAGTGTTTTGTGAATGCCACCATGACCAGCGGACGGTGAGCTGTAAGAAGACTCTACCAGCCCCGGTCGTAACTCCTACCGCACCCAGAGCTTCCAGGTCTGGTCCGCTAGAAGATCATCTCCCCTTTCGAATTGCGTCCGTTTGTAAACGTAGCCGTCTGATAGACATATGTCAGGTAACTTGTCCTTGTTCTCGGTCACCGTTTTCTTTAACTCCGTATACTCCTCCGACTCGAAGCACGGAGACTCGAGACATACGTCGATGGCACTGTCGTTCGTCAGTATTTCGTCCACGTGCATTCTGAGAGTGTGTCGGGAACCACATTTTGCGTACCTTTTCGATGTTGGATATCGAAATCATAACCCTGGAGTTTCAAACTCCACCTTGCCAAACTCACAGAAAGATCTTTCTGATTCATGAGCCATTTGAGGCTGGTATGATCAGTTATGATGGTGAACGGGGTTCCCTCCACGTAAGGTCGGAATCTCTTGACACTCACGATGGCGGCGTAGCATTCAAGTTCCTTAATGCTGTAATTTTTCTGCGCCTTATTTAATTTTGCCGAAACGTAGGCAATATGTCTTTCATTCTGGTCATCGTCTAGTTGTAACAAAACCCCTCCCACTCCGTGAGTTGATGCATCACTTTGAATATAAAATTTTCTGTTGAAATCAGGGTGCATAAGCACTGGTGCAGAAATCAACCTTTGCTTTAAAATTTCCAAAGATTTCATCGCTTCGTCAGTCGTAGTGAATTTCTTAATTTTGCCTTTTTTGTGGCAGTCGCGCAATGGAGCTGCAATAGTCGCATAGTCCTGTATGAAACGTCGGTACCAGCCCGACATGCCCAAGAACCGTCGTAGTTGCTTTCGGGTTTTCGGAACTGGGAGGTCCATCACAGCTACCACTATGTTGGAGTCTGTCCTAATACATCCATCCCCGACTACTTACCCTAGATATCGCACCTCTTTAAAGCAAAACTTGCTTTTCTCTACATTTATGGTTAATTTAGCCTTGCGAAAACACCGAGCGACCTTTTCCAATAATCACATATGGGACTCGAAATCTACATAACAAACTAACAAATCGTCTAAGTAAACAAATGCACATTCACGTAAAGTGGCCGGAATGACCTTGTCCATTAGACGACATATTCGTTGTGCTGCATTGCACAACCCAAAAGGCATAACCGTGAATTGGTATAGGGGTCGGCCAGGGACAGTGAAGGCAGTCTTTTCACTTGATTTCCTCTTGAGTGGAATCTGCCAGAAAGCATCCTTCAAGTCGATTGCGGAAATATATCGTGTATTTTGTAGGCGGCTCAAAATTCCATCAATATGTGGTAAGGGGTACACTTCCTTTATAGTTCTTTCATTCACTTTGCGAGCATCCAGGCAAAGCCCATTCTTCGTTCCTTTAATAACCAGTGATATGGGGGAATTCCAACTACTGTTGGACTCCTCGATGACTCCCATGTCCAACATTCGATCTAACTCTGCATATATTAGTTTTTGTATGGCCGGTGAAATTGGATAATGGCGTTGCTTGACCGGCAGATTCTCGTCCACCACCTCGATGACGTGTTCCTCTTTGTCTGTCCGGACTAACCCCAATACCGCGAAGGACGGGAATTTGGTCTTCACACGCTCCAACATATCATCTTGCTCCGGCGTTAAAACGTGCTGCACAGCGTCAAAAGACAATTCACCCTCGGCGGGCACGAGCTCCGCCATACTGGCATCATTCACACTACCACTCACACCCTTACTCACAACACTCATACCGAAAGCCTTCCAAAAGTCCATCCCCAGGTATACCTCCTGGACCAGGTACAATCAAAAACTCTAATTCCCTGGAGGTGTTATTCCACACAACTTGTAACTTTATTACCCCTACCACGGCGGTTTCCTCCCCGTTCGCGGTCCGAATATTATGGCCCTGGAATGGCACAATCAAGGCTTCCTTTCCCCGAAGGAGTGCAGCTGAGTCTTTGCTGGCACTCGTCCCTGAGTCCAAGAAAGCCAGGACCTCGTGACCTGCTATATTTGTTTTGCGAAAAACCTATTATCTCCTTTCATTGGTATTTCCGAAACCTGGTTTTCTTCATGTCACAAAAATGATTTGGTGCAACTAAATGGATATCAACTTTTCAGGGCTGATAGACGTGGTCATGGTGGTGGTGTTGCTATATATGTTAAAAGTAGTTTATCCTGTAAACTTTGCTGCAGTGCTAGTCCAAGTGATCTTGTCGAATATGTGTTCGTAGACGTGTTCTCTGTAAATAATGAAAGGCTTCTTATCGGCTGTGCATACAGACCTAATCGTGGAGTTGACTTCTCTGGCTTTATTGAATTTCTCGAGCCTCTACTTATAAGCTATGATAATATAATCATCGCTGGGGATTTCAACTCCAACCTTCTCGTCGACTCAACTCTAAAGCTAAGTATGGAGTCTCTTTTCCTAGAATTATTTTCAAGGCTAACATTGTTGGTACGTTAGTGACCAATGAAACGACATCAAAGGACACTAGAACTTCATCATCACATAACCTTATATTGGCTAATCTATCTTTTAGGTTGACCGAATTCTTAACATTGTATTTTTTCGATATTAATGCTTGTAGAATATCTCCAACGTACTTTGACAATTTGTAGCAGGGGACCATAACTGAAGAAACAATAGGACGTAAAGGCATTTAAGGCTTATGTATTTTTGGCAATCCATATATTCTAGGTGCTGAAGCCGCAGAGCAAGTGAGTTGTTGTTTCTCTCTATAATTGATATGTTTGTTTTTGTAAAGATCTTCCACTATTCTGTTGTTTTTCTTTTGTAGAGTATTTGTACGGTCAGTTCTTGTTGCTTTGCAAGTGTTTTTGTCTTCGATTAGCTTACTCATTTTCTCTGTATACTCAGTTTTTTACATTGCTACTGTTTTCTTTCCCTTGTCAGCCTCTGTTAAAAAAATTTCGTTCTTGTATTTGCAGATGAACGCTTTCGCCTTATAAAATGCCGTTAATATAAATTTTTGGGCTTCATTATGCTTAATGTTGCGTTTAAATTGGAGAATTCTATTGCTCACTTTGTTTCGCGCGATTTCTTTATCCTTTTCGTTTTCTAATGATGAAAAATTTGATTTTGTTGTTGGTACTGTGAATTTTTTACCAAGTGAGAATATCCATTTAACTTCGTCAGGGAAAACAATCGCTGTTTTATTTACGAACCAGTTATCGTTTGTTGTTATTTTAAGTTTCTTCATTTTTTCGTTCTCAAGTGTATTTATTTTTGACGTAAGTGTATTTCTCTTTCTTTCTGCGATCCTGTGACTGTGGAAACCTTGATTATTGATAAATGTGTTAAGTTCTACCTCATTTAAAATATATTTTAATTGTTGCTGAGCCTGATTTAATAGATCTTTTGTAAGCTTGATATTAATGCTGGTTTGGGTGATTTCTAAATTTAATATTTTCACACAAAACTTTGTTTTGACTTATCAATCTGCTGTCTTATATTTTCTGAAGTGGTGTTAATTTCAACGTGTCTGATTTAATTTGTTAAGTGATGGGGGATAAGTCCGTATCGTTTGCATTCTAAGAGAAATTGTAGATCTTCTTTTTGCTTAGATAGTTTCTGTATTTGTTTGCTGTAGTATTTGAGGGATATGCATGCTAAATTTCCATGCTTATAGCTTATATCCTCGTAAAAATGCTTCATTTTGGTTGGCTTTGTAAATGAACTTTACACTCATACTTGTATTGATCAGGGGTCTCGAGTCGGCTATGCACCTGAAATTGAATGCGACGGAAAATGCTTTAAGATCGAAGTAGTATCCAATTTTAAGTACCTGGGTGTTATAATAGATCAAAATTTGAGTTGGTCGTCCCATATCTCTACTATGAATATATCTGTTATCCATTCTGCGCTCATATTATCGTCTTAAAAAACTATGTTCACGCAGTGTGCTGAAAATGGTATATTTTGGACTAGTACAATCTAAATTACAATATGGTATAAGTTGCTGGGGAAGTGCGTATAATAGTAAAACTCGTCCGCTCTTAATTCTTCAGAAGTGTCTCATAAGAAGAATATGTAACGCGAACCGCCTATCGCACACTATGCACCTTTTTAAACGATTAAATATTCTGCCTGTGAGGCACTTATATTTCTATAAAGTTTTAAAAATATTTTTTATGAGGTGTGGATATCTACGTAGTCCAATATGCCCCCACAAAGGCTAAGAAGCAGCTCACATTCAAATTTTGTAGTCCCTGCTTCTCATACCACCTTGTTTCGCAACTTCTACACAATAGTGTCCTGCATGGTTTTCAATAAGCTTCCTAAAGCTATACAAAGCATTAGGAGACTATCCGCTTTCTTGAAGGAGGTGAAATTATGGCTCCTTTTTTTGAATCATGATGATATAGAAGTTCTGTTGCGGCCTGTTACGTAAAGTGTTTTCCTTTCAAAAATTTAAAAAATTGTATAACTAATTAATATAATTACTAGACATTTCATTATATTTTTTGTCTTTCGCTACCTCTGTATAATTCTTTCGTAGTAAGCACACTTGTAAATTGGAACTTGTTTAATTCTTCAACTTCTGTAACTATTTTTACTTCATTACATAGATTTTGTATTGCACCCCACAATGTTCAACATAGAAATCTAGTTATTTAAGGACATGGTGTTACCTCTGTCCTGTTATTTGGGCACTAAACACCATTAACTGTTATCTTTTGCAAATTTTATATACATAAGTATACTTCTGTTTTACGAATTGTATAAATTTAAGATTGCACAAGACAATAATGAATAAAAATTAATGAATGAATGAAATGAATAAATGTTGTTCGTAGTAGAAAAAATAAACAGATTATTCGGCAGGCCTTCCGAGTTTGAGTATTATGTATTTCCGACCAGTTCTTGTTGAATCTGAAAGTATATTATCAGGCTTTTCCGGTCTAAGTTTTTTAAGTGCAAAATAAAATTACATTATTCCACTTTCTAACCCAAAGTTTTGCTAATAACTTTTTAGCATCATTAGGGGTATATGTTTATTTGTTAAATCTGTTACAAACCACAAAATACAAAAAATGTTAAATTACATACAAGATATATTGAATTTGATAAATCCGTATGAAAAATCAACTAAAAACAGATAAAAAAGTTATGTTTTGTTTATTTATGTTTAGATGTTAAAGTTTCAATGTTATAAATTGAATGTAAGTAGTATGCTAATAACAGAGTGATGTGAATTGTGTACTTCTATTAAATGTGTTAATGTTTGTTTTGTTTTATGTTATATTTAATGATAAATATACAGTCTTCCTGATGAAGATGAAAACATTTCATCGAAACGCGTAGGAGGAAAAGAGAAACCCTGTTTTTTGTCTTTATTTTATCGGCCGAAAAGGTCCAAATTATTACAGAAATTTATGTGTGTTTGTTTAACGGTGTGTTCAATTTATACTTAATATTTAAGAATTCATGAGCTTAACAACGGCTTATTATAATTGAATATTCAATTATAATTATTCAATTGAATATTCAATTATAATAATTCAATTGAATATTCAATTATTATGATTTTTAAGATAAACTGAAAAGAAAGAAATATTTACTGGCATATTGCGATGGTACCATTTTGACAACCGCCACGTAATCATCATCAGGCAATTTCGTAATGTTGTTCACCGAGATTAGAACCGCAAATCACACGGTGAAACTGCAGTTGCCTTAACCAATAAGTTCTTTTCAGTTTCTCCTAAACAAACATAATAATTGAATATTCAATTATAATAAGCCGGTTCATGAATTCTTAAATATTAAGCAAAAATACTACATTAGGCAGTAGTTGTATCAAGGTTTATTAAAATAACAAAATTTAAATACGTTTATTCGAAAAAAAAAAAATTGTGTTTAAATATAAATTGTTTTCACGGAACACGTGTGCAATTCACTTTTGAAATTTCGATTTATCCTATAATATTTATCGAAGCGTGCTCCACCAAATATCGTTGTTTCAAGCCCCGGGCAAAACAACTTCAGAGATTAAGAAACAAATTTTCGCAATTAGAAAAGTTTTTCTAAGCGGAATTGCCCCTCGGGAGTAATTTCGAGTGTATTTATGCCGTGCAAAATTTCTCAGTGAAAATTCAACTGCTTTGCGAATGCAGTTCGGAGTTGGCGTGAAACATATGTTGAAGCCAAACACCTTCAATAGTTGGGAACCACTGGTGTTTCTTCATTCACAGCTGTTCGCCACAAAGCTGCACTGTGATTGGAAATCTACCGTGGTTCTCTTTCGAAGTTAGGGTTCGTTAACGCTGCGCTCAACTGCAGAGATATAGTCTTCTACTTACGACAGCGTTCCACAGCAGCATTTCAAGGCTAAGGTAACATATCCACCTTTTCGGTAATATTTAACTTTATAAATTCTTTACATCTATTGAGATTTATATTTGTCCTTTTAAATTCGATTTTTTCACCCGCATATATCTTCATATATGCGGTTTCCTTTTCTTCAATAAACCTAACCATTTTTTATATCATATTTTACTAATTCCTTTTTTTCATTTCTTTGTTTCGCTCTTTTCATTTTTTTTCGAGTTGCCGTGAGGTCGAACCGGCATATTATTTTGTTTGTGTAGACAAACATTTGGTCCTCGAGCCGACGAGCCCACCGCAACTAGCAAGTTATACTTACAAACATTTATACGAACAGAGAATTAGCAGCACAACAAATACTCAGAATAACAAAGAGAGGGATACACAAAGCGGAGAACTAAACATAAAGCAGAACATCACAAAACGAGAAAAACAGGTGCGTGTAGAAAATAAAATAAATTGTTGAGTGAATAAATAAATAAAAATATACTTAGTGAGTGTTGAATTGGTTATATTAAATAGTGCACAAAAGATAATAACAAAAAGTGAAAGAAAAGAAAAATCAACCGAATAAAATTCGTTCAAACAAAAGTTTTTAAAAAATTGTGTAAAATAATACAAAAATAAACTAAATACGTCGATTTGTAGTACCTACATCGGTTTAGTGAGTTTCTTTTCTTTCGCCGAAGTTCGCGAGGGTGCACAACAAAAAATATTGTAGAACATTTACATTAGTATATACGGACATATATGGTCAGAAAGGGTGTGCTTGCAAAGAAATTAAAGCAAAGCGATCATTTAACTTTGTTAGAAGTTTATAATTTCTATTGCGGGCAAATTTAAACGAATCTTTTAAAGTTTTCTATTGTGAGAAAGTTTTTATTGTGGGAATAACATACATCAAACAATCATAAATTCGCGTTTGTTGCACCATTTATCCTGACCATATCTGTCTGTGCTTTTTCGTAAAAATCAGTAAATATTGGGGGTGAGAATTTAAAACATACATACGGAGATATTTGTTATTTCGAAATAGTTCGCGCTTTTCCCGTTGGGTTTTCGTAAATTGATCTCTGCCAATTACATTCTTTGGTATAGCATTAATTTTCTCGTCTTATGTTTCACTCACATACGTACATACATATTAATTTATACACCGAACTTCAGTTCCAATCTCTCAAACGAAGAGAATAGTATTTAATATTTCGCGTTTTCCCACCTTAGTCTTCAAATATTAATATCTGCCGGCTATTTACATAGCTGAAAACAAATTAGCTCGTTTCCGATTTGACGGACATACGATCTCATCAAATTCGCGTTCTTCCTCCCCTTTTCACGGTCTCTTCATATAAAAATCCAAGCATTGGTAAATTCGGTACAAACATACAAATTTTCGTTTAGCTAACCTTGTTTTATTGTTCTCATAACACGAAAGTTCAATTGTGAGCGTCCAGTTGTTGACTTTGCCTTTTTTCTACTTTGTCATACCGTACATATACATACAAGGCACATTTGTAGGAACATACAGCCCAGTAGGAAATTTTTACACTGACCTCGTAGGAAATTTTTCAAAAATTAACTTTCAATTAAATTTGAGAAATTTTTTCAAAATTATATTTAATTGGTGGCGCTTATCATTCCCTTTGGCGGTTTTCAGTATTCGGGTCATATTTTATTCGATCGTTTTTTAATTTTCGGCACACAGAGCGTGGTCCTTTAAACAAGAGGTATGGCTTTGACTTATTTCACTAGGTGTTCAGACCAAGTTGTTGAATTCAACGCGCAATTCGACGACGCCTTTTTAAAAGAAAATTCAAAAACGTCTCTAGAACTTTTAAAACAGGAAGTAATCGGTTCGTGGTCGAACACAAAGTTGGCGTATGAAAAATGCCTACAATCCTTGAAGAATGACGAGGAAGTAGAATCGGTTAAAGCAAAGCAGTCAACCACTCTTAAGGACTACATGTCCTGCCTTTCGCGTATTAGCGAACACATTCATAAGGCCGAAGCAAGAGTTGCTCCGGTCATAGCCCCTGCCCAAGTAGCCACCCAATCTAATAGTCTTCGTTTACCGCCATGTGATACGGAAATATTCCATGGTGATTATGTCTCTTGGCCATCCTTCCGCGATCTATTCACTGCGATTTATATTAAGAATTCGCGACTAGATGACGTCGAAAAACTGTATTTCTTGCTTCAGAAAACAAGTGGTGAAGCAAAGGAAATCGTCGCGAAAGCCCCGCTAACCAACCAAGGCTTCCACATGGCGGGGTCGAATCTCAAAGCGGTGTACGAAAACAAACGGGTGCTGGTCAACAGCCATCTAAAGACACTTTTCTCCCTTCCAGTCATTCGGAATGAAAGTGCAAAAGCGTTAAAGGAACTTCAGCGGAGCATTAATGGATGCTTATCAGCCCTTGAAATGCACGAGGTCAAGGTGGAAAATTGGGATCCAATTCTAATCTTCCATTGTTCTAATCGCTTACCGGAAGTAACGCTCGGTTTGTGGGAACCATCCTTAGAAGACAAAGCGGCGCTACCCAGATGGAGTCAAATGGACGCATTCCTCACGCAACGGTACAGGACTTTGGAATCAATAGTGGATGTAAAATGTTCTACAACATCGTCGTCGCCTAACACCCTTCAAAAATCATCGGCACATTCGACCAACAACGCGGCCAAAGAAAGTAGCTCCTGCCACCAAAGTTTCAAATTTAAACTGCGTTTTATGTCCGAAGCAACACCATCCTCCCCGATTATGCACCAAATTCCTCTCCCTTTCCGTAAACGATGTTTGCGGCAATAAAAAAGCACAACTGCTGTCTAAATTGCCTTACGAAAGGCCATTCCATAAAGGACTGTAAAAGTCAATACTCCTGCACTACGTGCAAGACTAGACACCACACTTTACTTCATAGAGTGTCTTCCAACGCGCAACCCTCTAAAGAAACCACGGCTAGAACCGCGGCGCAAGCATTCCACACAAATATACAGGACACTTCTTCGAATACAAATTTGTCGTTATCTGAGAATAATCTGAAATCGTCAGGTTTATCCTCAGCTCTTCTTGGAACTGCCATGGTTCACATTTGCCATTCGGGCACAACATACATAGCTCGCGCGTTAATAGATTCTGCTGCTGAAGCGTCGTTTATTTCTGACCGACTGCGAAAACTTCTTAAGCTTCCTTTCTCTAAAACAAACGTGGTTATTTCCGGGCTAAACCAAAAGGTTTGCAACAATTCCGCGAAAAGTTGCTCGTTTATTTTGGGCTCACCCCGTGACCCAAACCTCTTCATAGAAGCCTCGGCATTCGTATTACCTCAAATTACAGGTAATTTGCCATCGGCTTAAATCGATGAAACACTTCTCGACCAACTGCCAAAAGTACCTTTAGCAGATCCAAAGTTTTTACAAAGCGGTCCCATAGATGTTCTGATCGGGGGAGATTTATACCCTAAAGTTATGTTAGATGGCGTGAAACGTAGTATTCATAAAAATCTTTTATCTCAAGAGACCGTGTTCGGGTGGATTGTCACTGGGGCATCGGACGCCGCACACGTCTCTTGCTTTGCTACCAAAGTCTCAATAGGAGAAGATATTAATTTAGATAGTCAGCTTCGTAAATTCTGGGAGTTAGAAGAAATACCCAAGAAGAATCATCAATCATCGGAAGACTTGTTTTGTGAAGAGCTGTACTCGAAGACGACTTTATGAAACCCGGATGGTAGATATGTCATTTCGTTGCCGTTTAAAAGTTTTTATCCCACGGATTTAAAATTAGGTGCATCTCGGCCAACCGCGTTGCAGAAATTTTATCGCAACGAAACAAGATTGTTAAAAAGCCCTTCGTTAAAAGAAGAATACGACAACATCGTTAAGGAATACCTTGAATTAGGACACATGGAGCGAGTAGAAGTTCCAAATTTCGAACATTCACCTAGCAACTTTTACCTCCCACATCACGCGGTTCTGAAACCGGCAAGTACTTCGACGAAGTTGAGAGCTGTTTTTAACGCGTCATGCAACTCTTCGAATGGCGTCTCGTTAAATGATATTCTCCATGTAGGCCCGACTCTGCAATCAGATTTAACTCTTCTTATAATTCGGTGGCGGCTGTACAAGTTTGTTCTGAGTAGCGACATACAGAAAATGTATCGTCAAATTCTGGTCAAACCTGAACACAGAACTTATCAGAGGATTATTTTTAGTGATGACCCGCAAGGTAGCATACAAGACTGTCAACTTAAAACAGTCACCTTCGGGATAAATTGCGCGCCATACTTGGCAATTAGAACACTTATTCAATTAGCTCAAGACTGTCAGGATTCACATCCATTGGCAGCTCAAATTCTCCCGAACTCCATGTACGTAGATGACGTATTAGCTGGATTCCACAATATAGCCACAGCTTTACAAGCGCGAGATGAACTTATCGAGTCATTATACAGCGCTGGCTTTTCCTTGAGGAAATGGACCTCAAATTCGAAAGACATTCTGAGGAATCTTCCGCAAGAGCATCTCTTGGACAAAGACTTCTTGGGATTAGACGAAACAAGTACGACAAAGGCATTAGGAATTCGATGGAATGCTAAATCAGATCGGTTCTTCTTTAAAATTCACGTTCCCTCGTTGCAGGACACGTATACGAAACGTGAAGCATTGTCTCTTATAGCGAAGCTGTCTGACCCAGCAGGTTGGCTAGCACCAATCGTGGTGCTAGCAAAAATAATTATGCAGCAAATATGGTCTGATGGTACTCCCTGGGATAAGCCCTTATCTCCTCAAACTCTTTCCAAATGGAAAGCATTTTTAGAAAATTACCAATTTGTAGAGGAAATCGAAATTCCGCGATGGGTATGTTATTCTGAGGAATCACCTTTCCAATTTCATGCCTTTTGCGATGCCTCGGAAAAGGCATACGCGGGGGCGATATAGTTAAGAGTAGAAAATCAGGGAATCACGTCTTCCAATCTCTTAGTGGCCAAAACGAAAGTCGCACCAATCAAAACCATTTCACTTCCCCGTTTAGAGCTGTGTGGTGCTGTTCTGGTGGTCGATATGCTTCAATCACTTCTAAAGGAACTTCCATTCAAAGTAGAAAATATATACTGCTGGACAGATTCTACCATCGTTCTCGCGTGGTTAAGAAAAAGGCCCTGCTCTTTGACCACCTTTGTTGCTAATCGAGTGGCAAAGATCCACGATGCTCTCAGCGTTAGGCATTGGAGTCACGTTGATTCCAAGGATAATCCCGCGGATCTTGGTAGCAGAAGAACTTACCCACAGGACTTATGCTCGAATAAGTTGTGGTGGCACGGCCCCTCGTGGTTAGCCAAATCCGTAGAACAGTGGCCTTCCTTGGATGCAGATATAAACGATATTACGCTCGAAGCGAGGGGATTAAAGGCACACACTTCACAAGTGTCGAAGCAGGAGGATCCCTTAGAAAGATTTTCGTCGCTTCCACGTGCACTGCGGGTCTTATCATATGTGTTTAGGTTCTACAATCGAACTAACCGATACACCTGACGGTTTCATTCTTACCCCTCTCTAATTATTTCCGGAGAAGAAATTTCTAAAATTCGAGTTCGGCTCATAATACTCGCACAGATGAATCACTTTCCAGAGGAACACAAGAATCTTACCGCTAAAATTGCAATATCGAAAAAGAGTAAAATTCTCTCCTTAAACCCATTCCTCGATATTCATTGTGTAATTCGAGCAAACGGCCGACTGACAAATTCGCAGATGTTGTCTGAAGACGAAAAGCGTCCGATTATTTTGCCCTATAGTTGTTATTTCGCAAAGTTGTTAGTAGAACTTACTCACAAGGGCTCTCTTCATGGCGGAAATCAATTGGTATTTCGGTTACTGCGCCAACAATATTGGATTCCGAAAGCCAAAAATCTCATAAAGACTGTTATTCATAATTGTAAACCATATGTTATACACAGAAAACAAAATCAATGTCAAATTATGGCGGCTCTCCCGGAAGAACGGACGGTACTTTCCAGACCCTTTGAAAATACAGGGGTAGATTTCGCCGGTCCATTCGACATTAAAAGCTTTTCGGGAAGATCTTACAAGATTACTAAAGGTTACGCTTGTATTTTTGTATGCTTTTCTACGAAAGCGATTCACTTAGAATCTGCCAGCGATCTTTCAACAGAAACCTTTCTAGGCGCATTTTCAAGGTTCATTGCTAGAAGAAGCTGTCCAAAAAATATCTTTTCGGATAATGGAACTAACTTTGTAGGCGCATCCACCGTTCTTAAAAGGAACTTTAAAAAATTCATTACCACAACTCAAGAGTCTGTGTGCAACTTATATAGCCTTCAAGAAGTCTCCTGGTATTTTATCCCGGCAGGCGCTCCTCATATGGGTGGTATCTGGGAAGCAGGGGTTAAAAGTTTAAAATTCCATCTTCGTCGTACCGCTGCTTCTCAGAAATTCAGCTTTGAAGAATTTCAAACCCTTCTTTGTCGCATCGAAGCCTGTCTAAATTCAAGACCGATATCACTTTAATTCCAACGACCCCGCTGATTGTGCAGCTCTTACTCCGGGTCATTTTCTAACTGGGGGGCCAATACTCGCCCCACCGGAACCCTCAATAGAAACAAACCCAATATCATTAATCAACCGATGGCAAACACTTAAGGCTCTTAGTCAACAACATTCGCTTCGCTGTAAGGAGGAATACTTAAAGGAGCTTCACAAACGTCATAAATGGAAGTAATTTCAAAAAGATATTGCCATCGATGCCCTAGTTGTAGTTCGCCATGAAAATCTTCCACCTAGTGAATGGCGCTTGGGTAGGGTCACCAATATATACCATGGAACTGATAAAAGAGTTCGAGTGGCCGACATTCACACCCAAAGGGGAATGAAAACGCGCCCCATTATAAAGTTAGTTGTTTTACCAAACTAACCTTTAGCGTTTATCATCTCTTTTAATTCCTTGGCTTTACAATATGGATGCAGCACTCATTGAATGTTCACCGACCCTACCCCCCAATGCAGCGGCACCAGTGGAAACATCGACAAGCATTGAACGAGCAACAACGGACACATCGACCAACACGGAGCAGGCGGCAATGAACACGTCAAAATCAGCGAAGAAATTGCCAGGCCCCAACAAACGAAGCAATACGCTCAAATGCAGAGTTTGTGATCGATCACACCCTCTTCGATTCTGTAAAAGATTTATCGACGCAAGCTTTGAACGCCGAATACGTTTGGTACTGTTACACCGTTATTGCTCGCGATGCTTAGCGCATTCGCATATAACAAAAAACTGCAAAAGCACGGGAACATGCCATTTTTGTGGTGAGAAGCATCATTCGTTTCTACACTCCAGAACTCGTGTAACCTCTCGCCGTTAACTCCCCCCGATCCTCACACAGCTGTCCGGAACGATCATGGTTCTGCCAACAGTCGCCATTTATATACATATAGGGCAACGAAAGGTCCTGACCCGAGCTCTTCTCGACTCTTGCTCACCCACGAGCAAAGTGTGCAATTCATTGGTGCGCCGTCTTTGTATACCGACGGTGCCGGTTGCACATATTGACATGTGCGAGCTCTATATCAGCTCATCAAACGACTCGCATGTTCGATTCACGTTGCCAGCAAGAGTCATGCCGGAGTTCAAGCTCAAGACCCCGACTCGTCATCTCAGCCAAGCCACATGTGATAAGTTTGTCAATATGACGTTGGCAGATCCCGGGTTTCACACATCTTCCGCAGTAGCCGTGATTCTAGGGGGGATGTATGTCACAAAATCATTAAAACCGAAATTATAAAGTATCCAGGCTATCCGACAGCCCAAAATTCCGTGTTCGGATGGGTCCTTTCTGGTCCATGTGTCCTTTAAGGCACAGCGACCCCTTAATGGGTACCGTTTCGCGTCTTCCGCGTTCGCGTGGGTCCTATCCGGCCCGGGTGTCCCTTCAGGCACAGCGACCCCCTAATGGGTACCGTTTCGAACACTTAAATTTCCTCATCGGTTTAAGTATTCAATTGAATTGAACTTAATATATGAATTATACTAGCTTGGTAATTAATCATATAAGTAAGTCGCCGTTACATTATAACCCCTACGGGGCAGTAATTATGAATTTATAAAATACGAATATGAATTAGATTTAACTATAATAAAGCACTGTACATATTAAAGAAAACTCAACAATTTATTACTTTACACGCATTTAATGAATTTTAGTTTTAGTTTTGAAATTTATATGGTGCTTGGCTTTTGAATTGTTTGTTGCAACCCCTACGTGTTGCAAGGCCGGCGGCAATGTTGAAGCCAAACGCCTTCAATAGTTGGGAACCACTGGTGTTTCTTCATTCACAGCTGTTCGCCACAAAGCTGCACTGTGATTGGAAATCTACCGGTGGTTCTCTTTCGAAGTTAGGGTTCGTTAACGCTGCGCTCAACTGCAGAGATATATTCTTCTACTTACGACAGCATTACTTTACACGCATTTAATGAATTTTAGTTTTAGTTTGGAAATTTATATGGTGCTTGGCTTTTGAATTGTTTGTTGCAACCCCTACGTGTTGCAAGGCCGGCGGCAATGTTGAAGCCAAACGCCTTCAATAGTTGGGAACCACTGGTGTTTCTTCATTCACAGCTGTTCGCCACAAAGCTGCACTGTGATTGGAAATCTACCAGTGGTTCTCTTTCGAAGTTAGGGTTCGTTAACGCTGCGCTCAACTGCAGAGATATATTCTTCTACTTACGACAGCAGTTGAGACAGCGTTCCACAGCAGCATTTCAAGGCTAAGGTAACATATACACCTTTTCGGTAATATTTAACTTTATAAATTCTTTACATCTATTGAGATTTATATTTGTTCTTTTAAATTCGATTTTTTTACCCGCATATATCTTCATATATGCGGTTTCCTTTTCTTCAATAAACCTAACCATTTTTTATATCACATTTTACTAATTCCTTTGTTTCATTTCTTTGTTTCGCTCTTTTAATTTTTTTTCGAGTTGCCGTGAGGTCGAACCGGCATATTATTTTGTTTGTGTAGACAAACAACATATAAGGCCAGTCCCACGGATTTGTATGAAAAATTAGGAGGGGCACGACGTAAATTGGAAGAGAATCTAGGTTTAAATTCTGTTCTGGAAATTTACCCCAGTTTACTTAAATTCAAATACATATTCCAGGTACAGGCTTAGCCTATGTACACAAATGTACATTCTGTATTTTTTCAGATAATTAATATGAAAGAATACAAAAATTGTTGTTAAGCAATGTTTGAGAATTATTTGGTTTTTGCAATTTAATTTTTCTATATCATTTGTTTAAACTTGTTTTTTTTCACGCTGATAAATTTTAATTTCTTCCTTCTTGGTGCGTTGAGATGTGATATATTTAAAATATATTAGCATTTGAAATTAATAAGGAGAGCAGTTCAAAATCAGCGAAAATTAATGATTTTCCAAGGAATGCTCGTCCTATACTATAGACTTTGTCATTGTACTTCTAAACCAGATTTTTATTCGCCACGCGTAAGCAAAATATGTTAAAGCACTAGCGGTTTTGGCCACCAATGTGCCAAAAATTAAATAAACGCTCAAAGAAAAAAAAACTTTCTCAGAAGATAAACATTGGAGGGTTTTTTTGCGATAGGCATTGAAGTTTTTCTGGGATTCGTATTGAAAGCTTTTCGCTCCTTTATAATTGGCATATATTCATGGGTTCATTTTGTGAATTGTATATGGCAATTGGGCTTATAGCAATTTTTTTTTTTTTGTTTAATTGACTCGACCCGGAAAAGTCATTATTATCGATTTTAAAGTTTAAAGCAGGTTTCTATGATACTGAAATTTTCCAATAACTCAGATCCCGGTTTTGTAAAAATGTCGAAATATCACACGCTCTGTATATACATATAAATGTATGTGTTTTTTATGAGCTTATCCTTTTATGTTTTATGTGCATAGAACAATAAAACAGAAACAATACCAGCCGAGGAGTCTAACGGATTGAAACAGGGTAAAGGCAAAATACCGAAAGTCATTACTGAGATTGATTGTGCCAACTTGCGTCCAGTGATAATCGAACCAGAGGTAAGTAAATCTCTTAGAACTTTTTATCATTATATTGATGGGCAGTGGTTCGTCAAGCGTCGAGATCTAAACCTGCTCACTTACAGAAGAATTATGATCAGCTGAGGGTGATACTAAATTAATAGAATAAAGGAACAAACATATACAGCATTAACGACTAAGAAAGATAAAAACAGTCTTTTTTATAGAAAAAAGGCAGTCCGACATATCAAATGTGTTTGAGTGAGAGTTAAAATCTTGGCACAAACACCAGAAAGGTTCGTTAAGTTCGAAATTCGTTCTACATTGTTTTAAAAGAAGAGGTTCGTAGTGGTGACTCTAGAATGTGTTTGTACTATATGGGCATCAAATGAAAGATGCTAATTAGTATTTAGTTCTATAGCTGGACGGCTTTTCGAGATATTTGTACGATATGGGTATCAAATTAAATGTATTAATTAGGCTTTTAAAACAGAATAGCCCTTAGTTGTATATATGAAGGCGTTTTCGAGATATCGACCAAAATGTGGACCAGGGTGACCCAGAACATCATCTATCGGGCACCGCTAATTTATTTCTAAATGTAGTACCACCAACAGTATTCCTGCCATGATTCCAAGAGCTTTTGATTTCGCCCTGCAGAACTTTTTCATTTTCTTCTGCTTAATATGGTAGATGTCACACCCATTTTAGAAAGATTTTTCTAAAGTTATATTTTGGGTCAAAAAACCAATCCAATCACCATGTTTCATCCCTTTTTTCGTGTTTGGTATAGAGTTATGGCATTTTTTCATTTTTAGTAATTTTCGATATCGAAAAAGTGGGCGTGGTCATAGTCGGATTTCGGCCATTTTTTACACCAATATAATACGAGTTTAGATAAGTACGTGAACTGAGTTTAGTAAAGATATATCGATTTTTGCTCAAGTTATTGTGTTAACGGCCGAGCGGAATAACAGACGGTAGACTGTGTATAAAAACTGGGCGTGGCCTCAACCGAATTCGCTCATTTTCACAGAAAACAGTTATCGTCATAGAAGTTATGCCCTTACCAAATTTCACTAGGATTGGTACATTTTTGTTCGACTTATGGCATTAAAAGTATTCTGGACAAATTAAATGAAAAAGGGAGGAGCCACGCCCATTTTGAAATTTATGGGCCGTAACATTACTGGAGTTGAATTTGACATAATTTACTTATATACTGAAACGATGTTTAATTTTTTTGTTAAAATTCGACTTTTTAAATATTTTTTTTTTTAAGATCGCGGGTTCGAATCGAGCTCAAGGCCTAACAATAATTTTTTATCATTATTATTGTTATGATCAATTTTTTCTTAATTGAAAATTTTGTTTTAAATTAGAATAGAAGAATGAAAAAATTTAGACAACTGCCAAAGATCGTTGTATAGATCCATTTCGGGAACTGCTAAATACCTTCATCGGCAACGTTTATTTAGGAATTTAGCAGTTACCGAAATGGATCTATACAACGAGCTTTGGCAGTTGTCTAAATTTTTTCTTTCTTCTATTCTAATTTAAAAAAATTTTTTCAATTAAGAAAAAATTTATCATAACAAAATAATGATAAAAAATTATTGTTAGGCCTTGAGCTCGATTCGAACCCGCGATCTTACAAATCAGTAGGCCGATATAACAACAAAAACTATTTTTTTTAAAGTGCGCGTGTGCGATATCCGATTCTGCTAATTTTAATTTAGAACACATATAATAATAGGAGTAACATTCCTGCCAAATTTCATCATGATATCTTCACCGACTGCCAAATTACAGCTTGCAAAACTTTTAAATTACCTTCTTTTTAAAGTGGGTGGTGCCACTCCCATTGCCCAAAATTTTACTAATTTTCTGCGTCATAAGGTCAACCTACCTACCAAGTTTCATCGCTTTATTTGCCTTTGGTAATGAATTATGGCACTTTTTCGGTTTTTCGAAATATTCGGTATCGAAAAAGTGGGCGTGGTTATAGTCCGACTTCGTTCATTTAAATAGCGATCTGAGATAAGTGCCCACGAATATACATACCAAATTTCATTAAGATACCTCAAAATTTACTCAAGTTATCGTGTTCGCGGACAGACGGAAGGACGGACGGACGGACATGACTAAAAGAAATCCCTTTTTCTCCCAGATCGTTTTGATATATAGAAGTCTATATCTATCGCGATTAGTTTATGCCGTTACGGGGTACCGTTATGCGAACAAAAATATATACTCTGTAAGCTCTGCTCAGCTGTTTATAATGAGCTCTGCTCAGCTGAGTATAAAAACCCAAAGAAAAACACAAAGGCAGCGAAAAAACAGCCACAGAGAGGACTGATATACTGGCAGCAGTTTGATTTCATAATTTTTATTGTATTTATATGTATATTACTTTTTTTTGTGTGCGCCAGCGAAATAATTCTTTCGTGAGGAAAATTTTGCCTGGGGGTAATTCCAAGGTTTGGGTTTGGTTTTATTTTTGCGCGACACTTTCGGTTGACTTTTTTCCTTGTGATTCTTTTCATTATATTTTTTGTTTAAACAATTTTTCTTTTGAACTTTGGCACGTTAATTGCACCAGGTACACAAATTAGATTTTTTCGATAGCTTTCCCTAAATTTTGGGAATCTTTAACCGGGATTTTACTTGTATGTTTTACCAACTGCCAGCCTTTGTAATCTTTTTTTCAGAGTATCACATTTAAAAAAAAAAGGGTTGAGGAACAACAAAAAAAGCTTTTCAGTCGCGATATATAGTAATATACATATATATATATGAATAATCTATATATATCTGAATATATCTATGTATATATTTTTATTTTTTTATTAATTTGGATTAAAGTCGACACAGACACAATGCGGTCGACTACTAAGATATATAAAACATAAAATTAATGTTACAATTAACAAGTAAGGAAGGCTAAGTTCGGGTGTAACCGGACATTACGTACTCAGCTGAGAGCTTTGGAGACAAAATAAGGGAAAATCACCATGTAGGAAAATGAACCTAGGGTAACCCTGGAATGTGTTTGTATGACATGGGTATCAAATGGAAGGTGGTAATGAGTATTTTAAAAGGGAGTGGGCCTTAGTTCTATAGGTGGATGCCTTTTCGAGATATCGGCATAAAGGTGGACCAGGGATAACTCTAGAATTTGTTTGTACTATATTGGTATCAAAGAAAAGGTGTTAATGAGTATTTTAAAAGGGAATGGGCCTTAGTTCTATAGGTGGACGCCTTTTCGGGATATCGTTATAAAGGTGGACCAGGATTGACTCTAGAATGCGTTTGTACATTATGGGTATCAAACGAAAGGTGTTGATAGGTATTTTAAAAGGGAGTGGGCCTTAGTTCTATTGGTGGACGCCTTTTCGGGATATCGCCATAAACGTGGACCTGGGGTGACTCTAGAATGCGTTTGTACATTATGGGTATCAAATGAAAGGTGGTAATGAGTATTTTAAAATGGCGTTGGCCTTAGTTCTATAGGTGGGCGCCTTTTCGAGATATTGCCATAAAGGTGGACCAGGGGTGACTCTAGAATTTGTTTGTACGATATGGGATTAAAATGAAAGGTGTTGATGAAAATTTTAAAAGCGAATGGGCCTTCGTTGTATAGGTGGACGCCTTTTCGAAATATCGCCATAAAGGTGGACCAAGGGTGACTCTAGAATGTTTCTACGATATGGGTATCAAACGAAAGGTGTTACTGAGCATTTTAAGAGGGAGTGAGCCTTAGGTGTATAGGTGGACGCCTTTTCGAGATATCGCCATTAAGGTGGGCCAGGGGTGACTCTAGAATGTGTTTGTACGATATGGGTATCAAATGAAAGGTGGTAATGAGTATTTTAAAAGGGAGTGATCCTTGGCTTTATAGGTGGACGCCTTTTCGAGATATCACCATAAAGGTGGGCCAGGGGTGATTCTAGAATGCGTTTGTACGATATGGGTATGAAATGAATGGTGTTAATGAGTATTTTAAAAGGGGGTGGGCCTTAGTTCTATATGTGGACGCCTTTTCAATATATCGTCATAAAGGTGGACCAGAGGTGACTCTATAATGTGTTTGTGCGATATGGGTATCAAATTAAAGGTATTAATGAGGGTTTTAAAAGCGAGTAGCTCTTAGATGTATATGTGAAGGCGTTTTCGCGATATCGACCAAAATGTGGACCAGGGTGATCCAGAAAATCATCTGTCGGGTACTGCTAATTTATTTATATATGCAATACCACGAACAGTATTCCTGCCAAGATTCCAAGGGCTGTTGATTTCGCCCTGCAGAACTTTTTCATTTTCTTCTACTTAATGTGGTAGGTGTCACACCCATTTTACAAAGTTTTTTCTAAAGTTATATTTTGCGTCAACAAACCAATCAAATTACCATGTTTCATCCTTTTTTTCGTAGTTGGTATAGAATTATGGCATTTTTTTTTAATTTTTCGTAATTTTCGATATCGAAATACTGAGCGTGGTTATAGTCGGATTTCGGCCATTTTTTATACCAAGATAAAGTGAGCTCAGATAAGTACGTGGACTAAGTTTAGTAAAGATATATCGGTTTTTTCTCAAGTTATCGTGTTAACGGCCGAGCGAAAGGACAGACGGTGGACTGTGTTTAAAAACTAGGCGTGGCTTGAACCGATTTCTCCCAGTTTCACAGAAAAAAGTTACCGTCATAAAATCTATTCCCCTACCAAATTTCAGAAGGATTGGTAAATTTTTGTTTTTTAAAAACTGGACGTGCTCTTCATCCGATTTTGCTCATTTTTATTTAGCATATATATAGTAATAGTAGTAACCTTCCTGCCAAATTTCATCATGATATCTTCAACGGCTGCCAAATTACAGCTTGCAAAACTTTTAAATTACCTTCTTTTAAAAGTGGGCGGTGCCACGCCCATTGTCCAAAAACTTACTACTTTTCTATTCTGCGTCATAAGGTAAACCCACCTACCAAGTTTCATCGCTTTATCCGTCTTTGACAATGAATTATCGCATGTTTTCCGTTTTTCGAAATTTTCGAAATCGAAAAAGTGGGCGTGGTTATAGTCCGATATCGTTCATTTTAAATAGCGATCTGAGTTGAGCGCCCAGAAACCTACATACCAAATTTCATCAAGATACCCCAAAATTTACTTAAGTTATCGTGTTAACGGACAGACGTACGGACGGACGGACATGGCTCAATCAATTTTTTTTTCGATACTGATGATTTTGATATATGGAAGTCTACATCTATCTCGATTCCTCTATACCTGTACAACCAACCGTTATCCAATCAAAGTTAATATACTCTGTGAGCTCTGGTCAACTGAGTATAATAAGCCAAAAAACTAACCGTTCTCTGCGATATGGGCTTAAAACATCAAAACGACATCTATGTATCGTTCATAAAGGTCGATATTTTCGACGGTGTTGCATCCCTATTTATATATCCAATCAGCTCCAGCTAACATTAGAGTGCACTTATTTTTTGTGATGACTACGCTCCTCTTTTTCTATAAATATGTATACTGACAACTTTCAAGGAAACTGCGAAAGAAGGCAAGACGATAATAACTCCTGCTGAGCCTGAAATTAAAGCATTAAAATAAAGTGAGGGGTTTCGAACCATGGAGGATACAACTGTAGCTGTAATTGAAAGCGAAAAAGTACTGCCAATGAATGTACAAATTTCTAAATCAATAAAGGTAAGCCTATTATAAAATCTAATTTTTTTAAACATATTTTGACTTCTTAAGTGCGGAAATTCAAAAATATCTTTTCCATAATTCCTAAACGCTGTGTTATTGTAATAAACTATCAAGTTTTTTAGCTATAGTAATATAAATCTGCTGCTCATGACACATGTTTCGCGAATGGAGTTTTATGAAACCGATCACTAAAATCCCCAGCAGCGAGTTTCAAATATTTTTTTGCAGATTCTTGAAGATCCATACCTGACTGTAAATGCCCTGTACTTGTTTATTTCAATTTTTGTACCGAGCGTACTTGTACCCAAAATTTATTTAACATTGAGGAGGATATATACGTCCTTATATAAAAACTATAAGTTTTTGATTTGATTTTGCCCTGTCCGTCCATCCATTGACAGGATAACTTGAGCAAAAGTTGAGATATCTTAACAAAATTGGGTATACTGCCTTATCTGGACGCAGAATAGGTTGGCGTTGAAATAAATATAGTTAAAAAAATATAAATGAAAAACACGCTTTAAAATAATATGGTACTAAAAAGTTGGGGTGGGCGCTTTCTGCCATATTTTTCGTATATCGAGCGCCCGACGCTTTTTTCACAATTATACTAGTATTTTTCGTTCATTATTTTCTTAAACTTATTTTGAAAATTATTTTCATTTTTTTAGTTCGATATTATTTAAAAAAGTTTTTTTAGTTTCCCGAACACTTTGTCGATATTGAAAAATGGAAAAAATACGGTAATTAATTACCAAAGAACGATAAATAGTTGAAACTTGGATTGACTTTATGATGACAAATAGAAAATTGTAAAAAATTTTTAAAATGGACTGGCCCGGCTACATTTAAAAGTTTTGCAAGCCGTAAATCGAAGGCCATTCAAGATTCATGTGGAAATTTGACACAAAGTTTGCCTTGCTATTACTTAAAAACTTTCAGTGAAAATGAGATAAAACTGAAATTAGCAAAGAAAGCAAATACAACACAATAGCCCAATGGTTAGGCTATTGTGATTTCAGCAGTCTGACCGCGGTTCGATCCCCGGTGGAACCTGTTGAAATAAATAAAAACATTACGAAATTGCCTGACGATGATGACGTGGCGGTTTTCGAAATGGTACCATCGCAATATGCCAGTAAATGTTTCCTTCTCTGAGAAGAAAATCAAAAATATTAATTGAATAAGAATTATTATTTACCAGTGTTAAGCTCATTAATTCTTAAAAATCTTATTTAAAGACTTTCTTAGAATTAAATCATTGTACTACCACAACCAATATTTTTTTTGACCATAAGTATCTTATACTATAAAACTAAATTAAACGATAATCCATCTCAGTGGTGTTGTGGTACAGTAAAACTAGGTTAGGTTGAACTGGGCGATCAATAAAGACCATATATAGACTGAATGTGTCCATAGTGTTACATGAATTTATTCGCCCCTTTTTCATGCAGTTTCTCTGTAATACTATAAATATCATAAATTGACTTAGAGTGACGAAATTTGGTATAATGATTGCTTTTAAACAAGAAACAAAAGAGAAAAGTTGAATTTCGGAAAGTGGGCGCGGTACAAAATTTAAAGTCTTCAAAGCAGTAAATGAGAAGTGGTTAGTATCTCTTTGTAATATTGCGGAATTATTGTTCTGAAAAGATCTAAGGGAAATTCGTTTACGCCAACGCTCACCTTTTTTTAAAAAGTTGCTTAAAGTTTTAGCGATGGCTAAAAATCGGTAATGCATTTATGGCACGTAACAACATAACCATTATATAAATGTAGCCCTAATATATATATACCCTACAGTCAAAAGCCAAAGTAGTCAGCAAACATTCTAGTTCATTGACAAGAATTTTGTGAGATTATTCATTCTAGTCAGCTTTTGAATGGTTCATTGACTATAATTTTGTGGTTTTATTCATACTAGTTAAGTTTGAAATGCATACTTCAGTTGACAATGCAAGATATCGTCCAAATCAACGGACACATAAACACAAGCATGACGAATCGACCCTCACCGTTACCTCAACAGAGGTTAAAGGAGCCATTAAAACGACCAAGCCTTCATATCAATAGTCCCAGATGGGAAAACTATGCCAATGCCAAAACACCTTGGCCATGAGGACATCAGCAGCTTAGCACATTTTTTTCTACTTGTCGTTAAAAGCCTTTGTCATTCCAGAATAACAGAGAAAGACCGGAAACCCAGCCAGTATCTACCGATATTATGCCTAGTCAGTAAAGAATACTGTAACGAAATTCCGCTTATTCCAAATCTTCTGCTAACGTTCGAATTACTAAACTGTTGCATAAATAATTTCAATATTCAATAATGCAAAAATGGTCTTTATTAGACTACTTGAAAGCATACATATTAAATTCCAATTAGAATTAGCAATAGATGCAATTGGTTTATATTCTCTAATACATTAAACAATTAGAAATAGTTCAACTAATTCCCATTACATAATTGAAATTTTTATTCTAGTGGTAAATTTAATTGCAATTAGTTGCCATTAGCAAAAAAAAATTGGGTTACCTTTACAATTAGAAATCTAATTGTCTTCTGCTAATGCAATTAGATCTTCAATTAGCTCGAATTAGAATCAATTGTAATTAGATTTGTTATTGGAATAAAAATTTCAATTATCTAATGGGAATTAGTTGAACTAATTCTAATTATTTAATGAATTAGAGAATTTCGCAAATGAAGGTTAATTAGCAATCATTAGCATTATCTAATTATTACTTAACATCTATGCTTGAAAGTACTTCACAATAACACTTCAGAACCAATAGCGTGATTAAATCAAACTAATTCCATGTTTGCTCAGCTTGCGCTCTTTTATACTCTTCGGTTTCCTCATTCGCATACTTCTAGGCGTTTCTTTTTCTAGAATTTACTAGTTCGCTGAAGATTGCATACTTTTGCGAGTATCTCCGAAATATGCATGTGTATGTATGAGTGATACTTCCACCGATGATTGCCTACTTTTGGGAGTACCTCTCCGCTGTTGTATGTACATATGTGTAGACATAACGATTGATTTGTTTATGTAGATACAAGTGACTGCTTAGTATCGGCTTAGAGAGTGTTGCTAATATTCGTCACACTGCCCTCCACATAAGTCTGATCGTCCCGATCAGACAAATTTCCTTATCTAAATGCACCTAGCCTCTCCAAATGGACCACCCTTCTATTTTGTGGTTTCCCAATTGTTTGTATGCGGTAGATGACATCATTGATCTTCTTCACAACTCTGCACGGGCATTCCCAACTGCACCAAAATTTAGATGGAACACCTTTCCGCCGGTGAGGGTTGTATAGCAGTACCAAATCTCCCTCCAAGAAACCTTCCGAATTATTGTCATTGTCGTACCTGTGTTTCATCCTACTACTCATTATCCTGGACCGTTCCCTCACACTCTGTTGTTTGGCCAATGAACTACTTCGTAGATGTTGCGCTTGACGGATTAACTTCACATAATCAGTATCGTTCCGACGTTTCACAACAGTAGTGCGCCCTCGCTTGAAACCACCTTTGCATTCTTTCTGGGAAATTCTTTCGTTTGTTTTAGTGCGTTCATTAGGCTTTGTCAATGCCAGTGTTTCTCTCGCGAGTACCTTGGGTTTTGATTTGTTTGGCCCAATCATTCCATCAACCTTTGCCCGATTTACTATCTTTGACTTTTGTGGTCTCTGTTGAATCTCCTCCACCAGCACTCGCTTACTGCTGAACCCTTTCTCCAAACTGAAGTTAAGTGGTATACCCTGGTTCTTATAGCGCGGAATCCTTCTCTGCATGTCGATTCTTATGTCATGGTCAACTCAGAAGTCCACTTGCAATATGACCTCATCAACGATCTCCGCCAAAACGAATTTGAACCTTTGACCTTCCCAATTAAGACCTCACATACCACTTCTCCTTGGACTTGGTTATACTCGCCAGTGACCGTATGCAACCTTGCTCCAGGTAACGGTTTTGCTCTCCTGTTGACCAAGTTAGATCGGATTAAAGAATGAGATGCGCCCGTATCTACAATGAGTACAAGTTCTTTGCCATCCACATTCCCTCTGACGGTAAGACTGCTTGATTTCCTTCCAATTTGCGACACAGATATCACAGGACATTCAATAGCTGGATCTAGCTCTCGATCTCTACATCTTACTCGCTCTTGCTCATAACCTCCAGTTTTGTTATTAAGACCACCCATGCTGTTGCAACCACTAGGATCAAGATCGCAATGACGTGCATGTGACCGGGCTTCCTCCATTTGAAGCACTTGATAACTCTTTCAATCCGCTTTTGCGATCCTTTCGGCGCCTCCAATATTGTGTTCACCCAGTCTGGCCTTTCTACCTCCACACGGCGTGCTTTGAACGTTGGCTTACACAGAAGCGATGCTGTTTCCTGAATCAGAGCATGTGATACCGTTTCTGCGAATGTTGGCTTTGGGTTTGCGTATGTGGCTCGCTTCGTTGCGACGTCCCGTATTCCATTTATAAAACTCTGGATTTTTACCCTCTCGGTGTATTCCACGGGTGCATCCGCATTTGCCAAATGAGCCAACCTTTCAAAATCCGAAGCAAACACTTGCAATGTTTCACCAGGCCTCTGGAAGTGGTTCAGTAACTCCATTTGGTATATCTGTCTCCTATGCTCGGCTCTTTCAGTGTCAGGAAGAGTGCGACAACTTTATCTTCAGCATTCCAGTTGTTCACTGTTGCGGTCTTCTCAAACTGAAGCTTAAACATCTGGAAAGGAACAGAACCGTCAAAGGATGGTGTTTTTACCTTTGGATTACTCGCTGAAACTGCTGGGCGATTTAGTTACAACTCCTGTATACGATCTCTCAATGTTTCTATCTCAGAATCAATTTTGTCCTCGAGCTGTACAATTTTTGTATCCTGTGCTTCCAGCTTTTATGTTACCCTTGCTTCCTGTGCTTCCAACTTAGATGTAATACGTGTCTCTTGCGACTCCAGTTGGGATGCTATACGTGGTTCTAGTTGGTAAGTTATATTTGTCTTTTGTTCTTCCAGTTGTGGTGACATGTTGGTGGATATTTGTGATAACATTTCGGACATTTGTGCCGATATTGCAGCCAATATCATGTTCAAGTCTGTGTTCGCCATTGTCTACGGTGTTTCGTTTTTCTCCTCCAATTTGGTTGTCTCATCGTCATCAAGATAAAAGACATACTCTTCTACTTTAATTCCTTCTGATTCCATTACCTCTCGTAGTCGTGCCTGAAGTTCGAGTTTATTGCGGGTTGTATTCAATCCATGGCTCTCCAACTCCTTCTTCAGTTGCTGGATCCTCAATTCACTCCACTTTGACATGTCCTTGTTGTATTCGAAATCTTCGCAATTTATTCAACAATTCCTCTTCTGACAGCAATTGTAATTAAATTCTGCTTATTCCAAATCTTCTGCTAACGTTCGTATCACTAAACTGTTGAATAAATATCTCCAATATTCAATGATGCAAAAATGGCCTTTATTAGACTACTTGGAAGTACTTCACAATAATACTTCACAACCAATAGCATGATTAAATCAAACTGATTTCAAGATTGCTCAGCTTGTGCTCTTTTATACTCCTCGGCTTCCTCGTTCGCATGCTTCTAGGCGTTTGTTCTTCTAGAATTTACTAGTTTGCTGAAGATTGCATACTTTTGTGAGTATCTCAGAAATATGCATGTGTATGTGTGAGAACTACTTTGCTGATGATTGCATACTTTTGTGAGCACCTCTCCGCTGCTGTATGTACATATGTGTATACATAATGATTGATTTGTTTATGGAGATACAAGTGACTGCTTAGTATCGGCTTAGTGTTGCTAATATTCGTCACAATACGTTTAAAGTCGTTGTGATTCCCTCAATTAAATAAAATTCTTCGGTTATCCAGCCATCAGCACGACTTCCGTAAAGTGCATATCACTACCACCATTATGAGCTCCATTAGGACTCATCATAGGACGGCGGTAGTGCAGCTTGGCATGTTTTGACACAGTCAACCACGACTACTTCGTTCCTTCTCCATTAGATATACAGATAATTTATGGAGGATTGCACTGCGAATATTGGTCAGCACCTCATCCCAGCCGACTTCCATGATGAACCCTAGCAGTTCTCTTGGCTTGAGGGATTTAACGTGGGAATGTTCTGGCCAATTGTGGTTTTATATTACAGTCACATACCTTCAAGTCATAGCTCTTTAAACATCTGTCGACGTGAAAGTTGAAGAAGATTTCATAAATATAGATTTTATCCAACTTTTATATAAGGGCCTGTAACTCTAACATATATGGCCGATTTGCCATTCCACGGTTAATCACGCCCAGAACCTTTCAGAAGCACGGTCGCATTATATACGTATATTGTTGTCTTTTAGCGCTGACGAGGCCTCGAAAACAGGGGAAGAAGAAAGTGCTATAAGCGTGTAGTCACTGAGTTCGGTGAAGGAGTGGGCTACTATCCCGAACAAAATACCAGACAGATACCGGGCAGCATTAAGGGTCGTTTGGATCGGCGATAAGGGAAGTATAACATCGAAAAGCCACAAACCGCTGATTAGTATTAACCGCTGTTATTGGGAAGGGTTGATAAAGCAGTCTTGGCTCTCATCCGGAAGAAAGGTTTCGGAACTAACGATAAAAGCTGCAGTTATGGTAAGTAAACACCCTGAAATGAGTCGCACTAAATAGTTTCGAGCTAGTTCAGAACTATCTCATTAAGTGACGGTATTAATTCGAGTTGTGTCCCCTGGTAGTGTTTCAAACTTACACTCCTAACATTGTTATACATTGCCAAAGGGAATTCGCCCACCCCTCCCCCTGTGCAGCCCTTATCATTAAGTTCGGAATGATTCCAGGAGTACTTCGGCATTATTTAAGGTATTATTTCGGGGAAACTTTAAAACCATTTCGAGGTTTTTCCGGGATAGTTTTAGGGCAGTTGAATCAACCTTTCGAGTACGCTTCGGGCCTATTTTTGGAATCATTTCGAAACTATTTCGCTACCAATTCGGAACAATTTCAGGACAGTTACAGGATCATGAAATAGGCCTTAGGCTATATTGAAATTTTTCCCAATAGTGCAGGAGTGCTCGTGAAATTGTTCCAAATTGAATGATGAGCCCATGTTTTAAGGGAAAAATGATCTTTGATTTAATGGTCTATCATTTATTTCATTCGTAAATTTAAATGAGTTTGAGACGTATTCACAATAATTTCTCTTATTAAATTATTGTATTTTTATTATGAACAAGTAAGGAAGGCTAAGTTCGGGTGTAACCGAACATTACATACTCAGTTGAGAGCTGTGGAGACAAAGTAAGGGAAAATCACCATGTTGTAAAAAGAACCTAGGGTAACCCCGGAATGTGTTTGTATGACATGTATATCAAATGGAAGGTATTAAAGAGTATTTTAAGAGGAAGTGGGCCATAGTTCTATAGATGGACGCCATTTAGGGATATCGCCATAAAGGTGGACCAGGCCTGACTCTAGAATTTGTTTGTACGATATGGGTATCAAATGAAATGTGTTAATGATAATTTTAAAAGGGAGTGGGCCTAAGTTCTATAGGTGGACGCCTTTTCGAGATATCGTCATAAAGGTGGACCAGGGGTGACTCTAGAATTTGTTTTGTACGATATTGATACCCATGAAAGGTATTAATGAGTATTTTAAAAGGGCGTGGGCCTAAGTTCTATAGATGGACGCCTCTTCGAGATATCGCCATAAAGATGGACCAGGGGTGACTCTAGAATTTGTTTGTACGATATGGGAATCAAATGAAAGGTGTTAATGAGTGTTTTAAAAGGGAGTGGGCCTTAGTTCTATAGGTGGACGCCTTTTCGAGATATTGCCATAAAGGTGGACCAGGGGTGACTCTAGAATTTGTTTGTACAATATGGGTATCAAATGAAAGGTGTTAATGAGTATTTTAAAAGGGTGTGGGCCCTAGTTCAATATGTGGACGCCTTTTCAAGATATCGCCATAAAGGTGGACCAGGGGTGACTCTAGAATTTGTTTGTACGATATGGATATCAAATGAAAGGTGTTAATGAGTATTTTAAAAGGGAGTGGCCTTAGTTCTATAGGTGGATGCCTTTTCGAGATATCGCCATAAAGGTGGGCCAGGGGTGACTCTAGAACTTTTTTGTACGATATGGGTATCAAATGAAAGGTGTTAATGAGTGTTTTAAAAGGGTGTGGGCCTTAGTTCTATAGGTGGACGCCTTTTCAAGATATCGCCATAAAGGTGGACCAGGGGTGACTCTAGAATTTGTTTTGTACGATATTGATACCCATGAAAGGTATTAATGAGTATTTTAAAAGGGCGTGGGCCTAAGTTCTATAGATGGACGCCTCTTCGAGATATCGCCATAAAGATGGACCAGGGGTGACTCTAGAATTTGTTTGTACGATATGGGAATCAAATGAAAGGTGTTAGTGAGTGTTTTAAAATGGAGTGGGCCTTAGTTCTATAGGTGGACGCCTTTTCAAGATGTCGCCATAAAGGTGGACCAGGGGTGACTCTAGAATTTGTTTGTACAATATGGGTATCAAATGAAAGGTGTTAATGAGTATCTTAAAAGGGCGTGGGCCTTAGTTCTATAGGTGGACGCCTTTTCGAGATATTGCCATAAAGGTGGACCAGGGGTGACTCTAGAATTTGTTTGTACAATATGGGTATCAAATGAAAGGTGTTAATGAGTATTTTAAAAGGGTGTGGGCCCGAGTTCAATAGGTGGACGCCTTTTCAAGATATCGCCATAAAGGTGGACCAGGGGTGACTCTAGAATTTGTTTGTATGATATGGGTATCAAATGAAAGGTGTTAATGAGTATTTTAAAAGGGAGTGGCCTTAGTTCTATAGGTGGATGCCTTTTCGAGATATCGCCATAAAGGTGGGCCAGGGGTGACTCTAGAATTTTTTTGTACGATATGGGTATCAAATGAAAGGTGTTAATGAGTATTTTAAAAGGGCGTGGGCCTTAGTCCTATAGGTGGACGCCTTTTCAAGATATCGCCATAAAGGTGGACCAGGGGTGACTCTAGAATTTGTTTGTACGATATGGGTACCAAATGAAAGGTATTAATGAGTATTTGAAAAAAAAGTGGGCCTTAGTTCTATATGTGGACGCCTTTTCGAGATATTGCCATAAAGGTGGACCAGGGGTGACTCTAGAATTTGTTTGTACAATATGGGTATCAAATGAAAGGTGTTAATGAGTATTTTAAAAGGGTGTGGGCCCTAGTTCAATATGTGTACGCCTTTTCAAGATATCGCCATAAAGGTGGACCAGGGGTGACTCTAGAATTTGTTTGTACGATATGGATATCAAATGAAAGGTGTTAATGAGTATTTTAAAAGGGAGTGGCCTTAGTTCTATAGGTGGATGCCTTTTCGAGATATCGCCATAAAGGTGGGCCAGGGGTAACTCTAGAACTTTTTTGTACGATATGGGTATCAAATGAAAGGTGTTAATGAGTATTTTAAAAGGGTGTGGGCCTTAGTTCTATAGGTGGACGCCTTTTCGAGATATCGCCATAAAGGTGGACCAGGGGTGACTCTAGAATTTGTTTGTACAATATGGGTATCAAATGAAAGGTGTTAATAAGTATTTTAAATGGGTGTGGCCCTTAGTTCTATAGGTGGACGCCTTTTCGAGATATCGCCATAAAGGTGGACCAGGGGTGACTCTAGAATTTGCTTGTACGATATGGGTATCAAATGAAAGGTGTTAATGAGTATTTTAAAAGGGAGTGGGCCTTAGTTCTATAGGTGGATGCCTTTTCGAGATATCGCCATAAAGGTGGGCCAGGGGTGACTCTAGAATTTTTTTGTACGATATGGGTATCAAATGAAAGGTGTTAATGAGTATTTTAAAAGGGCGTGGGCCTTAGTCCTATAGGTGGACGCCTTTTCAAGATATCGCCATAAAGGTGGACCAGGGGTGACTCTAGAATTTGTTTGTACGATATGGGTACCAAATGAAAGGTATTAATGAGTATTTGAAAAAAAAGTGGGCCTTAGTTCTATATGTGGACGCCTTTTCGAGATATCGCCATAAACGTGGACCAGCGGTGACTCTAGAATGTGTTTGTACGATATGGGTATCAAATTAAAGGTATTAATGAGGGTTTTAAAAGGGAGTGGCCCTTAGTTGTATATGTGAAGGCGTTTTCGAGATATCGACCAAAATGTGGACCAGGGTGATCCAGAACATCATCTGTCGGGTACCGCTAATTTATTTATATATGTAATACCACGAACAGTATTCCTTCCAAGATTCCAAGGGCTTTCGATTTCGCCCTGCAAAACTTTTTCATTTTCTTCTACTTCATATGGTAGGTGTCACACCCATTTTACCAAGTTTTTTTTTTAAGTTATATTTTGCGTCAATAGACCAATACAATTACCATGTTTCATCCCTTTTTTCGTATTTGGTATGTAATTATGGCATTTTTTTCATTTTTCGTAATTTTCGATATCGAAAAAGTGGGCGTGGTCATGGTCGGATTCGGCCATTTTTTACACCAATTCAAAGTGAGTTCAGATAAGTACGTGAACTGAGTTTAGTAAAGATATATCGATTTTTGCTCAAGTTATCGTGTTAACGGCCGAGCGGAAGGACAGACGGTCGACTGTGTATAAAAACTGGGCGGGGGCTTCAACCGATTTCGCCCTTTTCACAGGAAACCGTTATCGTCCTAGAATCTAAGCCTCTACCAAATTTCACAAGGATTGGTAAGTTTTTGTTCGTCTTATGACATTAAAAGTATCCCAGACAAATTAAATGAAAAAGGGCGGAGCCACGCCCATTTTGAAATTTTCTTTTATTTTTGTATTTTGTTGCAACATATCATTACTGGGGTTGAATGTTGACATAATTTACTTATATACTGTAAAGATATTAACTTTTCTTTTAAAATTTGAATTTAAAAAAAAAATTTTTTTAGAAAGTGCGCGTGGTCGTTCTCCGATTTTGCTAATTTTTATAAGGCAGACATATAGTAGTAAGGGTAACGTTCCTGCCAAATTTCATCATGATATCTTGAACGACTGCCAAATTACAGCTTGCAAAACTTCTAAATTACCTTCTTTTAAAAGTGGGCGGTGCCACGCCCTTTGTCCAAAATTTTACTACTTTTCTATTCTGCGTCATAAGTTCAACTCACCTACAAAGTTTCATCGCTTAACCCGTATTTGGTAATGAATTATCGCACTTTTTCGATTTTTCGAAATTTTCGATATCGAAAAAGTGGGCGTGGTTATTGTCCGATATCCTTCATTTTAAATAGCGATCTGAGATGAGTGCCCAGGAACTTATATACCAAATTTCATCAAGATAACTCAAAATTTACTCAAGTTATCGTGTTAACGGACAAACGGACGGACGGACGGACGGACGGACATGGCTCAATCGAATTTTTTTTCGATACTGATCATTTTGGTATATCTATCTCGATTCCTTTATACCTGTACAACCAACCGTTATCCAATCAAAGTTAATATACTCTGTGAGCTCTGCTCAACTGAGTATAAAAAGCAGAAAAGAATTAAACATACACACACAAACACATACAAATTAAAGTTTATGTTGGGTTAATTGAGTTTTTAAAAAACTCTTGCATTTTATTTCAATGCTGCTCAAAAACTGACTAAGCTTTACATTTTACTCTTATTTATAACTTACAAATAGTTTACAATAGGAATATTGAATAAGATGTTTATCTTAATACGATACCTTAGTAATTTTACTCCTGGCATTGCATCAGCTGGCTAACGCAATGTCAGTATGTGGGAATGGAATGTTACAACAGATTCTGTAAATAAATCAAATAGCAATGTTTAAACAATTTGTTTATATTTGCCACCTGATTTGAGTGGAGTCATGTTCCTTAACTTACATACACATCATAATAAATGAATAGACGATTAAATCAAAGATCATAACCTGCCCTAGTTCAGGTGACAGTTGCTGCTTAACCAAAAGCAACAACACAAAAATCCTTGTGCATAGAGTACTACATAGAATCAGAATGTTTCAGCGCTACTGCGTCAAGCAAATAACATGAAATAAAAACAAGTAAGGAAGGCTAAGTTCGGGTGTAACCGAACATTACATACTCAGTTGAGAGCTATGGAGACAAAATAAGGAAAATCACCATGTAGGAAAATGAACCTAGGGTAACCCTGGAATGTGGTTGTATGACATGTGTATCAAATGGAAGGTATTAAAGAGTATTTTAAGAGAGAGTAGGCCATAGTTCTATGGATGGACGCCATTTAGGGATATCGCCATAAAGGTGGACCAGGGCTGACTCTAGAATGTGTTTGTACGATATGGGTATCAAATGAAAGGTGATAATGAGTATTTTAAAAGGGAATGGGCTTTAGTTCTAGAGGTGAACGCCTTTTCAAGAAATCCCCATAAAGGTGGACCAGGGGTGACTCTAGAATATGTTTGTACGATATGGGTATCAAATGAAAGCTGTTAATGAGTATTTTGAAAAGGAGTGATCCTTAGTTCCCTAGGTGGACGCCGTTTCGAGATATCGCCATAAAGGTGGACCAGGGGTGTCTCTAGTTGTACGATATGGGAATCAAATGAAAGGTGTTACTGAGCGTTTTAAGAGGGAGTGGGCATTAGGTCTATAGGTGGACGCCTTTTCGAAATGTCGCCATTAGGGTGGGCCAGGGGTGACTCTAGAATGTGTTTGTACGATATGGGTATCAAACGAAAGGTGTTACTGAGCATTTTAAGAGGGAGTGGGCATTAGGTCCATAGGTAGACGCCTTTTCGAGATATCGCCATTAGGGTGGGCCAGGGGTGACTCTGGAATGTGTTTGTACGATATGGGTATCAAATGAAAGGTGGTAATGAGTATTTTAAAAGGGAGCAATCCTTAGTTCTATAGGTGGACGCCTTTTCGAGATATCGCCATTAGGGTGGGCCAGGGGTGACTCTAGAATGTGTTTGTACGATATGGGTATCAAACGAAAGGTGTTACTGAGCATTTTAAGAGGGAGTGGGCACTAGGTCTATAGGTGGACGCCTTTTCGAGATATCGCCATTATGGTGGGCCAGGGGTGACTCTAGAATATTTGTACGATATGGGTATCAAACGAAAGGTGTTACTGAGCATTTTAAGAGAAAGTGGGCATTAGGTCTATAGGTGGACGCCTTTTCGAGATATCGCCATAAAGGTGGACCAAGGGTGACTCTAGAATGTTTGTACGATATGGGTATCAAACGAAAGGTGTTACTGAGCATTTTAAGTGGGAGTGGGCATTAGGTCTATAGGTGGACGCCTTTTCGAGATATCGCCATTAGGGTGGGCCAGGGGTGACTCTAGAATGTTTGTACGATATGGGTATCAAAGGAAAGGTGTTACTGAGCATTTTAATTGGGAGTGGACATTAGGTCTATAGGTGGACGCCTTTTCGAGATATCGCCATTAGGGTGGGCCAGGGGTGACTCTAGAATGTTTTTACGATATGGGTATCAAACGAAAGGTGTTACTGAGCATTTTAACCCTTTCGGTACGGCTGGTACCTATGTGTACCACCATAGTTTAAAAATCTCTAAAATGGTTAATTTTCATTCAATTGGGTTTAAAAATGTACCACGTTGTCTGTTGATATTTTCGCAATTCGTACGTGCCTTAAGAGTACAGTTTTACGTTCCCGTTATTCTCATATTTGTGTTTCTTCTATTGAGAGTGGACGAAAAGTGCAGCACGTGGACGTTTTTTGAAGGATTCATTTACATTTATAGTGATTTATTGACAGATAACAATATATTTTAGGGAACTAACGTTAGTACAACATACTTCAAGTAAAACCGGTAAGAAAATGTTATTAAAAGTAGATTTTTAGTGGAAATTCAACAGATGGTTCATATTTGTACCAGTAGTCTTTTTCAGTGGTACATATTAGTACCAGTAGTCCAGTGAATACATCTTATTTTTTAATTGACTCCATACAGGATTTGGTCAGTATTATGAATCCGGAGGATATACGTAAGTTGTTGGAGGAGGAACCTAAAAGCTCCAGCGATTTGGAAGACTTTTCTTGTGGAAGCTCCGATAACTTTGTTCCAAGCGAGAATTATAAGAACTGATGCTGGCGATATAAAAGTAATTGTGGGATGCATGTTCATTATGTGCTACAATCGACTTCCATGCGTGAAAGATTATTGGTCGGTTCATAAATCTCTTGGTAACAAATCTATTCAAGATGCAATGGCTAGGGATCGATTCTTATTTATCGCATCTAAAATGTACTTCGCAAGCCCGGAAAAACCATTAGACTGTAGTAAGACTTATTACCTATATGATTTGGTCGAATGTCTGAAAAAAACTTTCCAAAAGTGTAGACAAGACAGCAGTTTCCAAGGTATAGACGAGTCGATGACGAAATTCAAGGGCTGCAGTTCGTTAAAGCAATACATACCCTTAAAACCGGTAAAAAGAGGTATACAAATGTGGCTTCGGTGTAACGCTGTAATAGGTTATGCATACGATTTCAATATTTATTGTGGAAAAGACCTTGAAGAATTCTCGGGAACCCTTGGAGAAAGGTAGTAAATAAACTCGTCAGTTCAATCTCAGAAAATGATGTTACTTTTTGTTTCGATCGCTTTTTTCATCAGTTAATCTGTTAAATACTTTAACTTATGCAGCCGTTGGCACTATAATGCGCAACAGGAAGGACGTTACCGAGTTTGCAAGTAAGAAACTTCAGCGAGGAAAGGCAGAATTTAAAAGTACATCGTGTGGTTATGCGTAAAATCGCAAGACACGAAGGAGGTTTTGGTAATAAGTAATTGCCATGAACCAGGCATGACGTTTGTTACAAAAACATTAAAAACAGGGGAAAAATCCAAGTGCCATGTCCAAACGTAATTCAGTTTTACCGTCAAGTTATGGGAGGTGTTGATTTAGCCGATCAAATGAGTGGACTGTACGAGTATGATCGGAAGTCGGATAAATAATGGAAGAAGGTTTTTTACCGCTTTCTTATGATGGCAGCCGTAAACGCTTGGATCATTTATAATGAACTTAGAAGGGGAAAAATGCCTTTCAAATCATTTTTGGTGACCCTGGCAGAGGCACTCATAGAAGGAGGCTCCAAAGTCACAGCTGTTCCCAGATCGGTACGCCCAGAACCAGTACGTCGCGCTACAGGACAGAAACATCTACCGAATGAATGCGGAACTCGACGCCGTTGTACTAATTGCAGCAAACAAAAAAAGCAAACACGGACAAAAACAATATCTAAGGAGTGTAAAGTTCCCTTGTGTAAGCTTTGCTTTGCATCATTTCATACATAATTTTTGAAATCAGTATAATAATTTGAATTGAAATTTATTTGTTTGGATCTCTGTAAAATTACAAAATTTGTGAATTATTTACATGTAAAAAATAAGAATTTTTTCGTTATATTCTTGCAAGAGAAAATATAGTTTAGTACGTTTTGTAGGGCGGTTGGTACGCATATGTACCACATAACATCCCGGATGGTACAATGGTTTACC
This sequence comes from Eurosta solidaginis, assembly GCF_040869045.1. NCBI lineage: Eukaryota > Metazoa > Arthropoda > Insecta > Diptera > Tephritidae > Eurosta > Eurosta solidaginis. The sequence continues at coordinate 99,224,616 of NC_090324.1, forward strand.
ACCACCCACCGAGTCAGCATTTTATGTTATGCCCCCTTTGACACCGCAGAAACTTTATTTGGTGACCAAACAACTATTGCTTTGCATATAACGAAATATTCTACTGCGCGTAGAGTTCCGTCCCGAAAGGGTTAAGAGGGAGTGGGCATTAGGTCTATAGGTGCACGCCTTTTCGAGATATCGCCATTAGGGTGGACCAGGGTTGACTCTAGAATGTGTTTGTACGATATGGATATCAAATTAAAGGTATTGATGAGGGTTTTAAAAGCGAGTGGCCCTTAGATGTATATGTGAAGGCGTTCTCGCGATATCGACCAAATGTGGATCAGGTGATCCAGAAAATCATCTGTCGGGTACTGCTAATTTATTTATATATTCAATAACACTAACAGTATTCCTGCCAAGATTCCAAGGGCTGTTGATTTCGCCTTGTAGAACTTTTTCATTTTCTTCTACTTAATATGGTAGGTGTCACACCCATTTTACAAAGTTTTTTCCAAAGTTATATTTTGCGTCAATAAACCAATCCAGTTACCATGTTTCATCCCTTTTTTCGTATTTGGTATAGAATTATGGCATTTTTTTAATTTTTCGTAATTTTCGATATCGATAAAGTGGGCGTGGTTATGGTCGGATTTCGGCCATTTTTTATACCAAGATAAAGTGAGTTCAGATAAGTACGTGGGCTAAGTTTAGTAAAGATATATCGGTTTTTGCTCAAGTTATTGTGTTAACGGCCGAGCGGAAGGACAGACGGTGGACTGTGTATTAAAACTGGGCGTGGCTTCAACCGATTTCGCCCATTTTCACAGAGAACAGTTAACGTCATAGAATCTATGCTCCTACCAAATTTCAAAAGGATTGGTAAATTTTTGTTCGACTTATGGCATTAAAAGTATTCTAGACACACTAAATGAAAATGGGCGGACCCACGCCCATTTTGAAATTTTCTTTTATTTTTGTATTTTGTTGCATCATATCATTACTGGAGTTGAATTTTGACTTAATTTACTTATATACAGTAAAGATATTAAATTTTTTGTTAAAATTTGAATTTAAAAAAATTTTTTTTTAAAAAGTGGGCGTGTTCTTCATCCAATTTTGCTAATTTTTATTTAGCACATATATAGTAATAGTAGTAACGTTCCTGCCAAATTTCATCATGATATCTTCAACGACTGCCAAATTACAGCTTGCAAAACTTTTAAATTACCTTCTTGTAAAAGTGGGCGGTGCCACGCCCATTGTCCAAAATCTTACTAGTTTTCTATTCTGCGTCATAACGTCAACCCATCTACCAAGTTTCATCGCTTTAATCGCCTTTGGCAATGAATTATCGCATTTTTTCGGTTTTTCGAAATTTTCGATATCGAAAAAGTGGGCGTGGTTATAGTCCGATATCGTTCATTTTAAATAGCGATCTGAGATGAGTGCTCAGGAACCTACATACCAAATTTCATCAAGATACCTCAAAATTTACTCAAGTTATCGTGTTAACGGACGGACGGACGGACGGACGGACTGACGGACGGACATGGTTCAATCAAATTTTTTCTGGATCCTGATTATTTTGATATATGGAAGTCTATATCTATCTCGATTCCTTTATATATGTACAACCAACCGTTATCCAATCAAACTTAATATACTCTGTGAGCTCTGCTCAACTGAGTATAACAAGTAAAGGTGTCTAAGTTTGGGTGTAACCGAACATTATATACTCAGCGTGAGCTTGAATTGTACATTTCATTTCAGATAAATTACTTTTCTACATAACACGTGGCACCGCCCGTTTAAAAAAAAATATCTCCCATTTCCTCTTATAATAAAACTTGATAAGTGAAATATCATTGAATCAAAACTATTTTTTGCTAAGTTATAGCTTATTATTCTAGTCTACGACCCTTTTAAACTTGTTTTATATCTAAGTTGAAGTAGTCTTTAATATATCCCGTCCATTTTTATTAGAAATATATGCTATAAGGAAAATATGTGTACACAATTTTATTATGATATGTTAATTTTTCTTCGAGTTATGGCTCCCGAAACATAGAAAATTGCTTAGTCATAAAAGGGGCGGTGCCACACCCATTTTCAAAAATTTTAGTGTTTTCCAATTTAATGGTATAATTCAATTTAGAAATTAAATTTTAGTGATACAAAGCTCTTTTTCGCTAAGATATAGCTTATTATTTTCGTTTACGACCCTTTTAAAAATTTTTTATATAAAACTGGGCGTAGTGTTTAACCTATCTCGTCCATTTTTTCTAGAAATATTTTCTGCTATAGTGAAAATTTGTGTACCCAGTTTTATTACGATCCGTTAATTTTTATTCGAGTTATGGCTTCCGAAACATCGAAAATTGCTTAGTCATAAAAGGGGCGGTGCCACGCCCATTTTTAAAAATTTTAAGTTTTTCTTATTTACTGTTATATATTCACTTGGGAAATGAAATACCATTGATATAAAGCTCTTTTTTGCAAAGATATAGCTTATTTTATTCGTCCACGACCATTTTAAAAATCTTTTATATAAAAGTGGGCGTGGTCCTTAACCGATTTTGTTAATTTTTCTTCAAAGCATTCCTTATAGTAAAGGCAACCTCTCTGCCGAATTTTTTACGATAGGTTTAACGATTTTTGGTTTATGATTAATAATATTTGTAAAATTGATTTTATCACAAGTGGGCGGTGCCACGCCCATTTAAAACAATTTTTCAGAATTTTTATCAAGAGTCTCAATATCAGTACACATGTCAAATTTCAACATTCTGGCGGCCACCGTGGTGTGATGGTAGCGTGCTCCGCCTATCACACCGTATGCCCTGGGTTCAACTCCCGGGCAAAGCAACATCAAAATTTAAGAAATAAGATTTTTCAATTAGAAGAAAATTTTTCTAAGCGTGGTCGCCCCTCGGCAGTGTCTGGCAAGCGCTCCGATTGTATTTCTGCCATGAAAAGCTCTCAGTGAAAACTCATCTGCCTTGCAGATGCCGTTCGGAGTCGGCATAAAACATGTAGGTCCCGTCCGGCCAATTTGTAGGGAAAAATCAAGAGGAGCACGACGCAAATTGGAAGAGAAGCTCGGGCTTAGATCTCTTCGGAGGTTATCGCGCCTTACATTTATTTTTTTATTTTTAGGTGTATTATTTACTAAATACTCAGGTTTTCTGTGTTTCCAAAATGTTAAATATATACATGTATAAAGTGGGCGTGGTTAACATCCGATTTGGCTCATTTTCAATACCATTCTATTCTGGGTCCAGATAAGCTCGCGTACCAAATTTGGTGAAGATATCCCAATATTTATTCAAGTTATCGTGTTATCGGACAGACGGCCAGACGGACGGACGGACATGGCTCAATCAAATTTTTTTTCGATACTCCGTGCGATACAGAAATTTTCTACTGTAGCTATAAGGAGTGGCCATCCTTTCTTGACATCTTCATGGCCGTCTACCTCAACCATCCAAAATTGAAATTTGCGAAATAAGACTTGAGGAAAAGCGGGTGCAATAGTAAAGCAATACCCTTGTCCGATGACAATTTTCATTAGCCTGGGAAGCGCTAAAAGCCCGATTCGAAAACAAACGAATCCTAATAGACAAGCAGTTAAAATTGCTTTTTAATATCTCTCCAGTTACCTCGGAAAATAGCGAAGGCATGGAAAAGGTGCACAACACTATCAATAATTGTCTTGTGATCCTAAAATCGCAAGGAATTTCGGTTTCCGAGTGGGACCCTATTTTAATTTATTTATGTTCTTTCAAGCTACCAGGAAAAACACTGTCTCTGTGGGAACAGTCTCTGGAATCTAGAAAAGAACTTCCCAACTGGTCCCAGATAAACAAGTGTCTTGCCAGTCGTTACGAAGTGGTGACCTTGTCTGGCTTGACTACCGCATGATGTGGCAAGTAGAATGTGAAAATATTTCGCATGGGTCGGTATATTCCATGTGATCAAGATAGAGATATTCTTGCAACACATTGTTGCACATTGTACCTAACTCCCCCTTTTTCTGAAGCGTTCGCTCCATACTCAAAAACTGCTGTAGGGCAGCCGGGCGAGATTTTCCGAGAGAGAGTTTTTCAGGAAACTCTTCCTTGAATGGAAGTCGAACAATGTATCGACCGTTTGGTGCACGTGTCGTGGTTGTCCCCTTGATAATCGGGGGATATTTGTGGAGGTTGTGGAATTTCCTCCTCTTCCCAAATCTTCTCAATTGAGAATTGAGTGTCTCGTTTGACACTTTTTGGACTTGTGTCTAGAATGACACAACATTTTCAGTTATCGGACCACTGAGAATCCAACCAAAAACGGTTTGTATGGCAAGTGTGATGCCGCACACCTTTTGTATACCTTCCAGCAGAATTTGTGGAAGTATGTCGCGGGCAATGACCACGTCAGTCTGACTAGTATGTGGCAACTGGGATCAGCGAGCTCAAGGAATTTGAACTGCTCCCAGATTTTGGGGCTCCCAGAGTGGACTGATGGTGGATGTTGGCAAATTCTTTGTAAGTTGCGGCAACAAAATGGCATGAGCCTTTATCCTTTTCATGGCGTTATATGCAACCAGTGTCAAAGGACAAAGCTTAGAGGACTTTTGTACGACTTGTCCACCCATGCCAGAGATTTCGAACTTTGAATGTTCGAATGGTAGTTTCAACCGCTGTTGAACTTTCGAGGAAATGAAAGTTCTTTCCGAGACCTGATCGATAAGGGCCCTCAGTTGAAACAATTCACCTTCGTGTTCGACTGCGACCATAGCATTAAGAAGGATAATTTGGTTATCATTGGCTGCATGCAATGATTGAACCGGTGCGTGTTTTGAACAACACGGTAGCTCGCTAGAATCGGAGCTATTCTGCGTTTGTCAAACGAGAGAGGTCAACTCAGAAGTTGTGTGCGGCACGTTAGGTGAATTCGTTCGCGGGGTGGAACGTGGAGCTTGTGGTTATTATTAATAGGTCTGGAAGCACTGCGGCCTTTGTGCAGATCTATTGTGCAAGGATATTGTGGTTTCGATTGCAACAGCGTGTGATGCCATTGATAACAAGTCGAACATGACCACTTGGTCGTGCACTCTTTGATAATTTGAGTGCTGCTAAGGCAGTTTGTACACAGCTTAGCTTGTTTTACGAATTGTGTCCGGTTTTGCACAGACATTCGCTTGAATTGTGGACAGAATCTAATAAGGTGGGGGAGTTGCAGTAATGGCAAGACTCCTCTGTAGATTCTGCCACAAGGGTTTGCGTCCTGTTGAAGGACCTGTTTTGCGCAGAATTCTGATGAGCGGATGGTTTTATTTTGCTTTGGTGAAGCCTATTGACCCTTTCAATAACTGAAAATCTTTATCGTCCTCGTTCATTTGTGACCATGAGGATAAATTTCTTCGCGAAGAGAGAGATTGTTCCCAATGTGACAGGGTTGTTTCGGGGAGTTTTGATGAACAAATGTACACCAGAATCGGATTCCAATTGTCTGTCCTAACTCCTTGGGAGTGAAGGACTGATAGGCAATTGTTGATTGTATTTTGCAGTCTCTGAAGTTGCTCACTGTTTTCGGATGAAATAGTGGCAAGGGTCAGTAAGGATTTGATCTGGTTGTCAACCAGGATACGCTTGTTTTCGTATCGTGACCATAAAACTTCCCAGGCAAGGTCAAAGTTATCACCGATCGACGGATATTGTTTGACGATGGAGCCGGCTTTGCCGTGCGTTTTGTACCGGAAATGTTACAATTTCTGAGCTCGGTAGAGCCTTGGGTGGTTAATGTACACCGCTGTGAACATATCACGAAAAGTGGGCCATTCTTCTTAGCCACCATAAAAGGTCTCCGTGTGGCATGCTGGGACTTTGAGGTAAATATTTGCCTCAGCCGGGGTATGTTCCACGCGGGGTGGTGGACTCGGTGTTGCCATGTTGTTGTTGTTGTTGTTGTAGCGAAACGGACACTCCCCGAAGGCCGGACTTTTTTGGGGGACTGAGAGGCATTTAGCGCAAACTTTTGGGTTTTCACAAAAAAAAAAACCGAATAAAATATTTGTTCGCTCAGAGGACGTTCGCAAAATTCGAAGATAGAATGGCTCTTCGTCCCACAGAAATTTAAAAGTGGAATTAAAATTGGTGGCGGTATTTGTGTTTTTTTTATTATTATTATGTTTTTTTTTTTTTTGAAATATTTAGTCAAGCACGGATAACTGGACGTACCTTAAATGCTTTAAATCCGCGCGAAATGCGAAATGTAATTGTATAATGTTTGACAAAAACAAAGAAATAAATATTTAAAAAATCACAAACACTTTTCACTTATATATGTATACGTGTGTAAATAAACGTGTATTTGTAATTACTGATATATATAGGTATGTATATATGTATTAGAAGATAATAATTTTAAGTCTGTATGAATATTTTTTGGAAAGAACCTATAGGGACGAAAATATCTCAAACTTAGTGTTGTATGCTAGAATAAGTACAAATTTACATGCGCAATATACAAACGTATGTATATATATATGTTTGTGCGAACGTATGCACGTGAATCACAGAAGCTGCTCTACTTTTGTTTACAAACAGAGTTTGTTTTGATTCGCTTCTTCGTCGCTTTATTGTCGCGTTTTTGTAGTGAAGCTGAATGCGCTTAATTGTAATGTTGGGAGAGTGCAGCAAAGAAAGGTGAGAGAATTGCTAATGTGAAGGAGGTTACGAATTTTGATCAGCAGTACCAACTCTCTTTGCTAATGTAGCTGGGAGAATGTCGCTGGAAGAGCGACTTGGACGTGTAAGTAAGCACGTATGATGTTCTCTGAGTGGAGAAATGAGAATGCTGGAAAAGCAATTTGAAATTATTTGTACATGTAATTAAGTTTGTACGTATGAATATTATAACTTTTTCTACTGCCAAGCAAGAAGAAATGACTTGGAAGTAAGGTGAACTGTATCGCAAAGTTTAAAGATATGTGCGAACAGCGGGGTAAATTCAGCTGTAGAAGAAATTTTGCTGATTTCGTTCTTGCACAGTGGGTTTGAGTAGGCAAGGAAACTGCAATTTTTTGAAATTTGTACATATATATATACATATATATATAATTGGTGGATTTTGCCTATTCATATAGCGGAATGTTTTCAACCCATTTTTGGTTGCAAAAAGTTGCAGTAAAATCAAAGGTAAGAAAATTTCCGCAATATTTATATATATATGTGAATAAATATATATATATGTTTTGCAGTTTACAAAAATAAAATTTCTATATTTTTTATGAAAAATAAAAAATCTGCCTACTCACCGATTCCTGTATTATGTTGCTTCTTATTATTGTTGCTTGATCGCTTGTTGCTGATGATGCTGCTGCTTGCCTGCTTGTAAAGTTGATTTTTAATATTGATTGTTTTGTATTGTCTCAAAAAAAAATTCCAACAGTTTTCTCTTTTTTTAAAAAATGTATGTACCACAAAGGAATTTTAAAAAAATGTTTGTGGATATAATGTGTATCTTTGTATTTTTGTTTGTGTTTTCCAACAAAACACTTGAAACTGGATGAGGTTTCGTTTATAGATATTTTTTTGTATTTGTATTGTCACTTTGAAAACCTTCCAACCATTCGCTTGTATATTTCTTATATTTTTTGCGTTTTCTTCCAATTTATATATTTTTCTCCTTAATCACTCAGTTTTCATTTGTTTTATATTTATGTGTTTTTTTTTGTATATATATAAGTAGACCTATTTTTGAAATCCTACTTACACTTTTGCGTTATTTTGTTTTAAAACTTTTATATATTTTTCCAACGAACCTAAATTCGATATTAAAAATTTAAAAAATTTCTGTTTTTAATTTTTAGGGGTTGGGCCAAAGATGGTTGCGAAAGACCGCAAATAAAGGCCTCTCTTCGCTACATTCACACTAAATAAAAAAGTTTCGGTTTTAGTTTTTTCTTTTCAAAAACGTTATTAAATTCAACTATTTATTTCCAACGAACCTAAATTCGATATTAAAAATTTAAAAAATTTCTGTTTTTAATTTTTAGGGGTTGGGCCAAAGATGGTTGCGAAAGACCGCAAATAAAGGCCTCTCTTCGCTACATTCACACTAAATAAAAAAGTTTCGGTTTTAGTTTTTTCTTTTCAAAAACGTTATTAAATTCAACTCTTCCTTTTATTTAATAATTATTGTTTTTCTTAACTTTGTATATGTATAACAAGTTAATCAAGGGCTCTTTGACTATGATAAAAACTGTATGTTCACTTTTTCCAAATTTGGTAAATTATTCAAATTAAATATATGTACAAGTGTTCAAATTAAATGTATAGGTATTGGAGCGCTCCCGCTGTAGCCGGCTAGTAGTACAGGGCTAGTTCGTTGAAATAGATCGTTGCTGACGATGGTAATACATGCGGATTAGCGCCTTTCCACCCGCCGAGCACGGCTGCGCATAAGAATTTGGCCGACCTATTCGAAGAACTATTACTTATGGTGCGATTTGTTTGAAATTTAGAGCAGGGATTCCTCTTCGGCAAGCTTAATATTTGGAGCCCTTTCTCGCAAGTGGACACGAGTCCAAGCGATTTGTTTGAAATTTATTGTCAACTTTCTTATATTTAAAAACTAATCGAAAATCTGTTGGTAACTCAAGATTGTTTTGATTTTAGTTCCACATGTTAACCCATTTCCATAGACCAAAATCTTGACCAGGGTGATTCCAGGATGTGTTTTCACAATAGAGGTATCAAATTGGATGTGTAAGCCAGGATTAAAACAAGTGGTGGCGGTTAAGAAGTTTGAGAGGTAACGGGAGAGTTATACGAAAAGCCGTAGGTATAAAAAGGAAAAATAAACAAGTAAGGAAGGCTAAGTTTGGGTGTAACCGAACACTACATACTCAGCTGCGAAATTACAGCTTGTAAAACTTTTAAATTATCTTCTTTTAAAAGTAGACGGTGCCACGCCCATTGTCCAAAATTTTACTAATTTTCTATTCTGCGTTATAAGGTCAACCCACCTACCTACCAATGAATTATCGCACTTTTTTGGTTTTTCGAAATTTTCGGTATCGAAAAAGTGGGCGTGGTTATGGTCCGATTTTGTTCTATTTAAATAGCGATCTGAGATGAGTGGCCAGGAATTTATTTACATACCAAACTTCATTAAGATACCTCAAAATTTACTCAAGTTATCGTGCTTACGGACGGACGGACGGACATGGCTAAATGCATTTCTTTTTTCGCCCAGATCAAATTGATATATAGAAGTCTATATCTATCTCGATTAGTTTATGCCGTTACGGGGTACCGATATGCGAACAAAATTAATATATTCTGTGACCTTTGCTCAGCTGAGTATAAAAACGAGGTAGGAGTGGGAATTGGAAATGGGGGAGAGAAAGAAACGGGGAGAAAAAAACTATAGAGACAATATGAAGGAGAGGAAGCAAGAGAAGGGAAGGAGAATTATCTTTCTATAGATGAAAATATATTTTATATATAAGTATGAATGCGATTTTTTAAATTGTATCCGGGAAGCAGGTATTCAATATTTGGTATAGATATTCCATATATGAGGAAGAAAAAGTGAAGACACTCTATAGAGAGCAAAGAGGGGAAGCGAGGGTCACTTTTTAAATGTAGACAAACCAATTTTCGGGCACAACAAAGTCTACCGGGTACTCTAGTGTCCTATATAAAAAATAAATGCATTGGTTATCTTATGCACTATTTATACCTAAAAATTTACTCCTGTTTGCTCATACTACACGAATTGAACATTCTGATTTTTTGCAGGTATTTAATATGAAAGAATAAGAAGTATTGTTGTTGTTTTTTCCATACCAATTTTTTTAAGGTGATACCTATTTTCATCCTTGGTACACTGAGATGCGATATATTTAAAATATATTGGTATTTAAAATTTAAACTAAGAAAAAATGATAGGCGCGATAACAACCGAAGAGATCTAGGGCAGAGCTTCTCTTCCAAATTGCGTCGTGCTCCTTTTAATTTTTCCTACAAATTGGCGGGACGCTACTTGTTTTATGCCTACTCCGAACGGCATCTGCAAGGCAGATGAGTTTTTTCACTGAGAGCTTTTCATGGCAGAAATACTCTCGGAGTGCTTGCCAAACACTGCCAAGGGGCGACTCCGCTTAGAAAAATTCTCTTTTCATTGAAAAAAAAAATTGTTTCTAAAATTTTGATGTTGCTTTGCCAGAGACGTGAACCCAGGATCTTCGGTGTGATAGGCGGAGCACGCTACCATCACACCACGGCGGCCGCTAAATTAAATTAAGAGTAATTCCATAATCGTTCAAAATTTATTATTTTCCATGGAATGCTAGGTACAGTTTTGTAGTCACAGATGTCAAGCTGTGTGAAAATATAATTTGCCTGTCGTCTGTTTAAACCAGAGGGCGTCAGCTAGTGAAATAATTATTTGCGCTGCCTTCATACATATTATTATTCTCTTTAGTTAAGCAGTCGCTGAACAAACAAAAAAACGGAGAATGTAATTGTTTAATGTTAGCAGCACACATATTTATTTTTAAATTTTGCGTTAGATTTAAGCAAAATATATTAAACAAAGTAATAGTGAGCTTAACAGTTCTCTCTTTTCTGAAGGTGTTCTTGCGTCAAATCAAAAAACATTTAACCCTTTGACTTCAAAAATTTTTGAATTTTACATAAAGCTTTTCGTATGAAAAAAAATCCTCAAATGTATCAAGATGAATTGCGGAAATCGTGTGTGTATATAATTCAGTCTAATGGTTATAGGGTTTTACTTTAATTGTTAACAATTTTTAATTTTAAATTGAGTTAACTTTTTAAAATGAAAGTTTGTGAATTTAAAATTTTATTATTGATGTCTCAGTTTTCTGATTGTTAATTGAATTTTAAAATTTATTAAATACGTTCTTGTATTTCGGCCTTTTAGTTAATATATTCAAGGTATGTTTGCTGGATTTTATTAAATAAAAATAAAATTTATATATATTTAATCGTAACTCCATATAATAGGGGTTCCTGCGATCCTGCTACCTGACACCTCTATTCAATTTTTTTTTTTCAATGGCACAAAGAACACAGGAAATGATGGACGAATATTAAAAATCAGTGGAAACGGCTCTCAATGATTCCAGCAAACCATAGATGCAGACGTTTGTGCTTGATGACACCAAGACTAACGTTCCAAGATTATAGTTGTTTTTAGACAATAGGAAATTATAACGAATAACGTGAACGCAATTGCTAACCATCATTTCAACATCTATAATACATTTCGGAACGAATAACGTGAACGCCATTGCTAACCATTATTTCACCATCTATAATACAACACCAATACATATCTTTGTAGCAAATGCAAAATCATGAAAATCATATGTACCAAATGCAATCAAGGGATTTTTGTTTTAACATAGTTAGAAGTTAGATAATGCTAAAATTTTCGATGAATTGTTTGCAGATCTAAAAACCTATACACTTTGATTCTTCCCAACAATCGAATATCTTTAGTGTCTAAAACTCTATTTAAGAATCTAACTCAGTTTATCACATTGGAATTAAATACATAATATATAATATATTTATGTTATCATAATTTTTTTTTTTTAATTATTTTATTCCTCTATTTGTAAACTCTTTCTCCAGAAAATTTTGATTATTCGTTTTTGAAATGCTTTCACGTTCTTCTATTCGTACTCGTACTTTCACAATGTCAGAAAATCAAAACAACGATAACAGACATACACACACTGACAACATAACAACACCTGAAGATAACTTTAAGTCCATTAAATTACCTATATTTTGGGAGGAATGTCCAGAAGCATGGTTTGTTCTTGTGGAAGGGCTATTTGAAATTAATAATACTAGAGTTCGCCCAGTGGTTGAAATTCAACCACAGGAAAAGAAAGGAAAGGAAAGGAAAGGAAAGGAAGGAAAATCAATGGAAGGAAATCAAAATAAATATAATTTGTCATTTTAATATAATAATAGGAACATTCGATGGGTAATATAATGAATAAGTAAGCTGAAAAAAAGGGAAATTTTATATTGATCTGGCAGGAAGGGTATGATTTAATCAATCTGCTTCTCGTAAACAAAAGGTAGGAAAAGAAGAGGTAAAGAAAGGAAAAGAAAGGAAAGGAAGGAAAATCAATGGAAGGGAAATGAAAATAAAAGAAATGAAAGAAAGGAAAAGTAGAGGAATGGAAAGGAAAGGAATGGAAAGGAAAGGAAAGGAAAGGAAAGGAAAGGAAATGAAAGGAAAGGAAAGGAAATGAAAGGAAAGGAAGGAATATGAATGGAAGAGAAATGAAATTAAAAGAAAGGAAATAAAAAGAAAATTAAAAGAAAGGAAAGGATAGGTAAATAAAGAAAATGTAGGGAAAGGAAAGGAAAGTAAAGGAAAGGAAATGAAAGGAAAAAAAGGAAAGGAAATTAACGGAAAGGAAAGGAAAGGAAAGGAAAGGAAAGGAAAGGTAAAGAAAGGAAAAGAAAGGAAAGGAAGGAAAATCAATGGAAGGGAAATGAAAATAAAAGAAATGAAAGAAGAGAAAAGTAGAGGAATGGAAAGGAAAGGAAAGGAAAAGAAAGGAAGGAAAGGAAAGGAAGGAACATGAATGGAAGGGAAATGAAATTAAAAGAAAGGAAATAAAAAGAAAATTAAAAGAAAGGAAAGGAAAGTAAAGGAAAGGAAATGAAAGGAAAGGTAAGGAAAGGAAAAGAAAGGAAAGGAAGGAAAATCAATGGAAGGGAAATGAAAATAAAAGAAATGAAAGAAAAGAAAAGTAGAGGAATGGAAAGGAAAGGAATGGAAAGGAAAGGAAAGTAAAGGAAATGAAAGGAAAAGAAAGGAAGGAAAGGAAAGGAAGGAATATGAATGGAAGAAAAACGAAATTAAAAGAAAGGAAATAAAAAGAAAATTAAAAGGAAGGAAAGGAAAATAAAGAAAAGGTAGGGAAAGGAAAGGAAAGTAAAGGAAAGGAAAGGAAAGGAAAGGAAAGGAAAGGAAAGGAAAGGAAAGGAAAGGAAATGAAAGCAAAGAAAAGAAAGCAAAGGAAAGGAAAAAAAAGAATAGAATGGAAAAGAAAGGAAAGCAAAGGAAAGAAAAAAATAGACTTGTAATATAATGAATAAGTAAACTCAAAATAGGGAAATTTTATATTGCTCTGGCAGGAAGGGTATGATTTAATCAATCTGCTTCTCGTAAACAAAAGGTAGGAAAAGGAAAGGAAAAGAAAAGAAAGGAAAGAAAGGAAGGAAAATCAATTGAAGAGAAATTAAAATAAAAGAAATTAAAGAAAAGAAAAGTAGAGGAATGGAAAGAAAAGGAAAGGAATGGAAAGGAAAGGAACGGAACGGAAAGGAAAAGAACGAGTCACAATAGCAAAAATTATTGATATAATTAACCCACTCCCTAATATTAATAAATTTGAATCAAATAAGAAAGCCCTTTGTGAGAGATTTTCTCTCAGTAAAGAAAAGAGGGTTGAACAACTATTTTCTAACACGGAACTTGGTGATCGTTCACCATCGGAACATTTTCGTTATATGAAATCGCTTATCGGTTTCTAGATCTAGATCCAGAAATAGTTCTAACAGAAGAAATTTTAATACATCAAATAATATTTGTTGGTATCATATGAAATTTAAAAATAATGCCTTTAAATGCATTAACCGTGCAATTTTATTAAAAATCATAATAGTAATTTAGAGCAAAATTTAAATTAAAACATTCCATTATGACGATGACTGATAATGGAGATATTCCTAAACAAGCTCGCCGCCTATTCATTTTCGATAAATTTAACAAATTAGATTTCCTCATTGATACCGGTACAATAGTATCTGTAATTCCATTTTCTAAATTCACAGCTTATAAACGCAATTCAGATATTACACTATTAGCTTCTAACGGTTCTTCTAACGAAACATTCTGAACTAAACTTTTAAAAATTGATTTAGGTTTAAGAAGAGACTTCGAGTTTCCGTTTATCATCGCAAATATTACTACACCCATTTTAGGCTTGAATTTTTTAGGACAATTTGGCATAATTGTTAATATTAAAAATAGAGAAATTATAGATTCTGCTACAAAATTAAAAGTTTCATGATCATCCGGTTTTTGTAATATTTTCTCTCTCAAAATTCTGAAAACAAATTTCCGAAATTATTAAACGGATTTCCTTACCTGTGTACCGGACTATACAACGGTTCAAAGTTTGAGACAGAAGGAATACTTATATTTTCAAAACCGCGATATCTTGATCCAATTAAATTCAAAATTGAAAAAACTGTATTCTAATTTTTAGTCAAAACAGTAATATGTAAATCTTCAAATACTCCAATTCCATCTCCTCTTCATCTGGCTCCAAAAAAGGATCAAATGTTTGCAGACCTTGTGGAGATTATAGAAGATTAAATTTTATTACTACAACGGGTCGATGGCAGAAGAAGACATACTCGTACAAAAACAGCCATAACTACCGCTTTTGGAATTTTTGAGTTCGTTCGCATGCCATGTGGTATACGAAATAGTGCACAAACATTTCAACACTTTATTAATGATATATTTTCAGATTTTGACTTTCTATTTACATATATTGCCAACATCTTAATCGCTACTGATAAAGAAAATCAACATTTGAAAATGATATTTAAAAGACTTGAAGAGTACAATTTAAACATTAAACCTTCTAAATGTATTTTTGGTGTGGATAAAACTTTTTAAGTTACGAAATTTCGTGTGAAGGTATTAAACCCTCCTTAGTAATAACAAATTTTGAGAAACCCACCTTAATTAATTAACTACAAAAGATTTTGGGAATGGTTAATTATTATCATCGCTATGCTAAAATGTTAGCAGCAGAACTCTGTCCTCTACACGAATTCTAACATTTTCTATTAAAAATAAACTCAAACAACTCAATTGGACAGATAAAACTACAATTTCTTTCGAAAACGTTAAAAAACTTTTGCTAAAAATACATTGCGCACACATTTTGTTAAAAATGGAATTTTATCATTTGCTGTAGATGCATCAAATTTTGCGATAGAAGCTGTCTTGTAACAAACTTTTTAGAAACTTTAGTTTATTTCTCAAGGAAATTAACTCCAACAGAAATTAACTATTCCACCTTCGACAGGGAACTTTTAGCAATTTACCTATAATTCAGTGTTCTAAATTCTAAAGTAGGCAGATCTTCTCGTCAGATATGTCGTCTTGAATATATTGCACAGTTCTCTAATGATATACAATATATACGTGCAAGAGACAACATAGTTGCTGACACACTTTCCTGTATTGCAGAAATAAATGTAATTTCAACTCAAGATATAATTTTAGAAACTTTATTCAGAGAACAACCAACAGATACGATGTTACAAGAAATCATATCGTTAGCTTAATATGAAAATGTGCTAAGTTACTTTTTTTTGAAAATGTTTACTTTAGTGCTGAAAACTGAATTCCAAATACATCGATCACGAGAAAAAAATATTTTAATTTTTCATTTTTACATGCTGTTTGCAATGATGTGTAAATGTGTTAAGTCGTCAGCTGTTCAAAAAAAATGTGCCAAGTCAACCAGTCAATAATATCAATCTAATTACTAGTCGTTTCTTTGTGCGCGCATTTTATTTGCTTATTTAATTCATTCAGTCTAAAAGTACATGCTTTGTTGTTGTTGTTGTTATTGAATTAACGATAAAGACACTCCCCGAAGGTTTTGGGCCGATGTTGATGGTCCTTTGCCGGATATAGATCCGGTACGTTCCGGTAACAAAGCACTATTAAGGTACTAGTCCGACCATCGCGGGAACGATTTATATGACCACATTAAACCTTCTAGGCCATCCCGTCCTTCCAACTCCCTAGTTCCATGAGGAACTTGGGGTCGCCAGAGCCTCGGCTGTCAATGAAACAGGATTCGTCACGGGTAGGTGAGGTTGGCAGTTGGGTTGGAGAAGCTATATATTGCGCTGGGAACCCCTTGAAAAGGTTGCCTACACAACCCCTTGAAATTGGATTCACCCAATTCACATGCCTTTGGTGCTTGATAAGTGCTTTGCGCTTGCCATAATCTACTCCAATTCTTACATGTCGATAACTAAATGCTTTGTTACAGACTAGTTAAAAATAGAAAACAATTCAAGCTGAAACTTACATATATAAGCTGTATTAAAAATTAATGACACTACTGAATCGATTTTCTGTATGTATAGTCCTAGTTATAGGTTCATTCATAGCATAATTAGTTTTATTAGTTATTTAGATAATATAATCTATTATATGCAGAAGATCACGCAGTGGAATATGTGGAATGAACAAATTAGATAAATCAGAGCAATTCGTGCTAAAATTTATTACATTATAGGCAAGCATGAGTGAGATAAAAGTTCTTCTGTCATGTAAAGCCTGAAGACCAAGCAATTTGCGCCTGCTGGTATATTATGGGAGAGCGTCTGGCCAGTGAAGCATACGTAAAGCAATTTTTGTAAAAATTTTGTGAACTCTCTCAATTTTATAGGAGTTAGATTCATAGAAAGGATTCCATATTATTGAGCAATATTCAAGACGACTTCTGACCAAGGATATATAAAGTGCCTTCAACGTCATAGGGTCCTTAAAGTAACTGGTGTTACGTCTAATGAACCCAACCATTGCAACAAATTTTGAAACAACGAAGTCAATGGTACTAGAAAAAGAGAGGAGTTAAAAATTACACCCAAGTCTTTACTCTCCTGACAACGATTAAGAGATTTAGTATTTAGTTTGTAGATAAATTATGTGGCAGTTGTCTTTTTGGAATAAGACACAACACAGAATTTGTTTGAATTTAAATATAAATTATTGTCTGCGCACCATCCGGCAAAGGAGTGCAGATCAGAACCGTTAGGAATAATTTGACAAATAAATAGTACCTTTGGTAAAATATATAGTTTTAATGTTTTATTTCAATCATTAAAGGTGAGGAGTGATCGGAAAACATATTGAGTAAAAAGTGCTAAGTCAGGAGAAAAATTTGTTTTGAGTGCGGAAATTGTGCTAAGTCATAAAATAGCTACTGGGATGGCATACATGATTTTTATTTTTATTTTTCAAACATCTCCACTCAAAAGCATTGCAATTAAGATATCCTCATTCACAGTTTTGAAAAAAGAAGGTTAATTCAAAAATTATTCATTTTTTTTTCGTCTCCTGTAAAATTCGTAAAAGTTGACTTAGCATATTTTTACATGAAGCTAACGATATCTGATACAAATTCCAAAAACAATTTGAAAGAAATCAATATTCCAATTATAAATTTAAAATTAATTCAAACAAAATATTTTTGGCCTAGTATGCGTAAAGAAATTAATGAATCTTGTATAAATTGTCAGAAATCCAAAATTAAAAGCAATACAAACCACCAATTCAAAAAATTCAAATTCCTACTGGACGCTTCGAACATATACATATGGATAATATGGACCCACTTCCTATATCACAAGAATATCGATATCTGTTAACAATTACACAGGACGACAGCATCTCAGACCCAGAAACCGGACTATGTATTTTCGAAGGATTTTGATGCGATGAATCGAAACTGGCCTCAAAATTGCTCTATCAGCTCTGGTTTTCGAGATATCCTAACCTAAAAGTGCAAAAAACACCGGTTTTGCCCATATTTGAGGTCATGTATCCTTGTACATGTTTTCTTTCACCAAAATTAAAGAATGGCATTTTTAAACACAAGTCTTCTTCTTTCAAATGGCGTTGAGTTTGCTCAAATATCATTTTATTCGCAGAGATATCGCATTTTGAAATTTTCATGTTATATCTCACCATCTAACCAGAACTGATAGAGCAATTCTGCGGCCAGATTTGTATTCAGCGCATCATAAACCTTCGGAAATATATAGTCTGGTTTCTGGGTCTGAATGTTGGTTATATTTTGTCGGCCTGGGTTAATGATAGGCATACTCGTTGGCCTGAAGCTGATCCACTTAAAAAAATTTCTGCAAATAAAACAGCAACTAGTTTTGTTCAAAATTATGTTCCACGTTTTGGCATTCCACTAAATATTACAGTAGATCATGACTCTCAGTTTACTTCAAAATTTTTTTAGTGAATTAACTAGATTATTAGGTAGACATAAAATTCATACTTCTTCATATCATCCTCAAGCGAATGGTATGGTAGAACGATTTCATAGAACACTAAAAACAGCAATTATTGCTTCAAACAACTCAACTCATTGGTCTGAAATTTTATCATGGATACTTCTTGGGTTAAGAACGTGTATTAAAGAGGTCTGGTATCGCCTGTGGTCGAAATTCGACCAACTTTTATTTTTTTCAACTCAGTCTATGCATCCAGTGTTGGGAGTAGTGCAATAATGCGTTAATATTTAAGCATTGAGTGGAAATATAGCAAACTGGTCTAACTTACTTAAATTTTTCATTAAAATTTTGAATTTGATCTAAGACATTATACTTTTTGATTGCATTTACTTAAATTTTCTATAAACTTTTCAAATGTAATTATGGTATGGAGCTCCTTAAACAAAAATATGGACGATCAAATGGCATTGACATAGAATTATGGTGAAATTAATTGAAATTGAATTGTAAAATTGCTTTTTCCACACCACCCAGAAGGTACGCCGTTGGTGCGCTACCGAAGTTAGTTTTGGGTGCTCGGTTCGCCAGTAGGCCTATATCACCCATATACATATATCGCCAATTTACTTCAATAGTGTCATAATTCAAAAAACACGAACTTTTAGTTAAAAACGAAGAAATGTGCTAAAGGAATTTAGCTTATTTCACACCACACGTTAAGTATGCAATAGGCGCTTTACCGAGCGAAATTTTGTATAAATACATATGTAATATGTAAGTGTGACACAAAACGAATATTTCGAATAGAATATAAAATAAAAATACAAAAAAATTATGTAATGGGAAAGAAGGCAGAGTTTACTAAAAAATTTAAAATGAAAGAAAAAAAAATTAAGTACTTAAAGTGCGAAAAATTAAGTGAAGTGAATAAACAGTTCCATATAAAAACGCAATAAGTGCATTTACATTTTCTTGCGGGTTTTAATGCTATCATTGTGGAAATATGAAGATTCTAATGCTCGGATATTTAACGTTGGGATTCACATTGAGATATATGTACGTAATTAATTTATATTAAATTTGTAAACACTCCATTTCATGAATATATATGACCGTAAAATATAGAAATTTTTTTGTTTTTATTCTTTCACCGTCTAGCGCGTACGCATATGTATGTAGGTGAAACATTTGAGCAACACGACTACGCAGCTTTTCGAATTCAGGTTTGTGTCTTAGAGCACTTACATAATTCATCCTACAGATGGTGCGCTTTTGTGCACGAAAATAAATTTCGATATTTGGAGAGATTGTTCGTAATTATAAACAAATATAGTAATATTTGTTAACAAAAATAGGCCTATGCACTGCGGCTGACCCATACGAATCGATTAATATAACTTTTATATGATTTTACGTGTGCTAAGTATGCGAAACAGCCTGTCAATTGATTGTATGGAGATTTTGTTAGCGTACTAATATATAGATAGTAGGTAATATACGGCCTATGCAATACGGCCGCTATGATGGCAGTTGCCGTTTTAACCTAAAATCAAAAACGTTTTTGGAACGTTTTTTTCGTTTAATAAACAACGTGAAATTTTCCGATTCAGACAATTTGCATTTAAATAATAATAAACTAAGTTGAAATAAAGAATACATAATAAATTAAAGTAAGAAATAAAATAAATTTGCATAAAAGACAATATTAAAATTTTATGTTATATTTTTGTAACAAATTTATTTATTTTTTTTGTTCAATATAAGACGTACTTTATCTAAAATGAAGATTAAGTCTGCAAATGCAAAAATATTTTTGGGCAAATTTGTCATTAATTGTTATAAATAAACTTAGTTAGTTTCAACAAAAGTTAACTCATTATATGTGATTCCATGTTTTTTGAAAGCAACTAAAATAAACAAGTAAAGGTGTCTAAGTTCGGGTGTAACCGAGCTTCAGATGCACATTTCATTTCAGATAAATTACTTTTCTACATAAAACGTGGCACCGCCCGTTAAAAAAAAAATCTCCCCATTTCCTCTTAAAATAAAATTTGATAAGTGAAATATATTGATTCAAAACAATTTTTTGCTTAGTTATAGCTTATTATTCTAGTCTACGACCCTTTTAAACTTGTTTTGTATCTAAATTGCCATGGTCTTTAACCGATCGCGTCCATTTTTTCTAGAAATATTTCCTGCTATAGGGAAAATCTCTGTACCCAAGTTTATTACGATCTCTTAATTTTTCTTCGAGTTATGGCTCCCGAAACATAGAAAATTGCTTAGTCATAAAAGGGGCGGTGTCAGGCCCATTTTTTTAAATTTGAAGTTTTTCTTATTTACTGTTATATATTCACTTGGGAAATGAAATACCATTGATATAAAGCTCTTCTTTTTCAAAAATATAGCTAATTTTATTCGCCCACGATCCTTTTAAAAATCTTTTATATAAAAGTGGGCGTGGTCCTTAACCGATTTCGTTAAGTTTTCTTCAGAGCATTCCTTACAGTAAAGGCAACCTCTCTGTCGAATTAAAAGGAGCGTCGTTATCATCCGATTTCGCTCAATTTCAATACCAATCTATTCTGGGTCCAGATAACCCCGTGTACCAAATTTGGTGAAGATATCTCATTATCTACTCAAGTTATCGTGCTAACGGACAGACGGACGGACATGGCTCAATCAAATTTTTTTCGACACTGATGATTTTGATATATGGAAGTCTATATCTATCTCGATTCCTTTATACCTGTACAACCAACCGTTATCCAATCAAAGTTAATATACTCTGTGTACAAAGCACGCTGAATATGAAAAAAAAAGAATCTGTAAATAAAGACCTACGTAAGTGAAATTTGCCACAAAAAATGGGCCGATCAAAAATTAATTCTATTTAAAATTTTTTTGTACGCTACAAATTATATAAAAACAAAGAATCTGTTAAATAAAGACCTACGTAAGTGAAATTTGCCACAAAAAATGGGCCGGTCAAAAATTAATTCTATTTAAGATTTTTGTGTACGCTACAAATTATTTTGGAACAATTTTTCAGGATTTTGGTAGAGGCCACTATAGGTAAGTGGCAATAATGGGAAACCATGTTTTATTCTTTCACCATTTGGCGCGTACGCATATGTATGAAGGTGAAACATTTGAGCAAGACGGCTACGCAGCTTTTCGAATTCAGGTTTGTGTCTTAGAGCACTTACATAATTGGTCCTACAAATGGTGCGGTTTTGTGCACGAAAATAACATTTGGAGAGATTGTTCGAATTTACAAAAAACTTTTTCTATTAATTTTAAACAAATAGAGTAATACTTGTTAACAAAAATAGGCCTATGCACTGCGGCTGATCCATGCGAATCGATTCATATAACTTTTATATGATTTTACGTATACTAAGTATGCGAAACAGCCTGTCAATTGATTGTATGGAAATTTTGTTAGGGTGTTAATATATAGATAGTAGGTAATATATGGCCTAGGCAGTACGGCTGCTATGATGCGGGTTGCCGTTTTGACTTAAAACCAGAAACGTTTTTGCGCCATTTTTTTCGTTTAATATACAACGTGAAATTTTCCGATTCAGTGAAGTTGCATTTAAATAACAATAAACTAAGTTGAAATAAAAGGGTATATAATAAAATAAAACAATAAATAAAATAAATAAGCATAAAGGATAATATAACAATTTTTTTGTTATACTTTTGTAAGAATTTTTTTTTGTTCAGTATTAGACGTTCTTTGAAATAGAGATAATTGGAAAACTTTTGTTGAATCCTTAAGCTCCTAATGGAGTATGGAATAAATAATAATAATAACAATAAGACGTTCTTTATCTAAAATGAGGATTAAATCTGCAAATGCAAAAACATTTTCGGGCAAATATGCCATTAATTTTTTTAAATAAATTTAGTTAGTTTCAACAAAAGTTAACTCATTATTTGTGATTTCATGTTCTTTTGAAAGCAACTAAAATAAAAAACAAAGAATCTGTTAAATAAAGATCTATGTATTTACGTGTAAGTGAAATATGGCACAAAAAATGGGCTGGTCAAAAAATAATTCTAATTAAGATTTTTTTGTACGCTACAAAGTATTTTGGAACAATTTTTTAGGATTTAGGTAGAAGCCACTATAGGTAAGTGGCAACAATGGAAAACCATGTTTTATTCTTTCACCGTCCGGCGTGTACGCATATATATATAGGTGAAATATTTGAGCAACATGTCTATGCACTTTTCGAGTTTCGAATTCAGGTTTGCGTTTTACAGCACTTACATAATTGGTCCTACAGATGGTGCGCTTTTGACACGAAAATAAATTTCGATATTTGAAGAGAATTTACAAAAAACCTTTTCTATTAATTATAAACAAATAGAGTAATACTTGTTAACAAAAATAGGCCTATGCACTGCGGCTGATCCATACGAATCGATTCATATAACTTTTATATGATTTTACGTATGCTAAGTATGCGAAACAGCGTGTCAATTGATTTTATGGAAATTTTGTTAGCGTATTAATATATAAATAGTAGGTAATATACGGCCTGTGCAATTTTTTTTCGTTTCATATACAACGTAAAATTTTCCGTTTCAGTCAAGTTGCATTTAAATGATAATAAATAAGTTGAAATAAAGGAATATATAATAAAATAAAATAGGAAATAAAACAAATTAGCATAAAAGACAATATAAAAAATTGTATGTTATATTTTTGTAACACATTTTTTTTTCTTCAGTATAAGCAGATAAATAGAGGCACGCCACAAAGTGGGATGCTCTTGCCTCTGCTATGGATTACTACCATGAAAGCCATTCTAACAAAACTCGACGCTAATGGTGTGAAGTCCGTGGCGTACGCCGACGGTGTGGCAATCCTGATTTCGGGTTTTTTACCTTCAGTGATGAGTGAAATCATGGAGAGAGCATTGGCAGAACTAAGTAGGTGGGCACGTGTATGTAGGCTTAGGCTAAATCCGGAGAAGACGGATTTACTACTCTTCACAAGGAGGTACAAACCACCTACCTTTGAATTACCAATGTTAAACGACCAGCAACTAACACTATTAAGCAGTACTAGTCAATTGGAAAGCGTGCATCGAGGAGCGAGTGCGGAAGGCCTGTGTCGCTTTCTATGCTTGTAAAGCGATGTTCGGTAAGAAGTGGGGTATCAGGCCGAAAATGGTCCTTTGGCTGTATGAGACAATAGTGCGGCCAGTGCTGACGTATGCCTCTATATTGTGTTGGGCTCTTAGCAAGAAGTGCAAACTCACCAGCCTAGAGAAGGTTCAAGGTACTGCGTGAATTGGAGCCTGCCGCACCTGCCCCACTGCGGCTTTTGACCTCATCTTAAACCTGCTTCCGATAGACATGCACATACTATGTACAGCGGCGCAGACCGCACTGAGACTTAGACAGTCTGGGTGTTGGAAGGATACTCAGAAGGGGAATGGCAGCATCCCTAATCTACTCCCGACGGGAGTACTAAATTCCGATATAGTTTATAGTCCCCGCAAACTTCAGCTTGAGGACAACATCACCACTACCCTCACTAGGTTAGGCACCTTGTCGTTGGTGTGAGGGCTTAGTCGATCTCCATAGCGCCCGACTATGAGACGGAGTTGTTTAGGACTGGCATCTACGCCGTTTTGCCTCATAGGAGGGCGGCGGGATGTCGGTTACCAATAACTGCCAACTCCCTAATCCAGTGTGTTATGCGGACCGTCCTTATTGGACGATTTGCAGCCAGGGGATAAATTCGGCTGTATTCGAACGGAGCCTTCCGGATACCGGGCCACCTCGGGAAGTATTGATGCCCTTACCACAGTAAGGGGCGCTGCTGTGGCTGACGGTTCTTTCCCCGTATATAATACTGGACCGCTGAGCCCGCCTTGACGAGCAGGTGGTCGTATGACTAAGATGAACGACTCATTACCAAATTGTAATAAAGAGGATCATAAGAGGAGGACTGAGTCACAAGCCAAGGACGACAAATACGCATTAAGCGATGCGTTGGACTCGGGGAGCGAGAGTAGTGCTGATTCAATGAACTCCGTGTTGGAAAAGCACACAAATAAAAACGGAGTAGAAGAGTGGAGAAGGGTATGGAGCAGAGGAAGTAAAAGAGTTATCTCGATGTCCGTGCAGCACTGTACCAACGCCTGGGAGCAGTGGTGGACACAACAGAAGTGGAGATTGAGCGCTTGGAATGGGCCCATGAGGCGGTAGAAGTAGGTCGAAGGCAGTTCAAAAGGTTTGCTGCTAGAAACCCTCGGTTCTGCAACCGGTACGAGGAGGAAGAAGCGTTGAATCGCAGAATGAAGAGGCAATATTCGGCGGAAGGCGACGAGCCTGCTTTCAAGAGGCAGAAAGGACCCAGTCCCCGAGCCGCGAGGCAGGGCAGTCGCATAGACAAGACAAGTAGGCCCAAAGCTGTAAGACAGATGGGCCCCAATAGCGAGGTAGCAACTACCTCGAAAGCTGCGAGTCAGAGGGAAGCTCCAACTACGGAAGTAGGAGATACGCCAAAGGGAGATAACGCTAAGACTCTGGCTTTCTCGGAGGTGCTAAAGGGAGTTAAAGCTAAGACTCCGGCTTTCTCGGAGGTGCCAAACGGAGTTAACACTAAGACGCCGGCTTTTCCCTAGAAGATGAGTGATGTGGCAAAGCAGTCATTGACTGTGGCGCTGGTTGATCGTAGCAGTCCTTTCGGACAGATGACTAGTGAAAAGTGGAGATCTATAGAAAGGGAGCTTATTAGCTTAATGCTTAAGATGATGCGGGAACAACCAAGTAAGCCCCTTCCAACCTTTGATTCGGGGGGATGGTATAATGTTGTGAAGATGATAGCGTGCGACAACATTGCGAGCTTGCGGTGGCTGGAGGAAGTGGTTCCAAACCTCCAAAGGCAAGGCATGAACGCGCGGTTTGAAGTGGTGTATAAAGCGCAAATCCCCACGGTACCAAAAGTTAAGATATGTATACCATGCGTGGTGAAGGCGGAGGATACACTGCGACTTCTGCAGAATCAGAATCCGAAGATACCGGCACAGGATTGGAAGGTGCTTACTGTATCTCGGCCCACGGAGGAAGGTCAGTTCTACATCTTCCAAATAAACAAGCAGGTGGAGGATATATTGTATCAGCTTGGAAAAATGTCCTTTGGTACAGGGAAAATTTGTATGCGACTCAAGAAAAGAAGTTCCGAGGATAAAAATCCTAACACGCTGGAAGTGCGTGAAGTCGAAAAGGACCTCGAAAGCCTAAGGGAAAAAAGACAGGTGGAGGTAGCCGACCTCACCACGAAGGTGTTAGCGGAGGCCCAACAGCCAGATGGTGCTGTGAGTCGCACAGAGGAACACCCGGCCCAACAGTTACGAGAGGCTGAAGGGGGCCTCGAATACTCTAAACCAAAAGGCAAGGGGAGGAAGACGACGTCACGATGAAGGTGCTGGAGGGGACAAACAGCCCAATGGTGCTGCGGATCCTACAGATAAACCTCCAACACAGTAAAGTGGCGTCGAGCGAACTCCTCCTAACCCTTGAGGAGGGTTCGTTTGACGTGGCGCTGATCCAGGAGTCGTTGATCCCATCGGGAGGAAAGGTTTCTGGACTTACCGCGCACGGATTTGGCGTTTACTATGCGCAAACGGAAGGACGCGTGCGAGCTGTGGTAATGGTAAGGAAACAGCTGCATTCATATATGCTGCCTAATTACAGTACTGAGGACCTCGTAGTGGTGGCCGTTGAGCAATGGAATAGGCAGGCACTTATACTAGCATCCTGCTACATGGCCCATACTGCGGAGGTTCCACCCATGGAGTGCAAGAGGCTAGTACAAGACGAAGGGCGCAAAGGGCGGTTGGTCATAAGCGCGGATGCAAATGCGCACCACAATGCGTGGGGAGGAGCAGATACGAAAGAGAGAGGCGAATCTCTATTTTGTTACATCCTGCAAACCAATTTGCAGATAGCCAATAGGGAAAATGTCCCTACATACATTGGTCCAACATCCAGCAATGTTTTGGATATTACACTGAGCTCCGAACGTAATATATCAAGGTATGATTGGATGGTTCTTGATAGACCATCCTTCTCCGACCATGCGTATATCAGCTTCAGCATCCCCCTAAAGAGGGTAGAGAAGGGAGGAACCTTTAGAAACCCTAAGTCAACAAACTGGACTAAATTCCAGAGACAGGTAGAAACGAACACTCTCAACTTTATACACCAAAACCAAAAGCAAAATTGAATCACAACATAGAAACAATGTCATATACGAAATTAATTGCAACGGAGGAGAGAACAACGACTGCAACAAAATATACATTGGAACGACAAAAAGACCACTAGGAGTGCGATTACAAGAACATGAATCTGATATAAGAATAAACAAAAGCGGTACAGCTCTTGCGCAACATATACTGACACATGCGCACACAGCTGATATACAAAACGCGAGAATTTTAGACACAGAGAACAGAGAGAGAACAAGATACAGACTGGAGAGCCTACATATTTTGAAAAACAGAGAAAAAACAATGAACAAAAAGGAAGATAGCGACGAAATCGCGGAAGCATATTTGTTATGTTTATGATAACAAATCAGTCTGACAAATGTACCTGACATTGATGGTACAGATAAATTATGTTATGTCACTCAAATTTAAAAAAATTTGTTGTTATTGTTTAATGTTTTTATATATTTTTTCCAACTTTTCAATGTAAGTGACACTTATACATGTTTTTTATGATATTGTCTCTTATGTATTATCTTTGTTTGTGTCTTATAAAACAAAGATCCTGCCCCTGAGGATGCCAAGGAGATTGGCGAAATGTAGGGAGTTAAGTGGAGAAAAAGTTTATCTTTTTTTCTTGCACTACGGCACATCGGACCGCATCAGCTTATTAAAAAACTAACATTAAAAAAACAATAAAGCGGTCAGCAAATAAATATCATAATGAAACTGGGAAAACCCAAAGAGGTTGCCAATATGGAAGAACTCGAGGAGTCTAATGAATTCCTAACATGGACGCTTATGACTGCATATAACAAAGCTTGCCCTCTGAGAAGATTCAGAGGAAAAGCAAAGCCGCCATGGTGGAGCAATGAGCTGAGTCTTCTAAGAAGACAGGTAAAATAAATGTTTAAGCTAGCAAAGACCGCGGAAAGCGAAGCGTGTCGGGACGAGTACAGCGATCTACTGAGGATCTACAAGCGTGAAATTTCATGGGCGAAGAGAATCTCATGGAAAAGTTTCTGTGCGGACATAGAGTGCTCCAGCAAAACAGCACGGTTGAGAAAAGTCTTAGCAAGGGGAAATATAGTCCTGGGACTAAAAAGAAAGAGAACGGGGAATGGTCACGTAATAGTGAGGAATCCCATAAGACTGAATCATGTACCGCACTCTTGGAGAACTGCTCGTGTAGCTTTCCTACCAAAGACGGCGAAGATCGGTTACGTGTATCCCAAAGATTATAGACCTATTAGCTTAACATTATTTCTGTTCAAAAAGTTTGAGAGGCTGATAGATGTGTACATAAAGTCCAACGTGGATGAAAAGCTGCTCTCCAGAACACAACATGCGTACACCAAAGGCAAGTCGGTAGACTCCGCTTTGCATAGGGTGGTAATAAACGTAGAGAAAGCCCTGAAATATAAGGAATATGCTCTAGGAGTCTTCTTAGGTATTGCCGGGGCTTTCAATAATGCTTCTAAATGAGCGATTATGGATGGTTTTAATTACATTAATGTACATTCAGCCTTAACCAGCTGGATCGGTTGCATGTTAAATTGGAGGAAGATTACATCACAATGGGGATTCTACGAGGCCACGAAATCAATGGACAGGGGAACGCCGCAGGGAGAGGTGCTATCACCTCTGCTGTGGACGCTGGTCATCAACCAACTGCTCAGGCGATTCATAGGTAGGTGTAAGTGGCAATTATGTACTAAAAACCTGAAGGAAAAGAGATTAAATGGTGATCAAAGCATCGCTAGGTGTTATTTTGAGTTTTATAAAATTATTCTTTTACAAATAATATTGTTTCTCTTCTCAAAAAATTGTGGAAAATCAAAAGTTTCTTCAAAAAACTTCTATGAAAAAACTACCACCTTTTTTCGAGCTTGCGTGGTAGAAGTGGTAGAACTTCAAATAAAAGAAAAATAGTGGTAGATCTACCACTTTAGTGGTAGAAGTCTGAACACTGGCGAATAACTTTCTCGCGAATGTACTGCAATTGATTACTTATGTGCACTGCAGTTTCTACAGAGATGACAAATGCCCAGTAGAAAGTGTTGAAAAATGTGTAGAGTGAGTGTGAAGAATCTGAATAAACTTTATTCAATAAAGTAAGGTTTGATTCAGTATGGTATCAACAGCGCAAATATTTCTGAGCAAAGAGGAAATCGCCACCCTCAAACCCGCTCCTGTGTAATCGTAACTCCATAATGGTCATTAGTGCACACAATATGTGAAAAATTGGAGATCGAAAAAATTGACGCCTTACACTGTTTCCCAGGATATATGTAGCAGCCATTCGGTGCTTTCAGGCCTCTAGTTCTGGCGAAGGGCTACGCTGGTGCGAAAAGAGCTGCGGACTGGCTTTAAGCAACTCTTTGCATAGTTGCGAAAAACATTTCAGGTCTAAAGTTTTTATTGACTTCCCAGCGCAGACAAGCTGAAGAGCCAAAAGTATTTCAAGATACAACCCCTCCATACGTAAAAAAAAAAGTCATTGTATAGAGATGCACATACGCAGACTTATTAAGTAAAATACTTCGGACATCTTGTACTATCCTGTATACACATATGTATGTAGATTGCGGACTCCGAAACCACTCCGCCCATTTTGATGTTAGACGGATGGCATAAGCCGAGTTACAATTAAAGGTAAAACCAAAGAGTATATATTTGTTAAGAGGCGTCACTCGATACTTTTGTTGTTGCCAAAGCAACCCTGTCATGTCGAATGTGATTCTCAAGGAAGTTTTGTTTAGTTTTCTTTAACTGCATCCTATATATTTATGCGATGAGGTGACTTTGCATAATTACGATTTTTGGAAAGAGAATTAATTAATTAATTTAATACAATCAATAAAATAAACTCAAATATCCCACGAAAATGTATAGAAGGCGTTTTTATAAATACATCTGACAAAAAAAACCAACGACTACCTTGAGAAAACATTGAGTAATTTGCCTTGGCAACAACAAAAGTATTAAGTGACGCCTCTTAACAAATATATACTCTTTGGTAAAACGATTACAAATTAATTATTTTTTTATGTTCATTTCGGGAACGCAAACTAAATTGATTAAAGTTTAATAATTTATTGAAGCTTTCGAATGTTTTCCGCAATTTCTGTGAATTCCTACAAACTGCAACATTTTTTAAAAGAATTAAAAATGCATTTAATATAATAATTGCATTATTTTTTGCAAGTTTTCCGAAATCCTCGAACTAAGCATCAGCTGAATGCTTATTGATGTAATCGTCGGTACATAGTCTATGGTGCGGTTGTCCTGTTCTTGTCCAAAAATCACGCGAAAATGCTAAGTTAGCTAAAATTCATTTTGTTGCTAGCTCATTCTTAAAATATTAAAAGCGAATATAAAAATGTCCCCAAAATTCTAGTCAATGAACTGTACAAACACTTTCTAGTATGAATAAGCCCACACAACTCTAGGCAATGAACTAGAATGTTCGCAAGTAGTTTGTCTTTTAACTGCAGGGGTATACAATACCGTCATACCCTTTGGCATACTACTCCGTCTATGAATCAGGATCATATCAGTTGATATGTTAGTCGATCTTGGCATTACCTGAATGTCTTTTCATTAAATAGTCGGTAAATTTATCAACATTCTACTATTTAATATACCAGTTTAAGCCCGAACACACATTTTTCACAATAATACTAGTATTTTACGTTTATTATTGTTTTAAACTTATTGTGAAAATTATTTTTAATTTTAGATTTTTAGATTAGATTTAGATTAGATTTATTCATTTTCTTTCAAATCAAAATAATTTTTTACATGTTTACATATATAAAATTGCCACTTAAATTAATACATTGAAATTGAAAGAAAAGTAAGGCATTCTGTAAAGTAATAAAACTTTAGTTTTGAATGCCATCTCAAAAAAATTAATAAATATATACAAATGTGTGTGGGGTGAAAATAGTTAATAAGTTGAAGTTAAAGTTACAAAATGTAAAATAAAATGTATAACAATAGAAAATAAAAATGTTGAAATTAAATTACTAAGTGGTAGAATTCAGCAAAGTTTTGATGTCGTCGTGTGACTGCTCTAATAAAAATGATTTGATATGTTTTAAAAATTCGCGCATATTTCTAATGACACGTATAGACGCATAGTTCGATATTATTTAAAAGCGGGCTTTTTAGTTTTTTTAAACCATATTTATTATTCACTTTTTATTTTAATATACTATAAAAGCGTGTTCTTTAGTTTTTTTAAACTTATTATTTATTTGTAACTCTCCTTTGCGCGACTAGCCTAGAGAGTTACAAACTAACATACATATATACAAGTGAAGTTAATATAAGATTGCTAAAGAGCGTCGGGCGTTGATATACGAAAATATGGCACAAAGCCACCAGGCTTTTTTCACAATATGTAATACTAGAATTTTTTGTTCATTATTGTTCTAAACTTATTTTCAAAATTATTTTTAACTTTTTAGTTCGATATTAGCTGTTATTACGCGCATTGCACAACTAAAATGTGTCCCTTCCTTTTTTCTTTTTCTACACTATTCTCCACTAAGTGTGTGTGTCAACGATTCATCACAGCCCACCATTCAGCTATAGGTTATACACTATGGCCAACAGAGGTTCGTGTCTGCGCTATTAAGCACAGCTTATTTTGAGTTATTTAATTTAGCCACTATCGTGAGTCTTCAATAACTTCAGCTAGATGGGTCTCTTTTCGCGCCTAGCCTGGAGTTACAAATATACAAGTCAAGCTAATATAAGCGTGTATATAACTAATTTTTTAGTTCAAGAAAGAGACTATTTATACGTATTGAATAAAATTAATTAAAAAAGAAAATTAATCGAAGAGCTGAAAGGAAATGACAACGCCACCACAACGTAAGTTTTTTAATTTATTTTGCGTTGCCTTGACGTGGCCGTTGCACCAACTGTGGATTGGGAACATATCTATAAAGATGTGTGTGTTCAAAGGTAGTCCTGTAATTAATGACGCTATACCACTAAGGCCTTATGGTTTGAGGACTGAGCCTCGTTGCAGTTGTTAATGCTATGTTCTTAGCTACCAGGTCTACAGGTGGAATGTGCAGAATGGCATACAGTGTAGCCGTCGGGGTTGTTTTCAGTGCTCCCGTAATGCTAAGCATGGATAGCCTGCATACCCCTCTCATTTTTAGGGGTAGGTTCTTTTTTGTGTGGTTTTACACCAAACAAGAACTCCATAGTATAGGATAGGGTTTACAATCGCTGTAAACACCCAATGATAAAGAGAGGGCGATAAACCCCACGTGCACCCCAACATCCTTTCACATGCATAAAGTGCCGTCGAGGCCTACTTCACCCTATCCTTAATTTTTAGCTTCCGCTACAGCTTACAGCGTAGGATTATTCCTAGTTATTTTGTGCAAGGTTTCTTCTGTAGGGTTACCTCTCCTAACTTTGGCCTAGTCCAATTTGGTACCTTCTACTCTTAGTAAATAAGACCATATCCGTCTGCTCTGCATTGGCTGTCAACCCGGCATTAAATGCCCAGGTATTCCCGAATCTCCCAATCCATCAAAGACCTAATCGTTGGAGGGAAATTTGTATCGACTATGTTTCACCTTGCTAGGATGTTTTTTCCACCGTGCTGTTTCGCTGGAGCACTATATGCCGGCACAGAAGTTTTTCTATGAGACTCTCTTCGCCCTGGAAATTTCACGCTTGTAGATCCTCAATAGATTAGAGGTTTACGCCGATCACTTTATCGGCGGCGGCGGCGTAGGCTCTATTATATACCGGCGGCGGAGGCGTGGATGGCGCGCCGGCGTACGCCGGTGTTCTTACTTTAAAAAAGATTGATTTTTCTATTTAAAAAAATTAGGAAAGGTTTTGTTTGTATGTATTTAAGGAAATCAACGTGTTGGCCATTTCTGAAAGATCCGGGATTTTGCCTCAAGATCTCGCAGACCGTTGAAAATTTTTCAGGAGTAGCGCCTTGCGGAGGGATTGTCCCTCGTTCGCATACCCCAGAGAGGCTCCGAACCTAACCCCGGTCTTTGGAATTGGTACTGCTGCGTCTGCTGAAAAGAAATAGAGATACATAAAATAGTCACACTTTTGTCTGTATATCTCGTGTAAAGCGTAGCTTCAAGGGATAACTCCTAATAATCCTCGCAAACACAATTTCTTTAAATCATTTGTGGCTCCTTGGCGGTCATGCACAAAGACGACCTACGCTTGCTATTAATGGTCTATTAATACTCATGCCTCTCGTGGCACAGGGCGCCTCCAGTTTTTCGGCTATTTTTAAGAGCTCAATTCCCGATGTGAGAACAGAAGCAATCCCGACCACCAGTTGCTACCACGCCTCCTGACCCTCACACCATATGCCAGCACAGAAGCTATAGGACTGCGGCCAAGGATGCCGCCCTCGAAGTCATAAGCAGTCTAAGTGGATGTCATTGCGTAATGGGTGAGCTCATTATGGATGACCGCGTAGCTTCAGTTTTCAAACTAGTTCGACTCTCCACTACGTTAGGGTAGTAGCACACACGGGCATTAGTTCGACTGTCTTGGGAAAGCTTTTGCTTCACCACTTTGAATGTTCTTGCGAAGGACAAAGCCGCGCCTGGTAAATATATGTGCCCACGTATTCACATTTGTAAAAGGAGCCGTAACGTGTAGGTGATATTTAAACTTGGTTGATAGGCTATAATGAATGTGGTTCACTCCAAGGGACTAGTTTTGGATAGGGCCGCCAACTTTAGGAAATGTCAAAGCGGAAGACTTGGGTGTTGAAGGATGAAGTGTGCAAATCAAAACTAACATTTCAGACGCTATTGTATAGTTTCGCAAATAAACAACAGATGTTTGAATGTAAGCCCAAATGATTTTTCAAACCCTTCTCATGCGTACATACATATATCATCAACTTAAGTATGAGGTAAGAATAATTTCAAGGAGTGTTTATGCCCCTAGAAACTAAAAGATTTTGCATCACTGATTTGGCTTATTCTTTCAGCCAATCGCAATATAAATTTTTCTAAAAATCGGCACCTTTTTTGGGTATTTGCTTTTTTTTAACAACTTGAGGACGGTTTGAAAACGTGTTCGCCTTGAGTCATTTTTTTTTTTGAATTTGTTCATTATTAATTTTTTTTTAAAATATGCAAAGTGAGCATATAAATTTATTATATAACTTTTATTTTAGTGTTTTATTTTAATAATTTGGTGAATTGGGTGATGCAAAGTCCGTGTTAAGCAACGCTTGTTTTTTAAATAACTTTTGTACAGTTAGAAAGAGTTAAATTTCGCAATTAGGCTAAGTTTATGATCGAGCACAATCGCATCGCGCGATGCGACAAGAATCGCTGTTAGCGATAAAGTATATTAGTGCATATGGAGATGTTTATGACATTGCGATTTAGCGTAAAGCGAATTGAGCGATTACAAGCGATAAAAGCGACGAAAATTTGCAACCAAAATATTTTGATTCAGTTGAGCGAAATTTGCGAAACAATATGGATGTTTTTATTGAAAAGGTACGTGACAAGCAGTGTTTGTGGAATTTCCGTTATGCAGATTACTACAATCGCGATTGGATGCACTTGATATTTTTTTGCCTTATGTATACTTTTTAAATATTTTTTTTGTAACAAATAGCTATTTTCTAATAATAAAATTTTATGAGTTAATGTACACATGTTGCATTCCCTACACTGCCACAACGTGAATAAAAAGATGTTGGGTTATATTGTTGAGCATTACATCGCTTGCGATTTCGCTCTACTATAAACACTCAATCGCCAGCGATAAAGCTAGCGAAAATTTAACAAGCGATGGAGCGTTTCTCGACGTTTTCTTATAACTGGCAGTGCAGCGCATCAGTTGATACCACTTTCGACCATATCCGACCAATTTTCGACATGAACAATAAATGACCTAAACAGTCTTAAACGAATAGAAAATATAGTAACGCGCCGGACGCCGCCGTCGCCGCCGCCGCGCCGATATTTTTGCATTTGAATAGTTCATTGATCAGAATTTTGTCGGTCGGACGCCAGGAAATGTGCGAGCGCTTTCTGGCGGCAATGTGCAATTCATACTTCAAGGCTAGACGTTGCACTATGGACTCTTTTAGAGAAAAATATGCACATGTGTATATACTTACCTGAGAATATGTTTAAATCGACGCTCATATATCAACCATTCGCCCTATATGTTGCATGTGTCTACACGCCTCTATAAGCGATTACGATTTACTATTGGATCCTAAAATGTATTTGTATGTAGAAATTATCCCGTGCATGCAACAAACGAGAGTTTTTCTTTCAACAAAGCTGAAAAATAATCAAAAGTAACCAAAAGAGCCTTTTAGTAAGTTAGTAAGTTTTAGACGGAGTAAAATCTTTGAATGGTCTTATAGAAAATATACCATGCAACGAGAAGGCTATGCACGAAATGGAGCGATTTCGGCAATTAGAGTATCCACGAGAAAATAACATGTTCTGAAAGCTATTATACAGAGATAGTGAAGCCTCCTTCATTTACGTTAACATACATATATATGTATGCTACATAAGCTGCTTCATTTGATAAAATACAAGTACGGTTCGCATTTCTTTAAAAAAGTAAAGTCCCCGCTTTAAAGCAAACGAAAAAGGTAGGGGGTTGGAACGAACAAAATGGATCGAATCAAGATGTTGCTGCTACCAAAGCACCATCAGCGTATCATAGACTAGCCGCCTATACGCCATTTACCTTTAGAAGCGGGGTGATAAAATGCAAGCTCAAGTATGATTCACAATTCGTTAAACAAACAAATTCAAATCCCCGATTTGAAGGAAACCAAAAAGGTTGTGGCGAAGAAACGAAAGAGTCTAAACGAACCAAGATATTGCTGCAAGCATACAACAATAGCGAATAATAGCGAATAATAGCTTACCATATTTATATCTTACTGCTATGCAATTTTTCAAGTTCCCAAATGCATTCGTAAGGGTTAATGTATAGAATTTCAAGCATGAGCACTTACGTATGTTTAAACTAATGCAAGTATTAGTATGAGTTGAAAGCAATAATCTTACGAGTATGCAAGCCACATACTCACTTGTAGCAACCAAAGCTTGGCATATATGAACAATTTTCAAGTAGCTTAAAAGTTAATGTAGCTTGACGTATTTCGGTGATATGTACTATATTGTATACGTACAAGTATTGAATGCATTAAATAATTTGAATAAATAAATAAAAAATTTTCAAGTAGGAAATAAAAAGAATATGAAAACATTTTAAGCATTTCCTCAATATAATTGGACAAAAATCAGCGAGAAATGTGTCCTTATATAAAGATATATTCTTGCTGAACTTTGATTTATTAATTTTGACACAGAAATTGTAAAAAATAAAAAGGTAGAGCGCAATTAATTGACTATATATTGATAAGTTCACTCCTTTTCTGCCAACTTTCCAATCCAGGTTATGTGCGCTCCACTTTTATATTTTTATTTCTCATAAATATTTTTTTAATTTCTATTTCAAAATTTTAAAATCATAGTTCAGCAAGAATATGTCTTTACACAAGGACACATTTTTTGCTGATTTTTGTCCATTTATATAAATGAAATGCTTAAAATATTATTTTGAAGCCTGAGTATACTACATACTCTTGAAATGTATTTTTCCGAGCGCATGCGTCTTGTTTGATACTGCTAAAAGATGCATATATCACGCGTTGAGTTGTAACTAAACAACCTCGTATTTACAAGTCGGATTGAATTGATTAAAATAAACGATTTTAATACAATCTTCTTCACTGGTACTTTCATTTAAGTGCTTACAGCTGTCATTGCAAAAGTAGTCTAGCCAAAGAGACATGCAAACAGACAGTTGAATAGACAGCGAGTTTACCACTCCCACAAAGTCACCATTTGTATTACAAGCCAACCTAATATAAACGCACGCAAGTCATTTTCTGTCAAAAATCTCTCATGCAGATACAACTTGTATGAGAGCAACCCAAATTGAATTTGCTGCGTAAAAACCTAACTCGATTTCCAATTTTCGTTCTGCGTGACATTTAGATTTGACGTTTGCACACATGCTTTTCATTGTCGCAACGCATGTTTATTTGGGTTAGGGCAAAAAACGCCGGTTGTGTACGTGCGCTAAAAAGACGCAGTGCGGTTTTATTAGGTTGGCCTGTTAGTAAACAGTTATAGCAATACAAAAAATAGTAATAGCATATGGTCAACGAAGCAACAAATCAGCTAAGCTTGCAGCAAAGTTCGCGTACGCAATCATGGAAGCATAGCAAATGCAGCTGAATTTTACACGCCCTTACTCCACATATTCGTACAGCAGCCATACTGAGCGTCACTTTACATTACATTTAAAAATTGCACTTCGTGCGCTTAAACGGATGCTTTGCGCGGCTTACTGAAGTTTGTACAAGCAGTCTTTTCTGTTATATTTTACCTCGAAGCTAAATATGTGTTCGTGATACTGCGCTTGATTCACCGCTACCTCATTTTCAGTCACAATAATAAACAGAGAATAAGCGAAAGAGGGTGTCGGTTGTGAAATTTCAGTGTATTTTATGCTTTTTTGTTTTCTTTATATTAGGTTGGTTGAAAGTTTATTCGCATTTTCACTATAAATCTTGTATTCGATTTTTAAGTAACTTCTCATTGAGCTACAACCGTGAAACTTCACATATAGATTAAGACACCGAGAAAATGCAACAAAAGGCAAAAAAAAATCTATTAGGTGGCGCACGGATCGAAATAATTAGATAAAAATTTGGAATTTTGAGATCGATTTTTAAGTAACTTCTCATTGAGCTACAAACGTGAAACTTCACATATAGGTTAAGACACCGAGATAATGCAATATGTAAAAAAAATCCTTTAGGTGGCGCATGAATAGAAATAATTAGCTGAAAACTTATTCCGTCTTATAGGTAACTTCTCGACGAGCTAGAGATATCAAATTTCAAACTTAATTCATAGGCCGATGATAGTATTAAACGGATAACAAAAAGCTTCACTATGGAGCGCACGGATTGAAATATTAAAAAAACTCCTACGGAACGGAGGGAGTTTTCCGATTGATTTTTATGAAGCTTCTAATCGAGCTAGAAACGTGAAACTTCACAGATAGATTAACACACCGAGACAATACAACAAAAGTAGAAAAAATTCCGCTAGGTGGCGCACGGTTCGAAATAATTAGATAAGAATATAAGTAATATAAGTAATTTCGCGGGGAGCTAAAGACTTGAAATTTCAAACTTAACTCAGAGGCCGATGAGAGTATAAAACGCATAGCAGAATGTTTCGCTAGGGGGCGCACGAATCAACCGATCGGCTAATCAAATCAGAAATAAAAAATAAGTTTGATTGGGCTGAAGAATCAAATCATATGCAAAAAGGTTATTTGAGTTGGATGGCAAATTATATATTACTGTTTTATACGCAAAATATTACTGAAACATAGACGCATAATATTGTCACGGATATTAGCATCGCTAAGTTATACCATCACTAAGGCGATGCTAAGGCCACGATAAGCAGTATTTACGTCAATAATCAAATCATGTATACACATATATAAGGCAGCCGAAAGATGTCACACACAGATGCATTTACTTATACGCCTATGTATGCGCGAGAGACTGTAAACTACAAACATTCACATCAATAATTCAATCATTATGTATCTACATAAACGCATAAATAATTGCGTCTACACATATGTACGTATACGAGCAGCGGAGCGGCAATGCACAAATACATGCATATATCTTATCTGAGTTGTCACAAGAGAGAGCAATAATTTGTGCACGTAGTTGTGGCTGGCGATTTTGTAGCCGAAACTAACTAGTAAGTTCTGGAAATCGAAGAGCCTAGAAGTATGCAGCGTAAACTATAAAAGCGGGGCAGGCGAGTAAGAAGTAATTCAGTTTGATTTGAGTTGTCAAGCAGTTGCGATTAAGACGATATCTAGCGAGCAATAGCAGTATTATTTTGAATAGTAGAGTTTCATTGAGCTATCAATCAGTGTGGTTATTAAGCAAGCTATTCCTTGCACAGTTTGAGTGTTATTGTGAAGTATTTTAATAAAGGCCATTTTTCCATTATTCAATATTGGAGTTATTTATTCAACAGTTTAGCGATCCGAACCTAGCAGGGGGCAAATAGGAGGATTTGCAAGTAAATTCGTTACAATTGGTGTCAGAAGAGGAATTGTTGAATAAATTCCGAAGACTTCGAATAAACAAGGACATGGCAAAGTTCAGTGAATTGAAGATTCAGCAACTGAAGAAGGAGTTGGAGAGCCGTGGATTGAATACAACCGGCATTAAAGGAATTGAATACAACCGGAACATGATTTTGGCTGCAATATCTGCTCAAACATCGACAGTGGCTTCTCAACTAGAATCCCAGGAGAACCGTATAACATCCAAGATGGAATCGCAAGAGGCACGCATAACAGTACAACTCGAAGCGCAGGAGGCGCGTATATCATCAAAACTCGAAGCGCGTATGGACGAGAAAATAACGCAGTTTGAGGAAAAAATCGAAGCCGAGGTGGATGCTTTGAGAGGTCGTATACAGGAATTGCAACTTAATCGGCCGTCTGCTTCAGCGAGTAATACGAAGGTAAAAACTCCATCTTTTGACGGCTCTGTTCCTTTCCAGGTCTTCAAGCTACAGTTTGAGAAGACCGCAGCAGTGAACAACTGGAATGTGGAAGATAAAGTTGCTGCACTGTTCGTGGCATTGAAGGCGCCAGCAGCGGAAATCCTACAGACGATTCCCGAAGGAATGCGGAACAATTATGAAGCATTGATGGCTGCTGTAGAACGACGTTATGGAAGCGAGCATAGAAAACAGATATTCCAAATTGAGTTGCAAAACCGCTAACAAAAAGCAAATGAGATATTGCAGGAGTTTGCTTCAGATGTTGAAAGGTTGGCTCATCTCTCAAATGCGGACGCACCCGTGGAATACACCGAGAGGGTAAAAATGCAGAGTTTTATAAATGGCATACGAGACGTGGAAACGGAGCGAGCTACATACGCAAACCCAAAACTGACATTTGCTGAAACGGTATCACATGCATTGACTTAGGAAACGGCCTCACTAT
Source organism: Eurosta solidaginis (assembly GCF_040869045.1). Lineage (NCBI taxonomy): Eukaryota > Metazoa > Arthropoda > Insecta > Diptera > Tephritidae > Eurosta > Eurosta solidaginis. Next base: position 99,264,097 of record NC_090324.1, read on the forward strand.
TGAGTAAACCAGCATACAAAGCTCATCGTGTGGAAGTGGACAGACCAGATTGGGTAGACACAATTTTGGAAGCACTGAAGGGATCACAACAGAAAAATGCCGGAGTTATTAAATGTTTCAAGTGCGGCAACCCAGGTCATATTGCACGACATTGCAGCACCGGTCCCAATAGCTCCAACAATGTGGGTGGCCGTAAACGCAGAGCTGAAGGAGATGAGCAAATTTCCAAGTCCACTCAATCGTTAAACTAAAGCGAGTCAGCCGCAAGGGGCGACAGCTGGCTCCCTCAATTGAATGTCCCATAATCTCTATCTCACAAATTGGAAGAAGGTCAAACAATCTTACTGTCGGAGGACATGGAAAGGAACGTTTACTGACTGCAGATACGGGTGCATCTCATTCCATCATTCGAGCGGATTTAGTCAACAAGAAGATAACACCATTGCATGGAGCAAGATTGCGTACAGCCACTAGAGAAGACAGCACGGTTCTAGGAGAAGTATCATGTGAAGTCGCAATTGGGAACGTCACGGTAGTACACAATTTTATAGTGGCAGGGATTGTTAATGAAATCATAATTGGAGTGGACTTCTTATTCGACCAGGGCATCAAGATCGACATGCAAAGCAAGACGATGCGATATAAGAACATGGATGTACCACTTAATTTCGGCTACGAGAGAGGCCACAGCAGTAAACGAGTGCTGGTGGAAGAGAGTCAGCGAATACCACCAAAATCCGAAGCAGTCATCTGGGCAAAGGTTGATGGAGATTGTGGGACAAACAAATTGTGGGTTGTCGAAGCAGCAAACAAATCAGCACTGAACATACTTGTAGGAAAAACCCTGGCTATGACAAAACAAGATGGACGTATTCCGGTAAGAGTACTCAATGAGTTCAATTCGCAACTCAAACTGACTAAAGGAGCTATTTTGGGAAGATGCCAAGAGGCTGAAGTAGTTACTAACTGTGAACAGCTCCAGGAACACGTTTCAGCTAGTAATACTTATCTTTCAAATGACATCACGGCATGGACGCAGGGGCTAGAGGAAGCATATCAGAGTAAGGCAAAACAACTGCTCCTAAAGTACACGAACATATTTGACCAGGATGGTTCTAAACCAGGCCGCACCAACGTTGTGAAACATCAAATTGACACTGGAGATGCGAGGCCGATCCGTCAAGCTCCGCGTAGTCTTCCACTGGCGAAGCGGGAAGTTGTAAGTCAAATCATACAAGAAATGAGCGACAGTGGCGTCATCGAACCATCAGCTAGTCCATGGAGCTCACCGGTAGTACTTGTAAAGAAGAAGGATGGAAAAATGAGGTTTTGCGGGGACTATCGGAAGTTGAATGACGTAACGAAAAAGGATAGCTACCCATTGCCAAGAATTGACCACACTCTGGACTCGTTATCTGGTACGAAATGGTTTTCCACGCTGGATTTGAAAAGCGGCTACTGGCAAGTTGAAGTGAAGGAGGAAGATAAAGAGAAAACAGCCTTCAGTGTGGGTGATGGTCTTTGGCAATTTACAGTGATGCCTTTTGGACTTTGTAATGCACCAGCTAATTTTGAGAGACTCATGGATCAGGTATTGAAAGGACTACATTGGAAAACATGCTTGGTGTACCTGGACGACATCATCGTATTGGGCAAGAACTTTGATGAGCATCTTAAAAACTTAGATGAAGTTTTTCAGAGAATAGCTGGCGCTGGTCTGAAGTTAAGTCCCAAAAAGTGTGCGCTGTTTAAAAAGGAAGTAAATTATTTGGGTCACAAGGTAACGACAGAAGGTATCCGTACAGCGAATGAAAAGATAGAGGCAGTAAAGGATTGGCCAAGACCACAGAATCTGTATGAATTGAGAAGTTTCCTTGGACTGTGCACATATTACCGCCGATTTGTACCAAATTTTGCCAGCGTAGCCCATAGTCTCCACGAGCTAACGAGAAAAAATAAAGCTTTTGAATGGAAGAAGGAGCAAGAAGTAGCTTTCCAAACATTGAAAGAGCGTTTGTGCACTGCCACAATGTTGGCATATCCGATTCCAGGAGCAACATTTATTCTAGATACAGATGCGAGCGGATATGCTATAGGAGGCGTTTTATCACAACTGGTCGATGGACAGTAGAAGGCAGTTGCATATTACAGCCGTTCGATTGGAAAACCAGAGAGGAACTACTGCGTTAGGCGAGAGAGCTGTTGGCATTGGTAGAGTGCATTAAACATTTTCACAAATACCTCTACGGCCCTCGATTCCATGTCAGGACAGATCACGCAGCTTTAAAATGGCTTCTGCAGTTCCGTAATCCGGAAGGACAATTGGCACGGTGGATCGAGCGACTCCAAAGCATTGACTTTTCCATTGAGCATCGAAAAGGTAGTACCCATGGAAATGCTGATGCAATGTCACGAAGACCATGTAGTTTGGAATGCAAGCACTGTTCAAAAACCGAGGCTAAAGAAGACATTATAGATGTCCGGCTAATGACTATAACATGTACAGATGAATGAGACAACGAACAGCTAAGAAAGTGCCAGCTAGAAGATGCAGATCTGTCACGTGTTATGCAAGGGCTCGAACGAAATGAAAGGCCAAACAGAGAAGAGATGTCAGCAGAGAGTCCCATTGCGAAGTCATATTGGGCACAGTGGAACAGTTTAGAATTGATATCCGGTTGCCTTCATCGAGTATGGGAGAGTGAGGATGGTAAATACAAGAATAAACTGATAGTTGTTCCCAGAAAGAGGATTCCTGACGTGCTCAGCGAGCTGCATAATGGTCCAAGCGGAGGTCATCTTGGAATCACGAAGACGCTCGAGAAGATTAAACAGAGATTCTATTGGGTTGGTTGCCGTCAGTCGGTCACTGAGTGGATTGCGAACTGCGAGGTTTGCAGCAGAGCGAAAGGGCCCAGAACACGAAGTCATGGCCAGATGAAGCAATATAACTCAGGTGCGCCATTTGAAAGGATCGCTATGGATGTCGCCGGTCCATTTCCTACTAGCAACGGCGGAAACAAATATGTACTGGTAGTTATGGATTATTTCAGCAAATGGCCAGAGGTATACCCAATCTCAAATCAAGAAGCGGAAACGGTAGCAGAAGTGTTTATAAACAATTGGGTTGCAAGGTATGGTGTACCAATGGAGTTACATTCTGACCAAGGCAGGAATTTCGAATCAGCTGTGTTCCAGGAAATGTGTAAGTCATTGGGCATTCGAAAAACACGGACAACTGCATTTCATCCTCAATCCGATGATATGGTAGAACGATTCAATAGAACATTGGAGGAGCACTTAAGGAAAGTAGTAGACAAGTACCATAAAGAATGGGATACCCGCATACCATTATTCTTGATGGCTTACCGATCAGCAGTGCATGAGACAACGGGCCATACCCCTGCAAAAGTAATTTTTGGCAATGACCTTAGACTGCCAGCTGATTTGAAGTTTGGAATAGATGCCAATGAGGAGATAAATGTCAGGAAATCCACTAGTGATTTGGAAGAAGAGCTAAGAGAAATACATGATCTGATAAGGCAACGAACAAATATTATGAGTGACAAGATGAAAGCCAGATATGATAAGGCAATTAATTCAGAAGGTTTTCAGGAAGGAGATTTGGTGCTGTTATACAACCCGCAACGTAAAAAAGGTTTGTCCCCGAAATTGCAGTGTAATTGGGAAGGCCCATGCATAGTTGTAAAACGGATCAACGATGTAGTGTACCGCATACAAACCATCGGTAAACCACGAACCAAAATGAAAGTGGTCCATTTGGAAAGGCTGGCAACGTTTAGATCGAGAGATTTGTCTGACCGGGACGATCAGACTTAGGTGGAGGGCAGTGTCACGGATATTAGCATCGCTAAGTTATACCATCACTAAGGCGATGCTAAGGCCACGATAAGCAGTATTTACGTCAACAATCAAATCATGTATACACATATATAAGGCAGCCGAAAGATGTCACACACAGATGCATTTACTTATACGCCTATGTATGCGCGAGAGACTGTAAACTACAAACATTCACATCAATAATTCAATCATTATGTATCTACATAAACGAATAAATAAGTGCGTCTACACATATGTACGTATACGAGCAGCGGAGCGGCAATGCACAAATACATGCATATATCTTATCTGAGTTGTCACAAGAGAATGCAATAATTTGTGCACGTAGTTGTGGCTGGCGATTTTGTAGCCGAAACTAACTAGTAAGTTCTGGAAATCGAAGAGCCTGCAGCGTAAACTATAAAAGCGGGGCAGGCGAGTAAGAAGTAATTCAGTTTGATTTGAGTTGTCAAGCAGTTGCGATTTTGAATAGTAGAGTTTCATTGAGCTATCAATCAGTGTGGTTATTAAGCAAGCTATTCGTTGCACAGTTTGAGTGTTATTGTGAAGTATTTTAATAAAGGCCATTTTACCATTATTCAATATTGGAGTTATTTATTCAACAGTTTGGCGATCCGAACCTAGCAGAGGGGCAAATAGGAGGATTTGCAAGTAAATTCGTTACAATATTAACATACACAACACCAAATATTACAGATTTTTTTTTTAAGTATTTTCACTTTTATTGAACTTACAAATACAAATTATTGTTACTGAAATATTCAGTAATTTTCCAAATCATTAATTATGCTCCCAAGTACAAACAGTCCATGTAGTCAATAAGGCAGTGCAGAATTTTGTGTATTTGGTGTTGGAAATGTTGCTATAGAAAATTAAAGCTACGGATCGTGAACAACAATTTTTCGTTTTAAATTTTTTCTTGGCATATTTTGGTTTGTTTTGACAATTGTTAATTTGCTATTCAAAATTGAAAAAATAAACTAAGTTTTTTGATGTTGCGTATTTGCCATGACGTAGCAAATGCATATCCGTATAATTCTTTGGTGTTTTGTGTAAAAATACTACACGAGTTTGCAAATACAATAATGGTAGACCATTTGCACAAAATCCTGAACTCCCCTTAGTTGGTGTGGAACTTAAATCCCGTTGACTAAAAATGCTTATGAAATTTACACTAATTCATAAGCGGATTCTTGGAATTTACAAATTGATTTATATGATAATGATAAAAATATTCGTGAAATATTTAACACGGTATTTATCTCTGTTTTAAATTTTTCATAACAAACTTGAAAATAATTTAGAAATATTTCTATTAATACTGTTGAAACGTCCAAAAATAATGCAAAAAACGGAGATTTTAATATTACTGAAATATTCAGCGGTATTTCAAAAGCATCACTAAGCTATACCATCACTAAGGCGATGCTAAGGCCATGCCAATCAGTATTTACGTCAATAATCGAATCATGTATACACATATATAAGGCAGCCGAAAGAGATGTCACACACAGATGCATTTACTTATACGCCTATGTGTACTCGAGAGACTGTAAACTACAAACATTCACATCAATAATTCAATCATTATGTATCTACATAAACGAATAAATAATTGCGTCTACACATATGTACGTATACGAGCAGCGGAGCGGCAATGCACAAACACATGCATATATCTTATCTGAGTTGTCACAAGAGAGGGCAATAATTTGTGCACGTAGTTGTGGCTGGCGATTTTGTAGCCGAAACTAACTAGTAAGTTCTGGAAATATAAGAGCCTAGATGTATGCAGCGTAAACTATAAAAGTGGCGCAAGCGAGTAAGAAGTAATTGAGTTTGATTTGAGTTGTCAAGCAGTTACGAATAAGACGATATCTAGCGAGCAATAGCAGTATTATTTTGAATAGTGAAGTTTCATTTGAGCTATCAGTTTGGTTATTAAGCTATTCGTTGCACAGTTTGAGTGTTATTGTGAAGTATTTTAATAAAGGCCATTTTTCCATTATTCAATATTGGAGTTATTTATTCAACAGTTTAGCGCTACGAACCTAGCAAAAGGGCAAATAAGAGGAATTTGCAGCAAATTCGTTACAGTATTATGTATTTAAATTTTACTTATTTATGACACGGTTAAAAGTTGAGCCTCGATCTGAAACTTTTTTGTAACTCATATATAGCCAAACGAAATTCGGCATAACATTTAGCTTACAACGCTTTTAGAAAAGACGAGTGTGTAGAGCTTAGATTCAATTGTAGAAGTACTAAATAAAATAAATAAATGTAAGGCGCGATAACCTTCGAAGAGATTTTTGGCCGAGCTTCTCTTCCAATTTGCATCGTGCTCCTTTTTTAATTTTTCTTACAAATTGGCGACATAAGACCTACTTCGGCCTACAGAAGTACACTCGGAGAGCTTGCCAAACACTGATGTTGCTTTTGCCCGTGGCGTGAACCCTGGATCTTTGGTTGTGGTAGGCGGAGCACGCTACCATCACACCACGGCGGCCGCATAGAACTATTACAAGCAGTTAAAAAGGAAACATCATGCGGTCCCTCGTTAAGTTTTGAGTTGACGTTGTCCTAGTCAGAGTCGTGTACTATACTTAACACATTATAAGTATAAACAAATTTTGCGAAAAAACTCAATGATTTTCAGCAGTTTTCCAAATAAAATTTTTATTTTTAGATTTTCAGGACTAAGTTTAAAATCTGAACTTTCGGTTCTAAGACCAGAAATGTATAAAATTCTATTATAAGTTTTATTTAAAAATCAGAAGTGTCTACAAGTTTCTAATATTAGATTTTTTTTATCTTTTTGAGTTAGTTTAAAAACAATTTTGATACCTAAGACTTATTGCTTAGTTAAGTTTAAAATGTTAACTAAATAAAGTTTGAAAACATATCACTAAGTTAAGAGATTTTAAATGAAGGTGAAATAGTTTGAAATTTTTCTTAAACCGATGAATGGTTTAAAATTAATGCTAAAATTTCTATTCGTGTACAAATCCTTAGGCATTAATCTATTTTTTATTATTATTAATATTATTATATTACGGCGGCCACCGTGGTGTGATGGTAGCGTGCTCCGCCTACCACACCGAGTGCCCTGGGTTCACACCCCGGGCAAAGCAACATAAAAATTTTAGAAATAAGGTTTTTCAATTAGAAGAAAATTTTTCTAAGCGGAGTCGCCCCTCGGCAGTGTTTGGCAAGCGGCCCGGGTGTATTTCTGCCAGGAAAAGCTCTCAGTGAAAACTCATATGCCTTGCAGATGCCGTTCGGAGTCGGCATGAAACAATTAGGTCCCGTCCGGCCAATTTGTAGGGGAAATCAAGAGGAGCACGACGCAAATTGGAAGAAAAGCTCGGCCTTAGATCTCTTCGGAGGATATCGCACCTTACATTTATTTATTTTATTTTTTAATATTATTATTATTTTCTGATAGAAAAAGCTCTTTAATTGAAAGCTGCCAAAAGTGATATAAAAACAAATAATAGGCACCGTTATTTTGTTTTGCTGTAACAGAACATCATATACTCAGCTGAGAATTTCTATATTAATATAGTTTCAGTTTTTAGACACTAAGTATAATCAAAAGCGGACGTATTTATTAAGCGAGTTTATCACTTTTGTTAGACGATCAATTCTTCCTCCACATAAGACTTCTGAAACGAGTAATAACGCCCATTTTCTAATGTTTTAAATTTTTCCAATTTATTGTTCTAATGGTATTTAAGAATTAAGACATTTAAACAAATTTTATATCAAATTTTGTTAGTATAAGGTAATTCGAATTCCGAGATATGACCCCCGAAAAGTTATTAAATGCTTGGTAAAAAAAAAGATACCACGACGGTTTCCAAATTTTTTATATTATTAGTAAAATAGGTAGGTATGAAGTTTTTTTGACAAGTGGCTGCCGTACAAACTTAGGTTAATTTAACAGTTAAAGTTTGACTACAGAGTTGAGTTTGGCTCTTATTCCTTTTGTTCGTTTAGTAATCTGCCGCCGTTAAAATTGTTTGTTAACTTCAGTCTATCTACATCTTCTCTCTACATATATATAAACTTCAAAATAATATATGTTTGTACGTAGGTATAAATCGGGAATCACCCACTAGAAACCTTCCAAGGATGGTCGTAGGCTAAACATAACTTCAATATAAAAAAGGGCGTGGCACATACCATACAAATGGAATATTTCATACAGCATAACTCTGGAAGTATTCATGCAAGAACATTGAAATTCAGTAAAGAGTTATCCCTAACACCACTAAGAAAGTAAGATGTGAGTAAGAAGGGTCATGGCACCTCCCATTTCATACTGCATATCTCTGGATTTAGTAATGGTAGAATAATGAAAATTGGTAAGGAGCTATATGACGTTAAGTCCTAACAGCACCATTGATATATGGAATTGAAAAAAACAAGGCAAATGGGATTTTTCAGAACTATGGCTGGCGTAAAAACTTTGGTTATTTCAATATGTAAAGTGTGATTTCAGAGTTGGATTTGGCTGTTATTCCTTTAGTATTCTTTTGGGGTTTGTTACCTTTAGGGTTGGTATTTTTGGATACGCCTGGAGGAACCGGAAAAAAAAAATTCTGCTAAATTTGATATTAATTGATGTAAGAGCAAACAAGAGAAATCACCATGCTGCTCACTCCGCATTTAAATTACCACTGTCCGCAAACATCTGATAGGCCGATGTGCAAAATAAGGAGATGGTCAGGCCAAAGTGAGTGTGCGGGATGTGTGCACCATGACTCATAAACACAAGTTTTAGGCCGACCCCTTACGGATTTGAGGAGTAATGATCATCAAAAGAGTGGTGCTTTCCTCCTACTTTCTGCAACAGCCGCAGATGAAGTAAATGCGTGCTTTTTCGTGCAGCGACGTACATAAATTTACTCTCTTTGGAAATATGAGAGCGCATTTTGGCGGAAACACTTCAGCAGCAACTTTTGCTAAACAACTGCTTGAAATTTATTATGGCAAAATTCCTATTTACTTACTATCAGATTTGATTTATTTTCCTGCAAGTTTTAATAGCTGAAGCTTTAATATCTAATGTTTTTTCCAAATATTGAATCTATCTTTACAAACTATAAATGGCTTCGAGAAGGGGCCTTTTTGGCATCTTAAAATGAGGATGTTAATATCACTAGAACCGAGACAATTTATCACTCTATTAACACAGTCGTGGAAGGATCCCAAGCTCTGCATATCCGGTTGAGTTTCTTAACTCTTTTGAGCCATCAGGAATTCCTCCTCATCCAATGATCCTTAAAAAAGGCCCATAATATTTATTATACATATATATTGTTCGTTATTTGGATTCTCCGCGCTTATGTAGTGGGACAAGGCTTTCCATTACAAAACTTTTACGAATGTCATTGGACCAATTCTTTTTATCGGAAAAATTCCAAAACAAAAAAGTTTAAAACCAAGAATTCCATTGATACCGATAAATATGCGTTTTCAATTTTAAATGCCTCAAATTTCGTATCCCTATCAATGAAGCTCAAGGACGGTCATTAGCTGGGATTAAAGGGATTGATAAGTGCAATGCAAACCTTTAGAGCTTCAAAACTTCTGCAACCCAATTTTCACCTAACCTACGCGAGAGAGTACAACAAAAGTCATTAGCTGTAGCAGAAGTCTGTAGCATAAGCTAGTAATAAATAAAATAAGAAAAACAACTTTATAGGTAAAAATATGGTTTTCGCAATGATGTTGCTTATAATAATCACTTACGATCCCTTAAAAAAATTTGTTTACAAAAGTTGGCGTGGTTCTTAATTGATCTCGTTAATCTTTCTCGTTTCTTATGATAGAGCTAATCAGCTTACGAAGTCTTGTTGTGACAGCTTGAACCGTTTTTGATTTATGATCAATAATTATAAAACTGATTTTTTCAGAAGCGAGGGTTCTACGCCCCTTTATGAAATTTTATAGAAATTAAAGTTTCAATTTAAATTGGTCATTGGAGCTGCATTATTTACTGAATAATCACGTTTTTTGGTATTTTACAAAATTATTTACCTACATAAAGTGGGCGTGATTATCGTCCGATTTCGCTCATTTTAAAATAGCGTTTTTAGATGTTCCCACGCACCAAATTTCAATAAGATATCTCAAGAGTTACTCAAGTTCCGTATTCGCAGACGGACAGACGGCATGAATTTCCTGTTTTAGTCTGAATAGTTTAGATATATTATGCCGACAAAGTTTATATATTCTGTGATCTTTGCTCAGTTGAGTATAAAAACAAATCCCCCTTATGTATAAACGTATGTAGATATACTAGAAGTATGTCTGTTTTTCTGGGCAGATATACAGAAGTAGGTAAATGCATGACTTTGATTCTGCGCGTGTCCATTTTTCTTTTATAAATTAGTCCATTCTATTTGCAAAGAACGAACCCAAAATTTCGTATACAATTTTGCAGCTCTCCCAGCCGCTAGTCTTAGTAAAACTGCCGGTCACAGAAGACGATATCACGAATCAGTTTAACTCAATTGAACAGATAAAACATATTATAATAAAATATTTATATACTTGTATATCTTGTATACTTGTATATATTAGCAAATTTTTCTCCGTCAATATATAAAATGTGATTTTATTTTCAATGTCAAAATTGACTGTACTTTCCCTCCAGCAAAAGTAATAAATTGACTATTTTACGGGACTACGGTATTTAATTGAATTTTAGTTAACTAAAAAATGTCAGCTATTAAGTGATTGCTATGATAGCCATTGTAACTGAGAAATTGAACAAAAAGTCGAACACAAACAATTCTAAGGTTGACGACAGATTGGTAGCGAGAACCGTTGCTATATAAAAAAGATAGAAAGCTATGATAATGATTTCTTTTGGGAAATTGTGCCAGAAACGTTTCAAGCATATAAAATATAAGAAAATAAAAATTGATTCTCGGCTAGCATAGCTAGCCGATTGCCGTCAGCCTAAGTCAGAAAATTATTTATCGAAAAAAAGGTTTTTTCAAGTCGAGAAAATATTTGTCTTTTTACACTTAATTGCATATGGTTTTTTGGACCTTAAAATTTTCTTAAATACTGGGAAAAATATGAAAATAAATGTTTATTCTCCTTCGCGCAGATTTAATATCACCCGTCCCGAATGAAAGCAATCTCTTTTTGGCTTTTGATGTGATACCGTGCAGATCGGGAATGTTTTTTAATATATATTATATTATTATTACTTATAATATATTTCGAATAAAATAAGCCTAAGTTTATCACTAGATGAATATCCAACATTGGCAGAGAATTGGTTGTCTCCTTTTGCATTAAAAATTGAATAACCCCTTAAATTTCGATCAAATTTTTTTAAAATGAATGTGGTAAGAGCTATCAGTTGGTGAGTTCACGATTTTGTGCAAATGGTCTACAATAATATAAAAAGGGTATATTTCTACTATACAAAACGATATGTTGACTGCCACGCATTTGCCACACTGCAATGGCAAATACGGAATATTAAAATCAAGATTTCTTATTCACCAAAGTGAAAAGTAATATTTGGCAGTTTCCACCATATAAACCAATAAATTCAATATATTTTTTCTTATTTTGAAATAAATTTTAAGGTCTTTGGAAGTGTCTTCGGCTCACACCAACTATCTAAACTTTAGAATAAATGGTGTCGTAACAGGAACAGGAAAATGGGGAAAAGTTTAATAACATCAGAACTGGGATTTTTGCAAATTTTAATCTTTGCACACGTGTCAAGCAAAATCTAAATATTAAAATAACAAATTTTATTAACAAGGGTTTAGCCGTTTAATTTATCTCTACTTTTATAAGTGTCGCTACCTAAACATTTGGTACATTTTTCTTAGAGACTAAGGCACTCAAGTGCGAAAAAAGACAAATTAAACTAAACCAAGTACACTAAAGTCAGTCGCACTAATCATTTTTTATTTTAGCAACCATTATCGTGATATTGACAAAAGTTTGCACCTAGATGACACTGAAATATCTTACTTCAATATGGGTGTCACACGAAAAGAGCAGTTCAGGCCATCAAGATGCATTTAATTTGTACATTTAGACTTACCAATGTCTGTTACCAATCTTTAAAAAGAATTCTCTTTAGAGTTTTATAAAATCGTCTTTAGTTTACCAAGTGAAAAATAAGAACAAATAACGGAAAAATGAAAGGGTTTCATAAAACTTAAATGTTAAAAAGTATTAAATGGGTGTTGCTGGGTTTCTCCTTCGCACAGCTGAAAAGCGTTGACACATTATCCTTCCTTAGCCCGGGAGAATCGTATACTGTGGTTTGTATGGAACAAATCTTACCGCCGTGGTTCTGACCCAGTCGATAAAGTTTGACACCTTCTTCTTTGTGGCGATTCGTCTTCCGTAGGCAAGTACGCTGGCTTCAGTCTGTCGATGGAAATGTTGACCGGTTTCCCTCTTACGATGATCTTAAAGTATTTATCTGATTTTGACATTACCTTGTAAGGCCCTTCTTACGGTTTTTGAAATGATGGACGCACTGAATCCTTCCGCATAAATACGTGCTCGCAAGTTGAGAGATCCAGATGGATAAACGTTTTCTTTTTTCCATGCCACGCTGTTTCGGTCGGACTGATGGAGTTCAATACCTTTCTAAGTTCGGTAACGAAGTCCGATTTCTTTTTAATTTGACTGTTGTGTGTGAAAAATTCCACATTTTCATTCTTTAAATGCGTTATACCGAGTGGTTTTATTATTATTATCCAGTGACTTAGTTAGCTCTTTAAATAACGTGGATGCAAATTGTCGCCCTTGATCCGAAGTTATAGTGGTATGTACTCCGAACCTGGCGTTCCAATTAGGTATGAGTGCTTTAGCAATAATGGATGCTGTCATATCTGGAAATGGAACTGCCTCTGGCCGTCTGGAAAAGCGATCAATGATGGTGAAGGAGTAACGATTGCTGTTGGGAAGAGCAAATGGCCCTACAACATCGACGTTGATGTGGTCAAATCGCATATGACCCGATTCATATCGCATGAGAGGCGATAACGTATGCCGAGTAACTTTAGCTTTTTGACATTGCATACACGACCGAGTGAAGACTTTGCTGTCACGCTGGATACGTGGCCAAACGAATCTGCTGGAAAACAACTTTGCTGTAGCACGTTAACCTGGGTGACATAACCCATGTGTTGCCTTTAAGACGGCTGCGCGAAATTTTTTGATGATAAATGGTGTAATGTTTCCTGTTGAACAGTCGCAGACTATTTGCTTGTTACTACAGGATACGCTGAATAACTTAAGGTGTAGGGACGAGTTTATGCTGCCTTGACGCAGACGCTGTAGCTCTTCGTCTATTTGCTGATCATCTGCTAACTTGTCTATTTTTTTTTTATATATTGAGTCCTAAACGACTTATGTACATACGTAAATAAAAACAAACACCTTTTTGTCGTTTAAAGTTATTTTTAATTGGAAAAAATTGTTTCGACACTCGCGTGGTGTCATCATCAGTTGCTAGCTTTCAACTAAACCATTGTCACAGGTATAAACAAAATAAAGCTTTCAGTAAATTTTTCCAAAACATTAAAATATATACATTGCAAAAACAACGAAAAGAGAAAACAAAAGTTTAAGCACAGAATATACATATGGATATGTAACAACAAACGGAACAAACAAATTTACTTTACTGCTGAGAAGAGACTCGAATACATTGGGCCAATATCGCGATTTACAGATACATTTTTATTTATATGCATATGAAAATATTCTAGAATATTTAATCTACTTAAATTAGATTCAGTTTTAATTAGTTTGAAGTCTTCTTCGCTTATCGAGTGCTGCTCCGATAAGGCATGTTCAGCGATTCCACTTTTTGGTTCAATATCTTTTATGTATTTAAGGTGTTCATTTAACCTGGTACGCAAAGTGCGTGTCGATTGGCCTATATACTTAGCACCGCATTTTTTCCCGTCATCATTTTCGTATGAACAAGTTATTAATAAACCCCAGGTTTATCCAATTTGTCGCATTTGTCTTTAGTTGACTTTAATAAAGATTTGAGTTTTTTTTGTCGATTTTGGAGCCACTTTAATTTTTGCATGTTTGAACACCTTTTGCATACTGCTGAAAAAAGATGAGAAAATTAAAACAAACAAAGCCACCGAAGATGTCATCGTGTGAGGTCGGCCCTAATATTATTATAAATAAATCCAACGTTGCCTTAGACGAAAATGAAGTATATCTTTTGAATAAAGGCCTGAATTTCGCGTTACCGCACAAATGTTCGCCGTTGCAGGATATCATAGTCGATTCTGAGATGACCCTTGGAAAAATAAAATCTGAGGAAGCGGAAAATGTGCGGTTTAATTTAAAGAAAGTTATATCGTCAAAATCAAGTTTGAGCAAACAAAATAGCTCTTCCCGATTGCACAGTGCTGTAAAATCTCTAAACGAGAAAAATATTTATATAACACAAGCTGACAAAGGTAACTGCGCTGTTGTATTAAACGAAGAGGATTATGATAACGGTATGCGCGCTTTAATTGAGGAGGGAAATTACCGTAGAGTGAAGAACCCTCTTCCAAAGATGAAAAGGCAAGTGGCTGAATGCCGAAAAAAGTACGCTAACTTGTTTGGTCGCAGATGGAGCCAACAAATGCACAAATCATATGTGCGCGTACCTTGCTTGTATGGCTTGTACAAGGCTCACAAACCCGGTAATAAATTTCGACCAATTATAGCTGGATACATTTCGCCCGTAGCAAATATCGCATCATGGTTGAGTAATTATTTCATTAAAAGCTTCGATAATTTTTCAATTAAAAACTCCCTTGAATTAGTCGAAAAAATTCAAAATGTGAAATTGAGTTTTTTGCGTCGTTTGATATAATTTCTTATTTTTCAAATGTTCCGAAAAATGGTGCCTTGGATGCGTTACGTATTTGGCTGGATAAACAGAATATCAATCCTTTGGTCGCTAATGCTTTGTTCGATATGACGTTTACGTGTATTAATCTTTCATTCTTCCAATTTAGAAGCGAGTTTTATGAACAAATTGATGGTTTGCCGATGGGTTTAAGTATAAGCCAATGAAGATTGAAGAAAAATTAATTCATAGCTCATTATTTCCACGTTTTTATTGTCGATATGCTGAGGACTGTATTGTTATTATTGAGAAGAACAAAATCGACCAAACGTTGAATTAACGTTAAATAACGAGCTGCCCTTCTTGGACTTAAAGGTTAAACATAATGAGGACGGATTCATCGAATTCGATATATATCATAAGCCGACATCAACTGAGTGTTTCATCCCTAGTGATTCTAATCATCATCACTCGCATAAGCTAGCATCTTTCAATTCCATGGCACATCGACTTGTAAATGTTCCGCTCAGCTGTGATTCATATAATAAGGAAAAACAGAAAATAATGAAAATCGCAGCAACAAATGGGTATTGCTCTAACAGCATTAAGCAGCTAATACGAAAACACCAGAATAAAAAGGAGCGAAGGGGGAGTAGCTCTTTTTTCGATACGGTGGGTGTAGAAAATAAAATGAAATGGTGTAGCTTGACCTACGATCCGCAATTTTTCAGCAGTATGCAAAAGGTGTTCAAATATGCAAAAAATAAAGTGGCTCCAAAATCGACAAAAAATCGAATCTTTATTAAAGTCAACTAAAGACAAATGCGACAAATTTGATAAACCTGGGGTTTATTCAATAACTTGTTCATACGAAAATGATGACGGGAAAAACTGCGGTGCTAAGTATATAGGCCAATCGACACGCACTGTGCGTACCAGGTTAAATGAACACCGTAAATACATAAAAGATATTGAACCAAAAAGTGGAATCGCTGAACATGCCTTATCGGAGCAGCACTCGATAAGCGAAGAAGACTGCAAACTAATTAAGACTGAATCTAATTTAAGTATATTAAATATTTTAGAATCTTTTCATATACATATAAATAAAAATGTATCTGTAAATCGTGATATTGGCCCACTGTATTCGAGTCTCTTCTCAGCAGTAAGGTAAATTTGTTTGTTCCGTTTGTTGTTACATATCCATATGTATATTCTTTGCTTAAACTTTTGTTTTCTCTTTTCGTTGTTTTTGCAATGTATATATTTTAATGTTTTGGAAGAATTGACACCACGCGAGTGTCGAAACAAACCCCAGCCGGTTAGGGGATCAGAATATACCCGCGGTAGGTATGCCTGTCGTATGAGGCGACTAAAATACCAGATTCAAGGGGCTGTGTAGCGCAACCCTTCAGGTTGCCAGCGCAATATATAGCTTCTCCAAACCCAATTGTCAACCTCACCTATCCGCGGCGAATCCTGTTTCACTAACAGACGGGGCTCTGGCGACCCCAAGCTCCTCATGGAACTTGGGGGTAGGGAGGGAGGGAATGACCTGAAGACTTAATGTGGCCACATAAATCGTTCCCGAGATGGTCGGGCTAGCACCTTAATGGTGCTATGGTACCGGAGCGTACCGGATTTCTATCCGGCAAAGGACCATCACATCGATTACACTCCCCAAAGCCTTCGGGTAGCAACCTTATCGCTACAACAACAACAACAACAGTGTCGAAACAATTTTTTTGCAATTAAAAATAACTTTAAACGACAAAAAGGTGTTTGTTTTTATTTACGTATGCTAACTTGTCGTAGTCTATGCCTCTTGAGTTTAGCGTTGCGATTCTTGAGAATATGTCAGCTGCTACATTGTTTTTCCCTTCTACGCGTCGAATGTCGGTTGTTTTCTGAGATATGTAGTCCAACAGGCGAGCTTGCTTGCTCGATGTCTTCTCAGGGTTCTTATGAAATGCATAAATTAGTGGTTTGTGGTCGGTGTAAATGTGGCACGTTCGCTCTTCCAGCATGTACTTAAAATGGCGCACTGCTAGGAACTCGTTGTAAGCTCTCGATCGTATGTGCTGTAACGGATCTGTCTTTTATCGAACTTTTTCGAGAAATATCCGAGTGGCTCGAGAATCCTAGTTGTAACCTGATGCAAAACAGCACCAGCTGCCTTACCCGATGCGTCGACCCACAAGGACTATACTGCGTATTTTGATGGGTGTTCTAAGAGAGCAACATTTATAAGCTAGGGTTTGCACTCGAAGGCAGTTATAATTGAATCCGTCCATCTGAGCTTTGAATGGTAATTTTTTACATTCCCGGGGCATACGGCCAATAGAGGTAATTGCGTTTCAACAGCATGTGGGATAAACCGTCTATAAAAGTTTATTGCAGCAAAGAAACGCATAAGCTCGGCTACGGTTGTTGGTCTCTTAAACTGTTGAATTGCCTGAACGCGTTGCTGCAGTGGCTTAACGCCGTCAGAGGAGACAGTAAGCCCCAAGAATGTGATTTCTGCTTTACCAAACACAAATTTTGTAGCATTTATTTTTAGGTTGTGCTTCTCTAAGCGCTCAAAAAGCTAACGAAGGTGCGATAAATTTTCGGCAGAGGACGTTGAGGCTACGCAAATATCGTCCATATACGGAAAGGCAAAGTCGAGCCCACGTATGACTTCGTGAATTAGCCTCTGTAGGGTTTGTGCTGCATTCCGCAGCCCGAATGGCATGACCATTAATTCAAAGAGGCCAAATGGCGTGATGATCGCCATTTTGGCACATCTTCGGGGTTTAAGGGGACCTGCTGAAAGGCTTTTTGCAAGTCGACTTTAGAAAATACATACGTACAACTTAAATTGCTGTTAAAAAATGGTGTCGGGTATCTGTCAGGAATTGTTTTGCTGTTTAGAGCCCAAAAATCACCGCAAAAGTGCCATGTACCATCTGCTTTCCTCACCATATGGAGAGGACTAGCCCAACTGCTGCTTGAAGGCCAACAGATCCCTAAATTTATCAAATTATCGAATTCTGCTATTGCCGCTGCTAACTATCCGAACAGAGACATCTGGCTAGTGCGGATATTGGATGGCCATGAGTCTCTATATAATGAACTAGTGTTGATTTCGCAGGGCTTTCTAACTGAGCCAACCGCGTTAAGCTGCCGAATTCCTTGAGCAGGCTTGCGTATGCGCATTGTGCGTCGAATGTTTTTACGGTTAAAATGTTGTACGAGCTTCCCGGTTGTGATAAGAGATGTTAGATTGTCAACTAAGCGCTTTTGCCTTATGTCGATTAGTAGCCCAAGATGGCTTAAAAAATCGGCCCTTATTATTCCGCATGTTACGTCGGCAATTCCAGAGAAACTTGCGCCGTAGGTCTAAATTTATTTTAAGAAGATCATTACCGTAGACTTTTATTGGTGTGCCGTTAGCAGCGAAAAGTTTTACTGTTGAAGGTTTGAATTTACTAGTATGTATGCTCCGGGGAATAACTGAAACATCTGCTCCAGTGTCTAATAAAAATTGGTAATTTGAAAGGTTATCGTATAATTTGAGGCGATGTATGACTGCTTGTTTTACGTCGCGAGTGTGCGTTGCAGTCTCTGTTGCGTATAGTCATCGCGTCGTCTCGCGTTTGTTTGCACGGTTTGCTTCCTTGTGCATGTTGCGTTGGTAATCTCGTCTGATTCGACTGCGACTTCTCGGTCTACGATCTGACATAGGCTCAAATCGTTTTGTGAGTTGGGCTATTTCTTGTTTCAGTTCGTGCAATGCACGGGACTCGTTGTTTCGAGCAGCCGGAGGCGTAGATTTTGTTGAAGCGCCGATGGCGTTAATTTGTCGAAAATTGAGAGAGTCGACAATGGCGTCGGAAATTGTAACTCTATCTGCATTGTCCCTTGAAGCCGATAACTGCGGCTTGGGCGTGTGGTGGCAAACGTGATGACCACAAGTCTACGAGTACGGTTTCGCAACGTGCGCTCCCAGCTACGGGACGCATTTCGTTGAAATGTTGGCTAGGTCTTAAATCACCCAATGGCATATCAGAGAAAACACGTTATACTCGTCGTTGTTGGCTGTCCGCGAAGTGTGGTATGAGTTTAGATTTGATGTACTCATAGCGACTTAGCTGGGGTGCAGCATCAATTATGGACTTTAACTCTGTCAATTTGTTTGGCGATACCTGCGCCATAACTAAATCGTACTTTCTGTAATCGTTGGTAACTCCGGCAGCCGCAAACCATAATTCGAGGGATAAGAAATACGATTCAATGTTAGTTTCTGTCATACTTGGTGGAATAATACGCGGAACTATTGCTGCGTCCGCGTGAAACTCCGGCAGAGTATTTTGCATTGGTGTATTTGGTAAAACATTTGGTAACAATTTTTTTTCCAGAAATCAGTTCTAATAAAAATACAAACTATCCAGTAAGTTCTGCTTTGCGGACCATTTTGCGCCCCCATGTGAATATCGCCCGAGGCAAGATGCCCCCCTTTCCCCCCTCACTACGCCACTGTCACACTATAACCACTCTGTCTAAGGTTTGAAGCAAAAATATGTGGTTTTAAATGTCGGGTAGTATTGTAAAGATATTCAAGGCCCACTAGTACACACATTCATTTACCTAAGTTTTCTGAAATGCTTTTCATGTATTTTAAATTATATTTTTCATCTTTTTGAGAACATTTTTCAAGTAAAGAAGCACGTGTAACATTTTCTTAAATTAATTTAAAAGGTGCAATTCGTTTTCCTTAAAATTTATCTGACGTAAGTTGAAGTTCATGTAACTGAATGGATAAACATTGACATTTTATGATTAATGTTTTCTTTAATTCCATTTCACTCTTTCGAAATATATTTTATATTTTTTTGTTGCATATCACGAAGGCACTAAGGTAACATCACCTGGATGGCAGAGTCTTTGCCTTGCCAGAGCGACGCACTCAGTTCAAAACAGATTTTTGTATCGGATAGATTTAACTTTTGTACTTAGGCAATATCATAGACCACAGAGCCCGGTATAGTTTAAGTGATATACTCTCGTTGAGTATAATAAATTTGGCCTGACTTTGCCCTAAGCATTCAATCAAGTGTTGTCTGAACTGCATTGTTTCCCAGAATTAAATTCCACGCATCCTGTGCAATCCCTATCTCAGCCATTTCCATATAATGCGGGAGGTTATTCGGACCCCGGCATGCCGAAATGTCGGAACCGACCTAAACTTTTGAGGGCTGCTTAGCTCCGGCTTAGAACCAAAATCCATATATATACCCAGGATAATACGGCAGATTGGGATATAGCCCCTAGCACCCTAGAAAACTAATTACAAACAGAGGGTGCCAGATAAGTATCTGGAGACAACCGTTGTGGAACAGACTAACGTAATGACATTCATCCCACGAGCACGGTTCAGATAACTCTCGAAATTGCGGGTTTTATCAGGCTGTCCTCTCTTAATCCCCATTATTGGCTAAACGTAAGTATGGTACACCTTATACAGGGTGTGAATCTTCGTCACGTATGGTCGGTCTTGGGCTACAAAATAGCCCCTGATCCATGCGGAAAGGAAGGGTTACCAGGTATAACACAAGGGGCTCCACCTCAACATGGAGGGAAGGTGAAAGCACCTATGAGTCGAGATTTGAGATGACGCTGGTGATTTCAAGACATCCCCATCACAGACCCCCATTATCATTTAAATTGAGCAAGTTATTAATACTAGGTACAAACACACACCAAATTGGCAATTTATACCATTTAGGCAATTTATCACGAAATTTATCATATAATAAATTGTAATAACAATTTGCCAATTAAAAAAAATCGCGTAATAAATTGTTTCAAACTGCAAATGCAACCTTTTAAAGTGTGTTTATTGAGTAGATTTAAACGTCAGTTGCGCATGGCTTAACTATATAGTTGGCTTATCTCATCAGCTGATATTATTTTTTACATTTCACTGGAGTAGGGATTGTCAAAAGAGGATGGCAAACTCAAAATGATACCAAAATATTGAACACATTTTCTTACAACACACAAAAATTTCGAAGTTTTTATTTTGATTCCATTACATTCGCCTAATTCCAACACGCATATTTTGACATTCTGAACAAAGGTATGTTGTTGCTGTAGAGGGTGGAGCCGTGTTTAGAAGTCCACGAGAGTGGGGAAAGCATCTGACCGCCATTCACCTGGGAATGACCAGAGCGATTCTTTTGCATGCGGTTCAAGCAGCTCACTACTGCCGGTCGCTTGCGGCCAAGTATCCTCTGGGTAGCCGCTAAACATCCGTTTAGCGGTGAGCTAATGTGAGAAGGCGACAACCTGGCTAGGCCACTCTGACATAATCGGTTTAAAGGCTAGCCGGGGGAGATCTCATCGGCAGCGTCTGTACACCTCTAGGTGCGGCTGTAAGCGGGCGTCTGTCTTGGAGCAAGCGGCTCGCTATATAAACGTGCAAGTAATATTTTCGCCCCCGCTGAGCGGGTTGTGCGCTGGGCTTGGGACCCGCCACGTAAAACCATACTCCAATGAAATATAACAACAAGCCTCAGATAAATACACTCTCTATTGATGACGACCATGGCAAACGTTTGAAGGACAAGAATTGAGGGCATGCACCTGGAACGTCCAATCCCTGAATGGGATTGGTGCAGATGCCCGGCTGGTTGATGTCCTCGTCAAAGCAAAATCTGACATCACCGCCATCCAAGAAATGCGTTGGACGAAGCAAGGAAGAAAGAAGATCAAAAATTGTGACATCTATTGTAGTGGACATACGAATAAGCCCAGTTTCGGCGTCGGATTCGTGGGGGGAGAGAGACTTTGTCGCCAAGTTCTGGCGTTCACGCCTGTGGACGAGCGTCTCGCCGCTATCCGAATAAAAGCAAAATTTTTTAATATATCATTCATCTGCGCCCATGCGCCGACAGAGGAAAAAGACGATGAGGTGAAAGACACTTTTTATGAACAATTAGAGCGAACATATGAGCGGTGCCCCCGCCATGATATAAAAGTCGTGCTTGGCGACTTTAACGCCAGGGTGGGCAAAGACGGTGTTTTTGGCCCTACAGTCGGAAAGTTCAGCCTACACAATGAAACTACTCCTAACGGACTGAGGCTGATCGACTTTGCCGGTGCTCGAAACATGGTCATATCCAGCACGAGGTTCATGCATAAAAAGATACATCAAGCTACATGGCTGTCTCCTGATCGAAATACTCGCAATCAGATCGATCACGTTGTGATAGACGGACGGCATGCCTCCAGTGTTTTAGATGTGCGCACGATCCGGACCATTATCTCGTTGCAGCCAAAATACGCACCCGCATCAACGCTGCTAAAACCAAGGAACCAAAAACACAAGGAAAGCTAGACGTCGAAAGGCTTCAATCACAACAGACTGTCAATGATTTCGCAACTCGACTCTCACACCTGCTCTCTGAGAGCACAACTCATCCTGAAGGAATACAGTAGCAGTGGGAGCATATCTCCAAAGCACTTCGTACTGCCGCCGAGGAAAAATTGGTTACCGGCGGCCACGAAAAAACAACTGGTACGATGAAGAATGCCGAGTTGCAACCGAAAGAAAAGACGCTCCCTACAGGGCTACGTTAAAAGCGAACGCGACAAGAGGAGTGTGTGAACGCTATCGTGAGTTGAAAAGGGAAGCGAGACGCCTTTTCAGGAAGAAAAGAGCAGAAGCAGAAAGGCGTGAGTGCGAGGAGCTTGAGCTGCTAGCCACCAAGAATAACGCCCGAAAATTCTACCAAAAAATACGGCGACAGACGGAAGGTTTTAAGACCGGGGCAAACTCCTGTAGGAATAAAAATGGCGACTTTGTAACTGATGTCCAGAGAGTGCTTAGATTATGGAGGGAATACTTCTCTGCTCTCCTAAATGGAGGCAATTCACCGCGCAGAGATGAAGAACCCGATCCCGCAATCGATGATGATGGAATATATGTCCCCCGCCCGATTATGACGAAGTTAGAATAGCAATAGCCAGATTGAAAAACAACAAGGCCGTGGGCGCTGATGGATTGCCTGCGGAGCTATTCACGTACGGCGGCGATGAGTTGGTAAGGCGCATGCAGCAGCTTCTTAGCAAAATATGGGCGGACGAGTGCATGCCCGACGGTTGGAATCTAAGTGTTCTTTGCCCAGTCCACAAGAAGGGGATACTGCAAAATGCACCAACTATCGTGGAATCAGCCTTCTTAATATCGCATATAAGGTCCTTTAAAGTGTATTGTGCGAAACCGGCTGACTGGACCTTATCAGTGCGGCTTCAGACCTGGTAAATCTACCATCGACCAGATTTTCACAATGCGCCAAATCTTGGAAAAAATCCGTGAAAAGAGAATCGACACACATCACCTCTTCGACGAATTTAAAGTCGCCTTCGACAGCACGAAAAGGAGATGCCTTTATGCCGCTATGTCTGAATTTGGTTTCACCGCAAAACTTATACGGCTGTGCAAAATGACGTTGAGCAGCACCATCAGCTCAGTCAGAATTGGGAAGGACCTCCCCGAACCGTTCGAAACTAAACGAGGTTTCGACAGGGTGACCCCCTATCGTGCGATTTCTTTAATTTGATGCTGGAGAAAATTATACTAGCTGCAGAACTTAACCGCACTGGAACAATCTACTATAAAAGCGTGCAATTACTGGCATATGCTGATGACATTGATATCATCGGCCTAAACACCCGCGCTGTTAGTTCTGCTTACTCCAAACTGGAAAAAGAAGCGGTAAAGATTGGTTTGATGTTGAATGAGGACAAAACGAAGTACCTGCTGTCATCCAGCAAAGAGTCAGCGCATTCGCGCCTTGGCAACCACGCTACTGTTGGCAGCCATAATTTCGAAATAGTAAAAGACTTCGTTTATTTGGGAACCAGCATCAACACTAGCAACAACATCAGCACTGAAATCCAGCGAAGAATCAATCTTGCCAATAAATGCTACTTTGGACTAGGTAGGCAATTGAAAAGTAAAGTCCTCTCTCGGCGAACGAAAATCATACTCTACAAGTCACTTATCGTACCCGTCCTGCTATATGGGCAGAAGCATGTACCATGACAACAGCAGATGAAGCGGCTTTGGGAGTGTTTGAGAGAAAAGTTCTTCGAAAGATTTATGGACCTCTACGCGTTGGCGAGTACCGAAGAAGATTTAATGATGAGCTGTACGAGCTATACGCAGACATCAACATAGTCCAGCGAATTAAAACGCAGTGGCTGCGCTGGCTAGGCCATGTTATGCGAATGAATGATGATGCTCCGGCCAAGAAAGTGTTTCTATCGGAACCCGCCTATGGAAGCAGAGGTAGAGGGCGGCCCCCACTCCGTTGGAAGGACCAGGTGGAAACCATTGGCGCCGATTGGCGGAGCGAAGGAGCGACTGGCGCGCCTTGTTGGACGGCCATAACCGTTTAGACGGTTAAGCGCCAATTAAGTAAGAAAGTAAGCTAAATTGAGCTGTATGAACACCACTCAATTTAAATTGAAATTGCCTCAATTTATTTTTTTGTTTGAACATAGTATAATTGATTACTAATCCTACTCGAAGAGCATCAAATGTGGTGTGCCATAATGAGGAACCCTTTTTATACTCAGTTGAGCAGAGCTCACAGAGTATATTAACGTTGATTGGATAACGGTTGGTTGTACAGGTATAAAGGAATCGAGATAGATATAGACTTCCATATATCAAAATCATCAGTATCGAAAAAAAATTTGATTGAGCCATGTCCGTCCGTCCGTCCGTCCGTCAGTTAACACGATAACTTGAGTAACTTTTGAGGTATATGATGAAATTTGGCACGTAGGTTCCTGGGCACTCATCTCAGACTACCACCACTCCCTTATAAAACGCTCATTAATACCTTTAATTTGATACCCATATCGTACCAACACATTATCCCCCCTGGTCCACCTTTATGGCGATATCTCGAAAAGGCGTCCACCCATAGAACTAAGGCCCACTCCCTTTTAAAATACTCATTAACACCTTTCGTTTGATACCCATATTGTACAAACGCATTCTATAGTCACCCCTGGTCCACCTTTATGGCGATATCTCGAAAAGGCGACCACCCATAGAACTAAGGCCCACTCCCTTTTAAAATACTCATTAACACCTTTCGTTTGATATCCATATTGTACAAACGCATTCTAGAGTCACCCCTGGTCCACCTTTATGGCGATATCTCGAAAACGCGTCCACCTATAGAACTACGGTCCACTCCATTTTAAAATACTCATTAACACCTTTCATTTGATACATATATCGCACAAACAAATTCTAGAGTCACCCGTGGTCCACCTTTATGGCGATATCTCGAAAAGGCGTCCACCCATAGAACTAAGGCCCACTCCCTTTTAAAATACTCATTAACACCTTTCGTTTGATACCCATATTGTACAAACGCATTCTAGATTCACTCCTGGTCCACCTTTATGTGGATATCTCGAAAAGGCGTCCACCTATAGAACTAAGGCCCACGCTCTTTTAAAATACTCATTAACACTTTTCATTTGATACCCACATTGTACAAACAAATTCAAGAGTCAGCCATGGTCCACCTTTATGGCGATATCTCGAAAAGGCGTCACCTATAGAACTAAGGCCCACGCTCTTTTAAAATACTCATTAACACCTTTCATTTCATACCCATATCGTACAAATTCTTGAGTCACCCCTGGTCCACCTTTATGGCGATATCCCTAAATGGCTTCCACCTATAGAACTATGGCCCACTCCCTCTTTCAATACTATTTAATACCTTCTATTTGATACACATGTCATACAAACACATTCCAGGGTTACCCTAGGTTCATTTTCCTACATGGTGATTTTCCCTTATTTTGTCTCCATAGCTCTCAACTCAGTATGTAATGTTCGGTTACACCCGAGCTTAGTCTTCCTTACTTGTTGAGTTATGATTTTACACATAAAACTCAACTTAGTCTAGTTGTAAATCATAATAGAGGTATTAATTTAACTTGTTTCTGGTAGCTTAATTGTAAGAGAAATACATATAACAGGAAATAAATATAATAATATATAAAAGGAAATACAATATAATAATGTTTCGTATACTATTAAAAATATCGAAGTTGAACTTAAATAAGTAATGAACAAGGGATAATAAAAACTGGTATACTCTAATATAATGGCAACAATAAAAATAACACGATCTATGGTTTGTATCGAATATTAAAATATAAAATATTAAAATTTATTTGTATAAGAACTTGTAAACCCTTTATAGCCAAAATATATTTTAGGCATTGGTTGGATTACCGAGCCCACGTAGGGTTCTGGACGCCATTTTGATGCACTTTCTCCTGTAATCAATTAATTACACAGTTCTACAAATGCCCTAAAGTGTACAGGAAATAATTTTTTCTCATAGTCCATAGCACACGACTGTATTTATAGTTTTCTCAAATAGGTCGTTTTTTTATACCCAGCGTGCTTTGCAAACAGAGTATATTAACTTCGATTGGATAACGGTTGGTTGTACAGGTATAAAGGAATCAAGATTGATATTGACTTCCATATATCAAAATCATCAGTATCGAAAAAAAATTTGATTGAGCCATGCCCGTCCGTCCGTCCGTCCGTCTGTCCGTTAACACGATGACTTGAGTAAATTTTGAGGTATCTTGATGAAATTTGGTATGTAGGTTCCTGGGCACTCATCTCAGATCGCTATGTAAAATAAACGATATCGGATTATAACCACGCCCACTTTTCCGATATAGAAAATTTCGAAAAACCGAAAATATGCGATAATTCATTACCAAGGACGGATAGAGCGATGAAACTTGGTATTGGGTTGACCTTATGACGCAGAATGGAAAATTAGTAAAATTTTGGACAATGGGCGTGGCACCGCCCACTTTTAAAAGAAGGTAATTTAAAAGTTTAGCAAGCTGTAATTTGGCAGCCGTTGAAGATATCATGATGAAATTTGGCAGGAACATTACTCCTTTTACTACTGTATGTGTGCTAAATTAAAATTAGCAAAATCGGATGACGGACACACCCACTTTAAAAAAAAAATTTTTAAAAGCCAAATTGTAACAAAAAATTTAATATCTTTAGAGTATATAAGTAAATTATGTCAACATTCAACTCCAGTAATGATATGGTGCAGCAAAATACAAATATGTGACGTGGCGACGACCTTTTTCATTTAATTTGTCTAGAATAATTTTAATGTCATAAGTCGAACAAAAATTTACCAATCCTTGTGGAATTTAGTAAGGGCATAGCTTCTATGACCATAACTGTTTTCTGTGAAAATAGGCGAAATCGGTTGAAGCCACGCCCAGTTTTTATACACAGTCGTCCGTCTGTCCTTCCGTTAACATGATAACTAAATAATGCCACCTTTCATTTGATACCCATATCGTACAAACGCACTCTAGAGTCACCCCTGGCCCACCTTTATGGCGATATATTGAAAAGGCGTCCACCTATAGAACTAAGGATCACTTCATTTTAAAATACTCACTAACACCTTTCATTTGATACCCGTATCGTACAAGCACATTCTCGAGTCACCCCTGGTCCACCTTTATGGCGATATCCCGAAATAGCGTCCACCTATAGAACTATGGCCCACTCCCTTTTAAAATACTCGTTAATACCTCCCATTTGATACCCATGTCATACAAACACATTCCAGGGTTACCCTAGGTTCATTTTCCTACATGGTGATTTTCCCTTATTTTGCCTCCAAAGCTCTCAGCTGAGTATGTAATGTTCGGTTACACCCGAACTTAGCCTTCCTTACTTGTTTATAATTGAAATATCTGCTCTTGTATCCATCAGGAGGGTTGGAATGAATTATTCAGAGTTGTTCTGGAAGATATTTAGTTATTGAGGTGTAAATTGAAAACATATAATTTTTTTATATATTGAGGTGGAGTTTGCTGGTTTTCCTGTTGGGTAACATTTCTGACATTTCTGGTATTATTACGGTTATAACCTCGCAATCCGAAATTTCGACCAGATCTTTGGTTATTTGATATGTTATTGTTATACTCAGCGTGCTTTGCACATAGAGTATATTAACTTTGATAGGATAACGGTTGGTTGTACAGGTATAAAAGAATCGAGATAGATATAGACTTCCATATATTCAACTCAGCAGTATCGAAAAAAAAATTTGATTGAGCCATGTTCGTCCGTCCGTCCGTCCTTCTCTTCGTTAACACGATAACTTGAGTAAATATTGAGATATCTTCACCAAATATGGTACACGAGCTTATCTGGAGCCAGAATAGATTGGTATTGCGAAATCGGATGATAATCACGCCCACTTTTTATATATCTAAAATGTTAAACACAATGGAAAACACAGAAAACATAATTATTTAGTAAATAATGCACCTAGAATGTTGAAATTTGACGTGTGGACTGATATTGAGACTCTTAATAATAATTTGAAAATTTTTTTTTTACAAATATTATTAATCATAAATAAAAACCGTTAAACCTATTGTAACAAAATTCGACAGAGAGGTTACCTTTACTATAAGGAATGCTTTGAAGAAAAATTAACGAAATCGGTTAAGGACCACGCCCACTTTTATATAAAAGATTTTTAAAATGGTCGTGGACGAATAAAATGAGCTATATCTTTGCAAAAAAGAGCTTTATATCAATGGTATTTCATTTCCCAAGGGGATTTATAACAATAAATAGTAAAAACTTCAAATTAAAAAATGGGCGTGGCACAGCCCCTTTTGTGACTAAGCAGCTTTCTATGTTTCGGGTGCCATAACTCGAAGAAAAATTTACATATCGTAACAAAGTTGGGTACACATATTTCCCTTAAAGCAGGAAATATTTCTGAAAAAAATGGACGAGATCGGTTAAAGGCCACGCACACTTTTATATAAAAGATTTTTAAAAGGGTCGGAGACGAAAATAATAAGCTATATCTTAGCAAAAAAGAGCTTTGTATCAATAGAATTTTACTTTCTAGATTGAATTATAACATTAAATTGGAAAACACTAAAATTTTTGAAAATGGGTCTGGCACTGCCCCTTTTATGACTAAGAAATTTCCTATGTTTCGGGAGCCATAACTCGAACAAAAATTAACATACCGTAATGTAATTGTATACACATATTTTCCTTATAGTGGAAAATATTTCTAGTAAAAATGAACGGGATCGGTTAAAGACCACTGCAACTTAGATATAAAACAAGTTTAAAAGGGCCGAACACTAGAATAATAAGCTATAACTTACCAAAAAATAGTTTTGAATCAATGATATTTCACTTATCAAGTTTGACTGTAAGAGGAAATGGGGAGAAATTTTTCTGTTATGTTGAAAAGTAGTTTATCTGAAATGAAATGTATAATTGAAGCTCGCGCTGAGTATATAATTTTCGGTTACACCCAACTTAGACACCTTTACTTGTTAGTTATAACTACAACCCATGTATACTTCAACAAGAAGGTGCTATAACTTTTTTATCTAATACATAAAATTCTTGTGTCACGGTGTTAGAGGCATAACTTCTCCGAAACGGCTAAACCGATT
Organism: Eurosta solidaginis; assembly: GCF_040869045.1. Taxonomy (NCBI): domain Eukaryota; kingdom Metazoa; phylum Arthropoda; class Insecta; order Diptera; family Tephritidae; genus Eurosta; species Eurosta solidaginis. The sequence continues at coordinate 99,293,408 of NC_090324.1, forward strand.
CTCATGAAAATGAGCATATTGGGTAGGTGTGAGAATCGGCCAACGTTTACCTTTTTTCACTAGGTGGCTATGGTCTTGAGATCAAAACGTGGACCTGGGTAATCCTTGGATGTTTTTGTACAATATGGGTATCAAATAGAAACTGTGTATGAGTACTTTGATACGGGATATATTCGTACCCCTGTGTGACTAGGGTCTCGAGATATAGGCCAAAACGTGGACGCCGGTACCTCTAGGATGTGTTTATACAATATGGATAAAAAATGGAAGCTGTTGATGAGTGCTTTAGTAGAGGGTAATTTTCATACCCCTAGATGACTAGGGTCTCGAGATTTAGGCGAAAATGTGGACCTGGGTACCCCAAGAATGTGTTTATACAATATGTATAACAAATGAAAGCTGTTGATGAGTGCTTTAGTAGAAGGTAATTTTCATACCCCTGGGTAACTAAGGTCCCGAGATATAGGCCAAAACGTGGGCCCGCGTACCCCTAGAACGTGTTTATACAATATTGATATCAACTGAAAGCTGTTGATGAATGCTTTAGTACAGGGTAGTTTTCATACCTATTGTTCACTAGGGTCTTGAAATATAGGCCAAAACGTGGATCGGGGTATTAATACCATGTGTTTTTACATTATGGGTATCAAATTGAAGCTGCTGATGTGTGCTTTAGTACAGAGTATTTTTTATATCGCTGGATGACTACGATCTCGAAATATAAACCAAAACGTGGACCTGGGTAACTCTTGGATGTGTTTGTAAAATATGGGTTTCAAATGGAAGCTGTTGGTGTTAGCATAAGGGCCGTTTTCTCATCTAGCCTTTAATCTTAGCGCTCACTTTATCCTGCCTATAAGTTAATTTTCGTTTGCTCAACTTCTTTTTAAATTACCGGGCGGAAAAATTTACCGGCAGCTCATCTGCTCTTTAAAATGATTTTTTTGGTTTAAACGTAAATAAAAAAAATATAATAAAAAACAGGTGCCAGTGAGATCCGAGCCGCCGCACTTAGGGTTTTTCATAGAAGCAAAAAGTAGAGGCGATTTATCAGGTTCAGCTGCAACAATATATTCTTTACTTAGGTTTACATTAAGGCATATCATGACGAGCTTAAAAGTATGCAGCAAAATAAAATTAAAGAAAAAAACTTTTTAAAAATAAGCTTTTATTATTGGTTAATAAAATTAACTAAAAAGTAAAAAATAAATTGACTGTAATGAAATATAACACTTTATAAGTTCATTGTAACCTTTAACGATAATTAGGCTTTTTCGTCTGCGACAAAAAAATTCTATATTGTACGTAATTATATATTTTTAACATTAAAACTTTACACCTAAATTATTAAATCTTACAATTTATATCACAGTCCAATTTTTCTAATAAAAAGCGTGTTAAATTTTTTTGGTATAATTAAAAACATTTAGGATCTCCCTTTCTTGCTATCACAATGTAACACGCTTTTATTAGAACAATTAGGACTGTGATATAAACTGTAAGATTTAATAATTTAGGTGTAAAGTTTTAATGTTAAAAATATATAATTATGTACAATATAGATTTTTTTTTGTCGCAGACGAAAAAGCCTAATTATCGTAAAAGGTTACAATGAACTTATAAAGTGTTATATTTCTTTACAGTAAATTAATTTTTTACTTTTTAGTTAATTTTATTAACCAATAATAAAAGCTTATTTTTAAAAAAGTTTTTTTTTTCTTTAATTTTATTTTTTACTTTTTAGTTCGTTTATGCACTACACCTTTTCCAGTTTATAATGAGAATATATAACTTTGTATTGAGAAATATAAGTTTATACAAAGACGTATCGAAGAATAAAGATGTTGCAGAGACGAAAAATAGTGTGAAGCAAGCTTCACAAAACCTCTAGTAGGTCACATTCACCACTTACCACAGCAGAATTTGTTAAACTACCACTGTCTGTATTTGTTATTTAATAATTATTTGTACACTTTTTATTCAGCTAATCCGTTCAGAATTTAAATTTTTACACTCTAAAACTACAATCAGTGTATTTTGTGTGCTTTCCACTGAAGTTCGCGCATGCAACATCTTTATTCTTCGATCAGTCTTTGTTTATATTAGCTGTGTTTTTTTTCATCTAGATAAGTTTACGCTTAAACTTTATATGAACTGCTAAGCGACAAACTTTAAATACACCTCTGAAATTGCTACGTATAAAATTAGTACTACTAAATTTCTATACGCATTATACTCAGATGTAACTGAAATTGTCTACGTTTTACCCTCTGCACTAATTCTCTGTATTTTATGCGCGTCCACTCTTTATAAGCAGAAATACAACAGAGGGTTGTGTCTCCGCTTTTCTCTACACCCTGCTGCTGTAGCTAGTTCTTTAACCACAGCCGCTAGATGGGTCTCCTAAGCATTATCTAAGTGAGGATAGGCGGTATTTTTCACGGGCAAACGAAACGTATACGCGTGTCAAAAAAAAAAAAACACCGGTATTGAGAAAACGCAAATCGATAATGGGAAATCCAACTTTATAATGAGAAAATAAAATATGATAACGAGAAGCGTATCTTCTTATTGAGAAAATATAAACTGATAGTGAAAAATGTTACTTCATATTGAGAATACATAAATTGATAATGAGAAATATGAATTGATAATGAGGGGACGGCTGCGCCAGGAATACACCATACGTTTTGCCCCTGCTTCGTTTTCACAATCTGGTTTAAATATGTCATGAGCCTGGGCATTCGCCCAATTTAAGTGAGCTCAATGGTAGCTCATTGACGCAATGACTCCAAGCGAATTTTTGCGCTATTGAGTGAAACGACTTTTGTGTGTCAGGCACGAGTTTGGTGTTATTGGCGCTACTCGCAATGATGACACTGAGCTGATGACGGTAGCGCTGGTAGTTCAGCTTTTGAACCAGAGAAAGAATTGATGACCCGTTTAAATTATTATGGCTTTAGCTATTATGGGTTGTGTATTTAAACCAAATAAATGCTGCGGACATAACAACCGGAGTCATTTTTGAGTTGTATATTTTAGATTTAATGCACAATTAATATGGGTGTGTATGAGCAGCCAAATAATAACAGTAGTATTGCTAAAGTGCCGCTTAGTTGATGGAACGTCGCTAATTTCCTAGCGATGATCAATAGATTTTCAATATTTCGTTCAACGAACGCGCGTAATTGCCACATTTGCTCAAATTTTCCAAGATTTTCCATTCTTGATTTAACTTAAGCTGTTATGCCAATATTTTTCAGCCAGCTTTTTTCAAATAGGTAATTTTTCCAAAAGCAAAATAAATTACAGAAAAGATTACAGAGTTAAACAGCCTTAAAAAATCAGCTATGTGGTTATACACAGAAATACAACAGAGGGTTGTGTCTCCGCTTTTCGCAGTTTGTTAATATGCAATATAAATATCTATGGTTACAAGGAATAATCGCCTAAGTCTCAGAATCTACGGTTAGGTACCGGCTGGTTTGTATGAGACTTAGGCTGTTATGCCAAAGTAAACACAAATCTATACCGCTAACTTTGTTATCGATTAATTTATCGAATTTTCGCAAAGTAATATTGCATTGTCATCGGAGTTATACATGTGTGCAAAATTTCAGTTCAATCGGACACCGGGAAGTGTATCAAATTTAACTTGCAAGATTTCATTACATACAACAGCCAAGTGAAGGTAAATAAAAGCTTATGAAAAAGTAGTACACTTTTAATGTGACGTTGACAAATCTAAATCACACACATGAGAAAAGGAAAATCGTTAAAGTTGACTTTAAAGTGAAGAATAGTTTATCTGCCCGGTAAGTTAATTGAACTTTATTGGGTGGACGAGAAAATGGCCCTTAAAGTAAAGTAATTTTTATTGTGACATCTCAAGCCGTTTCCGAGCTATATACCTAAATATTGACTAGGGCTACAAGTGGATACGTATCGAATGAAAGGGGTGTCATATCGGGTAGGTCTGATAATCGGTCAAAATATATCTCGGTATGCAGGGCCGGATTAACAAGTAGGCAGAATAGGCAGACTTCTAAAATTTTCTTACAAACATAAAATTCTAGAGAGTGAAAGAAAAATATGATCACAACTGAAAATAAATTTTACTCAAACAAAAAAAACTCAATTGACCGCATTCAAAAGGCGACGACCGACGAACTAGACAAGGTTCCTAAAAAGGACATTTCCGACTCATTTGACAAATTGTATGAGCGTGCAAAGAAGTGTATCGAAGTGAAAGGAGAGTATTTTTAATAATAAAAAAGAATTATCTCAAAATGTATACTTGTTGTTTTTATTTTGAAAAATTTCGGTTATTTTTGGAACAGAGGGTGTAAGCCTTCAAGCGGAAATTTCAACTAGAATGATGAACGAGTGAATGATTAATGATGGATGACAAATAAATGAATGTATTGTAACGAATTTGGGGATTTCCTGATATTTTGCACCTTCTGCTAACTGTCGAATAAATAACTCCAATATTCAGTACTGTAATATGGTCTTTATTTAGTCTGCTTTGGGACTAGTACAATTATACTTCAATATCGCGTACTTCACAAAAGCGTGGTTAAATCAAACTGATTACTGATTCCTCAGCTTGCGCTGATTTTATACTCCCGGTTTTCTTATTCACCCATCTCTCCTAAGGTCTAGTAATTTCGCGAACAGTTGTAAGTCATCCTTGGTTACCAGCTATATACATATATATTTGTGGTTGATGCGTATGTATGTGAGAGTAACTACTTCGGCTGATGACTACATTTGTGTGCGTGAGATACCTCTTCACTTCGAGCTGCTGGTTATATTTGTGGAATGTTCTTCGTTGACTTATACATAAGTGTCGCTGCTTGCTGTGTTTTGTTGTTGCGATTATTACTAACAGTTTAGGGATGCTAATATTCGCCACAGTATCATTTAGTATCAGTTAAAAATACCTTTTCGTAAATGTTCGAGAATAGATGTTAATGAAAAGGTCGAGAATATTCTAGAACAATAAATGATTGGAATTTTCGATAATATTCTGGAACATTTGAATTTGTATATAAGACGGAGAATTCGCTGTACGGGGATAGTCAAGTCTGAGAATACTCACCGTTACTATTACATAGTGTAAAGTGAATAAGTGAATAAAATATCCTTGTTATTATCACGTAAAAGTCTGTGTTTTTTTCTTTACCGCAGTGAGACCATGATTTTTCGGGAATGATAGTTTAAGTGCAATACACTAGTAAATACTCAAACTATCGTTAGCGTCTTAAATTGTTATTATGTAAAAAAATTTCTCATTCATATTTAAGTGGTGCGTAAAAAAGAAAGGTTGCCAAAGAAAAACGATCACGAACAAGTGCAGTGTTAGAAAAAGTTCCAAAACTCGACAATTATTTTCATCGGAACATAAAAACACCAAATTCATCAGGCAGTCAAAGACTTGCAACTGGTCCGGAATTCAACGATGATCCAGTCAACTCAACACCTGAATCTTCAAACCCATCTCTTGTGGGCGAAATTGTATATAAAAATCAAGGTGTAGAAATTTCCAACCGTTCCAACTATCCAGGCAAATGGGAAAAATTTACTAGTGGAGATGTAAGATTTTGGATTGAACATGGGCCATCCACATGTCTAAATTCGACTAGACCATTCGAATCATCTAAGCATCGGTATGAAAACGAATCAACATCGAGATATTGTTCCCCCAACTAATTTTTTGGGACTAAACCAAATGGAGAAAAAACAACCCGAGATTGGCTTATTTATTCACCAATAAAAGGTAATGTATGATTTCAATCTATTTCTTTCACGAAATTCACTCTATTTTTTGAGAAAGAATCAGTTTTTTTTTCAAGCAAGAAAAAAATCCTTAAAAAATAAAAGTTAAGGTTAAACGAATTCGCTTAAAAAGTAACTTTTAATTTCTTACTTGAAAATGTATGATTAACTTATAATATAACAAAGTTAAATTAACTTAAACAAGTTACATTAACTCAACCAAGTTTTTTTTCATAAATTAACTCACCCACCCATGGCGGCCACCGTGATGTGATGGTAGCGTGCTCCGCCTACCACACCGAATGCCCTGGGTTCACACCCCGGGCAAAGCAACATCAAAATTTCAGAAATAATATTTTTCAATTAAAGGAAAATTTTTCTAAGCGGGGTTGCCCCTCGGCAGTGTTTGGCAAGCAGTCCGAGTGTATTTCTGCCATCTAGAGCTCTCAGTGAAAACTCATCTGCCTCGCAGATGCCGTTCGGAGTCGGCATAAACAATTAGGTCCCGTCCGGCTAATTTGTAGGTAAAATCAAGAGGAGCACGACGCAAATTGGAAGAGAAGCTCGGCCTTAAATCTCTTCGGAGGTTATCGCGCCTTACATTTTTTTAATTTTTTTTAACTCACCCACCCTTACTTCGGGACCTCAAAAATTACAAAAAAAAAATGAAAGCTTTCTACAATGGTTGGTGATAATTCTCTAAATACTTCCATTATAGATTTTTTTTTTCAAATTAAGTCCTCGTTGTCGATTTACTCATTAAATAAATTTTTTTTAAAAGCATGCTTTTGATGACGTAATATTGGTCTTTTTTTTGGAAAAAAAGACCAGTTGTGTCCCCTTATTAACCTGATCACGTTTCTGGAATAAAATAGATCAATAACTCCACGGGAAAAAATTTGAAGTAGCGGTCAATGAGTCCTTTTTTTTATATTCTCTAACCTTGAAAAACATTCAGAGAAAAGAAAACGGAAGATGACAGAAAACCGGAAAGCCGGTCGAATAAATAGACCTATCATTAAAAAAACCTGTGAAGAAAGTATTCAGGGGGTCATTAGCAACCTTTCTAGAGAGGCCTCGTTTTTTTTTTTGTAATGTTCAGAAATATTTCTAGGCACACAGTGTAATCGATAATAATAATTTTTGATTTTTATTCACAGGGTCTGTCTACTGTTTTTATTGCAAGCTATTTCTACCACCCGACCAATTGATAAAACTTTCTCTTGAAGGATATGATGACTGGAAAAACATCGGAAGTCATTTACAACAGCATGAAAAAAATCCAAAACATCGGGAGGGTTTGCTGATTTACCGGCAAAAACGAAAGGACGAAAATAATCTGCCAGAACTGCTCGAGAATGAACTACTACGTGAAAAAAATACTGGCACGACGTTTTAAAACGGGTAGTTGCTGTCATTACCACATTAGCAGAACGAGGTTTGCTATTCAGAAGTTCGAATGAGCAATTCGGGGTGCCGGACAACGGAAATTATCTAGGGTTACTTGAACTCCTTGCGAAATTTGATCCTTTTTTGGAAGGTCATATTTTTAGATACGGAAATGCTGGGAGAGGTGTAACTTCTTATTTATCGAAGACGATCTGCGAGGAGTTCATTAACATTATGGGTAAAAAAGTCAGATCATACATTTTAAAGGAGGTTACTTCGGCTAGGTGTTTTAGCTTATCTGTCCATTCGACTCCTGATGTATTGCATGTTGATCAATTGCCTATTACTTTAAGATATGTTTCTCCGAACTATTTGCAACCAGTCGAAAGGTTTATAACTTTTCTTCAGTTGGAAGGTCATACTGGTGAAAGTCTAGCGAATCAAACTTTAAAGTTTCTTACTGAAGACTAAGGTTTATATAATCAAAATTGTAGAGGACAATCATATGACAACGCATTAAACATGCCCGGAAAGTATAAAGGTGTGCAAGCAAGAATATTGAGTTTGAATGAGAAGGCGATCTATGTTCCCTCCCTGTTCCGCGCATTCCCTTAATTTGGTTGGAGAGCATGCTGTGAAGTATTGTTTTTATGCAGTAGATTTTCTCGTCAATATGCAGACATTATATGAATGGTAATCGCGAAAAACGTGGTAAGCGACAAAATCAAAATTTTTCAGGAGAACAAAAAAAAGGTTTTTTATGGAAAATATAGTTTTTTCTTTTTATTTTTTAAGCTTCTTCAAAAAATATGATAAAGAAAACTTGTATACAAAAAATTGCTGAATTTTGTTTTGAAATTACATCTCAATTCACTGTTTCAAAATTTGTTCAGTGGAAAAACGTTGTATGTTCACTGCTCTATGTCACTTGCAACGTTTTTCCACTACGCACAGCATCATGGATGATGGCATTTACAACGTTTTTCCACCTTAAAAGAGAAAGCACTTCGCATTTAAATAAAGAAGATATTGAAGAAATTTTGTTTCATTGTTTTGTTTTCTTCTTCTTCAATGTATGGTAATATAAAAAACTTAACAATATTACAAAAATTTGGCTTCGAACTTTTTTCTGTTGTAAGATTTTTCATGTAAATTTAACCGCAGATAGATTTATAAAACTCGGCATAAATATTCGGCAAATATGATGCCATGGAAAGAATATCTTTTTTCTTTACATCACTTAATTTAATAAGCTCTCCCCGAAGAGGCTTCAACGTAAAATTTGTTGTTATTTTGGGGTTAAGATTGTAGCACGACCACATTTCTGCAATGCCATGATTTTTTCATATTCGAAGCATATTTGGTTCAACAGCGGAAATCTGAATTCATCGTGATTCAGTTATTTTGCACGTAGAGTCTTTACGAAAAATTTCCTTGAGAACATCAAAATTTTTGAAATCATTTAGAGCCATCTCATGTACTCTAAACGGATTTGATGGTCTTGCTGATTCAATTAGCCGCGAAACATTGTTTGGAACATAAAGTAGTGACGCTTTCTTTTTTTTCAATAAGCGGAAAATCTCGATCACACGGAAGAAAGCTATGATCAGACGTAAAAAATTTTTGATTGACTTCGGTGAAGTACTTTCCTAGAAAGCTGTGACACAGGAAAATAATTGTCCAGTTATTATTTTGTCCAACGCCTCTATCCGACCAAATTATTAATTTTCTAAGTTCCCCTCGTTTGAGTACACTGTAGTTTCTTGTGATATGTTTCCAAATACATGAAGCGCTCCGCTGCTCCTCTCTTTGCCACTGTTTCGTGCAAAGTATACATATGAAGGTTATTGTGTGGAAGATCATGTACGGCGAAGTTATAGTTTGAGTATTGACGCTGATAATAAACATCATAATAAGCAAGATTTGGCATCAAAATCATTTGCTGCATATCGACACAAATAACAACAACACTATCAGAATTGGAGGCGGCGCTAGAATCTTGTCTCAATTGGGCATAAGCCCTCTCTGCTTTATCGTGATGTAATTTGGCGAAATTTTCTATTCTCTCTAGTTGCTCATCACTCACAGATGCAATCATTTCAATGAAGAACTTATCACAAACCTTACAAATATCGCTTCTGGGAGAACCAAATCGTAAGTTATGCTCCGTATTAAAATATGTCTAAATGTATTATAATGCTTTAAATAACTCATACATCTTTGAGATGCTCAAATCTGGGCTTAAGTATTCCTTTCTCGAGGAAGAACGACTATAATTGCTTTCTTGGCTAGGAAAACTTAATATGTGTTCCGTAACTTTTCTCCTTTCTTCGTCTATAATCTTATGAGGACGGTTCTCATGCTTTCCGCGTTGGTCTTTAATATCCATTCCATTTTTTTATTTTTCAACCAGCATATCCATATGCGTGCCGTTATCTAAAGTGATTACTTAATTACTTAATTGGCGCTTAACCGTCTAAACGGTTATGGCCGTCCAACAAGGCGCGCCAGTCGCTCCTTCGCTCCGCCAACCGGCGCCAATTGGTCACACCAAGGGAGTTTAAATCTTTTTCCACCTGGTCCTTCCAACGGAGTGGGGGCCGCCCTCTACCTCTGCTTCCATAGGCGGGTTCCGATAGAAACACTTTCTTGGCCGGAGCATCATCTTTCATTCGCATAACATGGCCTAGCCAGCGCAGCCGCTGCGTTTTAATTCGCTGGACTATGTTGATGTCTGCGTATAGCTCGTACAGCTCATTATTAAATCTTCTTCGGTACTCGCCATCGCCAACGCGTAGAGGTCCATAAATCTTTCGAAGAACTTTTCTCTCGAACACTCCCAAAGCCGCTTCATCTGCTGTTGTCATGGTCCATGCTTCTGCCCCATATAGCAGGACGGGTACGATAAGTGACTTGTAGAGTATGATTTTCGTTCGCCGAGAGAGGACTTTACTTTTCAATTGCCAACCTAGTCCAAAGTAGCATTTATTGGCAAGATTGATTCTTCGCTGGATTTCAGTGCTGATGTTGTTGCTAATGTTGATGCTGGTTCCCAAATAAACGAAGTCTTTTACTATTTCGAAATTATGGCTGCCAACAGTAGCGTGGTTGCCAAGGCGCATATGCGCTGACTCTTTGCTCGATGACAGCAGGTACTTCGTTTTGTCCTCATTCACCATCAAACCCATCTTTACCGCTTCTTTTTCCAGCTTGGAGTAAGCAGAACTAACAGCGCGGGTGTTTAGGCCAATGATATCAATGTCATCAGCATATGCCAGTAATTGCACGCTTTTATAGTATATTGTTCCAGTGCGGTTAAGTTCTGCAGCTAGTATAATTTTCTCCAGCATCAAATTAAAGAAATCGCACGATAGGGGGTCACCCTGTCTGAAACCTCGTTTAGTTTCGAACGGCTCGGAGAGGTCCTTCCCAATTCTGACTGAGCTGATGGTGTTGCTCAACGTCATTTTGCACAGCCGTATAAGTTTTGCGGGGAAACCAAATTCAGACATAGCGGCATATAGGCAGCTCCTTTTCGTGCTGTCGAAGGCGGATTTAAAGTCGACGAAGAGGTGATGTGTGTCGATTCTCTTTTCACGGGTTTTTTCCAAGATTTGGCGCATTGTGAAAATCTGGTCGATGGTAGATTTACCAGGTCTGAAGCCGCACTGATAAGGTCCAATCAGCCGGTTCACGGTGGGCTTCAATCTTTCGCACAATACACTTGAAATGACCTTATATGCGATATTAAGAAGGCTGATTCCACGATAGTTGGTGCATTTTGCAGTATCCCCCTTCTTGTGGACTGGGCAAAGAACACTTAGATTCCAACCGTCGGGCATGCTTTCGTCCGCCCATATTTTGCTAAGAAGCTGCTGCATGCGCCTTACCAACTCCTCGCCGCCGAACTTGAATAGCTCCGCAGGCAATCCATCAGCGCCCACGGCCTTGTTGTTTTTCAATTTGGTTATTGCTATTCTAACTTCGTCATAATCGGGCGGGGGGACATATATTCCATCATCATCGATTGCGGGATCGGGTTCTTCATCTCTGCGCGGTGAATTGCTGCCTCCATTTAGGAGAGCAGAGAAGTGTTCCCTCCATAATCTAAGCACTCTCTGGACATCAGTTACAAGGTCGCCGTTTTCATTCCTACCGGAGTTTGCCCCGGTCTTAAAACCTTCCGTCTGTCGCCGTATTTTTTGGTAGAATTTTCGGGCATTATTCCTGGTGGCTAGCAGCTCAAGCTCCTCGCACTCACGCCTTTCTGCTTCTGCTTTTTTCTTCCTGAAAAGGCGTCTCGCTTCCCTTTTCAACTCACGATAGCGTTCACACACTCCTCTTGTCGCGCTCGCTTTTAACGTAGCCCTGTAGGCAGCGTCTTTTCTTTCGGTTGCAACGCGGCATTCTTCATCATACCAGTTGTTTTTTCGTGGCCGCCGGTAACCAATTTTTTCCTCGGCGGCAGTATGAAGTGCTTTGGAGATATGCTCCCACTGCTCCTGTATTCCTTCAGGATGAGTTCTGCCCTCAGAGAGCAGGTGTGAGAGTCGAGTTGCGAAATCATTGGCAGTCTGTTGTGATTGAAGCTTTTCGACGTCTAGCTTTCCTTGTGTTTTTTGTTCCTTGTTTTTAGCCGCGTTGAGGCGGGTGCGAATTTTGGCTGCAACGAGATAATGGTCCGAATCGATGTTAGGTCCTCGGATCTTTCGCACATCTAAAACACTGGAGGCATGCCGTCCGTCTATCACAACGTGGTCTATCTGATTGCGAGTATTTCGATCAGGAGACAGCCATGTAGCTTGACGTATCTTTTTATGTATGAACCTCGTGCTTGATATGACCATGTTTCGAGCACCGGCAAAGTCAATCAGCCTCAGTCCGTTAGGAGAAGTTTCATTGTGTAGGCTGAACTTTCCGACTGTAGGGCCAAAAACACCTTCTTTGCCCACCCTGGCGTTAAAGTCGCCAACCACGACTTTTATATCATGGCGGGGGCAGCGCTCGTATGTGCGTTCTAATTGTTCATAAAAAGTGTCTTTCACCTCATCGTCTTTCTCCTCTGTCGGCGCATGGGCGCAGATGAATGATATATTAAAAAATTTTGCTTTTATTCGAATAGCGGCGAGACGCTCGTCCACAGGCGTGAACGTCAGCACTTGGCGACAAAGTCTCTCTCCCACCACGAATCCGACGCCGAAACTGCGCTTATTCGCATGGCCACTCCAATATATGTCACAATTTTTGATCTTCTTTCTTCCTTGCTTCGTCCAACGCATTTCTTGGATGGCGGTGATGTCAGATTTTGCTTTGACGAGGACACCAACCAGCCGGGCATCTGCACCAATCCCATTCAGGGAGCGGACGTTCCAGGTGCATGCCCTCAATTCATTGTCCTTCAAACGTTTGCCATGGTCGTCATCAATAGAGAGTGTATTTATCCGAGGCTTGTTGTTATATTTCATTGGAGTATGGTTTTACGTGGCGGGTCCCAAGCCCAGCGCACAACCCGCTCAGCGGGGGTGAAAATATTACTTGGCACGTTTATATAGCGAGCCGCTTGCTCCAAGACAGACGCCCGCTTGCAGCCGCACCTAGAGGTGTACAGACGCTGCCGATGAAATCTCCCCCGGCTAGCCCTTAAACCGATTATGTCAGAGTGGCCTAGCCAGGTTGTCGCCTTCTCACATTAGCTCACCGCTAAACGGGTGTTTAGCGGCTACCCAGAGGATACTTGGCCGCAAGCGACCGGCAGTAGTGAGCTGCTTGAACCGCATGCAAAAGAATCGCTCTGGCCATTCCCAGGTGAATGGCGGTCAGAAGCTTTCCCCACTTTCGTGGACTTCTACACACGGCCCCACCCTCCAATCTAAAGTGATTGCAATGAAAAAATAAAACAATATCGATCCAAAAAAAAATTGTGTCATTATTTTTGTCTTGCAAAGCACGACTGCAGAGCTTAAAAGGACATAAGAAGTAATTATAGAGCTTCCCGATACCAAAAATAACGATATATCGATTTTAAAAATCAATTGTCAAATAACCAAGTTACAATTAAGAAACGATTTCGGTAGTATTTTTCTTCAAGGATCAAACTTTTTTTTTTTTTGTTTTCGATCCGCTCTAGTATATAGCAGACCGTCCGACCCAATCTAACGTATACCCATTTACCTGAAATGTGTGACAAATCATTTTTTTGCAAACTCTCTCTTGTCTTCCATTCTGGTTTAACAAAAAATAGTTGATAGTAACGTTGCGCTTACTAGTGAATGTTTTAGATCTTCTTCTCTTAGGCTCACTCAGTTCGATTAAAGAAGCCAAAAATGCTGTTTGTTCATTATAATTTTTTTCATAGAATTTATGAAAATGTTGTTTTATTTGAATTAAACAAAATTTTTGGCAACTAAAGAGACATCGGCAATCAGAAACCTGTTTTATAAAATAAATAAAGCAGAAATGAAGTGACGTATACTTACAATGTTTTTCCATGTTACCTCTTCTGGAGCGTTTTTACAGGGTATATTTTTTTAATTTTTTCTTGTTACATAATCTTTTCAACTATCTCTTAACTTTTTTCTTTTATTATTTTTCCAATTATCACTATTATTTTTTTCTTTTTGATCCTCTATTACACTTAGCAATAATTTTCGACATTGTTGTACGTATTATTTCGCGTGTCACTTGTAACGTTTTTCCACTCACTGAATATTTCTAACTGAATTTCTATAGCTATAGGGTACATAATTTCAGGAAATTTGGTGCTTCAGCTAAGTAGTAGATCAATATTGGTGGGAATCTGCCAAAAAACAAGTGTCGCTTACCACGTTTTTCGCGATTACCATTCATATGTACTCGTATAATTTTTTTTCCGCTTCCACCTATCGTTGGGGCGTATTAAAAAACAAGTAAGGAAGGTTAAGTTAGGGTGTAACCGAACATTACATACTCAGTTGAGAGCTATGGAGACAAATTAAGGGAAAATCACCATGTAGGGTAACCCTGGAATGTGTTTGTATGACATGTGTATAAAATGGATGGTATTAAAGAGTATTTTAAGAGGGCCATGGTTCTATAGGTGGACGCCATTTAGGGATATCGCCATAAAGGTGGACCAGGGCTGACTCTAGAATTTGTTTGTACGATATGGGTATCAAATGAAAGGTGTTAATGAGTATTTTAAAAGGGAGTGTGCCTTAGTTCTATAGGTGGACGCCTTTTCGAGATATCGCCATAAAGGTGGACCAGGGGTGACTCTAGAATGCGTTTGTACAATATGGGTATCAAACGAAAGGTGTTAATGAGTATTTTAAAAGGGAGCGGGCCTTAGTTCTATGGGTGGACGCCTTTTCGAGATATCGCCATAAAGGTGGACCAGGGGTGACTCTAGAATGCGTTTGTACAATATGGGTATCAAATGAAAGGTGTTATAGAGTATTTTAAAAGGGAGTGGGCCTTAGTTCTATAGGTGGACGGCTTTTCGAGATATCGCCATAAAGGTGGACCAGGGGTGACTCTAGAATGCGTTTGTACAATATGGGTATCAAATGAAAGGTGTTTATGAGTATTTTAAAAGGGAGTGGGCCTTAGTTCTATAGGTGGAAGCCTTTTCGACATATCGCCATAAAGGTGGACCAGGGGTGACTCTAGAATTTGTTTGTACGATATGGGTATCAAATGAAAGGTGTTAATGTGTTTTTAAAAGGGAGTTGGCCTTAGTTCTATAGGTGGACGCCTTTTCGAGATATCGCCATAAAGGTGGACCAGGGGTGACTCTAGAATTTGTTTGTACGATATGGGTATCAAATGAAAGGTGTTAATGAGAATTTTAAAAGGGAGTGGGCCTTAGTTCTATAGGTGGATACCTTTTGGGATATCGTTATAAAGGTGGACCAGGGTTGACTCTAGAATGCGTTGGTACAATATGGGTATCAAACGAAAGTTGTTAATGAGTATTTTAAAAGCGAGTGGGCCTTAGTTCTATAGGTGGAAGCCTTTTCGAGATATCGCCATAAAGGTGGACCAGTGGTAACTCTAGAATTTGTTTGTACTATATGGGTATCAAATGAAAGGTGTTAATGAGTATTATAAAAGGGAGTGGGCCTTGGTTTTATAGGTGTATGCCTTTTCAGGATATCGTTATAAAGGTGGACCAGGGTTGACTCTAGAATGCGTTTGTACAATATGGGTATCAAATGAAAGGTGTTAATGAGAATTTTAAAAGGAAGTGGGCCTTAGTTCTATAGGTGGATACCTTTTGGGATATCGTTATAAAGGTGGACCAGGGTTGACTCTAGAATGCGTTGGTACAATATGGGTATCAAACGAAAGTTGTTAATGAGTATTTTAAAAGCGAGTGGGCCTTAGTTCTATAGGTGGAAGCCTTTTCGAGATATCGCCATAAAGGTGGACCAGGGGTGACTCTAGAATTTGTTTGTACTATATGGGTATCAAACGAAAGGTGTTAATGAGTATTTTAAAAGGGAGCGGGCCTTAGTTTTATAGGTGGACGCCTTTTCGAGTTATCGCCATAAAGGTGGACTAGGGGTGACTCTAGAATTTGTTTGTACGATATGGGTATCAAATGAAAGGTGTTAATGATAATTTTAAAAGGAAGTGGGCCTTAGTTCTATAGGTGTATGCTTTTTCAGCATATCGTTATAAAGGTGGACCAGGGTTGACTCTAGAATGCGTTTGTATAATATGGGTATCAAATGAAAGATGTTAAAGAGTATTTTAAAAGGGAGTGGGCCTTAGTTCTACAGGTGGACGCCTTTTCGAGATATCGCTATAAAGATGGACCAGGGGTGACTCTAGAATTTGTTTGTACGATATGGGTATCAAATGAAAGGTGTTAATGAGAATTTTAAAAGGGAGTGGGCCTTAGTTCTATATGTGTTTGCCTTTTCAGGATATCGTTATAAAGGTGGACCAGGGTTGACTCTAGAATGCGTTGGTACAATATGGGTACCAAACGAAACGTGTTAATGAGTATTTTAAAAGGGAGTGGGTCTTAGTTCTATAGGTGGAAGCCTTTTCGAGATATCGCCATAAAGGTGGACCAGGGGTGACTCTAGAATTTGTTTGTACTATATGGGTATAAAATGAAAGGTGTTAATGAGTATTTTAAAAGGGAGTGGGCCTTAGTTTTATAGGTGGACGCCTTTTCGAGATATCGCCATAAAGGTGGACCAGGGGTGACTCTAGAATTTGTTTGTACTATATGGGTATAAAATGAAAGGTGTTAATGAGTATTTTAAAAGGGAGTGGGCCTTAGTTCTATAGGTGGAAGCCTTTTAAAGATATCGCCATAAAGGTGGACCAGGGGTGACTCTAGAATTTGTTTGTACTATATGGGTATCAAACGAAAGGTGTTTATGAGTATTTTAAAAGGGAGAGGGCCTTGGTTCTATGGGTCGACGCCTTTTTGAGATATCGCCATAAAGGTGGACCAGGGGTGACTCTAGAATGCGTTTGTACAATATGGGTATCAAATGAAAGATGCTAAAGAGTATTTTAAAAGGGAGTGGGCCTTAGTTCTATAGGTGGACGCCTTTTCGATATATCGCCATAAAGGTGGACCAGGTCTGCGTCTGTAAAGTATGGGTATCAAATGAAAGGTGTTAAGGAGTATTTAAAATGGAGTGGGCCTTAGTTCTATAGGTGGAAGCCTTTTCGAGAAGTCGCCATAAAGGTGGACCAGAGGTGACTCTAGAATTTGTTTGTACGATATGGGTATCAAATGAAAGGTGTTAATGAGTATTTTAAAAGGGAGTAGGCCTTAGTTCTATAGGTGGACGCCTTTTCGAGATATCGCCATAAAGGTGGAACAGGGGTGACTCTTGAATGCGTTTGTACAATATGGGTATCAAATGAAAGGTGTTAAAGAGTATTTTAAAAGGGAGTGGGCTTTAGTTCTATAGGTGGACGCCTTTTCGATATATCGCCATAAAGGAGGACCAGGGTTGACTCTTGAATGCGTTTGTACAATATGGGTATCAAATGAAAGGTGTTAAAGAGTATTTTAAAATGGAGTAAGCCTTAGTTCTATAGGTGGAAGCCTTTTCGAGAAGTCGCCATAAAGGTGGACCAGAGGTGACTCTAGAATTTGTTTGTACGATATGGGTATCAAATGAAAGGTGTTAATGAGTATTTTAAAAGGGAGTAGGCCTTAGTTCTATAGGTAGACGCCTTTTCGAGATATCGCCATTAAGGTGGACCAGGGGTGATTCTAGAATTTGATTGTACGATATGGGAATCAAATGAAAGGTGTTAATGAGTATTTTAAAAGGGAGTGGGCTTTAGTTCTATAGGTGGACGCCTTTTCGATATATCGCCATAAAGGAGGACCAGGGGTGACTCTTGAATGCGTTTGTACAATATGGGTATCAAATGAAATGTGTTAAAGAGTATTTTAAAAGGGAGTGGGCCTTAGTTCTATAGGTGGACGCCTTTTCGAGATATCGCCATAAAGGTGGACCAGGGGTGACTCTAGAATTTGTTTGTACTATATGGGTATCAAATGAAAGGTGTTAATGAGTATTTTAAAAGGGAGTAGGCCTTAGTTCTATAAGTAGACGCCTTTTCGATATATCGCCATAAAGGTGGACCAGGGGTGACTCTAGAATGTGTTTGTACAATATGGGTTTCAAATGAAAAGTGTTAATGAGTATTTTAAAAGGGAGTGGGCCTTAGTTCTATAGGTGGAAGCCTTTTCGAGATATCGCCATAAAGGTGGACCAGGGGAGACTCTAGAATTTGTTTGTACGATATGGGTATCAAATGAAAGGTGTTAATGAGTATTTTAAAAGGGAGTGGGCCTTAGTTCTATAGGTGGACGCCTTTTCTAGATATCGCCATAAAGGTGGACCAGGGGTGACTCTAGAATTTGTTTGTACGATATGGGTATCAAATGAAAGGTGTTAATTAGAATTTTAAAAGGGAGTGGTCCCTAGTTCTATAGGTGGATGCCTGTTCGGTATATCGTTATAAAGGTGGACCAGGGTTGACTATAGAATGCGTTGGTACAGTATGGGTATCAATCGAAAGGTGTTAATGAGTATTTTAAAAGGGAGTGGGCCTTAGTTCTATAGGTGGAAGCTTTTTCTAGATATCGCCATAAAGGTGGACCAGGAGTGATTCTAGAATTTGTTTTTACTATATGGGTATCAAATGAAAGGTGTTAATGAGTATTTTAAAAGGGGGTGGGCCTTAGTTTTATAGGTGGACGACTTTTCGAGTTATCGCCATAAAGGTGGACCAGGGGTGACTCTAGAATTTGTTTGTACAATATGGGTTTCAAATGAAAGGTGTTAATGAGTATTTTAAAAGGGAGTGGGCCTTAGTTCTATAGGTGGAAGCCTTTTCGAGATATCGCCTTAAATGTGGACCAGGGGAGACTCTAGAATTTGTTTGTACGATATGGGTATCAAATGAAAGGTTTTAATGAGTATTTTAAAAGGGAATGGGCCTTAGTTCTATAGGTGGACGCCTTTTCGAGATACCGCCATAAAGGTGGACCAGGGGTGACTATAGAATTTGTTTGTACCATATGGGTATCAAATGAAAGGTATCAATGAGAATTTTAAAAGGGAATGGGCCTTAGTTCTATAGGTGGATGCCTTTTCGGGATATCGTTATAAAGGTGGACCAAGGTTGACTCTAGAATGCGTTGGTACAATATGGGTATCAAACGAAAGGTGTTAATGAGTATTCTAAAAGGGAGTGGGCCTTAGTTCTATAGGTGGACGCCTTTTCGAGATATCGCCATAAAGGTGGACCACGGGTGACTATAATATGTTTGTACGATATGGGAATCAAATGAAAGGTATTAATGAGGGTTTTAAAAGGGAGTGGTGGTAGTTGTATATGTGAAGGCGTTTTCGAGATATCGTCCAAAATGTGGACCAGGGTGACCCAGACCATCATTTTTCGGGTACCGCTAATTTATTTTTATATGTAATACCACGAACAGTATTCCTGCCAAGATTCCAAGGGCTTTTGATCTCGCCCTGCAGAACTTTTTCATTTTATTTTACTAAATATGGAAGGTGCCACACCCATTTTACAAAGTTTTTTTCTTAAGTTATATTTTGTGTCAATAAACCAATCCAATTACCATGTTTTATCCCGTTTTTCGTATTTGGTATAGAATTATGGCATCTTTTTCATTTTTCGTAATTTTCGATATCGAAAAAGTGGGCGTGGTCATAGTCGGATTTCGGCCATTTTTTATACCAATATAAAGTGAGTTCGGATAATTACGTGAACTGAGTTTAGTAAAGATATGCCGATTTTTGGTCAAGTTATCGTGTTAGCGGCCGAGCGGAAGGACAGACGGTCGACTGTGTATAAAAACTGGGCGTGGCTTCAACCGATTTCGCCCTTTTTCACAGAAAACCGTTATCGTAGAATCTTAGCCCCTACTAAATTTCACAAGGATTGGTAAATTTTTGTTCGACTTATGGCACTAAAAGTATCCTAGACAAATTAAATGAAAAAGGGCGAAGCCACGCCCATTTTGAAAATTTCTTTTATTTTTTATTTTGTTGCTCCAAATCATTACTGGAGTTGAATGTTGACATAATTTACTTATATACTGTAAAGATATCAACTTTTTTTTTAAATTTGGCTTTAACATTTTTTTTTTAAGTGGGCGTGGTCGTTCTCCGATTTAGCTAATTTTTATTAAGCATACATATAGAAATAGCAGTAACGTTCCTGCAAAATTTTATCATGATATCTTCAACGACTGCCAAATTACAGTTTGCAAAACTTCTAAATTACCTTCTTTCAAAAGTGGGCGGTGCCACGCCCATTATCCAAAATTTTACAAATTTTCTATTCTGCATCATACGTTCAACTCACCTACCAAGTTTCACCGCTTTATCCGTCTTTGGTAATGAATTATCGCACTTTTTCGAAATTTTCGATATCGGAAAAGTGGGCGTGGTTATAGTCCGCCATCGTTCATTTTGAATAGCGATATGAGATGAGTGCCCAGGAACCTACATACCAAATTTCATCAAGATACCTCAAAATTTACTCAAGTTATCGTGTTAGCGGACCGACGGACGGACGGACATGGCTGAATCAAATTTTTTTTCGATACTGATGATTTTGATATATGGAAGTCTATATATATCTCGATTGCTTTATACCTGTACAACCAACCGTTATCCAATCAAAGTTAATATACTCTGTGAGCTCTGCTCAACTGAGTATAATAAAGTAAACAATGGGAAAACTTTGAAGACATTGTCAACTACACGCTGGGAAGCGAATGCGACGAATGCAGTTTACGATTCATTTGATATCATATTAGAGGCTCTAGAAATTATTGCTGATCATGAATCACAAAATACTGATACTTTTTATGAGGCGACGCGAATAAAATGCAAAAATTCGAATTTGGTTTCATGTTGATTTTATGGAACTCTATTTTGACTGCTATGCATTCAGTGAGTAAGTCATTGCAAAGTAAAAAAGCAGATTTGCAAACGTGTGCTTTTTTGTACGTATCGTTAGAAGAGAGTTTAGTTTCATTCCGTAAAAAGTTCAATAATTTCGAGGAAAAAAAAACAATTATTACCTGGTGTAGGTTAGACAGAAATCGTAAAACGTACTCGCCGTAGAAAAAAACAACCTAATGACGAAATTGCTCCAGAAGTAGGATTCTCGCCTCGCGATGATTTTAGGACAAAAGGTTTCCTCGAAATCATCGACAATCTTCACAGTGAAAACAAACGACGAGCGAAAGTATATAGGGAAGTTTCAGAGAGATTTGCATTTCTCATCAACTTTTCTATAAGTGATGGAGACCTCCCCGAAGCTATAAATAACTTTTAGCGTTTTCTTTTCTGAAATAAATTGTTGCCTAAATAAATGGCAAAGCCTTAATAGAGTTTCACCTACCCCAGAATATTGTCAACATTTATAGTGCATACAAAGAACATTTCTACTCACCATATTCACTCATATCACAAAGCACACAAGAAGATTGCGCATTGCGTATGTAAACATTAGATCTGCTCTTTTTTATGGGCAATTCTTACGTCATTTTCTTTTGCTCTTGTTTTTCTCTCTTTCTTTCTTTCGCTCAAACAGTCAACTGTGACGTAGATGCGCAGAACGAAGCAATTTTGAAATCGTGAATGCGCAATCTGGGTAGCTGATTTGTGTACTCATATTAACAGAGTATATGTAGAACTTAAGAGCGAATTGAGAGTTTCACAGACTGCCATTTTATACAGAGTAAAAGTGTAACGCTTTTGCGTTGCGACCAGGCAAAAATTTTCATATAAGAACGAAATACCCCGTAAAGGCGTTGCCTGTTTTTTAGAATAGAACAACAACCCTTGCGCGGCGTACGAAAAGCATAACACTATAGCCAGAAAAGATAACGCTATTAGTTCGTTTTTATTCTAGAGGTTTGGAAGAATTTTTCATTGAAATGAAACAATTCCAAAGTTACGTGAACTCCAGATACACTGATGCACAAAAAACTTATAGTCATTTGTATAAGATTCTAATGGAAGATCAATTAGCCGATGTAATTCCTAACACAGAAATAGCTCTTCGGATTTTTTAACATTAATGATCACAAATTGTTCTGCCAAACGATCCTTCTCGCAATTAAAAAGAATCAAAGCCCCTATTATGAGAAAAATTCGATCTTCGACTGTGGTCGAAAGAGCTGATCGAACGAATTTTCTTTCGGTATTATGACACTTATTTGATCAAGACTAGTGTCATTGTTCGATAATTCGATATATTCAACCGTTCAGAAAAGCATATTCCTATCATCTGTCAAATAAAATAAAAATTTTTTATTATGAAGAAAAAAGCTTAAGTACTGGAACTAGCCAGAAGTATAAAACGCTGAAATGAATTTCAACGCGCAAGTGTAGCTTTCTAAACATTGTAACTTTCTGAACATGTTGTTACATGTGTTAAAAACTAAATTTCATAATGACCATAGAAGCGTTCATGGACTTGCTATCCAGTAAAGATGAATGGATGCAAAAATGCACAAGAGCCCCAAGTCTATTGCAATCATTTTGAAATTGGCAACAATTCTCACATTTTGCGCTAGGGATTGTCTCAACTGAGTACGGGGTACGCGAATGCACTCGGAATTTTTTCCACCTGATCCTTTCTGCAAGTTCGTTTTGTTATAAACGGATTTTGTCCAATTTACGAAATCAGTCTTCCAAGCAGTTGTTTTGTATTCACGACCTTGTACCTATATGTAGGGTTCTTAAATTATATTGACTAAATTATTATACTCAGTTGAGCAGAGCTCACAGAGTATATTAACTTTGATTGGATAACGGTTGGTTGTACAGGTATAAAGGAATCGAGATAGATATAGACTTCCATATATCAAAATCATCAGTATCAAAAAAAAATTCGATTGAGCCATGTCCGTCAATCCGTCCGTCTGTCTGTCCGTTAACACGATAACTTGAGTAAATTTTGAGGTATCTTGATGAAATTTGGTATGTAGGTTCCTGGGCACTCATCTCAGATCGCTATTTAAAATGAACGATATCGGACAATAACCACGCCCACTTTTTCGATATCGAAAATTTCGATAATTCATTACCAAATACGGATTAAGCGATGAAACTTGGTAGGTGAGTTGAACTTATGACGCATAATAGAAAACTAGTAAAATTTTGGACAATGGACTTTTAAAAGAAGGTAATTTAGAAGTTTTGCAAGCTGTAATTTGGCAGTCGTTGAAGATATCACGATGAAATTTGGCAGGAACGTTACTCTTATTACTGTATGTCTGTTTAATAAAAATTAGCAACGAACACGCCCCCTTTTTAAAAACAATTTTTTTTTAATTCAAATTTTAAAAGAAAAGTTAATATCTTTACAGTATATAAGTAAATTATGTCAACATTCAACTCCAGTAATGATATGGAGCAACAAAATAAAAAAATAAAAGAAATTTTCAAAATGGGCGTGGCTCCGCCCTTTTTCATTTAATTTGTCTAGGATACTTTTAATGCCATAAGTCGAACAAAAATTTACCAATCCTTGTGAAATTTAGTAGGGGCTAAGATTCTAGGACGATAACGGTTTTCTGTGAAAAAGGGCGAAATCGGTTGAAGCCACGCCCAGTTTTTATACACAGTCGACCGTCTGTCCTTCCGCTCGGCCGCTAACACGATAACTTGACCAAAAATCGACATATCTTTACTAAACTCAGTTCACGTACTTATCTGAACTCACTTTGTATTGGTGTAAACAATGGCCGAAATCCGACTATGACCACGCCCACTTTTTCGATATCGAAAATTACGAAAAATGAAAAAAATGCCATAATTATATACCAAATACGAAAAAGGGGTGAAACATGGTAATTGTATTGGTCTATTGACGCAAAATATAACTTTAGAAAAAAACTTCGTAAAATGGGTGTGACACCTACCATATTAAGTAGAAGAAAATAAAAAAGTTTTGCAGGGCGAAATCAAAAGCCTTGGAATCTTGGAAGGAATACTGTTCGTGGTATTACATATATAAATAAATTAGCGGTACCCGACACATGATGTTCTGGATCACCCTGGTCCACATTTTGGTCGATATCTCGAAAACGCCTTCACATATACAACTAAGGGCCACTCCCTTTTAAAACCCTCATTAATACCTTTAATTTGATACCCATATCGTACAAACACATTCTAGAGTCACCCCTGGTCCACGTTTATGGCGATATCTCGAAAAGGCGTCCACATATAGAACCAAGGCCCACACTGTTTTAAAATACTCATTAGCACCTTTCATCTGATACCCATATAGTACAAACAAATTCTAGAGTCACCTCTTGTCCACCTTTATAGCGATATCTCGAAAAGGCGTCCACATATAGAACTAAGGCCCACTCCCTTTTAAAACCCTCATTAATACCTTTAATTTGATACCCATATCGTACAAACACATTCTAGAGTCACCCCTGGTCCACGTTTATGGCGATATCTCGAAAAGGCGTCCACATATAGAACCAAGGCCCACACTGTTTTAAAATACTCATTAGCACCTTTCATCTGATACCCATATCGTACAAAATAAATTCTAGAGTCACCCCTGGTCCACCTTTATGGCGATATCTCGAAAAGGCGTCCACCTATAGAACTTAGGCCCACTCCCTTTTAAAATTATCATTAACAAACACATTCCAGGGTTACCCTAGGTTCTTTTTACAACGTGGTGATTTTCCCTTACTTTGTCTCCACAGCTCTCAACTGAGTATGTAATGTTCGGTTACACCCGAACTTAGCCTTCCTTACTTGTTTTTATTTAATTTTATTATGTTACTTTGAACTTTGTAATTTTAATATGTTTTACAATATTTTAATTTTCAATATTGATTTTACTATTTTCAAAAATTTTCATTATTATTCAATTTTGCATTATAAAAATATAACATTTTCTTTTAAATAATTTTTGTGTAGATATTAATTTTAATAAAAATAAAGCATCCCACACTATATATGATTAACACAAATAGTTTGAAATTACTATTACGTAGCAAAAAAGTAGAAGATAACACAAAAAACTTACATTTCAAACAATTTTCTTCTAATTCGATACAGCGTCGACAACAAATTTCCATTCCCTTCAAAATTAGATACACAACGAAAATTTTGACAGAGATTAGATGTCATAATACCAATTTTTAATTCGATTTTCGATGTTCAATAGCCAGCGAAGATCGAAGATCGAAAAATGCTCATAATAGGGGCCCAAATCTGCTGAAAGAGCTACAACGCGACAAGAGCGACTCGAGATGTTAGGTATATTTTGCATTGAGTTAGATTTATTGAACAAAATCGATATTTATGATATAATTGATGAATTTGCCGAAAAAAAATGTACAAAACGACATGTCTAAAATATAGATAGTAATTTTATTGATATTATTACATTGTGACAATAAAATTTTTATGAAAAATATAAGTTTGTATTTTTTAATCGAAAAAAAGAAGGGAACGGACGTGAAAATCCCCCCAAATTGATGTTTGCCTAGTGCTTCGTTGAGGGTTAATCCGGCCCTGTCGTATGGTCCCATAAATGTTAAGGGTAGTCCACCACTTATTTTTGATTTTTTTGGCAACTTGTTATTAAGAATTCATGAGTTTAATACCGGCTTATAATAATTGAATATTCATGTTATGTTAAGTTATGCCCTTTTTTTGGCAACTTTTTGTTTTTATTTTTTTTTATGATACAGCATTCCAAACCACATACAACCATGAAGCTTTTTTCCGGAAAGTTGACCAGGCTCCTACCTATTTCAAGGAATTTATTATAAGGTGTAACAACCACGATTAATGTCATCAATGATATTTGTTCAATTTTACTTGTATTATACGATAAATGGTATGTTCAATGTTTTACATGTAGACTCGTTGTAATGTTTTGTGAAAATACCACTCTGTGCTGCGCACAGTATTACCTTAAAATTGCATCATTGGCGATCACCGTCGACATGATCGCCTATAAATACTGTGTAAGCAATGTAATTGAGAGCCATTCTCGTTTGACTGCCATACATGTTAGTTCGTCCAATATTGCTTTGGTCAACTAGCATTAATAAAGCATACATACAAACGAAATATTAGTACACGCGTTTTTATTCGATTGTCTACAATTCTGTGTGCGACTCTCGTCCTGATTATTGGACAGGTCCATTTGGAAAAATAGACGCGGTCGCTATAACAAAAAATAAGGAATTGTTGGATCTGCCAATCCTATGAGCTATAATCTTAGGAACGGCAAGGCTAGCGTGTCATTGGCGCCCAACTTAGTGGCCTCGAATCTCGACAACGAACCGACTAGCGTGCACAAAATGGCGACATTTTCACCCGAACAATTTTCCCAAATACTGGAGGCGGCGGTGAAAGCAGTTCTTTTACAAAGTGTACATCACGCTTTAAAGGGCAACGGGATCCAGCAACGGTAGAGGAATTTGTTGCTGCTGTAACAGTATACAAAGATATAGAAAAAATTTCTGACGCCGATGCATTACGTGGGATGCCGCTATTGCTCGAAGACTAAGCAGCAACTTGGTGGATAGGAATAAAAGAATCCGTTTCAACATTCGACGGCGCCATGCAATTGATACGATCAACATTTTCTCTTCCATCACCCGACTGGAAGATTTACTTAAATATTTTCGAGCATAAGCAGCAAGTACGCGAAGCTACCGACAGTTTTATCTGCAAAAAGCGGCTGTTGTTCTCTCAACTCAAAGATAGCATCAGTGAAGTGGTGCAGCTGAATATGATCTACGGCCTCTTATCGATGAAAATTAGAGATCGTGTGCACCGTGATGCATTATCGACATTTGACCAACTTATATCGCGTTGCCGTGATGCGGAATTGTTTCTGGCCGAACGCAATCACCTTCCGGCGGAACCAGGTGAGAAGGCGGAACGCGCGGAGCCAAGAGGTGCTCTTTCTCCCGATTACGCGGGCATACAGTGGACGTATGTTTAAAAAGAAAAAAGAGCTGCTGGCTCAGCAGTAATCGACAGTGGCAAGTTCAAGCGGAACAGCGCCGCAAATCAAACGTACACCTGTGTTTGCATGCTACGGCTGTGGAGCACCGGGAGTGTACCGCGCGAATCGCCCAAAATGTAGCGGGCACAGTAAAGACAGTCCTCAATATCTAGCGTTTAATGCGGTGAACACTACCATTGTTGGAAGATCCAGTCCGCTAGTTTACATAGAGATGTTTGAGATGACCGGTGAAGCTCTCTTCGACACTGGAGCGAAAACTTCCGTTGCCAGCGCTAATTTAAAGAAAGTATTATCGAGCAAGGGGTGTGTTTTCCAAGATGCCTTGGCTGACGTCATATTGGCAGATGGAAGCCCGACCACGCAAAAAGTGTTATCAACCATTTGCGACATTACTATCGGTAATAGGGTTCGGAAAATTCGAATGATATCGCTTCGAAATGCTACAAAGAATCGTACCTTAATCGGATCGGACTTTTTGGAACAAGCACATATTGTGCTGAATATGGCACAACGATACTGGTATTTCGAAGATGAACCCAGAAAAAAATATGATTTCGCCGCTCCAAGTGGAAGTAGTGTACCGTTTGCTATAGACAGAGCTGGTGCGCATGGGGTAACGAGCAATCAGCAATCGCCTCGAACTAAGGCTCTAAACGAATATTCAAACTTCGTAAGCTACGTCATACGACATGATGCTAAAATCAACGATGCCGATTCTCCAGAAATATGTCCAGAAGTAAACTATGGGCCATCAGTAAAAGAGAAACGTTCAAATTCCAACGACAACTCTCCACGTGTAGTACAGCGAATATTTCAGAATTCACTCCCAGTTGGCGAATCTACGCCCGAGAATACATCTCGTCTGTTTGCACCTCCAATAGAGGTAAAGATTAGCGGCTATGAAAAGTTTTGCGAAGAGAACTTCTTCTGGTTGAACTCCCTTGAATTGAGTGTGGAAAGTAAGATAGATTTTGGTTATCTAACTATGCAACAGAGCGTTGAGCTTGAAAAGTTATTATCTCAGCATAATGAAGTCTTCGAAGAGTCAACATGTGCAACACAACTTGCCGTGCACAGCATCGATACAGGCAAACATCTCCCAACCGATTTGCCTCCATATCGATTGGCGCCGCAGCGAAAAGCTCTGTTAAAGAAAGAAAAAACCAAAATGCTGAGGGTTGGTGTTATCGTAGAGTGCGAATCGCCGTGGGCAGCACCTGTGGTTATTGTGCCCAAGAAATCAGGTGACATACGTATTTGCATCGATTACCGAGAGTTAAACGCCACTACTAAGCCGGATCGGTATCCTCTTCCTCGGGTTGACGACTTGCTGCATGAAGCAAAAGCTACCAATTTTATATCAACGTTGGATCTACAGACTGGCTATTGGCAAATCGGTGTGAAGAAAGAAGACCAGGACAAGACCGCGTTCGTTACGCCGTTTGGTATGTACAAGTTCACACGCATGCCTTTTGGTTTACGAAACGCGCCAGCAATGTTTCAACGGTTGATTGATCGACTCAAAACGTCTTTAAACAACGTAACTATATTTGCATACTTGGACGATATCTTCGAGAGCTAAATATGCTTTTCGATCGAATTAAACAATTTGGTCTTAAGGTCAATAAAAGGAAATGCCGGTTTACCTGCCGCGAAGTTAAGTACCTAGGGCACATCTTAACGTCAAATGGCATACAAGTAGATCCAGAAAAGGTTGCCGCAATATCTCTGCGTAATCCTCGTAAAATGTAAAAGGGCTACTATCGTTCCTCCAAGCGTGTTCATGGTACAGGCGTTTCGTACCCCAATTCGCGGATGTTGCAAAACCACTTTCACAGCTGACTAAAAATAATGCATCTTGGGTATGGACAGATGAACAAAAAGCTGCGTTTGACAAAGCAGCTTTTGATAACATCGCCTATCCTAAAACAAATCGACGAAAACATGCTATACATCATAAAAACTGACGTTATCGGTTACGAATTAGGAGCAGTTTTGATCTAGGGGGAGGGTCCAGATGAACTCCCCGTAGAATATGCGAGTAGACTCTTGACAAAAGCAGAGCAAAATTACTCTACCATTGAGAGGGAAGCTCTTGCCATAGTGTGGGCTGTCCAAAAGTATCGTGGCTACATTGAAGGACCCGAGGTAAAACTCATCACGGACCATCGGCCGCTTAAATTGTTAATGACGCTAAAGTCACAAACCGAACGCCTAGCCCGATAGGCATTACTCCTCCAACCATACAATTTAAATATTGACTATAAGCCTGAAAAAATAAATGTTGTGGCAGACATGTTGTCAAGGCCACCTTATGAAGATAGACATGAGACCAAAGAACCGTGTCATATATGCTCATTTGCTATTGATCTTCCACGCCGTGGAGCGAAGGAAATCTGTGACAGCCAACTCAGTGATCCCACACTAAAAATATTATTGATTGTTTCGAGGGTGAGACTGATGATGCGGTACATTGGGCCAAGAGAAGATACACGATGAACGATGGCGTTCTCTATTGCTACAGCAACGAAGATAGCGAGGATGCACAGCTGGTTTTTCCGAAGTCCGAAGTCCCAGATATTTTAAATACGTATCACAACAAAGACACTGCTGGTCATTATGGAATCGACTGGACTATGTCAAAGGTATCATCGCGTTATTATTGGCCAGGTATGCGGAAGGATATTGAGAATCATGTCAAAAAATGCATTGAATGTCAGCGCTATAAGATAACGAACCTGAAGCCAATGGGCCTATACCAAACAAGCTCCAGTAAACAACGTTTTGAAGCCATAGCCATTGATCTGTTTGAACCATTACCACCAGATGCGAACGAAATGCAGTGGATTTGTATTGTGGAAGATGTCGCTAGCCGTTGGGTGAAGCTCTTTCCACTAAAAGAAGCTTCTGCCGAGAGCTGCGCAAAAACGCTTATAGACGAGGTATCCCTACGCTATGGAGTCCCTAGACGAATAATCAGCGACAACGGTGTGCAATTCTTATCAGGTGTGAGGCAGAAAGTTGCCTTTTGTCTGGACATACGCTAAGTATTTACGCCATTCTATCACCCTCAAGCGAATCAGGTAGAGCGGAAGAATCGAGACCATAAGACGCAGCTGTCCATTTTGGTAGGCACAAAACATCGCTACTGGGCAGAGAGGTTGCCAGCCATACGGTTCGAAATGAACACAACATGCTGCCAAAGTACTGGTCACACAGCCGCTTATCTTGTACTATGTTCAAACAGAAAAACAAATTGAGGAAATTTCGATTTGAATTGAGTGCTGTTCATACAGCTCGATTTAGCTTACACAGTAGTAATTTGATAGCTGGTTGGCTCATCTCTACAGCAAGAACATACCTTTGTTCAGACTGTCAAAATTAACACGCACATTATTAGGCGAATGAAATGGTATGAAAACACAAAACTTTGAAATTTTTGTGTGTTGTAAGAAAATGTGTTCAATATTTTGGTTTCATTTTGAGTTTGCCATCTTCTTTTGACAATCCCTACTCCAGTGAAATGAAAGACATAAAATCAGCTGATAAGATGAGCCAACCACATAGTTCAACCATGCGTAACTGACGTTAAAATATACTCAATAAACACACTTTACAATGTTGCATTTGCAGTTTGAAACAATTTATTACGAAATTTTTTTTAAATTGGCAATTTATTATTACAATTTATTATATGACAAATTGCGTAATAATAAATAAATAAATGTAAGGCGCGATAACCTCCGAAGAGATCTAAGGCCGAGCTTCTCTTCCAATTTGCGTCGTGCTCCTCTTGATTTTTCCCTACAAATTGGCCGGACGGGACCTCCATGTTTTATGCCGACTCCGAACGGCATCTGCAAGGCAGATGAGTTTTCACTGAGAGCTTTTCATGGCAGAAATACAATCGGAGCGCTTGCCAGACACTGTCGAGGGGCGACCCCGCTTAGAAAAATTTTCTTCTAATTGAAAAATCTTATTTCTAAAATTTTGATGTTGCTTTGCCCGAGAGTTGAACCCAGCGCATACGGTGTGATAGGCGGAGCACGCTACCATCACACCACGGTGGCCGCGTAATAAATTGCCCAAATAGTATAAATTGCCAATTTGGTGTCTGTTTGAACCTAGTATAACGTTTGCGCGTGAATTGCGTACAATCGACGACGTCAACCATGACTTAAGAGCTATCGTCCATTCGGAAAACTTCATTGCTGAAATCGCGCCCTATCTAAGTACACTCGCTGAGGTGTTCAGAGCCACGCAAGAATGCGAACGAAAGCAACAAGACGCTAGTAAAGCCGTCACGAATAACCAAAGACGGGACCAAGAAGCTTTAGAAATTGGAGCTAAGGTGCTTTTGACAACTCATGTTTTGAGCAATGCTGCAAAGGGTATAACATCAAAAGTTATTCCACGACGAGATGGACCTTACGTAATTATTGACAAACAAGGTTCCACCTCCTCCGTAATTGCTCATGAGGATAATCTCCAGTATCCACCGGGTACATACCATGCATCATCACTGACACAATATCGTAGTTCTGACAACGTTCCCGAAACTCCGGTAAACATGATAAGATGCCGAGGACCTCCTGGAAAGACCACTAAATAGGATACATCATCGGGTCGATTTCTGTATCCTAGGGGACGACTGTAACAACCACGATTAATGTCATCAATGATATTTGTTCCATTTTACTTGTAGTATACCATAAATGTTATGTTCAATGTTTTACATGTAGACCCGTTGTAATGTTTTGTGAAAATACCACTCTGTGCTGCGCACAGTAATACCTTAAAATTGCATCACTGACGATCAGTGTCGACATAATCGCCTATAAATACTGTGTAAGCAATATAATTGAGAGCCATTCTCGTTTGACTGCCATACATGTTAGTTTGTCCAATATTGCTTTGGTCAACTAGCATTAATAAAGGATACATACAAACGAAATATTAGTACACGCGTTTTTATTCGATTGTCTACAATTCTGTGTGTGACTCTCGTCCTGATTATTGGACAGGTCCATTTGGAAAAGTAGACGTGGTCGCTATAACAAAAAATAAGGAATTGTTGGCTCTGCCAATCCTATGAGCTATAATCTTAGGAACGGCAAGGCTAACGTTTCAAAGGAAATTATTACAAGGAAGAGGAAGAGAAAGAGATAGAGGAAAAGGAAGATGGTGAGGAAGATGAAGAGCATGAGGGAGAGAAAGGGGAAGAGGAATAGGAAGAGCTCATATCTATTGGTGACTAGGGTCTCGAGATATAGGCCAAACTGTGGACCGGGTACCTCTAAAACATGTTTACACAATATGGACATCAAATGAAAGCTGTTTGATGAAAGCTGTTTGATTAGTACAGGGTAATTTTAATACTTATTGGAGACTAGGGTTCGAGATATAGGCCAAAACGTGGATCGGGGTAACATTAGTATGTGTTTTTACATTATGGGTATCAAATTGAAGCTGCTGATATGTGCTTTTGTACAGATTATTTTTTACACCGCTGGGTGACAAGGGTCTCGAGATATGGACCAAAACATGTGCCCGGGTAACCCTTGGATGTGTTTGTAAAATATGGGTATCAAATGGAAGCTGCTGATGTTAGCTTAAGGGCCAATTTCTCATCTTTATCCTGCTTTTTCGTTTGCTCAAGTTCTTTTTAAATAACCGGGCAGAAAAATTTACCGGCAGCTCATCTGCCCTTTAAAATTAATTTTTAGCTTTTAGCGTAAATAAAAAAACGTAATAAAAAACAGATGCCAGTGAGATTCGAACCACCGCACTTTGCGTTTTTCATAGCAGCAAAAAGTAGCGCCGACTTATCAGATTCAGCCGCAACAATATATTCTTTACTTAGGTTTAAATTAAAGCATATCATGTCAAGCTTAAAAGTATGCAGCAAATAAAGGTAGTACATTTTTAATATGAACGTATTACAGTTTTAATTTGACGTTGCCAAATCTAAATCAAATGCAAGGTTCATTTTATAGGGCACATGGGAAAACGAAAATCGTTAAAGTTGACTTTAAAAAGCAATTATCATATAGGCATAAGTTATGTATGTACAAATTTACATGTATGTATTTTTTTTTTTTGCTCTGTTTACATGTTTTTTCAAAAGTGTTATTTCCCTGAAATGTGCTTAATTTGTTTTACAATAAATTATGAATTATTTTGTACAAATATAAAACTATAGCTATTGTTTTCTTAGAAAAGAATCTACCAACATCTACCACTATTTTAATTTTTCGTCTACGAGTATTCTCTTTCTGAAAGTCCGCGCACTGGTTGTGGCAGTGCGGCTGCTCCGTTGGTGCCGATCTAGTACCCGTTTCGCCCATTCTGTATAGCGTGGTGTGATGTTTCACACCACAATAATGGCAGCGAGCGGAGCCCCGACAGATCTCCATACGGTAGAAAGGCGACAGGCAATTCGGGCAGTACCTTTGAATCAGTATTACACGCAGTCTTTCTGGTGCCTTGGTCCGGTATGGATGGCAAAGCCTGATGCCGTGATTATTGCTGCAGATGCGGCATGGCATTGGGAAGGAGTCCGAATTATATTCCGACTCTTCCGTGCTGCGACAAAGCGAGACATTCTGTAATGAAAGGAAGTCGTTTAAATCGAGATCACAATGGATTTGAAAGAAGGGGCGACGGATGAGTGATGAGCATGGAGGCGAAGTATTTTGTAATCTAAATTCCGGATTTGTTTCAAAGTGGTTGGAGAGTTTTACGATTGGTCTCGTGACTAGTCCTTTTTTTCAATCCGAACTTCCACTTCTCGGACGCGATTATCCGAACCGCGATGTATATCGAAAACTCGGCCAAGTCGCCATTCGTTTGAAGGCGCGTTATTTTCACGGATCACGACACGATCACCTCCGCTTAGTCCTCTTCTACATCTCCGTTAGTTAATCGTTCCTCCATTGTTCACAGAATGAATGTTGCAATGCTTTCATATTTTGCCATCGGTTGATAACTCACGCTGGATTCTCGCTAACCTCAATTTCCGGGAGAGATAACAGCTAACCTCAATCTCCGGGTTTTAAGCCCGATGGGTCATTTGAAGCGGGACTAAGAAGTTGAGACAGGTCTCAATACTACATAAAAGTGTCGAAAACTCTTCAAATGTATATTTTAGCCCAGATGCTACTTTTCGAAAATGGGTTTCAAAGCTCTTCATGCCAGCCCCCACAATCCCCCATATGAGGAGCTGATGCACGTATGAAATTCCAAGTAAACTCTTGATAAAAAATCTTGGAAATAATTGCCGTACGAGCCATTTCTTAAATTAAGAATTAAAGGATCGGGAGGCTTCGACGAAATTAGTTCCGTTGTCTGAATATTTGCTTTTAAATTTTAGGACATTCCCTACTTGAAATAAACCTAGAAAAGGCTGCTAGAAAGGTCGGAAGCAGACTAAAAGACCCACGTACCCTTTAGTTATAACACAAGCTCTACCTCCATAGTTTTTAATGTCGAGGGGACCTGGAAAATCAACGCCGGTATTTGAAAACGCCCTAGAGCAAGTGGTTCGTTCTGAGGGAAGGGAAGGCATGATTTGAGATTGCGTTTGCTTCTTGTAAATAGTGCATACCTTGCAGCTGTGAATTACTGATTTGATCATAACATTGATCTGGGGGATCCAGTATTGTGCAAGAATCAGTCGCAACATTAACTAGTTTTCTGCATGGAGTGACAACTTATTAGAAATTCTGTTGAAAAATGTTGATGCTGGCAGAGAGAAATCATTCGATGTGTTGTAGTTTTGATTTCCTCCAGAGCAATTGAAGATGCTATAAGCTTCAATTTCTGAATAGGGTGGGACAAATCTAAAGATGTGCGATAGGACTCTTGAAGCCCTTGGAAGTGATGAGAAGCGTTTGAGCATATCCGACACCTCAACGATTTTCGTGGCGTGGGAGACCACACGCTTTTCCTCTTCATCGGTTTGGAGGACCGACTATTGTTTTGGCAATTCTGACTTGCCATCTTGAAGCCACTAAGGGCCCTACCATCTGAAAGAATTTTCAATTAAATCCGGAGCTGTTACTCCACGGCTGGCTAAGTCGGTAGGATTCAAGGCTGAATCCACGTGATACCAGTAACTCTGCCCCACCTGGTCGATGATTTTGGTAACCCTGTGTGACACGAAGGTTGACCCGGAACATGATGGCTTTCTTAGCCAAGCATGCACGTTGGTGGAGTCTGTCCAGAGAAAAACCTGCTGGGATCGAAGATCCAAGTTAATGGCGACTGACTCCATCATTTCTGCTAAGAGTACTGATAGCGTTTTCTTTTCTGAAATAAATTGTTGCCTAAGTAAATGGTAAGGCCTTAATAGAGTTACACCTACCCCAGAATATTGTCAACATTTTTAGTGCATACAAAGAACATTTCTACTCACCATATTCACTCATATCCCAAAGCACACTAGAAGATTGCGCATGTAAACATTAGATCTGCTCTTTTTTATGGACAATTCTTACGTCAATTTCTTTTAGCTCTTGTTTTTTCTCTCTTTCTTTCGCTCAAACAGTCAACTGTGACGTAGATGCGCAGAACGAAGCAATTTTGAACTCGTGAATGCGCAATCTGGGTAGCTGATTTGTGTACTCATATTAACAGAGTATATTTGGAACTTAAGAGCGAATTGAGACTTTCGCAGAGTTGCACTGCCGCACCGCCATTTTATACAGGGTAATACTGTTTTCACACAGAAACTTAATGATCTCATTTCTCCTTCTAATAAAATCGTAAATTGTTTGCTTTCACACAGAAGTAACTGCTCGATTAGTATGAAGGATGAAATGTCAAGCGAATAAAATGACAATGCTATATGACAGACAATCATGGCGGAACGATACAAGGTGGCAGCATGGTGACATACCTACATACATAAATAAGAATTCCATGTACTTTGTTTTTTGTAAATTCGATGGACAAATATCAAAATCGTACTGCGCCGGAAGTTGATGTATCAAATCAAATAAAAAAAGGTTATAATCAGCTGTTCGATGCGGCCACCTTGCATCGTTCACCCATGCAGACAATGACATTTACTTTGACATATGACATTTTTATGCACTGAACACACCAAAAACTAAGAAACTGAACGCTACCAACAGAGTTGCATTGTGCTTTTGACTTCATTAGGCATTCGATTAGCTACTAATGAAATAATTATAGATTCGAATTTTGTAGGGAAGATTGAGCTCAATAAGCGTCTTAATGTAGAAAACTGCCTTTATTATTCAACAAGCCGTCTGTGTGAAAACAGTATAAAAGTGTAACGCTTTTTCGTTGCGACCAGGTAAAAATTTTCATATAAGAACGAAATACCCCGTAAAGGCGTTGCTTGTTTTTTAGAATAGAACAACAACCCTTGCGCGGCGTACGAAAAGCGTAACACTATAGCCAGAAAAGAAAGCGCTATTAGTTCGTTTTTATTCTAGAGGTTTGGAAGAATTTTTCATTGAAATGAAACAATTCCAAAGTTACGTGAACTCCAGATACACTGATGCACAAAAAACTCATAGTCATTTGTATAAGATTCTAATGGAAGATCAATTAGCCGATGTAATTCCTAACACAGAAATAGCTCTTCGGATTTTTTTAACATTAATGATCACAAATTGTTCTGCCAAACGATCCTTCTCGCAATTAAAAAGAATCAAAGCCCCTATTATGAGACAAATTCGATCTTCGACTGTGGTCGAAAGAGCTGATCGAACGAATTTTCTTTCGGTATTATGACACTTATTCGATCAAGACTAGTGTCATTGTTCGATAATTCGATATATTCAACCGTTCAGAAAATCATATTCCCATCATCTGTCAAATAAAATAAAAGAAAAATTATTTATTATGAAGAAAAAATCTTAAGTACTGGAACTAGCCAGAAGTATAAAACGCTGAAATTAATTTCAACGCGCAAGTGTAGCTTTCTAAACATTGTAACTTTCTGAACATGTTGTTACATGTGTTAAAAACTAAATTTCATAATGACCATAGAAGCGTTCATGGACTTGCTATCCAGTAAAGATGAATGGCTGCAAAAATGCACAAGAGCCCCAAGTCTATTGCAATCATTTTGAAATTGGCAACAATTCTCACCTTTTGCGCTAGGGATTGTCTCAACTGAGTACGGAGTACGAGAATGCACTCGGAATTTTTTCCACCTGATCCTTTCTGCAAGTTCGTTTTGTTATAAACGGATTTTGTCCAATTTATGAAATCAGTCTTACAAGCAGTTGTTTTGTATTCACGACCTTGTACCTATATGTAGGGTTCTTAAATTATATTGACTAAATTATTATACTCAGTTGAGCAGAGCTCACAGAGTATATTAACTTTGATTGGATAACGGTTGGTTGTACAGGTATAAAGGAATCGAGATAGATATAGACTTCCATATATCAAAATCATCAGTATCAAAAAAAAATTCGATTGAGCCATGTCCGTCAATCCGTCCGTCCGTCTGTCCGTTAACACGATAACTTGAGTAAATTTTGAGGTATCTTGATGAAATTTCGTATGTAGGTTCTGGGCACTCATCTCAGATCGCTATTTAAAATGAACGATATCGGACAATAACCACGCCCACTTTTTCGATATCGAAAATTTCGAAAAATCGAAAAAGTGCGATAATTCATTACCAAATACGGATTAAGCGATGAAACTTGGCAGGTGAGTTGAACTTATGACGCATAATAGAAAACTAGTAAAATTTTGGACAATGGGCGTGGCACCGCCCACTTTTAAAAGAAGGTAATTTAGAAGTTTTGCAAGCTGTAATTTGGCAGTCGTTGAAGATATCATGATGAAATTTGGCAGGAACGTTACTCTTATTACTGTATGTCTGCTTAATAAAAATTAGCAAAATCGGAGAACAACCACGCCCACTTTTTAAAAAAAAATTTTTTTAATTCAAATTTTAAAAGAAAAGTTAATATCTTTACAGTATATAAGTAAATTATGCCAACATTCAACTCCAGTAATGATATGCTGCAACAAAATACAAAACTAAAAGAAAATTTCAAAATGGGCGTGGCTCCGCCCTTTTTCATTTAATTTGTCTAGGATACTTTTAATGCCATAAGTCGAACAAACATTTACCAATCCTTGCGAAATTTGGTAGAGGCTTAGATTCTAGGACGATAACTGTTTTCTGTGAAAAAGGGCGAAATCGGTTGAAGCCACGCCTAGTTTTTATACCGTCTGTCCTTCCGCTCGGCCGTTAACACGATAACTTGAGCAAAAATCGATGTATCTTTACTAAACTCAGTTCACGTACTTATCTGAACTCACTTTGTATTGGTGTAAAAAATGGCCGAAATCCGACTATGACCACGCCCACTTTTTCGATATCGAAAATTACGAAAAATGAAAAAAATGCCATAATTATATACCAAATACGAAAAAGGGATGAAACATGGTAATTGTATTGGTCTATTGACGCAAAATATAACTTTAGAAAAAAACTTGGTAAAATGGGTGTGACACCTACCATATTAAGTAGAGGAAAATAAAAAAGTTTTGCAGGGCGAAATCAAAAGCCCTTGGAATCTTGGAAGGAATACTGTTCGTGGTATTACATATATAAAGAAATTAGCGGTACCCGACAGATGATGTTCTGGATCACCCTGGTCCACATTTTGGTCGATATCTCGAAAACGCCTTCACATATACAACTAAGGGCCACTCCCTTTTAAAACCCTCATTAATACCTTTAATTTGATACCCATATCGTACAAACACATTCTAGAGTCACCCCTGGTCCACGTTTATGGCGATATCTCGAAAAGGCGTCCACATATAAAACTAAGGCCCACTCCTTTTTAAAATATTCATTAACACCTTTCATTTGATACCCATATCGTACAAAAAAATTCTAGAGTCACCCCTGGCCCACCTTTATGGCGATATCTCGAAAAGGCATCCACCTATAGAACTAAGGCACACTCCCTTTTAAAATACTCATTAACACCTTTCATTTGATACTCATATCGTACAAACAAATTCTAGAGTCACCCCTGGTCCACCTTTATGGCGATATCTTGAAAAGGCGTCCACCTATAGAACTAAGCCCACGCCCTTTTAAAATACTCATTAACACCTTTCATTTGATACCCATATCGTACAAACAAATTCTAGAGTCACCCCTGGTCCACCTTTATGGCGATATCTCGAAAAGGCGTCCACCTATAGAACTAAGGCCCACGCCCTTTTAAAATACTCATTAACACCTTTCATTTGATACCCATATTGTACAAACGCATTCTAGAGTCACCCCTGGTCCACGTTTATGGAGATATCCCGAAAAGGCGTCCACCCATAGAACTAAGGCCCACTCCCTTTTAAACACTTATTTCGTTTGATACCCATGTTGTACAAACGCATTCTAGAGTCAACCCTGGTCCACTTTTATAACGATATTCCGAAAAGGCGTCCACCTATAGAACCAAGGCCCACTCCGTTTTAAAATACCCAGTCACCCCTGGTCCACCTTTATAGCGATATCTCGAAAAGGCGTCCACATATAGAACTAAGGCCCACGCCCTCTTAAAATACTCATTAACACCTTTCATTTGATACCCATATCGTACAAAATAAATTCTAGAGTCACCCCTGGTCCACCTTTATGGCGATATCTCGAAAAGGCGTCCACCTATAGAACTTAGGCCCACTCCCTTTTAAAATTATCATTAACAAACACATTCCAGGGTTACCCTAGGTTCTTTTTACAACGTGGTGATTTTCCCTTACTTTGTCTCCACAGCTCTCAACTGAGTATGTAATGTTCGGTTACACCCGAACTTAGCCTTCCTTACTTGTTTTTATTTAATTTTATTATGTTACTTTGAACTTTGTAATTTTAATATGTTTTACAATATTTTAATTTTCAATATTGATTTTACAATTTTCAAATATTTTCATTATTATTCAATTTTGCATCATGAAAATATAACATTTTCTTTTAAATAATTTTTGTGTGGATATAAATTTTAATAAAAATAAAGCATCCTACACTATATATGATTAACACAAATAGTTTGGAATTACTATTACGTAGCAAAAAAGTAGAAGATAACACAAAAAACTTACATTTCAAACAATTTTCTTCTAATTCGATACAGCGTCGACAACAAATTTCCATTCCCTTCAAAATTAGATACACAACGAAAATTTTGACAGAGATTAGATGTCATAATACCAATTTTTAATTCGATTTTCGATGTTCAATAGCCAGCGAAGATCGAAGATCGAAAAATGCTCATAATAGGGGCGCAAATCTGCTGAAAGAGCTACAACGCGGCAAGAGCAACTCGAGATGTTAGGTATACTTTGCATTAAGTCAGATTTATTGAACAAAATCGATATTTATGATATAATTGATGAATTTGCCGAAAACAAATGTACAAAACGACATGTCTAAAATATAGATAGTAATTTTATTTATATTATTACATTGTGACAATAAAATTTTTATGAAAGATATAAGCTTGTATTTTTTAATCGAAAAAAAGAAGGGAACGGACATGAAAAAGCCCTACAAATTAATGGTTGCCTAGTGCTTCGTTGAGGGTTAATCCGGCACTGTCGGTATGGTCCCATAAATGTTAAGGGTAGTCCACCACTTATTTTTGATTTTTTTTTGGCAACTTATTATTAAGAATTCATGAGCTTAACACCGGCTTATAATAATTGAACATTCATGTTATGTTATGTTATGCCCTTTTTTTTGCAACTTTTTGTTTTTATTTTTTTTATGATACAGCATTCAAAACCACATACAACCATGAAGCTTTTTTCCGGAAAGTGGACCAGGCTCCTACCTATTTCAAAGAATTTATTATAGGGAAATTATTACAAGGAAGAGGAAGAGAAAGAGATAGAGGAAAAGGAAGGATAGGAAGAGAAAATGAAGATGATGAGGAAGATGAAGATCATGAGGGAGAGAAAGAGGAATAGGAAGAGCTCATATCTATTGGTGACTAGGGTCTCGAGGTATAGGGCAAACTGTGGACCGGGTACCCCTAAAACATGTTTACACAATATGGACATCAAATGAAAGATGTTTTATGGGTGCTTTAGTACAGGGTAATTTTAATACTCATTGGAGACTAGGGTTCGAGAGATAGGCCAAAACGTGGATCGGGGTAACACTAGGATGTGTTTTTTACAATATGGGTATCAAATTGAAGATGCTGATGAGTGCTTTTGTACAGATTATTTTTTACACCGCTGGGTGACAAGGGTCTCGAGATATGGACCAAAACATGGGCCCGGGTAACCATTGGATGTGTTTGTGAAATATGGGTAACAAATGGAAGCTGCTGATGTTAGCTTAAGGGCCATTTTCTCATCTTTATACTGCTTTTTCGTTTGCTCAAATTCTTTTTAAATTACCGGGCGGAAAAATTTACCGGCAGCTCATCTGCCCTTTTAAATTTATTTTTAGCTTTTAGAGTAAATAAAAAAAACGTAATAAAAAACAGATGCCAGTGAGATTCGAACCACCGAACTTTGCATTTTTCATAGCAGCAAAAAGTAGCACCGACTTATCAGGTTCAGCCGCAACAATATATTCTTTACATGTCAAGCTTAAAAGTAAGTAGCAAATAAAGGTAGTACATTTTTAATATGAACGTATTAAAGTTTTAATTTGACTTTGCCAAATCTAAATCAAATGCAAGGTTCATTTTATAGGGCACATGGGAAAGCGAAAATCGTTAAAGTTGACTTTAAAAAGCAAATATCATATAGGCGTAAGTTATGTATGTACAAATTTACATGTATGTATTTTTTTTTGTTTTGTTTACATGTTTTTTCAAAAGTGTTATTTCCGTGAAATGTGCTTAATTTGTTTTACAATAAATTATGAATTATTTTGTACAAATATAAAACTGTAGCTATTGTTTTCTTGGAAAAGAATCTACCAACATCTACCACTATTTTAATTTTTCGTCTACGAGTATTCTCTTTCTGAAAGTCCGCGCACTGGTTGTGGCAGTGCGGCTGCTCCGTTGGTGCCAATCTAGTACCCGTTTCGCGTGTAGCGTGGTGTGATGTTTCACACCACAATAATGGCAGCGAGTGGAGCCCCGACAGATCTCCATACGGTAGAAAGGCGACAGGCAA
The DNA here is from genome assembly GCF_040869045.1 of Eurosta solidaginis. Classification (NCBI taxonomy): domain Eukaryota; kingdom Metazoa; phylum Arthropoda; class Insecta; order Diptera; family Tephritidae; genus Eurosta; species Eurosta solidaginis. The sequence continues at coordinate 99,335,267 of NC_090324.1, forward strand.
TTCGGGCAGTACCTTTGAATCAGTATTACAAGCAGTCTTTCTGGTGCCTTGGTCCGGTATGAAGGGCAAAGCCTGATGCCGTGATTATTGCTGTAGATGCGGCATGGCATTGTGAGGGAGTCCGAATTATGTTCAGACTCTTGCGTGCTGCGTGAATTACTGATTTGATCATAACATTGATCTGGGGGATCCAGTATTGTGCAAGAATCAGTCGCAACATTAACTGGTTTTCTGCATGGAGTGACAATTTATTAGAAATTCTGTTGAAAAATGTTGATGCTGGCAGAGAGAAATCGTTCCATGTGTTGTAGTTTTGATTTCCTCCGGAGTAATTGAAATAGAAGTTGTTTTAAGCTTCAATTTCTGAATAGGGTGGGTCCTTTGGACAAATCTAAAGATGTGCGATAGGACTCTTGAAGCCCTTGGAAGTGATGAGAAGCATTTGAGCATATCCGACACCTCAACGATTTTCGTTGCGTGGGAGACCACACGCTTTTCCCCTTCATCGGTTTGGAGGACCTACTATTGTTTTGGCAATTCTGACTTGCCTTCTTGAAGCCAATAAGGGCCCTACCATCTGAAAGAATTTTCAATTAAATCCGGAGCTGTTACTCCACGACTGGCTAAGTCGGTAGGATTCAAGGCTGAATCCACGTGATACCAGTAACTCTGCCGCACCTGGTCGATGATTTTGGTAACCCTGTGTGACACGAAGGTTGACCAGGAACATGATGGCTTTCTTAGCCAAGCAAGCACGATGGTGGAGTCTTTCCAGAGAAAAACCTGCTGGGATAGAAGATCCAAGTTAGTGGCGACTGACTCCATCATTTCTGCTAAAAGTACAGCTTCTCATAATTCTAAACGCGGAAGAGATATAGTTTTCACCTGAGCTGCTCTAGACTTTGCTAACACAAGGTTTATATGAACCTCCGCGTCTGCTTCTACGTGTATACAAATGGGCCTTTTCAGAGGCGTTAGAAAACCCATGTAGTTCCATTTTGGACGCAAGAGAGAACTTAACCCATGGTGGAATACGGATGTCGTTAATCGCTGAATACTCCGCGAAGAACTTATGCCAGCGGACTAATGTGGTCGGAGAAATCTGTTCCCTCAAACAAAACATTTTGCAATATAATTTTGGGTACTATAATTATGGGAGCCAGCCACCCGAGAAGATCAACTTATTTCGCGATGGCTGATAGAATCTTGCTTTTCGTTACATCCTGATGTTGGTCGAACTCTTTCGCGGTGAAAAAGAATTGATCCGAAAATGCATCTGATCTCGAGGGCTTTAATGCTGCTTGCGTTCTCGAAGTCTAAGAATTCTTGGTTCAGCAAGTGACAACAGGAATCTAGCGCAAAACTTGCTTGCAACGGGAAGTCCACTTGCTGAGTGGGAAGCCTGCCGAATTTTATTTCATCCCTGACCCGAATCGTAGATTCTAAGTCGTGCCCACCAGCGACGTACATATGCCGCGTTAAAATGGTGGAGGCGACCGGATGTGAGCCTTAAACGTAATCTGCCAATTGAAGCAAGGTTCCTATTTCTAGATAGGGAGCACAGTTTACCCCTAAAATAACGGTATTCAATTGGAATTGACGAATGGGGTTATCTGTGGACGCCCGAAAGAAAATTCGTTGAAATTTCCTCTGTTTAGGATGGACAAATATTTGGCTATACTAATATATCAAAACAAGTAAGGAAGTCTAAGGTTCGGGTGAAACCGAACATTACATACCCAGCTGAACACCTGAAATGTTGTTGTTGTTTATTTTGTGTTCTTAATAGTGTTAAAAGGCTGCGCAATAATACATAAGGTTCTATTCTGAACTAATTTTTCTTCGAGTTATGGCTCCCGAAACATAGAAAATTGCTAAGCCTTAAAACGGGCGGTGCCACGCCAATTTTTTAAAATGTGAAATTTTTTCTACTTACTGTTATAAATCCACTTGGGAAATGAAATACCATTGATATAAAGCTCTTTTTTGCAAATATATGGCGTATTTTATTCGTCCACTACCCTTATAAAACTATTTTATATAAAAGTGGGCGTGGTCCATAACCGATTTCCTTAATTTTTCTTCAAAGCATTAATTATAGTAAAGGCAACCTCCCTGCCGAAATTTTTTACGATAGGTTTAACGTTTTTTGTTTTATGATTAATAATATTTGTAAAATTGATTTTATCACAAGTGGGCGGTGCCACGCCCATTTTAAACATTTTTTTCAAATTTTTATCAAGAGTCTCAACATCAGTTCACACGTCAAATTTCGATATTCTAGGTGTATTATTTACTAAATAATCAGGGTTTTTGTGTTTTTCAAAATGATATATATATACAAAGTAAAAAAAAAAAATGCAAATAAAACTAAATTATTCCACTATTTTCCCAACGTTTCGTTGATCTTTGTTAGCATCTTCAGGAGGTATTTATTTTAAAAAATTCCACTATTGCATTTCGTATCGAAAACATGAACATAAAACACGAACAAAAAACAACAACAAAAACATTAGTCACTTACGCATATACTTAAATGAACTATAATCAGTACCATCTAACCATCATGGTAGTCTTTTCAATACTATAATATACAGTATTGACAAGACTACCATAATGGTTAGATGGTACTGATTAAAGTTCATTTATGTATATGTTAAAGTGACTAATGTTTTTGTTGTTGTTTTATGTTCGTGTTTTATGTTCATGTTTTCGATACGAAATGCAATAGTGGAATTTTTTAAAATAAATACCCCCTGAAGATGCTAACAAATATTAGCGAAACGTTGGGAAAATAGTGGAATAATTCAGTTTTATTTGCACGCTGGACTAGTCACCAATAGGTATGAAAACTACCCTGTACTAAAGCACTCATCAACAGCTTTCATTTGATATGCATATTGTATAAACACATTCTAGTGGTGCCCGGGTCCACGTTTTGGCTTATATCTCGAGACCCTAGTCACCAATAGGTATGAAAACTACCCTGTACTAAAGCACTGATCAACAGCTTTCATTTGATATGCATATTGTATAAACACATTCTAGTGGTGCCCGGGTCCACGTTTTGGCTTATATCTCGAGACCCTAGTCACCAATAGGTATGAAAATTACTCTGTACAAAAGCACTCATCAACAGCTTTGATTTGATAGGCATATTGTATAAACACATTCTAGGGGTGCCCGGGTCCACGTTTTGGCCTATATCTCGAGACCCTAGTCACCAATATGTATGAAAACTACCCTGTACTAAAGCACTCATCAAGGGCTTTCATTTGATAGCCATATTGTATAAACACATTCTAGGGGTGCCCGGGTCCACGTTTTGGCCTATATATCGAGACCCTAGTCACCCAGGGGTCCGGAAAATACCCAGTGTCGAAGTAATCATAAACAGCTTCCATTTGATACCCATATTGTACAAACACTTCCTGGAGTTACCTGGGTCCATGTTTTGGCCTATGTATATCTCGAGACCCTAGTCACGCGGTATGAAAGTACTCATTATACAAACCTTCCCCGTGGAAAAATACATATATATATATACTTTCATAATAATCGGTCCAGTAGTTTTTAGTTAATCGATGACATACATACAAACATTCATTTTTATACTCAGTTGCGCAGAGCTCACAGAGTACATTAACTTTGATTTTTTTTTTATTTTTTTATTTATTTAATTATTTAAAGTCAACTAACAAGAGTGGTCGACTAACAAAATACAAAGGAAAGTAACATAAAAAAAAGATAGCGTAAAAGTATATACAAGTATAGAATTAAAAATGGAATAAATTAAAAATTTACAATTTCTTTTAACATTGAACAAGAACTAAAATTAAACTATCATTACAAATTAAACAAATAAACTTTAAGGTATCAGTTGAGACTGAAAAGTATACCATTGCGTAAGGCAACAAACGAACATTCGATACTAATGCAATTATACAAGTCGTTATAGTACGAGCACCAAACACGTATAGGATCATTTTTGCCAAAATTTCTACGACACAGGGGTAAATGGAAGGGCACGTAGTGTCTGGACGTCCTAGCAGGAACTGCAAAGCTCAATCGACGTAGCAGCTCAGAGGAGTCAACCTCACCTAGAATTAGCTTATGCAGGAACATTACCCCTAGTAATATTCTACGATTTTCCAGAGTTGGCAAATTAATGAGAAGAAGTCTACTTCTATAAGACGGAAGATGAAGATTTGAGTCCCAGTTAAAGGCCCGTAGAGCAAAAATTAAAAATTGTTTCTGCACAGACTCAATACGCTTTATATGAGTAATATATAATGGACACCAAACACACGAGCAATACTCAAGTATTGGGCGGACCAGCGAAGTGTAGAGGACTTTGGTCAGATACGGATCCTTGAACTCCTTAGCCCAGCGTTTCACAAAACCAAGGGTACCCATTGCTTTATTAGTAATAGCTGAAATATGTGAGTTGAAGCTCAGTTTCGAGTCAAACAGAACCCCTAAATCGTTAATCGAAGATATACGCTCCATAAGAGTGCCATAAAGTGCATAAGACGACAGGACAGGCTTCACGCGATGAAATGTCATGAACTTACATTTGGAACAGTTTAGAACTAATGCATTTATTGTACACCAGCGTTGAAATGAGTCCAAATCAACCTGAAGTAGATTTGAGCGAGTTAACTCCGAAGGCAAGCATGTATAGCAAATTTTTACATCATCGGCATACATTAGAGCTCGTGAATGATTCAAAATCTGTGGCAGATCATTTATAAAAAGAGTAAAAAGCAATGGGCCTAAATGACTGCCCTGAGGTACACCAGAGGTAACATGAATTGATTTTGAAATAATATTTTTATAAAGCACCTTTTGGGTTCTATTAGAAAGATAGCTTGAGAGCCATGAAATCAGACTCTTCGGAAAGCCCAGTAAATCAAGCTTCAGAATCAGAAATTCGTGATTCACTGAATCAAAAGCTTTACTAAAATCCGTATAAATCACATCAGTTTGCTTGCAAGCCAAAAAACCATCCCGAACTAAAGAGGTAAACTCAAGTAGGTTTGTGGTGGTTGACCTACATCTCACAAACCCATGCTGAAAGGGTGATAATATGGAAGTACACGAATGTTGAAGCTGACAGGTAATTATTTGTTCAAAGGTTTTAGGAATAGCTGAAAGCTTAGCAATTCCCCTATAATTCTCAATATTAGATCTACTACCCTTCTTGTGCAGAGGTATGATAAATGACTGTTTCCAAATTGATGGAAATGACGCCGATTGCAAAGATAAATTGAACAATTTTACGATCGGTTCTGTTAAGTTCACAGCACAGAACTTAAGCATACAGCCAGGAATACCATCGGGCCCTGGAGAAAAAATCGGTTTCAGAGCTATAAAACTCTGAAGTACAGTGGCACTATCAATGACTGGATTGAGAATACAGTTAGAACTAACTATCTCGAACGGATAACTACCGGTTTGGGTACAGGTTGACGAATAGGTCGATTTGAAAAAGTCTGCGAATAAGTCGGCAATATCATGGTCAAGGCTAGCGTTCTCGCCACCCAAAGACAAAGATGATGGAAATCCCGAAGATCTGCGCTTTGAATTAACAAACCCGTAAAATTTTTTAGGATTGTTAAAAAACTCAATTTTGCATCTTGTAAAGTACGACTTGTAGCAGTTTTGATTCAGGCGTTGGAAATTGGAACGGGCAACTAAATATTTAGAAAAATCTTCAGAAGAACCAGATCTTTTAAAACGCTTATAGAGCCTCGATTTAATATTGTTCAGGTTAGCAAGTCGCCTCGAGAACCAAGGTGGTTTACTACTCTTAGCCTTAACAAAATGAACCGGAACGCAACGATTAATAAAGTCACTTAGGTAACTATAAAAAATAGACGTGGCAGCCTCAACATCAGTACAAGCATAAAGGTCAGACCAATCGTGGGAAGCTAACAGTTGATTAAGCAAATCAAGGTTAGCCTTTTTAAAACATCTCGAACGAGAACGACATAACACTTCCATGAAATTAATCGTAGGCACTAAATTGTCCAGTGTAACCTCAAGTGTAGGGTGCAAGGGATCTTCAGGCAGGGATTCGACTGAGACCAGTACCTATTGAACTATCACCAAAAACTAAATCTAACAACTTATTTTTAGAGTTCACCACGTTATTAATCTGAACTAGCGGCAATTCCATAAGCGAACCAATGAAATCATGCTGAGTAACAGGAGTCAAAAAGTTTGAATCATCGTTGCCAATCCAACTAACGTATGGTAAATTAAAGTCCGCAAGAACCGCTAGGCGATCGTTATCACTCAAACGAGAATGTAGGCTGTGGATAACTGCTTTATGGCAATCATAAACGTACATATCTGACCGAGGCGGTATGTAGGAACAAGAAATATATAAGAAAACATTCGGGAAAAAGAGCTTTACAGCTATGAATTCAATGTCAAGCTCGTCCTCAAAGCTCAACAATTCAGTTGAAATACTGGACAATACAGCTATCAGGACACCGCCTGCTCTCGATTGACGATCACACCGAAAAACAACGTAGTCATTTGAAAATAACTCTGAATTTAAATTATCAGGTTTTAGCCAAGTCTCTGTGAAAGCAATCACTTCCGCAGTAAAAGTAAAACTGTTAAGGTAAAATGCATTTAATTTAGAACGCAAACCACGAACATTCTGATAGTGAATAGTTACTTTTGAATCGTATTTGCAGGGCTGGTAATCAAGTTTTTTGAAACTATACGTGCGCGAGGCTCAACCTTCGACTTTGTGGTGTACAAATGTACCACCGAATGTATAGGCCAAAAAGATTTGTCAAGAACCATATCAAAATATACATCTGGAACTGATATTTTAAATGAAGAAAAATCCCTCACATACTTAAAAACAAATTTATGTGCACTAATGTTAATAGAACCTGTACTATTAATCTTAGCTAAGATATAATTAACGACATCAGACTCCGTCAGAGATGGATGCAATCTTGATACGAAAATTGCCCGTCGGGGCGGCACGGCAGTAACCAACCTAGGACCAACCGGATCTAAATTAGTATCACCCAAATTTCCAGCAACATCAACAATGTTATCGTCATTCGATACAGCGTCATTACCATTTAAAGTACGCGCAGTGTTGCTATCATTTACAATATTTTGGTTATTAACAGCATGAGAAGAGGCAGTGTTCGTAGAAATGTTAGCGCCGGCATTAGCAGTGTTAGTAGCGCAAGGCACTTCGGCAGAGCTAACAGCATCATTGAAATTGCTTTGGACATTAGCAGCAAAAACGGGGCCGGAACTCTTTTTAATGTTAGCGTCGGCAGAATTGTTAACCATGATAGTGCCTTTGTCTTTGTTTCGTTTCTTTTTTTTGCCAGCACTACCCCGCAGTACGCCACCCACCGTTTCATCATAGAGCTTATGTAAATTACTGAGCTCAGAACGTAAAATTTCTAATTCGCCTAATAACCGGTTTTTGTCCGCTTGCAGAGAGTGTATACCGGCAACCGCGCTTGCTTGCTGTGCTCGCAAACTTTTCACTTCGGCAAGAATAGACGATAACATAAAATTTAGATAATTATCATTTACATGTTGTTGCTGTTGTTTTTGTACAGCAATAGCATTGTCATCAACAGCACAATCGCCACAAATATACATCTCATCCGAATTTTTAAAATGATCCAAATCGGCAGCTAAGCTACCAACAACACACTGCAGGTGATAAACTTTTTTACATTTTTCACACTGCACACTGCTTTGAGCGCGTTCAACTCTGTGTCCACAGAAACAGGGCATATTGTTTGTGTAAAACAGCTATGAAGACAAAAACAACGTGTAGACAAGGCAAATAATATGCGAAGCAGACAACTGTCAACAGCTCAAATCAACATACACCTGCACTGCTTTTTAATTTATATTGTTTATATTGTTTTTATTGGGGCGGCCACCGTGGTGTGATGGTAGCGTGCTCCGCCTATCACACCGTATGCCCTGGCTTCAACTCCCGGGCAAAGCAACATCAAAATTTTAGAAATAAGATTTTTCAATTAGAAGAAAATTTTTCTAAGCGGGGTCGCCCCTCGGCAGTGTCTGGCAAGCGCTCCGATTGTATTTCTGCCATGAAAAGCTCTCAGTGAAAACTCATCTGCCTTGCAGATGCCGTTCGGAGTCGGCATAAAACATGTAGGTCCCGTCCGGCCAATTTGTAGGGAAAAATCAAGAGGAGCACGACGCAAATTGGAAGAGAAGCTCGGCCTTAGATCTCTTCGGAGGTTATCGCGCCTTACATTTATTTTTTTTATTTTTTTATATTGTTTATATATAATGAATTGCACGGAATTAATTTAAATCTCCTTTGCACAAATTGTTAATATTTGATTATATTTGTTAATATTTGTTTAGCACAAAATACATTTGTATTACACAAATAGAAAAATATCGTAAAATATCGTAAAACGAAAAACACAGAGCTCTAGTGAAACACGTCCGTACACAGCGATAGACAATTATTGTGTGATGATTTGATAACGGTTGGTTGTACAGGTATAAAGGAATCGAGATATATATAGACTTCCATATATCAAAATCAACAGTATCGAAAAAAAATTTGATTGAGCCATGTCCGTCCGTCCGTCCGTTAACACGATAACTTGAGTAAATTTTGAGGTATCTTGATGAAATTTGGCATGTAGGTTCCTGGGCACTCATCTCAGATCGCTATTAAAAATGAACGATATCGGATTATAACCACGCCCACTTTTTCGATATCGAAAATTTCGAAAAATCGAAAAAGTGCGATAATACATTACCAAAGACGGATAAAGTGATGAAACTTGGTAGCTGAGTTGAACGTATGACGCAGATTAGAAAATTTGTAAAATTTTGGACAATGGGCGTGGCACCGCCAACTTTTAAAAGAAGGTAATTTAGAAGTTTTGCAAGCTGTAATTTGGCAGTCGTGTAAGATATCATGATGAAATTTGGCAGGAACGTTACTGCTATTTCTGTATGTATGCTTAATAAAAATTAGCACAATCGGAGAACGACCACGCCCACTTAAAAAAAAACAAATTTTAAGTCAAATTTAAAAAAAGATTAATATCTTTACAGTATATAAGTAAATTATGTCAACATTTAACTGCAGTAATGATATGGAGCAACAAAATACAAAAATAAAAGAAATTTTCAAAATGGGCGTGGCTCCGCCCTTTTTCATTTAATTTGTCTAGGATACTTTTAATGCCATAAGTCGAACCAAAATTTACCAATACTTGTGAAATTTGGTAGGGGCTAAGATTCTAAGACGATAACGGTTTTCTGTGAAAAAGGGCGAAATCGGTTGAAGCCACTCCCAGTTTTTATACACAGTCGACCTTCCGCTCGGCCGCTAACACGATAACTTGAGCAAACAACGAAATATCTGTACTAAACTCAGTTCACGTAATTATCTGAACTCACTTTATATTGGTATAAAAAATGGCCGAAATCCAACTATGACCACGCCCACTTTTTCGATATCGAAAATTACGAAAAATTAAAAAAAATGCCATAATTCTATACCAAATACGAAAAAAGGGATAAAACATGGTAATTGGATTGGTTTATTGACGCAAAATATAACTTAAGAAAAAAACTTTGTAAAATGGGTGTGGCACCTTCCATATTAAGTAAAATAAAATGAAAAAGTTCTGCAGGGCGAGATCAAAAGCCCTAGGAATCTTGGCAGAAATACTGTTCGTGGTATTACATATATAAATAAATTAGCGGTACCCGACAGATGATGGTCTGGGTCACCCTGGTCCACATTTTGGTCGATATCTCCAAAATGCCTTCATATATACAACTACCAACACTCCTATTTAAAACCCTCATTAATACCTTTAATTTGATACCCATATCGTACAAACACATTATAGGGTCACCCCTGGTACACCTTTATGGCGATATCTCGAAAAGGCGTCCACCTATAGAACTAAGGCCCCTCCCTATTAAAATACTCATTATAACTTTCGTTTGATACCCATATTGTACCAACCCATTCTAGAGTCAACCCTGGTCCACCTTTATAAAGATATCCCGAAAAGGCATCCACCTATAGAACTAAGGCCCACTCCATTTTAAAATTCTCATTAGCACCTTTCACTTGATACCCATATCGTACAAACAAATTCTAGAGTCACCCCTTGTCCACCTTTATGGCGATATCTCGAAAAGGCGTCCACCTATAGAACTAAGGCCCACTCTCTTTTAATATACTCTTTAACACCTTTCATTTGATATCCATATTGTAAAACGCATTCTAGAGTCACCCCTGGTCCACCTTTATGGCGATATCTCGAAAAGGCGTCCACCTATAGAATTAAGACCCACTCCCTTTTAAAATACTCATTAACACCTTTCATTTGATACCCATATCGTACAAACAAATTCTAGAGTCACCCCTGGTCCACCTTTATGGCGATATCTCGAAAAGGCGTCTACCTATAGAACTAAGGCCCACGCCCTTTTAGAATACTCATTAACAACTTTCATTTGATACCCATATCGTACAAACAAATTCTAGAGTCACCTCTGGTCCACCTTTATGGCGATATCTCGAAAAGGCGAACACCTATAGAACTAAGGCACACTCCCTTTTAAAATACTCATTAACTCCTTTCATTTGATACCCATATCGTACAAACAAATTCTAGAGTCACCCCTGGTTCACCTTTATGGCGATATCTCGAAAAGGCGTCTACCTATAGAACCATGGCCCTCTTAAAATACTCTTTAATACCATCCATTTGATACACATGTCATACAAACACATTCCAGGGTTACCCTAGGTTAATTTTCCTACATGGTGATTTTCCCTTACTTTTTCTCCATAGCACTCAAGTGAGTATGTACTGTTCGGTTACACCCGAACTTAGCCTTCTTTACTTGTTATATTTCTCTTTGATACAATCATAATGAAAACTATACATTTTAAATTTAGAAAGTTCTAATACAGTAAAACCAATATGTATCGGTTTATTGTACAGAGTTGACACTTCTTTCAAGTGAATCGCTATTAAATTATTAGAAAATTTGCTTTGACTATGGAAATTTGGTTTTGCTATTAAAGCCCTAGCACCTGATTTCTTCCTACCACTTCCCCCAATACTAGTATTTTCCCAATCTTGTACTAATTTAACATCTACTCTTTTATCTACATTTTCCATAGTTTTCCTATACACAGCATTATTCAATAATTTAAAGAAATTTTCCTCAAATTTATTTGCTGCTAATGTTCTATGATAATTATTTAAATCAATATATTTTTTTAGCCAATCTGATTGATTAATTGTAGAATTCTATGAATTTTCTTTAATACAAGTCCATGTTTAATACATTGTTGTAAATTTATATAATGAATAATATATTTTATTTTGTTTCTCAAATACCAAACAACTTTCAGTTTTTCATTGAGCCAACTTTTTTATTTTCAAAACAAAATGGTAAATCATTATGAATATTGTGATTGGATATGGGATAATCTAAATCTACTTCTAATATGTATCCGACTAAAGAATCTTCTGGTATGCTAAAAACGTTAAACTCCTCTACGTTTTCAATCCATTCAAAATTATTATGAGGTAGATATTGTGACATAGCATAACCAAACAAATTATTAACATCTAAATAAATTATATAATTTGAAGACTTAGTCGCATCGTAATCACTTAAATATTTATTGTTAGCAACTGAACGCCATTTGCAACATTGACCAATCCCGCCCCTAATTCCCGACATTATAAAATTATGCATGTTTTCATCAGTAAACAATTCTAATTCTATTCTAGTTATTTTGAGCATTGCGTCCCAAGATAATCCTGGAGATGTATAATATTGATAAGGGTCTAGTCGATAAATTCCTTTACATACTTTTCTAAAATTTTCAAAAATGTCACTGAGGAGTAGTATTAGTACTTTTAGATATAATAATAAATAATGCAATAAATTGGAACAATTAAATGTTGTCCAAACATTTTGCACATGCTGATAATCATCGATACTACACGATTCATTTGATAATTTATTAAAGAAATGTGAACGATCAGGTAATTGTGTTTCATTGAGACGTTCTTCTGAATCTAATAGCGTTTTCTTTTCTGAAATAAATTGTTGCCTAAGTAAATGGTAAAGCCTTATAGCGTTTTCTTTTCTGGCTATAGTGTTACGCTTTTTGTACGCCGCGCAAGGGTTGTTGTTCTATTCTAAAAAACAGGCAACGTCTTTACGTGGTATTTCGTCCTTTTGTGAAAATTGTTGTCTGCTCGCAACGCAAAAGCGTTACACTTTTACCCTGTATAAAATGGCAGTGTGGCAGTGCATCTCTGTGAAACTCTCAATTCGCTCTTGAGTTCCACATATACTCTGTTAATATGAGAGTACAGATCACCTGCCAGATTGCGCATTCACGAGTTTAAAATTGCTTCGTTCTGTGCATCTACGTCACAGTTGACTGCTTGAGCGAATGAAAGAAAGAGAGCAAAAAGCAAGAGCTAAAGGAAAATGACGTAAGGATTGCCCATTAAAAAGAGATGATCTAATGTTTACATACGCAATACGCAATCTTTTTGTGTGATTTGTGATATGACTGAATGTGGTGAGATGAAATGTTCTTTGTATGCACTATAAATGTTGACAATTTTCTGGGGTAGGAGTAACACAGAGTATTTGTGGAACTCAAGAGCGAATTGAGAGTTTCACAGAGTTGAACTGCCACACCGCCATTTTATAAAGGGTAAAAGTGTAACGCTTTTGCGTTGCGAGCAGGCAAAAACTTTCACAAAAGAACGAAATACCCCGTAAAGGCATTCCCTGTTTTTTAGAATAGAACAACAACCCTTGCGCGGCGTTCAAAAAGCGTAACACTATAGCCAGAAATGAAAACGCTATAAGTAGTCATATGGAAAAATACTTTTACGTTTCATTAAATCAAAGTGATGATCATTGGGGGAATAAGCCTTTGTTATTTCTAAATCATTATTACTTAAATTCTTAGCTAAACTGTCTAAGCTAGAAGGCATGAATCGAAATGAATCTAACGGCTGAATTCTGTAATTCAGTCTCATCTCAAGTCTCTAAATTTGAGATTTTCCTTTAGAGACAATCTTTGTGACTTGAGATGATTTCGGTATTCAGTAAACGAAAGTCACAAAAACAATTCACCATATCAACGAAATTCACCAAAATGACAATTTACTCATACATTGAACAAATAATATAGCAATGCATTTTGTCAACATAACGCTAGGTGGTATTGTGGCTGAGTTTGCTAAAACGCCGTTCACAACTTTTATACAAAATCCCAAAGTGTGTCGGTTCGAATCTCAGCGGCGCCACATTAGAGTTCGATGTTTTTTAAGTATTTCCTGTTTTTTAATTTTTTCTATGCTTATTTTAATTTGAGGAATAAAAAAAATATATTTAAAGCGTTTTTCGCAAATAATTTTCATACTTTTTCTGAAAATTTCACGTTTTTTGATCTGCCCCGGCCCAGCTCACAAATTAGTGATTGCTTTTGTGAGGCTGGAGACGCGAGACAGCTTACAGAATGGCAAATTGTCTCAAAAGTGATTTTCACCCCAAATAGTCTCTAATAGTGACTAGAGACGGCTTACTGAATTCACGTGTAAAAATTTCAGTTCAACGGTATCTTTATTATTCACATATATTCTCTTTGATATTAAAATATACAACTCTTTGTTTAAGGGAATAATATTTATATCCCCCTCTACAGATGACAACTCTTTAATAAATAAATGGCAATCATATTTAGATAAATTATGAAAAAATATTGGAATAAAATTTGATATCTGATATTCTAAATTACATTTATTATGTGCTGGACCTCTATATTTACCAGTTAAATGGCAATGGTCTGCTACCCTATCATTTAATAAAAGTTCCATTCCAAAAATATGACAAACTATATCCTTGTTTTGACGTCTAAGTTGATTGGCAGTTAATGGATGCATTCTAACTGTTTTACTCAAATATAGGTGATAAATATCTAAAACATCATCGAAAATACTTTAAAAAAAAAATGTTTTGGAGCATCAGCAACGCTGTATATTTCAAAAGGATTCAGTTGGTTATTATATGAGCACTTAATCAAATAACAATAGGCATAAGGAATATGTGCTTGCACACATTGAGTCCTACTAGAATTTTGAATATCTATTGGTTTTAGAATACATTCGAAATCTGCATATATAGTAAATGGTACATCTTATTTTTTTTTTTGAAATTTTCAAATTTTAGCATTCTTTTCTCAGGTGTAGTCATGCGTTATAATCAGTGGAGCAGAGCTCACAGAGTATATTAACATTGATTGGATAACGGTTGGTTGTACAGGTATAAAGGGATCGAGATATATATAGACTTCCATATATCAAAATCATCAGTATCGAAAAAAAATTTGATTGAGCAATGTCCGTCCGTCCGTCCGTTAACACGATAAATTGAGTAAATTTTGAGGTATCTTGATGAAATTTGGTATGTAGGTTCCTGGGTACTCATCTCAGATCGTTATTTAAAATGAACGATATCGGACTATCAACGCGCCCACTTTTTCGATATCGAAAATTTCGAAAAATCGAAAAAGTGCGATAACTCATTACCAAAAACGGTTAAAGCGATGCAAATTTGTAGGTGAGTTGAACGTATGACGCAGAATAGAAAATTTTTAAAATTTTGGACAATGGGCGTGGCACCGCCCACTTTTAAAAGAAGGTAATTTAGAAGTTTTGCAAGCTGTAATTTGGCAGTCATTGAAGATATCATGATGAAATTTGGCAGGAACGTTACTGTTATTTCTATATGTATGCTTAATAAAAATTAGCCCAATCGGAGAACGACCACGCTCACTTAAAAAAAAAATTTTTAAGTCAAATTTTAAAAAAAAGTTAATATCTTTACAGTGTATAAGTAAATTATGTCAACGTTCAACTCCAGTAATGATATGGAGCAACAAAATACAAAAATAAAAGTATAACAACCCTACCTTGCAGTTAATACTTTGTATCAATACTATTTGTAACATATCTGTAAAACGTACTATTCATGTTAATTAGCAACCCCATTGTACATATGTAAATGCAATACTGTTATGTATGTTTGTTTAATGGTGTGTTCAGTTTATGCTTATATTTAAGAATTCATGAGCTTAACACCGGCTTATAATAATTGAATTTCAATTATTATGTTTTCTAAGAGAAACTGAAAAGAAAGAAACACTTACTGGCATATTGCGATGGACCATTTCGAAAACCGCCAAGGTAATCATCATCAGGCAATTTTGTGATGTTATCAAAGGTTTCACCGGGATTCGAACCGTGAATCACATGGTGAAACTGCTGTAGCCTTTAACCACTAGGCCATCCTGCTGGTATTTGTTTTCATGCTTAATTCAGTTGTCCTCATTTCTACACTAACAACACAATTGAGACATTTTGTCTCTGTGTTGATTTGTGTGCCATGTAGATTTGTTTTTGTAAAGTTCTTCTTCGTTGCGAATTAGAAGCTTTGTAAACTCGGGCTCAGTTGTACATATTGATGTATGTTTGTTTAATGGTGTGTTCAGTTTATGCTTATATTTAATAATTCATGAGCTTAACACCGGCTTATAATAATTGAATTTCAATTATTATGTTTTCTAAGAGAAACTGAAAAGAAAGAAACACTTACTGGCATATTGCGATGGACCATTTCGAAAACCGCCAACGAAATCATCATCAGGCAATTTTGTAATGTTATCAAATGTTTCACCGGGATTCGAACCGTGAATCACATGGTGAAACTGCAGTATCCTTTAACCACTAGTCCATACTGCTGGTATTTGTTTTCATGCATGAAATTCAATTATTATAAGCCGGTGTTAAGCTCATGAATTCTTAAATATAAGCAATACTGTTATGTTAGTTAAGTATTGTGGCTTGAT
Organism: Eurosta solidaginis; assembly: GCF_040869045.1. Taxonomy (NCBI): domain Eukaryota; kingdom Metazoa; phylum Arthropoda; class Insecta; order Diptera; family Tephritidae; genus Eurosta; species Eurosta solidaginis. Next base: position 99,351,234 of record NC_090324.1, read on the forward strand.
AAATTGCTCGTCATCATAAAATTTAATCGGCTTCGAGCTTGCGCCAAGTGAGGTTCTCGTCCAATATTGCTTCGGATAGTTCTTCACATTAAAACAAATTCGAAGGTGATTGTATGCATGTGTTTTTTTTATACAATAACCACTCGTGTAAACGTATTCCGTTTTTTTGATACAATTATACAATAAATACCGAATTGCTGACAAACGAACCTGTATGAAATATTCTTTAGAAAGCGCAAGCAAGGAGAACGATACATTGGCGCCCAACTTAGTGGCCAGCAGTTCGGCAAACAACAACAAGAACGAAGGCGAAGTAACAGCAGAGGTCGAACGTAACAAAATGGCAATACAAGCGCCAATAAATGTGGGTCATTTACACAATGCACTGCCCGTTTCCGTGGACAACGAGACCCATCAGCAGTGGAGGAGTTTATTGCAGCGATCACAGTTTATAAAGACAAAGAGACAATTTCTGACGCAGATGCTCTACGCGGTATGCCACTTCTACTGGAAGATTATGCGGCGACCTGGTGGATTGGTGTAAAAGACACTGTGGTAAATTTCAACGACGTTATTGACCTTATTCGCACTACATTCTGTCCCCCACTGCTTGATTGGAACAATTTTTTAAACATATTTGAGCATAAACAACTGTAACGTAGCGTTACAATAAACCACTTGTACTTATGCTTGTATAGCATAGTCAACAACCACTAATAGCAAACCAATGAAAAAGCACAATAATGATGCGTTGACTTCTCAACCAGTTTCTATAGCATAGCCAAAAACCACTTGTATAGCATAGTCAACAACCACTGATAGCAAACGAATGAAAAAGCACAATAATGGTGCGTTGACTTCTCAACCAGTTTGCGGCACCACCCATATAAACATTGAATTTGCATTTTTGCAATTCAGTCCTCGCAGGTGAGCCAGAGGGAGTGGTTGTCTTTTTAAAGACAAAATTGCCACTCCGGCTAGCTAGCCGAGTGGAAGGGGGCGCTGTCATGGCGCGTGTCACCCTCCACCAGAGTTGGACGACGCGAGTGGTGTCTTCGGACTATCCTTCCCTCCGTCGCCCACCCTGGTGTTGAGCGGCCCGCTGCATTAATGACCAAATAACCCCCCTCCCCCGCGGCTCGGACTGAGCGGAAGGGGCGCTGTCATGGCGCGAGTCACCCTTCACCTGGGCTGGACGACGCGAGTGGTGTCTTCGGACTATCCTTCCCTCCGTCGCCCACCCTGGTGTTGAGCGGCCCGCTGCCTTAATGACCAAATAACCCCCTCCCCCCTCAGCTCTGATTTTAGTAGGCTGGCCGGAGCGGAGGAACCACTCCCTCTAGTTAGCTGGGGAGAAGAGGGTGCGGCCGTGGCGCGAGTCACCCCCTGCTGCACCAGGATGACGCGAGTGGTGTCTTCGGACTACCCTTCCCTCCGTCGTCCTGGTCTGGTAAGGAATGACTCGCCGCCCGAACGACCGCACGACCCCCTCTCCGCAGCTCTGGTTTCGGCCGTGAGCCGATGCGTGCGCACAAGGGGCTACCGCTGTGCCGTTAAGGTGAACTTCCCCTCCGCCACGGGTCGACCCACGGTGCCTCGGCTGGTACAACCCCACCCCCCTTACGCACCTTCTACTAGTGTGCAAGTAGGGAGGCGGGGGTGTCCAGCGGTGAAACCAGCACTAACCCGAGTCCTCGCAGTTTCTCCCGCAGGTGACTGACCCCGCCGATTACCGAGCCTGCCGAAGACGTTCGATCAGCCCGATCCTGCCGAAGCCGACCGACCAATACAAGTCCGCTGGTACGTCCATCCTATCCCGCCCGGAACACGCTGCCGCTGTCCAGGTAAACCCCGTCGCCAGCCCATCTCCCCTCTCACCACGGCCCTGGTACGCGCTCCGTAGCCCACCGCCGCATCGTCGCCCCTCTGGTGCCGCCGCTGCTACGACGACCGTTGGCCGTTCGCCATCCTACCGCCGTTAAGCAGCTGCATCCGTCCCGCCACTGCGACGACGACCGTTGGCCGCTTGCCATCCTACCGCAGTTAAGCCGTTGCTTCTATCCCGCCGCTGCTTCCGTACCGCCGTACCAGTCCGTCCGTTACCCGACCGTTCAGCCGCCCTACCGAGCCTCCGTTAGTCGACGCTCCGCCCCCCTCGCCATCTTGCGACGGAAAGCTGCTGTCCGCCTAATATCTCCAGCCGTGTGTGCGTGTGTTCGTAACACATAAATATTGTGTATTTATTCAGTAGGGGTTTGTGGGACTTTTACTCGACTCTGGATTGACTGAGCGTTACCCCAGCCTTAGACAAAACCCACCTCATAAATGGCACCCGAGCAGGGACCCTCCTCCGCAGGTGACCGTGGAAAAACAACTGCAACCACCACCAACACTGCCGGGGCGGGTTCAGCGAACACATCGCTAGAAACAACACACACACAGGCTCCGGAAGGCACGCTGCTGAACCCCGACTCGCTCAATTGGATCTACCTACTTAGGAAGGAGAAGCTGATCGAGGAGTGTAAGGAACACCGAATCGACGTGGAAGGCCAAACCGTAGCCGAGCTGCGTCGCGCCCTTAGTACTTACGTGCGAGCGAAACGAGCCAGGAAATCCAGTGAAGACCTGTTGAAAGAGCTGGAACGAGAAGTGAACGAGGAAGAGGGGAAGTTCGCTACGCTACCCCCGCCAACAACAAAGCCGATCCCTACAATCCAGATCCACAGCCCACAGCCGCACGGAGGAAAGGGAGAGAACGCATTACCGAAACGAGACGAAATGAGCGACGGTGAACTTATGAATACCGTTCGCCGCTGGGACTTGCATTTTTCGGGGGAGGAGTCACTGCACGAATTTCTTGAGAGGATAGAGGAGCTTGCCGAATGCTACCGCATCCCCGTCGACCGACTCCTCCCAACACTGCCGGAGCTTCTACGTGGGAAAGCACTGCAATGGTACCGCGTCCGTAAGCAACACATACACCGCTGGAGCGATCTGCGGAGGGAGGTGCAAAATTTTTTTCTACCTAAGCGACACATACGACACTTGGAAGAGGCCATCCGACAACGCAAACAGCAAGGCCGAGAGAAGGCCAAGGACTACATCCTCGCACTGGAAACGCTGATCCGCCAACACCCGACGATGTGCGAAGAGAATCACCTCGAACGGATCTATGATGGTCTACGCGTGGAATACCGCCTTTTCGTCAAACGCAGCGAGTTTAGGACGATCGAGGAGCTCCTGGAGCTAACGGAAGAGTATGTGCTGTTAAGAGGCGAGGAAGCGAAACAGGGAAAAATGGTGGCACACAGCCTATACCACCTACCCATGGAATACGACAGCAAAGAGTGCTGTTGGCGCTGCAAGGAACGCGGACACCACCGCTTCCCCTGGAGGAAGTTCTGCTCCCGGTGTGGCCAAGACAACATCCTCTCCAGGGACTGCCCATGCCCTCCGACGAGCCCAATTACCGAGAACGCATCCCGAACGCCATCCAACGCTATTAGAGGAAGCCGCCAAGCACCGTACGTCCGACCAGAGAAGCCGAGGGAACCACCCGCCAGCAAATCAACCGCAAAAACACAGGTAGATGGCCGATTCTATATACCAGTGGTCATCGAGGACATGAGCGTGCGCGCACTAGTGGACACCGGCGCCACCCTATCCTATGTAGATGACACCGTACGGAAACACCTAGAAAAGAACAACATCAAGGCACGCATCAACAAGCGAAGTATCCAGCTGGCAGACCAAACGTGCGTCTTTACCTCGAATTCCTACCCGGCAAGGATTGTGTATCAAGGACGAGCCACAGACGCGATGCTGTCCGTTATCCCAAACTTGGCCGAACAGGTAATCCTCGGAATGGACTTCCTAAGAAAGAGGGGAATCATACTCACGCTGGATGGCCAGCCGCTAGAGGCCACCGTGACCAAGAGAGCACCCGAACTGGATACGCTATGTACATTGACGAGCCGAGAACACCTGAGCGACGAACAAAACACGGAACTGGGAAACTTCCTGGCGCATCACCAAAAGCGGTTTGGCGAAATCATCGGACCAAGCACTGCAGCCGAGCATACGATTCGTCTCAAACACAACCGACCGCTGAAGCAACGATACTACCCCCGCAACCCGGCCATGCAACAAGTAATCAACGAAGAGGTAGACGAGTTATTAGCCGGAGGAAGAATAGAACCATCACGAAGCGCGTACAGCTCGCCAATCGTGCTAGTCCGCAAAAAACAGGGCACGTGGAGGATGTGCATAGATTACCGTCAGCTCAACGCCGCCAGCGAACCAGACGCTTACCCGTTGCCGCAAATTGGAGCCATTCTCGACCAGCTGAAAGAGGCGAAATTCATCTCGACCATTGACTTGAAGAACGGCTACTGGCAAATCCCGCTCGCCAGAGCATCCCGACCATACACCGCATTTACAGTTCCTGGCAGAGGGTTGTTCCAGTGGAAAGTTATGCCATTTGGCCTACACTCTGCTCCGGCTACCTTTCAACGCGCTCTGGATTCGATACTTGGACCCGAACTCCAACCAAAAGTTTTCGCCTACCTGGACGATATCATCGTATTGGGAGATACCTTCGCAGAACACTTGGCGATCTTGAGGGAAGTGTTCGAGCGCCTACAAAGACACAAGATGCAAGTAAACTTCGAAAAGTGCAGCTTCGTCCAGCAACAACTCCATTACCTAGGACACATCATCAGTTCGAAAGGAATTCACACCGATCCAGCAAAAGTATCCGCTGTACAGGAGATGCCCGCACCGAAAACGCTCAAAGAGCTCCGCCGTTTTCTTGGACTCGCGTCTTGGTACCGCTGCTTCGTGGCAGACTTCTCTACGCTCGCCGCGCCGCTTAACCAACTGCTGAAAAAGGGACAAGTCTGGAAATGGGAGGCGCAACAAAATCACGCTTTCCAAGCGCTCAAGGATAAGCTTTCCAGCGCGCCAATACTTTGTTGTCCGGACTTCTCTCGACCGTTTTTTCTCCAGACCGACGCGAGCGGAGAGGGCCTGGGCGTCGTGCTCTATCAACGCCATTCCGACCACGAAAACGTAGTAGCTTACGCCAGCCGAAGCCTAACCCAGCTGGAAAAACGATACTCGGCCACCGAACAGGAATGCCTCGCCGTGCTATGGGGTATCCGTAAGATGAGACCGTACCTGGAGGGGTATCACTTCACCGTCATCACCGACCACCACTCACTAAAATGGCTGCACTCGCTCCAAAACCCCTCTGGACGTCTGGCAAGATGGGCACTGGAATTGCAACAATATAATTTCGAGATAGAATACCGAAAAGGAGCACAGAACGTGGTAGCCGACGCACTCTCCCGCTGGCCGCTACAACACGCCGATGACGACATTTTGTACACCATAACCAACGGAACAAACGACTGGCACGAGAGGAAAGCAAGACAGGTGCGGGAAAAACCTCAAGCACATCCAGATTACCAGATCGTCGATAACCGACTCTTCCGCCACATTTCCCCGAGAAATCAACTCTCGCGGTCACCGCAATGGAAGCTGTGCATCCCAGACGACCGACGAAAGGACGTACTACAAGAAGTCCACGACGCCGCCGCCGCCGGACATCTCGGGGTGAAGAAAACGCTTAAGAGAGCACAACAGAACTATTACTGGCCCGGGATGTTCCGCGATGTTCTCAAACACGTACGGAAGTGTATCAGATGCGCAGAATACAAAGTCGAGCAAAGACGCCCAGCAGGATTGATGGCAACCATGCAATCATCACGGCCGTGGGAAATAGTAACCGCTGACTTCGTGGGACCACTGCCCCGTTGCAAGGAAATACTTGTCTCCTCGTCATGGTGGATAAATTCTCCAAGTGGGTGGAGTTGATCCCAGTGCGCCAAGCGACAACGTCAAGCGTAATCAAAGCACTCCAAGAAAGAGTCATATACCGATTTGGCTGCCCGAAAACCTTCCTCACCGACAATGGTAAACAATTCGTCGGGAAGGCATTAGCAGCGTTTTTGAACGACCACCGCATCGATCACAAGTTTACGGCAGCTTACGCCCCGCACGAAAACCCCACCGAGCGAACCAACCGAGTCGTGAAAACCATGATAGCTCAGCGATGCAAGGACGACCACCGCGCCTGGGACCAGGAGATTCCGCAAATAGCATTCGCGATAAACACGGCTAGCCACGAGTCCACAACAGCATCAGCAGCAGAAATCAACTTCGGTAGAGACCTTACAGCACCGCAGCAAGTGCGCACGGATGGAGCAGTACCAGCAGAGCCACCAACCGTACCACCGTCCATCACCAAGTTATGGGACGATATAAAAAGGCACCTAGCCAAAGCTTCAAAGCAACAGAAAAAACACTACGACTTACGCAGACGGCAATGGAAGCCACGCATAGGCGAGCAGGTGATGAAAAGGGACCACCCACTCTCATCCGCGGCCGACAAACTCGCCCAGAAGTTAGCACCAAAATTTTCCGGCCCATATTTGGTGGTGGAATATGTTTCCACGAACACGGTGAAAGTAGGCCACCCGGGGCAAACAAAGCAACAACACGCGCACTTGCAAGATTTAAAGCCGTACGAATTCTAAACAACCCTCGTTTTGCTTACTCATTGCAGGAACCAAACCGTTCAACAATGAGTCGAAAACAGCGGCAACCCACACCACCGGACTCACCGAAACCGATACGACCGTGGCGCCCGCCGTTTGAGGCAACAGTGTGGCCGGCAAACAAACCGAAGATTCAGAGAATCCAAATTTTTCATGGGCCACCAATAGAGCAACTAATGGCCATAAAAGAAGACCCACAACCAGAGCCACAGGGACGGAGCACCGAATACATCGAAACAAAGAAATCGTCATACGAAGAGGGGCACCCCGATACCGAACAATTTTTCGGGGAACTAAAACTAAAACGCCCGTCAAAACTGAGCAAAAAGTGCTGGAAATTCTATTGGAAGAACCAGCGCGTCAAGGTGAAGATGATGGGCGAGAACCGGGCGAAAGTCTCGCTGATGGGAATCAACCGAATGGTACAAGTCGAATGAGACAGCAAGAGAAGAGGCCGCCGCATTTCTTTTTTATATTTTTATATTTTCATACCTTCTACAAAAACTTGTTAGATTTAAGTCAGAAATGAATTGTAAATTATTTTCACAAAAAAAAAAAAAAAAAAAAAAAAAATATATATATATATATATACAAATACATACATATCTACATAACATTAAAAGGGGAACAAGAGAAGTACGACAACGGACACAGTTTAGTACGACTCCACCCCCGACAAAAAAAAAAACAAAAACAATTACAATAACATTAACTCTGTTAAATATAAGTGGAATGACTCTGTATATTTTTGGAAAAAAAATTTTTTTTTTAAATAAAGTGCTTCGCCCACATGCACACCGGCACAAGACCTAGGCCATGCCTGGAGATCCATCTTTCCCCACCGCAGCTTTCCGTCAACCGAAGTGGGAGGGGGACTGTAACGTAGCGTTACAATAAACCACTTGTACTTATGCTTGTATAGCATAGTCAACAACCACTAATAGCAAACCAATGAAAAAGCACAATAATGGTGCGTTGACTTCTCAACCAGTTTCTGTAGCATAGCCAAAAACCACTTGTATAGCATAGTCAACAACCACTGATAGCAAACGAATGAAAAAGCACAATAATGGTGCGTTGACTTCTCAACCAGTTTGCGGCACCACCCATATAAACATTGAATTTGCATTTTTGCAATTCAGTCCTCGCAGGTGAGCCAGCGGGAGTGGTTGTCTTTTTAAAGACAAAATTGCCACTCCGGCTAGCTAGCCGAGTGGAAGGGGGCGCTGTCATGGCGCGGGTCACCCTCCACCAGAGTTGGACGACGCGAGTGGTGTCTTCGGACTATCCTTCCCTCCGTCGCCCACCCTGGTGTTGAGCGGCCCGCTGCCTTAATGACCAAATAACCCCCCTCCCCCGCGGCTCGGACTGAGCGGAAGGGGCGCTGTCATGGCGCGAGTCACCCCTCACCTGGGCTGGACGACGCGAGTGGTGTCTTCGGACTATCCTTCCCTCCGTCGCCCACCCTGGTGTTGAGCGGCCCGCTGCCTTAATGACCAAATAACCCCCTCCCCCCTCAGCTCTGATTTTAGTAGGCTGGCCGGAGCGGAGGAACCACTCCCTCTAGTTAGCTGGGGAGAAGAGGGTGCGGCCGTGGCGCGAGTCACCCCCTGCTGCACCAGGATGACGCGAGTGGTGTCTTCGGACTACCCTTCCCTCCGTCGTCCTGGTCTGGTAAGGAATGACTCGCCGCCCGAACGACCGCACGACCCCCTCTCCGCAGCTCTGGTTTCGGCCGTGAGCCGATGGGTGCGCACAAGGGGCTACCGCTGTGCCGTTAAGGTGCACTTCCCCTCCGCCACGGGTCGACCCACGGCGCCTCGGCTGGTACAACCCCACCCCCCTTACGCACCTTCTACTAGTGTGCAAGTAGGGAGGCGGGGGTGTCCAGCGGTGAAACCAGCACTAACCCGAGTCCTCGCAGTTTCTCCCGCAGGTGACTGACCCCGCCGATTACCGAGCCTGCCGAAGACGTTCGATCAGCCCGATCCTGCCGAAGCCGACCGATCAATACAAGTCCGCTGGTACGTCCATCCTATCCCGCCCGGAACACGCTGCCGCTGTCCAGGTAAACCCCGTCGCCAGCCCATCTCCCCTCTCACCACGGCCATGGTACGCGCTCCGTAGCCCACCGCCGCATCGTCGCCCCTCTGGTGCCGCCGCTGCTACGACGACCGTTGGCCGTTCGCCATCCTACCGCCGTTAAGCCGCTGCATCCTTCGCGCCGCTGCTACGACGTCCGTTGGCCGTCCGACATCCTACCGCCGTTAGGCCGCTGCATCCGTCACGCCGCTGCTACTACGACCGTTGGCCGTTCGCCACCCTACCGCCGTTAAGCCGCTGCATCCGTCACGCCGCTGCTACGACGTCCGTTGGCCGTCCGTCATCCTACCGACGTTAAGCCGCTGCATCCGTCCCGCCACTGCGACGACGACCGTTGGCCGCTTGCCATCCTACCGCAGTTAAGCCGTTGCTTCTATCCCGCCGCTGCTTCCGTACCGCCGTACCAGTCCGTCCGTTACCCGACCGTTCGGCCGCCCTACCGAGCCTCCGTTAGTCGACGCTCCGCCCCCCTCGCCATCTTGCGACGGAAAGCTGCTGTCCGCCTAATATCTCCAGCCGTGTGTGCGTGTGTTCGTAACACATAAATATTGTGTATTTATTCAGTAGGGGTTTGTGGGACCTTTACTCGACTCTGGATTGACTGAGCGTTACCCCAGCCTTAGACAAAATCCACCTCATACAACAAATGCGTGAACCAACAGACAGTTTTATCTGTAAGAAACGATTACTGTTGTCGCAGTTGAGCGATACCATCAGCGAAGCAGTACAACTGCGTATGATTTACGGTCTATTATCTGTTAGGATAAGAGAACGAGTGCGTCGCGATAAAGCTTCGACGTTTGACGAATTAATATCGCATTGTAGAGATGCAGAAATGTTTTTATCCGAAACAAAGCATCTCACAACAGCATCAAATGAAAAAGGTGAAACTGGGGATGAGCCGAAGAGGTGCTCGTTCTGCAGATTGCGTGGCCATACTGTAGATTTTTGCTTTAAAAAGAAAAGAGGGCAACAGTCGCAGCAGGCCGAACAACAACAAGAATCTACACAAAGTTCAAGTGTAGCACTGCCTCATGCTAAACGCGCAGCCACTTTTGCATGCTATGGCTGTGGCGCACCGGGGGTGTACCGCGCAAACTGCCCGAAATGCTCTGGGCGTAGCAAGGAAAGCCCGAAATATTTGTCGTTTAACTCTGGATCTACCACTGTTATTGGCAGATCAATTCCGTCCGTCCATGTTGAAATGATGGGACTAAAAGGGGAAGCTATATTTGACACGGGTGCAAAAACCAGCGTTGCTAGCGCAAATTAAAAGAAAATTCTTAGTAGTAAGGGGTGTATATTCCAAGAGGTAATGGCTGACGTCGCCTTAGCAGATGGCACCACAACTACTCAAAGGGTGCAATCCACTATTTGTGACATAACCATTGGCAGTAGGGTGAGGAAAATTCGGCTCATATCACTGCCAAATGCTATGAAAAATCGTACGTTGATCGGAGCTGACTTTATGGAGCAGTCAGGAATCGTCCTTAATCTCCTACAGCGATTTTGGTATTTTGATGAAGAACCAAAGGTGAAATACGATTTTGTTAAACCAGATAACAGTCAAATATTTGCAATGCACATCGCTGGAGCACATGTGGTGACGAACCATTACGAGTCGACTTCAAAAGCTCTTAACAAATGCTCTAACTTTCTGCAATATATTGACAAGTGTACAAAAAGTCAAGCGATGACAATCCGCCTGAAACTTGCCCAGAGACGAATTATGTACCACTCTTAAAAGAAAGTGGCCACCCTAAAATGACTATTCACCAGGCGTGGTGCAAGATATTTTTAGAAGTTCGTTGCCTATTGGGGAGATAACTCCCGAGAATACATCGCGTTTGTTTGCACAACCTATCAAAATTAAGGAACCCTTAGAGGATTACGATAAATATATCGCTGAAAACTTCCTCCCTATATATATGATGGAAGTAAAAGACCAAGAAAAACGAAGATGTAGCTTAACAAACGAACAGAATGTAGAGCTGGATGCATTGCTTCGGGCGAACGCCGACATATTTGGAGAACCAACTTCGGCAACGCCGTTGATCACACATCGGATCGACACGGGCGAACATCCCCCAGTCGCTTTGCCACCATACCGCATATCGCCACAACGTAAAGAAGAACTAAAACATGAAATAGCTAAGATGTTGGAGAAAGGAGTGATTATTGAGTGCGAATCACCATGGGCTGCTCCTGTAGTAATTGTACCGAAGAAGACAGGGGAGATACGTATCTGTATTGACTACAGGGAACTAAATGCCATAACGAAGGCAGATCGGTATCCCCTGCCCCGAATTGATGACTTACTGCAAGCAGCGAAAACGACTAATTTCATGTCAACATTAGATTTACAGTCTGGTTATTGGCAGATTGGGGTTGAGGAGAGTGATCAAGATAAAACGGCATTCGTCGCACCATTCGGCATGTACAAATTTACACGAATGCCTTTTGGTTTACGTAACGCACCAGCTACGTTCCAGCGTCTAATAGACCGACTTAAACTATCGTTAAACAGTCAAGTTCTTCTTGCGTACTTAGATGACATTATTTTGTGCTCAAATAGTTTCAATGAACACTTGGCACAGCTGAAACAACTTTTCGGCCCTTTACGACAATTTGGCCTGAAGGCAAACTTCGATAAGTGTTATTTTACGTGCCACGAAGTTAAGTATTTGGGGCACATATTGACTCCAAATGGTATAATGGTTGACCCACAGAAAGTTGAAGCGATAGTACTACGAAAAGCTCCGAAGAATGCTAAAGAGTTGCTGTCGTATCTTCAGACTTGCTCTTGGTACAGGCGTTTTGTTCCCCAGTTTGCGGACATCGCAAAGCCATTATCACAATTAATAAAGAAAAATGCTGTCTGGTCATGGACGAATAAGCAACAATCGGCGTTCGACGAGTTGAAAAGATTATTGACGACATCACCCATTCTGAAACAAGCCGACGAAAACCGACCATATATTTTAAACACCGATGCAAGTGGGTATGCATTTGGGGGCAGTATTACTCCAGGGGGAGGGAGCAGATGAGCATCCTATCGAATACGCGAGTAGACTACTGTCAAAAGCTGAAAGAAATTATTCAACGATCGAAAGAGAGGCCTTAGCAATCGTTTGGGCCGTGCAGAAGTACCGCGGGTATATAGATGGATCCGAGGTAACCCTCATTACGGATCATCAACCACTTAAATGGCTAATGAGCCTGACGTCTCCTTTTGGACGCCTAGCATGTTGGGCCTTAACCTTACAACCGTATAATCTAAGTATCGACTATAAACTGGGAAGAACTAATGTGGTGGCTGATATGCTATCAAGGCTGCCTTGTAGAGAAGAACATGGATCAGAAGAAACTTGTCATATATGTTCGTTTGATGTGGAACTCCCCCGAAGAGGAGCGAAAGATATTAGAGAAGGCCAACTTGATGACCCTGAACTAAAAAGTATTATTGAATGCTTTGAAAAGAACACTGGCGATGCCGTTCATTGGGTTAAGAGAGGGTACACGATGACTGATGGTGCACTCTACTGCTATCATGACGAAGAGAATGGGGACGCGCAGTTAGTTATCCCTAAGAAGGAACGAACGGCGATATTAGAGCAATATCATTACAAAGATACAGCCGGCCATTACGGAATCGACCGAACCTCCTATAAAATCACTTCTCGCTATTACTGGCCTGGCATTCGAAAAGATATAGAAACACACGTTAAGAATGCTATCGACTGTCAGCGGTATAAAGCGACTAATCTTAAGCCAATGGGGCTGTATCAAACGATATCTAGTAACCAGCGATTTGAAGCAATCGCTATCGATTTATTTGGACCACTGCCTATCGACGAAAAGGGGTTTCAATGGATTTTCATTGTAGAAGATATTGCTAGTCATTGGGTCGAACTCTTTACCCTGGCTGAAGCAAGCGCCGAAAATTGTGCTAAAGTTTTGATCGACGAGGTATTCTTGAGATACGGAATCCCAAGGAAGGTTATTAGTGACAACGGGGTCCAGTTTGTGTCCGGAGTGATGCAGAAGGTTGCCTTTTGCCTTAACATACAGCAAGTATTTACGCCCGTATATCACCCACAGGCGAATCCTGTAGAGAGGAAGAACCGCGACTTGAAGACACAATTGGCCATACTGGTTGGGAGACGGCACCGCAATTGGGCAGAAAGAATACCAGCTATACGTTTCGCCATGAATACCACACGCTGTCAAAGCAATGGCTTTACTTCGGCTTACCTTACATTTGGGCGACAGTTGAGGACCATCGATGATGTCCAAAATGATTTGAGATCCATCGTACACGCTGAAAATTTCATTGCTGAAATTACTCCATAGTTGAGCACACTCGCTGATGTGTTCGCATCTGCTCGTGATTGCGAGCAGAGACAACAAGATGCTAATAAGAGCGTCACTAATCCACGACGACGTAACCAAAAGGGTTTAGAGATTGGGTCAAAGGTACTGGTTACCACTCACGTTCAAAGCAACGCTGCGAAAGGTGTAACATCCAAATTCATCCCTAAAAGGGATGGCCCGTACGTCATTATCGAAAAACAAGGTGCTACGGCTTACATAATAGCACATGAAGACAATATACAGCAACCGTTGGGCACTTATCATGCATCATGCATCGCTAACTCCATATAGAAGTGCCACTTCTGTATCCGAGGATCCAGTCAACATGATCAGACGTCGAGGTTGGCCCCGAAAGAATAGATAGTAGGATGCCTCATCGGGTCGATTTCAGCATCCTAGGGGGAGGCTGTAACAACCCTACCTTGCAGTTAATACTTTGTATCAATAATATTTGTAACATATCTGTAAAACGTACTATTCATGTTAATTAGCAACCCCATTGTACATATGTAAATGCAATACTGTTATGTTAGTTAAGTATTGTGGCTTGATAAATTTTTGCTCATCATCATAAAATTTAATCGGCTTCGAGCTTGCGCCAAGTGAGGTTCTCGTCCAATATTGCTTCGGACAGTTCTTCACATTGAAACAAATTCGAAGGTGATTGTATGCATGTGCTTTTTTATACAATAACCACTCGTGTAGAGGTATTCCGTTTTTTTGATACAATTATACAATAAATACCGAATTGCTGACAAACGAACCGGTATGAAATATTCTTTAAGAATCGCAAGCAAGGAGAACGATACAAAAGAAATTTAAAAAATGGGCGTGGCTCCGCTCTTTTTCATTTAATTTGTCTAGGATACTTTTAGTGCCATAAGTCGAACAAAAATTTACCAATACTTGTGAAATTTGGTAGGGGCTAAGATTCTAGAACGATAACGCATTTCTGTGAAAAAGGGCGAAATCGGTTGAAGCCACGCCCAGTTTTTATACACAGTCGGCCGTCTGTCCTTCCGCTCGGCCGCTAACACGATAACTTGAGCAAAAATCGATATATCTTTACTAAACTCAGTTCACGTAATTATCGGAGCTCACTTTATATGGTATAAAAAATGGCTGAAATCCGACATGACCACGCCCACTTTTTCGATATCGAAAATTACGAAAAATTTAAAAAAATGCCATAATTCTATACCAAATACGAAAAAAGGGATAAAACATGGTAATTGGATTGGTTTATTGACGCAAAATATAACTTAAGAAGAAAACTTTGTAAAATGGGTGTGGCACCTTCCATATTAAGTAAAATAAAATGAAAAAGTTCTGCAGGGCGAGATCAAAAGCCCTTGGAATCTTGGCAGGAATACTGTTCGTGGTATTACATATGGGGTATTCCATCCCATTTCGACCAATTTTGAACCCGACCCCTTTAGAATTGGCTGAAAGTTTTTCTTCTTTTTCTAGCTTACGAAAGACGTTTTTCAGAAGTTTTTAAAATTTTTTCATCCAACTCATTGTAATTTTTCAGTTTTCCAAGATTTTTCGAATTTCGCCCTTTTTTTCTCATAAACAACTTCAATCAATTCTGCAATCATCCACACTAATCCCGGAGTGGGCCGAGAATTTTTTTTTTTATTTAATTGAAAAAAAAACTTTTAAGATTTTTTTTGTATTTTTCCAAAAAGTACATTTAAAAACAAATTTAAAAAAAAATTATCCCAAACGTTCAATTTTTGAAAAAGTTATAACATTTTGAAGAAAACACCGTTTTCCAACTCAAAATAAGTTTTAAATATTAAGTTTTTTTTCACTTAAATGAAAAAAAAAAAATTCTCGCCCCACTCCGGGATTAGTGGGGATGATTGCAGAATGGATTGAAGTTTTTTATGAAAAAAAAGGCGAAATTCGAAAAATCTCGATAAACTGAAAAATTACAAAAAAAAACTTTAGAAATTTTATTGAATTTTTTCCGAAAAGTACATTTAAAAACATATTTAAAAAAAAATCCCAAACGGTCAATTTTTGAAAAAGTTATAGCATTTTGAAAACAAAAACGGTGTTTTTTTTAAAAATTCATAACTTTTTTTTAGTTGGCTGAAAAAATTTGAAAAACTTCTGAAAAACGTCTTTCGTAAGCTAGAAAAAGAAGAAAAACTTTCAGCCACTTCTAAAGGGGTCGGGTTCAAAATTGGTCGAATTGGTATGGAATACCCCATATACAAATAAACTAGCGGTACCCGACAGATGATGGTCTGGGTCACCCTGGTCCACATTTTGGTCGATATCTCGAAAACGCCTTCACATATACAACTACCACCACTCCCTTTTAAAACCCTCATTAATACCTCTAATTTGATACCCATATCGTACAAACACATTATAGAGTCACCCCTGGTCCACCTTTATGGCGATATCTCGAAAAGGTGTCCACCTATAGAACTAAGGCCCACTGCCTTTTAAAATACTCATTATAACCTTTCGTTTGATACCCATATTGTACCAACGCATTCTAGAGTCAACCCTGGTCCACCTTTATAACAATATCCCGAAAAGGCATCCACCTATAGAACTTAGGCCTACTCCTTTTTAAAATTCTCATTAACACCTTTCATTTGATACCCATATCGTACAAACAAATTCTAGAGTCACCCCTGGTCCACCTTTATGGCGATATCTCGAAAAGGCGTCCACCTATAGAACTAAGGCCCACTCCCTTTTAAAATACTCATTAACACCTTTCATTTGATACCCATACCGTACAAACAAATTCTAGAGTCACCCCTGGTCCACCTTTATGGCGATATCTCGAAAAGGCTTCCACCTATAGAACTAAGGCCCACTCCCTTTTAAAATACTCATTAACACCTTTCATTTGATACCCATATTTTACAAACGCATATTAGAGTCACCCCTGGTCCACCTTTATGGCGATATCTCGAAAAGGCGTCCACCTATAGAACTGAGGTCCACTCCATTTTAAAATACTCTTTAACACCTTTCGTTTGATACCCATATTGTACAAACGCATTCTAGACTCACCCCTCGTCCACCTTTATGGCGATATCTCGAAAAGGGGTCCACCTATAGAACTAAGGCCCACTCCCTTTTAAAATACTCATTAACACCTTTCATTTGATACCCATATCGTACAGACAAATTCTGGAGTCAGCCCTGGTCCACCTTTATGGCGATATCCCTAAATGGCGTCCACTTATAGAACCATAGCCCTCTTAAAATACTCTTTAATACCATCCATTTGATACACATGTCATACAAACACATTCCAGGGTTAAAAAAAATAAAAATAAATGTAAGGCGCGATAACATCCGAAGAGATCTAAGGCCGAGCTTCTCTTCCAATTTGCGTCGTGCTCCTCTTGATTTTCCCTACAAATTGACCGGACGGGACCTACATGTTTTATGCCAAATCCGAACGGCATCTGCAAGGCAGATGAGTTTTCACTGAGAGCTTTTCAATGCAGAAATACACCCGGAGCGCTTGCCAAACACTGCCGAGCGGCGACCCCGCTTAGAAAAATTTTCTTCTAATTTAAAAACCTTATTTCTAAAATTTTGACGATACTTTGCCCGGGGTGCGAACCCAGGGCATATGGTGTGGTAGGCGGAGCACGTTACCATCACACCACGGTGGCCGCACATGTTGATTTTCACTTACTTTGTCCCATAGCTCTCAACTGAGTATGTAATGTTCGGTTACACCCGAACTTAGCCTTCCTTACTTGTTATATATGTATATAGATAATGGAGAAATAAAATAATAATATATTTTCTATTTTCAAAGTAAAGTTTCGGTCTTTTTTATTTCCTCTCAACGTACATAGTGCATTTTATACAAGGTCCTTTTGTGCCAAAAAAGATATCCAGCGCCAACATAAAAAAAGTCAAAAACAATAAAAACAAACAGAAATATAAAAAACTATTTTTATATAAAAACAAATAATACGTGGTTTGGTACGGACGAAAAAAACATAAAATTGCTTAATAAAAAAACATTTATAAAGAAATTGAACAATAATTACATGTGAACATACAAGTGCATAAATACAAAAAAATTTATACATATATATTAAAGGAGTGAAACATTAAGGTGTGAAAAGTAATTGAGAATTTTACAAAACAAAAGAAGAAATATAACAAAGAAAAAATAAATAAAACAAACAAAATAAAATTTTTGAGTATTTAAATACACAAAACCTGTAAAAACACATACATACAGCAAAAAACAACACTAATATATCAACGAGAAGCACACTACAACAGAGGCTAAAGGACAACACTAACAACCCACAAGTAACACACATAAAACCATATATGAAAAACTCCTATATTGCTAATAGAAAATGCTCACCAAGAGTTTTGAATTCGAAATCAAAAAAAGACAGCCGAAAAAATTTTTGTGTTTGTAGCAGCATAAGTGTGACAAAAAAACAAGATATAAATTTACGTACAGTCGATTATTGAATACAAAAACAAAAACAATTAAACAGCAATATATCGGCACTCTGATGTTTGTGAGTGTACGTAGCCTGCATTAGCATTATAGGAGTATTACATGTATGCATAAAACCAAAAAAATGAAAGAGTGAGTACGCAATTACATATATATACATACATACATTAGGATCCGGACCCTTTCATTAAAAACAAACATTTATTTACATATATACAGTGAAATTCCCCATTACGGACAGTCTTATAACCGGACAGCTCCAATAACCGGACAGATTTTGCGCACACAGGTTTTTCATTAATTTTTTCAAACAAATATCATCTTAATAAACGGACACTCCAATAACCGGACGCGGACAAAGTATTTCAAACCATTTTCATAAAAAAATTTCTCATAACCGGACAAAATTCAAAAATATCACAAGCAAGCTTTGTTGATCATTATAAAAAAGAAATAGGTGATTCCCCTTTTAACATGTATGCACACATTCAAGCCGTGTGTTTCAAATAAAGGGAAGTTTTCCATTCAGTTTGATGTCAGTTGCATGCGAATGGTTGCGTTCGAAGTTGATAATAATATGGCGCCGAAAAAGAAGGTACTTTCTATTAAAGAAAGCAAGAAAGGGAGATCCTAAATGTTCTTAATTATACCAACAAAATTTAAAACGCTTTTTATTAGAACAATTAGGACTGTGATATAAACTGCAAGATTTAATAATTTAAGTGTAAAGTTTTAATGTTAAAAATACATAATTATGTACAATATGGAGTTTTTTTGTCGCAAACGAAAAAGCCTTATTATCGCTAAAGGTTACAACGAACTTATAAAGTGTTATATTTCGTTACATTCAATTTAGTTTTTAATTTTTAATTAATTTTATTAACCAATAATAAAAGTTTATTTTTAAAAAAGGTTTTTTTATACTCAGTTGAGCAGAGCTCACAGAGTATATTAACTTTGATTGGATAACGGTTGGTTGTATAGGTATAAAGGAATCGAGATAGATATAGACTTCCATATATCAAAATCATCAGTATCGAAAAAAAAATTCGATTGAGCCATGTCCGTCCGTCCGTCCGTCTGTCCGTTAACACGATAACTTGAGTAAATTTTGAGGTATCTTGTTGAAATTTGGTATGTAGGTTCCTGGGCACTCATCTCAGATCGCTATTTAAAATGAAAGATATCGGACAATAACCACGCCCACTTTTTCCATATCGAAAATTTCGAAAAATCGAAAAAGTGCGATAATTCATTACCAAATACGGATTAAGCGATGAAACTTGGTAGGTGAGTTCAACTTATGACGCAGAATAGAAAACTAGTAAAATTTTGGACAATGGGCGTGGCACCGCCCACTTTTAAAAGAGGGTAATTTAGAAGTTTTGCAAGCTGAAATTTGGCAGTCGTTGAAGATATCATGATGAAATTTGGCAGGAACGTTACACTTATTACTATATGTCTGCTTAATAAAAATTAGCAAAATCGGAGAACGACCACGCCCACTTTTTAAAAAAAAATTTTTTTAAATACAAATTTTAAAAGAAAAGTTAATATCTTTACAGTATATAAGTAAATTATGTCAACATTCAAGTCCAGTAATGAT
The DNA here is from genome assembly GCF_040869045.1 of Eurosta solidaginis. Lineage (NCBI taxonomy): Eukaryota > Metazoa > Arthropoda > Insecta > Diptera > Tephritidae > Eurosta > Eurosta solidaginis. The sequence goes on from NC_090324.1 coordinate 99,370,414, forward strand.
ATGTTGCAACAAAATACAAAAATAAAAGAAAATTTCAAAATGGGCGTGGCCCCGCCCTTTTTCATTTAATTTGTCTAGGATACTTTTAATGCCATAAGTCGAACAAAAATTAACCAATCCTTGTGAAATTTGGTAGAGGCTTAGATTCTAGGACGGTAACTGTTTTCTGTGAAAAAGGGCGAAATCGGTTGAAGCCACGCCCAGTTTTTATACACAGTCGACCGTCTGTCCTTCCGCTCGGCCGTTAACACGATAACTTGAGCAAAAATCGATATATCTTTACTAAACTCAGTTCACGTACTTATCTGAACTCACTTTGTATTGGTGTAAAAAATGGCCGAAATCCGACTATGACCACGCCCACTTTTTCGATATCGAAAATTACGAAAAATGAAAAAAATGTCATAATTATATACCAAATACGAAAAAAGGGATGAAACATGGTAATTGTATTGGTCTATTGACGCAAAATATAACTTTAGAAAAAAACTTGGTAAAATGGGTGTGACACCTACCATATTAAGTAGAAGAAAATGAAAAAGTTTTGCATGGCGAAATCAAAAGCCCTTGGAATCTTGGAAGGAATACTGTTCGTGGTATGACATATATAAATAAATTAGCGGTACCCGACAGATGATGTTCTGGATCACCCTGGTCCACATTTTGGTCGATATCTCGAAAACGCCTTCACATATACAACTAAGGGCCACTCCCTTTTAAAACCCTCATTAATACCTTTAATTTGATACCCATATCGTACAAACACATTCTAGAGTCACCCCTGGTCCACGTTTATGGCGATATCTCGAAAAGGCGTCCACATATAGAACTAAGGCCCACTCCTTTTTAAAATATTCATTAACACCTTTCATTTGATACCCATATCGTACAAAAAATTCTAGAATCACCCCGGGCCCACCTTTATGGCGATATCTCGAAAAGGCGTCCACCCATACAACTAAGGCCCACTCCCTTTTAAAACACTTATTAACACCTTTCGTTTGATACCCATTTTGTACAAACGCATTCTAAAGTAAACCCTGGTCCACTTTTATAACGATATTCCGAAAAGGCGTCCACCTATAGAACTAAGGCCCACTCCGTTTTAAAATACTCATTAACACCTTTTATTTAATACCCCTATAGTAAAAACAAATTCTAGAGTCACCCCTGGTCCTGGCTATATCTCGAAAAGGCGTCCACCTATAGAACTAAGGCCCACGCCCTTTTAAAATACTCATTAACACCTTTCATTTGATACCCATATTGTACAAACGCATTCTAGAGTCACCCCTGGTCCACGTTTATGGCGATATCCCGAAAAGGCGTCCACCCATAGATCTAAGGCCCACTCCCTTTTAAAACACTTATTAACACCTTTCGTTTGATACCCATATTGTACAAACGCATTCTAAAGTCAACCCTGGTCCACTTTTATAACGATATTCCGAAAAGGCGTCCACCTATAGAACTAAGGCCCACTCCGTTTTAAAATACTCATTAACACCTTCCATTTAATACCCCTATAGTACAAACAAATTCTAGAGTCACCCCTGATCCACCTTTATGGCGATATCTCGAAAAGGCGTCCACATATAGAACTAAGGCCCACGCCCTCTTAAAATACTCATTAACACCTTTCATTTGATACTCATATCGTACAAACAAATTCTAGAGTCACCCCTGGTCCATCTTTATGGCGATATCTCGAAAAGGCGTCCATCTATAGAACTTAGGCCCACGCCCTTTAAAAATACTCATTAATACCTTTTATTTGATACCCATATCGTACAAAATAAATTCTAGAGTCACCCCTGGTCCACCATTATGTCGATATCTCGAAAAGGCGTCCACCTATAGAACTATGGCCCACTTCCTCTTAAAATACTCTTTAATACCTTCCATTTGATACACATGTCATACAAACACATTCCAGGGTTACCCTAGGTTCTTTTTACAACATGGTGATTTTCCCTTACTTTGTATCCACAGCTCTCAACTGAGTATGTAATGTTCGGTTACACCCGAACTTAGCCTTCCTTACTTGTTTTTCTTTAATTTTATTTCACTTCCATCTAAGTTCATAGCGTTTAAATAGCAAATAGTTTAATTTCTCGCAACTTTTGACAGCAGACCACCAACTTATGACCTTTTTTAAAAAAGTAAAATCGCGATCATGTCATTTTAAATTTAAAATACTTTTTTAGAGATAAAATAGTGTTTAAGTGGACTATAACAGACTTAAAATGATATTTAATTTAGAACCATGTTTAAACCAATAAAACTCCATTTTATTGCGACTATGACTACTGGCCAATATATTTATGGATAACAACAACCAATAGTCAAACCCACTAAACAAAGAAATGTTAAAGAAAAGCAAATATACGCAGGCGTCAATTAGATACCAGGATTAACGGACAAAAAAACATTGTTTAGCATCACACGCAACAACAATATAAAATTTGCACATAAACCAAACCGAACTTTGAAACAAAAGACAAAATTGACAAAGAACAACAACATAATGTGGTATACGAAATAAAATATTTTGATATCGCAGCACAGTGGTCGGTTCCATAGGCCAAAAATAAAAAAATGAAAGTGAAAGGTTTGTCACCAAATGTGTCGTTAGTATCTCTTATTAGAACAGCCTTTTAAAAGGTATATTTTCTTTTTGTTGTATTCGAACTGTACTCTTTAAGAATAGCTTCAAAAGTGAGGTTATAGAATTAGTTGGTTTTTGCAGAGTGAGCAATTTAAAAAAAAAGTCCAATTTAAGGCTATTTAAAAATACATAAAATATAATGGTATTGAAATACATCAGTGGCAGATGCAGGAGGGGGGGGGAGGGCGATGCCCTGCCCCACACACCACGCTCCGATCGCGAGCTTTCAAAAACTATACAAGTTTGTTTTAATTACACATAAAATTTTAAAATTTTTAGCTTTTATGTATGTATAATCTATAAGATCGTCCTAATCGCCCCCAAGATATGCAATTTAATACTTCGGCTGAAATATTTTATGAAATGAATAGTTTATCTATATATTAGTTTCCAATTTCCATTTGTTTCACTGTGGGTAAAATCAGCAGAAAAAATGTACCATTCTGGTATTTGAAGAAAGAACTGCGAACTTTTCGCTGAAGTTTGGCAGCCATGGTCACTATTTCATTATCACGGTTGCCACACCACATCTTTTTTCTGGACAAAAATTCCTTTTGAAAAAACAAAAGAAGGGCCAATATTTTTAAAATGTCACAAAAAATTATTTATATAGGTCTTCGCGAATTTCAGTCCCTACATCGCGTTGATGTGTTACTATTTGGCAGCAGTAGTACATTCACGCCAGGAAATCTCTATTATTTTCAGAATTTTAGCACGCTCTGACTTATTCTAAACATAATTCTACATAAATATAAAAAAATATGTAAAATTAAGTCAACCTCTAGTTCTTTGGGCAGCTCTTAGTAGTTGGTGGAACCTATCTTGCTCCCGTCCGAAATTCAGTTAATGCAGCAGAAATTCAATGTGAAGAGTGGCTTAAATGTGGATAAACTTTTAGTATTTTTCGGCTAAGATAACTAATAATAAAATAATTAAAAAAAATTTTTAAGTTAAACGGTTTTATTGAAAACAATACTTACATGAAATAATAATAATTCGAAAAGCTTGAAAATAATTAGGTAGGTCCTAGGTACTAGTCATCACATTCCTTATCAATCTAGGGCGTTGATCAGACAAATAAAAGCGTTGGGCGCGTGAAATTTCTAAAAATGTGAGGCGTAGCATAACCTGATTAAGGTTCAGTTGGTTTTACTTATGACTATCAATAGAAATATGACGCGTCCAATGCTTTTATTTAATTGTCTGATCAACGCCCTAGATTGATAAGGAGTGTGATGACTATTACCTAGGACCTACCTAATTATTTTCTAGCTTTTCGTATTATTATTATTTCATGTAAGTATTGCTTTCAATAAAACCGTTTAACTTAAAATTTTTTTTAATTATTTTATTTTCATGTTTTTAGTATTTATTTAATTGCCTATTATTTCTCATTCTATTTAGTTCATTTAGTGATTCATTATTACAAGGACTCTTTCCTGGCAATTTGTTACAACCTAAGTCCTCAATACATAATCCTTCCAAAGACTTTACTCGACTCTGCGCCACGTATGCTTGTCCCTCCTCCAAATCAAAAATATTTTGATGTCACTTCTACTGGACTGTATGCAATATTTGTTCCAAATATGAGCCAAATCGGGCATCATAGGTCGCTTTTTATTCATGTATGTATTATGTGTTCGAAATATGGACCAAATCAAATCGGACCACAAATACGATTTTTGTGAATATCTCGATCCTTGCGCCACCTAGCGGCGATTTTTTTGATAGGTCGCTTTCTATTCTTGTATGTATTATGTGTTCCAAGCATGAGCCAAGTCGGACCACAAATACGATTTTTGTAAATATCTTGATCCTTGCGCCACCTAGCGGCGATTTTTTTTCATAAGTCGCTTTTTATTCTTGCATGTATTATGTGTTCCAAATATGAGCCAAATCGGACCACAAATACGATTTTTGTGAATATCTTGATCCATGCGCCACCTAGCGGCGATTTTTTTCATAAGTCGCTTTTTATTCTTGCGTGTATTATGTGTTCCAAATATGAGCCAAATCGGATCACAATTGCGAATTTTGCGAATATCTCGATCCATGCGCCACCTAGCGGCGATTTTTTTCTTATTATTGCATTGTCATCGGGTTCTGAACTATATTCCAAGTTTCAAGCTTGTAGCTTATCAGGAAGTTACTTAAATTTCAATTACAAGATTCGTTCACAACGGCCGTGCGGCCTGCCTGTCAACTCAAGCTGAATAAAACCGTTTAAAAATAGTGAATTAGCCTAATTAACACATTTATAATGTTTCAAAACCTGTATAAGAGCTTTCAATACACGACCCGAAAAAACGTAATAATAAGATATCCTTTCCAACAGGTTGTTTAGGGTTCACAATAAGCGTACATTTTTCATAAAACATACATTTTCTCATCAAGATCAGTAAAAAATGAGGGTTTTCCCAAAACAAGTTGAACACTTGTTATTTTTATCTTATAATTATTTAACCGGAATTTAAGCTTAACTTATTGCTTTTGCTGGTTCAAGACTCTGGCGGCGCCGTGGTGTAGTGGTAGCGTACACCGCCTACCACACCGAGGGTACTGGGTTCAAGACCCGCGCAAAAGCAACATCAAAATTTAAGAAAAAAGTTCAGTCAATTACAAAAAAGCAGTTGTAAGCGGGGTCGACCCTCGACAGTTCACAAGTTGCTTTGTATTCTGGCTACACTTCCAGTTAGTAACGCAACCGCCGAGAGGAGTTTTTCAAATCTTCGGCACCTTAAAATCTGGTTGCAGAGTGTAATGAAAGAGGCGCGATTAACCGGTCTAGATCTTTTGAACTCACATATTGACATCGCGGTTGATACTGATAAAATTATAGAACGATTCCTAAAGTCAGGAAAGAGGAAGATTGAATTTACAATAAAAAGCAATTTCCAACAATTCAACACCAACCTATGTAAGTACTTTGTTATGGAAACGCATCTTTGATGGAAGCAGCAAGGAAGGCGGTCGGCATGATATTGTGGTGCACAGTGGCTAGTCATTGTCGGCTGGGGCGGGTCCTTGCCAACCTTACTGTTCCTGCGCCATAATCAGAAAAAGTTCCTATCATGCCTATTCAAAAACTCAACTGTCAAATTAAAAAAAAAAAACCGACAGAAGCGCAGAGACGACTCAAGACGCTTATAATTCAAAATAAAACAACATCCGGCCGAACCGGATGTCACGGACAGACCCTTAACATTCCAAAATTTAAAAATTAAAAAAAAAAACTAAGCGCAACAAAATTTAACCGAACCGGAACTGACCGGTTACCACAAGCTCAAAATCAAAATAAAAAAAAACGGCTGAAAAATAAAAATACAAATAAAAGGGCCGAATATATCTTGGGGGCGCCACGGGTGTTGGTGAGACGCCCGGTGCATTTCCCACCCTCAAAATCCATGGCCACCGTCGCACCTAAAATTCCGGTGGCCCCTTACCTGGTAACCCTACGTGCCATCTAAATGAGCCAGAACACCAGCATTCCCATTTTATTTACAAATTTTATTCAATACTCATTTCTATTAACGTATTTATGCTACAAAAAAATACGATAGTGCAGGTTTCTTAACCAGGGCTACAGCATAGGCTCCAAAGCCAAAACAAGGCTGCTTATAGCATCGTCCCAAGACAAATTCAGAACGAGAAAAAAAAAATGTTGAACTACGAATAACTATTTACACTATGAAAATGTATGTAAGTGTGTGTAGTATATAAAGTGAGAGAAAAAAAATGATCCAACAGTTCACACTTTATTGGGCCGAAAACGAAAACGAAATCTAATATGAATACTCAAGTCTGGCTAAGCTTGTTTTGTTGGGGGTTCTTTTCTTTTCTCTTACTTTTGCTCGTAATATTTTAAATTATACAATTATTTATGTCTCTTTTTTTTTTTGATAATCGTTATAAACGCTATGTGTGAGAAAAATATGTAATTAAATGTACTTATGTATAGTAAATATACTACCTACAAAGTAAGAATTTGGTTGAATTTTTTTTTTCCATTCACAAAAAAAGTTGAAATCTTTTTAGCCAATTCGTGCATAATCAACGAATGGCTGCTGTCGCAAAAAATTTTCTAAAAATTTATGTTTGAGCTCCAAAAATGGAACGCTAAAACTTTTCAAATGATACAGACAATTTTTTTTATGACTAAAAACTTATCGAGCTAACTTCAATCATTTTAAAGCAAGAAAAATTATCATTAAAATGAAAAAAAAATGTATGCCCCTTGTTGTATAGCTAACAATTTCGAGTATTCAATAATACAGTTTGACAAAAAAATCGACCCTTGTTAAATAGTTCAACCGGACTGTATAAAACCCTCTAAGTATTACTTAGAAGTTTCTTAACTACCCTGCAAAAAACGCTCTCGTCATTCCACGTCATTTGACTAGTCATTTTACAGTCATAGGTTATATTCATAGTACCATTTGCATGGGCGTGGGTAAGTTTTATGACCAAATTTTTTTGTAGGGTATTTATTTTTAAGTCTATACATGGCTGATACTTACATGGCCGCCAGAGTACGTACCGTGGGCCTCTGCCGGCGAGGTTACTGGTGATGTTGATTTTGCTGGTGAAGTTGACGTTGCTATTGGTTGTGGTGCGCGGTCTTGGGTGCGCTGTGTTGGTACTGTTGGTGGTTGTTGCGCTCTGGTCTGAGGTGATCGAGAGAACTGGTGGCAATGAAACTTCGTGTTGACTTTAACGACCTGGATGACTTGGGCCTAATTTTGGCGTTCGTTGTATTACGCTGCAGCGTACTGCTGGCCCTGGAGGCGGAGGTGTGGGTTTAAGAGTCTTCTAGCAATTTCGGGTGTGCTGGTACTATTATAAAAATGGTTATTTGAATTCGGACTTGTCGATGCTGTCGTATCAGCAAGATTCGTTAAATGTTTCTTAAATGTCCTTTTTGGTCCGCAGGAAATTGCAACAAAAGACGGAAGATTCCAAACTGTTCGATACTAGCTAAAAGCTTCGCCACAATTAGAAGGCGAAAAAAATATTCACAAAAATTATTTTGCCAATGTGCTGACAGGGTAGTTGGTCGATAAGAATGTGGGACCCAGTCAAAACGCAAACAGTGTGCAATTAATAGGAGCACTTTTACAATTCCGTATTGGTGGTTTTCACTGCTGTCGGCTTTATGTGTCGCTTCTCTTCTTTTTTCCGGTGAATGTCGCTTTTCTCTTTATAATTTAATGTTTCTTTGTCTCTTTAGTTTTTTTAAGCCTAACTTTGCTTTCTTTTCATTTCTCAAAAATTTCCACGTTCTTCTACTTTCCATGGCCGGAAACTCATGGCTTTTTTCGCTAGTGATCGCTGGTCTTTTCTTTATTGTTTCGATACTATTGCATCGCAACTTTTTGGTCCCATCACTAGTCATTAGGTGTGTTCGCACGAAAACGCTCCCAAGTGGACCGTAACCGTAGACCATAACAGCAGACCGTAACAACTTATATATTAATTAAGTTTATGTTACACCCATATGCTGGCTTGCAGTGACAATAATTTAGTTTTCATTGAAACATTAAAAATTATAGAAAGAGTTGAAATTTTTTTCAATTGTCAGCCAATGCAAGCCAGAATATTGGTGCTAGCTTACATAACAAACAAGTATTTATAATGGCTTATTATTAAAATATATACAGTCACTAAATTTGGCTCGACCTTCATTATTTTCGATATTTTTATAAAAATACGTATTGTTATAAAACACCAAAAATCCAAATGGAAACTTAAAAGTTTTTAGAAAATTCAGGAAAATTCCGCGAATTTTCATGCAAATTTTCAGCTTTCCGGTAAGAATTTTTAGAATTTTTCTAGGAGATAAATTCTAAAAATTCTTATTGAAAACTAAAAATTTGCATGAAAATTCGCGCAATTTTCCCGAATATTCTAAAAGGTCTTAGGTGTATATTTGGATTGTTGTTGTTATATAATAATACATTTTTATACTTAGTTGAGCAGAGCTCACAGAGTATATTAACTTTGATTGGATAACGGTTGGTTGTACAGGTATAAAGGAATCGAGATAGATATAGACTTCCATATATCAAAATCATCAGTATCGTAAAAAAATTCGATTGAGTTATATCCGTCCGTCCGTCCGTCTGTCCGTTAACACGATAACTTGAGTAAATTTTGAGGTATCTTGATGAAATTTGGTATGTAGGTTCCTGGGCACTCATCTCAGATCGCTATTTAAAATGAACGATATCGGACAATAACCACGCCCACTTTTTCGATATCGAAAATTTCGAAAAATCGAAAAAGTGCGATAATTCATTACCAAATACGGATTAAGCGATGAAACTTGGTAGGTGAGTTGAACTTATGACGCATAATAGAAAACTAGTAAAATTTTGGACAATGGGCGTGGCACCGCCCACTTTTAAAAGAAGGTAATTTAAAAGTTTTGCAAGCTGTAATTTGGCAGTCGTTGAAGATATCATGATGAAAGGCAGGAACGTTACTCTTATTACTATATGTCTACTTAATAAAAATTAGAAAATCGGAGAATGACCACGCCCACTTAAAAAAAAAAATTTTTTTAATACAAATTTAAAAGAAAAGTTAATATCTTTACAGTATATAAGTAAATTATGTCAAAATTCAACCCCAGTAATGATATATTGCAACAAAATATAAAAATAAAAGAAAATTTCAAAATGGGCGTGGCTCCGCCCTTTTCCATTTAATTTGTCTAGGATACTTTTAATGCCATAAGTCGAACAAAAATTTACCAATCCTTGTGAAATGTGGTAGAGGCTTAGACTCTAGGACGATAACCGTTTTCTATGAAAAAGGGCGAAATCGGTTGAAACTACGCCCAGTTTTTATACACAGTAGACCGTCTGTCCTTCCGCTCGGCAGCTAACACGATAACTTGAGCAAAAATCGATATATCTTTACTAAACTCAGTTCACGTACTTACCTGAACTCACTTGGTATTGGTGTAAAAAATGGCCGAAATCCGACTATGACCACGCCCACTTTTTCGATATCGAAAATTACGAAAAATTAAAAAAATGCCATAATTATATACCAAATACGAAAAAAGGGATGAAACATGGTAATTGTATTGGTCTATTGACGCAAAATATAACTTTAGAAAAAAACTTGGTAAAATGGGTGTGACACCTACCATATTAAGTAGAAGAAAATGAAAAAGTTTTGCAGGGCCAAATCAAAAGCCCTTGGAATCTTGGAAGGAATACTGTTCGTGGTATTACATATATAAATAAATTAGCGGTACCCGACAGATGATGTTCTGGATCACCCTGGTCCACATTTTGGTCGATATCTCGAAAACGCCTTCACATATACAACTAAGTGCCACTCCTTTTTAAAACCCTCATTAATACCTTTAATTTGATACCCATATTGTACAAACGCATTCTAGAGTCAACCCTGGTCCACTTTTATAACGATATTCCGAAAAGGCGTCCACCTATAGAACTAAGGCCCACTCCCTTTTAAGATACTCATTAACACCTTTCATTTGATACCCATATAGTACAAAAAAATTATAGAGTCACCCCTGGTCCATCTTTATGGCGATATCTCGAAAAGGCGTCCATCTATAGAACTTAGGTCCACGCCCTTTTAAAATACTCATTAACACCTTTAATTTGATACCCATATCGTATAAACAAATTCTAGAGTCACCCCTGGTCCACCTTTATGGCGATATCTTGAAAAGGCGTCCACCTATAGAACTAAGGCCCACGCCCTTTTAAAATACTCATTAACACCTTTCATTTGATACCCATATCGTACAAACAAATTCTAGAGTCACCCCTGGTCCACCTTTATGGCGATATCTCGAAAAGGCGTCCACATATAGAACTAAGGCCCACGCCCTTTTAAAATACTCATTAACACCTTTCATTTGATACCCATATTGTACAAACGCATTCTAGAGTCACCCCTGGTCCACGGTTATGGCGATATCCCGAAAAGGCGTCCACCCATAGAACTAAGGCCCACTCCCTTTTAAAACACTTATTAACACCTTTCGTTTGATACCCATATTGTACAAACGCATTCTAGAGTCAACCCTGGTCCACTTTTATAACGATATTCCGAAAAGGCGTCCACCTATAGAACTAAGGCCCACTCCCTTTTAAGATACTCATTAACACCTTTCATTTGATACCCATATAGTACAAAAAAATTATAGAGTCACCTCTGGTCCACCTTTATGGCGATATCTCGAAAAGGCGTCCACCTATAGAACTTAGGCCAACTCCCTTTTAAAATTATTCATAACACATTTCATTTGATACTCATATCCTACAAACAAATTCTAGAGTCACCCCTGGTCCACCTTAATGGCGATATCTCGAAAAGGCGTCCACATATAGAACTAAGGCCCACGCCCTCTTAAAATACTCATTACCACCTTTCATTTGATACTCATATCGTACAAACAAATTCTAGGGTCACCCCTGGTCCATCTTTATGGCGATATCTCGAAAAGGCGTCCATCTATAGAACTTAGGCCCACGGCTTTTTAAAATACTCATTAATACCTTTCATTTGATACCCATATCGTACAAAATAAATTCTAGAGTCACCCCCGGTCCATCTTTATGGCGATATCTCGAAAAGGCGTCCATCTATAGAACTTAGGCCCACGCCCTTTTAAAATAATCATTAATACCTTTCATTTGATACCCATATCGTACAAACTAAATTCTAGAGTCACCCCTGGTCTACCTTTATGGCGATATCTCGAAAAGGCGTCCACCTATAGAACTAAGGCCCACTCCCTTTTAAAATACTCATTAACGCCTTTCATTTGATACCCATATCGTACAAAGAAATTCTAGAGTCAGGCCTGGTCCACCTTTATGGCGATATCCCTAAATGGCGTCCATCTATAAAACTATGGCCCACTTCCTCTTAAAATACTCTTTAATACCTTCCATTTGATACACATGTCATACAAACACATTTCAGGGTTACCCTAGGTTCTTTTTACAACATGGTGATTTTCCCTTACTTTGTCTCCACAGCTCTCAACAGAGTATGTAATGTTCGGTTACACCCGAACTTAGCCTTCCTTACTTGTTTATACTCAGTTGAGCAGAGCTCACAGAGTATATTAACTTTGATTGGATAACGGTTGGTTGTACAGGTATAAAGGAATCGAGATAGATATAGACTTCCATATATCAAAATCATCAGTATCAAAAAAAAATTCGATTGAGCCATGTCCGTCCGTCTGTCCGTTAACACGATAACTTGAGTAAATTTTGAGGTATCTTGATGAAATTTGGTGTGTAGGTTCCTGGGCACTCATCTCAGATCGCTATTTAAAATGAACGATATCGGACAATAACCACGCCCACTTTTTCGATATCGAAAATTTCGAAAAATCGAAAAAGTGCGATAATTCAATACCAAATACGAATTAAGCGATGAAACTTGGTAGGTGAGTTGAACTTATGACGCATAGTAGGAACTAGTAAAATTTTGGACAATGGGCGTGGCACCGCCCACTTTTAAAAGAAGGTAATTTAAAAGATATCATGATGAAATTTGGCAGGAACGTTACTCTTATTACTATATGTCTGCTTAATAAAAATTAGCAAAATCGGAGAACGACCACACCCCCTTTTTAAAAAAAAATTTTTTTTAAATTCAAATTTTAAAAGAAAAGTTAATATCTTTACAGTATATAAGTAAATTATGTCAACATTCAACTCCAGTAATGATATGCTGCAACAAAATACAACAATAAAAGAAAATATCAAAATGGGCGTGGCTCCGCCCTTTTTCATTTAATTTGTCTAGGATACTTTTAATGCCATAAGTCGAACAAAAATTTACCAATCCTTGTGAAATTTGGTTGAGGCTTAGATTCTAGGACGATAACCGTTTTCTGTGAAAAAGGGCGAAATCGGTTGAAGCCACGCCCAGTTTTTATACACAGTCGACCGTCTGTCCTTCCGCTCGGCCGTTAACACGATAACTTGAGCAAAAATCGATGTATCTTTACTAAACTCAGTTCACGTACTTATCTGAACTCACTTTGTATTGGTGTAAAAAATGGCCGAAATCCGACTATGACCACGCCCACTTTTTCGATATCGAAAATTACGAAAAATGAAAAAAATGCCATAATTATATACCAAATACGAAAAAAGGGATGAAAAATGGTAATTGTATTAGTCTATTGACGCAAAATATAACTTTAGAAAAAAACTTGGTAAAATGGGTGTGACACCTACCATATTAAGTAGAAGAAAATAAAAAAAGTTTTGCAGGGCGAAATCAAAAGCCCTTGGAATCTTGGAAGGAATACTGTTCGTGGTATTACATATAAAAATAAATTAGCGGTACCCGACGGATGATGTTCTGGATCACCCTGGTCCACATTTTGGTCGATATCTCGAAAACGCCTTCACATATACAAATAAGGGCCACTCCCTTTTAAAACCCTCATTAATACCTTTAATTTGATACCCATAACGTACAAACACATTCTAGAGTCACCCCTGGTCCACGTTTATGGCGATATCTCGAAAAGGCGTCCACATATAGAACTAAGGCCCACTCCTTTTTAAAATACTCATTAACACCTTTCATTTGATACCCATATCGTACAAAAAAATTCTAGAGTCACCCCTGGCCCACCTTTGTGGCGATATCTCGAAAAGGCATCCACCTATAGAACTAAGGCCCACTCCCTTTTAAAATACTCATTAACACCTTTCATATGATACTCATATCGTACAAAAAAATTCTAGAGTCACCCCTGGTCCACCTTTATGGCGATATCTTGGAAAGGCGTCCACCTATAGAACTAAGGCCCACGCCCTTTTAAAATACTCATTAACACCTTTCATTTGATACCCATATCGTACAAACAAATTCTAGAGTCACCCCTGGTCCACCTTTATGGCGATATCTTGGAAAGGCGTCCACCTATAGAACTAAGGCCCACGCCCTTTTAAAATACTCATTAACACCTTTCATTTGATACCCATATCGTACAAACAAATTCTAGAGTCACCCCTGGTCCACCTTTATGGCGATATCTCGAAAAGGCGTCCACCTATAGAACTAAGGCCCACGCCCTTATAAAATACTTATTAACACCTTTCATTTGATACCCATATTGTACAAACGCATTCTAGAGTCACCCCTGGTCCACCTTTGTGGCGATATCTCGAAAAGGCATCCACCTATAGAACTAAGGCCCACTCCCTTTTAAAATACTCATTAACACCTTTCATATGATACTCATATCGTACAAAAAAATTCTAGAGTCACCCCTGGTCCACCTTTATGGCGATATCTTGGAAAGGCGTCCACCTATAGAACTAAGGCCCACTCCCTTTTAAAATACTCATTAACACCTTTCATATGATACTCATATCGTACAAAAAAATTCTAGAGTCACCCCTGGTCCACCTTTATGGCGATATCTTGGAAAGGCGTCCACCTATAGAACTAAGGCCCACGCCCTTTTAAAATACTCATTAACACCTTTCATTTGATACCCATATCGTACAAACAAATTCTAGAGTCACCCCTGGTCCACCTTTATGGCGATATCTCGAAAAGGCGTCCACCTATAGAACTAAGGCCCACGCCCTTATAAAATACTTATTAACACCTTTCATTTGATACCCATATTGTACAAACGCATTCTAGAGTCACCCCTGGTCCACCTTTGTGGCGATATCTCGAAAAGGCATCCACCTATAGAACTAAGGCCCACTCCCTTTTAAAATACTCATTAACACCTTTCATATGATACTCATATCGTACAAAAAAATTCTAGAGTCACCCCTGGTCCACCTTTATGGCGATATCTTGGAAAGGCGTCCACCTATAGAACTAAGGCCCACGCCCTTTTAAAATACTCATTAACACCTTTCATTTGATACCCATATCGTACAAAATAAATTCTAGAGTCACCCCCGGTCCATCTTTATGGCGATATCTCGAAAAGGCGTCCATCTATAGAACTTAGGCCCAAGCCCTTTTAAAATAATCATTAATACCTTTCATTTGATACCCATATCGTACAAACTAAATTCTAGAGTCACCCCTGGTCTACCTTTATGGCGATATCTCGAAAAGGCGTCCACCTATAGAACTAAGGCCCACTCCCTTTTAAAATACTCATTAACGCCTTTCATTTGATACCCATATCGTACAAAGAAATTCTAGAGTCAGGCCTGGTCCACCTTTATGGCGATATCCCTAAATGGCGTCCATCTATAAAACTATGGCCCACTTCCTCTTAAAATACTCTTTAATACCTTCCATTTGATACACATGTCATACAAACACATTTCAGGGTTACCCTAGGTTCTTTTTACAACATGGTGATTTTCCCTTACTTTGTCTCCACAGCTCTCAACAGAGTATGTAATGTTCGGTTACACCCGAACTTAGCCTTCCTTACTTGTTTATACTCAGTTGAGCAGAGCTCACAGAGTATATTAACTTTGATTGGATAACGGTTGGTTGTACAGGTATAAAGGAATCGAGATAGATATAGACTTCCATATATCAAAATCATCAGTATCAAAAAAAAATTCGATTGAGCCATGTCCGTCCGTCTGTCCGTTAACACGATAACTTGAGTAAATTTTGAGGTATCTTGATGAAATTTGGTGTGTAGGTTCCTGGGCACTCATCTCAGATCGCTATTTAAAATGAACGATATCGGACAATAACCACGCCCACTTTTTCGATATCGAAAATTTCGAAAAATCGAAAAAGTGCGATAATTCAATACCAAATACGAATTAAGCGATGAAACTTGGTAGGTGAGTTGAACTTATGACGCATAGTAGGAACTAGTAAAATTTTGGACAATGGGCGTGGCACCGCCCACTTTTAAAAGAAGGTAATTTAAAAGTTTTGCAAGCTGTAATTTGGCAGTCGTTGAAGATATCATGATGAAATTTGGCAGGAACGTTACTCTTATTACTATATGTCTGCTTAATAAAAATTAGCAAAATCGGAGAACGACCACACCCCCTTTTTAAAAAAAAATTTTTTTTAAATTCAAATTTTAAAAGAAAAGTTAATATCTTTACAGTATATAAGTAAATTATGTCAACATTCAACTCCAGTAATGATATGCTGCAACAAAATACAAAAATAAAAGAAAATATCAAAATGGGCGTGGCTCCGCCCTTTTTCATTTAATTTGTCTAGGATACTTTTAATGCCATAAGTCGAACAAAAATTTACCAATCCTTGTGAAATTTGGTTGAGGCTTAGATTCTAGGACGATAACCGTTTTCTGTGAAAAAGGGCGAAATCGGTTGAAGCCACGCCCAGTTTTTATACACAGTCGACCGTCTGTCCTTCCGCTCGGCCGTTAACACGATAACTTGAGCAAAAATCGATGTATCTTTACTAAACTCAGTTCACGTACTTATCTGAACTCACTTTGTATTGGTGTAAAAAATGGCCGAAATCCGACTATGACCACGCCCACTTTTTCGATATCGAAAATTACGAAAAATGAAAAAAATGCCATAATTATATACCAAATACGAAAAAAGGGATGAAAAATGGTAATTGTATTAGTCTATTGACGCAAAATATAACTTTAGAAAAAAACTTGGTAAAATGGGTGTGACACCTACCATATTAAGTAGAAGAAAATAAAAAAAGTTTTGCAGGGCGAAATCAAAAGCCCTTGGAATCTTGGAAGGAATACTGTTCGTGGTATTACATATAAAAATAAATTAGCGGTACCCGACGGATGATGTTCTGGATCACCCTGGTCCACATTTTGGTCGATATCTCGAAAACGCCTTCACATATACAAATAAGGGCCACTCCCTTTTAAAACCCTCATTAATACCTTTAATTTGATACCCATAACGTACAAACACATTCTAGAGTCACCCCTGGTCCACGTTTATGGCGATATCTCGAAAAGGCGTCCACATATAGAACTAAGGCCCACTCCTTTTTAAAATACTCATTAACACCTTTCATTTGATACCCATATCGTACAAAAAAATTCTAGAGTCACCCCTGGCCCACCTTTGTGGCGATATCTCGAAAAGGCATCCACCTATAGAACTAAGGCCCACTCCCTTTTAAAATACTCATTAACACCTTTCATATGATACTCATATCGTACAAAAAAATTCTAGAGTCACCCCTGGTCCACCTTTATGGCGATATCTTGGAAAGGCGTCCACCTATAGAACTAAGGCCCACGCCCTTTTAAAATACTCATTAACACCTTTCATTTGATACCCATATCGTACAAACAAATTCTAGAGTCACCCCTGGTCCACCTTTATGGCGATATCTCGAAAAGGCGTCCACCTATAGAACTAAGGCCCACGCCCTTATAAAATACTTATTAACACCTTTCATTTGATACCCATATTGTACAAACGCATTCTAGAGTCACCCCTGGTCCACGTTTATGGCGATATCCCGAAAAGGCGTCCACCCATAGAACTAAGGCCCACTCCCTTTTAAAACACTTATTAACACATTTCGTTTGATACCCATATTGTACAAACGCATTCTATAGTCAAACCTGGTCCACTTTTAGAGCAATATTCCGAAAAGGCGTCCACCTATAGAACCAAGGCCCACTCCGTTTTAAAATACTCATTAACACCTTTCATTTGATACCCATATAGTACAAACAAATTCTAGAGTCACCCCTGGTCCACCTTTATGGCGATATCTCGAAAAGGCGTCCACCTATAGAACTTAGGCCCACTCCCTTTTAAAATTATCATTAACAAACACATTCCAGGGTCACCATAGGTTCTTTTAACAACATGGTGATTTTCCCTTACTTTGTCTCCACAGCTCTCAACTGAGTATGTAATGTTCGGTTACACCCGAACTTAGCCTTCCTTACTTGTTTATAAAAATATCGAAAATAATGAAGTTCGAAGCAAATTTAATGACTGTATATATTTTAATAGTAATCCATTATAAATTATTGTTTGTTATGTAAGCTAACACCAATATTCTGGCTTGCATTGACTGAAAACTGGAAAAATCTGAGTGATGATGACTTTTGTAGATAAGTGTAGGTATGTATGTGTGTTTGTATGAGAAATTTTAAGGTCACTTTATCTTACTTAAAAAGTTGACTTAAATCGCCCCTCCAAAATCGTGCTGGATCCGCTCCTGAAATAAATAAAAATTAATATTCAAAGGTATTTACTTCATTTTGAAATAATTCTAGTGTCTTTACCTTGTTGTGTTTTCCTTTTTGTTATTTAAAATTTCACCAGTGCCTTTATTAGTGTTCATTTGCACAAATATTTGAATTTCATCTAAATTTTAGATGAGTTCCTCACCGATCCTCATGTTGGTACTTATATCTTATTATTAGACAAAGTTTCAAGATTATAAAATATTAATATCAGCTGCCACTTTTTGCCACTAACTATGTTTTGCGACAGTTTTCTGATAGCGACACCCTGATAAATTATTGTCGTATGTTATATGTGCTCACATGTACCATACGACATTATTTTATCCAGTCTATTGTTTGTTTTTTTGTTATTGTTATGTATGCCAGATCTTTTAATAACTTTAATTTTTTTTTTTTTAATCCTATTAAACATTGTATTTGCGATAGACACATCTACCAATTTTCTTTGTTTTTTGTATGTATGAAGATATGACCCGCACCAATTTTATGAAAAAATATTTCTCACATATTTGTAAAGCCGTGACCAAAGTTTCACGTTGATATCTCTACTGGTAGTATTTTTGGCCACCAACTCCATATAAGACCGACCAGTATGCGCAGGAGAAATTTGTAATCAAATATACATTGGAAAGACGAAGCGATCGCTAAGTGTACGAATAGACGCCAAAAATAGAAAAACAACCACAACACTATGAGAACATTTGACCAACAAAGGTCACACAGCGGAATTCGAAAACGCGAAAATATTAGACGTTGAGGGGAAAGAACGAACACGAATGACGCTGTAAGCTCTACAAATACAACAAAAAATCAATACTGCCATGAATTTTAAAGAAGACGCCAACAATATTAACTACGCATATATGACGGCATTATCAGCCAATGGACGAAGCAGGAAACATGAATGGAAGCAGTAAATAAAATGTTAAGTTTTGTTTATTTATATTTAGATGTTATAAATTGAATGTAAGTAGTATGCTAATAACAGAGTGATGTTCTATTTAATGTGTTAATGTTTGTTTTGTTTTATGTTATATTTTATGATAAATATACAGTCTCCCTGATTAAGATGAAAACATTTCATCGAAACGCGTAGGAGGAAAAGAGAAACCTTGTGTTTTTATCGGCCGAAAAGCTCCAAATTATTACAATTTATACTTAATATTTAAGAATTCATGAGCTTAACACCGGCTTATAATAATTGAATATTCAATTTTAATAATTCAATTGAATATTCAATTATTATGATTTTTAAGATAAACTGAAAAGGAAAGAACATTTACTGGCATATTGCGATGGTACCATTTCGAAAACCCCCACGTAATCATCATCAGGCAATTTCGGTATGTTGTCAAAGGTTTCACCGAGATTAGAACCGCAAATCACACGATGAAACTGCAGTTGCCTTAACCAATAAGTTTCTTTTCAGTTTCTCTTAAACAAACATAATAATTGAATATTCAATTATTATAAGCCGGTTCATGAATTCTTAAATATTAAGCAAAAAATAATACATTAGGCAGTAGTTGTATCAAGGTTTATTAAAATAACAAAATTTAAATACGCTTATTCGAAAAAAAAAATTGTGTTTAAATATAAATTGTTTTCACTGGACACGTGTGCAATTAACTTTTGAAATTCTCATAATTTTTAGCTAATTTCTCATAATTTAAACGTGATATCTCTACTAAAATTCAAAAACACTACAGATATTAATGCAGATTCTGAAATGTGCTTAAAATACCGTTAAAGTAAGCCCAATATGATATTTTTGCTATATTTCTATCAGAAGCTATGAAGATTTTTTGGCCAAACTCTACCTTCAAATGCAAAATATCAATTTTGCAAAAGTGGGGACCTCGAAATCGGCCTTAGAGCTATGGTGTCTTCAGCAATTTTTCTTAGAATCATCTCTAGATTACGTTTTTGCTATACTCCTGATGGGCAGAAAATTTGACCCGCTCTAATATATACGTATATACATTACTTTTACTCAAAAGCGCGGACCCAAGTTCATATAACACAAACCCAGCATAAATTAGGCTGCTCCCAAAAAAAAAAAAAAACAGTAAACACACATTTAAAGGCCCACATTACTTGTACTCAGAAGCGCTGGAACAAGTACATATAAAATAACCAAGCGAACATTTACAAAAGCTTCTTGGTATAACCACAAAAGAGTATCTGCACAAGATATCTGGAATGGGTGAACGGTTGTGAAGAAGGCTAATAAAGTCTGCCAGATAACATTCTGTTCGGCAGACTTAACACAAATGATAGACGAACAAGCAATAATTTTTCCGAACTAACTAAGTTCTTTCCAGTCAGAGTTTCAAGCATCGATCTCGAAGAACTGTCCGATTTACCCTTAGCCGATCCAAATCGATGTGGTAATCGGCAGCGATATCACCCCGCAAATCCTCACCGAAGGGCTCCTACGGAATGTGAGTGGAACATTACTTGCCCAAAACACAATATTCGGATGGATATAAAGCGGCCCTCTAACTGAAAAGTATCAACCTTCAGCACTCATGTCACGAAATACACCGATAACCGCAGCAATCAACTTTTGAGACAATTTTGGGAACAGGAAGAAGTTCTCCAAACCCAACAACGATCTGCAGACAATGAATACTGCAAAGCACTCTACCGGAGGACCACCGTTCGCGAAGAAGGTGGACGCTACAGAGTCAAACTGCCGTTCAAGATGGAACTTCCTGCAAATCTGGCCCTCGGTCATTCACGACCCGCAGCACAACAGCAGTATATCAGCATCGAACGAACCCTCTAAAGAAAACCCGAATTAAGACACAAATATTTTGAAGTCCTTAATGAATATTTAACCATGGATCACATGGAACCCGCCTCCTAACAAGAGATAATTAGAGATAGTAAATATCTATCATTTTATCTACCCCATCATGCTGTCATAAAACCCGACAGTAAAACCACAAAAGTGCGAGTCGTCTTCAACGCATCAAAAATGTCACATTCTGGCAATTCCTTGAACGACGTTCTCCATACAGGCCGCATACTACAAAATGACTTAATCCTCGATATTATTAAATGGCGACTTTATAAGTTTTGTTTTTAATGGCGATATTAAGAAAATGTATCGCCAAATACTCATCCACGAGGAAGGTAAAGACTTTCATCGAATCGTTTTTCGCAAACAACCAATTCTGCTGATAGAAATGCGCGCCATATTTTCACGTTCTGCTACTTTCCATGGCCGGAAACTCATGGCCTTTTTCGCTAGTGATCGCCGGTCTTTTCTTTCTGGTTTCGATACTATTGCATCGCAACCTTTTGGTCCCATCACTAGTCATTAGGTGTATTCGCACGAAAACCCTCCAAAGTGGACCGTAACCGTAGACCATAAGAGCAGACCGTAACAACTTATATATTAATTAAGTTTATGTTACACCCATATGCTGGCTTGCAGTGACAATAATTTAGTTTTCATTGAAACATTAAAAATTATAGAAAGAGTTGAAATTTTTTTCAATTGTCAGTCAATGCAAGCCAGAATATTGGTGCTAGCTTACATAACAAACAAGTATTTATAATGGCTTATTATTAAAATATATACAGTCACTAAATTTGGCTCGACCTTTATTATTTTCGATATTTTTATAAAAATACGTATTGTTATAAAACACCAAAAATCCAAATAGAAACTTAAAAGTTTTTAGAAAATTCAGGAAAATTCCGCGAATTTTCATGCAAACTTTCAGCTTTCCGGTAAGAATTTTTAGAATTTTTCTAGGAGATAAATTCTAAAAATTCTTACTGAAAACTAAAAATTTGCATGAAAATTTGGGCAATTTTCCCGAATTTTCTAAAAAGTGTTAGGTGTATATTTGGATTGTTGGTGTTATATAATAATACATTTTTATATAAAAATATCGAAAATAATGAAGTTCGAAGCAAATTTAATGACTGTATATATTTTAATAGTAAGCCATTATAAATTATTGTTTGTTATGTAAGCTAACGGCAATATTCTGGCTTGCATTGACTGAAAACTGGAAAAATCTGAGTGATGATGACTTTTGTAGATGAGTGTAGGTATGTATGTGTGTTTGTATGAGAAATTTTAATGTCACTTTATCTTACTTAAAAAGTTGACTTAAATCGCCCCTCCCCAATCGTGCTGGATCCGCTCCTGAAATAAATAAAAATTAATATTCAAAGGTATTTACTTCATTTTGAAATAATTCTAGTGTCTTTACCTTGTTGTGTTTTCCTTTTTGTTATTTAAAATTTCACCAGTGCCTTTATTAGTGTTCATTTGCACAAATATTTGAATTTCAACTAAATTTTAGTTGGGTTCCTCACCGATCCTCATGTTGGTACTTATATCTTATTATTAGACAAAGTTTCAAGATTATAAAATATTAATATCAGCTGCCACTTTCTGCCACTAACTATGTTTTGCGACAGTTTTCTGATAGCGACACTCTGATAAATTATTGTCGTATGTTATATGTGCTCACATGTAACATACGACATTATTTTATCCAGTCGAGTGTTTATTTTTTTGTTATTGTTATGTATGCAAGATCTTTTAATAACTTTAATTTTTTAATTTAATCCTATTAAACATTGTATTTGCGATAGACACATCTTACCAATTTTCTTTGTTTTTTGTATGCATGCGGTGAAAGTGGGTGGTTGTGGGTCGGTATGAAGCTATGACCCGCACCAATTTTATGAAAAAATATTTCTCACATATTTGTAAAGCCGTGACCAAAGTTTCACGTTGATATCTCTACTGGTAGTATTTTTGGCCACCAACTCCATATAAGACCGACCAGTATGCGCAGGAGAAATTTGTAATGAAATATACATTGGAAAGACGAAGCGATCGCCAAGTGTACGAATAGACGCCAAAAATATAAAAACAACCACAGCACTATAAGAACATTTGACCAACAAAGGTCACACAGCGGACTTCGAAAACGCGAAAATATTAGACGTTGAGGGGAAAGAACGAACACGAATGACGCTGTAAGCTCTACAAATACAACAAAAAATCAATACTGCCATTAATTTTAAAGAAGACGCCAACAATATTAACTGCGCATATATGACGGCATTATCAGCCAATGGACGAAGCAGGAAACATGAATGGAAGCGGTAAATAAAATGTTAAGTTTTGTTTATTTATATTTAGATGTTATAAATTGAATGTAAGTAGTATGGTGTATGTGTTTTTGTTTGTTTTGTTTTATGTTATATTTTATGATAAATATACAGTCTCCCTGATTAAGATGAAAACATTTCATCGAAACGCGTAGGAGGAAAAGAGAAACCTTGTGTTTTTTCTTTATTTTATCGGCCGAAAAGCTCCAAATTATTACAATTTATACTTAATATTTAAGAATTCATGAGCTTAACACCGGCTTATAATAATTGAATATTCAATTATAATAATTCAATTGAATATTAAATTATTAAGATTTTTAAGATAAACTGAAAAGGAAGGAACATTTACTGGCATATTGCGATGGTACCATTTCGAAAACCGCCACGTAATCATCATCAGGCAATTTCGTTATGTTGTCAAAGGTTTCACCGAGATTAGAACCGCAAATCACACGATGAACTGCAGTTGCCTTAACCAATAAATTCTTTTCAGTTTCTCTTAAACAAACATAATAATTGAATATTCAATTATTATAAGCCGGTTCATGAATTCATAAATATTAAGCAAAAAATAATACATTAGGCAGTAGTTGTATCAAGGTTTATTAAAATAACAAAATTTAAATACGTTTATTCGAAAAAAAATTGTGTTTAAATATAAATTGTTTTCACTGGACACGTGTGCAATTAACTTTTGAAATTCTCATAATTTTTAGCTAATTTCTCATAATTTAAACCTGATATCTCTACTAAAATTCAAAAACACTATAGATATTAATACAGATTCTGAAATGTACGTAAAATACCTTTAACCTTCATCTGCTCTTTGCGTCGAAATCGACGCAAAAGCAATATGTTTTTTGCATTTTTGTGAAAAAAATTGGCTCAAAATTATTTATTTTTCTTGACCTTGTAAATAACAGTTCTTTACATATTTCAAATTGGTTTTGGATACAAAAATTAGTTTTTCTTGGGATTTATTCAAAAAGTTACGTTGGTAACCCTCATGCGGCGTTTTCGACGCATATGGGAAAACATATGTTTTTTGGCGGGAAAGTTAGTTTCAAATGTCATTTTTGCAAGTGAAGAAGGTGTTTGTGATTAGTTTGTGAAATTTTATATAAAATAAAAGAAACTCACGAAATAAATAATATGTGTCAACCGAAATATTTGTCGAGTGAGGAAATAGGAGCTATTATCAATCAAAGTGATGAAGATAGCTGCAGCCTCTCCGATATAAGTGATGATTATATGCTTGATGTGTCAGGAGGTAGTGAAAGTGAAACTTTTTTGGATGGTAGTAAATGCGAAGAAGATAATAATACTCGATCTACTAGAAGTGATGGTATTGGTACTGCTTCAAACGGTGATCCATTGTACCTTCCGAAAGATGGAACAATATGACAGACAGAACCTTTTCAGCAGCACAATGGTAGACCCAGAGGTGAGAATATTATCAATCTGTTACCTGGATTTACTCGATATGCTAAAGCTCGTGTTAGCAATATAAAAGATTCGTTTCTCCTTTTTTTACCACCACATCTGGAAAATATTATTCTAAAGCATACAAATGCATTTGATTTTAGCTGGCGTGTATAGGTATTAACAATTTTTTATTGAATAATGTTATACACAAAATTTACAAATCAATTTGTAGATCTAAAAATGAAACATTGGTAGATTTATTCGATGCACAGTATGGTCGGCCGATTTTTAGAGCTATAATGTCAAAAAATACATTCCAATATGTAACGCAAGTACTTCGTTTTGATGATGCTATGAGTCGCAGACAGCAAACGTCTGCAGATAAGTTTGCTCCCATCAGAGAGGTATTTGAAAAATGGTCAGATCTATTAGCAGACTATTACAACCCACACGAATGTGTAACTGTTGATGAGCAGCTACTAGGTTTCAGAGGCCGGTGCAAGTTTCGGCAGTATATGCCTTCCAAACCAGAAAAATATGGAATTAAGTATTGGTTGTGTGTCTGCTCTGAAAGTTGCTACGTAAGAAAAATACAGCCATATTTGGGTAAACCAGCCGGTGTGAGCACATGCGAAAAAAATCAGGGTCAACGAGTTGTTTTGGATATGGTTTCTGGGTTGAAAGGTCACAACGTGAGAATGGATAATTTTTTTTCCTCATATTGCCTCGGCCAGGAATTATTAGCAAGAGGTATTACAATGGTGGGAACTATGCGAAAAAATAAGACATCGATCCCTCCAATTCTCCTAAAATGCAAAAACCTACCATTGTTTAAGTCAACATTCGCATTCACAAATAATACTGCACTTGTTTCTTACATTGGGAGCAAAATAAATGTACAATTTTACAAAGTACTTTGCACAACTCTATCGAAGTCCAAGACGGGACTAAAAGACTACCATCTATTATAAACTACTATAATAAAACAAAAGGTCCGTGTTTGTTTTTCTTTTAAAACAGGAGGAGTCGATACAGTTGTTAAAATGCTTTCATGCTATAGTTGCAAGAGGAAAACTAATCGATGGCCCATGGCTGTGTTTGCCAATATAATAGACATATCTGCTTTGAACGCATTCATAATTTTCAATGAAATTAATGCTGATTGGCAGCGTACCCAGAAAACAATTATTCAAAGGAATTTTCTAAAGGAACTAGGATTATCGCTAGCCACACCATATATGGAAAATAGAACTGTAAATCCGAGAACCAGTTCAGCAGCAAATTTAGTTGAAATTGCTTCCTCATCTAAACATGTTACATCTAAACAAGCTACTGGAACAAAAAGTGTTCCACAACAAATAAAAGGCAGACAAATGTGCTTGATGTGCTGGGAAAAAAATGAAGCTTCCAAAAATAATATGCACACTACCATTTGCTGCTTCTGTAAAAAAGGGGCATGCAAGACCGTTCATAATAGGAACATATGCATTAAATGTATCGAAAATAAGCTTGTCTTATAATTCTTTAAAATAAAAATGACTACTTTTTGTAAAATAAATAAAAAAATCACAATTTTGCAAAAGTTATTGCGTACCTAAATTCATTTTATATGTTAAAAAATTTGAATAACTACATATGCGTCGAAAACGATGCAGGAACGTCAGAAACGTAAGTTTTTTTTTAAGAGCAGATGAAGGTTAAAGTAAGCCCAATATGATATTTTTGCTATAATTCTATCAGAAGCTATGAAGATTTTTTGGCCAAACCCTACCTTCAAATGCAAAATATCAATTTTGCAAAAGTGGGGACCTCGAAATCGGCCTTAGAGCTATGGTGTCTTCAGCAATTTTTCTTAGAATCATCTCTAGATTACGTTTTTGCTATACTCCTGATGGGCAGAAAATTTGACCCGCTCTAATATATACGTATATATATTACTTTTACTCAGAAGCGCTGACCCAAGTTCATATAACACAAACCCAGCATAAATTAGGCTGCTCCCAAAAAAAAAAAACAGTAAAGACACATTTAAAGGCCGAAATTACTTGTACTCAGAAGCGCTGGAACAAGTGCATATAAAATAACCAAGCGAACATTTACAAAAGCTTCTTGGTATACCCACAAAAGAGTCTCTGCACAAGATTTCTGGAATGGGTGAACGGTTGTGAAGAAGGCTAATAAAGTCTGCCAGATAACATTCTGTTCGGCAGACTTAACACAAATGATAGGCGCACAAGCAATAATTTTTCCGAACTAACTAAGTTCTTGCCAGTCAGAGTTTCAAGCATCGATCTCGAAGAACTGTCCGATTTACCGTTAGCCGATCCAAATCGATGTGGTTATCGGCAGCGATATCACCCCGCAAATCCTCACCGAAGGGCTCCTACGGAATGTGAGAATATTACTTGCCCAAAACACAATAATCGGATGGATATAAAGCGGCCCTCTAACTGAAAAGTATCAACCTTCAGCACTCATGTCACGAAATGCACCGATAACCGCAGCAATCAACTTTTGAGACAATTTTGGGAACAGGAAGAAGTTCTCCAAACCCAACAACGATCTGCAGACAATGAATACTGCAAAGCACTCTACCGGAAAACCACCGTTCGCGAAGAAGATGGACGCTACAGAGTCAAACTGCCGTTCAAGACGGAATTTCCTGCAAATCTGGCCCTCGGTCATTCACGACCCGCAGCACAACAGCAGTATATCAGCATCGAACGAACCCTCGAAAGAAAACCCGAATTAAGAGACAAATATTTTGAAGTCCTTAATGAATATTTAACCATGGATCACATGGAACCCGCCTCCTAACAAGAGATAATTAGAGATAGTAAATATCTATAATTTTATCTACCGCATCATGCTGTCATAAAACCCGACAGTAAAACCACAAAAGTGCGAGTCGTCTTCAACGCATCAAAAATTTCACATTCTGGCAATTCGTTGAACGACGTTCTCCATACAGGCCGCATACTACAAAATGACTTAATGCTCGATATTATTAAATGGCGACTTTATAAGTTTGTTTTTAATGGCGATATTAAGAAATGTATCGACAAATACCCATCCACGAGGAAGGTAAAGACTTTCATTGAATCGTTTTTCGCAAACACCCAATTCTGCTGATAGAAATGCGCGCCATACTTGGCAAATCGAACTCTACACCAATTCGCCCACCACTGTCAAGACTCGCTCGATAAAAACTTTTTATTAAATGAAACGTATGTTGACGATATTTTGTCAGGCGGTCATAATATACAGTCCACTTTGAACGCCATGACCCAAGGTATCGAAGCTTTAAAATTGGCAGGGTTCCCTTTAAGAAATATGTCGGAAAATCACCCTGAAAGTTTAGGAACCGTTCCCGACCCTGATTTGCTAGTCGTCAATTTTCTTTAATTCCACAATTCGAATTTCACAAAAACCTTTGGAATTTGTTATGGAATCGCATCTTTGATGGAGCAGTAAAGAAGGCAGTCGGCATGATCTGGGGCTGCTCTGTGGCTAGTCATGTCGGCTGGGCGGGGTCCTTGCCAACCTTACTGTACCTGCGCCATAACAAAAAAAAAAGGTCCATATCATGCCTATTCAAAAAACTCAGCTGTCAATTCGAAAAACAACTGACAGAAGCGCAGAGCCGACTCAAAACGCTTATAAATTCAAACTAAAATGACATCCGGCAGAACCGGATGCCACGGACAGACCGTTAAACATTCAAAAATTTAAATTAAAAAAAAAAAAACTTCAAAAAAAAAAAACTAAACGCAACAAAAATTACCGAACCGGACATGACCGGTTACTAACTCTGAAATCAAAATCAAAAAAAACAAGTAAGGAAGGCTAAGTTCGGGTGTAACCGAACATTACATACTCAGTTGAGATCTGTGGAGACAAAGTAAGGGAAAATCACCATGTTGTAAAAAGAACCTAGGGTAACCCTGGAATGTGTTTGTTAATGATAATTTTAAAAGGGAGTGGGCCTAAGTTCTATAGGTGGACGCCTTTTCGAGATATCGCCATAAAGGTAGACCAGGGGTGACTCTAGAATTTATTTTGTACGATATGGGTATCAAATGAAAGGTGTTAATGAGTATTTTAAGAGGGCGTGGGCCTTAGTTCTATATGTGGACGCCTTTTCGAGATATCGCTATAAAGGTGGACCAGGGGTGACTATAGAATTTGTTTGTACTATATGGGTATCAAATGAAAGGTGTTAATGAGTATTTTAAAACGGAGTGGGCCTTGGTTCTATAGGTGGACGCCTTTTCGGAATATCGTTATAAAAGTGGACCAGGGTTGACTGTAGAATGCGTTTGTACAATATGGGTATCAAACGAAAGGTGTTAATAAGTGTTTTAAAAGGGAGTGGGCCTTAGTTCTATGGGTGGACGCCTTTTCGGGATATCGCCATAAACGTGGACAAGGGGTGACTCTAGAATGAGTTTGTACAATATGGATATCGAATGAAAGGTGTTAATGAGTATTTTAAAAGGGCGTGGGCCTTAGTTCTATAGGTGGACGCCTTTTCGAGATATCGCCATAAAGGTGGACCAGGGGTGACTCTAGAATTTGTTTGTACGATATGGGTATCAAATGAAAGGTGTTAATGAGTATTTTAAAAGGGCATGGGCCTTAGTCCTATAGGTGGACGCATTTTCAAGATATCACCATAAATGTGGACAAGGGGTGACTCTAGAATTTGTTTGTACGATATGAGTAACAAATGAAAGGTGTTAATGAATATTTTAAAAGGGAGTGGGCCTTAGTTCTATATGTGGACGCCTTTTCGAGATATCGCCATAAACGTGGACCAGGGGTGACTCTAGAATGTGTTTGTACGATATGGGTATCAAATTAAAGGTATTAATGAGGGTTTTAAAAGGGAGTGGCCCTTAGTTGTATATGTGAAGGCGTTTTCGAGATATCGACCAAAATGTGGACCAGGGTGATCCAGAACATCATCTGGCGGGTACCGCTAATTTATTTATATATGTAATACCACGAACAGTATTCCTTCCAAGATTCCAAGGGCTTTTGATTTCGCCCTGCAAAACTTTTTTATTTTCTTCTACTTAATATGGTAGGTGTCACACCTATTTTACGAAGTTTTTTCTAAAGTTATATTTTGCGTCAATAGACCAATACAATTACCATGTTTCATCCCTTTTTTCGTATTTGGTATATAATTATGGCATTTTTTTCATTTTTCGTAATTTTCGATATCGAAAAAGTGGGCGTGGTCATAGTCGGATTTCGGCCATTTTTTACACCAATACAAAGTGAGTTCAGATAAGTACGTGAACTGAGTTTAGTAAAGATACATCGATTTTTGCTCAAGTTATCGTGTTAACGGCCGAGCGGAAGGAAAGACGGTCGACTGTGTATAAAAACTGGGCGTGGCTTCAACCGATTTCGCCCTTTTTCACAGAAAACAGTTAACGTCCTAGAATCTAAGCCTCTACCAAATTTCACAAGGATTGGTAAATTGCTGTTCGACTTATGGCATTAAAAGTATCCTAGACAAATTAAATGAAAAAGGGCGGAGCCACGCCCATTTTGAAATTTTCTTTTATTTTTGTATTTTGTTGCAGCATATCATTACTGGAGTTGAATGTTGACATAATTTACTTATATATTGTAAAGATATTAACTTTTCTTTTAAAATTTGAATTAAAAAAATTTTTTTTTTTAAAAGGGGGCGTGGTCGTTCTCCGATTTTGCTAATTTTTATTAAGCAGACATATAGTAATAAGAGTAACGTTCTTGCCAAATTTCATCATGATATATTGAACGACTGCCAAATTCAGCTTGCAAAACTTCTAAATTACCTTCTTTTAAAAGTGGGCGGTGCCACGCCCATTGTCCAAAATTTTACTAGTTTTCTATTATGCGTCATAAGTTCAACTCACCTACCAAGTTTCATCGCTTAATCCGTATTTCGTAATGAATTATCGCACTTTTTCAATTTTTCGAAATTTTCGATATCGAAAAAGTGGGCGTGGTTATTGTCCGATATCGTTCATTTTAAATAATGGTCTGAGATGAGTGCCCAGGAACCTACATACCAAATTTCATCAAGATACCTCAAAATTTACTCAAGTTATCGTGTTAACGGACAGACGGACGGACGGACGGACTGGCTCAATCGAATTTTTTTGATACTGATGATTTTGATATATCTAAGTCTATATCTATCTCGATTCCTTTATACCTGTACAACCAACCGTTATCCAGTCAAAGTTAATATACTCTGTGAGCTCTGCTCAACTGAGTATAAAAAAACGTCTGAAAATTTAAATAAAAAAGCTGAAAAGAAATAAATACAAAAGGCCGAATATATAGAGGGGCGCCGCGGGTGTTGTTGCGACACCCGGTGCATTTACCCACCCTCAAATCCATGGCCACCGACCCACCTGTATTTCGGTGGCCCCTTACCTGCATTACCTATGCCTTCTAAATGAACCAGAGAACCAGCATTCCCATTTTATTTAAAAATTTTATTTAGGATTCATTATGTATGTAAAAATAAGATGAACAAAGGTTATTAAAAGAAAAGCTGCACTGCATGGGTTATAAAGACAAAACCAAACTGCTTATAAGCGTCGTTCATAAATGGCTTTCTTTTCTACTGAAGTAAAATACTATAAGCAAGTGTTGGAAATGGAAATAATGTCTTGAACGAGTTCGAAAAATTAGGAGTTGGAAGAATGTACATTACGAATACGACATGCTGCACAGTAAATAAACAAAAACGAAAAGAAATGCAGGTTTCAGCTAGAGCCAAAATTTTCTATGTTTCGAGATTGCAGTTAAATAGGGAAATTGTATAAGGTTGTGATTAATTATGAGCCTGATGAACCACTTTTCAAATACAATCTGGCCTTGACTTTAAAACCCACGGTTCACGGTTTGTTTTAATTTGTTCAATTTTTTGGCAAACCTTTTCTTCATAATTTTGGGAAGGTTTTACTATTTTTGGCAATCACAAGAGAAAAAAAATCTTAAATGGAGCTTTGTTGGAGCTCTTTGTTTTTATAAACGCTTTTATGCGTTTTACGTATTGCCGCTTTATGCGGGTTTATTTACCAGCCCAATGACTGTAAGATTGTTTTTTATTATTATTATTTTTTTTGTTTTTATTTTGAGCAGTGCGTGCATTGTATAAAAAAAAAAAATTATTTTGCATCTGAATATAGGCGATTTCTCAGCTGACGAAAGGGTCGTGGTGATCCTTTTTAACCATAAGCGTTGATAATTGCAAATGGCCTACTCGGGGCACGAGTAGCTTCACGTCAATTAAAGCAAAGACCTTATGGTGCAGTTGAACCACACCGATCGTCATCATTCGAACCAACGAGTTATTTGGAATTGAACCTAGAAGTCCTGTTAAGGAATACGTCTGCTGGCTTTCGGTTAATAACAGAATGAACGTTATTGTTGTACCGGTCCACTGTTATTTAGACACGTTCCTTCGGAGTTCATCTATTAAATTCAAGAGAAATGCAGCGGTATATTTCAATCAAGGTTGAGTGCAAGCGCTCAACCTGACCAATGCTTTCACTTCGTTGTGCGGGGTTTGGTAGACTTCTATACCTAGTGAGCGGACATAATTTATGACAAGAGGAATTAGAAAACCTCTTTCGTTGTCCATTAACAATATTTTTGGTACTGAGAAGTAGTGCAGGAGATCAGTAAGCTTTTTTCGAATGTGTATTGAAGACTTGTTCTTTATCGCAAATAGCTTAGCGAAATTTGAAAACTTATCTATTGCGCTAAGGTATTTTTGTTTTTCAATCTCGAAGATGTCTATTTGCAGAATCTCGCAAGAATAGCCTAGTGCCTACCAATTCGTTTCCATTAATCGGTTGAAATAATTCGCCATATTTTTCAATTATTTCGCTTATCCGTCTTCTCGCTTCTAAGGGAAGGTCCCTAGACATTGTATAATTTGCTTCACTGGATATTCGTGCCTTAAGGGGTATTTTATATTTCTTAATTTTTAAAACATTGTTATTCCTATCTACCACTGCTCTGATTTCCTTAAGGGTATCGTCGCCAATAATCCCATCGAATGTTTTAAGACCGGGAAGGATAAAGAAAGTTATCTCGGAATTAATGCCTAAGTCTGTAAAAAATGTCTAAGTTATGTTTTCGGTTATATCTGCGCAGCCCCCGCTGATGGAGCGCTAAATAATTTCTGCACAGGACAACCCTGTTTGGCCACAGTTGGTTTAATAAAATTTTTATTCTCACCCGTATCGACCAGAAAGTCTAGCGTGCGGCCGTCGGCAAGTTTGTTTTCTATATATGTTACGCTAGATGGCCGTTCGGTAGAAAATCCTCTTCGTGGACTGGTTCAGGTTCTTTCTCCGCGTCTTCTGTGGTCACATAATAAAGTCGCTGTTGCTTTGTGTTTTCCGACCTAGCATCACGTTTGAAGGGGTTTGGCCGGTTTATGTAGTTTACGCGCCTACTCTGAATATACTGGTCCACGTCCATCTTTTCAACGGGTGGTTGCGAGGAAGTTGGTTGGCCTAGCTTTGGGGATTCCTGTTGATTTGAATTTCGCTTTTCAAAAGGTAATATTCGCTCCTGGGGACGCCACGTTGTCCTTGGAGGTATTGGCGGTGCCCTGGTGGCGCCTAAACCATGCATGTGATCTAGTATCGCGTTCATTGGCGCAACAACGCGATTGTCGTGGCCTGCGCTGTGAATAGTGTAGTTTCGGAAATTAGTGTTTTGAATTTCGAGGCATGCAGAATATGCCTCAGGTAGGGTTTTGGGACGTTGTATGAGGAGCATTTTAGCAAGCTCCCCGTTCAGGCCGCGGATGAAAACATCCAAGGCGCGATTACTGTAAGTATCTGTGAGGACTTTTGTCTTCTCCTCAGAGATTTCACGGCAGCGTAGATTTCATCAAGCCGTGAATTTTTTTGGGAATATTGATGGAGTTGATACTCCAAAGTGCGGATGTCGCGTTTATCCGCATAATGGAGTGATAGGCACTCCTTAATGGCACTCCAGTTGGTGTCGAATATATTGTACGATATTAGGGAAGTGTCAGCTGATCCCCATACCTTTTGGCGAATGTGCTGTAAAATAGCACGGTATATCGGTTTGTTTCTTACCACCTTGAAGTCAGACAGGATGCTCTCAGCAGAGTGCACCCATGAAATGTATTGGACGGGATTGCCGTCAAAGGTTTGCAATTCTTTCACACAGTCGGGTAACCTGGAGATGTCCTTAAGATCCGCCTCCGTTGTAGGAGCTCGCGGTTCTGTTCGAGGTACGGCTGATTGGCCTATTCCTTCCAAAACGTCGAGCCGGGATCGCAGATTATCCAAAGCAGATACCCGCCTATCTACGCTGTTCACCTTTTCCAAGAGTGCGTTAACCGCACCTGTCAAATTTGTAGCGGTGGTCTGCAGCGCTTCCATTATCCTGCAAGGAAATATTAAGATTTATTTTTAGATATTCTACTTACGCCCCTATCACGTATAGGTTTAGCATTAGCACACTGTTTTTTGTTTTTACAATTTTTTGGGCTATCAGCCTCTTTTCACTTTATATAGCAGGGTTTTCCCCTTTTTTTCCAATTTCTTGGGCTATCAGCCTCTTTTCACTTTATTGTGCAGGGTTTTTCCCCCCTTTGCAATTTCGTGGGCTATCAGCCTCTTTTAACTTCTTATAACGCACGGTTTATTTCTTTTATAATTTTTTTGGGCTATCCTTTTTACTTTATACACTAGCTTCACTGTCCCTGCTCGGCCGCCACTTAAAGGATCTGTGATCCTTACACTAAAAAAAATTAAAGGGGCAACTTGCCCTGGACATTAAATAAGAAAAGAAACTTTATTAGATTCAAGATTTAGTACTTTATTCAGTATTCTAAAACTACGTATGATAGCGGTTAGTATGAAAGCCCCGACGTAACTGCCCTCTGCTGCTTCCTTTTATAACATTTTGTGCAGCTACATTCTGTAGCTAGATATATGCGACGTCTGCGTGTGAGTGTGGCCTTGACTTCCCGCTGGTGTCTTACTTGGCTGGCATGTGCAATGCAAAAGTCCCACAACATTGTGAAATAGAAATATGCTGACTCCGCTGCAATGTGCATAGGTACTGAATTGGTTCCCATAGATTTGATAACGTTGCGCAATATTGTCATTGCGCGATATGATGAAATTCACTTGCCCTTGAAGCGGGTGTTGGGTTGCAATTATGCTGCTTACAATAGTTATGCTAGCGCAGCTGCAGGTGGCCCATCAAACGTGGGAAGAATAATCATGCTGACACAGCTGAAGTTAGCCCATGGGACTGTGGGAAGAATGATTATGCTGACACAGCGGCAGGTGGCTATGGGATTGTGCAAAGAATGATTATGCTGACACAGCTGCACGTGTAAGCTTCAGCTTGTGGGAATCCAACATGTTGGGGAGCCGCCAGCGTGTTAACTTGTATATACTATTTAGACAAAAATCTGGGAAAGGCGCAATTTATAAAAAGCAAATTATTACACTTTTTATTGAACACTTTATACGTATGTATGTATGTATGTATCGTAAATATACCCCTTGAGACGATAACCTTAATAGGGGTTTTTACAAAATTTTCTCAAACAATAATTATTTAGTATTTAACAGCTTTTAAACAAATGTAACAGCGCAAATTCAAATATTTATTGGTTTGTGTAATTTTCGTTTGTGTGGAAGTGCATTTGAGTAATTGTAACTAAAATACAGCATTAAGCAAAGAAATAAATCTTATTAAGATTTAAAAAAATAAGTAAAATTCTAGAAGCATTTACAGAAAAATCTGTTTTACAAAAAACACATACTTTAAGAAATATTTTCAAATTGCATTTCATCTAATCGTAACTTTCTTTATATATACAGGATTTGCAGATATCGCCCACATCGTCAGTATCAACGTCTTATTTTGAGTCGGAAGTTGAGTTAGAAATTCTCTTTTCAATTTGTCTAATTAATTATTGTAAGTGGTCTTTGGACGTTATGAAGATACATTCATGTGGGTACAACAAATTAATATCCTTTTGCAAGTTATTAAGAATGATTTTTCTTTTTTTTTGGTAATAAAGTCGCGTTTCGATGTAACGAAACAATATTCTAACGATTCCTCGAAAAGTCAAAACGCTTTTGAAAGGGAACTAACTTTAAAACTTCAAGAGGGGATAATTTAATATTTTGATTTTGTAAATTAGAAAAAAATTAATTAATTTTATAAGATGTACTTTATAAAACATATTTTATTATTTCCTATACTGGTTTAGGCCTAACTGAATTAGACAATACAAAAACCAGGGTAAATGCAAGGTTTGCAAAGTTTTTTTTTTTTCTGAAAATATTTTCCGTATCCGGAACGAACTCACCGTTTTCGTGCTGGCTTGGTGTCACGGCTGGTCAGCTGGTTGCTGTTGCCACAGTCGATGTTACAGCAGGCCTATATGCGTCGGCCCTGCTGGTTGTTGTTGCTACAGTCGATGTTGCAGCGGCCTATATTCGTCGGCCCTGCTGGTTGTGGTTACTACAGTTGAGGTGGCAGCGGCCTAGTGGACATTACGCGCTTGGTTGGCGCTGCCGAGGGGGTTGCGGTTGTGGTGGCCGGCGTTTGTTACGCCTGGCTTAGGTCGGTGGGCCTATATGAAGCGGCCTGGTGGTTGGCGCAGATGGTGGCGGTTGCGGTTGTGGTGGCCGGCGTTTGTTACGCCTGGCTTAGGTCGGTGGGCCTATATGAAGCGGCCTGGTGGTTGACGTAGATGGTGGCGGTTGCGCTCGTGGGTGGGCGTCGAAATGATTGTGGTTGCGCCTGGTAGCCTTAGCGCGTGATGTTGCGCTGTGGTGTTCGTGCTAATGATAATAGTTACTTGAGTTAGTGGTGTCGCGGGTACAGCCTTGATGGTGGCAGAGAGTGGCTTTGCTTATGGGCGCCCATTGAATTCGTCCTGGGTCTGCGCGTCAGAATCTGTATCGAGATTTTATATGTACAGATCTAACACTGCCCCATCAGCCATGGCAGTTTCGTGTTGCCCAGCAATTATTTAATCAATTTTTTTTCACCTACTATCACTTTTTGAATGTGGTTACATACCATAAGTACACATGTGTGAAGTATGAATGTACTTTTCTCAAATAGCAGCTACAGCGCATTAAACGTGGACTATTTCACCAACTTTCACTTTGTTAACAACCGCTTTGTACGTTTACACGGCAGCCGAATAGAAAAGAACGGCTTTTGACCACGCATGTCGTCCCTTTAATTCCTTTTTTTCTTCCAGCTAAAAATGGCCGCGCAGTTATCGTCTCGACGAAAATTTTTTTCTTTTTTCCTTTTCCATTTAGCGATGGAAAAACGCAGTTATCTAACTGTGGCGGCGATTATCGATTGGTTCATTGTTATCGTTGGCTCATCCCTACAGCACTATACCAGTCGCGTTCCCGTTGTCAAACCCTTGTATTGATGATAGGTGGATGGAACGTAGGGAAAGCGTAAAACTTTGCAACTTTTGTGTCCTGCGGGAACGTTGTGCGCCGAATTAGGTAAAACTTTACCACCACGTAGGGCATAATTGCTAATTCATCGCTTGCGTTTTACGCTCACCATCTCCTTTTGATAATCTCCATGGCAGTACAATGAAACGAATAAAATCAGCTGATAAGATGAGCCACCTACACAATTGAGCCGGGTGTTATTGAAAATTCGTCAATATCATGGGAAGTTTTGATGATGCCACCCGCACGAAACTAACAAAATTTTGCTTTAACCACCCCAGGCAGACATGAGTGAGGGTGAATCCTACCTTTTTCCCTATCAATAGCCAACTGGTACGTTCCAAGGTTGACTCTCCCAAGTGGGCCATAACAAATTCTGTAGAACGCGATGACCGACAAATTTACTTATTCGTATCAGCAGTTGCGAAACTGTTTGACCCCGCAGAATGGCTACCGCCAATAATGATTCTTGCAAAAATGTTATTGCAGCAGCACTAGATGGAAGGAAAGGATTGGGACGAAGACGTCAAACCCGGGGCTCTCCAAAAATGGACTTCAATTTATGAAAATTTACCTCACATCAGAGAAATAAAAATTCCTATGGGGGGTACAGTATTCCCCCGATAAAATAATCTAACTGCATGGACTTTCAGATGCATCGGAAAAGCATTTTGTGCCCGTATATATTTACTGGTACAAACCTATGCAAATAGTTTTTTTATCACATTTGCTAGCTGCTAAAAGCAGAGGAGCACCCCTTCAAACCGTGGTTCTTCAAATTAGTGAAACAGCTGCAAAGTGAGCTGAATCCACCTCAACACGAACTCGTTCTATAGCGTTATCCTGCCATCGTACTGGCATGGTTGGAAAAACCACCCTATACCTGGAAGACGTACGTCGCCAACAGGACATTGGATATCCTTAAAAATTTTGACAACGCTAGTTGGAGACAAGTTTCCAGTAACGATAACCCAGCTGATTTGGGCATTTGAGTCTGCAAGCCTCAAGACTTTATAGAATGTACGTTATGGTGGGAGGGACCTAATTGGCTTATCAGGCCATCAACTTCCTGTCCAAAGGATATAACTCACCATCCAACTCCCCATAAACAACGACATGTGGATGTATTCCCTACCCTGCAGGAAGAAAATAGAGATATACTCGACCGTTTTTCGTCATTTTTTCGAGCGCTTAGAGTCGTGGCCTATATGTAGCGGTTTATACGAAAAGTAAGGAAATTATAGGAAGGTCAGGACCCTTACATAAAAAAAACACCCTTCTGACATGAAATGCCATGTTAAATGACTCAGGAACCATGCGAGTTCACGGAAGATTAGCCTATGCCACATATAGCTTCAATGAGCGGCACCAAATTATCATACCCGAAAACTTTCGTTTTTGCTCTCTCCTGTTGGATTTCCTCCATTCGGACCTGCTGCACGCCGAAAAACTGCTTATGATCCGAATGGTACAGCAACAGTACTACATTCCACGTTTGAGCGGCACCAAATTATCATACCTGAAAAGTTTCGTTTTTGCTCTCTCCTGTTGGATTTCCTCCATTCGAACCTGCTGCACGCCGAAAAATAGCTTATGATCCGAATGGTACAGCAAGAGTACTACATTCCACGTTTGAAGCAAAAGGTGAAAAGGCTCATCTTTCACTGCAAAACATACACCATCTACAAACAGAAGATGAAACGCAGATAGTGGCAGCTTTGCTACCCGAGAGGTTATTTTATGCCCCACCTGTCCATACAACAGTAGTCGACTTTTCTTTACCATTTTTGGTAAAAACTTCCCTCCTTTGCCGAGATTCGTATGTGAAAGCTTATGTTTGTGTGTTCGTCTATTTTTCTACAAAGGCTGTTCATTGAGAATTGTGCTCTGATCTGACGAACGCCTTCAACGAAGCTTTTGCCCTATTTATTGGCCGCCATGGCCTACACCATCAGATATTATTTGACAACGGAAATACGTTCGTTGGCGCACAACGCGTGTTACAAAGGGAATCCACCACATTCCTCAAATAAGTCGATATAGGTGTCGCAGGGAAATATGTCACTCACGGATTCTCATGGAAATTCATCCCATCGTACGCTCGACACATGGGTGGTCTATTGTAAGAGGTCATGAAAAGTTTCAAGATCCACTTCAGCAAAGTAGCCCGAAAACAGAAGTTCTCGTTCGAAGAGCTCACTACCCTTTTAGGACGCATGGAGACGGTCCTCAACTTCCGATCGCTCTCCCCTATGTCCAAAGATCCCCTAGTCCTAATCACAGGGCATTTCCTACGTGGCGCGCCACTCTTATCATTACCGGAGCCAACTGCAGAGCATCTTACCTTGGTAAATAAATGGCGGAAACTCAAAGTGCTTCACCACCAGTTCAGCACACGATGGACGAACGAATACCGCAAGGAGCTGCACAAGCGGTACAAATCGAAATGCCCCACACTTATGTACATGTACACATTAAAGCAAGCAGCCACACTTATGTACAAGGCAACGAAGAATATTCCACACACATTACAAGCAGCTCGAAGTGAATAGATTATTTCACATACTGGACCAGAAGCTGTTACTCACACATTCACACGCATATAACTAAATAACCAAGTACGAGATACAACTGTTCCAGAAGGCATGTTCATATTCATATATATATATATATATTTAAAAGCGCGAGTTTTATTTAAACTATATACGAATACATTTGATGTACTGGAGAAGGCGACCACCGAGGCCTTCATCAACATAGGCACCCACATATCTACCCTTTGGAAGCGGCGTCCTCCACGACGAACGTTTGAGGTGGCAGATAACGCAACATCAAGAAATTCTTCTGGTTTGATAGGCAAACGAAAGCTACCTAACAGCGGTGAGTGTGTTTTAATGAATTTTATATGCAATATGGCGACCGTGACGGTGGTACAGCGGCGGTGACGAAACTTTACATATATTTTTAAATCTAACCTGCAAAAAGCAGCATATATTATACTACATCACACTTATTCTTACCTGAAAATTAAATGTAATTTGGATGTGTGTATACACAATAATGGTGAGTTGGAAGAGGTAACCACGTTTTCGCCGAATTCATCGCAAATAACGGCATAGCGGAAAAAACCCACGCCACTCAAACAACGGCATCATAAACGGTACCACCGTCAGAAGCAGCGAACACCGTCGGCAGCGAATACCATCAGCAGCATTAACACCAGCGGCAGCCGTGAAGCAGCATATAAATATTAATATATGTATGTATTAATAAAATTTTTTTTTGCCTACAAGTTTTATTATATATATGTTTACTAAAAACTACAATTTTTATTAAATGCGGTGTGTCCGCATTAACTATAATACATTTTTTTTATTACAACGGTGCGTCCGTCTATGTAAAACATTTTGGATTTTTTTGATAACAACGGTGCGTCCGTATACATAAAATGTGCGTGCGTCTAATTTAACTACCTCAGTTTTCAACAATTTTAAAATTTTCAAACCATTTTATAAATTTCAAAGCTTTCAGATCTACATTTAAATTTTTTTCTCAAGTTTCAACTCATTTTACAAATTTACATTTTCTTCAAATTTTTCATATTTTCAAATTCCTAATTTAAAAATTTCTCAACTCATTTTACAAATTCTCATACTTTCAAGCTTCCATTTTTCAAATTTTCAAATCATTTCACAAATCTTCCATTTAAAATTTCACATGTCTGAATTTCCATTTTTCAAATTTTCATTTTAATTCAGGTACATTTTCTCAATACGTCCATTTTCCAACAAAATATCACCATATAAGACTGGGTGAACTAGATAAGCAGTTTGCATGAAACCTATAAATTTGAATTTTTTTTATTATAAACGGTGGTTCCGTGAAAAACCAAACGGGATTTCGTGAAAAAACAACTAAGATTTTTTTGAATAAAGCGGTGCGTCCGTGATTGCCAATTCACACGTATATACTTTTGAGCCATTTTAAATACAATTACTTCTTACCGATTTTTTATACAATTATATTCCAGTTGCAATTAGTTCTTCCAATAAATTTTTAAATATTTCGTTAGCGACAATTCACTGTAAATCAGTTCCCTTTTCTAAAAATTGAATTCTTTTTCCTCAACATTTCAGCTTCAATTATAAATTCCTACATTCACGTAAGCGCTTCATTAATTTCATAGTAGTTTAAACCAAATTCGTTTGCCCTTCTAATTTCTACATATGTACACCTTTAGAAATAGGAAGAGAGTTCACAAAACTTCAGATTCAGAATCAGATTCCGATAAATTAGCTTCAAGCTCTGAAAGTTTAACATCATCTTCGACGGAAAAAGTCACAAACCAGGAAAATAGATTTTCTTTGTCGACAGATTTCCCAGGCTACGAAGATTCTTCTAGCAAAAATTTAACTTCTTCCAAACTAAACTCAAATCCTAACGATTCAAATAGTGCAAAATTAACTTCAACTTCTTCTACTTTAAAATCAAATTTAACGATTGAAATAGTCCAAACTTAATTTCCCCTTTTTCTAACTCAGATCTTAACGATCCAATTAGTACAAACGTTGCCCCAATTTCTTCTAATTCAGCTTCAGAT
The DNA here is from genome assembly GCF_040869045.1 of Eurosta solidaginis. NCBI lineage: Eukaryota > Metazoa > Arthropoda > Insecta > Diptera > Tephritidae > Eurosta > Eurosta solidaginis. The sequence continues at coordinate 99,411,963 of NC_090324.1, forward strand.
CTTAACGATCAAGTCATGGCAACACTTGAGGAAAAGAAATCTTTCATTAACATGTGTGCTAATTCTATTAGAGAAAACTACAGCGGTGATCCTCTAGCACTTGAGACCTTTATAGACAAAATTGAATTACTTGAAGAGTTCGCTACTGAAAATTTAACTAATACCTTTATAGCATTTTTAAAATCAAAACTTTAGGGTAAAGCCCGTGAAGCAATACCAACGCAAGTAACTTCAGTTAATGAAATTAAAGTAGCTCTACGTAGTAGGATCAAACCAGACAACTCGAAAGTTTTAGCAGGGAAATTGCAGCGTTGCACGTTAACAATAACAATTATACAGATTTTGTCAAAGAAGTTGAAGAGTTAGCTGACACACTTGAGCGGTCTCTTATTATTGAAGGGATCACTCAAGCGAAAGCTCATGAAATGGCAGTCGAACAAACGGTTAACGTGTGTCGTTTAAATGCAAAATCCAATTAAGTCAAAACTATTTTAGCCTCAACGGCATTTACTGATCCGAAAGAAGTAGTAGCTAAACGAATCGTAGATCGTGTGGTAACAAATCATTCAGCAATTAACGTAGTAATTATCGTGGTGTTTACCCAAATCGCAGCTATATTGGTTATAGAAATAATAGTTCATTTCCATACAATAGCAACCGTAACGGTAACAGTAGTCAGTGATATCGATATGATAATAGAAATAGATACCAAAATAGTAACAATAGCAATGCACGTTCGAACTCAAATTCCAATACAAATAATAGTAACAATAGAGGTAACAATTGAAGATCGTTAAGCGGTAGAGGCAGAAATGCAAACGTCCGTGCTTTAAACGCGAGTGCCCCTTACGAGCGAACACTGGGGGAGGACGAACTAAGCAAGTAAGCGAATTTCCCTCACCAATAGGCATCTACTCTTTAAATTTAAATTATTCAGATTTCATAGAATTACAACTTAACGAGTCACAAAAATTATGTTTGTTCTTAGTAGACACTCAAGCAGACATTTCTTTAGTAAAGATATCATGTATAGACAATAATATTTCCTTAAATACAAACGACGTTATCCACATTACCACTGTCACTTCAAATTCAGTTTCGACTTTAGATAAATTACGTTAATTTACATTTTTCAAACTTTTCTCTCAAACATACTTTACATGTAGTAAATTAAAACTTTAATATTCCATCCGACGGCATATTGGGTAAAGCTTTTCTGAAAACTAACAAATGCATTATTAATTATTGAAGAAATAGTATTTCCTTTTGGGTATGTAATGAAAAAGTCACGGTACCTATCCTACACGAAACAGAAAGCGACAGTTGTATCATTCTGCCCAGATGCGAAATTTGCAGACTCTTTGATTTAAGAGATTCACCCGAGCCACTTTTCGTGGACTCGCAGGAAATTGAAAAGGGTGTTTTCACAGCTAGATGCATTGTTAATTCCAGTAACCCAATAATTAAAGTCATAAACACCACGGATGATGTAAAGTATGTAAAAAGAAACAGTTTTTGAACAGAAAAACTTTCAAATTACAATGTTTATACAATTAGCAAGACAGAAACGGAAGACAAACGTACGAAAAAACTTATTTCAATTTAAAAAAATTAAATACCTCAACATGCTTAAAGTAAATTACTTGACCTTTGCATATATTATGCTGACATTTTCGCTCTTGACACGGACAAAATGACTTTAAACAACTTCTACGGTCAAAAATTATGATTGACAGAAAACGAGCCGGTATATGTTAAAAACTATCGACTGCCATACTCTCAACGCGAAGAAATAAACCGCCAAGTAAATAAACTGTTAGACAACGATTTGATTGAACCTAGTTACTCTAATTACAATAGTACTTTGATTCTAGTCCCAAAGAATGTTACTAATGGTCAAAAAGCTTATCGTATGTGCGTAGATTTTCGCGCAGTAAACAAAAAGCTCATTGTTGATAAATTTCCACTAGCTAGAGTTGACGATATTTTAGACAATCTCGGTAGGGCAAAATATTTTTAGACTTTAGATCTTTTTTTGTGATTTCACCAAATTTTTTGCATCCTGACTCACGTGACATTACTTCTTTCAGCACTGACTGCGGTGCATTTAGATGGAAAGTTCTTCCATTCGGCTTAAGTGTAGACCCAAATTCATTCTCACCAATGATGACAATCGCTTTTTGGGGTATACCGCCCAATGTCGCATTTTTGTACGTCGACGATATTATCGTCATAGGTTGTAGTGAAGCACACCATATTAAAAACCTTTCAAAATTTTTCAGTACTTGTAGGTCTTTCAATCTCAAACTTAACCCAAATAAATGCAACTTTTTACGACCAGAAGTTACATTTTTAGGTCACAAATGTTCAGCCAAAGGGTTGTTGCCAGACAACTCCAAAAAAAACGCAATTAAAAAGTATATCAAACCGACTGATAAAGACGCGGTACGACGACTCGTCGCGTTTGCAAACTATTACAGAAAGTTTGTACCAAATTTTGCGTCTCTGGCAGCGCCTCTAAATCGATTAAGCAGGAAAAGAGTAGAATTTGGTTGGGATGTTGAGTGCGAAAACGCATTTTATCTTTGAAAACAGCATTACTTTCACCAAAATTACTACAATACCCAGATTTTACTAAACAATTCATTATTACCGTTGATGCTTCCAGAACTGGATGTGGCGCTATTTTGAGTCAAGAACAGCAAGGCAGTGATTTAACATTTTGTTTCGCTTCTAAAGCATTTAATAAAGCAGAGCAGAAAAAACCAATTATAGAATTGGAACTCTTAGATATTTACTTCGCAATAAAGCAATTTCGACCATATGTTTATGGCACATATTTTATTGTAAAATCAGATCATAGACCTTTAGTATACCTTTTCAATATGAAAGACCCATCTTCAAAACTTTCAAAAATAAGGCTAGAACTAGCTGAATATAATTTCATTATTGTATATATTAAGGGTAAATCAAACGTTGGCGCTGGCTTACTATCGCGCCTTTCAATCGATGAGATTAAGGAATCGAACAAACAAATTTTAGCAGTACAGACAAGATCAATGACAAAACGGCAAAACGATGAAAACCTTCTTAGGAAAACAGACAAAAACGACGAAAAACAACTCACTTTGCATGTCTACGACAAATTTTCATTAAAATTTTCAAAAAAAATACCACGGATAAGATCTGAAATTACTTACGAAAAAGATATAAGAACAACAAAATTGAGAATTTTTGCGCATATTAAACATAAGAAACTCGAGTTACTAAGTTTTGAGTTTGTTAACGAAATAATGACTTTAGAGAAATTACTTTCGAGGCTAGAATAAGAAGCCAGCAAACGCAAAATTAAACAAATTGAATGGCCTAAAAACGATACTTTATTCAAACATTTTACTGTTACAAATTTAAATGATATTGGAAATAAAACTTTAAAATCATTAGAAATTATTCTAACAGATCCAGTGGAGACAGTAACAGACGAGGGGACAAAACTAAAACTAATGAAAATTTAGCATACGATCCAATCCCAGGTGGACATTGCGGAATGAAAAAACTTTACGCAAAACTACGAACAAAATTTTATTGGGAGAACATGACTCGTGATATAGCGAAATATGTCAAAAGTTGTAATGATTGTCTTTTAAACAAAGTTAAACCTAAAACGAAAGAAAAACCCGTTTTAACACCAACTCCTTGTAAACCATTTGATGTAGTAGTTATAGATGCAATAGGACCTCTTCCTGAGTCCAAACGCGGTAACAAGTTCGCACTTACCATAATTTGTTACATGACCAAATATCTGGTAACAGTCGCTGTGCCAGACAAATCAGCAAAAACAATTGCTTCAGCAATTTTCGAAATATTTATTTTAACATACGGCACAATGAATACCATAAAATCAGATTTAGACACAGAATTTAAAAATGAATTATTACACACATAAAACGTGATTTTTCAACTGCATACCATCATGAAACTGTTAGTACAATTATTCAATCAGTCATTATTCATTTATTATTCAAAGACTTAGATGTTGACAAGTATCACAAGTTCATAACCCGCGAAGCTGATGAGCGTGCCTGCGGGTAGATCGGTTAATTATTACATATATTCTTGTTTAAAGTGATAGCTTAATTCCTTCATTATGTTGGTTGGGCCAATTTATAAATGATTGGTTTGCTAAAATGAGCATTTGTGGCCATAAATTAAAACAGGGTATATTTGTTGTTCCCGACGCGTTTCGGCGTTTACCTTACGTCTTCTTGGGGATCTATTTAATGTTAAGTATATAAGATTAAATACATTAAATATTAGGATATCTAACAATAAACATGAAACTGACACATCATTTAACACTTATTTTGCTACTTAGATTAATATTAACATTAATAATTATTTGGTTCAAATACTAATACAATTTGTTGCACAACATTATTCACACATTAAATGACATTTGTTTATTTTTTTAACATTGTCTTGCATCTCTGTACAACAGCTGAGTAGACGCTGCTTGTATTGTTAAAATCTTCTTTGAAGTTCGTCGCGTTTTGTAATTGTTGTTGAATGCGTATACTTTCCAGCGTCATCCTCGTCTTCACTCTCCGTTCAATGTCTAAAATTTTAACATTTGAGAAATCCGCTACGTGATTGCTCTTTGTTAGGTTTTGTGCTAGCCCGGTCGACGTTTTTTTGTTTTCTGCATCTTTCTTATGTTCATTAATTCTTATACCTAGTTGCCGTTTTGTTGTACCGATGGAACATTTGTTACATTTTTCATCTTCGTTACCATTGCAAGTTATTTTGTAAATAACATCGGTTTTTTGTTCCTTTTTAATTGGGTCTTTTGTTCTAGTGAACATTTTTTTGAGCGTGTTGTTTGGTTTATGCGCGTAATTAATGTTTTTGCTATTTATTGTTTTATGTAATATTTCATTATCTGTAAACCCGGGATGTAAATTACGACGATATATTTCTTGTTCGTATTATCTTGTTGTGTGTTGTTATCTTTTTGGTGAACTCTGTTCAGAGTATTTTGGATTATTCTATCCGTAAGAGAACTTGGATAGCTGTTGTTATATAGAATTTCCTTTATTTTTTAATGTTATCCGTCCAGAAATCTTCATTGCTAAGTAATATAACTTTTCTTATTAAATTCGTTGTTGTGTTGATTTTTTGTTTCCATGGATGGTTTGAGTGGTAATTTATTAATCGTCCCGAGGCAACGGATTTTGCGTACCAATTCATTAGTAAATTTTTATTTTTTTTACTCACTTCTACATCTCATTTCCATTTCAATCGTGAGTTTTATACTCGTGAGTTGAGAATTTAATGTGTTTAATATTTCTTCCGCGTCTTTAGATTTAATTATTGCGAATACATCATCTATATACTTCTTGATGTATTTGATGTATATGTCCTTTTTCTTTAATTCAGCAATGCTGTCGTGAAGGATTTTGTCTAGTACTATATCCGCTATAGTTGGAGATAGTGGATTTCCCATTTGCATCTTGATACAATTTTGAATTGTACATGAAATAATTGTTTTCTCGCAGGCAAAATTCTAGTATGGTTTGGAATTGTTTCTTTGAAATATTTGTATGTCTTTCCAACTGCGTCCATTGTTTCATTATCGTCTGTATTGCTATGTGTGTGGGATTGTTTGTAAAAAGTGAAATTACGTCAAATGATATAAGTATTTCGTCATCATCAATATTAATATTTTTCAATCTTTCGTTTGATTGGAACGCATTTTTTACATTATAATCATCAGCTATTAAGTTTTTCAGTATGGCAACTACGTCACAGTTGACCGCTTGACCGATTGAAAGAAAGAGAGCGATACTTTCTGAATGACTTAAAATTTTCTGAATATTAAATTGAAATTCTGAATATGAATTATAAATTTCTCAATATGAAGGGGAATTCTGAATAAGAATTTTAACTTTCTGAATATGAAATGGAAATTCTGAATACGAATTGTAATAGTCTGAATATGAAATGTAACTTTCTGAAAATGAAATGGAAATTCTTAATTAGATATGTGATTTTCTGAATATGAAATGGAATTATGAATATGAATTGGAACTTTCTGAATATGAAATGGAAATTCTGAATATGAATTGTAATATTCTGAATATGAATTGTAACTTTTTGAACATGAAATGGAAATTCTGAATATGAAATGTGATTTTCTGAATACTGAATGGAAATTCTGAATATGAAATGTGATTTTCTGAATATGAAATGGAATTCTGAATATGAATTGTAACCATCTGAATATTAAATGAAATTCTGTTACGAAGTATACAAAATCTGCTATGAAGTACTATTTCTTGTATGTCTTATGTTCGGACACCATGAAGATGATTTAAGTCTTTCCTGGTTTATAATTAACTACTTGTTTGTTTTCGAAATGGTACCATCGCAGTATACCAGTAAAGGCTTGTTTCTTTTCAGTTGCTCTTAAACAAACACAATAATTGATTTTTAATAATTATAAGCCGATGTTAAGCTCATGAATTTTTAAATATTAAACTACTTGAATAATTTGAAGGAGCTATTTTTCCTATTGACCAATTTTACGTCTTCTTTGCGCCCAACTCCTAAATTGATTTAACATATCTGATGGCAATGAAAGTATACAAAACAATAACCTTGGAGAAAAAGTATTTAGTACTGAATGGAAAAAAGTGTGCATTCATTTTAAGTTTACAATCATTGAAGATTGGGAATGGTTTCTACATTCACACTCTATATTGAATTACATGGTAAAAGTCTAGTTGAGGGGTCGACTGCTAATACGTTAACAAAAATATCGAGAGGTATCAAACGACGCGTCTTGACATCAGTATTAATAATACGAAGGCGGAAAATAAAAATTTTAACTTGCTCAAAAGATATTAAAGAAAAACCGAAATAGACCCACGGGTACCTCCGAAACCGGGGTGGTATCGATAGTATTTTTGCGCAGAACACCTTTCTGCATTGGCGGCCTTCGGCCGGGCTTATAAAAAATTTGGTAATTATTTACGACAGCATGACACTGCTAACATGCGTTCAAAAATATCGCGAGAGGTATCAAACGACGCGTCTTGAATCAGTATTAATAATACCAATACGGAAAATAAAAATTTTAACTCGTTAAAAAGATATTAACGATAAACCGAAAAGACCCGCGGGTACCTCCGAAACCTAGAGTATTTGGTAATTGTTTACTTTAGGTAACAGCTGCTAAAACCCACCGATCCCAGGACCACGAATCCGAAGCGAAAATTAAAAATTTTATTTCTATTAAAATTATTTCCAAAAAACCGAAAAATGACCCCGGAGTGGTCCAAAAACGGGGGTGGGATCCATAGTATTTTTGCCCAGAACAGCTTTCTGCAATGGCGTCCTTCGGCCGCGCTTATAAAAATTTACCCTGGGTTGGTCCAACACCGGTTTGGAGACCAAACCTATATCCGCACAAAACACTTATGTTCACAATTTGTTTGTGGTTACAACATAACAACAACCACATTAAAAGGTAATAGTCTAGTTGAGGGGTCGACTGCTAATACGCTACCAAAAATATAGAGAGAGGTGTCAAACGACGCCTCTTGACATCAGTATTAATAATCCGAAGGCCGAGAATAAAAATAATAACGCGTTCAAAAGATATTAACGGAAAAACTCAAAAAGACCCGCGGGTACCTCCGAAACCGGGGGTCGGATCCATAGTATTTTTGCGCAGAACACCTTTCTGCATTGGCGGCCTTCGGCCGCGCTTATAAAAAATAACCCTGGGCTACGTCATGCCACGTCCGGGTGTGTGATTTAACCGTGGCTACCGCCACGGTGATGCACAATTTTTTTTGTGGGTACAAACACAACAACAACCACATGGAAATCGCCAACTTCAACTACAAATATCTCCGCACAGAGATAAAATTTTTCTTTTCCGCCACCGGATTATTGTTCTCGAGATTAATACACGTCTTTTGACACCTCTCTCGATATTTTTTGTAGCGTATTAGCAGTGGACCCCTCAACTAGACTATTACCCATTAAAATTGCCAACTTCAACTGCAAATATCTCCGGACAGAGATACAATTTTCTTTTCCGCTTTCGGATTATTGTTCTCGAGATCAATACGCGTCTTTTGACACCTTTCTATATATTTTTGACGCGTATTAGCAGTGTCATGCTGTCGTAAAGAATTACCAAAAATTACCCTGGGTGGGTACAACTCCGGTATGGAGACCAAAACTATATCCGCACAAAACACTTATGTTCACAACTTTTTTTGTGGGTACTCCAACCACATGAAAATCTCTAACTTCAACTGCAAATATCTTCGGACAGAGATACAATTTTTCTTTTCTGCCTTCGGATTATTAGTCTCGAGATTAATGCACGTCTTTTGACACCGCTCTCGATATTTTTTGACGCGTATTAGAAGTCAACCCCTCAACTAGACTTTTACCAATTATATTTTACCTTTCAATAACACACACACTTTAGCTTTGAGTTTAAGTATTTTAAGCCATTCAGGAATGGAAATTTATAATATCCAACCAAAAAATTAAAAATTTTTGAAAAATGCTGAGAAAATGCATACAATTGTTTCAATCTTTTTACAGCTCTGGTATGTGGGTATGTATATTGCAAAAATATCGAAGCGTTAAATGTTTTCGATACTTTTGTTCGATAGTCATCAAAATAAATCACCCATTTTGCGCATTCACGACTTCAAAATTGCTACGTTCTGCGCAACTACATCACAGTTGCCTACTTAAGCGAATGAAAGAAAGAGGGGAAAAACAAGAGCTAAAGGAAAATTACGTAATAATTGCCAATAAAAAAACAGCAGAATAATCTTTACATGCGCAATGCGCTAACTATAATTCCATCATGGATACGCATCACAAATCACATAGAAGATTGCGCATTCACGAGCTCAAAATTCCTTCGTTCTGCGCAACTACGTCACAGAACTTAAATTTAGCTACAGCTTTTTTGACAGATTTCCCATTGAAATCAACATCAAAATGCTGCATCTAAATTTAAGAACCTACTTAATTATGACTATGAAGGTGCCCGAATGTTTTTAAGTAAGAAAGCATATTATACCACTTCAATTTTGACGGTTAGCAAAAACGTAATTGTTGTTCACTATAAACCGTTTGACATAAGCCTTTTCTATATCTTAATCTTTATTGTACTCTGCACCAAAGGGTGTTTATTCGACATATTTTTTGTCTGGTATAACTAAGGCAGCTGTACAAATGTATTGAATCTTTAGTTGATTTTTTCGAAGCTAACAAAAGCAAATACCGAAGTGTTTTATTTTTTATTCTTTGGAGTGTTCATAAAGTGTATGCATTAAATTTGCATACTAATATACTGAAAAATTGAAAAAGTTACATCGGAAGAATATTCACTTTTGTTTGTTCTTCTCCCTCTTCCTCCTTCACTTCCCCTTAGCTTTTATTACATAGAGAAGGTAGGGTCCCATTTATTGCATACTTTTTGTACGAGTATCCTATCTACTAAAACAACTGCCAACGGAAGAAATAAACTGTGGAAAATATTTCTTATTTATTATCATTATGAGTAGGCTTTTTCCAATGGTTACAGTATTTGTCAAACCCTCTCCCATTTCAGGCAATTTAAGAAAAACGAGGGGTAAAAACCTAAACATTCCTCTTTGATTCCGGAGCGTCCACCATTTTCAAGGCAGATATCGCTTTTGTTACCTGATTATGAAAATAGCAAAGGTGCTCAGAACGATCGATTTTTGCTTTTTTTAACTTTCTAATTATTTTGTTGTTTATAATTATACGAACTAGAAACTTTGTAGGACGAAAAACAAAAAACACTTGTCGCACTTCTGCTTTTCAGCCGTTTCCCATTCAAATGGCTTAAGGGGCACACACAATCGACTTTTGCGTTGCCTTGGAGCTTACGTTAAGTCACCAGCTGATTTTGAACCCACACATCCAATTCCTATGTTCATAATCCACAAAAAACTCAATGCCATCGCCAAAGAAGCAAAACAGGATTCCAAAACTTACATTTTCACTTGCACTGTCAGTTCATTTGTGCAATTTCTTGCAGCTTTCACAAAAAACTTGAACTTTTATTTTTGTTTTATTTCATTCTAAAAATATTTCAATTTTCAAGACAAAAAAAATATATTTTATTGTTTATAATGTCAAAAAATCTAAATTTGAGTTTTCGTTTTGTGTTCATTGTGGCAGGCAAACTTGCAACGTACGTTACATCAAAGTAACGCCACCGCCAAATCAACGCAAAAGTCGATTGTGGTTGGGCCTTTAGGCATATGGCAAAAATATAGAAGCGTTAAATGTTTTCGATAACTTTTTTCGATACTCATGGTGAAATTATACAAGGTGGAAGCATGAAGCACGATTGTGTCACCTAAAGTTTATGTAGAATTTGACAACTGATTATGAATGCTTCTTAGACCGAGAGTGCATTTTGGAAGTATGGAAAAGAATATTGAAAACAGTAAAAATTGTGAGAGGCATTAAATAATTGTATGGTACTAAATGTAAAGATTTAAATATTTCGTGGTTTAACTAAACAGCGCGAACAGTCGCCGAAACTTTACATCGACCTAGACCGGAGATTAATGGAGCGAATTCATTCAAATTTTGTATTTGGACTAAAACTGGGGTATCCAGCAACAGGGAATACAAATTTTGAAAAATGGGCGTGGCTCCGCCCCTTGGTGACTTAGTATTTCGCCAAAATTTGGGAGCTGTAACTCCGGTAATAATTGAGGTATCGTCGAAAAGTTTTATGGCAATAATCCGCATGCAATGGCAGTAGCGTCTGACAAAAAAGATCAAATCGGTTCATAATCACTATCATCTTTTTAAAAAATTTGATAGGCACAAATATTTTTTTACTTGCTATGAGCCATAGTAAATAGTAGAGCGCACAATAAAGAGTTGAATTTACTTTCACTGCAATTTTTATGTAAAAGTGAATGTTTTGTTTCAAAATTTGTATTCCCCGTTGCTGGCTACAGCAGTTTTAGTCCAAATACAAAATTTGAACGAATTCGCTCCATTAATCTCTGGTCTAGGTCGATGTAAAATATCGGCAACTGCTCGCGCTTTCCGCGCTCTAACTCAGAAATGGTTGAGCCCACAGAAAAATACTTGAGGTTGGACTTGTTGAGAACTTCATGATGCCCAACTTCGTCATGAGCATGAAACGCGAGTAAGCCATAGGAAGCGAGATATTTGCGAAAGACGAAATTTCGCGACTTTTGACCTCGAATATCTCAAGAAGCGGACATGCGATTTTTTGTGACTTTTAATGACAGCTTTAAACGTCTATTGCAGCTCAGAAGAGACCCAAACATTAATAGGGTTTGTCCTGACATTGTCAATTTTTAAAAGGAACACTGATACACTTTGATGACAGTCATGAAACTGCCCCAATTGAAATGTTACCAAACTGCGCACTTTAAGCTAAGATGCTTAGTTTGATGACCGTCACCGAAAACTTCATTTTACCTAAGGTGAGTAGTTTGATTACTGTCACCAAACTCATCACTTTGTCCTCCGATTTTCACTTTGATGACTGTCATCAAACAACGCACTTTACATCAAAGGCGATTGGTGACGGTCATCAAAGTAACCAGAAGTAGTTGCAGTGCGCACTTCTCATGTTGAAATGTCATCAAACAACGCACCTTACAGACATATATATATATATATATATATATATATATATTTAAAAGCGCGAGTTTTATTTAAACTATATACGAATACATTTGATGTACTGGAGAAGGCGACCACCGAGGCCTTCATCAACATAGGCACCCACATATCTACCCTTTGGAGGCGGCGTCCTCCACGAGGAACGTTTGAGGTGGCAGATAACGCAACACCAGAAAATTCTTCTGGTTTGATAGGCAAACGAAAGCTACGTAACAGCGGTGAGTGTGTTTTAATGAATTTTATATGCAATATGGCGACCGTGACGGTGGTACAGCGGCGGTGACGAAACTTTACATATATTTTTAAACCTAACCTGCAAAAAGCAGCATATATATATACTACATCACACTTATTCTTACCTGAAAATTAAATGTAATTTGGATGTGTGTATACACAATAATGGTGAGTTGGAAGAGGTAACCACGTTTTCGCCGAATTCATCGCAAATAACGGCATAGGGGAAAAAAACCCACGCCACTCAAACAACGGCATCATAAACGGTACCACCGTCAGAAGCAGCGAACACCGTCGGCAGCGAATACCATCAGCAGCATTAACACCAGCGGCAGCCGTGAAGCAGCATATAAATATTAATATATGTATGTATTAATAAAATTTTTTTTTGCCTACAAGTTTTATTACATATATGTATACTAAAAACTACAATTTTTATTAAATGCGGTGTGTCCGCATTAACTATAATACATTTTTTTATTACAACGGTGCGTCCGTCTATGTAAAACATTTTGGATTTTGTTGATAACAACGGTGCGTCCGTATATATAAAATGTGCGTGCGTCTAATTTAACTACCTCAGTTTTCAAAAATTTTAAAATTTTCAAACCATTTTATAAATTTCATCACTTTCATATCTACATTTAAATTTTTTTCTCAAGTTTCAACTCATTTTACAAATTTACATTTTCTTCAAATTTTTCATATTTTCAAATTCCTAATTTAAAAATTTCTCAACTCATTTTACAAATTCTCATACTTTCAAGCTTCCATTTTTCAAATTTTCAAATCATTTCCAACAAAATATCACCATATAAGACTGGGTGAACTAGATAAGCAGTTTGCATGAAACCTATAAATTTGAATTTTTTTTATTATAAACGGTGGTTCCGTGAAAAACCAAACGGGATTTCGTGAAAAAACAACTAAGATTTTTTTGAATAAAGCGGTGCGTCCGTGATTGCCAATTCACACTTATATACTTTTGAGCCATTTTAAATACAATTACTTCTTACCGATTTTTTATACAATTATATTCCAGTTGCAATTAGTTCTTCCAATACATTTTTAAATATTTCGTTAGCGACAATTCACTGTAAATCAGTTCCCTTTTCTAAAAAGTTTATTCTTTTTCCTCAACATTTCAGCTTCAATTATAAATTCCTACATTCACATAAGAGCTTCATTAATTTCATAGTAGTTTAAACCAAATTCGTTTGCCCTTCTAATAACTACATATGTACACCTTTAGAAATAGGAAGCGAGTTCACAAAACTTCAGATTCAGAATCAGATTCCGATAAATTAGCTTCAAGCTCTGAAAGTTTAACTTCATCTTCGACGGAACAAGTCACAAACCAGGAAAATAGATTATCGACAGATTTCCCAGGCTTCGAAGATTCTTCTTCTTCAAATAGTGCAAAATTAACTTCAACTTCTTCTACTTTAAAATCAAATTTAACGATTCAAATAGTCCAAACTTAATTTCCCCTTTTTCTAACTCAGATCTTAACGATCCAATTAGTACAAACGTTGCCCCAATTTCTTCTAATTCAGCTTCAGATCTTAACGATCAATTCATGGCAACACTTGAGGAAAAGAAATCTTTCATTAACATGTGTGCTAATTCTATTAGAGAAAACTACAGCGGTGATCCTCTAGCACTTGAGACCTTTATAGACAAAATTGAATTACTTGAAGAGTTCGCTACTGAAAATTTAACTAATACCTTTATAGCATTTTTAAAATCAAAACTTTAGGGTAAAGCCCGTGAAGCAATACCAACGCAAGTAACTTCAGTTAATGAAATTAAAGTAGCTCTACGTAGTAGGATCAAACCAGACAACTCGAAAGTTTTAGCAGGGAAATTGCAGCGTTGCACGTTAACAATAACAATTATACAGATTTTGTCAAAGAAGTTGAAGAGTTAGCTGACACACTTGAGCGGTCTCTTATTATTGAAGGGATCACTCAAGCGAAAGCTCATGAAATGGCAGTCGAACAAACGGTTAACGTGTGTCGTTTAAATGCAAAATCCAATTAAGTCAAAACTATTTTAGCCTCAACGGCATTTACTGATCCGAAAGAAGTAGTAGCGAAACGAATCGTAGATCGTGTGGTAACAATACATTCAGCAATTAACGTGGTAGTTATCGTGGTTTTTACCCAAATCGCAGCTATATTGGTTATAGAAATAATAGTTCATTTCCATACAATAGCAACCGTAACGGTAACAGTAGTCAGCGATATCGATATGATAATATAAATAGATACCAAAATAGTAACAATAGCAATGCACGTTCGAACTCAAATTCCAATACAAATAATAGTAACAATAGAGGTAACAATTGAAGATCGTTAAGCGGTAGAGGCAGAAATGCAAACGTCCGTGCTTTAAACGCGAGTGCCCCTCAGGAGCGAACACTGGGGGAGGACGAACTAAGCAAGTAAGCGAATTTCCCTCACCAATAGGCATCTACTGTTTAAATTTAAATTATTCGGATTTCATAGAATTACAACTTAACGAGTCACAAAAATTATGTTTGTTCTTAGTATACACTCAAGCAGACAATTCTTTAGTAAAGATATCATGTATAGACAGTAATATTTCCTTAAATACAAACGCCGTTATCAACATTACCACTGTCACTTCAAATTCAGTTTCGACTTTAGGTAAAATTACCGTAAATTTACATTTTTCAAACTTTTCTCTCAAACATACTTTACATGTAGTAAATTAAGACTTTAATATTCCATCCGACGGCATATTGGGTAAAGCTTTTCTGAAAACTAAAAAATGCATTATTAATTATTGAAGAAATAGTATTTCCTTTTGGGTATATAATGAAAAAGTCACGGTGCCTATCCTACACGAAACAGAAAGCGACAGTTGTATCATTCTGCCCAGATGCGAAATTTGCAGATTCTTTGATTTAAGAGATTCAACCGAGCCACTTTTCGTGGACTCGCAGGAAATTGAAAAGGGTGTTTTCACAGCTAGATGCATTGTTAATTCCAGTAACCCAATAATTAAAGTCATAAACACCACGGATGATGTAAAGTATGTAAAAAGAAACAGTTTTTGAACAGAAAAACTTTCAAATTACAATGTTTATACAATTAGCAAGACAGAAACGGAAGACAAACGTACGAAAAAACTTATTTCAATTTTAAAAAATCAAATACCTCAACATGCTTAAAGTAAATTACTTGACCTTTGCATAGATTATGCTGACATTTTCGCTCTTGACACGGACAAAATGACTTTAAACAACTTCTACGGTCAAAAATTATGATTGACAGAAAACGAGCCGGTATATGTTAAAAACTATCGACTGCCATACTCTCAACACGAAGAAATAAACCGCCAAGTAAATAAACTGTTAGACAACGATTTGATTGAACCTAGTTACTCTAATTACAATAGTACTTTGATTGTAGTCCCAAAGAATGTTACTAATGGTCAAAAAGCTTATCGTATGTGCGTAGATTTTCGCGCAGTAAACAAAAAGGTCATTGTTGATAAATTTCCACTAGCTAGAGTTGACGATATTTTAGACAATCTCGGTAAGGATTCGGGATTTGGGATTTCACCAAATTTTTTGCATCCTGACTCACGTGACATTACTTCTTTCAGCACTGACTGCGGTGCATTTAGATGGAAAGTTCTTCCATTCGGCTTAAGTGTAGACCCAAATTCATTCTCACCAATGATGACAACCGCTTTTTGGGGTATACCGCCCAATGTCGCATTTTTGTACGTCGACGATATTATCGTCATAGGTTGTAGTGAAGCACACCATATTAAAAACCTTTCAAAATTTTTCAATACTTTTAGGTCTTTCAATCTCAAACTTAACCCAAATAAATGCAACTTTTTACGACCAGAAGTTACATTTTTAGGTCACAAATGTTCAGCCAAAGGGTTGTTGCCAGACAACTCCAAAAAAAACGCAATTAAAAAGTATACCAAACCGACTGATAAAGACGCGGTACGACGACTCGTCGCGTTTGCAAACTATTACAGAAAGTTTATGCCAAATTTTTCGTCTCTGGCAGCGCCTCTAAATCGATTAAGCAGGAAAAGAGTAGAATTTGTTTGGGATGTTGAGTGCGAAAACGCATTTTCATCTTTGAAAACAGCATTACTTTCACCAAAATTACTACAATACCCAGATTTTACTAAACAATTCATTATTACCGTTGATGCTACCAGAACTGGATGTGGCGCTATTTTGAGTCAAGAACAGCAAGGCAGTGATTTAACATTTTGTTTCGCTTCTAAAGCATTTAATAAAGCAGAGCAGAAAAAACCAATTATAGAATTGGAACTCTTAGATATTTACTTCGCAATAAAGAAATTTCGACCATATGTTTATGGCACATATTTTATTGTAAAATCAGATCATATATCTTTAGTATACCTTTTCAATATGAAAGACCCATCTTCAAAACTTTCAAAAATAAGGCTAGAACTAGCTGAATAGCGGCCGCCGTGGTGTGATGGTAGCGTGCTCCGCCTATCACACCGTATGCCCTGGGTTCAACTCCCGGGCAAAGCAACATCAAAATTTTAGAAATAAGATTTTTCAATTAGAAGAAAATTTTTCTAAGCGGGGTCGCCCCTCGGCAGTGTCTGGCAAGCGCTCCGATTGTATCTCTGCCATGAAAAGCTCTCAGTGAAAACTCATCTGCCTTGCAGATGCCGTTCGGAGTCGGCATAAAACATGTAGGTCCCGTCCGGCCAATTTGTAGGGAAAAATCAAGAGGAGCACGTCGCAAATAGGAAGAGAAGCTCGGCCTTAGATCTCTTCGGAGGTTATCGCGCCTTACATTTTTTTTTTTTTTTTATTTAGCTGAATATAATTTCATTATTGTATATATTAAGGGTAAATCAAACGTTGGCGCTGGCTTACTATCGCGCCTTTCAATCGATGAGATTAAGGAATCGAACAAACAAATTTTAGCAGTACAGACAATATCAATGACAAAACGGCAAAACGATGAAAACCTTCTTAGGAAAACAGACAAAAACGACGAAAAACAACTCACTTTACATGTCTACGACAAATTTTCATTAAAATTTTCAAAAAAAATACCACGGATAAGATCTGAAATTACTTACGAAAAAGACATAAAAACAACAAAGTTGAGAATTTTTGCGCATATTAAACATAAGAAACTCGAGTTACTAAGTTTTGAGTTTGTTAACGAAATAATGACTTTAGAGAAATTACTTTCGAGGCTAGAATAAGAAGCCAGCAAACGCAAAATTAAACAAATTGAATGGCCTAAAAACGATACTTTATTCAAACATTTTACTGTTACAAATTTAAATGATATTGGAAATAAAACTTTAAAATCATTAGAAATTATTCTAACAGATCCAGTGGAGACAGTAACAGACGAGGAGACAAAACTAAAACTAATGAAAATTTAGCATACGATCCAATTTCAGGTGGACATTGCGGAATGAAAAAAACTTTACGCAAAACTACGAACAAAATTTTATTGGAAGAACATGACTCGTGATATAGCGAAATATACCAAAAGTTGTAATGATTGTCTTTTAAACAAAGTTAAAGCTAAAACGAAAGAAAAACCCGTTTTAACACCAACTCCTTGTAAACCATTTGATGTAGTAGCTATAGATGCAATAGGACCTCTTCCTGAGTCCAAACGCGGTAACAAGTTCGCACTTACCATAATTTGTTACATGACCAAATATCTGGTAACAGTCGCTGTGCCAGACAAATCAGGAAAAACAATTGCTTCACCAATTTTCGAAACATTTATTTTAACATACGGCACAATGAATGCCATAAAATCAGATTTAGACACAGAATTTAAAAATGAATTGTTAAATGAATTAACATCACTTCTACACATAAAACGTGATTTTTCAACTGCATACCATCATGAAACTGTTAGTACAATTATTCATTCAGTCATTATTCATTTATTATTCAAAGACTTAGATGTTGACAAGTATCAGAAGTTCATAACCCGCGAAGCTGATGAGCTTGCCTGCGGGTAGATCGATTAATTATTACATATATTCTTGTTTAAAGTGATAGCTTAATTCCTTCATTATGTTGGTTGGGCCAATTTATAAATGAGGTTTGCTAAAATGAGCATTTGTGGCCATAAATTAAAACAGGGTATATTTGTTGTTCCCGACGCGTTTCGGCGTTTACCTTACGTCTTCTTGGGGATCTATTTAATGTTAAGTATATAAGATTAAATACAATAAATATTAGGATATCTAACAATAAACATGAAACTGACACATCATTTAACACTTATTTTGCTACTTAGATTAATATTAACATTAATAATTATTTGGTTCAAGTACTAATAAAATTTGTTGCACAACATTATTCACACATTAAATGACATTTGTTTATTTTTTTAACATTGTCATACATCTCTGTACAACAGCTGAGTAGACGCTGCATGTATTGTCAAAATCTTCTTTGAAGTTCGTCGCGTTTTGTAATTGTTGTTGAATGCGTATACTTTCCAGCGTCATCCTCGTCTTCACTCTCCGTTCAATGTCTAAAATTTTAACATTTGAGAAATCCGCTACGTGATTGCTCTTTGTTAGGTTCTGTGCTGGCCCGGTCGACTTTTTTTTTGTTTTCTGCATCTTTCTTATGTTCATTAATTCTTATACCTAGTTGCCGTTTTGTTGTACCGATGGAACATTTGTTACATTTTTCATTTTCGTTACCATTGTAAGTTATTTTGTAAACAACATCGGTTTTTTCTTCTTTTTTAATTGGGTCTTTTGTTCTAGTGAACATTTTTTTGAGCGTGTTGTTTGGTTTATGCGCGTAATTAATGTTTTTGCTATTTATTGTTTTATGTAATATTTCATTATCTGTAAACCCGGGATGTAAATTACGACGATATATTTGTTGTTCGTATAATCTTGTTGTGTGTTGTTATCTTTTTGGTGAACTCTGTTCAGAGTATTTTGGATTATTCTATCCGTAAGAGAACTTGGATAGCTGTTGTTATATAGAATTTCCTTTATTTTTTAATGCTATCCGTCCAGAAATCTTCATTGCTAAGTAATATTACTTTTCTTATTAAATTCGCTGTTGTGTTGATTTTTTGTTTACATGGATGGTTTGAGTGGTAATTTATTAATCGTCCTGAGGCAACGGATTTTGCGTACCAATTCATTAGTAAATTTTTATTTTTTCTACTCACTTCTACATCTCATTTCCATTTCAATCGTGAGTTTTATACTCGTGAGTTGAGAATTTAATGTGTTTAATATTTCTTCCGCGTCTTTAGATTTAATTATTGCGAATACATCATCTACATACTTCTTGATGTATTTGATGTATATGTCCTTTTTCTTTAATTCAGCTCTGCTGTCGTCAAGGATTTTGTCTAGTACTATATCCGCTATAGTCGGAGATAGTGGATTTCCCATTGGCATCTTGATACAATTTTGAATTGTACATGAAATAATTGTTTTCTCGCAGGCAAAATTCTAGTATGGTTTGGAATTGTTTCTTTGAAATATTTGTATGCCTTTCCAACTGCGTCCATTGTTTCATTATGGTCTGTATTGCTATGTGTGTGGGATTGTTTGTAAAAAGTGAAATTACGTCAAATGATATAAGTATTTCGTCATCATCAATATTAATATTTTTCAATCTTTCTTTTGATTGGAACGCATTTTTTACATTATAATAATCAGATATTAAATTTTTCAGTATGGCACCGGTATGCTTAGCTAACCTATAGCAAAATATTTTCGTAGATGATGATATCGGCCTCAGTGGCATGTTTTCCTTATGGATTTTAGGTAGACCGTATAATCTGGGCGCGGCAGCCGCAGTACATGATAATTGAAAATTTTCTCTTGCATTAATTTTATTTTGTTTGTATAGCTCGTTAACGATGGTATTGTTTTTCCTCATTAGTTGTTGCGTTGGATCCTTCCTAATTATTTTGTAGACTTTCCTGTCGCTTAGTAAGTCTGCCAGTTTTTCCTCGTACTCGGTTTTATTTATTAATACCGTTTTGTTACTTGTAGACGCCTGTGTTAGTATTATTTTGTTCTTGTGTTGACGTAAAACTTCTTTGTGTCTTCGAAAGTTCTCATAATTAGATTATCTTTGGGGTTCTGGTTGATTCGTCTTTGGTAGCTAGTGATTTTTCAGCTATACTCCTTCTTATTGCCTCCTTACTTTTTTCGCCTTCCATCTCATGTAAACCTTGTTCCAGTTCTTAGCAAACTCCTTTAAACACTAGTCCCCCCGAACCCAACTACAAAAATTGGAAACCGGTTTTCTACTAAAAATATTAAACCTAGAAATTAAGGAAACAAATATAAACATTAAAATAATTGAAGACGAATTAAAATACGTAACTAATACACTAAAACATAAATTAAATGAACACGACTATAATAATATTGTGGAAAAAACAAAAACATTTCACAAACTACTTCGTTAACGCCACGGAAAAACACACCAAAAGAAGATCCAAACACAAATATCAAAAAACATCGACAAATTTGGCATACGATTCAACGAGGGCTGGTTCATAAGCAAAACGAATATCGACGTACCTCAAGAAAGCTGCTTATTACTCTCGCTTGGCACAAAGTTTGCACTACCGGTCAAAAAGATAATTTTTCTACAATACATCTTATCGCGCAACTGGAACAAGGTTTACATGAGATCGAAGACGAAAAAAGTAAGGACGCAATAAGAAACAGTATAGCTGAAAATCACTAGCTAACAAAGACGAATCAACCAGAACCCCAAAGATAAATTAATTATGAGAACTTTCGGAGACACAAAGAAGTTTTTACATCAACACCAGGACAAAATAGTACTATCACAGGCGGATAAAGGTAACAAAACGGTATTAATAAATAAAATCGAGTACGAGGAAAAAATGGCAGACTTACTAAGCGACAGGAAAGTCTACAAAATAATTAGGAAGGATCCAACGCAACAACTAATGAGGAAAAACAATACCATCGTTAACGAGCTATACAAAAAAAATAAAATAAATGCAAGAGAAAATTTTCAATTATCATGTACTGCAGCTGTCGCGCCCAGATTATACGGTCTCCCGATAATCCACAAGGACAACATGCCACTGAGGCCGATATCATCATCTACGAAAGTACCTTGCTATAGGTTAGCTAAACATACCGGTGCCATACTGAAAAACTTAATATCTGATGATTATAATGTAAAAAATGCGTTCCAATTAAAAGAAAGATTGAAAAATATTAATATTGATGATGAGAAAATACTTATATCATTTGACGTAATTTCACTTTTTAGAAACGTTCCCACACACATAGCAATACAGACGATAATGAAACAATGGACGCAGTTGGAAAGGCATACAAATATTTCAAAGAAACAATTCCAAACCATACTAGAATTTTGCCTGCGAGAAAACAATTATTTCATGTACAATTCAAAATTGTATCAACAAACCTACGGGATGCCAATGGGAAATCCACTATCTCCGACTATAGCGGATATAGTACTAGACAAAATCCTTGACGATAGCATAGCTGAATTAAAGAAAAAGGACATATACATCAAATACATCAACAAGTATGTGGATGATGTATTCGCAATAATTAAATCTAAAGAGGCGGAAGAAATATTAAACACATTAAATTCTCAACTCACGAGTATAAAATTCAGATTGAAATGGAAAAATATGTAGAAGTGAGTAGAAAAAATAAAAGTTTACTAATGAATTGGTACGCAAAATCCGTTGCCTCAGGACGATTAATAAATACCACTCAAACCATCCATGGAAACAAAAAATCAACACAACAACGAATTTAATAAGAAAAGTAATATTATTTAGCAATGAAGATTTCTGGACGGCTAACATTAAAAAGATAAAGGAAATTCTATATAACAATAGTTATCCAAGTTCTTTTACGGTTAGACTAATCCAAAATACTGTGAACAGAGTTCACCAAAAAGATAACAACACACAACAAGAAAATACGAACAAGAAATATATCGGCGTAACTTACATCCAGGGCCTTACATATAATGAAATATTACATAAAACAATAAATAACAAAAACATTAATTACGCGCATAAACCAAGCAACACGCTCAAAAAAATTTTCACTAGAACAAAAAACCCAATTAAAAAAGGACAACAAACCGATGTTGTTTAAAAAATAACTTGCAATGGTAACGAAAATGAAAAATGTAACAAATGTTACATCGGTACAACAAAACGGCAACTAGGTATAAGAATTAATGAACATAAGAAAGATGCAGAAAACAAAAAACGTCGACCGGGCTAGCACAGCACCTAACAAAGAGCAATCACGTAGCGGATTTCTCAAATGTTAAAATTTTAGACATTGAACGGAGAGAGAAAACGAGGATGACGCTGGAAAGTATACGCATTCAACAACAATTACAAAACGCGACGAACTTCAAAGAAGATTTTGACAATACAAGCAGCGTCTACTCAGCTGTTATACAGATATGCAAGAGAATGTTAAAAAAATAAACAAATGTGTAACAACCCTACCTTGCAGTTAATACTTTGTATCAATACTATTTGTAACATATCTGTAAAACGTACTATTCATGTTAATTAGCAACCCCATTGTACATATGTAAATGCAATGCTGTTATGTTAGTTAAGTATTGTGGCTTGATAAATTTTTGCTCATCATCATAAAAGTTAATCGGCTTCGAGCTTGCGCCAAGTGAGGTTCTCGTCCAATATTGCTTCGGACAGTTCTTCACATTGAAACAAATTCGAAGGTGATTGTATGCATGTGTTTTTTTTAATTAAACGGTTTTATTTAGCTTGAGTTGACAGGCCAGCCGTTGTGAACGAATTTTGTAATTGAAATTTAAGAAACTTCCCGATAAGCTACAAACTTGAAACTTGGAATATAGTTCAGAACCCGATGACAATGCAATAATAAGAAAAAAATCGCCGCTAGGTGGCGCAAGGATCGAGATATTCGCAAAATACGCATTTGTGGTCCGATTTGGCTCATATTTGGAACACATAATACATGCAAGAATAGAAACCGACCTGTGAAAAAAAATCGTCGCTAGGTGGCACATGGATCGAGATATTCACAAAAATCCTATTTGTGGTCCGATTTGGCTCATATTTGGAACACATAATACATGCAAGAATAAAAAGCGACTTATGAAAAACAAATCGCCGCTAGGTGGCGCAAGGATCAAGATATTCACAAAAATCGTATTTGTGGTCTGACTTGGCTCATGTTTGGAACACATAATATATACAAGAATAGAAAGCGACCTATCAAAAAAAATCGCCGCTAGGTGGCGCAAGGATCGAGATATCCACAAAAATTGTATTTGTGGTCCGATTTGATTTGGTCCATATTTGGAACACATAATACATACATGAATAAAAAGCGACCTATGATGCCCGATTTGGCTCATATTTGGAACAAATATTGCATACAGTCCAGTAGAAGTGACATCAAAATATTTTGGAGTTGGAGGAGGGACAAGCATACGTGGCGCAGAGCCGAGTAAAGTCTTTGGAAGGATTATGTATTGAGGACTTAGGTTGTAACAAATTGTCAGGAAAGAGTTCTTGTAATAATGAGTCACTAAATGAACTAAATAGAATGAGAAATAATAGGCAATTAAATAAATACTAAAAACTTGAAAATAAAATAATTAAAAAAAAAATTTTTAAGTTAAACGGTTTTATTGAAAACAATACTTACATGAAATAATAATATACGAAAAGCTAGAAAATAATTAGGTAGGTCCTAGGTACTAGTCATCACACTCCTTATCAATCTAGGGCGTTGATCAGACAATTAAATAAAAGCGTTGGACGCGTCATATTTCTATTGATAGGCATAAGTAAAACCAACTATACCTTAATCAGGTTATGCTACGCCTCACATATTCAGAAATTTCACGCGCCCAACGCTTTTATTTGTCTGATCAACGCCCTAGATTGATAAGGAGTGTGATGACTAGTACCTAGGACCTCCCTAATTATTTTCTAGCTTTTCGTATTATTATTATTTCATGTAGGTATTGTTTTCAGTAAAACGGTTTAACTTAACAATTTTTTAAAATTATTTTATTATACAATAACCACTCGTGTAAACGTATTCCGTTTTTTTGATACAATTATACAATAATTACCGAATTGCTGACAAACGAACCTGTATGAAATATTCTTTAAGAAGCGCAAGCAAGGAGAACGATACATTGGCGCCCAACTTAGTGGCCAGCAGTTCGGCAAACAACAACAACAACGAAGGCGAAGTAAGAGCAGAGGTCGAACGTAACAAAATGGCAACGTTTTCTCCGGAACAGTTTTCACAAATATTAGCAGCAATTACAAGCGGCAATAAATGTGGGTCATTTACACAATGCACTGCCCGTTTCCGTGGACAACGAGACCCATCAGCAGTGGAGGAGTTTATTGCAGCGATCACAGTTTATAAAGACATAGAGAAAATTTCTGACGCAGATGCTCTACGCGGTATGCCACTTCTACTGGAAGATTATGCGGCGACCTGGTGGATTGGTGTAAAAGACACTGTGGCAAATTTCAACGACGTTTTTGAACTTACTCGCACTACATTCTCTCCCCCACTGCCTGATTGGAACAATTTTTTAAACATATTTGAGCATAAACAACAAATGCGTGAACCAACAGACAGTTTTATCTGTAAGAAACGATTACTGTTGTCGCAGTTGAGCGATACCATCAGCGAAGCAGTACAACTGAGTATGATTTACGGTCTATTATCTGTTAGGATAAGAGAACGAGTGCGTCGCGATAAAGCTTCGACGTTTGACGAACTAATATCGCATTGTAGAGATGTAGAAATGTTTTTAGCCGAAACAAAGCATCTCACAACAGTATCAAATGAAAAAGGTGAAACTGGGGATGAGCCGAAGAGGTGCTCGTTCTGCAGATTGCGTGGCCATACTGTAGATATTTGCCTTAAAAAGAAAAGAGGGCAAAAGTCGCAGCAGGCCCAACAACAACAAGAATCTACACAAAGTTCAAGTGTAGCACTACCTCATGCTAAACGCACATCCACTTTTGCATGCTATGGCTGTGGCGCACCGGGGGTGTACCGCGCAAACTGCCCGAAATGCTCTGGGCGTAGCAAGGAAAGCCCGAAATATTTGTCGTTTAACTCTGTATCTACCACTGTTATTGGCAGATCAATTCCGTCCGTCCATGTTGAGATGATGGGACTAAAAGGGGAAGCTATATTTGACACGGGTGCAAAAACGAGCGTTGCTAGCGCAAATTTAAAGAAAATTGTTAGTAGTAAGGGGTGTATATTCCAAGAGGTAATGGCTGACGTCTCCTTAGCAGATGGCACCAAAACTACTCAAAGGTTGCAATCCACTATTTGTGACATAACCATTGGCAATAGGGTGAGGAAAATTCGGCTCATATCACTACCAAATGCTATGAAAAATCGTACGTTGATCGGAGCTGACTTTATGGAGCAGTCAGGAATCGTCCTTAATCTCCCTCAGCGATTTTGGTATTTTGATGAAGAACCAAATGTAAAATACGATTTTGTTAAACCAGATAACAGTCAAATATTTGCAATGGACATCGCTGGAGCACATGTGGTGACGAACCATTACGAGTCGACTTCAAAAGCTCTTAACGAATGCTCTAACTTTCTGCAATATATTGATAAGTGTACAAAAAAGTCAAGCGATGACAATCCGCCTGAAACTTGCCCAGAGACGAATTATGGACCACTCATAAAAAGAAAGTGGCCACCCCAAAATGACTATTCCCCAGGCGTGGTGCAAGATATTTTTAGAAGTTGGTTGCCTACTGGGGAGATAACTCTCGAGAATACATCGCGTTTGTTTGCACCACCTATCAAAATTAAGGAACCCTTAGAGGATTACGATAAATATATCGCTGAAAACTTCCTCCCTATATATATGATGGAAGTAAAAGACCAAGAAAAACGAAGATGTAGCTTAACAAACGAACAGAAAGTAGAGCTGGATGCATTGCTTCGGGCGAACGCCGACATATTTGGAGAACCAACTTCGGCAACGCCGTTGATCACACATCGGATCGACACGGGCGAACATCCTCCAGTCGCTTTGCCACCATATCATATATCGCCACAACGTAAAGAAGAACTAAAACATGAAATAGCTAAGATGTTGGGGACAGGAGTTATTATTGAGTGCGAATCACCATGGGCTGCTCCTGTAGTAATTGTACCGAAGAAGACAGGGGGGATACGTATCTGTATTGACTACAGGGAACTAAATGCCATAACGAAGGCAGATCGGTATCCCCTGACCCGTATTGATGACTTACTGCAAGAAGCGACAACGACTAATTTCATGTCAACATTAGATTTACAGTCTGGTTATTGGCAGATTGGAGTTGAGGAGAGAGATCAAGATAAAACGGCATTCGTCGCACCATTCGGTATGTACAAATTTACACGTATGCCTTTTGGTTTACGTAACGCACCAGCTACGTTCCACCGTCTAATAGACCGACTTAAAGTATCGTTAAACAGTCAAGTTCTTCTTGCGTACTTAGATGACATTATTTTGTGCTCAAATAGTTTCAATGAACACTTGGCACAGCTGAAACAACTTTTCGGCCCTTTACGACAATTTGGCCTGAAGGAAAACTTCGATAAGTATTGTTTTGCGTGCCACGAAGTTAAGTATTTGGGGCACATATTGACTCCAAATGGTACAATGGTTGACCCACAGAAAGTTGAAGCGATAGTACTACAAAAAGCTCCGAAGAATGCTAAAGAGTTGCTGTCGTATCTTCAGACTTGCTCTTGGTACAGGCGTTTTGTTCCCCAGTTTGCGGACACCGCAAAGCCATTATCACAATTAATAAAGAAAAATGCTGTCTGGTCATGGACGAATAAGCAACAATCGGCGTTCGACGAGTTGAAAATATTATTGACGACATCACCCATTCTGAAACAAACCGACGAAAACCGACCATATATTTTAAAGATCGATGCAAGTGGGTATGCATTAGGGGCAGTATTACTCCAGGGGGAGGGAGCAGATGAGCATCCTATCGAATACGCGAGTAGACTACTGTCAAAAGCTGAAAGAAATTATTCAACGATCGAAAGAGAGGCCTTAGCAATCGTTCGGTAACCCTCATTATGGATCATTAACCACATAAATGGCTAATGAGCCTGAAGTCTCCTCTGGACGCCTAGCACGTTGGGCCTTAATTTTACAACCGTGTAATCTAAGTATCGACTATAAACCGGGAAAAAATAATGTGGTGGCTGATATGCTATCAAGGCCGCCTTGCAGAGAAGAACATGGATCAGAAGAAACTTGTCATATATGTTCGTTGTGATGTGGAACTCCCCCGAAGGGGAGCGAAAGATATTAGAGAAAGCCAACTTGATGACCCTAAACTAAAAAGTATTATTGACTGCTTTGAAAAGAATACTGACGATGCCGTTCATTGGGTTAAGAGAGGGTACACAATGAATGATGGTGTACTCTACTGCTATCATGACGAAGAGAATGTGGACGCGCAGTTAGTTATCCCTAAGAAGGAACGAACGGCGATATTAGAGCAACATCATAACAAAGATACAGCCGGTCATAACGGAATCGACCGAACCTCCCATAAAATCACTTCTTGCTATTATTGGCATGGCATTCGAAAAAGATATAGAAACACACGTTAAGAATTGTATCGACTATCAACGGTATAAAGCGAATAATCTTAAACCAATGGGTCTGTATCAAACGATATCTAGTAACTAGCGATTGAAGCAATCGCTATCGATTTATTTGGACCATTGCCTATCGACGAAAAGGGGTTTCAATGGATTTTCATTGTAGAAGATATTGCTAGTCGTTGGGTCGAAGTCTTTACCCTGGCTGAAGCAAGCGCCGAAAATTGTGCTAAAGTTTTGATCGACGAGGTATTCTTGAGATACGGAATCCCAAGGAAGGTTATTTGTGACAACGGGGTCCAGTTTGTGTCCAGAGTGATGCAGAAGGTTGCCTTTTGCCTTAACATACAGCAAGTATTTACGCCCGTATATCACCCACAGGCGCATCCTGTTGAGAGGAAGAACCGCGACTTGAAGACACAATTGGCCATACTGGTTGGGACACGGCACCGCAATTGGGCAGAAAGAATACCAGCTATACGTTTCGCCATGAATACCACACGCTGTCAAAGAACTGGCTTTACTTCGGCTTACCTTACATTTGGGCGAGAGTTGAGGACCATCGATGATGTCCAAAATGATTTGAGATCCATCGTACACGCTGAAAATTTCATTGCTGAAATTAGTCCATACTTGAGCACACTCGCTGATGTGTTCGCATCTGTTCGTGATTGCGAGTAGAGACAACAAGATTCTAATAAGAGCGTCACTAATCCACGACGAACTAACCAAAAGGGTTTAGAATTGAGTCAAAGGTACTGGTTACCACTCACGTCCTAAGCAACGCTGCGAAATGTGTAACGTCCAAATTCATTCCTAAAAGGGATGGCCCGTACGTCGTTATAGAAAAACAAGGTGCTACGGCTTACGTAATAGCACATGAAGACAATATACAGCAACCGTTGGGCACTTATCATGCATCATCGCTAACTCCATATAGAAGTGCCACTTCTGTATCCGAGGATCCAGTCAACATGATCAGACGTCGAGGTCGGCCCCGAAAGAATACATAGTAGGATGCCTCATCGGGTCGATTTCAGCATCTTAGGGGGAGGCTGTAACAACTCTACCTTGCAGTTAATACTTTGTATCAATACTACTTGTAACATATCTGTAAAACGTACTATTCATGTTAATTAGCAACCCCATTGTACATATGTAAATGCAATACTGTTATGTTGGTTGCGCCAAGTGAGGTTCTCGTCCAATATTACTTCCGACAGATCTTCACATTGAAACAAATTCGAAGTGACTGTATGCATGTTCTTTTTTTATACAATAACCACTCGTGTAAACGTATTCCGTTTTTTTTGATACAATTATACAATAAATACCGAATTGCTGACAAACGAACCTGTATGAAATATTCTTTAAGAAGCGCAAGCAAGGAGAACGATACAAATGTCATTTAATGTGTGAATAATGTTGTGCAACAAATTGTATTAGTACTTCAACCAAATAATTATTAATGTCAATATTAATCTAAGTAGCAAAATAAGTGTTAAATGATGTGTCAGTTTCATGTTTATTGTTGGATATCCTAATGTATATTGTTTAATGTATTTAATTTTATATACTTAACATTAAATGGATCTCCAAAGAAGAAGACGTAAGGTAAACGTAGAAACGCGTCGGGAACAACAAATATACCCTGTTTTAATTTATGGCCACAAATGCCAATTTTGGCAAATCATAGCTTAATTCATTGTATCCAAATATCTTAAAAACTAACCGATAACGGGACTGTTAAATTATGGGATTTGATGATTCCTACAATAAGCTTTTTAAATGATTTTAAAAGGATTTTCCTGTTAGGCGTGTTTGGCAAGTTAAATAGATGGAGTGGCAGTTCGTTTAGAAATGTTGGTAAAATAACTGCGAGCGTACGTTTAGAGTAGTTGTTTAGATATTTTGGAACTCTTAGCCTATTTTCTGAACGAATTCGTGTCGCGTGGGAATGAGAAATTGTGATTTTTATAGTCTGTTCTATCATAAAATTCGTGTAAGACTGTTAACTTAAATATAGATTTAACGTCCAAGAGTTGTAGCTCTTTGTTAAACGATATATGCTCTTCGTATATATTTATTTATTTTTTGCGAGGATTTTTAAGTTGTACCTTTGACTTTCTTGAAGTTTTCTACAACCTGTCGACGTGCCCCATGCTGCGATACCATGTCTAATATACAATTCTGTTAAACCAGTATATACGCTTCGGAGGACCTCATAGTTGCTGCTAACTCATATGCTTTAAAAAATAAGATACGCTTCGTAATTTTTTCTGCAGATAGGAGATGTGGTCGCTCCATCTAAAACGCCTATCAAGGACTACTCCAAGGTATTTATATGAATCTACGGATTCTATTATTGTTACGCACTGGCAATTTTTATGTTGTTCGTGTCAACACTCATAGCCAGAAACTTGAGGTTGATTGTAGCAGTCTTGATGTGTGGGGGTCTGATATGCATTAATTTTGTCTTCAGGGCATTGATTGACAAACCGTTGTCATGTGACCAGTTAGCTATTTGATTGAGCTTCCTTTGTATTATCTCACTAGCAGTGTCGAGGATTCTGTGTGGAACTAGGACCGCCGTATCATTCGCATATGCGTATACTTCGCAGTTTTTCAAATACTTTATCATTGAACGTAATCATAGAGTTTTTAATGAATATTTACGTGCATATTTAAACAACACCTTTTCTGATTGGGATATTTATTTAAAATACTTTACTTTCCCACACAATACAACAACTGGCACAGTTCTCGACAATAAATTTTCTCCCTTCGAGTCAGTATTTGGTAAAAAGGCAACTTTGCCTCATGAACTGCGAAAGGATAAAATTGACCGACTTTGTAATGCCGAAAACTATGCTAAGAGATTAAATTTAGAATGCAAAACGCATGAAATGGCTAAAAGTTTAATAATTAAAAACAAAACACAAAGCAAAACTTTTTATGACAAAACGGCTCGTCCGTTAGCTATTAAAATAGGCGATAAAGTTCTTCTGCAAAAAGAACCACGTAACAAACATGAAAATATATACTAAGGTCCATCCGTTGTAACCAGAATTAATGAACCTAAGGTTAAAATTTGTGACGAAGTTACAAGAAAAGAAAAACTGCACATTAAAATGCATTAAACAAATTAAATTTATAATTATTCAATTATATTAAATTAATTATATATATAACAAGTAAGGAAGGCTAAGTTCGGATGTAACCGAACATTACATACTCAGTTGAGAGCTATGGAGACAAAGTAAGGGAAAATCACCATGTAGTAAAATGAACCTAGGGTAACCCTGGAATGTGTTTGTATGACATGCGTGTCAAATGGAAGGTATTAAAGAGTATT
Source organism: Eurosta solidaginis (assembly GCF_040869045.1). Taxonomy (NCBI): domain Eukaryota; kingdom Metazoa; phylum Arthropoda; class Insecta; order Diptera; family Tephritidae; genus Eurosta; species Eurosta solidaginis. The sequence continues at coordinate 99,443,017 of NC_090324.1, forward strand.
TTAAGAGGGAGTGGGCCATAGTTCTATAGGTGGACGCCATTTAGGGATATCGCCATAAAGGTGCACCTGGGGTGACTCTAGAATTTGTTTGTACGATATGGGTATCAAATGAAAGGTGTTAATGAGTATTTTAAAAGGGAGAGGGCCTTAGTTCTATGGGTGGACGCTTTTCGAGATATCGCCATAAAGGTAGACCACGGGTAACTCTAGAATTTATTTGTACGATATGGAATCAAATGAAAGGTGTTAATGAGTATTTTAAAAGGGAGTGGGCCTTAGTTCTATGGGTGGGCGCCTTTTCGAGATATCGCCATAAAGGTGGACCAGGGGTGACTCTAGAATTTGTTTGTACGATATGGGTATCAAATGAAAGGTGTTGATGAAAATTTTAAAAGCGAGTGGGCCTTCGTTCTATAGGCGGACGCCTTTTCGAGATATCGCCATAAAGGTGGGCCAGGGGTACCTCTAGAATGTGTTTGTACGATATGGGTATGAAATGAATGGTGTTAATGAGTATTTTAAAAGGGAGTGGGCCTTAGTTCTATATGTGGACGCCTTTTCCATATATCGTCATAAAGCTGGACCAGGGGTACTCTATAATATGTTTGTGCGATATGGGTATCAAATTAAAGGTATTAATGAGGTTTTTAAAAGCGAGTGGCCCTTAGATATATATGTGAAGGCGTTTTCGCGATATCGACCAAAATGTGGACCAGGGTGATCCAGAAAATCATCTGTCGGGTACTGCTAATTTATTTATATATGCAATACCACGAACAGTATTCCTGCCAAGATTCCAAGGGCTGTTGATTTCGCCCTGCAGAACTTTTTCATTTTCTTCTACTTAATATGGTAGGTGTCACACCCATTTTACAAATTTTTTTCTAAAATTATATTTTGCGTCAATAAACCAATCAAATTACCATGTTTCATCCTTTTTTTCGTATTTGGTATAGAATTATGGCATTTTTTTTAATTTTAAGTAATTTTCGATATCGAAAAACTGGGCGTGGTTATAGTCGGATTTCGGCCATTTTTTATACCCAGATAAAGTGAGCTCAGGTAAGTACGTGGACTAAGTTTAGTAAAGATATATCGGTTTTTGCTGAACTGTGTTTAAAAACTGGTCGTGGCTTGAACCGATTTCGCCCATTTTCACAGAAAACAGTTACCGTCATAAAATCTATTCCCCTACCAAATTTCAGAAGGATTGGTAAATTTTTGTTCGACTTATGGCATTAAAAGTATTCTAAACAAACTAAATGAAAATGGGCGGAGCCACGCCCATTTTGAAATTTTCTTTTATTGTTGTGTTTTGTTGCACCACAGCATTACTGGAGTTGAATGTTGACATAATTTACTCATATACAGTAAAGATATTAAATTTTTGGTTAAAATTTGACTTTAAAAATTTTTTTTAAAAAACTGGACGTGTTCTTCATCCGATTTTGCTCATTTGTATTTAGCACATATATAGTAATAGTAGTAACCTTCCTGCCAAATTTCATTGTGATATCTTCAACGGCTGCCAAATTACAGCTTGCAAAACTTTTAAATTACCTTCTTTTAAAAGTGGGCGGTGCCACACCCAATGTCCAAAAACTTACCACTTTTCTATTCTGCGTCATAAGGTAAACCTACCTACCAAGTTTCATCGCTTTATCCGTTTTTGACAATGAATTATCGCATTTTTTTGGTTTTTCGAAATTTTCGAAATCGAAAAAGTGGGCGTGGTTATAGTCCGATATCGTTCATTTTAAATAGCGATCTGAGCTGAGCGCCCAGAAACCTACATACCAAATTTCATCAAGATACCTCAAAATTTACTTAAGTTATCGTGTTAACGGACAGACGGACGGACGGACGGACATGGCTCAATCAAATTTTTTTTCGATACTGATGATTTTGATATACGGAAGTCTATATCTATCTCGATTCCTTTATACCTGTACAACCAACCGTATACCTTTTATAAACAGCCAAGAAGGCAGTACACAAATTTTCTATTAACGGAGTTAACCAAAAACTCTATTTTATATAGTCGCTCTAATTGAAAAAAAAAAACAAAAAAAAAACCTATTTTCTAATATATATATTTTCCAATATAAACTCAAGAAAATGAAATTTCAAAACAAAAAGAAGAAAAAACAACACGTACAGCCAAGGCAAACAAAATTCTATATGTAATACTATTTTCTAACATGTACTTACTTATATATTTTTATACTCAGTTGAGCAGAGCTCACAGAGTATATTAACTTTGATTGCATAACGGTTGGTTGTACAGGTATAAAGGAATCGAGAAGGATATAGACTTCCATATATCAAAATCATCAGTATCGACAAAAAATTCGATTGAGCCATGTCCGTCCGTCCGTCCGTCCGTCCGTCTGTCCGTTAACACGATAACTTGGTAAATTTTGATGAAATTTGGTATGTAGGTTCCTGGGCACTCATTTCAGATCGCTATTTAAAATGAACGATATCGGACAATAACCACGCCCACTTTTTCGATGTCGAAAATTTCGAAAAATTGAAAAAGTGCGATAATTCATTACCAGATACGCATTAAGCGATGAAACTTGGTAGGTGAGTTGAGCTTATGACGCAGAATAGAAACCTGGTAAAATTTTGGACAATGGGCGTGGCACCGCCCACTTTTAAATGAAGATAATTTAAAAGTTTTGCAAGCTGTAATTTGGCAGTCGTTGAAGATATCATGATGAAATTTGGCAGGAACGTTACTCTTATTACTTTATGTCTGCTTAATAAAAATTAGCAAAATCGAAGAACGACCACACCCACTTTTTAAAAAAATTTTTTTTTAAATTCAAATTTTAAAAGAAAAGTTAATATCTTTACAACATATAAGTAAATTATGCCAACATTCAACTCCAGTAATGATATGGTGCAACAAAATACAAAAATAAAAGAAAATTTCAAAATGGGCGTGGCTCCGCCCTTTTTCTTTAATTTGTCTAGGATGCTTTTAATGCCATAAGTCGAACAAAAATTAACCAATGCTTGTGAAATTTGGTATAGGCTTAGCTCCTGGGACGATAACTGTTTTCTGTGAAAAAGGGCGAAATCGGTTGAAGCCACGCCCAGTTTTTATACACAGTCGATCGTCTGTCCTTCCGCTCGACCGTTAACACGATAACTTGAGCAAAAATCGATATATCTTTACTAAACTCAGTTCACGTACTTATCTGAACTCACTTTGTATTGGTGTAAAAAATGGCCGAAATGCGACTATGACCACGCCCACTTTTTCGATATCGAAAATTACGAAAAATGAAAAAATGCCATAATTATATACCAAATACAAAAAAAGGAATGAAGCATGGTAATTTTATTGGTCTATTGATGCAAAATATAACTTTAGAAAAAAACTTGGTAAAATGGGTGTGACACCTACCATATTAAGTAGAAGAAAATGAAAAAGTTTTGCAGGGCGAAATCAAAAGCCCTTGGAATCTTGGGAGGAATACTGTACGTGGTATCACATATATAAATAAATTAGCGGTACCCGACAGATGATGTTCTGGATCACCCTGGTCCACATTTTGGTAGATATCTCGAAAACGCCTTCACATATACAACTAAGGGCCACTCCCTTTTAAAACCCTCATTAATACCTTTAATTTGATACCCATATCGTACAAACACATTCTAGAGTCACCCCTGGTCCACGTTTATGGCGATATCTCGAAAAGGCATCCACATATAGAACTAAGGCCCACTCCTTTTTAAAATACTCATTAACACCTTTCATTTGATACCCATATCGTACAAACAAATTCTAGAGTCACCCCTGGTCCACCTTTATGTCGATATATCGAAAAGGCGTCCACCTATAGAACTAAGGCCCAAGCCTTTTTAAAATACTCATTAACACCTTTCATTTGATACCCATATCGTACAAAAAATTCTAGAGTCACCCCTGGCCCACCTTTATGGCGATATCTCGAAAAGGCATCATCCTATAGAACTAATGCCCACTCCCTTTTAAAATACTCATTAACACCTTTCATTTGATACCCATATCGCATAAACAAATTCTAGAGTCACCCCTGGTCCACCTTTATGTCGATATCTCGAAAAGGCGTCCACTTATAGAACTAAGGCCCACGCCCTTTTAAAATACTCATTAGCACCTTTCATTTGATACCCATATCGTACAAACAAATTCTAGAGTCACCCCTGGTCCACCTTTATGGCGATATCTCGAAAAGGCGTCCACCTATAGAACTAAGGCCCACACCCTTTTAAAATACTCATTAACACCTTTCATTTGATACCCATATCGTACACAAAAATTCTAGAGTCACCCCTGGTCCACCTTTATGTCGATATATCGAAAAGGCGTCCACCTATAGAACTAAGGCCCACGCCCTTTTAAAATACTCATTAACACCTTTCATTTGATACCCATATCGTACAAACAAATTCTAGAGTAACCCCTGGTCCACCTTTATGGCGATATCTCGAAAAGGCGTCCACCTATAGAACTAAGGCCCACTTCCTTTTAAAATACTCATTAACACCTTTCATTTGATACCCATATTGTACAAACGCATTCTAGAGTCACCCCTGGTCCACATTTATGGCGATATCCCGAAAAGGCTTCCACCCATAGAACAAAGGCCCACTCCCTTTTAAAACACTTATTACACTTTTCGTTTGACACCCATATTGTACAAACGCATTCTAGAGTCAACCCAGGTCCACTTTTATAACGATATTCCGAAATGCGTCCACCTATAGAACTTAGGCCCACTCCCTTTTAAAATACTCATTAACATCTTTCATTTGATACCCATATAGTACAAACAAATTCTATAGTCACCCCTGGTCCACGTTTATGGCGATATCTCGAAAAGGCATCCACATATAGAACTAAGGCCCACTCCTTTTTAAAATACTCATTAACACCTTTCATTTGATACCCATATCGTACAAACAAATTCTAGAGTCACCCCTGGTCCAACTTTATGTCGATATATCGAAAAGGCGTCCACCTATAGAACTAAGGCCCAAGCCTTTTTAAAATACTCATTAACACCTTTCATTTGATACCCATATCGTACAAAAAATTCTAGAGTCACCCCTGGCCCACCTTTATGGCGATATCTCGAAAAGGCATCATCCTATAGAACTAATGCCCACTCCCTTTTAAAATACTCATTAACACCTTTCATTTGATACCCATATCGTACAAACAAATTCTAGAGTAACCCCTGGTCCACCTTTATGGCGATATCTCGAAAAGGCGTCCACCTATAGAACTAAGGCCCACTTCCTTTTAAAATACTCATTAACACCTTTCATTTGATACCCATATTGTACAAACGCATTCTAGAGTCACCCCTGGTCCACGTTTATGGCGATATCCCGAAAAGGCTTCCACCCATAGAACAAAGGCCCACTCCCTTTTAAAACACTTATTACACTTTTCGTTTGACACCCATATTGTACAAACGCATTCTAGAGTCAACCCAGGTCCACTTTTATAACGATATTCCGAAATGCGTCCACCTATAGAACTTAGGCCCACTCCCTTTTAAAATACTCATTAACATCTTTCATTTGATACCCATATAGTACAAACAAATTCTATAGTCACCCCTGGTCCACGTTTATGGCGATATCTCGAAAAGGCGTCCACATATAAAACTAAGGGCCACGCCCTCTTAAAATACTCATTAACACCTTTCATTTGATACTCATATCGTACAAACAAATTCTAGAGTCACCCCTGGTCCATCTTTATGGCGATATCTCGAAAAGGCGTACATCTATAGAACTTAGGCCCACGCTCTTTTAAAATACTCATTAATACCTTTTATTTGATACCCATATCGTACAAAATAAATTCTAGAGTCACCCCTGGTCCACCTTTATGGCGATATCTCGAAAAGACGTCCACCTATAGAACTTAGGCCCACCTTAACAACGAATACGGGACTCTAGTGAATCGCCCAATTAACAAAAAAAAAAAAAAAAGTAAGGAAGGCTAAGTTCGGGTGTAACCGAACATTACATACTCAGTTGAGAGCTATGGAGACAAAATAAGGGAAAATCACCATGTAGGAAAATGAACCTTGGGTAACCCTGGAATGTGTTTGTATGACATGTGTATCAAATGGAAGGTATGAAAGAGTATTTTAAGAGGGAGTGGGCCATAGTTCTATAGGTGGACGCCCTTAAGGGATATCGCCATAAAGGTGGACCAGGGCTGACTCTAGAATTTGTTTGTACGATATGGGTATCAAATGAAATGTGTTAATGAGTATTTTAAAAGGAAGTGGGCCTTAGTTCTATAGGTGGACGCCTTTTCGAGATATCGCCATAAAGGTGGACCAGGGGTGACTTTAGAATTTGTTTGTACGATGTGGGTATCAAATGAAAGGTGTTAATGAGTATTTTAAAAGGAAGTGGGCCTTAGTTCTATAGGTGGACGCCTTTTCGAGATATCGCCATAAAGGTGGACCAGGGGTGACTTTAGAATTTGTTTGTACGATGTGGGTATCAAATGAAAGGTGTTAATGAGTATTTTAAATGGGAGTGGGCTTTAGTTCTATAGGTGGACGCCTTTTCGAGATATCGCCATAAAGGCGGACCAGGGGTGACTCTATAATGTGTTTATACGATATAGGTATCAAATTAAAAGTATTAATGAGGGTTTTAAAAGGGAGTGGTGGTAGTTTTAACAAAATGTGGACCAGGGTGACCCACACCATCATCTGCATGGTACCGCTAATTTATTTATATATGTAATACCACGAACACTATTCCTGCCAAGATTCCAAGGGCTTTTGATTTCGCCATGCAGAACTTTTTCATTTTCTTCTACTTAATATGGTAGGTGTCACACCCATTTTACAAAGTTTTTTCTAAAGTTATATTTTGCGTCAATAAACCAATCCAATTACCATGTTTCATCCCTTTTTTCGTATTTGGTATAGAATTATGGCATTTTTTTTATTTTTCGTAATTTTCGGTGTCGAAAAATTGGGCGTGGTCATAGTCGGATTTCGGTCATTTTTTATACCAATACAAAGTGAGTTCAGATAAGTACGTGAACTGAGTTTAGTAAAGATATATCGATTTTTGTTCAAGTTATCGTGTTAACGGCCGAGCGGAAGGACAGACTGTCGACTGTGTATAAAAACTGGGCGTGGCTTTTTACTAAAATTATCGTGTTGACGGGCGGACGGACATGGCTCAATCAAATTTTTTTTCGATACTGATGATTTTGATATATGGAAGTCTATATCTATCTCGATTCCTAATACCTGTACAACCAACCGTTATCCAATCAAAGTTAATATACTCTGTGAGCTCTGCTCAACTGAGTATAAAAATGTTGGAATTCGAACAGTCAACTCTTTTCTTACTATATAAAATAATTCTAAAACTACAAAAAATAATACAATATCCATTTTGATTTTAAAGAAATGCCGGGCGAAGTAATTTCTCGGCCGGACACTTTAAATTTAGCGAAAAATACGAGATTGGCAGTGCGACCGCATATCTTCACTATGGTCTTTTTTAATAAAGCTAATATTTTTTTAGGATGGAAAACAAATGGTACCTAAAATACAACCACCACAGCCGGGCGAACCGCCAAAGATAGAAGTCGTAAGAGAAAAACGTCCTTCGCTTGCTCCTGAACCTGCAAGTCGCCGTGGATCGTTGGTTCCGCCCGAAATGGGACGACGGCCATCACTTATCATCAATGATGAGGTAAGTAGCACTGTAATACATTTCAGGAAGCCATTTGTTAGGCATCGTTCTTTGTTGGGCTCTGATAACTTTGAAGAAAACGAAGTAAGTTACTGTTAGACCGCAAATATGGAGTGAGCTACTATTTCACCAGAGAGTAAATATTAGCAATAATGATGTACGACTATTAATACTACAAAGATAACGCGATTTAGTGAATACTATTTTAATTTATTTTGTTTCTAATTTATGAAAAGAACTATGAAGTACACAGTATTATAATAAGAGTTAAAAAAAAAAAATTATGTTGGTTACGCTACGTCAGCTTGTTGCTACATTCTAGGTTGATAAAAGTTGTTGATGCAATAACACATTATTATTAACAAATTATAGCTGTGTTTTTTTACATCTATAAACATTTACCCTTAAACTTTTTATGGACTGCTAAGCGTCAAACTTTAAATACACCTCTAAAATTGCTGCGCATAAAATTTGTACTACTAAATTTCAATACGCATTATACTCAGATGTAACTGAAATATGTGTCTATGTTTCACCTCTACACTAATTCTATGTATCACCTCTTAAAATGGTGCGTGTCCAATATTCATCGCAACTGATTCTGCTATATGTTAAACATTATTGCCACCAGAGGTTTGTGTCTCCGGTTTTAGGTACAACCTGTTCTGTAGCTAGTTATTTAACCACTGCCGCTAGATGGGTCTCCTAAGCATTATCTAAGAGAGGATAAGCATTGCTGCGCATAAAAATTGTACTACTAAATTTCAATACGCATAATACTCAGATGTAACTGAAATATGTGTCTATGTTTCACCTCTACACTAATTCTATGTATCACCTCTTAAAATGGTGCGTGTCCACTATTCATCGGAACTGCTTCAGCTATATGTTATACTTTATGGCCACCAGAGGTTTGTGTCTCCGATTTTAGGTACACCCTGTTCTGTAGCTAGTTATTTAACCACTGCCGCTAGATGGGTCTCCTAAGCATTATCTAAGCTAGGATAAGAATTTTTTTACGCGCAAACGTAAACGTATAGGCTTATAAAAAACACGGCTTATATTTCCGATGTATAGTGATTACCCTAATTAATAATTTGTTGTCTTACGAATGCAACTTTGTGTCATTTATATTTGCAACATACATATATCCACATACTTCATTATACTCAGCTGAGCAGAGAGAGTATATTAATTTTGTTCACATAACGGTACCCCGTAACGGCATAAACTAATCGAGGTAGATATATCAAAATGATCTGGGCGAACAAAGAAATTCATTTAGCCATGCCCGTCCGTCCGTCCGACCATAAACACGATAACTTAAGTAAAATTTTGAGTTATATTAATGAAACTTGGTATGCAAGTTCCTGGGCACCCATCTGAGATCGCTATTTAAAATGAACGAAATCGGCCTATAACCATGACCACTTTTTCGATATGGTAAATTTGGAAAAGCCCGAAAAGTGCGATAATTCATTACCAAAGACGGATAAAGCTATGAAACTTGGTAGGTGGGTTGGCACCGACCTTCAAAAGTTTTGCAAGCTGTAATTTGGCATTCCTTGAAGATATCATGATGAAATTTGGCAGGAACGTCACTCCTATAACTATATATGTTTTCAGTCAAAATTAGCAAAATCAGATGACGAACTTTAGAAAAAAATTTTTAAGACAAATTTTAACAAAAAATTGAATATCTTTACAGTGTATGAATAAATTATGTCAACATTCAACTCCAGTAATCATATGGTGGAACAAAATACAATAATAAAAGAAAATTTCAAAATGGGCGTGGCTCCGCCCTTTTTCATTTAATTTATCTAGAACACTTTTAATGCCATAAGTCGAACAAAAATTTACCAATCCTTGTGAAATTTGGTAGGGGCTAAGATTCTAGGACGATAACGCTTTTCTGTGAAAAAGGGCGAAATCGGTTGAAGCCACGCCCAGTCTTTATACACAGTCGACCGTCTGTCCTTCCGCTCGGCCGTTAACACGATAACTTGAGCAAAAATTGATATATCTTTACTAAACTTAGTTCACGTACTTATCTGAACTCACTTTATCTTGGTATTAAAAATGGGCGAAATCCGACTATGGCCACGCCTACTTTTTCGATATCGAAAATTTCGAAAAATTAAAAAAATGCCATAATTCTATACCAAATACAAAAAAGTATTGCCACATGGTGATTGTATTGGTTTTTTGGCGCAAAATATAACTTTAGAGAAAATTTTGTAAAATGGGTGTGACACCTAGCATATTAAGTAGAAAAAAATGAAAAAGTTCTGTTGATGAGTGCTTTAGTACAGAGTAATATATTATCCAGAGACGGACTGGGACTGCAATTTGGACTAGGACTGGGACTGAGACTCGGAGTGGGACTGGAACTGGAATAAAATTCATACCACCCTCTGGGAGAGGCAATAAGGGATGCAGAATAATGAGAAGAAATTGAGAGAAGAGAAAAGGGAGAAGGAGAATTAGAAACAGATGGAATAAGACGAAGATGGAGATAGATGAAGCGAAGAAGACGGAGGGAGGAGTGAATAAAAGGATTGAGAAAAAGTGAAGAGAGGGGGAGGGCAGACTCAGACGGAAAAAAGCTTATTAAAATGTTTGCAGATAGGCCAAATTTAGGGCAGGACAACGTCTGCCGGGTCTTCTAGTAAATTATAAAAATGATGTTCCGTGTTAACCTGGTCCACATTTTGTTCGATATCTCGAAAACGCATTCACATATACAACTAAGGGTCACTCCCTTTTAAAACCCTCATTAATACCTTTAATTTGATACCCACATCGTACAAACACATTATAGAGTCATCCCTGGTCCACCGAAAAGGCTTTCACCTATAGAAATAAGATCTACTCCCCTTAATGCTCATTAACACCTTTCATTTGATACCCATATTGTACAAACACATTCAAGATTCACTATATATTAGGGCGTTTATTTTTAGTATTACCGTTTGTATGTATCCATGAAAAAGACAATTTTGTCTCCAAAGCTGTCAGCTGAGTATGTAATGTTCAGTTACACCCGAACTTAGCCTTCCTTACTTTTTTTAATGTTCGAATTCTCTCATCTCGCACATTTTGTAACACATACACTTGTGTTCTTGAATGTACCCTGCTAACAATGAGTGGATAAAAATTTGGGTAATCATATACAGACGCTACATAAGAAATTGGATAATAAGTTGGATAATTTTGTTCGGCGAGGTGCCGATATTATCCATGGTGAAAGGGGATATTTCGTGTACGTGTGATCTTCCATATCTGTCGCACTAACTCAGAACCGCCATAACAAAAATGAATAGCTGAACTGCTCTCAAAATGTCATTTTAAAGAGGCTGCATACTTTTAGGCACTCCAGAGTTGCCAGCCCGATGATCAAATAACCTATAATGCGAATTGAAAATACCTAAAAAATTGCAAAAACCCCACAAAATAACCAAAAACTGCTCAAAATATGTCCAAAATTTTTAATTTTATGCTTTTATTAAGAAATTATGGTTTTAAATTTAAAAATAAAACAAATTCATTTTAAGGAAATATGAATAATTTAGATATATGCATATTTTAGATATTTACTGTAATAACTTCACGATCTTGATGTTGAATTAGCAATGTAATATATTTTATTTTATTCACCAGTATGTATACATATGTAGATGTTAGTATGACAGTGTTAAGCAAGAAACCAAAATATGCGTTCTTATGTTAATGTAATAAAACAAGATGATGCCAGGGTTGCCAAAATACAAAATACAAAATATATGGCGGCCACCATGGTGTGATTGGAGCGTGCTCCGCCTACCACACCGTATGCCCTGGGTTCGCACCCCGGGCAAAGCAACATCAAAATTTTAGAAATAAGGTTTTTAAATTAGAAGAAAATTTTTCTAAGCGGGGTCGCCCTTCGGCAGTGTTTGGCAAGCGCTCCGGGTGTATTTCTGACATGAAAAGCTCTCAGTGAAAACCCATCTACCTTGCAGATGCCGTTCGGATTCGGCATAAAACATGTAGGTCCCGTTCGGCCAATTTGTAGGGAAAATGAAGAGGAGCACGACGCAAATTGGAAGAGAAGCTCGACCTTAGATCTCTTCGGAGGTTATCGCGCCTTACATTTATTTTTATTTTTTTACATATCACGCTCCCCCTAAGATCGTACCATCATACCAAAAGTTGTTTAAAAGTATAACAATCTATGTAGAAAATATTTACTTGAGAATTTGTGATAAGGCAATTTATCTGACTTTCAATAATCTTTTCTTTTGTTAGAGGTGGTCTGAGAAAATTGAATCGCATAAAGTACGATTTTTTTGAAGGTGACTCGCCTGTGGTACAGTGCTTTGTATTTCTATAATCAGACAAAAATCTGTTTACGATCACTTCTAAGTTTGAATTATGGTTGTCTTTTAAATGAGCGTAAATGCATTTTTTTTACCGATTTAACGAAATTTTCAGCTTGGTCATTCGTCGCAGGATGACCTGGTGCGGTAAAAATGTGCGTTATATTGTTTATTTTCATGAAGTTTTTGAAATCGTGAGGCGTAAACTGTCGACCATTATCGCTTACCAATGTGTCGACTAACCCATACCTACAAAATGTTTCTCTAAGTTTGCTAATAGCAAAGTTCGACGTTATTTCCTTGGTTAAGAATATTTCTACCCATTTGGAATTAGAATCAATTATAACAAATAAATAAAAGTTTTTGATGGGTCCTGCAAAGTCTACATGTATACGGCTCCAAACTGTCTCTGTCGGTTTCCAAGGGATTAATGCACTTGATTCAGGACTAGGCTGCACTTCCTGACACGGCACACATTTCTTTATTAGTAGCCGTGTTTTTTAACACGCGCGTATACGTTTCGTTTGCGCGTGTTAAAAAACGCCTATCTTCGCTTAGATAATGCTTAGGAGACCCATCTAGCGGCTGTGGTAAAACAACTAGCTACAGCAACAGGGTGTACCGAAAAGCGGAGACGCAACGCTCTGATGGCCATAGGGTATAACATATAGCTGAATCAGTTGCGATGAATTGTGGACACACATATAATACATAGAATTAGTGTACAGGGTGAAACAAAGACACATATTTCAGTTACATCTGAGTATAATGCGTATTGAAATTTAGTAGGACAAAATTTATGCGCAGCAATTTCAGAGGTGTATTTATAGTTTGTCTCTTAGCAGTCAATATAAAGTTTAAGCGTAAACGGATATACGCGTGTTAAAAAACACGGCTAGTGTTTCGATATTGGCATCGATGTTTGGCCACCAAACGTAAGATCTGGCCAGTGCTTTGGTTTTGATAATGCCTAAATGGGACCTGTGCAGTTCAGAAAGTATGTTATTTGTCAGTTTTTGTGGTATGATTGTCCTATACCCCCATAGTATACAACCATACTCTACCGTAAGTTCTAGATTTTTGCTTATAAATGGTCGAAATTCATTTCCGTTTAGATTTGTTACAGTGCCATTTTGAATAGCCGAGCACAATTTTGATAGCACAGGATCTCGCCTTGTCTCTTTGCCGATTACTGTATAATCGAAATTCAAGCAATTTTCTGCTTCCACAAAGTTTATGAAACTATTCTCTTTGCGGTTTTCATTGTACTCATGTTGTGGCATTCGTGATAAGCTATCAGCTGTGTTCGAACTACCTTTTACATATTCAATTAAATAATTGAGGGGATGTGTGGAATAACGGTATAACTCAAGAATCAACCTTTTGAGAAAAGTGAAAAAAGCTTAACAATGCAGGTAAAAATAAATTTATAATAATCCTAATTAGTAGGATTTTAGATAGTATGATTCTTTGATAAGAAAAGGTATCAAATTTTCTATACACATAATTTTATTATAAAATGGATAATTTTTTTTTTTGAGTTATACCATATCCATAGATCGAATATCAAATATTTTGATTGAGATACTTTATTAATGAAAATAGTAGATACATTCATAACCATTGTTAAAAACATTATATTCTATTATTTAGATGTGCTTATAACTATTTGTTATTTCCGTTTGTTATTTTTATCAATTTTTGTTTACTACTTTTATCATTTTTAAACTTTTTCTATTTTTAACAATGGAGTTCTCTGTCTGCTTAGTCGTTTTTGAACCCACTTCAATTCTTTTATTTTTTAGTTCTTTCTGGTCTACGACATTGAATATATTTTCATACCATTTCGATGCTTCACTACTGCAAAATTTTATTAGAGAGTTATACCGTTTTTCCATAAATTAAGCTAATATCTTTGTTAAATATCACTATTATTTTCTAAGATTAATATGGTATGTGTATGTAATCGTGTTCTTTTTATTTAGTTGATTTATGGAAAAACGGTGTAACTCGACTTACACGATTATTCCACACATCCCCTCAATTGAAACCTGAAAGAATGAACGCCCATCGTTGCATACGAGCTGCCGCCATGACTGGCAAGCCCTTATCTCCTAATATTGATAATAGTGGTTTGTGATCAGTACGTAAAATAAAACAAGTAAGGACGGGACGATCTTCGGCTGTGCCGAAGACTTCATACCTTTCATGAATGGGGCTGAACAATAATCTTATCCCGTTCGTAATCTCCAAATAATGGGATGTATAAGATAAGAAATATATAGTGCACAGATGTACATACCTAAACGATTTTTAAGAGAAATATGAAAAAATGGCAAAAAAAACCCCTTATCGGAACGATCGGTTGTATGGGATATATATTATATATAGCTCCGATTGAAATGATTTTTACAGAAAATCTTCTATGATATATTAGAATATATATCACCAAGTTTCACGTTTTTATATTGGAAATTAAGGGAGAAATGGCTAAAAATATTTCTATCTGAACGATCGGTTGTATGGGATATATATTATATATAGCTCCGATCGGAATGATTTTTTCAGGAAATCTTCTGTGACACATTAGAATAAATATCACCAAGTTTAACGTTTTTATATTGAAAATTAAGGGAGAAATTGCCAAAAATCTTTCTATCTGAACGATCGGTTGTATGGGATATAACTTTAAATAGCTCCGGTCAAAGTGATTTTTTCAGGATATCTTCTATAATATATTAGAATATATATCACCGAGTTTCACGTTTATACTTTCTAAATTGCGGCAGGAAGGACCAAAATCGTCTTATCTGAACGATCGGTTGTATGGGAGATATATGTTATAGTGGTCCGATCCTACCGGATCCGACAAATGTCTAATATAATACAAAAATACATCCTTGTGCCAAATTTCATTGATATATCTCAAATTTTGAGGGACTAGTTTGCGTTCAAACAGACAGACGGACGGACAAACGGACGGACAGACGGACATGGCTATATCAACTCAGTTCGTCGCCCTGGTCAATTCGGTATACTTAATGGTGAATCTATCTTCTATATTTGTCAACGTTACAAACATCGGACCAAATTTAATATACCATTTCATGTTCATGAAAGGTATAATGAGTACCTAGAAGATATTGTCTGAGTTTTGTAATACAGAAAATTATTGCCAACGCTTCTTTTTCGAGAGTGCTGTAGTTTCTCTCACTCTTCGATACTGCTCTTGAAACAAAAGCAACCGGTTTAATTTCATTGTTTGGAAATTTATGAGACAAAACTCCGGCTACAGCATTGCTACATGCATCTGTTGTTAAAATAATAGGTAGGCTGGGATTAGAATGCGCTAAAAGTTGATCAGTAGTTACATCTTTCTTTATATTATTGGATGCTTCTTGACACTTTCGTGACCACACAAACTTCGTATTCTTCTGTAACAGCTCATATAAAGGTGATACCTTGCATGAAAAATTTGGAATAAATTTGGCATACGTATCGTTTTGAGGGTACCGATATGTGTGCTCCACGTACATAAGGGCTGAGACTCCTCATTTAATTCTAACTGATTGTATGCGTTAGATAAATCTAATTTTGTAAATAGTTTACCTACCTGTAATGCAGAAAAAATCTCGTCTTTTCGTGGTAACGGGTATTTATAATCTGTTAAAAATTTGTTAATGTTTACTTTATAGTCACCGCATATACGTAGTTCACAATTTGGTTTTAAAATAGGCAATAAGGGAGTTCCCCACTCCGAATTATCTACGGGCTCTACAACATTTCTGGATATAAGATCTCTTAATTGTTTCTGTACTTTGTCTTTCCACGCCAGTGGCACTGGACACGGCTTGAAAAAAATTGGTTTCGCATTTTCACACACTGATAACGATATTTTGCTGAGTCTATAAAGACCTAAACCATCACTAAAGTGATTGGAATATTCGTTTTTTATTTGGTCAGTTATAAGAGAAAAATTTTGATCGATGCCTGTTGAATTTACTTGACACAACTCGAAATTAAAAGTTCGCAAAAATGTTCGCCCAAGCAACGGTGGATTTTTTGCATTTGTAACTACAACTACAACCTTTTTTGTGGTGCCGTGATACTTAATTGCTGCATTGTACTCACCACATAATTCAATTTTATCTCCACTGTAATTAACATATTGGGTCTGACAAGGTCTTAGTACGTTTTTGCTATGTCATTTCTGGAAGAGAGCCAATGGAACTAAAGTACGTGGAGCCCCGGTATCGCAAATAACACATAATTTCACACAATCTATTTCAACTGGTAATGAGTAAACACCACATGGACCACTGCCGGCTATGCTGTAAACAGAAATATTTAAGTAATCGTTAGAGTCAGTGTGAGTACTTTCATCAAAATCTGATACGTAATTAATTGTTTTATTTGACTTAGAATGGAATATTGATGTTAATGCCCTAACTTTCCACATGCATGACATTTGCTATATTGGAATTGATTGGCGTCATGGTTCCGCCAGCCGCAATATGAGCATGCCCTTTTTTGTCCTCTACCGACGTTTGATCTTTTATTGTTGCATTTTAGTGGTTTCTCATTGCCACTGCTGCCCTTACGCCGTTCACTTTCGCTGCTACCATTTGTGTCACCGCCTTTTCTTAATTTGCTTGCGCCTCTTTTTACGTAATTGACGCTAGACAGGTCTGCATCACGAATTTTTGTGGATATTTTTGATTCCATTATTAGTGCTTTCCTAACAGCCACTTCAAGGGTCAGATTTTCATCTTCTTCGCATAATCGTTCAAAAATCTTTTATGGTAAATCCATGATTAATTTGTCTAATACAAAGGCTTCTAAATATCCACCGAATTTGCAGTTCATTGCCAGCTTTTTTACTCAAGCATACCACATAGATATTGATTCATCACTATTTTTTGTTGATTTGTGAAATAATTTTCACTCATTGGTGGCGTGTAGTGTGTGTTCAAAATGCTACACAGGTGTTGAAGACAAGATCCAGTTTTCGGACTAAGTCCGCCCCCCTCCGTCTGGCAACACCCAGCCATTGCGGCCAAGTTCACGCAGCACATCAGCTGTGCTTGCCGACCACCACCGCGCACAATTTTTTAGTTGATTTGATCCGAAGTTCGCAATATTTTTCAAATAATATTTAATTGGCTCTATGGAATTTTCCATCAAAAGAAAAGTAATTGGATTACCTTTCTTTTGATGCATGTTAACATTTAAAATTCCTTAAGGATCATCCAAAAAAATTACTTTCCTTGCAACTTTACACTATTTGCTTTGACTACACATTACTGTTTCCGAAATTCGAAATATTTTCCAAAAAATACTTAATTGGCTATAAGGAGTTTTCTATCAAAAGACGCTGGCCGGTCCCCCAATGGGATGTAATCAGAATTAAATCAGTTCAAAATCCCTTTGTACACAAAATTATTTCCTGTGTACACCAATATTACAACAATCACACGAAAAGTTGCAATTTCTTTTGCAAGTATCTCTTTACAGACTCAAAATTTGGGTTTTCGTATTCGCGTTTCTGGGTCCAAGACGAATATTTTGATACAACTCCCGATATTTTTGGACGTGTATTTATAATGTCACGCTGTTGTATAGAATTACCTAAATTAATTCACAAACAGTATCTCTATCAGAGATGCACCTTAACGTTAAGCTAATCGTTTATCAAAAATGTTCCACCGTTTCCGTTGAAACACTTCTGTTAGCGACAATGCTAATTAAACAATATTTTCAGCAACACGTTTATGGGTGTGTGTAGCGCTAAAATACTTGTGTTTAACTATGCAAATATAAGCTACTTGATTACAAAGATATTTATTGATACAATTTGATTATGCTGTTAATTTTAGTTGCTTAATGAAATACTTCCGCTCGCTTCCAAAGGCTCGTTGAAAAAGAAAGATGTTGATGTTAGCGGAGAACAACAGGTGAAAATGCACTGACAGCTGACGAGCGGGTTTGTTTCGTAAGCGCAGGTTATGGCGCCGCGCTAACAACTCAACGGCGTGGATTTATCGACAATACCAGCGACGTAACATCCCCCCCTCCGTAAACTTCGTAAACGTTGCGAGGTTTACTCCTTGACGTCCAGCTTGGCGAGCTTCACGACGGGACGAGTGAGTAATCCATCGGTTTTTCTCACGACTGCGCTGCGCACCTCTCCATCTTTGCTCCTATGAACGTCGACTACTATGCCCTTTCGCCAAATATTCCGTTTGGTGTTGTCGTCTACTATAAGGACGATGTCGTTAAGTTCAACGGGATCTGGTGACCTTTCGAACCATTTTGCACGTCTTGTCAAGCAGGGTAAGCATTCGCGAATCCATCGCTTCCAGAATTGATCTGCTATCTGGTTTGAGATACGAAATATTTTGTTGAGTGTAGGACCGCTTCCTTTAGTTTCATCACCCACGCGAATACCACTCGAACTTCCTAAAAGGAAGTGGTTGGGTGTTAATGCCTCCATTTGCGGAGCGTCAAGGGGCAGGTAGGTCAGCGGACGAGAATTTAAAATATGTTCCACGTCAGCTAAAGTCGCCCGAAGGCACTCCTCTCTCAAACTTGTTGTTTTCAAAATATCCATTAAAATTGATTTGACTGATCTAACCATTCGTTCCCATGAGCCACCCATATGAGGTGATACGGGTGGTATAAAGTTCCACTTTATTTTTGGGTAGCGGCGTTCAACATCACCGCACGACAAGCGCTGAATTTCTTCTTCCAGAACGCGGCTAGCTCCGCGGAAATTCGTTCCATTATCCGTCCAAATACAGTGGGGAGTACCACGTCGCGCCATAAACTGCTTTAAAACCATTAGGAATGAATCAGTGGAAAGCGAAGACGATATTTCGATGTGGACAGCGCGGATCGTCAAGCACGTAAAGAGAACTCCCCATCGTTTCTCACGGCGTCTGCCAACGGCTACTTCGAAGGGCCCAAAAAAGTCAATGCCTGTGTTCGTGAAAGGCCTGGAGAATGTCGCCAGCCTCTCTTTTGGAAGTTCACCCATTTCTGGCGGTCTCGGAACAGCGTGCCGAATTCGACACCATTGGCATGATTTTGCCGTTTCCCTAACTACTGCCCTCATGCCTGGTATGAAATAACGCTGTCTCATTTCGTTGACCACTATTTCATTGTGATGATGGTGGAATCGACGATGATAAAGGTCGACGATGAGCTGCGTTATGCGGCTGCGGCGTGGTAAGATTAAGGGTCGTTTTATTTCAAATGAAACGTTTTCTGCCATATCGATTCTACCCCGTACTCTAAGCAGACCTAAGTCGTCGATGTATGGCGAGCACTTAAAGAGGATGCTTTCGCGTGGAACTGTCTTACCGGCTTTGATACAATTTATTTCCTTTCCAAATGCATCTTGTTGACAGCACCGAATAATAGCGAACTCAGCAGCTTCTACATCAGCTGCTCCGATAAAGTTCTTAAAATGACTTGATACATTTGCTACCCGTGAAATATTTTGGAGAAAGAGAAGTATGCAACGCTGGGCTCTGCACAGCTTTCCCAGGTAGAGAACCGCGAGGGGTCGGGCATCGAAATCCCCAATGGTGACTGTTGCGACGATTGCATCTCTACATGACAGATCATTTCCGTCTCGTATTTTTCGTTGAGATTTGCTGCAGGCCACTTATCTTCAGTTTCTTGTAGGAATGGTGGCCCTGTGAACCACCTATTTGTGCTGCTAAATTCTGGATCTTTTCCCCATTTCGTACCTTCATCTGCGACGTTATCCACTGATGGAACCCAGCGCCACTCGTCAACTTTGGAGTCCTCTAATATCTCTCCCACACGTACTGCAACAAATTGTTGAAACTTCCTTGCGTCTGACCTTATGCAGAATAACACATTTTTAGAGTCACACCAGAATAAGCGGCGATTGACTGCGACTGAAAGTTCATTTGAAATAAACCGACATAGGCGAAGTCCCAATATTGCACCCATTAATTCTAGTCTTGGAATCGATACCGGTTTAAGAGGGGAGACCCTTGTTTTAGACGCTACTAGACTCCAAGAGATATCTGGCCCTCGCTTTGCTCGCAGGTAGACTACGGCAGCGTAAGCATCAATGCTAGCATCCACGAAGGTGTGCAATTCCAGTTCCTCCGAAAAACTAACCAGCGGAAAACAACGTGGAATGCGAATATCTGGGATTTTTCGCAAGTTACGAACCCAACGAAACCATTTCTCTTCTTCTTCGCGATGGACTAGTTCGTCCCACTGGACACCGGAACGCCATACCTCCTGCATAAGGATTTTCGCGTAAATCATAAAAAACCCAAGGAGGCCCAAGGGGTCAAACACTGTCATTATTACCCTTAAGATCTGCCGTTTTGAGGGAGTGATGTTTTCGTCTAGGACGCCTTTCGGAAAGTTTTTAAAAAATGAGAAGGTGTCGTCACTCGGGAACCACCACATACCAAGCACCTTCTCGTGCTTCGCGTCTGCTTGGTCGATATTTTTAATACTCTGGACCGATTGGCTCGTTAATGCAAATAAGACATCTTTGGAGTTGGATATCCAGTTACGCATCTCGAATCCCCCGTCGGTGTGAATATCTCTCACCTTCGTAGCCAGACGTATCATCTCATCCACTGAAGTCGTGCTTTGCAGCCAGTCATCCACATATGTGTTCTCCAAAATGGCCTTAACTGCTACAGGATGTTCATCTTGGAAAGGTGACGCGTTTTTGTCTTTGACGAAATTCGCTAACGACGGGGAACAGCTTGCACCAAAGGTCATGACCTGCATGACGTACGTGTCCGGATCCCTTATGGCATCGCCATCACGCCACAAGAACTTTTGCGCAGCCTGGTCATCCGCGCACAAACGTATCTGGTGGAACATGTCTCTAATATCATCACAAAAGGCAATAGGCCTTTCCCGAAACCTAATGAGAATGCCTATTAGTGAATTAGAAAGATCCGGTCCTTTCAACAGTACGGAATTGAGTGCCACGTTATTGACTGCGGCAGCAGCATCCCAAACTAGGCGTCTTTAATTTTTGTTTACATTGGTCACAGTAAATATGGGAATATACCACGATTTGCCGCTAGCTATATTTTCTTCAGGTGTCGTCTTCCTAATGTAGCCTTTTCGTTCATAATCCCCAATTGTATCGATGAGGAAAGATTCCAGATCCGGATCGCGGACCATTTTATTTTCCAAACAGCGAAGGCGACGGTAAGCCATCGGCAAAGAATTCGGTAGTTCGATGTGGTCGTGTTTCCAGAGTAGTCCAGTTTCCCATCGTTTCTCATCGGGCAGATACCGTGTTTTCAAGTTCATAATAAGCTGACAACGTTCATTCTCCTTTGACATCAAAGGTTTAAGGGGACGGGTACCTATGGCCTCAAGCGAGAAATGGGACTTTACGAGTTCTTCGAGGCGATCGTCAACGTTACATGCGTGCATTACGCGGGAGAGGGAAGTATCCGCTTCATCTTTTCGGCCGTACACTGACCATCCTAACTTGCACTTTGCTGCCATAAGATCGTCTCCCTTGCCTTCCCGTATCTCCAAAGGCGCACCTAATTTTAAATTATCAAGGCCTATAAGGATTCGTGCTCGCACCGCTTTGTATGGAGAGATCGGAAGATTCTTAAGATGTCCACGCGCAGTTATTGTAGACAGTTCAAGCGTTTGAACAGGTAAGTTCAGGTTTGATACCGTACGGACGCCGTGTAAACAAAATTGTTTCGCACCGTTTCTTTGGGCGGAAATTTGGATGGATACACATTTCGAGTCAGCTTCGCTCTGCAAAATTTCCCCTGTCCACTGCAAACATAGCTCCTTTGTTGGTCCGTCGATGCCAAGTTCATCTGTCACTTCATGTTCGACCAGAGTACAAGCAGACCCTTCGTCTATAAACGCAAACGTGTCAATGGACTTTTCTTTATTGTAGAGTGTTACCGGAACGTACCGAAATAATGCTTGAGAATTCTTTCCATGAAACATAACAGTGTCGTTCTTTGTACCTTGGTTGGATTCCGAGGCCCTAGCATTAGTTTGCGTGGAACCATGCAGCAACGGGTTATGTCGCATTTTACAACCATCAATACCACATAGCTTACTTGAGTTGCACCGACGGACGAAATGCCGTCTAAAACAACAAATGCACAATTTAGAATCGCGAACCATCCGCCATCTTGCATCTCTGCTCAAGTTTCGAAAATCAGCACAATCGGAGAGACGATGGTCCTTGCCGCATTTAGGACACCTATCCCCCTTATTCGCATCGACGACATCGTGTACCATTAATCTTTCGCCTCGTCTGTGAGCAGCCTTTACTTCTGTTTGACCAGACCCATTGCTAATTGGAGTAACCTTACTAGCACACGTTGCTAGATTAAAGAGCCACTCATCGAACAACTTTAAGTCTACCCTCATGTGCGTCAACCTATATCTACCCCAATCTAGTTTCAACTCGCATGGTAATTTCGTTAAGAGTTCATTTATTAGCATTGGATCGTTCAAGTAGTCGCTCAGCCCGATCGCTTGCATGGTTGCGCGGTAATTTTGCACTGCCAATGCAAAATTTATTAGAGTTTCCATCTTTTCCATTTTTACATTCGGATGTTGTTGTAGTTTTCGCTGCAAAGTGTGATGTATAACGTCAGGTCGCCCGTAGAGCATTCTCAATGTTTCAATAGCTAGAGAAATCGTACTCGGCATCATTAATTTTCCACGTACGGCTTCAAGTGCCGGGCCCTTGAGGCACTTTTGTAGTCGTATAAGGTTCTCTTGATCGGTGAAACCACACCTTTCCGTAGACTGCTCAAAATTCGTGATGAACACGGGCATCCCAAGGCAGTCGGTTCTATGTACCGGAGCGACTCGGGATTTTTCCCGACCAAGGACTGTCATTTCAGTGTAACCCCATTTAATTTGTTTCGTCCCTCTCACAAATTGTCATCCTCCCAGCAGCTCCTTGCAGCAGGACTGCTCCATATTCTCTTGCTCCGGGAAGGTATCGAATCCAATCCGGGTCCGTCTCCTGACCCCGGTCCTGAGAAATGGTTTTGCTGCATCTGCCGGAAAAGAATCTTTTTAGGACGGTCATACTCTGTTCAGTGTGTCTCGTGTAAGGGATGGTTGCATCGGACAGGTTGTTCTGGGCTTGATCCCAAAACCCGACGTCCACGTAACTTTTATAAATCTTTTGTGGCTCCTTGCTGTTCATGCCCAAGGGCGCCTCGTAGTCTACGTCTAAGCGCCCCCCATTACCTTCCAGCAGCCCCGCTGCTCAGCAAGCCACAACAAGTACCCGCTGCTGCTCGCGCCTTACGGCGCCAACAACTCAAACAGCTGCTACCACTCATAACTACAATCTTCGTAGTAGAGTCGGAAGCAATGCTGAGCAACAGCCCCTGCCCCCGTCTTCTCCCCCCCTCTTTTCCGGCAGCAATCGTGTAGGTCAGGGAACCAGACTCTTAGTCCCTACCTCCGTTTGCACCGTTTGCCAGCACAGAATATATATGTTTGCGACATCCGCCCAATGCAGCTCCTGCCTTGGGTGGTGCCACTTTCCTAGATGTTCTGGTCTCCGCGACGGCAACCCCTCGACGGGTTTCATCGCGCCATGTTGCCAGGTCGCAAACCCAAATCATCCGGGTACCCCAATGCTTGCCCAAGGACGCCCAGTCCCAGGGCCACAACAGCAATTGCGTCCTGGCCTTCCTCAACCCAGGCGTAGTCACCCGTCACTTACCCCCAGAGTGGCGACGTCTCCCCTCATGCACTTCAGAATTCTGCAGTTAAACTGTAATGGACTAACTGGGAAGATTACGGAGATAGTCAATTTCATGAAGCGGCACAACATCCGCATTGCTGCGATTCAAGAGACTAAACTCACAGCACGATCTGCATTGCAGACCTGCTCTTGGTATAATGTCCACAGAAAAGATCGCGAGAGCGGAAATGGAGGCGGCCTCGCGTTTATAATACACCACTCTGTGCAATATCACATATTTGATCCTGGCATCGACCGCAGGGACAACGTCTTAGAACGTCAAGGCCTATCTGTCCGGTCAGGCGATGCAAACCTAGAAATCATCAACATCTACATCCCCCTGCCACCTGTTGCCCCGGTGGATACCGCCCTAATATCAGAGCCTTACTCACTGGAAACAATCGCATTATTTTAGGCGACTTCAATGCCCATCATGATCTATGGCATTCAAATTTGCGGGCGGACAGTAGGGGCGAGATGTTGGCGGATCAAATAGAAGAAACGAAGTTCTGCACAATAAACGGAGACGCCCCCACACGTATGGTAGGAAGCTGTCACAGTTCGCCAGATATCTCAATCGTGAGCGCAGAACTCGTAAACTGCGTCAACTGGCAGCCGATGGTATCATTGGCATCCGACCACCTGCCTATACTTGTCTCGCTCGAGCGTACCGCCGACTTCATCGTCACCGAAAAACGCACTTTCATAAACTTTAAAAAAGGAAAGTGGGAAGAATATAAATCCTTTACAGACAACCTCTTTGCTGCCCTCCCTATCCCGACTGATGCCCGCCAAGGGGAGCGTGCCTTCCGCAAGGTCATTGAATCCGCCTCGGCACGTTTCATTCCCGCCGGGAAAATTCCCGAAATCCGGCCCCACTTCCCGGCGGAGGCCGCAAACTTAGCGAGAGAACGTGACCTTATAAGGCAGCTTGATCCAGGCGACCCCCAAATAAGGGATATAAACCAACGCATCAGATTGCTTGTGGATGAACACAAGCGGGCGAAATGGGAGGAGCACCTAAGAGGTTGTAACCTCTCTACCGGTGTGGGTAAACTTTGGTCCACCGTAAAGTCCCTATCGAATCCGACTAAGCACAAAGACAAAGTTTCCATCGCCTTTGGCGACAAAGTGCTGTCGGATGCGAAAAAATGCGCGAGCGCTTTCTGCCGACAATATATAATGCATTCTACGGTCGACAAAGTTAGACGGAGGGCCAACAGACACGCACATAAACACAAATTCAGCGCGTCACCAATCACCATCACCGCTAAAGAGGTTGAGGACGCCATTGGTCGCGCTAAACCATCCAAAGCAGTGGGCCCAGACGGCATAGCCATGCCGATGCTTAAAAGCCTAGGGAAAGAGGGTTTCAAATATTTAGCGCAGGTCTTCTACCTGTCTCTTTCCACCTTTGTCATACCCGAGAAATGGAGAATGGCCAAGGTGGTCCCGCTACTAAAGCCTGGTAAACCAGCTAACATAGGAGAGTCGTATCGTCCGATATCTCTCCTATCGCCAGTAGCAAAGACGCTCGAAGCCATTCTGCTCCCTTATTTCCAAGCAAATTTGCAACTAGCCTCCCATCAGCATGGCTTCAGAAAACTCCATAGCACTACCTCCGCGCTAAATGCCATCAGCGCCCAGATAAATTGCGGTTTAAATCAAAACCCCCACCATAGAACAGTACTCGTAGCGCTAGACCTATCAAAAGCTTTTGATACGGTCAACCATGGCTCGTTACTGCAAGACCTGGAAGGGTCTACCCTTCCCCCATGTCTTAAAAGGTGGACCGCAAATTATCTGGGTGGTCGGCAGGCATCGGTGCTATTTAGAAGCGAAACATCAAAGCCAAGGAGCATTAAACAAGGGGTGCCACAGGGTGGTGTCCTATCCCCACTTTTGTTTAATTTCTACATATCTAAGCTACCTTCACCACCGGAAGGAGTCACAATCGTTTCCTACGCCGATGACTGCACAGTAATGGCCACAGGCCCAGGCCCACAGATCGATGAGCTATGCAATAAAATAAACGGCTACCTCCCTGATCTCTCCAGTTTTTTCGCCTCGCGAAACCTGGCATTATCACCGACTAAATCTTCCGCGACCTTATTTACAACATGGACGTCCCAAATGTCGACCATTTTGAACATCCACGTCGATGGCTCTACGCTGCCGACTGTCCTACACCCCAAAATCTTGGGTGTGACGTTTGATCAGGATCTACATTTTGGTGAGCACGCAGCCGCAATTGTTCCGAGAATTCAGAGCCGTAACAAAATCCTCAAATCCCTTGCTGGCAGTACCTGGGGAAAAGATAAAGAAACGCTCATGACTACATACAAAGCAATTAGCCAGCCGATTACGTGCTACGCGTCACCCATATGGTCGCCAAGCCTAAAAATTACCCACTGGAAGAAGCTACAGGCCTGCCAAAATACTGCCCTCAGAATTGCCACGGGCTGTCTTCTTATGTCCCCAGAACACCATCTACATAATGAGGCGAGAATACTCCCCATCAGGGAAAGAAACGAGATGCTGACCAAACAGTTCCTGTTGAATACCCAGAAACCTGGGCATCCCAACAGACATTTGATTGACGAGCCAGCACCGCCTAGGGGCTTAAGGAGTCATCTCCGTAAGCATTTTGAGGAAATACGGCATCTGAGAACACAGCCGTATGAAGCGAAAAAACATAAGCAAGTCCTTGGTGAACTCCACAAACAGGCGTCGGACCTTTATGCCGGGAATTGCCCGGTGAACCCAGTACTCAAAGTAAAGTATCCAAAACTTGCGGAAGAGGAACGCATACTCCCCAGGGAAACGCGTGTCACTCTGGCTCAACTTCGTTCTGGATACTGTAACAGGTTAAACTCTTACCTATCCAGAATCAACCCCGACATACAAAATGTATGCCCCGCTTGCAATGTGTCCCCACATGACACCAACCATCTCTTTAATTGTAATGTGGAACCAACGCCTCTAACACCCCTTTCCCTATGGTCCACCCCTGTTGAAACAGCAAGTTTCCTTGGACTCCCGTTAGAGGATATTGATGACAATTTGTGATCGGTCGCGTCTGTTAGGTGGGGCGAAGCACTGCTACAACAACAACAACAACAACAACACGGGCCACTCTTCAGGGTTACCGGAGAACGTTGGTAAATCTTTGGACATAACGTGGCGCGTAGCAACCTGAGAGGACGAGAGGGTTATATCAGCCAACGAGGGGTGAAACGAATGATTTCCTGTTACATTAGTCGGGTTTGCAAAAATATTCGCGTGGGGCATTAAAGGTGTTGTACCGTGGAGCGGTGCTAAATTTCTATTCACATCTGCATTTGAAAAAATACCTGCAGTATTAGGTCGACCCATACCTGAAAACAATCCGCTGTCATGCATGGTGGAGCTAGGCCCGCCAACCCTACCTGCCCATGGGTATTGAGACCACGTATACACTGGATCGTAGCCAAACCCAGCTAAACCTATGGAGGATCTTGTGTTGTTTGACCCTATGCTATATGGTGCCGATACAAAGGCCGACGACGCATTCGTCGTATAAGATATTTGTTGGGAAGTGTTTCGATTATTTATGTTGAGACTGTTTAACTCACCACAAATATTCAGTGATGGACCTGCATTTTCAGTTCCGTGCGATGCAGAGGTATACGTCATAGGACACCAAGTTACCTGAGTTCTTTCTTCGCCTATGGAAGCAATTATAGATGCACTTGTGCGTGGTATGCGTGCGCGCTTACGTGGTTTCTCCGTTCGTAAAATCCCTGACCGTGTACGAAGTGGTGACGTTTCGGTTTCAGCAAAAACACCTCCAGCTTGACGAGGGGTTGATGCGATAACTGTACTTGCCTTAGTTACAGTTCCCAATCCAGCCGTAGTTGTTAGCGCAGGTGGTGGCGCGAGCATCTCCATTGACGCGCTCCCGGTAGTACTAACCGTGTCGCCGGTAGAGATAGCAACGCCAGTCGTGGCTGTTATAACGGAATTGGTAGTGAAGATAGTTGTGTCGGTGACTATACCATCAGAGGGTATGCCGCTCACCTTCGATAAACTAAATGCCATTTCACCTAGTACTTTAACTAAAGGTTGAGGTTAGGTCGCACCGCGTGATTAGTGTCCCCAATGCAGTCTATAAAGCTGAGATTTAAAGTTGTAAATCCCTGTGTTCTGCAAGCTTATGAAGAGCTATCGAGCGAAGTATTGATCAACCAACAAGTATTTTAGAAATGTTAGCGACAATGCTAATTAAACAATATTTTCAGCAACACGTTTATGGGTGTGTGTAGCGCTAAAATACTTGTGTTTAACTATGCAAATATAAGCTACTTGATTACAAAGATATTTATTGATACAATTTGATTATGCTGTTAATTTTAGTTGCTTAATGAAATACTTCCGCTCGCTTCCAAAGGCTCGTTGAAAAAGAAAGATGTTGATGTTAGCGGAGAACAACAGGTGAAAATGCACTGACAGCTGACGAGCGGGTTTGTTTCGTAAGCGCAGGTTATGGCGCCGCGCTAACAACTCAACGGCGTGGATTTATCCACAATACCAGCGACGTAACAACTTCGAAATATTATCGACAAAGAAATTATTAAGATAAATTGTATCTCGTTTTTAACCGTAACGAAAAGCATTCGTTAACGTTAAAAACGTTAACAAAAACGTGATACTTTATGTTTGAATTGTGCTGACAATGCTATAGCCGTGGTGAAGCCGTTAGGTGGTAACAGCGAGCGGACATACACACAAACTCCATGTAATTTGTTTATGTAATTCGTTGGTGGTAATGTAAAAAATACTCTAAGAAATGTTCGTACTGTCAAAATTCATGAGAAAAATTGCAATCAGCTTGGCTAATGCGTTCACCTTTAATAACTCCGCCACCAATCAGCTTTGCTAGCATAGTTTGAATAATAATCAACATAAACGATTTGATTTCGCTTTGATATGGCAGAAAACGAAACAAAATCATTTCGTTAATTTGACGTTCTTAACGTTAATAAACGAAACGACTTTGTTTCGTTTATTAACGTTAATTATCGTAACGAAATGATATCGGTTCGTTGGTTAAGCATGCCTGATCTCTATGTATGTCCACATTCTTTATGTTTGCCAACAAGATCATAACCAAATGACAACACAGTATCTGCTTGGGGTAACATACTTTAAGCCAACACTTTCGAGGGTGATATAAAAAGGCGAGCGTTTGCTTCCGTATTAAATAAGCGGACATAATAACTTTATTTTTTTTTCACATTTTTATAAAAAATAAAAAATTTTCTTTAACTCAAAAACTTTTGAATCTGGACAACGAATCCGAAAGCGGAAATTGAAAATTGTTTATCTGTGAAGAGATATTTTCAGTTAAAGTTGGCATTTTTCATGTGATTGTTTTAATGTTGTTATTCACAGGGAAAAATATTATGTACAAAGGGATTTTGAACCGATTTAATTTTGATCCCACCTCCTTGGTGGTAATTTTTTTTAAGTGCGGCCGAAGGCCCAAAAAAACTATGGATCACACCACCGGTTTCGGAGGGACCCGGGGTAATTTTTCGGGTTTTCGTTAATATCTTTTTGGGTAACTGCAAACATCTCTGCTCAGAAATAAAATTTTCAATTTCCGCTTTCAGATTCCTTGTTCAGAACTCAAAGCGCTTCTATTGACACCTCACCCTATATTTTTTGACTAGGTTTAGCAGTTGAGAGCTAAAGAAAAGAATTACCAGCAATTATTGCGCCATCAAACATATGTATGTAACTACATAGCCATATTATGGTGACACGAAGAAGTCCTGCGTTGGACGGAAAATGCTTAAATTAATTTGGCTATCAATATATTACCTGCATTTACTAAGAACCATTCATATTATGACGATACCAAACAATATTCCTGATCTCGGTCAGGTCCATAATATGTAAAACTAATTTGGTATCCTCATAATAAGGGAAAGTTCTGCAATAAATTACGCTGCTACAACACCACAACAACACACAAATGTATTTATACTAAAATAACTAAGCTTTGTTACTTACCCGGGATAATCCAACGTAGAAGTTGTCCCTTGGAGAAGCCGTTTCTTGGTTGGTGAAAAGTGGTTCGCTGTGCCGGATGTTGTTTTTTAAACATTCGCCCGCTTTACTTAAGTGAGCCCCGAATTATTTTGCGAAAAAATACCCCTCACTTTTCTGTTAATTTTTTTTTTTTTTTTAATGTTATTTATTCACCTGAGGACTTCTACAACTCAATTTTTATTAAATTATTTGCGAATAAGACGCGTTTTGTTTAAAAATATTTAATAAATGGTACTGAAATCAGTAGTATCTTATTGTTTCATTCCTTCAAATTACTACTGTTTCATTCGCACTTCTGAGAAATTTACCAATTATGAAAAATATCCCACAAATGTGAGTTGGTGTTAGTTTTTTCCAAAAATAAATTGAGATAGTGTTGGATTTTGAGGTGAAAATAGCAAAATGTGGTTAGCCATGGTTGGCAGGGCATTGTTCGAACTTTCTCAGATCGTTAAATATGTACCAAGTATGCGTGTAAACAACCACCAAAAAATGTTTGCTTTGTAGCGCTTATTGCTCTTGTATTAATACATATGGCTATGCATAAAAATGTTTGTATCTATTAACTTCGAACGTTGAATTTGATTGTTTCGATGATCATATCCAGAAATTACTGATATTCGTATAATTACAAAAGGTTAGAAAACATTAAACTTTTAACGCGCCAACGTACCTTATAAATAAAGCGTTTAATATAAAACTTTACTTTAATATATGAGTTTTATTTGCCGGTTGAAAGTTGTGCCGTCTACATTTGTTTAAATAATTTGTTTTCTCGAAGTAAAAATGCCTATAGTTAGGAGATACTTAGCAAAGAAGGCAGGTAGTTCAGAATCCACAAGGGATCACTCGGAATATGATTCCACAGCCGGCGACGCAGGGGAACAAGAATATATGGATGATCAGTAACAAGGGAGGGAAAAACAAGGTTGTCCGCTGATCAAACTGCGTTATTGGTGTCCAGCATCACATCGCTCCATGAATGTGTCCAGGAGCTGTGAAACGATGCCGGTCGTAGTAAGCATGCCGTCGGAGACAGCTCTGCCAACAGAGCAACCAAATATTGTTCAGCAGCCAACGCAAAGACAGCCGCTGCCGTCAACGTAACGCATTTCACACCGAAAAATCAGCAGCCTTTGTCGTCCACACATTAGCACCACGTATGCTACTAACGCCAACATTCAATGCAGGTACGTTAACGTTCTCGGATAATTCTGCCGCCAAGCTTTTTCCGGCCACTGGTCACTTTTCTTAGCCAATTATAATGACACACCCAACGGCGTTCAATATAGTAACAGGCAAACTTTTATGCACCTGCATAAAGCCCTCCAGGGTCATGCAAAAAGAGCAGTTACGTCGCTATTAATCTATCCAGAATATGTGAACAAGGTTATTCAGGAGCTGGAGTTTAACTTTGGCCGCCCTGAGCTGCCAATAAAAGCCCAATTATAGAAGGTTCAAAAGTTCCCATCAATAAATGAGAGTCAGTTAGACCAAATTTTAGATGTTTCCATCCACGCCAGAAATATGGTTGCATTTTTCAAGTCGGCACGGTCTGGCCATCACCTAATGAATCCCAGATTGCTTAAGTGTCTAGGCCAACATTGCCTTCGCAATATGAGTGGAGTCAACGCGTAGCAGGTATTATTCCATTTCCTACAGTAGAATATTTTGCTGGATGGTCAAGGGAAATGGCCAAGTTCGTATCATTATTGCCGGGTTTGTCGGATGTATCCGCTCCGTTCCATCCATGGCGGAACGATACAAGGTGGCAGCATGGGACAGCTGATCATACCCTTTTTTTATTTGATTTGATGCAACAACTTTCGGCGCAGTACGATTTAGACATTTGTCCATCGAATTTACAAAAACAAAATACATGGAATTTTTATTTATGTTTATAGGTATGTCACCTGCTGCCACCTTGTATCGTTCCGTCATGGTTCCATCCAAGCCAACGTCACGCAGCCAGCGTCAACTGCACAGTTGACAAGCGTTACTAGTCAGACAAGTTCTAGTGCAAATAATGCACGTCTTGTTTTTTTTTTTTGGTAAAAGTTGGCGGATATACCTGTTTTTGGAAATGCCTATTTTTAGGCCCTTTTTAAAACTTTGATGGAAAAAATAAAAAAATGTAGTTATTTGTGAAATATTCAGTTACCTAAATTCATAAAGTCTACCTGCGTCCAGCTGCAACTTCACTTTTTACATCAAATAAAGTTAAACAACCTTGGGCATAAATACGCGCCTGAGCAGGTATATATAATTCAGTACGGCCGTAAGGTCGTTTTTGTTATTGGAACTTGTTAACAACATACGTTGTTTTAGTTACGAATTGTATACCTGAAATTAATTTTATTAATTTGAGTAAGTATATAAATCTATCCATCATACAATGCACATTATCATTCGTTTTTGGAGATTAAGGAACTAAGTATTCTGTTTACTTAAATAAAGTGAATATTATTTTTAAATATAGTTCACAGTTTAATATTTAGTCAGATACACTCGAAGCCAATTCTAATATGCATCTAGAAAACTCGAAACT
This sequence comes from Eurosta solidaginis, assembly GCF_040869045.1. NCBI lineage: Eukaryota > Metazoa > Arthropoda > Insecta > Diptera > Tephritidae > Eurosta > Eurosta solidaginis. Next base: position 99,475,541 of record NC_090324.1, read on the forward strand.
ATTTGCGGTGTTTAAATTTACAAAGTCAAGACGGGAATTCGTTGTGGGTATTATGAGAGAATTAGCGAATGAAACAAGCATTAAAGAAAAGGAAGGCCTGGAAGAAAAAATTGGTTTACAAAACATTATGATAGAAAGAAAATGGAACTGGAACTGGAAATGGCACTGGCTATTAAATATAAAAAAGACGAAGAAAACTTGAAGTCTCATATAACAGAAGCAGTTGCGGTAGCAAGTCCAGTGCGACTGGTGAGGACCAAAAACAGCATTCCCACACCACCAAATGCGCTACCTAGGAAATACACTCCCGAAGAAGTTTTGGCGCTATTTATAGATCTCGGTTTAACGAAGAAAAAATATATTATATTGCGTAAGTCATTACTGCAACGTAATGCCGATATTTTACCTGGATACAAAAAATTACTCAAGCCAAGAAAGAAGCAGTTCCTCTAAGTCCCAAAATAACCGAAGTATCAGCTGAAATTGAGCTACAAAACCTAATGGATGATACGTGTCCATGACTCCTTTAAAGTTTTACTGAAGAAAAGTTGAAATCACTGCCAAAGGAGCTAGCCTTGATAACTAAGTGGGGCTGTGATGGATAATCAGGACAAAGCGCAAATAAACAAAGAATAAATGTAGACGATGACCCAATTACAGATAATAATATGTTTATGGCTTCTATTGTTCCATTACGACTAAAAGATGAAGCTTCAGAATATTGGAAAAATCCACGTCCGTCATCAACTATATTGTGCCGCCCGATATTATTTAAATACGAGAAGGAGTCTTCGGAACTCATAAAAGCTACAGTGAGTGATATAAAAAATCAAATTGCCAAATTAGAACCAACAATAATTGAAATTGAAGAGGGGAATGTTATTACAATAAAGCATGATTTCCTTCTAACAATGGTCGATGGAACAGTTTTGAACTTAATAACAAATACGACCTACAATGATCTACAATGAAATGTCCAATTTGTAAGAAGAGCCAAAAGGACTTTGAAAATCTTGATGATTCAATAACTGACGAACTAAATTATGAGTATGGAATATCTCCTTTGCATGCTAGGATAAGACTTATGGAATTTGTTTTGAAGCTGCCTTATACACTACCACAACAAGGAGAAGTTTTTGACGACAATACAACATGTAAGGAGAAAAAAATAATTCAGGATGCATTTTATAAAGAGATTGGCCTTAGAGTTGGCTATCCAAAGTATGGATACGGAAATACAAATGATGGTGACTTCTCAAGAAGATTTTTTGAAAACGACGAAGTGACTGCTCGCATAACAGGAGTTGATAGAGATATTGTGAAAAGATTGGGAGTAATTTTAAATATTTTAAACTGCCATGAACCAGTTAATGGACCCAAATTTGAAGAATATGCAACTAAAACTACAGAGTTGCTGCATCAAAAGTATCCTGAGAAGAAACTTACACCAGCGGTAGATAAAATTTTAGCACATGGAACAGATTTAATAGAGTACAAGTGCTTACCATTAGGATAATTATCTGATGAAGCTCAAGAATCTAAGAAAAAGGACTACAAAAGATATAGATGTATGAAGTATCACGAGTTAGACAAAACGAATACATTTTCAACATGTTAGCTATCTCTTCTTATCCAATCATATCATCTATGAGGTATGTAAGAACACAAAAAGATCTTACAGATGCGTATAGCTCAGAAATGTTTGTTTTGTTAGATATATGTTCCAGTGACGATGACTATGCTAAGATAAAATAAGTTTCTCATTTCTTATCACAACAATGAAAAACAGATTTACTAATCAATTTTGTTACTTTATTGAAAAATAAGATATCTATGTACAAGTTAATTTTTTATTTCAAATAAAAGAATTAATTAATTTAGTAATTTATAGATATATACTTTTCGTTATTGCATTTCTCTAAAGTTTATCAAATTTCTTTTAAAGCTTAGGCATTTCGCCTTCAAACGAGTATTAAATTTTTATAGAAATCAATATGTCTTTCGAGTTTGGTACAAATTGGTAAAGCGGTTACTAAGATCAAACTTTTTAGTATAAATTGGCAGTGCCACTCCCCTTTTCCAAAATTCGTTGGCTGTTTAATCTTGAGCTCAAATAAAATTTCATTAAAACACTTTCAATAACTTTTAGTTATTAATAAAATACATATTTGGCTTGTAAATTAAAAAAAAACATGTAAAATTTTACGATGAGTTTTGAGGCACCTTGTTATTGTGGCACCAAAAACGGACATTTGAGTTTTATAAGAGTATTGCCATTTAAAAGAAACAATACGTCTATCGATTTTGGTAGGTATTGATTACTTGAATACTTAGATACAACTTTTTATCATAAGTGGGAAGTGCCACGCTATCTTATCAAAATCATTAGCTTATCTTATTTAATGCTTAAATACGTCATTATAAGGCAAATCTCATTTTATTCTTTTATTTTTACTAAAAACATTTTGTTTTTGCATTTTTCTAAAAATCGAGTTTGACGAATTTTTTTGAAGCACCCTGTATTTGTGACTTTCTGAGCTTTCACACAATAAAACCTCGAATAATTCAAAAGTTATGATTTTTGCAAAGAAAAAACTCAAAAGGCGCCACTGTGCGTCGTTACACCAAAGTGAATCGCAATCCTCTTCCGCTGGTAACGAAGAAGTTGGACGTATTTTGAACTGTTCATCAGATAGGAAATAGACACTTTTTAAAATCGTGTCTATCACATTGTATGGTCCAGATGGAAGTTTGACATCACACGCAATGTTTTACGAAGGGTCGTCAATTACGTTATTAGAGAAAAACATTGCTGATAAATTAGGACTTCGTGGAATATGCCACTGTCGTTGCAGTTGTATGGCGAAAGCCAAGTCAAGGAAAGGTCAAGAGAAGTTTCTGTAGCTATCAAAGGTAATGCTAAGGAGGTTTATCTCAAAAAAGTACATACTATCAAGTCACTTAATGTGCCCAGTCAGTCATTCGACAAACAACAATTTGCCTTTTTCTTTGCCGATTGAAAGTTATACAAACTTTAAGCCCGTATTGTTGTTAGGTCTCGACAACAGTTATCTTGGAATAACCAATAGTACGGTAGATGCCAGCTCGAAACAACCAATCGCAACGCCACGCAATTTTGATGGGTGGCATATGGACCCCGCCAAGAGAATCAAGTTTCGCACGTTCGTTAGTCGCAGTCGCTTCAAGAGTTACAAAAGTTTACGCCCACCATGTCACTGTGAGCAGCAGCCGTAATTCACAACATGTATGTCGACGATTTAGTTGTTAGCTTTAACGATTCAATCGCAGCTGAGGAAATCGTTATGGAAGCCATTGCACGAGCCTAAAGTGGATAAGGTCTTGGGTATGTTTTGGAATACACTTAATGGTTATTTCGAATTCCACATCAAGTTCTATAAAATTGCTAGAGATGTATTGAACTGTACACGTCCACCGACGAAACATGAGCTTTTGGGTATCGTAATGGCTATTTACGACCCGTTTGGGTTCCTGGCCAATGTGACCATATACATGAAGTTCTTACTGCAATCACTCTGGAAACGACAAACGGAGTGTGACAAGCCATTGCCACAACAACTTAATCACACATGGACTTCATGGTGGGGAAGTTTCCAAATGTGTCATAATTTTCTGTGCCAAGGTGTTACTCAACAGTATTTATGTCAGCTGATGAAATCCAATTGCACGTTTTCGTCGACGCTAGTTCATATACAGCTGTTGTCTATTTGCGCATATGCAGGGGTTGTCGACGTTGTCTTGGTTGCAGCCAACTCGCGATGCGCGCCGTTGAAAGGTATGCCGGTTAGACTGGGTCGATTTATTAACCGATATCGCGCATTCGATTTTTCGATAGGGTTTGGGCGCAGAAAAAAAGTTCCATTACGTATACCCAAAAAAATAATTTTCGAGCCTGCGAAATTTTTTGTTTTTTTTTTTTTTTGTTTTTGATTTGTAAGGTTTTTTTATGATCTACTAAAAAAATTTTATATGTATGCCCTGTCCGACCCAAAAATGTCCGCTAAAAACGTTGGCGATACCAGTTTTTTGAAAAAAAATATACCAAAATAACCAAAAAAAAAAATTTCACAGGCTAGAAAATTATTTTTTGGGTATGCGTGCTGGAATTTTTTTCCTGAGCCGAAATCCTATCGAAAAATCGATGGCGCGATATCAGTTAATTATCGTCCATACAAATCGTCCCAGGATAATGCCGGTGTCTCGTTTAGAGTTTCAGGCAGCTGTCTTGGGATGTCGTATGTCCAAATTCGTACAAGACTGACACGATTTTAATATCGATGGAATCATCTATTGGAGCGACTTAAATACGGTCCTGTTGTGAATCAGGTCTACCACACGCGAGTACAAACAATTTGTCGTCTGTAGAGTATCAGAAATTCTCGTTCAACAGAACCGTCTCACTGGAGGTGGTTACCAACGTCATGGAATGTGGTTGACGAGGCCACGCGAGGTAAAGAAGTGTCCGAATTCGATCCTAGTAGAAGATGGATGAAGGGCCCAAACTTCTTACAATTCGAAGAAGAAGAATGGCCACCGGAACCAGCTGATTTCACGTCTAACGAATGCGTCGCTGAAGAGAAAAAGGACATCCTGTTGCTCGTGTTGCCAAAAGATGAGTATGTGTTGAATATAAATAAATTTTCATCTTTTTTAAGGTACTAAGAATCATGGCTTGGATACGGAGATTCATATATAATGCAAGATATCTTCACCGCCGCACTGGGGAACTGAAACCTCTTAACATTGCCGGAGCAGAAAATGTCATATGTCATCGTGTGCAGAAAGAAGAATTCGCTGCCGAATTTCTCCAATTGCAGTCCAAACACACAGTCTCCAAATCCAGTCACATCTATGCGCTAACTCCATTTCTGGATGTCGATGGGTTAATAAAGGTCAACGGCCGTATTGATGCAGTATAGTGTCTTCCGATGTCAGCTCGTCGTCCTATTATATTGCCACAAAATCATTATTTCACTCGCTTGGTCATCGCTAATTTTCATGAAATTTTTCATCATAAAAACGACAGTGACTTCCATGCAATGCAATTCAATGCACTACGTAATATAATCAAATACACACAAATCCCATTGAATAGATATTGTTTGTGAGAACAATGTGGCTGTGCCCTGCTTTGCTATGCAAGTATAATTGGCCCTTGACATGGAGCCGATCCAATTTGTTAATGCTGTATGAACTGCAATCGAGTTGGACCTGTCCATAATTGCTCGTTCGGAGATATTGTTAAAAGCTGCGGCAATGTCCAGAAAAACACCTAGGGCATATTCCTGGTGTTCCACGGCTTTCTCTACATTTATAACTAGCATTTGCAATGCAGTACCGGTCGACTTGCTTTTGGTATAAGCATGTTATGGTGAAGAGAATAATTCTTCATTCAGATTTAATTTTTAAACACATCTATTAATCTCTCTACAGTTTTGAGCAGAAAACATGTCAGGCCTATTAGCCTGTAGACTTTCGGGTGAAGATGACTGGTTTTTCCTGCTTTCGGTATGAGGTAAGAAGTGGTTGCACTCCTCTAATTTCTCTGCGATGGTGACCTCTTTAATCTGTCCCGGTCTTCTTGACATACGTTTCTGAAATTTGTACCAGTTCATTGCCCTAGGGGTTCTAAAGACAAACCCCTTCTCTACCCTCTTTAGAAGGATACTAAAGCTGATATATGAATGGTCTGAGAAGAATGGCCTGTCATGGACCCAAATTCATACCCCGATATATCATGCTCAGAGCTTCATGTGATATCGAGTACATTACTTGATTTTGGCCCAACATATGTAGGAATGATACTCCTGTCAGCCACCTGTCGACTACTCTATAGTATATAACAAAAAAACGACTCACATCTATCGTAAATATCGTATCCAGTCGTTCTCTGCACCCACTTTGATCCACTTGCCTTTTGAACTCTTCTGTTGGGGCCTCCACGTTATGGTGCTAGGGTTCTTTTTTTTAACTATTGCGACCGCTGATAGGTCTTCGGTGCTGAAGTTAGGAGTTTAGTTTTTTTCGTACCATGACTGCAGTTCTCACCCTGCTTTCGGTCTTTGCGTAATAAATCTTGATTCCACTAGCGCTGAGTCCAGATACCCTTCATCCATATGAGAGCCACGGGTCCTTTATCAGCGCCTCATCAAACAAACCCTCCTCAATAGTCAGAATAAGGTTGCTCGACGCCACTTAACTGTCTTGAAGATTTATCTGTAAGACAAATTCTCCGCCACAGTGCTCACACAATCCATTTTTCCGTTTCTCCCTTTCCGTTTGAAGCGTCTTCTTCAAACTCGCAGAATCATTGAGCTGTTTGCCCACTTTCCCGACCGCTGCCTCTATGCCTACACATCTGTCTTTACCTACTATTTCCAAGTTTTCGAGGTCGTTTTCTACCTCTCCTTCTTTTAACATATTTGTGGTTATTTATAAAATTCTCTGAAACATTGATCTGTTTGGGCACTTCCGAAATACTCATGGGCGTGGTCATAGTCGGATTTCGGCCATTTTTTATACCAAGATAAAGTGAGTTTAGATAAGTACGTGAACTAAGTTTCGTAAATATATATCGATTTTTCAAGTTATCGTGTTAACGGCCGAGCAGAAGGACAGACGGTCGACTCTATATAAAAACTGGGCGTGGCTTCAACCGATTTCGCCCATTTTCACAGAAAATAGTTATCGTCATAGAATCTATGCCCCTACCAAATTTCACAAGGATTGGTAAATTTTTAAACATTAAATGAAAAAGGGCGGAGCCATGCCCGTTTTGAAATTTTCTTTTATATTTGTATTCTGTTGCAACATATAGTTACTGGAGTTAAATGTTGACATAATTTACGTATATACTGTAAAGATATTCAATTTTTTGTTAAAATCTGACTTTAAAATTTTTTTAAAAGTGGGCGTGTTCTTCATTCGATTTTGCAAATTTTTATTTAGCACATATATAGTAATAGTAGTAACGTTCCTGCAAAATTTCATCATGATATCTTCAACGACTACCAAATTACATCTTGCAAAACTTGAAAACTACCTTCTATTAAAAGTGGGCGGTCCCACGCCCATTGTCCAAAATTTTACTAATTTTCTATTCTGCGTCATAAGGTCAACCCACCTACCAAGTTTCATCGCTTTATCCGTCTTTGGTAATGAATTATTGCATTTTTTACGTTTTTCGAACTTTTCAAAATTTGCTCAAGTTATCGTGTTAACGGACGGACGGACGGAAGAACGGACGGACATGGCTCAATCAAATTTTTTTTCGATCCTGATGATTTTGATATATGGAAGTCTATATCAATCTCGATTCCTTTATACCTGTACAACCAACCGTTAACCAATCAAAGTTAATATACTCTGTGAGCTCTGCTCAACTGAGTATAAAAATATCATTTATGGTGCGATTAGCGTGAAATATGGTACAAGGAGCTACCCTTGTACTATGCTAATATTTGGAATGTTTTTCTTTCAGAAAATGGATTAGAGGGGAGCAATATTCTAGTGATTAAAATTTTAGTTTTCATACCTTTCGTGAAAATGAAATGGTATATTAATTTCGTCACGAACCCCAATATTGTAAGTCCTTAAGGGAAAATAGATAGACCCACCATTAAGTATACCGAAATAATCAGGATGAAGAGCTGAGTTGATTTAGCCATGTCCGTCTGTCCGTCTGTCTGTTTTTATGCAAACTAGTCCCTCAATTTTTGAGATATCTTGATAAAATTTGGTGAGCGGGTGTATTTGGGTGTCCGATTAGACATTTGTTGGACAACCGATTTTTCAGAAAAAGAGGATTTTTGTTATATCTTCCTCAATTTACCACATTGAAGCTTCAAACTTCACCATATACTTTCGTATATTGCACATATTGTTGTCCGATAAAATTGATGAGATCGGTCTTATATATAATATATATCACCCACAACCGATTGTTTAGATAAGAAACTTTTCGTAATTACTGCCCTATTTTAAGAGCTAGAGGCTTCACATTTCAACGAATGCTTACGTATATAGCATATATTGTTGTCTGAAAAAATCATAAAGATCGGTGGTATATATAGTATATATATGGTGGTATATAGTATATATATATAGTATATAAATATATATTTTCGCAATTTCAGCCCCATTTTAACAGCTAGAAGCTTCAAATTTCACCGAATGCTTATGTATATAGCGAATATTGTTGACTGAAAAAATCATAGAGATCGGTTTGTATACAGGCGTGGATCTACGGGGGGGGGGGGGGGGGGGGAGGGGGGGGGGAGATAATAGGGGACATTTCCTCCCCCAAAAGGTCGAGAAATTTTATTTTTCAAATACTTTACAGAACAAAAATGAAATATCCAAGGAAAAAATATTCAAATATTCAATACTTAAAGTATTTGAAAAATAAAATTTTGTATGGAAAATCTTTAAGTCCAAGGTGTGGAAATGAAAATATCTAGCACATTTTTTTCTCAACGGAATATCATAGAGAGTAAAAGTTTGCGTATGTGCTTTTCCTTGCGTGCAATTTTTTGCACGGTTTTTGCAAGAATTTTAAAAATAGAAATTTATTTCACAGAAATAAAAAATGTGCTCTTAAAGAGTTTTTAATTACAAGCAAATTGGTGTTTGAATTGTCGGTAAAAGTCTAGTTGAGGGGTCGACTGCTAATACGCTACCAAAAATATCGAGAGAGGTGTCAAAAGACGCGTATTGATCTCGACAATAATAATGTGAAAAATAAACTCAATTCAGTAAAAAAATAACATAACATACATAAATTTTTCAATTCACATTGTCAGTTTTATTTCATATAAAATAAGATTTACTGGAGCACTTACATAAATGAAATGTTAGATTTCATTGTTTGATTTGCTTACATTAACTTTTTCTAAATATGTACATTTTAAGAGCCAAGGAAAACCTTCCCTGCTTTTTGATCTGTGAATATGGAAATTACCGATTCAAAACTAATGCTGCGAGCAAGGCTGGACTCCAACGCCAATGTTCCAAGGCTTGTCAAGCGATTGTGGCTCATAGTAGAACGTAAATATTTTTCACGCGAGACAATTGACTAAAAGTACGCTCCCCTTCAGCCACACTGACTGGAAGTGTGCAAAAATATTCTTAATGCTATGCAGATGTTCGGAAATAATACTTCCATCTTCAAGTCATGAAATTTGTTCAGAAGTTGAAATGGTGGCAGCGAATCACATCCCAAATTTGCTAAGTGGATGGCTTTGAGATTAATGATTTCATCTAGTAGATCCGTAGAAATATCGATACCTTAAATCGTGCAGAATGCCGCTGCCTTTTCTCTAAGCTCTTCTTCCGTCAGATCCTGATTCTTCCACAAAAATCTAAATTTATTCGCAATGTCATTTACGGCTTCGAAACGTCTTGTCATGTTACCAATCAAGCAGTCCAAAAGAACGTAAAAAACTTGCTGCTTGAATTGAGTTTTTGGAATCACACTCAGGTGATTCGCCAGGTAATTCATCGAACTGGCGCTTTCTTATCTTCCTTCTTTTCTCTGGCAGAACCTTACATTCTTGAAGTATGATCGACCATTGATCCCTGAACTTCTTCAACTAATCAATCAGGGCTACGTATATTTTCTGTTTCCACGTCCAGTGTGGCATTTCTAGCTTGCAGTACCAGATTTCGATGGTTGATTACCGTCAACACTTTGAGCCAAATGGAGGCTAAGAGGATACACTCAAATCTCCCCATATATGCTTCAATACCTTCCAAATCCGTTACTGTTTCTGAACTCAGATTCAAAAGCTTGATTTCATCAATAGCTTTCAATATTTGGGGAATGTGAGTTGCGAAAGGTTTCACACTATCCATACGAGCAGACCATCATGTTTGTGAGATGCTATGCAAGGAGCAATTAGTTTTTTCCTTGAGAATTTCCCATCTCTTAGGGCTTGCGCTAAAGATATTATACAATTTCTGCGTAATACGGAAAAATGTGACGGCTTCTGGACAACATTCAGCAGCTTGCACTCCACATAAATTTAAACTATGACAAGCACAAGGTTCAAATATTGCCAGGGAGTTATCTCTCAGGATATGACTCTGCGCTCCTTTGTAATGACCGCTCATATTACTGCCATTATCATAACCCTTGCCCACGGCAGTCATCCAGTGGAATATTGTGCTTTTTTAGAGTGCTTCGAATCAGCTCAGCGATAGCTTCTCCTGTTTTTGCGGTACAATCGACACACTCTAAAAAGCGTTCTTGGATTTTCCATTTTCCGGAGTCCCTGTCTAATAAAGCATAACGCAATATAAAAACAGTCTGCTCAATATGCTCCGAATCAGGGGGTCGCATCAACTAATACTGTGTAATACTTGACGGACTTTCTCTCGCCTTCTATCTTTCTAATTACTTGACTTGCACAGATTTCTATGAACTCATTTTGTGTTTGGAGACGATTATTTTTCGTTTGAGATTCCCTCATCTTCTCCAAATGTTCATGCAATAGGGGGTCATAATTGATGATTAGTTCCAAAATACTCCAGCGAGCTGCTTCATTTTTAAAGGTTTCCACTGAACTTTCGTATTCTCATTTCATATTGGCGCCACTTATATAGCAAGTTTTATGATTTTGACTATTTTCATGTTCAGGAATTTTGTTGTGTGACCTCTTCCAACCTTTTTCTTTAGAATAACTTGAAGATTCTGTCAAAACTGATCGGACATTTTCGGAAATTTTGCTGAAAAGCCGGCATGGAAAACAAAAAAGCTCTTCGTTTGTTGCACTTAAAACGAGCCAATCACGTTTTACTTTTTCTCCGTTTTTTTTATAGTAGTATGGAGTGTGATTTGAAGGAAATGGCGACCACTTAAGTCGTTGGGAAATCGAAATAAAATGTGATTTTAAGTTAGTTGAAGCATTTTTGACAGATAGCGCTTATAAAATTGTGTCAAAAACGTTTATCTAACTTAAAATCATCCCTCTCCGCGGCCCTGAAAGTATTTAAAAACAGAATAAATACATACTTTCGAAAATACTTTGAAATCGAAAGCTTACATTTAGGTATTGTTAAGCGCTGCACGCAACTCAAAAAACATTCAAGAAAAATTTTGCATTTTTCTTGAGCATGAAAATAGCAGTAGGCACAAAATTTTGGCGTTTCACGATGTATGGCAATTTATACATGAATACCGCTTTTATAAAAATAAAACAAAATTTATGAAACTTTTTGAAATATATTATATACCCCATATAAACTATCATTTTTGCCCCTTTTTTACGGCTAGAAGATTAAAAATTCATCAAATTTCATCAAATAGTTACGTTTACGTCATATATTGTTGAAATACGTGATTCGTAGTCATAGTTTTTACAAGCAGACCACAAAAAACGTGAAGCTTTGCATCCTCACACAAAGTACCTACCTATTTTTATACTCAGTTGAGCAGAGCTCACAGAGTATATTAACTTTGATTGGATAACGGTTGGTTGTACAGGTATAAAGGAATCGAGATAGATATAGACTTCCATATCTCAAAATCATCAGTATCGAAAAAAAATTTGATTAAGCCATGTCCGTCCGTCCGTCCGTCTGTCCGTTAACACGATAACTTGAGTAAATTTTGAGATATCTTGACGAAATTTGGTATGTAGATTCCTGGGCGCTCATCTCAGATTGCTATTTAAAATGAACGATATCGGACCATAACCACGCCCACATTTTCGATATCGAAAATTTCGAAAAATCGAAAAATTGCGATAATTCATTACCAAAGAGGGATAAAGCGATGAAACTTGGTAGGTGCGTTGAACTTATGACGCAGAATAGAAAATAAGTAAAATTTTGGACAATGGGCGTGGCACCGCCCGCTTTTAAAAGAAGGTAATTTAGAAGTTTTGCAAGCTGTAATTTGGCAGTCGTTGAAGATATCATGATGAAATTTGGCAGGAACGTTACCCCTATTACTATATGTATGCTTAATAAAAATTAGCAAAATCGGAGAACGACAACGCCCACTTTTAGCAAAAATTTTTTTTTTAAGTGAAATTTTTACAAAAAATTTAATATCTTTACAGTATATAAGTAAATTATGTCAACATTCAACTCCAGTAATGATATTGTGCAACAAAATACAAAAATAAAAGAAAATTTCAAAATGGGCGTGGCTCCGCCCTTTTTCATTTGATTTGTCTAGGATACATTTAATGCCATAAGTTGAACAAAAATTTACCAATTCTTGTGAAATTTGGTAGCGGCTTAGATTCTAGGACGATAACTGGTTTCTGTGAAAAAGGGCGAAATCGGTTGAAGCCACGCCCAGTTTTTATACACAGTCGACCGTCTGTCCTTCCGCTCGGCCATTAACACGATAACTTGAGCAAAAATCGATATATCTTTACTAAACTCAGTTCACATAATTATCTGAACTCACTTTCTATTGGTATAAAAAATGGCCGAAATCTGGCTATGACCACGCCCACTTTTTCGATATCGAAAATTACGAAAAATGAAAAAAGTGCCATAATTCTCTACCAAATACGAAAAAAGGGTTGAAACATGGTAATTGGATTAGTTTATTGACGCAAAATATAACTTTAGAAAAAAACTTTGTAAAATAGGTGTAACACCTACCATATTAAGTAAAAGAAAATGAAAAAGTTCTGCAGGGCGAAATCAAAAGCCCTTGGAATCATGGCAGGAATACTGTTCGTGGTATTACATATATAAATAAATTAGCGGTACCCGACAGATGATATTCTGGGTCACCCTGATCCACATTTTGGTCGATATCTCGAAAACGCCTTCACATATACAACTACCACCACTCCCTTTTAAAATTCTTATTAATACCTTTAATTTGACACCCATATTGTACAAACACATTATAGAGCCCCTGGTCCACCTTTATGGCGATATATCGAAAAAGGGTTCACCTATAGAACTAAGGCCCACTCCCTTTTAAAATACTCATTATCACCTTTCGTTTGATACCCATAATGTACAAACGCATTCTAGGGTCATCCCTGGTCCACCTTTATAACGATAACCCGAAAAGGCGTCCACCTATAGAATTAACGCCCACTCCCTTTTAAAACACTCATTAACACCTTTCGTTTGATACCCTTATTGTACAAACGCATTCTTTTTAGAATAGAACAAAAAGCGCGGCGTACAAAAAGCGTAACACGTAAAGAAAACGCTCTTAGTCGACTCATTGCATGCAGCTCGCGGAAAGCATGGTGAAATTCTGGGAAGGGCACCACCGACCTATTCCAAGAAATCTTATCTATGGGTCGACTTGCCTGAAATATGGAACAGGGGTATCTTTTATAAGGTTAATATTTGAGAAATTTTTCTTTCCGGGAAGTGGATCGGGGGTCGACCAACTCTAAAAAAAATTGATTTAAATTTTCTAAGTGTGCGTTCTGAGAAATTTTTATACTCAGTTGAGCAGAGCTCACAGAGTATATTAACTTTGATTGGATAACGGTTGGTTGTACAGGTATAAAGCAATCGAGATAGATATAGACTTCCATATATCGAAATCATCAGGATCGAAAAAAAATTGATGGAGCCATGTCCGTCCGTCCGTCCGTCCGTTAACACGATAACTCGAGTAAATTTTGAGGTATCTTGATGAAATTTGGTATGTAGGTTCCTGAGCACTCGTCTCAGATCGCTATTTAAAACGAACTATATCGGACCATAACCACGCCCACTTTTTCGATATCGAAAATTTCGAAAAACCGAAAAAGTGCGATAATTCATTACCAAAGAGGGATAAAGCGATGAAACTTGGTAGGTGAGTTGAACTTATGACGTAGAATAGAAAATGAGTAAAATTTTGGACAACGGGCGTGGCACCGCCCACTTTTAAAAGAAGGTAACTTAAAAGTTTTGCAAGCTGTAATTTGGCTGTCGTTGAAGATATCATGATGAAGTTTGGCAGGAACGTTACTCTTATTACTGTATGTCTACTTAATAAAAATTAGCAAAATCGGAGAACGACCACGCCCACTTACAAAAAAAAAATTGTTTTTAAAATCAAATTTTAACAAAAAATGTAATATCTTTACAGTATATAAGTAAATTATGTCAACATTCAACTCCAGTAATGATATGGTGTAAGAAAATACAAAAACAAAAGAAAATTTCAAAATGGGTGTGGCTCCGCCCTTTTCCTTTTAATTCGTCTAGAATACTTCTAATGCCATAAGTCGAACAAAAATTGACCAATCCTTGTGAAATTTGGTGGGGACATAATTCTGTGACGATAACTGTTTTCTGTGAAAATGGGCGAAATCGGTTGAAGCCACGCCCAGTTTTTATACACAGTCGACCGCCTGTCCTTCTGCTTGGCCGTTAACATGATAACCTGAGCAAAAATCGATATATCTTTACTAAACTTAGTTCACATGCTTATCTCAACTCACTTTATCTTGGTATAAAAAATGGCCGAAATCGGACTATGATCACGTGCACTTGCCATAATTCTATACCATATATGAAAAAACGGATGAAACATGGTAATTGGATTGGTTTATTGACGCAAAATATAACTTTAGAAAAAAACTTTGTAAAACGGGTGTGACACCTACCATATTAAGTAGAAGAAAATGAAAAATTTCTGCTGGGCGAAATAAAAATCCCTTGAAATCTTGGCAGGAATACTGTTCGTGGTATTATATATATAAATAAATTAGCGGTATCCAACAGATGATGTTCTGGGTCACCCTACATTTTGGTCGATATATCGAAAACGCCTTCATATATACAACTCAGGGCCACTCCCTTTTAAAACCCTCATTAATACCTTTAATTTTATACCTATATCGTACAAACATATTCTAGAGTCCCCCGTGGTCCACCTTTTTGGCTATATCTCGAAAAGGCGACCACCTATAGAACTAAGGCCCACTCACTTTTAAAAAGACTCACTAACTCCTTTCATTTGATACCCATATCGTACAAACAAAGTCTAGAATCACCCCTGGTCCACCTTTATAGCGATATCTCGAAAAGGCGTGCACCTATAGAACTAAGACCCACTCCCTTTTAAAATACCCATTAACACCTTTCGTTTGATACCCGTATTGTACAAACGCATTCTAGAGTCACCCCTGGTCCACCTTTATGGCGATATCTCGAAAAGGCGACCTCCTATACAATTACTACCACTCCTTTTTAGAACCCTCATTAATACCTTTAATTTGATACCCATATTGTACAAACGCATTCTAGAGTCACCCCTGGTCCACCTTTATGGCGATATCTCGAAAAGGCGTCCACCTATAGAACTAAGGCCCATTCCCTTTTAAAATACTCATTAACCCCTTTCGTTTGATACCCATATTGTACAAACGCATTCTAGAGTCACCCCTGGTCCACCTTTATGGCGATATCTCGAAAAGGCGTCCACCTATAGAACTAAGGCCCACTCCCGTTTAAAATACTCATTGGCCCCTTTCGTTTGATACCCACCTTTATGGCGATATCTCGAAACGGCGTCCACCTATGGAACTAAGAATCACTCCCTTTTAAAATACTCATTAACACCTTTCATTTGATACCCATATCGTACAAACAAAATCTAGAGTCAACCCTGATCCACCTTTATAACGATATCTCGAAAAGGCGTCCACCTATAAAACTAAGCCCACGCCTTTTAAAATTCTCATTGACATCTTTCATTTGATACCCATATCGTACAAACAATTCTAGAGTCAGCCCTGGTCCACCTTTATGGCGATATCCCTAAATGGGGTCCACCTATAGAACTATGGCCCACTCCCTCATAAAATACTCTTTAATACCTTTTATTTGATACACATGTCATACAAACATATTCCAATGTTACCTTCGGTTCATTTTCCAACATGGTTATTTTCCCTTATGTTTTCACCATAGCTCTCAACTGAGTATGTAATGTTCGGTTACACCCGAACTTAACCTTCCTTACTTGTTAATATAAAAATGCAATTTATTATGCGATTTCATTGAAAAATTGTACAGATTTAACTTTTTAAACAGTTTAATATTGGGAAAATTTTCTTTCCGGGAAGTTGATCAAGGCGACATATTGTAAAAATCTCATTTTTGGTGCGGAAGATAGAGAGGTAGAGCGAGCGGGACAGGTTAAGAGGTTATGGTAAAGAAGGGGTTACGTGAAAGAAGAGGTGAAGGGAAAAATAGGTTAAAGGAAAGAAGATGTACGGAGATCAAGAGGGGGGGGGGGATAGACACAGGGAAAGACAGTGGCAAAAGGAAAAGAGGGAAGTGGACAAAAGGAGAATGGGTGGGGATAAGGATAGGGAGAAAGAAGTTCTGAGGAAATGAGGAGGTAGGAGAGAATGAGAAGTATAGGATAAAGTAAGGAAAATAAATAAAGGGTAGAAATGGGAGAAAAACGGGAGAGAAAAGTTATTAGACGACATGAATTGAAATGGGAGAAAATAATCGCATACAAGTTATTACAAAATAAATTGAAATTGAAATTTCAAATAGACACTGGTTTGTGAAATAAGCATATCTGCGGCAGCAACGCTCCTGTAGTAGCTAGTATATATATAAATTAACCGTATATATATGATCATTGCAATATACCTGATTGGATGTTACAGTAATCAGTAACTTATTTTTTGCTTATATTTATATCTGCTCATGTCAACAACAACTTAAATCACCATAACTACTTATATAAACGTCTATCAAAAACACGTTGCCACACATTCTTCACACTTACGACACAAACTTTACATCAACCTACCACCAAACACCTACCACATGTCATGTGAACACATCGCATATGAAAACTCGTGCCATAATTTTCATCGGTCCTTTAGAAGAAGCTGCGTCCCGGTGAAGTAGCAGATAATAGGGTAAGTATATAACTTATAAGATACCTTCCCGCTAACTACTAACCACTAATAATATATATATATATAAATTAATTCAGGTAAATTCGTAAAGAAAAAACCAAAAACCAGCATTTATTAGTGAAGTATCGACATATTAGTATTTATTTCGTGGTACTAGAATATCCGAATTATAACTGATAAATTTTTCAACAGGAATTTTCGTTTTCATGCTTTTTCGTAAGCATTTTCTTGTGTATTTTTTATTGACAGTGTTTCTGCTTGAGCTGCTTTTATTGCAACTAAAATCAATGAGGACCGGAGAGGCACAAACCCTCACCAAAAAAACACTAGGAAACCAGCCTAGAATAAGCACTCACTATAGCAGGCACATTTTCGTTGGTGTGAGGGTTTAGCCGAACTCCATAGCACCTATGGATCTGAGGGGTGTGGGGCCTGCATCTACGCCGTTTCACCTCATAGGAGGGCGGCGGGTTGTCGGTGATTAAGAACTGCCAACCTCCTAATCCAGCGTAATATGTAGACCGTGCCTATTGGAAGATTTGCAGCCAGGGGTATTTTCAGTTGTATTTGAGAAAAGCCTTCCCAATACCGGGCCGCCTCGATATTGGAACGGACGGTTTTTATCCTCATTTCTAACATTAGAATTCTGAGACCTAATCGTCAGGTATGTGGTTGTACGACCAACATGAACTCAAAAACTTTAAAACGAAGTAAGGCTGAAAAGAAAAAGGCGATGGCGTCGCAAACAGAGCAAGCGATGTTAAAAGCGATGATTCGAACGCTAATAGCGATGAAAGTGTGCAGTTAGTACGCTGGGTAAAGGAGCGGTCTACTAGCCCGAACAAAGGACTAAAGTTAGAGCTGGAACAACGAAATAGGGAGCTTAAAAGAGCCCTCTCAAAATATTCAAAAAGAATTATGCAGCGCTTAGGTGCATTGGTTGGCCCAGCCAACGATGAGACAGTGGAAGAATGTCGAGGACAGTTCACTGATGAAATTTTTGCTGCGAGTCACAAGCAGTGAGGCATTAAAAAACGTGGGGTGCATTTGACTACATGTCATATCTTTCCTCTCAGATAGTTGCCAATAGAATGATTGTAACATTCAATATCACCCCACGCTTTTTACTGTGAATTAAATTATTCTGTTAATAACTTAAATTTTATTATAATTTTGTTTTGAGGTGATTAACTACAAATGATTGTTTGACCTTCTACTACAGTTATATAAACCCTTTTTAATTGAAAATTATTTTCTATTTTTTAGTTCGGTTAGCTATAAAAGCGTGTTTTTAGTTTTTTTATATTATTATTTATTTTTAATATTTTAGTTCAAGTAATTTTAAAAGTTTTAGTCGAGAGTGATGAAACCTCGAAATGCCAGCGGTTCATGGATGAACCCAACCCCACGGCACCGAAAAGGGCCAAGACGCAGGGTGGCTGGACACGGTCTTTCGCCGAAATTGCCAAGGGTCGGCAGATCATTGGCATTATAGACGAGAGCAGCGGAGATGGCAGCATCCAGAAACAACAGTGGAAGTGGATCGAGGCCGCGCTCGCTACGGCGGCCGTTAAGATTGAGAAAGACAACCCTGGTCCACCGCCACCTTACAACGATGCAGGGTGGTTCCAGGGCAATGTAAAGCTAATTGCCTGTGACGACGCCAGGTCGGTAAAACTCTATAGGGCCGCCGTTGATAGGGGTGGTATATTCGGGCGCGCGCCTTAAGGCCTAGAGCCTGGGTTACATTGACGCCAACGGACCCAGCTGAAATCCTGGAGCTGCTACAGGAGTACAACTCGCCACAGGTTTGGAAGCCAACCCGGATAAAAGCAAGCTTGTCCTCTTCACGAGGAGGTAAAAAGTACCAAATCTTACACCGCCAAAAATTGGGGGTACGTTATTAGCGTTTAGCGATCAAGTCAAGTATTTGGGAGTCATTCTGGATAGGAAGCTATTATGGAGTGACCATATAGTGGAGCGATCCAAGAAGGCAGCAGAGCTGTTCACCTGCAAGAGGGCAATTGGCACCTCCTGGGAATTCTCCCCTAAGGTGACCTACTGGATTTACACAGCCATTGTGAGCCCGATTCTTCTTTATGGTGTCTTGGTCTGGTGGCCTGCACTAGCTAAAAGTAACTACCTTAAAATGCTTCAAAAGGTGCAACGGAGTTCGGAGCTCTGCATTACCGGGGCTCACGGCTCCACTCCAGATTCCGTTACATACATACATGGATACATAGATACATAGATAGATACAGGCCAAGCTAATAAAAGCGTGTTAAAAAGGGCTCCAGTATGCTCTTTCGTAGATGTGCCACGCATCCCCTTCTATCATTAATAAAGGAATGCGTTATTCGCATTATGTGCAAGGTTTCAAATCCATGGCCATTCGCGCTGGTCTTAATTTCAATTAAACTTGTGCCCGTTAACCTTATGTCACCACACCATCACATTATTGCATTGTCATCGAGCCTTGATACGTGTGCAAAGTTTCAATCAAACTTATGGCCATTCAAAGTGGTAATAAGGCCAATTGAACTTATGGCCGTTAACCTTATGTCACCATACCATCACATTAATGCATTGTCATCGAGCCCTGATACGTGTGCAAAGTTTCAATCAAACTTATGGCCATTCAAAGTGGTAATAACGCCAATTGACCTTATGGCCGTTGACCTTATGTCACCACACCATCACATTAATGCATTTTCATCGAGCCTTGATACGTGTGCAAAGTTTCAATCAAACTTATGGCTATTCAAAGTGGTAATAAGGCCAATTGACTTTATGGCCGTTGACCTGATGTCACCGCACCATCACATTAATGCATTGTCATCGAGTCTTGATACGTGTGTAAAGTTTCAATCAAACGTATGGCCATTCAAAGTGGTAATAACGCCAATTGACCTTATGGCCGTTGACCTATGTCACCGCACCATCACATTAATTCATTGTTACCGAGCCTTGATACGTGTGCAAAGTTTCAATCAAACTTATGGCCATTCAAAGTGATATAAGGGCCAATTGACCTTATGGCCGTTGACCTTATGTCAACACACCACCACATTAATGCATCGTCATCGGTCGTTGATACGTATGCAAAGTTTAAAATTAATCAGACTTCTAGAAACCGGTGAAAATTAAGCTCAAATATTCCGTTACATAGATACAGGCCAAGCTAATAAAAGCGTGTTAAAAAGAGGCGCCAACACGTTATTCGGGCAGAGTTTGCTGAAATTTTGGATGGTGAATTTTCTGCCGCCCGCTTTTGAAATGCATTTTATACACTTTTGTGATGTATTATTGTGTGTTTCGAGATATTGTATTAGTTAATTAATAAATCTATTCTATATTTCATAAAATCGCAATGGCGCAAGGCGAATAATAATACATATATGCACAAATGCGTACAAATATATATATTACGATGATAGTACAAAATATTCTTGAACTTTGTCAGGGACCTAAGTGCCAGGTTTCACATTTACCATCCGGGTTTGACATCCACCATAATATATATATGCACTAGCGCGTACCAATATATATAATACGGTGATACTACAAAATCTTCCTGAACTTTTTCAGGGACCCGGCACTTAGCCGGGTTTGACATCCACCGTAATATATATATGCACTAGCGCGTACAAATACATATATATATTACGGTGATACTACAAAATCTTCCTGAACTTTTTCAGGGACCTGGCACTTAGCCGGGTTTGACATCCACCATAATAGTTCATATAGCGCATACAAATATATATATCCGGGGTCATTTTGTGTTTTTCTTGGTGGTTATCTTTTGACAAAGCAAAATTTTGGACTCCCGCCTTCGGATTAATAATACTGAAGTCAAAACGCATCTTTCGACCACTTTCCAGATATTTTTGGAAATGTTTTTGAAGTTGATCCCTGTTCTAGAATATTACCAAAATAAGTTTTACCAATTAAAATTTGTCAAGTAGAAGCCAGGCTGAAAGAATTTAAGTATACAATGCATTTCAACACATAATCACAAAGCTATTCAAATTGAAGGGATTCGCATTTGAAGCTTATCTTCCTCAAAAATATTCGACATGTATTTTTTTGCGATTGTTTTCGAAAATATGATTTTTTGATTATTTGACTCATATGAAATAAACAATTATTCGAACGTCATTCACAAGCTTTTCGATTATATCCGACTCAGTACTAATATCCTGAATCAATACAATGTGCTGAAATACACTTTCGAGTGTTAAATGCAGGGATACTCCAAATGAAATCAACCAATGGATTCACATCTTACACCCCACCTCTTCCAATTTGCATGAAATTTTTTTACAGCATCTATGGACAAATATAACAACCCATATTTTTTTAGTTTTGTCAAATTCACTTTAGTTCCATTTTTATGAATTTTTTAAAATTTTGTGTTTTCAGCCGATTTATTTTTTTCTAAATTCAATGGCGCAAGGTACTTTTCAGTAGAAAGCCCATTGTGAAGTTGTTGTTTAAGTTAAAGCAATCAAACTTACAAAATTTCACCAAGATTTCTAATATAACGTTGAAAGTAACGTAGGTATTGTTAAAATATGTTTTTTCACCCTTTAATTTGATATTTTAGGTTTTTTTTTCTCAGTATAGTCTTTTTTAGGAATGCTAATAACTTTTTCTAAAAAAAAAAAAAAAAACTCGAAGAGGTCTCGTTTTAAAGAGAATAAAACATACTATTATATTCCAAAATAAAATTCGTGGATATTTGATGGTAAGTGACCTAGGTTAGGGTTAGGTTGGGTGGTAGCTTCCCTGATAGGGGAAGCTCACTTGGACAACATGACGGTCCGTTGTGATACCACATATAATAAACTAAACTAACGGTGACGTAGATATAAAAACTTAGACAATCGTTGGGTAGCAACGATAAAGTTCCGAATGATCCCGATCTCAACCTTGGATAGCTCCTCTGGAGAACCAAGTGAGTCACGACCGAAATACTTTCGCCTAGTTCTGGCAAACGCTGGGCAGTCAAGCATAAAGTGATTTAGAGATTCCACCTCATCATCCTCCATACAGCTGCAGCAGGATGGAGTTTCCAATATATTGAGACGTAACGCATGGATACCCATGAGACAGTGCCCTGTCAAAACCCCAATGACCATTGATAGGTGAGCCTTGGTGAACCCAATTATTTCAGCATACCTCCTGCCATCCACTTTCGGCCAGAAAGATCTTGACACCCTGTAAGACGTAGTGTCCGCCCAACGTTTGCTGAGCTGACTCGAGGCCCAGCTATGGCTAGCGGAATCCCGAAATCCCTACAGCCATCTTCATCCGGTTCAGTTGTACCGATTCGGGCTAAGAGATCCGCTTGACAGTTACCCGGAATATCACTATGGCCCGGGACCCAGATAATCTTAATTGTAAAATAATTCGATGCAATCGCAAGTGAGGTCAGGCACTCCCAGACCACCCTCGATCGCACTGTAGTTGAGCTCAAGGCCTTTATGGCCGCTTGGCTATCAGAGTAGATGTTAAATTCCCTAACCGTAGTAGCGCTGGATATCATTTCATCCACCGCATCCTTAATCGCAGCAACTTCCGCTTGGAGTACAATGCAGTGATCAGCCAACTTAAACTTGCGGCTTACATTTAGCTCTTGACAAAAGACCCCCCCGCCAACCTTTCCGTCCAACTTCGACCCATCCGTGAACAAGTTAACCGGTCCCATGCCCCAGATAATTCCTCTTCTCCACTCCTCCCTCTGGGGAATGACTGGGGTGAACGTTGTACAGGGAGCGGCCACCGGCATGCAATAGTTCGTCCTGTCCGGGATAAAGTCGAAACTAGTAAGAAGGCTAGAGTGTCCGAAATCAGAAAGCATATAACCCATATCACGAAGCCTGACCAACGACCGGGCCGCGGCTGCCTTTTCCGCAATATTTACTTGATGTATATTCAGCATGACATTCAGTGCCAAGGTAGGTGTTGTTCTCATAGCACCACTGATACCAATAAGCGCCGTCCGTTGCACTGACACTAACATTTTGGAGGTGCTCGCCGTCTCCAGCTTTTCCACCTGACCAGCACCCCATAGAGCAGGTTCGGTTTGACCCCATCTCATAAAGCCAGTGTACTACTCCTGGCGAGAGCCCCCATCTCTTTCCGATAGCCCCCCTGCAGCAGTACAAGGCAACCGCGGCCTTCCTGGCCCTATCTTCCATATTGGGCCTCCAGGACAGCTTCTTGTCCAGAAAAATTCCCAAATATTTTGCCCTGTCAGTAAGTACCAACGGTACCCCTCCAGTCGAAGGATTTATGAAGTTGGGTATCTTATATCTCCTTGTAAAAAGAACCAATTCTGTTTTTCCCGGGTTGACCGCCAATCCACATGATTCAGCCCACCTAGCCACAGTAACCAGGTAGCCCTGCAGAACATCGCGCAGGGTGCCCAGAAATTTGCCCCTGAATAGGATAGCGAAGTCATCTGCATAGGCAACCACCCGACAACCATTGGCTTCCAGCTCCACAAGAAGCTCGTTGACTACCACAACCCAGCGCAGAGATAGGACACCCCCCTGTGGCGTGCCCCTGCACACCTTCCTCCTAATTATTGCCCCTCCCCACTCCGCTGCGACAATTCTTCCACATAGAAGTTTGCTAATAAATTCAACCAGAGCCGCTTCGACTCCTAAACCCACCATAGCTCTTTCGATTGCCCCCGGTAAGACATTGTTAAAAGCCCCCTCAATGTCTAGAAAGGCACCCAGAGCATACTCTTTATGTTCTAGAGACCCCTCTATTTGCTTTACAATCGAATGGAGAGGCGTTTCCGCCCAACTGCCCTTGCAGTACGCATGCTGTGAAGCCGACAGTAATCCCCAGGTATCCTTTCCCGTAGGTACAGGTCAATCAGCCGCTCAAACGTCTTAAGAAGAAACGACGAGAGACTGATTGGCCTGAAATCCTTAGGTGACACATGAGATCTCCTGCCGGCCTTCGGAATGAAGATGACCCTAACCGTGTGCCACGACTTAGGGATATAGTTAAGCCTGAGGCAGTTAGTGTAGATGATGGCCAACCAGCGGCAGGAAATCCCTAAAGACTTTTGAAGTTGCGCAGGAATGATGCCATCCGGGCCGGGTGACTTATAGGGCTTGAACGAATTTATAGCCCAGGATATTTGACTTTCCCGTAGTGGGACGGCAGGCATTTCTGCATGGCCAGTAACCGCCGACCACTTAAGGGAAGATCCCTGTGCAACTGGGACATCGGGAAAATGATTGTCCAGTAAAAGTCTCAGGGACTCCTCGCTACTCATCGACCAGTCCCCGCCATCATCTCTCAGATACCCCCGAGGGGCGGGATTCCTAGAGAGTATTTTCCAAAGCCTCGCGGATTCATTGCAGCCCTCTACGTTTTCGCAGAAGCTTCGCCATGAATCTCGCTTGGCTATCCTTATTTCATATTTATAAATCCCCAGATTCACCTTATAGAGCTCCCAGTCCGAGGGTAGTTTACTCCTCCTGTCTCTGTTAAAGAGCCGCCTACTGGACGCTCTTAGGTCGTCAAGGGAATCAGACCACCAGGGCGGCTTGCCCTTCTCCCTGTAAGTTTTCAGTGGGCAGGACTGTTGAAAGGTGCTATTGCTTGCCGAGGTAAAGTTTTCCACTAGACCGTCTATTTCAGGTTATACGATAGGCGCCTCAGACAATAGCTCTCCCAATTTCCTACAATTCAAGTCCCAGTTGGTACTTTTAGGGTTCCTAAAAGATATTTTACCGGGACGTTCTTCGTTCACCGAGAACTGAACGTATCGGTGATCAGAGAAGGAGTGCTCGTTGAGAACCCTCCAGCCAGATATCCGATCTTCCAGTTCTCTGCTAACCAGGGTGAGGTCCAGGACCTCCTACCTTACCGCAGTAATAAAAGTCGGGTCATTCCCCCTATTACATGTACAAAGTCCCTCATCTACAATAAAAGTAAATAAAGACTCACCTCTGGTGTTCGTAGCCGAGCTCCCCCATATGCTATGGTGTACATTAGCATCGGAACCTATGATTACGCCAACACCTCTCCGCCTTGCTACAGCGTTGATTTCGTCCAGTATCACAGGTGGTGGTCCCGTTACGTCCCCATGGGGCATATACGCTGAGACCACCCACAATTCGTTACTGCCTCGCTCGAGGCAGACGGTGGTTACGTCAGCATTGCTTTAAATTCCTTTTTAATAAGCACAAAGGATCTAGGCCTTCCTGCCTCCCCATGCACCAAGGTGTTGAATATTCCCGTCC
This sequence comes from Eurosta solidaginis, assembly GCF_040869045.1. Lineage (NCBI taxonomy): Eukaryota > Metazoa > Arthropoda > Insecta > Diptera > Tephritidae > Eurosta > Eurosta solidaginis. Next base: position 99,500,721 of record NC_090324.1, read on the forward strand.
TTAATCCAGAAATTTTTCCGCCGTTACTACTCAGCCACGGCTTCTGGACAAGGACTATATCCACTCCGCCTTTCTCAAGACAGAGCAACAAGTTTGTGGAAGCCGCCTTAGAATGCTGAAGATTGGATTTCCATCAACACCACCCTTCTTCTTTTGCACCCCATCCTTGGCGGCTTCGCCCTCGGAGACTAGGAGATCTTCCTCCCCCCCCCCCCCCCCCCCCCACAAACAGGCGACTTACACTGATGACGGATCCCGCCGTCGATGATTCGCCCTCGGAGGCTAGGAGCTCCTCCTCTGCCCTATCAGCCAGACGACTAGCACTGATGACAGATCCCGCTATTGACGGGACGTCAACAGTGCTTTCGCTGTCCAAATTAGAGGGGTCAGCATCCAAAACCATTAGTACTGGCTTCCCTGCGGATGCCTCCACCTCCCGAACAGTCTCTGGGGGAGAGGAACCATCTCCCCTGGAATCAGCGTGGTAAATTTTGAAAACCACACGCTCGAGGCCATAGGAGATAACCACCCTCGTGTCAGAGAGAGGACCGGTGGACTCTGCGTTTAGCAGAATCAGCACTTGCCGACGTGGCCCAAGAGCCTCCTCTACTCTGAGGACCCTCCAGTTATGCGTCGGAAGGTTCGGGTTGCAGTAACGCATTAATTCAAGCATTTTCTCCGGCTGAGAGGGCCCGGCACGCAACCACACTCGAGCCCTCGGCCGAAGGGGGAGATCCCTCCGTTCCACGGCCTCGAGTCTGCCTCCCCTCCAAACCTCCCCAACCAAATAAATTTTTTTCTTAAAGATACAGGCCAACCGGTCGTCAGCACAAGTAATCAGTCTAAATCCATGATACCACCCCGAGTATTCGAAGCATGGCCGCGGACCTGGGCTCTCCATAACAGCGGTCATATAGGCCGCTGATATGGCGCTGGCGACCCACGGCCACTCTTCTCGGGAGATGACACCATCCTCCCTACTCCTATCCAGGACCCGCTCGTTTAGCGATTTCGCTAAACAAAATTGCGTCCCCACCTCCTCGGGTCCTTTTTTTCGTTGAGGCATTCCGCTCATCCGACCTTTGCCGCTTCATAGCCTCTAAACCCTGCTGCTCACCCGCATCGTACGACACCGGTGTGGTCGTCGCAAGCTACGACGCGCTTGGCCCACTCCAGCATCCGGGAATGCTTCTCAGAAATCTGAGTTGCATCCCTTCCGCCGTAGCGCTCCAAGATCTTCTCAGCTAGGCGCCGATCACCCAGAGCTTTCCTACGCGGCGTCGATCGCCTACCTTTCCCGGCAGGCTTCGAACCCAGGGCTCCCGTTGGAAAAGCTCCTCGCGACAGGGCTTCCTTACTAGTACTGGGCTGGTCCGTCGCATTCGCCGGATCTCTACCTTTCCCTGTCACAGCCCCATATGGGCCTGCATTGGGTGTCGGTTTCGACAACCCTCCACTACCCGAACTACCCGTACCTACGGGGTTTGAAACCAAACCCCTGCGCTGATCCGTCTGATCAGCCCTTTTGACCCGCCGGGAGCTTTCCCGGCTGGTAGCGACCTGCTTCGGAGCGCTCTCCGCACCTATCGCGTCCCTCGCACCATGACGACCTTCGCCGTCACTCCTACCCTCCTTTTTGTTAGTTTTCGTGTCCATTCTAAGAAGTGCCCCCTCAAGGCCGCTATCCGGAGCCGATTGTGTAGTCGCCCTTCAACGGTCCCGTGGTTATCTATGCTGCGCAGGGAGGCCACGCGAGGGTTGACGCATTACCTTATGGGTAATGCGTTCAGAGCCACACCGGACGCAAAGCGGGAAAATCCTCAACCGCACCTACACCACCAACTTAACGGCGACGGACCCGGAACGTACCGTGAGGCCCACCACGGTTTTAAAGGGACGTGGGCAGGTGGAGCATTAGCCTACCAACCATTTCGATAGGGTTTCACCCCGACGTACTAAGGTGGCAGAATACCGCACCTACCAGCCCAAAGTCATCAAATCCTAAACATAGTCAAAATCAAGTCCCTAACAATTCAGTTCGTCACCGTTGAGTACCGATCTTACCCCTTAACAGGGTCCTCCCTCCCCTGAGCTCGGCACAATGACTCAGGGGTGCGGGTTTTATCGAGTTGTCCTCTCTAGATCCGCCATTATCCGTAGAAGCAGGGGCAACTCGTGCAGGATGTGATAACCAATCACGTGTGACAATTCGTCACTATGGCCGGTCTAAGACTGATACCAGTCCCTGATCCAGAGCCTGGAACCACGTATGATATCCAAGCCAAGTATCTTAACCCCCAGTAAGTGACCTAAAAAGGCTTAAAATTTAAAAAAGCTCCAAATTCGATAGTGCTAGTAACAAGGCAAAACCAAATCAATAACACTGTGTCACACTAAAAAAGTAATATTTGCGAGACATACCTCACGTTGTAGGTCTAGTCCGACATACAAAAACTCCATACTCTAGTCATGTGTCAGATAAAAATAGAAACAATTCAATTTCGTATGTGCAGTTTCCTGACTTGTACAAAAGAAAATTTATTTTACGTTTACACGGTATGTTGCTTTTCATACGTATAAAGTGACATATACATATAACAAATACATATCGTGTAAGAAGCCTTTTAGTTTTCCAAATACGCTAAAATTCTTAAGTACCCTCGAATACGCACTCACCTGAATTCAATTTTAATTCATTATTATACCTATAAAAAAAGTCGGCAATTTTTCGAGATCAGTCGGCATACCAGTAAGATTTACCCACCACGATCGGAACCTTCGCACCGCCCCTGAGTATATAAGAATTGTTTAGAATAATTCTGTTTAAATAAGACCCAATTTTTCCAATAAATTGAATAATAATTCGATCGATCATGATAGCCAGACCAAAAGGGTATTTGTTATTTCATTTTACATTACATGTCAATCCTGTCTCGATCCGAATTGGCAAACTTCTGTTACAGTAGCAGTCTGGTGTGATCCTGGCACCAACCACGAGATCATCAAAAAGTTGTGGATGTAATAAGGCATTCACTAACAAGAAGCAGTTACAAGTATCGTGCACAATATCAAAAGTTACACAGTTTTGGAGCAGAAAGATAAACGTGCCAAAACACATCTACAAGTGTATAAACAAAAACATTACAATCAGATTTGAGACTGTATCGAAGCATCTCAATGTCATCCTAGATTCACTAAATAAATCAGGAAAGGCTATACGCAGGTTAAATAGTCAACTCACTAGAAGTCACCAAATAGAAGTATACCAAATACTCTCTAACGTCAGGGACAAATTGGTATCCTCATTAGCTAGACATAATATAGAGGTAGAGGTCCCAACTTCATTTGAACAAGATATAAAAATTCACTTTAGTACTGACTTTGAGGAAGAGCAGCAAACAATTGAAAATAATACTTTGCAAACAAAAGCCCTCAAAATGCCTCACTCAACAGTAGAATTCATTAAGACAGCTTCATCGGTGCAGCCTGAGTAGAAGAAATAAAAATAAAATTGAAAGTATCCATCAAAATTGAATCAGTAGAAGTTTTGACACAAAACTCCTGGACGTATAACAACGTAGTAAAACTACAAATCAGTATACTATAGAAATAGAAAAACTTACAAAATTCGTGGAAGGAGCATACATATCTGATGGATTACCCGCAGATTTAGTAACTAAATATGCAACACAATCAGCTGTTAAAGTTATTGTGACGAATATTAGCAACACTAAGGGATACTATCATCTCTAAGCCAATACTAACCAGTGACTTGTATGCACATCAACAAATGAATCATTACGTCTATACATATGTCCATACAAGCAGCGGAGAGCAACGCACAAACACATGCAGTGACTTGTATGCACATCAACAAATGAATCATTATGTCTATACATATGTCCATACAAGCAGCGGAGAGCAACGCACAAACACATGAATGTATCTGAGATACTCCCAAAAGTAGGCAATCATCTGTGGAAGTATCACTCGACACGCGCATGGGCTATGCGAGAAACTATAATAACAGTGCATCTGTAGTTATAGCTGAGAAATGTATAGCTGGTAAACAAGTAGTAAGTAACTTCTAGGAATAGAAACGCCTAGAAGTATGCGAACGAGACAGAGTATAAAAGGAGTTAAAGCTGAGTAATCAAATCAGTTTGATTTAAGCACGCTATCTGTTGAGAAGTAGAAGTGTTATTGTGAAAGTAGTCTAATAAAGACCATTTTGCATTATTGAATATCGGAGTTATTTATTCAACAGTTTAGTGATTCGAATGTTAGCAGAAGGTTGCAAATAACCGGAATTTCCAAAATTCGTTACGCTATGTAAAGAAACTGTTCAAACGAAAAAGTTAAAATGATTATGCAAGCAGGAACGTTCACATCTATGAACAAAGCAATATCAAAACTCACAAATAGTTGTACTGAAGTCACGAGTAACCGAAATTCAGTACTGCACATACGCCAACAAAGCTACAACCGTGGTCGTTTCCGTAGAAGTTATCAAGGTAGCAATTATAGAGGTCGTGAATCCACAACCCGATTTATACAAAATAATAATATATCTATTATTAAAAAAAACCAAATCAATAGTAATATAACAATTAATACTTCACAGATAACACAGTCACAACAGATTTAAAAGGAGATGACCTATTAATTAAACTGAAATTTCAAATAGTAGAAGACAATTTCCCAATCCCATGCGATGGAATTCTAGGTTTAGATTTTATAAAAAAATATAATTGCATATTAGATTACCGTAAAACTGAAGGCAGATTAATTTTGAGACCTTATGATTTTCCACAAAATATAATAATCCACACAAATAGACCGACTGTCAATTAGCTGATGGTTAATACCATAACAAATAAAGATCAAGCTTTTGTTAGAATCATAAATACTACAGATAAAAACGCAACTACTCTATAAACAAAAAATTAGCTGCAGATAAATTCCGACTTCCAGGAGTTGATGACATTTTGGATCAATTACGAAGCGCAAATATTTTTCATGTTTGGAACTAATGTCAGGTTCTCATCAAATAAAATTAGACTCAGACTCTAGAGATATAACTCAATTTACAGCAGATGATGGCGCGTACTGTTTAAAAAAATTACCATATGGCTTGAAAGTAGCACCCAATTCAATTCAAAGAATGGTGACTTTAACATTTGCAGGCCTTCACCTCCACAAGCATTTTTATATACAGATTATTTGGTAGTATTGGTTGTTCCGAAAAGCACATGAAATTTACTAGACGTATTCTCATTTTGTAGAAAATATAATCTAAAGCTGCTCCCCGATAAATGCTTATTTTGTTAGTCAGAAAGTTACCTACCTCGGACATCAGGGCACAAGCAAAGGAATTTTACCAGATCCAAGTAAATTGGAAATTGTTCAAAATTATCCAACTCCTAAAACAGCCGACGAAGTCAAACGATTAGTTGCTTTCTGTAATTATTACCGAAGATTCGTAGCAAATTTCGTAGAATATTCGAGAATTTTAACAAGACTCTGTAAAAAGAATGTTTTCTTCGATTTGACGGAAGAATGTCAAAAAGCTTTTGTCTATTTGAAGGAGGATTTAATAAGCCCAAATATTTAGCAATATCAAGATCGTTACAAAAGGTGAAATAAATAAAGCAACAATTGGAAAATAATTGTCATCAATTAACGGGCCATAACTTATCTTAGACCATACGTTTATGGCAGAAAATTCCTAATTTAACACCTTCAACTTACCTTTTTTCAATGAAAAACCTTTCGTCAAAATTAAGAAGAGTTAGATTATATTTGGAAGAATATGACTTTGAAGTGGAGTACATAGCTGGAAAATAAAACTACGTAGCAACCGCACTATCGCGAATTGATATTAAAAACTCAAAGAAATGGGAGTGGAAAACTGTAAGATATTAAAATACAAGATCGGAAACTAAACAACTGACCAGTAACAAGTACAAGGAAAGAAGAAAATAAAAGTCACAATGAGAACCCTATAATATATGAAGCGCTTGTGAAATATGAAGAAAGAAGACATGTCGAGCTTGTTTTCGATCCTCCGAAATTATATTTCAAAATAAAAGATAAGAAAATGTTTAGCAAAGTAGATACAAGCAGCTTTTTCGCTCAATTCTTTCACTCTAATTACTCTGCTGTGGTTCATTCGTCACCTACAAATTATCCGTATGAGCTCCATTGTAGTAACTCAATACTTGCTCCACGTTTGTTGCCTGAAGATGTTCTATTACATCTAAAGACCCTAAAAGAATTCTTCAATTACGGTCCCGATTTGATTCCAACATGTTTTCTTAAAAATGTGCGGAATACATTTACCAGTCCCTTACTGATCTGTTTAACCTCTCTTTAAAAAATGGCATTTTCCTGACGGCTTGGAAGGAATCTTTTCGTATCCCACTCCATAAAAAAGGAAGACAGTCGTCTATTGAAAACTATCGTGGAGTAGCAAAGCTCTCCGCTATCCCTAAGTTTTCGAAGCAATCTTTACTAATCACCTTACACTTTCGATTTCTACATTGATAGATATGTAATGTAACAAATTAATAAAAGAATGTTTTGACTTTGGAAATCTGATCAGTATTCCTTTTATTAAAGAAATTAATTACTATTTATACAGAAGTTCTTAACCTATGCATATATACATACTTATATTAATATTTACATACTAAAGGTGCATGACTCAATAGTGAGGAATGCTTGTCAGCAAATTATTGACTTACATATTGTCAATATAATTCCCGCTTGAGCAGTTCGCTATGACGCATTAATGCATTAGGTGACTTAGGGAAAGCGAATGAACTTATGGTAGTTACCTGGGTCAATAAACGAGCGTTTGTAATGTTAAGCGTGTTTGTAATGGCGTGAATTCCACGCGATACTACAGATAGTTCTCAGGATGGCTTTTGTAGAGCCAAATCAACCACAACCAATTTGCTTGAATTTACAACTCACGTCTTTAATGGGTTTAGAAATAATCATCATACCTACGTTTTATACACTGATTTCAGCAAAGCATTCGACAAAGTACGCAACTCATTACTTGTTTATAAACTCGAATTGCTCGGTTTTCAACCTGGCCTAACTCGCTGGATCTCCTCCTATCTTTGCGGTAGAGCTCAAAGAGTCATTTTTAAAAACATTTGTTCGAATGTGATCGTTGTTCCCTCCGATGTGCCTCAGGGCAGCGATCTCGGTCCTATTCTGTTTTTGCTCTTTATAAACGATATTTTCACAACTATAGAATATTCTAAAATTTTAATGTATGCCGACGACGTAAAACTTTTTAAGTCATACGCGTCGGTTGAAGAACGTTCTGTACTCCAGGCGGATTTAAATTGTTTAGTTACTTGGTTTAGTGCGAATTTTATGCCGCTCAACATAGAAAAATGTAAATTCATGTTTTTTTCACGTGGGAACGTACAGCCAGCTTCTTATAAAATTAATGGCCAAACTCTGGAAAGCGTTGATGTTTCTGTCGACTTGGGAGTTACAATGAACTGCAAACTTAGTTTCAACCTTCATATTAATGCCACAGTCAATAAAGCGAGAGGAGTTTTAGCATTTGTGAAAAGACGGGCAAAAGAGTTTAGTGATCCTTTCGGTACAAAAACCCGTTCTACATCATTGGTGAGGCCGATATTAGAATATGGATCGATAATTTGGAATACGCGTTATCAAGTTCATGTGGATAGGCTAGAATCAATTCAAAAACAGTTTTTACTTTTCGCCTTGAGAAATCTTCAATGGACTCTCCATATAATCTTCCTCCTTACACTAATCGGTTAAAACTAATAAATATTCTTACCCTTGCAAGTCGTAGAGAAATGCTAGGTGTACTATTTATAGCTGGACTTTTGAATGGATCGATTTCAAGCCCATTCCTTTTGAACAAAGTAAACTTGAATGTTTCATGCCGAGCTTCAAGGCATAATAAACCTATAATTCTTAGACAATGCAGAAGCAATTTCCAACTAAACGAACCTTTTCTATGTCTGTGTGAAGATTATAACTCTCACTCGAGAATAATTGATGTTTCGGACTCGCTCTTTGCCATAAAAAAAACGGTTCTATCTTCTCTTAATAATTAAAAAATTATATTTATACTTTTAATCTATTGTATTTGTGAATCTATATTTCTCAGCTGATGAGGTTCTCTGTAACTGAGCGGTTTTAGATCTCGGCGCTTAAGAAGCAGCTGCAAATTATAAATAAAACATAAATAACTATTAGGATACAAAAAACTAAAATTAACAGGATTAGCCTGGTTTCATCAGGCCACTTGGGGGCAGTGCGCTGCCACAACGTCTGAGAAAAAAAGAAAAAAGAAAAGAAAAGAAAAAGAACCTGATTGTTGAGGACTTGTAGGTAACAAAGTTCTCAAAAATTTAATTATTGCATTAACTCCGGAGGTAATGCATGTGACAAACATTGGAAAAATTCTTCATAAATATCACGACTATTCTGTTTTTCGTGGCCACCCAGCAAAAAATCGTCCGATAAACAAAATAAAACAAAAATATTACTGGAAAACTATGAAATATGATATAAGAGAATATATCAAAAATAGCATCCACTGCAATAAAACTAAAATTAATAAACATCTTAAAAACCAATAAATATAGCGGAAACACCTCCGAAATCTTTCGTTATAGTACAAATCGATACAATCGGACCATTACCGAAATCAATAAACGGAAATGAATATGTGGTTACTATTGTATGCGATCTAACTAAATATTGCAGTACCCGTTCAGAGCAGACATGCTGTAGCCGTTGCTATGGCTGTATTTGAACATTTCTTCCTGATTTATAGTTGTATGAAAACAATCATAACCGATATGGGAACAGAATAAAAGAATAGTTTATTTGAGGAGTTGTGTAAGCTTTTGAGCATAAAACCTCAACATCTTACCTTGTAATTATATGCGTCCAACATTGCCCAAAATTTGATTATGGTAAGGTGTTGAGGTCATAGAATATTCAGAGAAAATGTGCGTTCCTACACATCCATTGACAAAGACGATTGAGATGAATATCTTAAATAAATTTCGTATTGTTTCAATACAACACCGTCTACATCTCACGGATACTGTCCCTTCGAACTAAGTTTTGCCAAAACACATCTGATTTACGAATTTTTACAAGAAAATATAGTTAGACCATGATGCTTATGATAATGGAATCAAATATAGGCTACAAATAGCACAACAAACTAAGAAATAACAATAAATTAATTATGACAAAAAAGGAAAGTACGAAAATAAGTTTAAGTTTACAAGGTAGAAAACATTGATAAGCAGAACAACTTTACATTAATTCCCCATCGAGTAGAAAATAGCGATAGCACAAATAAGCATAAGAAAATAATGATCCAAATAGTAGTAAATACTTATAAGAATAATAATTTTACTTTAATTCCCTATAAAATAGAAAATAAATATCAAAATAATTACAATATATGCAGTAACAATAAAATCATTGTACATAAAATTAGGCTTGAATAGCTATAAATAAATAAATTTTGAACGCTCAAACGAACACAACACAAACCTTCAGTTTCATTATATTAAAACAATCTCAAATGACTATAAAAAAACTTAACACTTAACAAATGTAATCCATAACTGCAAATAAAAACAAAACCAAACTCAACAAGTAAGAAAGGTTAAGTTCGGGTGTAACCGAACATTACATACTCAGCTGAGAGCTTTGGAGACAAAATAAGGGAAAATCACCATGTAGGCAAATGAACCTAGGGTAACCTTGGAATGTGTTTGTATGACATGGGTATAAAATGGAAGGTAGTAATGAGTATTTTAAAAGAGAGTGATTCTTAGTTTTATAGGTGGACGCCTTTTCGAGATATCGCCATAAATGTGGACTAGAGGTGACTCTAGAATGCGTTTGTAAGATATGGGTATCAAATGATAGGTGTTAGTGATTATTTAAAAGGGAGTGGGCCTTAGTTTTATAGGTGGACGCCTTTTCGAGATATCGCCATAAAGGTGGACCAGGGGTGACTCTAGAATGTGTTTGTACGATATGGGTATCAAAGGAAAGGTGTTAATAAGTATTTTAAAAGGGAGTGCGCCTTAGTTCTATAGGTGGGCGCCTTTTCGAGATATCGCCATAAAGGTGGACCAGGGGTGACTATAATATGTTTGTACGATATGGGAATCAAATTAAAGGTATTAATGAGGGTTTTAAAAGGTAGTGGCCCTTAGTTGTATATGTCACACCCATTTTACAAAGTTTTTTCTAAAGTTATATTTTGCGTCAACAAACCAATCCAATTACCATGTTTCATTACTTTTTCATATTTGGTATAGAATTATGGAATTTTTTTCATTTTTCGTAATTTTCGATTTCGAAAAAGTGTGCGTGGTCATAGTCGGATTTCGGTCATTTTTTATACCAAGATAAAGGGAGTTCAGATAAGTACGTGAACTAAGTTTAGTAAAGCTACATCGATTTTTGCTCAAGTTATCGTGTTAACGGCCGAGCGGAAAGGACAGACGGTCGACTGTGTATAAAAACTGGGCGTGGCTTCAACCGATTTCGCCCATTTTCTTAGAAAAGAGGTAACATCATAGAATCTATGCCCCTACCAAAAAGGATTGGTAAATTTTTGTTCGACTGATGGCATTAAAAGTTTTTTAGGCAAATTAAATGAAAAAGGGCGGAGCCACGCCCATTTTGAAAATTTCTTTTATTTTGGTATTTTGTTGCACCATATCATTACTGGAGTTAAATATTGACATAATTTACTTATATACTGTAAAGATATTCAATTTTTTGTTAAAATTTGACTTAAAAAAAATTTTTTTTTAAAAGTGGGCGTGTTCGTCAACCGATTTTGCTAATTTTTATTGGGAACACATATAATAATAAGAGTAACGTTCCTGCCTAATTTCATCACGATATCTTCAACAATTGCCAAATTACAGCTTGCAAAACTTTTAAATTACCTTCTTTTAAAAGTGGGCGGTGCCACGTCCATTGTCCAAATTTTACTAATTTTCTATTTTGCGTCATAAGGTCAACCCACCTACCAAGTTTCATCGGTTTATCCGTCTTTGGTAATGAATTACAGCACTTTTAAGGTTTTTCGAAATTTTCGATATCGAAAAAGTGGCCGTCGTTATAGTCCGATTTCGTTCATTTTAATTAGCGATCTGAGATGAGCGCCGAGGAACGTACATACCAAATTTCATCAAGATACCTCAAAATTTACTCAAGTTATCGTGTTTACGGACGGACGGACGGACGGATATGGCTAAATAAATTTCTTTTTTCTCCCAGATCATTTTGATATATAGAAGTCTATATCAATTTCGGTTAGTTTATGCCGTTACGGATTACCGTTATGCGAACAAAGTTAATATACTCTGTGAGCTCTGCTCAGCTGAGTATAAAAATAATGTAAACGATTTTCATGCAAAGTAAACAAACAAAAGTATCAATAAACTCACTCTTTAATTATGTCATACAATTTTTAAACATATTAGCGCTTCATTTACCTGATAAATATAGCGTCATTCTCTTAAAACTTTGAGGTGTAATGTATCAAACTACATATGTACATTAGGGCGGTCCTTATAATCGAATGTAGTATTTTTTCCAGGCTCACCCCTAGATCGTTTGCACCACGGTCAACTATATCGCACAAACATTTTTATCCCGATTGGGGATGGTTTAGGCATGTCACAGGGGGGTCAAAGTTGAAATTGCTCTATGGAGACTCAAAAAATAAAAGTGATTTTTCTTTTCATCTAATACTCGAAATCGGTAGTCCTATGGCAGAAAATATAAGATGCAAATTCTGGTCCCGTTGGAGACGCCTAAGGGGTGTCGCAGGGGGGTTGAAGTTCACACTACCCTATGGAGACTCGCAAAATAAAAGTGATTTTTGTTTCTATCTAATACCCGAAATAGATATCACATACAAAATTTGGTTATGATTGGAAAAGCCTAAGGCGTGTCGCAGGGGGGTAAAAGTTCAGACTACCCTATGGAGACTCGCAAAATAAAAGTGATTTTTCTTTTATCTAATAATACCCGAAATAGATATCATTATGGTCGTAGATATCACATACAAAAGTTGGTTATGATTGGAAAAGCCTAAGGCGTGTCGCAGGGGGGTAAAAGTTCAGACTACCCTATGGAGATTCGCAAAATAAGAGAGAAAGAGAAAAGAGAGGAATGGTCTATATATAGTAACTTATGGGTTTTGTCAATATTATAAGCAAATTAATTGCATAAAATAAATTACGTTTTCAAGTGATCAAGAACTGAAGTTGATATTTCGTTTCAATATGGTATCGCGACAAAAAATTAAGATTTATTTAGTGGGCCTCATCGAAAACCAAATTACGGGTGCCAAGTTGCCTTCTAATGGGCAAGTGTTACGGGTTTTTTTCTACAATATTAGAAAAATAAAATTAAGTGTTCGCGAGAGTGCATATCTTGTGATAAAAGAGACGGAAGTGTTTTGGCAAAAAGCACGCATCCCTCTCAAGCCTAAACATCATAATATTGCGAAGTTAGAAGCTTTATATATGAGATGGCGTTCGCTTTTTAAAAGCAGTAAACGCCATTCTGCACACCAAAAAGCGAAAGAGTCGAGATTTTGCGAAGAATTGGAAAATTTATATCGTATAGCTCACGAAAAAGCATCGAACATGATCAACAACCAAGCTGATAAGGAGTTTCTTATCAATCAGAGGAAGAAAGCACGTGATATCTATTTCGGGTATTAGATAAAAAGAAAAATCACTTTTATTTTGCGAGTCTCCATAGGGTAGTCTGAACTTCAACCCCCTGCGATACCCTTATTCTCTCTTTTATTTTGCGAGTCCTCATAGGGTAATCTGAACTTCAACCCCCCTGCAACACCCCTTAGGTGTTTCCAATCGGGACCAGAATTTGCATCTGATATTTTATAACATAGGTCTACCGATTTCGAGTATTAGATAAAAAGAAAAATCATTTCTATTTTTCGAGTCTCCATAGGGGTATTCTGAATTTTTACCCCCCTGCGACACGCCTTAGGATTTTCCAATCATAACCAAATTTTGTATGTGATATCTCCGACCACCCTTAGGCGTTTCCAATCGGGACCAGAATTTGCATATGATATTTTCTACTATAGGGCTACCGATTTCGAGTATTAGATAAAAAGAAAAATCACTTTTATTTTTCGAGTCTCCATAGGGTAGTCTGAATTTTTACCCCCCTGCGACACGCTTTAGGCTTTTCCAATCATAAACAAATTTTCACTTTTATTTTTCGAGTCTCCATAGGGTAGTCTGAATTTTTACCCCCCTGCGACACGCTTTAGGCTTTTCCAATCATAAACAAATTTTGTATGTGATATCTCCAACATAGTGATATCTATTTCGGGTATTAGATAAAAAGAAAAATCACTTTTATTTTTCGAGTCTCCATAGGGTAGTCTGAGGGGCCCGCGATTTAGAAGTACTATGACATTTTTTTTTTAATTCAGGAAAGTCTTTAGTTGTGTAGAGGGTAATTTTCATACCCCTGGGTAACTAGAGTCTAGAGATATAGGCCGAAACGTGGGCCAGTGAATGCCTAGACAGTGCTTATACAATCTGGATATCAAATGAAACCTGTTGATGAGTGCTTTAGTACAGAGTAATATATTATCAAGAGACGGAATGGGACTGAGATTAGGACTAGGACTGGGACTGAGACTCGGAGTGGGACTGAGACTGGGACTGGAATAAAATACATACCACCCTCTGGGACAGGCGCTAAGGGATGCTAGTTTCATCTCATTGAGTGTAATGCCAGTCTGAACATATTGCCGTCAGCCAGTTAATAATATATATCATAACATCTCAGAAAATTAGAATTTCACATTACATCAGTTTACAATAAAAGGTACATATTTTTTTCTTTTTATTCCAATTTTGGTTCATATAGTCTGTATACTAAATTAAATTAATGTATAACATTCAATCTACTCTGGTAAACAATCTTAAACATTCATTTTTTATATCCAAGTATACAAATAATTGCAGATTCGCTTATTAAAGATAAATTAAAGCAATCGCCATAAATGTAAAAAATAGCCATACCTATATTCACTGATAGCTCAAAATAATTGTATCGCCCATCATATCTTCTGTATAGAATCGCTTGTTAAAATAAAGCGATCGCTATAGCTATAAAAAATGGCCGCTATTCAAAAATATCCATATCTATTTTCACTGATAGTTCAAAGTCGCCATATCGTCCATCACCAATGGGTATCAAGTGAAAGGTGTTAATGAGTATTTTAAAAGGGAGTGGGCGTTAGTTCTATAAGTGGAACCCTTTTAGAGATATCGCCATAAAGGTGGACTAGGGGTGACTCTAGAATGTGTTTGTACGTTATGGGTATCAAATGAAAGGTGTTAATGAGTATTTTAAAAGGGAGCGGCCTTACTTCTATATGTGGACGCCTTTTCGAGATATCGCCATAAAGGTGGACCAGGGTTGACTCTATAATGTGTTTGTACGATATGGGTATCAAATTAAAGGTATTAATGAGGGTTTTAAAAGGGAGTGAAACTTAGTTGTATATGTGAAGGCGTTTTCGAGATATCGACCAATATGTGGACCAGAGTCTCCCAGAACATCATCTGTCGAGTACCACTAATCTTAATATATAAAAAACACGTGTCACAACATTTTTGACCGCGACGGACTCCTAAACTACTGAACCGATTTTGAATTTGTTTTGCACCCCGTGTGTAGTTTGATCTAACTTGAGAGATAGGATAGGTTATATCTCAGCTTATAGTCGCAATATTATTTTATTGCAAATTTTTTTATTTGTGTATACGTAATAATAAACTGTTACGTATACGCAGTGGCACTCACATTTTCAGGTGGTGCAGATATACTTCCGTGTAATTGCTTGGTGTTAAATAAAAAACCTGCTCATCAATAAAAAATTTTATAACGAATGGTATCAAGTATAGCACATCACCAGGCCCGCCGAGAGGGTGGGGGTTTCTGAGGGGGCCCACGATTTAGAGGTACTATGAAATTTTTTTTAATTCAGGAGGGTCTTTAGTTGTGTAGAGGGTAATTTTCATACCCCTGGGTGACTAGGGTCTCGAGATATAGGCCAAAACGTGGGCCAGTGAATGCCTAGACAGTGTATATACAATATGGATATCAAATGAAAGCTGATGATGAATGCTTTAGTACAGAGTAATATATTATCCAGAGACGGACTGGCACTGGGATTAGGACTAGGACTGGGACTGAGACTCGGAGTGGGACTGAGACTTGGACTGGAATAAAATAAATACCACCATCTGGGACAGGCAATAAGGGATGCAGAAGAATGAGAAGAAATTGAGAGAAGAGAAAAGAGAGAAGGAGATTGAGAAAGGGATAGAATGAGACGAAGATGGAGATAGACGAAGCGAAAAAGACGGAGGAAGGAGTGAATAAAAGGATTAGGAAAAAGTGAAAAGGGGGAGGGCAGAGTCAGACGGAAAAAGCTTATTAAACAACAACGTCTGCCGGGTCTTCTAGTCTATAATATAAAAATAAGTCGGGTTTTCCTTCCTGACGCTATAACTCCAGAACGCAACGACTCGATTTCCACGGTTTTGCATTCGTTGGAAATGTCTCGGGCTCCGTGAGGTTTATAGCAAAGAAAATTCAGGATCGACGCTCAGGGTCTGGAGATATAGGCCAAAACGTGGACCCGGGTACCCCTAGAATGTGTTTATAGAATATGGATATCAAATGAAAGCTGTCGATGAGTGCTTTAGTAGAGGGTAATTTCCATACCCCTGGGTGACTAGGGCCTCTAGATATAGGCCAAAAAGTGAACCCGGGTATCCCAGGAATATGTTCACAGAATATGGATATCAAATGAAAGCTGTTCATGAATGCTTTAGTAGAGGGTCATTTTCATACCCCTGGGTGGCTAAGCTCTCGAGATATAGGCCAAAACGTGGACCTGGGTACCAATAGAATGTGTTTATAGAATATGGATAACAAATGAAAGCTGTTGATGAGTGTTTTAGTAGAGGGCAATTTTCATACCCCTGGGTGACTAGGGTCTCCACATATAGGCCAAAACGTGGGCCCGAGAGCGCCTAGATAGTGCTTTTACATTATGGGTATCCAATTGGAGTTGTTGATGAGTGCTTTAGTACAGGGTAGTTTTCATACCTATTGGTGACTAGGGTCTCGAGATATAGGCCAAAACGTGGATTAAGGTAACTCTAGAATGTGTTTTTACATTATGGATATCAAATTGAAGCTGTTGATGTGTGCTTTAGTACAGAGTAAGTTTTATGCCGCTGGGTATATTGCCTAATGTAGCATTAATTGCTAATTTTCCTATAATAGGAACCTTTGATCCAACGAATGCAGTAAGAAAACCGTTCGCTTTACTCTGTTCAATACAATTATTGTTATTTATTTGTTTTAATGTATTAAGAGACATTACATTCGCTTCCACACCCGTATCCATCTCATATTGCATTTTTCTAATATTATCAACTATTTCTTTAGACAAATTTGTTACTATGTACGCTTAATATTTACACTCAAAGTGGCAATGAAAAAATTTTCTGATTCTGAACTATCAAAATCATCTAAACTGTTCTTTGTTTTTCCTAAAGCGATGGAATTAATCTTTTTCTTTTTACAGAATTTTGAGAAGTGATTTGAACCCTGACAATTAAAGCATGTTTTACCTATTGGTAGGCATTTTGATCTATGCTGCTGACCACATCTTTGACATGTACTTTGGCGGCGGACGTCGCTTTTCCCGCTATTTTTCTGGTTTGACGTTGCCGTTGTTGGCCTTGGTGTACGTCGACTTTCATATTGCTGCTTCGATGTTCCAGTGTATTTTTTTACCATATTCAATGCATCTTCATGGACTACTTCTTTTTGGCTGGACATCTCCTTGGCTTGACGTTGATTGAGAATGTACGACTGGGCAGTAATTTCTTCTTTCACTAGAGTTAAATTTTCAATGTCTAAAAGCGTCATGCGTAATTTGTCATCGCATAATCCGATTATGAAAACATCACGGACCATCTCAGACTCGTCAGTATTGTTTCGCATGCTTTGACAATCTCCTTTAAGTTAGTTAGAAAGCAGTCAATTATTTCAGCTGCTTTTTGGCGTGACGAATTTGTAGCGTGGATACATTAAATTCTTTTTTGGCTCGAAATGCAGGTTGAACTTTTCAAGCACTTGCTCATAACTTCAATTTGACGTAAATGTGTTGAAAATTTTGATGCACTCATCACCAAATAGATGTAATAAAATTGCTATTTTTCGCGAATCTTCCTCCGCATCTAAATTACACGCAGTTATGTACTTCATAAATTTTTGAGACCAAGAATAACTTAGGTTAAGGAAGGCAAATTTCATTTGCTCTGGTGGACGAAAAAATGTTCCAAGATGTCGGTTTGTGGTTTTGTGGTGGTGAAATATTTTTAACTGCTGCTGCATACTATTTTCGCTTAACTCGGGTTCACTTTTTGTCGACATTAATTTATTTTAAATTAATTACACATACCTGACACCATGTTGTGTTTATCACTTGTTCCGCGCAATGACAGTCTTTATTTCAGTTCATATTAAGGTTGCCAGATATAATAAATGTTACAGTTATGACTAATCTATTACAATTCATGTTTGCTTAAGGTAACCAGATTATACCTTATAAGTAATATTAGAAGTTCATTATTTAATATGTATACAACAACTCATAATACTCGCGACTTTCAATTAAGTCCTTGATTGGTAGTATTCTATCTATTTCGGTTTTTTTCTTTGTGGTGTTGCGGACATTTTTGCTTGTGCTCCAGAAGAAATCGTAAGCCCTATATAAAACAGCCAAGAAATCGTAAGTTCTAGTTGCTACTCATCGTTGCAATTGTAGTCAAACCGTCGATGAATTTAAAGATGACTTAAAAATACAATTTGCTTAGTTTAATGTGGGAACACATTGCATCAAGACATACATTATATATATCGGGGTTGATACTGGATAGGTAAGAGTTTAACCTGTTACAGTACCTAGATCAAAGTTGAGCTTAAGTAACGCACGTCTCCCTAGGGAGAGCCCGTTGCTCTTCTGCGAGTTCTGAGTATTTTTCTTTAAGAAGCGGGTTGCCGGGCAGTTCGTGGCCTTTTATTTCGACGCCTGGGAATCACTGAGGACTGTTTGTGTTTTTTTCTTCATACGACTGTGTTCTCAGGTCCCGCATTTCCTCATAATGCTTGCGGAGATGACTTTTTAGGTCTCTGGGAGATGTGGCCTCTTCAATTATATGTGGGATGCTCAGGTTTCTGGGTAATCAACATAAACTGTTCAGCATCTCATTGCTCTCCCTGATGGGGAGTACTCTCGCCTCATCGTGTAGGTAGTGTCCTGGGGACATAAGAAGCCAGCCCGTAGCGGTTCTGGGAGCGGTGTTTTGGCAGGCCTTTATTTTCTTCCTGTGAGTAACCTTTAGGCTTGGCGACCATATCCGGGACTCTTAGCTTGCAATCGGCCGGGACATTGCTTTGTAAATGGTAATGAGCGTTTCGTCATCTTTACCACAAATGCTGTTGGAAAGAGATTTGTTTAATTACATACTATACTACTCTAATTATATTATCTACTCCTAATTGTTATATAGTACTAGCACTGCCTGTACTTGCTTAAGTCCGAACAATTGCCGCACAAGAATTCCGCTATACTTAAAGGGTCATTATATGCTTTAAATACATACACCCATAAATGCTTTTTTTATATCTTGTTGCTTCTCCCACTTCTAAGTTGGGAGAAACTGCTTTGACAAATTGTAATTGCAAAGCAAAGTAGGTCACCGACTGCTGCATCAGCTGATGGTACAGCTAATAAGCAATCTACGGTATTGTGCAGCGAAGAATCGGCGACCGCTAAATCAAGTGATTTGCACAATTGGTGTGTACATATGTACGTATGTACAATGAAATGTATGTATCTATATCGAATATTGTAATTAGGGCGACGTTGGCTATTTAGCTTATGTATATTTCCTTCTTTTCTTGCTGGACTTCGACATTGTCACATCGACATTTACACTGGTTTTATCCAGCTCAGTTCTTTATGCGGTGCAGTTTAATTTGCTTCAGAGGTTTGTCGAACTGCATCTCATCTTATTTGGTAACTGGCTGCTAAAAAGGCTTAGCGACCACGAAACATTTGGTGACCCCGACGTGATTTGCGATCACGGCCCGTATTATTTAACCCTTCTTTATTTAAATATTATTAGCGATCATATCCATAATGCCGCCCAAGAAATCGGAGGACTTAGAAGGCACAAAAAAGAAGCCAGATTCCCTTGTGCAGCAACTTACTGCGACTGACGACAAGCTAACATTCGAAGCTCTGCGAAATATGGATGAACCGGCAATTGAAGTGCGAATAGAGCAGGTGGAGCGGCTAGAAAAAAGGTTTGATGTTGCGCATTCACAACTGGAAGATGAGGATGGCTGCGAGGAAATTCTTTCGACATTCACAAATCGCTACATAGAGGCTGAAACAAAGTTGAAATGCCAATTACATTCGCTTCGTTCAGCCGCATCTGATACCTCGACCAGTAGAATAAATGCAGGAGAACAATCCATCATCGTTACACCGCCCAAACAGAAACTGCCAGTACTCCAGATTCCGAAGTTTAGTGGTAATTATAAGGAATGGCCTGATTTCTTTTCAATGTTTAACACAGTGGTGCATCAAGATGTTGATTTAACTCGTGTTGAAAAGTTCCAACATTTGCGCTCTAGCCTTCGCGACGTTGCTTTAGACACAATACGTTCTTTGGAAATTTCAGAGCAAAATTATGAAAAGACAATCGATTTACTAAAGGCACGATTTGATAATAAACGTTTGAATTTTCAGGCACATATAAGAGATATTGTACAATTTAGGAGCATCGAAGGTGAGTCGGTGGCAAAACTTCGGGAATTAAGTGACGGTATCAACGCTCATCTACGCGCACTGCATACAATGGGTACGAAGGAGCAAATTGCGGATGGTATGCTTATCCAACTTATTTTTCAAAAAATGGACGTCGCATCCAGAAAGAAATGGGAAGAAGAAACACCCATAAATGAATTACCGTCCTGGGACTCAATGTCTAAATTTTTAGAAAAACGCTGCCAGCGCTTGGAAAATGTGGAAAACGCAGAAATTGCACTAAGGTCCGACAAACAGGTAGGAAAGCGATCAAATTTAAACAATAATCGTAAGGTATCGCTTGCTTCGACGTCAAGCGAATGCAAATCATGCAAATCTAACTAGCATACCATCGTACAGTGTGAAAACTTTCTTCGGCTTTCACCCTCCTTGTGGTTTAAGGAGGTGAAAAAATTGCAACTTTGCATAAACTGCCTTCGAGCTGGACATTCGGTCAAGAGCTGCAGATCAGGCAACTGCAAATATTGCTCATCGAAACATCACACATTACTTCATCTAGGTAATGCGCCATCCAACAACGCACTAGTGTACGATTCGTCGTCAACATCAAACTATGGACTTTCTTCAGGTAATGTGAACAATTCTAGTTTACCATCAACACAGCACACAGGTTCCACATTGATGAGCTCTGAGTTTAACTCTAGTAACACCAATATGCCATTTGTAATCTTACCAACAGCCGTAATTTACGTAAAAAATCGTTCTGGTTCACTGGTTCCTTGCAGAGCGTTGCTTGACTCTGCATCCCAGCTGAACTTCGTCACGAATCGCTTAGTTAACCAGCTTCAGTTAAGAAAATTGAAATCATCATTGTCCGTTTCTGGCATAATCCAAAATGGATTTTTTGCAGATCATATCGTTGATCTTGAACTACACTCACGTATCATTAATTACTCTACCAAATTATCAGCAGTCGTCGCACCTACCATCACCGATGTGCAACCAAGCCGTTCTTTGAAATCCGTTGACTGGAAGATTCCAACTAACATTAATTTAGCAGATCCACTATTTTTTGAACCGCAGCGCATAGATATGCTTATTGGAGCCAGTTTATTCTTTGACCTGTTATGCGTCGGGCAAATACGTTTGGCCGAAGATTTACCTGTATTACAAAAAACAAAATTAGGATGGGTTGTGTCTGGAAGCAGTACCACAAAGTCATCAAAACTTTCATGTTTGGCATCTCAGGTGAGGTTGAAACAAATATAGAACTTGATAATTTCGTAAAGCGTTTTTGGGAAATAGAGGAACGTATAAATTCAGCTTCTCAAATGACTGTGGAAGAAGAAGGGTGCGAAAATCACTTCCTTAAAAATTACACTCGCTTGGAATCTGGCGCTTGTTCGGTACATTTACCAAAAAAGATGCTGGCAGAAGATTTAGAAGAATAGTATGAACAGGCCTTAAATAGATTTAAATCACTTGAGTTTAAGCTTCAGCGTAATCCGGAACTCAAGCAACTATACTCTGCTTTTATTAATGAATATATCGATCTTGGTCATATGTCAGGGGTTGACGTTATACCAGCCCAGGTACGTGCACATTTTTTACCACATCACTGCGTTCACAAAGCAGATAGCACAACAACAAGGCTACGCGTTGTATTTGACGATTCTGCGCCAAACAGCAATGGACGCTCATTAAACTCAATTTTAATGGCAGGGCCTACAATACAGCCCACCTTATTCGACACGTTATTGAACTTTCGATCATTTAAAATTGCTCTGACTGCAGACATATGCAAAATGTATCGTTGCGTTAAAATGTCTGATCCTGATAATTATCTGCAGTGTATTGTCTGGAGGGATCGTCCTACTGAAAACTTTCGTATTTATAAACTTGACACGGTAACTTATGGTACAAAACCAGCTTCGTTTTTAGCAATTCGAGCAATGCAACAACTTTGCATTGATGAAGGGCAAGCCTATCCAATTGGGGCAAAAACCATTACGAATTCTTTTTATGTAGATGATATTATTACAGTTGCAGATTCCTTGGATGAAGCTCGTGATATTTTATACCAAACAAGAGATTTACTTTCTTTGGGAAATTTTGAGTTGCGGAAATGGTGTTCAAATGACAAGCGTTTATTACTGGATATAGCTGATACAGAAAAGCAAAGTTTTTTAGCCTTTCATGATGGCACTACCGTAACGAAAACACTTGGATTAATTTGGGAACTTAACTTAGACATTTTTATATTTTCATTCTCGCCTTTTACAGCACCAACAAAGGTCACAAAGCGCACTATTTTATCAACTATTGCCAGATTATACGATCCACTTGGTTTGATTGGGCCTGTGGTTGCGAAGGCCAAAATATTTCTACAACAACTTTGGAGGGAAAATTTGCATTGGGATGAAAGCCCACCCCAAGCCATACAGACAGCGTGTCTAGACATCTATAACCAGTACGAACTCGTTCCTCGTTTCGCATTTGATAGATGTGTACAAATGGCTGATGCCGATATACAAATCCATGGATTTTGCGACGCAAGCTTGGCAGCATATGGTGCTTGCGTATATATTCGGGCCGAGAAAGAGGGAATCGTTTGCACAAATCTACTTTGCTCTAGATCGCGTGTAGCTCCACTTAAAACACTCACAGTGCCAAAGCTTGAGTTATCGGCCGCCTTGCTATTAGCGGAATTACTAAATAAGGTGAATAATCTTCGCATTTTTAATGGTAAGGTATTTTGTTGGTCAGACTCGACTATTGTTTTATCCTGGCTGCGTAACGAGCCAGCTAATTTTAACATATTTGTTGTCAACCGCATTAATAGCATACAAACAATGACGCAAAACACGACATGGCTGTATGTTCCATCTGAAATGAATCCAGCTGATATATTATCTAAGGGAGCCAGCCCAAAGGAACGGACCATCATTCCTCGCAAATAACCAATGCAAATGGCCAGTATCTCCTGCCCTACCAAAGGTACTACCAGAGAAGAAAAAAGGTGCGTTTGTGCATGTAGCCACACAGGATATGTCGGTAAGGTGTAAATTTATTAATTCCTTTGCTAAATGGCGAAAGGTATATGCTTACGTCTCCCGTTTTTTACAACCACTTGGTACGAGATGCTCTGGACCACTAAATCCTATAGACCTTCAACGTGGAACCTATTTATTAATTCGTATGATCCAAAGGTCGCACTTGAAAGAGGACTATAATTTGTTAGAAGCTAAACTGCAAGTGGAGACTTCATCGGACATTCGATCTTTGAACCCCTTTCTCGACGGAAATGGATTGCTTCGAGTTGGTGGTAGAATTCAGAACTCATCTTTAGACTACTCCTCAAAGCACCCAATCATTTTGCCTAGGAAGCATCCGATAACTGATGCAATTATTACATTTTTTTACGAACAGCTGCTTCATGCCGGTCCACAATCCCTGCTAGCCTCTATTCGCGTTCAATACTGGCCTATTGGTGGTAGAAAAACAATTACTCGTGTCATAAACAAGTGCGTTCGCTGCTTTCATGTTAAGCCCAAGGTAATGGAACATTTGATGGGCAGCTTGCCTCCACAACGAGTTCAGTTCAACCGAGCATTTACAACTACGGGTATAGATTTTTGTGGGCCGTTTGTTTACAAGTCTGAAGTCAGAAATCGGCCTCCGATTAAATGTTACATAAGCCTTTTCATCTGTTTTTCAACAAAGGCAGTTCATTTGGAACTAGCAAAGGACTTATCTACTCCTTCGTTTTTAGCCGCACTAAAACGTTTCGTATGTACGCGTGGAAAGCCCCAAACAATATGGTCTGATAATGCAACGAATTTTGTTGGAGCAAAACGTGAATTGAGCGAGCTAAAAGAACTTTTTTTAAATCAGCACCATATAAGATCAGTAAAGGAGCAATGTTTGAACGACGGCATTGAATGGAAATTAATACCTCCACGCTCTCCCCATTTGGTGGCCTTTGGGAGGCCTCTATCAGGCTAATCAAATATCATTTTTATCATATTGCAGGTCTCTCAGCTCTGAACTTTGAAGAGCTTCGTACATTGGTTTGCCAAATTGCTGCGATTGTGAACTCAAGACCACTTTGCCCTATCTCAAAAAATATCGATGACTTAGATGTGCTTACTCCTGCACATTTTCTAATTGGCGCACCTTTTACATCTATCATGGAACCCAATCTAACACAAATTGAAATAAGCCGACTCAACAAATGGCAGCGTATATGCTGCATGCAACAGGTATTTTGGAGGAAATGGCAGTTCGAATATTTAACTCTCTTGCAAAAGCGACAAAAATGGAGTTCGTCCGAAATTAACCTAAAGGTTGGTGATATGGTTTTGGTGAAGGAAGAAAATTATCCTCCTCTAAAGTGGCCTCGCGCTAGAGTCATGGAAACGATTCAAGGAAATGACGGTGTAGTTCGTGTTGCCGTGCTCAAAACCACAAATGGTGTATACAAGCGACCCGTAGCGAAGCTATGCCTTTTACCCATCGACGACAACATTTTGAAAGCCTAAGCCTTTCAACGGGCGGAGGATGTTTAATTACATACTATACTACTCTAATTATATTATCTACTCCTAGTTGTTATATAGTACCAGCACTGCCTGTACGTGCTTAAGTCCGAACAATTGCACGCACAAGAATTCCGCTATACTTAAAGGGTTATTATATGCTTTAAATACATACACCCATACATGCCTTTTTTTTATATTTTGTTGCTTCTCCCACTTCTAAGTTGGGAGAAACTGCTTTGACAAATTGTAATTGCAAAGCAAAGTAGGTCACCGACTGCTACATCAGCTGATGGTACAGCTAATAAGCAATCTACGGTATTGTGCAGCGAAGAATCGGCGACCGCTAAATCAAGTGATTTGCACAATTGGTGTGTACATATGTACGTATGTACAATGAAATGTATGTATCTATATCGAATATTGTAATTAGGGCGACGGTGGCTATTTAGCTTATGTATATTTCCTTCTTTTCTTGCTGGACTTCGACATTGTCACATCGACATTTACACTGGTTTTATCCAGCTCGGTTCTTTATGCGGTGCAGTTTAATTTGCTTCAAAGGTTTGGCGAACTGCATCTCATTTTATTTGGTAACTGGCTGCTAAAAAGGCTTAGCGACCACGAAACATTTGGTGACCCCGACGTGATTTGCGATCACGGCCCGTATTATTTAACCCCTTCTTTATTTAAATATTATTAGCGATTATATCCATAATGCCGCCCAAGAAATCGGAGGAAGGCGCAAAAAAGAAGCGAGATTCCCTTGTGCAGCAACTTACTGCGATTGACGACAAGCTAACATTCGAAGCTCTGCGAAATATGGATAAACCGGCAATTGAAGTGCGAATACAGCAGGTGGAGCGGCTAGAAAAAAGGTTTGATGTTGCGCATTCACAACTGGAAGATGAGGATGGCTCCGAGGAAATTCTTTCGACATTCACAAATCGCTACATAGAGGTTGAAACAAAGTTGAAACGCCAATTACATTTAGAATAAATGCAGGAGAACAATCCATCATCGTTACACCGCCCAAACAGAAACTACCAGTACTCCAGATTCCGAAGTTTAGTGGTAATTATAAGGAATGGCTTGATTTCTTTTCAATGTTTAACACAGTGGTGCTTCAAGAAGTTGATTTAACTCGCGTTGAAAAGTTCCAACATTTGCGCTCTAGCCTTCGCGACGTTGCTTTAGACACAATACATTCTTTGGAAATTTCAGAGCAAAATTATGAAAAGGCAATCGATTTACTAAAGGCATGATTTGATAATAAACGTTTGAATTTTCAGGCACATATAAGAGATATTGTAAAATTTAGGAGCATCGAAGGTGAGTCAGTGGCAAAACTTCGGGAATTAAGTGACGGTATCAACGTTCATGTACGCGCACTGCATACAATGGATACGAAGGAGTAAATTGCGGATGGTATGCTTATCCAACTTATTTTTCAAAAAATGGACGTCGCCTCCAGAAAGAAATGGGAAGAAGAAACACCCATAAATGAATTACCGTCCTGGGACTCAATGTCTAAATTTTTAGAAAAACGCTGCCAGCGCTTGGAAAATGTGGAAAACGCAGAAATTGCACTAAGGTCCGACAAACAGGTAGGAAAGCGATCAAATTTAAACAATAATCGTAAGGTGTCGCTTGCTTCGACGTCAAGCGAATGCAAATCATGCAAATCTAACCAGCATACCATCGTACAGTGTGAAAACTTTCTTCGGCTTTCACCCTCCTTGTGGTTTAAGGAGGTGAAAAAATTGCAACTTTGCATAAACTGCCTTCGAGCTGGACATTCGGTCAAGAGCTGTAGATCAGGCAACTGCAAATATTGCTCATCGAAACATCACACGTTACTTCATCTAGGTAATGCACCATCCAACAACGCACTAGTGTACGATTCGTCGTCAACATCAAACTATGGACTTTCTTCAGGTAATGTGAACAATTCTAGTTTACCATCAACACAGCATACAGGTTCCACATTGATGAGCTCTGACTTTAACTCTAGTAACACCAATATGCCATTTGTAATCTTACCAACAGCCGTAATTTACGTAAAAAATCGTTCTGGTTCGCTGGTTCCTTGCAGAGCGTTGCTTGACTCTGAATCCCAGCTGAACTTCGTCACGAATCGCTTAGTTAACCAGCTTCAGTTAAGAAAATTGAAATCATCATTGTCCGTTTCTGGCATAGGCCAAAATGGATTTTTTGCAGATCATATCGTTGATCTTGAACTACACTCACGTATCA
Organism: Eurosta solidaginis; assembly: GCF_040869045.1. Lineage (NCBI taxonomy): Eukaryota > Metazoa > Arthropoda > Insecta > Diptera > Tephritidae > Eurosta > Eurosta solidaginis. The sequence continues at coordinate 99,527,487 of NC_090324.1, forward strand.
CTAATTACTCTACCAAATTATCAGCAGTCGTCGCACCTACCATCACCGATGTGCAGCCAAGCCGTTCTTTGAAATCCGTTGACTGGAAGATTCCAACTAACATTAATTTAGCAGATCCACTATTTTTTGAACCGCAGCGCATAGATATGCTTATTGGAGCCAGTTTATTATTCGACCTGTTATGCGTCGGGCAAATACGTTTGGCCGAAGATTTACCTGTATTACAAAAAACAAAATTAGGATGGGTTGTGTCTGGAAGCAGTACCACAAAGTCATCAAAACTTTCATGTTTGGCATCTCAGGTGAGGTTGAAACAAATATAGAACTTGATAATTTCGTAAAGCGTTTTTGGGAAATAGAGGAACGTATAAATTCAGCTTCTCAAATGACTGTGGAAGAAGAAGGGTGCGAAAATCACTTCCTTAAAAATTACACTCGCTTGGAATCTGGCGCTTATTCGGTACATTTACCAAAAAAGATGCCGGCAGAAGATTTAGGAGAATAGTATGAACAGGCCTTAAATAGATTTAAATCACTTGAGCGTAAGCTTCAGCGTAATCCGGAACTCAAGCAACTATACTCTGCTTTTATTAATGAATATATCGATCTTGGTCATATGTCAGCGGTTGACGTTATACCAGCCCAGGTACGTGCACATTTTTTACCACATCACTGCGTTCACAAAGCAGATAGCACAACAACAAAGCTACGCGTTGTATTTGACGATTCTGCGCCAACCAGCAATGGACGCTCATTAAACTCAATTTTAAAGGCAGGGCCTACAATACAGCCCACCTTATTCGACACGTTATTGAACTTTCGATCATTTAAAATTGCTCTGACTGCAGACATATGCAAAATGTATCGTTGCGTTAAAATGTCTGATCCTGACAATTATCTGCAGTGTATTGTCTGGAGGGATCGTCCTACTGAAAACTTTCGTATTTATAAACTTGACACGGTAACTTATGGTACAAAACCAGCTTCGTTTTTAGCAATTCGAGCAATGCAACAACTTTGCATTGATGAAGGGCAAGCCTATCCAATTGGGGCAAAAACCATTACTAATTCTTTTTATGTAGATGATATGATTACAGGTGCAGATTCCTTAGATGAAGCTCGTGATATTTTATACCAAACAAGAGAGTTACTTTCTTTGGGAAATTTTGAGCTGCGGAAATGGTGTTCAAATGACAAGCGTTTATTACTGGATATAACTGATGCAGAAAAGCAAAGTTTTTTAGCCTTTCATGATGGCACTACCGTAACAAAAACACTTGGATTAATTTGGGAACCTAACTTAGACACTTTTATATTTTCATTCTCGCCTTTTACAGCACCAACAAAGGTCACAAAGCGCACTATTTTATCAACTATTGCCAGATTATACGATCCACTTGGTTTGATTGGGCCTGTGGTTGCGAAGGCCAAAATATTTCTACAACAACTTTGGAGGGAAAATTTGCATTGGGATGAAAGCCCACTCAAATCCATACAGATAGCGTGGCTAGACATCTGTAACCAATACGAACTCGTTCCTCGTTTCGCATTTGATAGATGTGTACAAATGGCTGATGCCGATATACAAATCCATGGATTTTGCGACGCAAGCTTGGCAGCATATGGTGCTTGCGTATATATTCGGGCCGAGAAAGAGGGAATCGTTTGCACAAATCTACTTTGCTCTAGATCGCGTGTAGCTCCACTTAAAACACTCACAGTGCCAAAGCTTGAGTTATCGGCCGCCTCGCTATTAGCGGAATTACTAAATAAGGTGAATAATCTTCGCATTTTTAATGGTAAGGTATTTTGTTGGTCAGACTCGACTATTGTTTTATCCTGGCTGCGTAACGAGCCAGCTAATTTTAACATATTTGTTGCCAACCGCATTAATAGCATACAAACAATGACGCAAAACACGACATGGCTGTATGTTCCATCTGAAATGAATCCAGCTGATATATTATCTAAGGGAGCCAGCCCAAAGGAATTATTAAGTAAGCCAATTTGGAAGCACGGACCATCATTCCTCGCAAATAACCAATGTAAATGGCCAGTATCTCCTGCCCTACCAAAGGTACTACTAGAGAAGAAAAAAGGTGCGTTTGTGCATGTAGCCACACAGGATTTGTCGGTAAGGTGTAAATTTATTAATTCCTTTGCTTAATTGCGAAAGGTATATGCTTACGTCTCCCGTTTTTTACAACCACTTGGTACGAGATGCTCTGTACCACTAAATCCTATAGACCTTCAACGTGGAACCTATTTATTAATTCGTATGATCCAAAGGTCGCACTTGAAAGAGGACTATAATTTGTTAGAAGCTAAACTGCAAGTGAAGACTTCATCGGACATTCGATCTTTGAACCCCTTTATCGACGGAAATGGATTGCTTCGAGTTGGTGGTAGAATTCAGAACTCATCTTTAGACTACTCCGCAAAGCACCAAATCATTTTGCCTAGGAAGCATCCGATTACTGATGCAATTATTACATTTTTTTACGAACAGCTGCTTCATGCCGATCCACAATCCCTGCTAGCCTCTATTCGCCTTCAATACTGGCCTATTGGTGGTATAAAAACAATTACCCGTGTCATAAACAAGTGCGTTCGCTGCTTTCATGTTAAGCCCAAGGTAATGGAACATTTGGTGGGCAGCTTGCCTCAACAACGAGTTCAGTTCAACCGAGCATTTACAACTACGGGTATAGATTTTTGTGGGCCGTTTGTTTACAAGTCTGAAGTCAGAAATTGGCCTCCGATTAAATGTTACATAAGCCTTTTCATCTGTTTTTCAAAAAGTTCATTTGGAACTAGTAAAGGACTTATCTACTCCTTCGTTTTTAGCCGCACTAAAACGTTTCGTATGTACGCGTGGAAAGCCCCAAACAATATGGTCTGATAATGCAACGAATTTTGTTGGAGCAAAACGTGAATTGAGCGAGCTAAAAGAACTTTTTTTAAATCAGCACCATATAAGATCAGTAAAGGAGCAATGTTTGAAGGACGGCATTGAATGGAAATGAATACCTCCACGCTCTCCCCATTTTGGTGGCCTTTGGGAGGCCTCTATCAAGGTAATCAAATATCATTTTTATCGTATTGCAGGTCTCTCAGCTCTGAACTTTGAAGAGCTTCGTACATTGGTTTGCCAAATTGCTGCGATTGTGAACTCAAGACCACTTTGCCCTATCTCAGAAAATATCGATGACTTAGATGTGCTTACTCCTGTACATTTTCTAATTGGCGCACCTTTTACATCTATCATGGAACCCAATCTAACACAAATTGAAATAAGCCGGCTCAACAGATGGCAGCGTATATGCTGCATGCAACAGGCATTTTGGAGGAAATGGCAGTCCGAATATTTAACTCTCTTGCAAAAGCGACAAAAATGGAGTTCGTCCGAAATTAACCTAAAGGTTGGTGATATGGTTTTGGTGAAGGAAGAAAATTATCCTCCTCTAAAGTGGCCTCTCGCTAGAGTCATGGAAACGATTCAAGGAAATGACGGTGTAGTTCGTGTTGCCGTGCTCAAACCCACAAATGGTGTATACAAGCGACCCGTGCGAAGGTATGCCTTTTAACCATCGACGACAATATTTTGAAAGCCTAAGCCTTTCAACGGGCGGAGGATGTTTAATTACATACTATACTACTCTAATTATATTATCCACTCCTAATTGTTATATAGTACTAGCACTGCCTGTACTTGCTTAAGACCGAACAATTGCACGCACAAGAATTCCGCTATACTTAAAGGGTTATTATATGCTTTAAATACATACACTCATAAATGTATTTTTTATATTTTGTTGCTTCTCCCACTTTTAAGTTGGGAGAAACTGCTTTGACAAATTGTAATTGCAAAGCAAAGTAGGTCACCGACTGCTACATCAGCTGATGGTACAGCTAATAAGCAATCTACGGTATTGTGCAGCGAAGAATCGGCGACCGCTAAATGAAGTGATTTGCACAATTGGTGTGTACTTATGTACGTATGTACAATAAAATGTATGTATGTATATCGAATATTGTAATTAGGGCGACGTTGGCTATTTAGCTTATGTATATTTCCTTCTTTTCCTGCTGGACTTCGACATTGTCACATCGATTGCGGTAAAATAAATTATAATAAAAAATATTAAATCTTGGCTTTTATTTGGACGCAATTGGCATAAGCTTCACCCCTTACTAGTTGGCTCCACCGTTTTGGATTTTACAGCGTTTCTACAGCGGAGAATTTACACTGGTTTTATCCAGCTCATCTTTATGCGGTGCAGTTTAATTTGCTTCAGAGGTTTGGCGAACTGCATCTCATTTTATTTGGTAACTGGCTGCTAAAAAGGCGTAGCAGCCACGAAACAAGATTTGAGGGTTTTATTACGTCTCTGCATTTTGGGTAAATTTCGGTTGCACGCCCGCCAAAATGTCTTTCCTGATCAAACGACACACCCAGTAGTTTTGGGTGTAAGACAGTCGGTAGCATAATGACATTGCAGGATACTTGTATTGTAGTGTTCTTGTTATTTTAACTTTAATACAACTTAACTCATGTTTCACTTTGAATTGTTTTAATATTTATCAAGTTGTTTAAATAATTATTTTCAAATTTTTATTTCAAAAAGATTCATTCTGTTGTGAAATTTAAAAAATAAAATAACTTATTTTTAGGAGTATTGAAAATAAAATTTATTTTTATAAAAATAAAATAGTGTGTATAATTAAATAGTGGTAAATTTATTAGCAATACATTGGCGATCCTGTCTAAACGCTAAACTTTGTTTAATTAATACACTGCACTAAGAACGTAGTCCAAGACAAACTCGACATATGGAATTCATTGCTCAATTCACGAATGATATTAGCTGATACCTCGTGCGTTCGAAGTAGAGGCAATTAAAAATTCAGAACTAAATTTCAAAATTTTCCAAAGTGCACAAAAACAAGCCAGTGAATTTAATTCAATTATATCGCAGCAAATATTTCAAAACCTTAAATTAATCAAAATTCCTCTTCTAAATTTTAATATATGGTGTGAAGTGTCAGGAGAAGTTCCCAGATCTTTTGTTCCAATTAATTTAGCCAAAATGATATGTTACATGGTATATTACATCCTGGAAGTAGAGCCACACGCCATTCGATAGTTAGGAAATACTTTTGGGCCAAATATGAACAAAGAAATCAACATTTGGTCGAAAGAATGTATAATTTGTCAAAAATCAAAAATCTATCGCCTCACAAAATCTCCAGTTAATAAAATTCCAATTCCAAAAACAAGATTTGAACACAATTTGGATATTGTAGGACCCCTGCCCATTTCAAAAGGATATCGCTACATTTTAACAATTATTGATAGGTCTACACGTTGGCCAGAGGCATACGCGATAAAAGACATAACTGCACCCATGATTTCAAATAAATTTGTAGATGAATATATATCTCATTTTGGTGTGCCGTTATAAATAACTACAGATCAAGGTATACAATTTATGTCCAATTCGTTCTCAGAATTAACAAGCTTCCTTGGCAGTCATCATATTACAATGTCTTCATATCATCCGCAAGCAAAATTGTATGGTGGAACGTTTCCATAGACAAATAAAATCTTTGAATTTGGCTAGAAATGGATACAGAAGTTGGTATGAAGGGTTAGTTACCTATTGTTTTGTTAGGATTGCGATCGACCTTTAACCCTAGTGAGATAACGTACGTCTTTGAGACGTACGTCGTTTTAATTTTGTTTACAGTCTCCCACAATCGTAAAGAGAGAAGATTCTCATTCACAGTTTTCTCAGCTACCATTACCAGCTTGTTAGTGGGGGTGTTTTTCAGTAGTAAATTTTTTGTTTGCTGAATTATATACGATTGTTTTTTAAAAATACGTCTAAGAGACGTATCGTTTATATTTTACGTGACTAAAAATTTTATATGTAATTTTTTCCTAAAATGGTAATTTTAGCTAAAAGTTGTTTAAGTATAGTTTAAACAGTTAATTTATTCAATTGATGTACAAAAAATATATTTTATTTTAATTTTTTTGCTATAAACTGAGGTACTTCGGAAAGGACTGATTTTTGTAAGGACAAGTCCAAGACAAGTTAAACTTAATTTTTAGGATATTAAAAAAAACAATTTTTTTTTCTTTAAAAAACAGTTAAAACAAGTGAATATATATCAAATAAATGATTAAAAAAAAAAACAAAAAAAATATAATTTTTTTTATATCTTTGGGGTCTTTAAACTTGAACACGTCTCTTAGACGTACGTTATCTTTCTAGGGTAAAAAATCACGTCATTTTTCTAGGGTTAAAGATGATATTTTGGCTACACCAGCTGAAATAGTTTTTGGACAAACAAGTAAGGAACGCTTAGTTTGGGTGTAACGGAACATTGGTTCTCAGCTGAGAGCGGTGGAGACAAAATAAGAGAAAATCACCATGTAGGAAAATGAACCTAGGGTAACCCTGGAATGTGTTTGTATGACATTGGTATCAAATGGAAGGTAATAAAGAGTATTTTAAATGGGACTGGGCCATAGTTCTATAGGTGGACGCCTTTTCGAGAAATCGCCATAAGGGTTGACCAGAGGTGACTCTAGAATGTGTTTGTACGATATGGGTATTATTGATGGCACGATATTTCGCTATTGGTGTTTGCATCGCCGCTATTGACAAATCGCTAATAGCTATAGCTATCGCAATCCAAATATATCAGTGATTGGCGATTTTACTTCATTCGATTCTTTGAATGACAATCACCTCTGGCAGAATATCGCCAATAGCGATTGGCGATTTTCCTTCAGCATGAAATTCTAATACTAATAGTAATAGCGGCGACGCAATCATCGATAGTGAAATATCGTTCATCTCTACTCTTTCTTTCTACTGCTTTACTTTCCGACTGAGTAAAAAAGTTTATTGGATACAAAAAGGAATAATTTTCTATAAATTGGAAAGAATATACTTTGACAAAAGTTTACCAGCTATTATCGAAAAATCGGGATAGTTGTCTTAAGAACTGTACAAAGAAAAAAATTGCTCGTCCACAGATAGTGGTAAATAAGGGCTGCTTTTTGTGTAGAGAAATTGTGCAAACGGCGAATGGAACAAAGCAAACTTGTGCAACAACAATTTCGACCACGAATTGATGTGCAATAATTGCAAAAAATGGTTTTGCAATGGGCGTGGAAGCACATCTGGATCCCAAATTGTTAATCATTCGGTGAGGGCTAAACATAGGGAAGTCACCCTACATTCTGAAGGTCCACTTAGAGAAACATTACTAAAATGTGACTCATAGGGCGTACGTGATGTATTTGTATTAGGATTTATTCCAGCACAGGCTGATTCTGTTGTAGTGTTGTTATGCTGGTAAGCTGAAAATGGAGTAAATATTAAAAACTGTATCTATTTAAACGAATAAATTTAAATTTTAGTCAACCATGTGCAGCGCAAAACTTTTTGAAAAGATATGAATTGGGATCAAGAACAATGGAAGTCACTTATAAGTGATCGTTCGTTTTTGTCGTGGTTGGTTAAGGTGCCTACCGAGCAAGAGCAGTTGCGTGCACGACAAATATCAGCAGCACAAATAAACAAATTGGAGGAATTATGGAAGGAAAATATTGATGCAACATTTTAGGATTTAGAGAAGCCAGGTATAGATACTGAACCATAACAAGTGCTATTGCGCTATGAAGATCGTTATCAATACGAGAAAGTGCGCCTAGTAACAGAATACGATAAAAATTTAAAAGCATCGCAAACTCAGGAGGGTATAGAAATAAGATGGAACGTTGGCTTAAACAAAAAACAATAGCATATTTTACGCTTGCTAAAACTGATTCGGACATGAAAATAAGGTAAAGTTTTACAAGACGGTGCACCACCTAATTTGTATCGAAATTTCTCAAATCAAAAGACGCATCTAGACCTCCGTTTTAAGAATCCGGAAGCGAAAATCAAACATTTTATTTCAGTAAAAATTTTTTTACAAAAAACCGTAAAACGACCCCGGGAGGGTCCGAAATATGGGGCCCGATCCACAATTTTTTTTGCATAGAACACCTTTCTGGGTTGGCGACCTTCGGTCGCGCTTATAAAATATTACCTTGGGTGGATCCGCCACCGGTTTGGGGATCAAAACTAAATGCGCGCATAACACCTTTATGTACTAGTGTGTGTGTGTGTACATCAAATGTGGCAAAAAAAACAACAACCACATGGAAATTTGAACAGATTCATTTGCCTATATCTTTTGACAGAAATAAAAATTAAATTTTCGCTTTCGGATTCTTAAAACGGAGGTCGAGACGCGTCTTTTGATACGACCTTTGATAAATTTCGATAAAAATTAGGTGGTGCTCCGTCTTGTAAAACGTTACCGAAACTAATGCATGTGTTATTCATAAGTTAATACTTCTAGGCCGTAGCCGTTAACAGTTTTATAAAATTTGTGTTTTTGATGGAAAAATAAAATAATTATAAAAACATATATCACTCATCTTATTGTAAACAGATTAACTCAAAATTTAAGTTTTTTGGGAGAATGCAATTCAAGCTGTGTCATATGGTTTGTATATGGTTGAATTCTCCGGCTAATTTCTAGCGCACTGCAGTGGGTGGCTAATTTTCTGCTACAGAATATTTTTATAATAGTTTGAAGAATTTGCTATATTTTTCCTATGTATTTTTCATTAAAAATCACTTTACTGTACAAATTTATGCAGCCAAATGCAACTTTCAGAATAAATTCATAGGGAGTATTTCTGAATACATCGGTGTAGTATAATATAGTAAATAAATCATGTTTTTATGGTGTTACATATACAGATTTATTTCTGGTTGATTCATCTTACATTTAAAAATCAAAGCATTTTCAATTAGCAAAATTTATAAAACAAAGATGCAGACATCTATTTCAGCTAGTTTCATCTCATTGAGTGTAATACGAGTCTGAACATATTGTCATCAGCCAGTTACTACCAATATATATCATAACATCTCAGAAAATTAGAATTTCTCATTACATCAGTTTACAATAAAAGGTACATATTTTTTTCTTTTTTTCCAATTTTGGTTCATATATTCTGTATACTAAATTAAATTAATGTATAACATTCAATCTACTCTGGTAAATAATCTTAAACATTCATTTTTTATATCCAATTATACAAATAATTGCAGATTCGCTTATTAAAGATAAATTAAAGCGATCGCCATAGCTGTAAAAAATAGCCATACCTATATTCACTGATAGCTCAAAATCGCTATATCGCCCATCATATCTTCTGTATAGAATAGCTTGTTAAAATAAAGTGATCGCTATAGCTATAAAAAATAGCCGCTATTCAAAAATATCCATATCTATTTTCACTAATAGCTCAAAATCTCCATATCGTCCATCACCAGTGGGTATCAAATGAAAAGTGTTAATGAGTATTTTAAAAGGGAGTGGGCGTTAGTTCTATAAGTGGACCCCTTTTCGAGATATCGCAATAAAGGTAGACCAGGGGTGACTCTAGAATGTGTTTGTACGTTTTCGGTATCAAATGAAAGGTGTTAATGAGTATTTTAAAAGGGAGTGGACCTTAGTTCTGTAGCTGGACGCATTTTCGAGATTTCGCCATCAAGGTGGACCAGGGGTGATTCTATAAAGTGTTTGTACGATATGGGTATCAAATTAAAGGTGTTAATGAGAGTTTTAAAAGGGAGTGAATCTTAGTTGTATATGTGAAGGCGTTTTCGAGATATCGATCAATATGTGGATCATTTGTCGAGTACCACTAATCTTAACATATAAAAAACACGTGTCACAACATTTCTGACCGCGACGGACTACTAAACTACTGAACCGATTTTGAATTTGTTTTGCACCCCGTGTTTAGTTTGATCTAACTTGAGAGATAGGATAGGTTATATCTCAGCTTATAGTTGCAATATTATTTTATTGCAAATTTTTTTATTTGTATATACGTAATAATAAAATGTTACGTATACGCAGTGGCACTCATATTTTCAGGTGGTGCGGATATACTTCCGTGTAATTGCTTGGTGTTTAATTAAACAACCTGCTCATCAATAAAAAATATTATAGCGAATGATATCAAGTATAGCACATCACCAGGCCCGCCGAGGGGGTGGGGGTTTCTGAGGGGCCCGCGATTTAGAGGTACTATGACATTTTTTTTTTTTTAATTCAGGAGGGTCTTTAGTTGTGTAGAGGGTAATTTTCATACCCCTGGGTGACTATTGTCTCGAGATATAGGCCAAAACGTGGGCCAGTGAATGCCTGGACAGTGTATTTACAATATGGATATCAAATGAAGGCTGTTGATGAATGCTTTAGTATAGAGTAATATATTATCCAAAGACGGACTGGGACTAGGACTAGGACTGGGACTGAGACTCGGAGTGGGACTGGGACTGGGACTGGAATAAAATACATACCACCCTCTGGGACAGGCAATAAGCGATACAGAAGAATGAGAAGAAATTGAGAGAAGAGAAAAGAGAGAAGGAGATTGAGAAAGGGATAGAATGAGACGAAGATGGAGATAGACGAAGCGAAAAAGACGGAGGAAGGAGTGAATAAAAGGATTAGGAAAAAGTGAAAAGGGGGAGGGTAGAGTCAGACGGAAAAAGCTTATTAAAATGTATGCAGATAGGCCAAATTTAGGGCAGGACAACGTCTGCCGGGTCTTCTAGTCTATAATATAAAAATAAGTCGGGTTTTTCTTCCTGACGCTATAACTCCATAACGCAACGACTCGTATCCACGGTTTTGCATTCGTTGGAAATGTCTCGGGCTCCGTGAGGTTTATAGCAAAGAAAAATCAGGATCGACGCTCAGAGTCTGGAGATATAGGCCAAAACGTGGACCCGGGTACCCCTAGAATGTGTTTATAGAATATGGATATCAAATGAAAGCTGTCGATGAGTGCTTTAGTAGAGGGTAATTTCCATACCCCTGGGTGACTAGGGTCTCTAGATATAGGCCAAAAAGTGAACCCGGGTATCCCAGGAATATGTTCACAGAATATGGATATCAAATGAAAGCTGTTCATGAATGCTTTAGTAGAGGGTAATTTTTATACCCCGGGGTGGCTAAGTTCTCGCGATATAGGCCAAAACGTGGACCTGGGTACCAATAGAATGTGTTTAAAGAATATGGATAACAAATGAAAGCTGTTGATGAGTGTTTTAGTAGAGGGCAATTTTCATACCCCTGGGTGACTAGGGTCTCCAGATATAGGCCAAAACGTGGGCCCGTGAACGCCTAGATAGTGCTTTTACATTATGGGTATCCAATTGAAATTGTTGATGAGTGCTTTAGTACAGGGTAGTTTTCATACCTGCTGGTGACTAGGGTCTCGAGATATAGGCCAAAACGTGGATTAAGGTAACTCTAGAATGTGTTTTTACATTATGGATATCAAATTGAAGCTGTTGATGTGTGCTTTAGTACAGAGTAAGTTTTATGCCGCTGGGTATATTGCCTAATATAGTATTAATTGCACATTTTCCTATAATAGGAACCTTTGATCCAACGAATGCAGTAAGAAAACCGTTTGCTTTACTCTGTTCAATACAATTATTGTTATTTATTTGTTTAATGTATTAAGAGACATTACATTCGCTTCCACACCCGTATCCATTTCATATTGCATTTTTCTAATATTATCAACTATTTCTTTAGACAAATTTGTTACAATGTACGCTTTATATTTACACTCAAAGTGCCGATGAAAAAATTTTCTGATTCTGAACTATCAAACTCATCTATACTGTTCTTTGTTTTTCCTAAAGCGATGGAATTAATCTTTTTCTTTTTACAGAATTTTGAGAAGTGATTTGAACCCTGACAATTAAAGCATGTTTTATCTATTGGTAGGCATTTTGATCTATGCTGCTTACCACATTTTTGACATGTATTTTGGCGTCGGACGTCGCTTTTCCCGCTATTTTTCTGGTTTGACGTTGCCGTTGTTGGCCTTGGTGTACGTCGACTTTCATATTGCTGCTTCGATTTTCCAGTGTATTTTCTTACCATATTCACTGCATCTTCATGGACTACTTCTTTTTGGCTGGATATCTCCTTGGCTTGATGTTGATTGAGAATGTACGACTTGGCAGTAATTTCTGCTTTCACTAGAGTTAAATTTTCAATGTCTAAAAGAGTCATGCAGTTATGTACTTCGTAAATTTTTGGGACCAAGCATAACTTAGGTTAGGGAAGCCAAATTTCATTTGCTTTAGTGGACGAAAAAATTTTCCATGACGCCGGTTTGTGGTTTTGTGGTGGTGAAATATTTTTAACTGATGCTGCATACTATTTTCGCTTAACTCGGGTCCACTTTTTGTCGACATTAATTTATTTTAAATTAATTACACATACCTGACACCATGTTGTGTTTATCACTTGTTCCACGCAAAGACAATCTTTATTTCAGTTCATATTAAGGTTGCCAGATATAATAAATGTTACAGTTATGACTAATCTATTACAATTCAGATTATACCTGTAACCAGATTATACCTTATAAGTAATATTAGAAGTTCATTATTTAATATGTATACAACAACTCATAATACTCGCGACTTTCAATTAAGTCGTTGATTGGCAGTATTCTATCTCTTTCGGTTTTTTTCTTCGTGGTGTTGCGGACATTTTTGCTTGTGCTCCAGAAGAAATCTATATAAAACAGTCGAGAAATCGTAAGTTCTAGTTGCTACTCATCGTTGCAATTGTAGTCAAACCGTCGATGAATTTAAAGATGACTTAAAAATACAATTTACAGCTTCAAAATCTCATCATTTTATTTGACAAAAATAATCTGAGTACTTGAGAAAAACGAAAGAAAATTAAAAGGATAATTCAGACTGTATAGCATTTGTTGATTTTTGCACTCAAAATGTGTTGTTGTTGTTGTGGCAGTGCTTCGACCCTTCAAATTAGCGCGACCGATCAAAAATTGTCATCAATATCCTCTAACGGGAGTCCATGGAAACTTGCAGTTTAAACAGAGGTGGACCAGAGGGAGAGGAGTGTTAGAGGCGTTGGTTCCACATTGCAATTAGATGCTTAGTGTCATGTGGGAACACATTGCAGCAGGATATACATTATGTATTTCGAGGTTGATACTGGATAGGTAATAGTTTAACCTGTTACAGTACTTAGATCAAAGTTGAGTTTGAGTAACGCACGTCTCCCTAGGGAGAGGTAGTTGCTCTTCTGCGAGTTCTGGGTATTTTTCTTTAAGAACCGAGTTCGCCGAACAGTTCGTGGCCTTATATTTCGACGACTGAGAATCACTGAGGACTGTTTGTGTTTTCTTCTTCATACGACTGTGTTCTCAGGTCCCGCATTTCCTCATAATGCTTGCGGAGATGACTTTTTAGGCCTCTGGGAGATGTGGCCTCTTCAATCAGATGTCTGCTGGGGTGCCCAGGTTTCTGGGTATTCAACATAAACTGTTCAGCATCTCATTGCTCTCCCTGATGGGGAGTACTCTCGCCTCATCGTGTAGGTAGTGTTCTGGGGACATAAGAAGCCAGCCCGTAGCGGTTCTGGGGGTTGTGTTATGGCAGGCCTTTATTTTCTTCCAGTGAGTAACATTTAGGCTTGGCGACCATATCCGGGACTCGTAGCTTGCAATCGGCCGGAAAATTGCTTTCTAAATGGTAATGAGCGTTTCTTTATCTTTACCACAAATGCTGCCGGAAAGAGATTTGAGGGTTTTTTACGTCTCTGCATTTTGGGTACAATTTCGGTTGCACGTCCGCCAAAATGTCATTCCTGATCAAACGACACACCCAGTAGTTTTGGGTGTAAGACAGTCGGTAGCATAATGCCATTGCAGGATACTTTTATTGTATTGTTCTTATTATTTTAACTTTAATACAACTTAACTCATGTTTCACTTTGAATTGTTTTAATACTTATCAAGTTGTTTAAATATTTATTTTCAAATTTTTATTTCAAAAAGTTTCATTCTGTTGTGAAATTTAAAAAATAAAATGACTTATTTTTAGGAGTAGTGAAAATAAAATTTATTTTTATAAAAAGAAAATAGTGTGTATAATTAAATAGTGGTAAATTTACTAACAATACATTGGCGATCCTGCCTAAACGCTAAACTTTGTTTAATTAATACACTGCACTAAGAACGTAGTCCACGACAATCTCGACATATTTATTGCTCAATTCACGAATAATATTAGTGCACAACAACAAGACAGTGAATTTAATTCAATTATATCCCAGCAAATATTTCAAAACCATAAATTAATCAAAATGCCTCTTCTAAATTTTAATATATGGTGTGAAGTGGCAGGAGAAAATCCTAGACCTTTTGTTTCAATTAATTTAGCCAAAATGATATGGTGGGAGGAGCCGTATGTAGAAGTCCACGAAAATGGGGAAAGCTTCTGACCGCCATTCACCTGGGAATGGCCAGAGCGATTCTTTTGCATGCGGTTCAAGCAGCTCACTACTGCTGGTCGCTTGCGGCCAAGTATCCTCTGGGTAGCTTATTTTTAGGAGTAGATAATGTGAGAAGGCGACAACCTGGCTAGGCCACTCTGACATAATCGGTTTAAGGGCTAGCCGGGGGAGATCTCATCGGCAGCGTCTGTACACCTCTAGGTGCGGCTGCAAGCGGGCATCTGTCTTGGAGTACGCGGCTCGCTTTATAAACGTGCAAGTAATATTTACACCCCCGCAGAGCGGGTTGTGCGCTGGGCTTGGTACCCGCCACGTAAAACCATACTCCAAATATAACAACAAGCCTCGGATAAATACACTCTCTATTTATGACGACCATGGCAAACGTTTGAAGGACAATGAATTGAGGGCATACACCTGGAACGTCCGCTCCCTGAATCGGATTGGTGCAGATGCCCGGCTGGTTGATATCCTCGTCAATGCAAAATCTGACATCACCGCCATCCAAGAAATGCGTTGGAGGAAGCAACGAAGAAAGAAGATCAAAAACTGTGACATCTATTGGAGCGGCCATACGAATAAGCGCAGTTTCGGCGTCGGATTCGTGGTGGGAGAGAGACTTTGTCGCCAAGTGCTAGCGTTCACGCCTGTGGACGAGCGTCTCGCCGCTATCCGAATAAAAGCAAAATTTTTTATTATATCATTCATCTGCGCCCATGCGTCGACAGAGGGGAAAGACGATGAGGTGAAAGACACTCTTTATGAACAATTAGAACTCACATACGAGCGCTGCCCCCGTCATGATATAAAAGTCGTGCTTGGCTACTTTAACGCCAGGGTGGGCAAAGAAGGTGTTTTTGGCCCTACATTCGGAAAGTTCAGCTTACGCAATGAAACTTCTTCTAACGGACTGAGGCTGTTTGACTTTGCCGGTGTTCGAAACATGGTCATATCCAGCACGAGGTTCATGGATAAAAAGATACATCAAGCTACATGGCTGTCTCCTGATCGAAAAACTCGCAATCAGATCGATCACGTTCTGATCGACGGACGGCATGCCTCCAGTATTTTAGATGTGCGCACGATCCGGGGACCTAACATCGACTCGGACCATTATCTCGTTGCAGCCAAAATACGCACCCGCCTCAACGCGGCTAAAACCAAGAAACCAAAGACACAAAGAAAGCTAGACGTCGAAAAGCTTCAAACACAACAGACTGCCAATGATTTCGCAACTCGACTCTCCCACCTGCTCTCTGAGAGCACAACTCATCCTGAAGGAATACAGGAGCAGTGGGAGCATATCTCCAAAGCACTTCGTACTGCCGCCGAGGAAAAAATTGGTTACCGGCGGCCACGAAAAAACAACTAGTACGATGAAGAATGCCGCGTTGCAACCGAAAGAAAAGACGCTGCCTACAGGGCTACGTTAAAAGCGAGCGGGACAAGAGGAGTGTGTGAACGCTATCTTGAGTTGAAAAGGGAAGCGAGACGCCTTTTCAGGAAGAAAAAAGCAGAAGCAGAAAGGCGTGAGTGCGAGGAGCTTGAGCTGCTAGCCACCAGGAATAACGCCCGAAAATTTTACCAAAAAATACGGCGACAGACGGAAGGTTTTAAGACCGGGGAAAGCTCCTGTAAGAATGAAAACGGCGACCTTGTAACTGATGTCCAGAGAGTGCTTAGGTTATGAAGGGAATACTTCTCTGCTCTCATAAATGGAGGCCGCAATTGACCGCGTAGAGATGAAGAACCCGATCCCGTAATCGATGATGATGGAATATATGTCCTCTCGCCCGATTATAACGAAGTTAGAATAGCAATAACCAGATTGAAAAACAACAAGGCCGTGGGCGCTGATGGATTGCCCGCGGAGCTATTCAAGTACGGCGACGAGGAGTTGGTAAGGCGCATGCAGCAGCTTCTTACCAAATATGGGCGGACGAGTGCATGCCCGACGGGTGGAATCTAAATGTTCTTTGCCCAGTCCACAAGAAGGGGGATACTGCAAAATGCACCAACTATCGTGGGATCAGCCTTCTTAATATCGCATATAAGGTCCTTTCAAGTGTATTGTGCGGAATATTGAAGCCCACCGTGAACCGGCTGATTGGACCTTATCAGTGCGGCTTCAGACCTGGTAAATCTACCATTGACCAGATTTTCACAATGCGCCAAATCTTGGAAAAAACCCGTGAAGAGAGAATCGACACACATCACCTCTTCGTCGACTTTAAAGCCGCCTTCGACAGTACGAAAAGGAGCTGCCTATATGCCGCTATGTCTGAATTTGGTTTCCCCGCAAAACTTATACGGCTGTGCAAAATGACGTTGAGCAACACCATGAGCTCAGTCAGAATTGGGAAGGACCTCTCCGAGCCGTTCGAAACTAAACGAGGTTTGAGACAGGGTGACCCCCTATCGTGCGATTTCTTTAATTTGATGCTGGAGAAAATTATACTAGCTGCAGAACTTAACCGCACTGGAACAATATACTATAAAAGCGTGGAATTTCTGGCATATGCTGATGACATTGATATCATCGGCCTAAACACCCGCGCTGTTAGTTCTGCTTACTCCAAGCTGGAAAAAAACGGTAAAGATGGGTTTGATGGTGAATGAGGACAAAACGAAGTACCTGCTGTCATCCAGAGTCAGCGCATACGCGCCTTCGCAACCACGCTTCTGTTGGCAGCCATAATTTCGAAATAATAAAAGACTTCGTTTATTTGGGAACCAGCATCAACACTAGCAACAACATCTGCACTGAAATCCAGCGAAGAATCAGTCTTGCCAATAAATGCTACTTTGGACTAGGTAGGCAATTGAAAAGTAAAGTCATCTTTCGGCGAACGAAAATCATACTCTACAAGTCACTTATCGTACCCGTCCTGCTATATGGGGCAGAAGCATGGACCATGACAACAGCAGATGAAGCGGCTTTGGGAGTGTTCGAGAGAAAAGTTCACCGAAAGATTTATGGACCTCTACGCGTTGGCGATGGCGAGTACCGAAGAAGATTTAATGATGAGCTGTACGAGCTTTACGCAGACATCAACATAGTCCAGCGAATTAAAACGCAGCGGCTGCGTTGGCTAGGCCATGTTATGCGAATGAAAGATGATGCTCCGGCCAAGAAAGTGTTTCTATCGGAACCCGCCTATGGAAGCAGAGGTAGAGGGCGGCCCCCACTCCGTTGGCAGGACCAGGTAGAAAACGATTTAAACTCCCTTGGTGTGACCAATTGGCGCCGGTTGGCGGAGCGAAGGAGCGACTGGCACGCCTTGTAGGACGGCCATAACCGTTTAGACGGTTAAGCCCCAATTAAGTAAGTAAGTAAGTATGTTACATGGTATATTACATCCTGGAAGTAGAGCCACATGCCGTTTGATAGTTAAGAAATACTTTTGGGCCAACTATGAACAAAGAAATCCACATTTGGTCAAAAGAATGTATAAGTTGTCAAAAATCAAAAATCTATCCCCACACGAAATTTCCAGTTAATAAAATTCCAATTCAAAAAACAAGATTTGAACACAATTTGGATATTGTAGGACCCCTGCCCATTTCCAAAGGCTATCGCTACATTTTAACAATTATTGATAGGTTTACACGTTGGCCAGAGGCATACTCGTTAAAGACATAACTGCACCATAATTTCAAATAAATTTGTAGGTGAATATATATCTCGTTTTGGTGTGCCGTTACAAATAACTACAGATCAAGGTGTACAATTTATGTCTAATTCGTTCTCAGAATTAACAAAGTTACTTGGCAGTCATCATATTACAATGTGTTCATATCAATCGCCAGCAAATGGTATGGTGGAACGTTTCCATAGACAAATAAAATCTTTGAATTTGGCTAGAAATTGATACAGAAGTTGGTATGAAGGGTTAGTTACCTATTGTTTTGTTAGGATTGCGATCGACCTTTAACCCTAGTGAGATAACGTACGTCTCGTAAAGAGAGAATATTCTCATTCACAGTTTTCTCAGCTACCATTACCAGCTTGTTAGTGGGGTGTTTTTCAGTAGTAAATCTTTTGTTTGCTGAATTATATACGATTGTTTTTTAAAAATACGTCTAAGAGACGTATCGTTTATCTTTTACGTGACTACAAATTTTATATGTAATTTTTGCCTAAAATGGTAATTTTAGCTAAAAGTTGTTTAAGTATAGTTTAAACAGTTAATTTATTCAATTGAAGTACAAAAAAATATATTTTATTTTAATTTTTTTGCTATAAAGTGAGGTCCTTCGGAAAGGACTGATTTTTGTATGGACAAGTCCAAGACAAGTTAAACTTAATTTTTAGGATATTAAAAAACAATTTTTTTTTCTTTATAAAACAGTTAAAACAAGTGAATATATATCAAATAAATGATTAAAAAAAAAACACAAAAAAATATAATTTTTTTTATATCTTTGGGGTTTTTAAACTTGAACACGTCTCTTAGACGTACGTTATCTTTCTGGGGTAAAAAAATAACGTTATTTTTCTAGGGTTAAAGAAGATATTTTGGCTACACCAGCTGAAATGGTTTTTGGACAAACAAGTAAGGAAGGCTTAGTTTGGGTGTAACGGAACATTGGTTCTCAGCTGAGAGCGTTGGAGACAAAATAAGAGAAAATCACCATGTAGGAAAATGAACCTAGGGTAACCCTGGAATGTGTTTGTATGACATTGGTATCAAATGGAAGGTAATAAAGAGTATTTTAAATGGGACTAGGCCATAGTTCTATAGGTGGACGCCTTTTCGAGAAATCGCCATAAGGGTGGACCAGAGGTGACTCTATAATGTGTTTGTACGATATGGGTATTATTGATGGCACGATATTTCGCTATTGGTGTTTGCATCGCCGCTATTGACAAATCGCTAATAGCTATAGTTATTGCAATCCAAACATATCAGTGATTGGCGATTTTACTTCATTCGATACAAAGAAAAAAATTGCTCGTCCACAGATAGTGGTAAATAAGGGCTGCTTTTTGTGTAGAGAAATTGTGGAAACGGCGAATGGAACAAAGCAAACTTGTGCAACAACAATTTCGACCACGAAGTGATGTGCAATAATTGCAAAAAATGGTTTTGCAATGGGCGTGGAAGCACATCTGGATCCCAAATTGTTAATCATTCGGTGAGGGCTAAACATAGGGAAGTAACCCTACATTCTGAAGGTCCACTTAGAGAAACAGTACTAAAATGTGACTCGTAGGGCGTACTTAATGTATTTGTATTAGGATTTATTCCAGCACAGGCTGATTCTGTTGTAGTGTTGTTATGCTGGTAAGCTGAAAATGGAGTAAATATTAAAAACTGTATCTATTTAAACGAATAAATTTAAATTTTAGTCAACCATGTGCAGCGCAAAACTCTTTGAAAAGATATGAATTGGGATCAAGAACAATGGAAGCCACTTATAAGTGATAGTTCGTTTTTGTCGTGGTTGGTTAAGGTGCCTACCGAGCAAGAGTAGTTGCGCGCACGACAAATATCAGCAGCACAAATAAACAAATTGGAGGAATTATGGAAGGAAAATATTGATGTAACATTTCAGGATTTAGATAAACCAGGTATAGATACTGAACCATAACAAGTGCTATTGCGTTATGAAGATGGTTATCAATACGAGAAAGTTTTTGGTCCACTTGTGCGCCTAGTAACAGAATACGATAAAAATTTAAAAGCATCGCAAACTCAGGAGGTTATAGAAATAAGATGGGACGTTGGCTTAAACAAAAAAACAATAGCATATTTTACGCTTGCTAAAACTGATTCGGGCATGAAACTAAGGTAACGTTTTACAAGACGGTGCACCACCTAATTTGTATCGAAATTTCTCAAATCAAAAGACGCATCTAGACCTCCGTTTTAAGAATCCGGAAGCGAAAATCAAAAATTTTATTTCAGTCAAAAGTTATTTACAAAAAACCGTAAAACGACCCCGGGAGGGTCCGAAATATGGGGCCCGATCCACAATTTTTTTTTAATAGAACACCTTTCTGGGTTGGCGACCTTCGGTCGCGCTTATAGAATATTACCTTGGGTGGATCCGCCACCGGATCAAAACTAAATGCGCGCATAACACCTTTATGTATTAGTGTGTGTGTGTGTACATCAAATGTGGCAAAAAACAACAACCACATGGAAATTTGAACAGATTTTTTTGCGTATATCTTTTGACAGAAATAAAAATTAAATTTTCGCTTTCGGATCTTAAAACGGAGGTCGAGACGTGTCTTTTGATACGACCTTTGATAAGTTTCGATAAAAATTAGGTGGTGCTCCGTCTTGTAAAACGTTACCGAAACTAATGCATGTGTTATTCATAAGTTAATACTTCTAGGCCGTAGCCGTTAACAGTTTTATAAAATTTGTGTTTTTGATGGAAAAATAAAAAATTTATAAAAAAATATATCACTCGTCTTATTGTAAACAGATTAACTCAAAATTTAAGTTTTTTGGGAGAATGCAATTCAAGCTGTGTCATATGGTTTGTATATGGTTGAATTCTCCGGCTAATTTCTAGCGCACTGCAGTGGGTGGCAAATTTTCTGCTAAAGAATATTTTTTATAATAGTTTGAAGAATTCGCTATATTTTTCCTCTGAATTTTTCATTAAAAATTGATTCACTTTACTGTACAAATTTATGCAGCCAAATACAACTTTCAGAATAAATTCATACGGAGTATTTCTGAATACATCGGTGTAGTATAATATAGTAAATAAATCATGTTTTTATGGTGTTACATATACAGATTTATTTCGGGTTGATTTATCTTACATTTAAAAATCAAAGCATTTTCAATTAGCAAAATTTATAAAACAAAGATGCAGATATCTATTTCAGCTAGTTTCATCTCATTGAGTGTAATACGAGTCTGAACAAATTGTCGTCAGCCAGTTACTACCAATATATATCATAACATCTCAGAAAATTAGAATTTCACATTACATCAGTTTACAATAAAAGGTACATATTTTTTTCTTTTTATTCCAATTTTGGTTCATATATTCTGTATACTAAATTAAATTAATGTATAACATTCAATCTACTATGGTAAACAATCTTAAACATTCATTTTTTATATCCAAGTATACAAATAATTGCAGATTCGCTTATTAAAGATAAATTAAAGCGATCGCCATAGCTGTAAAAAATAGCCATACCTATATTCACTGATAGCTCAAAATTGCTATATCGCCCATCATATCTTCTGTATAGAATCGCTTGTTAAAATAAAGTGATCGCTATAGCTATAAAAAATAGCCGCTATTCAAAAATGTCCATATCTATTTTCACTAATAGCTCAAAATCGCCATATCGTCCATCACCAGTGGGTATCAAATGAAAGGTGTTAATGAGTATTTTAAAAGGGAGTGGGCGTTAGTTCTATAAGTGGACCCCTTTTCGAGATATCGCCATAAAGGTAGACCAGGGGTGACTCTAGAATGTGTTTGTACGTTATGGGTATCAAATGAAAGGTGTTAATGAGTATTTTAAAAGGGAGTGGGCCTTAGTTCTGTAGCTGGACGCATTTTCGAGATTTCGCCATCAAGGTGGACCAGGGGTGATTCTATAAAGTGTTTGTACGATATGGGTATCAATTTAAAGGTATTAATGAGAGTTTTAAAAGGGAGTGAACCTTAGTTGTATATGTGAAGGCGTTTTCGAGATATCGATCAATATGTGGATCATTTGTCGAGTACCACTAATCTGAACATATAAAAAACACCTGTCACAACATTTCTGACCGCGATGGACTACTAAACTACTGAACCGATTTTGAATTTGTTTTGCACCCCGTGTGTAGTTTGATCTAACTTGAGAGATAGGATAGGTTTTATCTCAGCTTATAGTTGCAATATTATTTTATTGCAATTTTTTTTATTTGTATATACGTAATAATAAAATGTTACGTATACGCAGTGGCACTCATATTTTCAGGTGGTGCGGATATACTTCCGTGTAATTGCTTGGTGTTTAATTAAACAACCTGCTCATCAATAAAAAATATTATAGCGAATGATATCAAGTATACCACATCACCAGGCCCGCCGAGGGGGTGGGAGTTTCTGAGGGGGCCCGCGATTTAGAGGTACTATGACATTTTTTTTTTAATTCAGGAGGGTCTTTAGTTGTGTAGAGGGTAATTTTTATACCCGTGGGTGACTAGGGTCTCGAGATATAGGCCAAAACGTGGGCCAGTGAATGCCTAGACAGTGTATATACAATATTGATATCAAATGAAAGCTGTTGATGAATGCTTTAGTACAGAGTAATATATTATCCACAGACGGATTGGGACTGGGATTAGGACTAGGACTGGGACTGAGACTCGGAGTGGGACTGGGTCTGGGACTGGAATAAAATACATACCACCCACTGGGACAGGCAATAAGGGATACAGAAGAATGAGAAGAAATTGAGAGATGAGAAAAGAGAGAAGGAGATTGAGAAAGGGATATAATGAGACGAAGATGGAGATAGACGAAGCGAAAAAGACGAGGAAGGAGTGAATAAAAGGATTAGGAAAAAGTGAAAAGGGGGAGGGCAGAGTCAGACGGAAAAAAGCTTATTAAAATGTATGCAGATAGGCCAAATTTAGGGCAGGACAACTTCTGCCGGGTATTCAAGTCTATAATATAAAAATAAGTCGGGTTTTCCTTCCTGACGCTATAACTCCAGAACGCAACGACTCGATTTCCACGGTTTTGCATTCGTTGGAAATGTCTCGGGCTCCGTGAGGTTTATAGCAAAGAAAAGAGAAGGGTCTCGAGATATAGGCCAAAACGTGGACCCGGGTACCCCTAGAATGTGTTTATAGAATATGGATATCAAATGAAAGCTGTCGATGAGTGCTTTAGTAGAGGGTAATTTCCATACCCCTGGGTGACTAGGGTCTCTAGATATAGGCCAAAAAGTGAACCCGGGTATCCCAGGAATATGTTCACAGAATATGGATATCAAATGAAAGCTGTTCATGAATGCTTTAGTAGAGGGTAATTTTCATACCCCGGGGTGGATAAGTTCTCGCGATATAGGCCAAAACGTGGACCTGGGTACCAATAGAATGTGTTTATAGAATATGGATAACAAATGAAAGCTGTTGATAAGTGTTTTAGTAGAGGGCAATTTGCATACCCCTGTGTGACTAGGGTCTCCAGATATAGGCCAAAACGTGGGCCCGTGAACGCCTAGATAGTGCTTTTACATTATGGGTATCCAATTGAAGTTGTTGATGAGTGCTTTAGTACAGCGTAGTTTTCATACCTATTGGTGATTAGGGTCTCGAGATATAGGCCAAAACGTGGATTAAGGTAACTCTAGAATGTGTTTTTACATTATGGATATCAAATTGAAGCTGTTGATGTGTGCTTTAGTACAGAGTAAGTTTTATGCCGCTGGGTATATTGCCTAATATAGTATTAATTGCACATTTTCCTATAATAGGAACCTTTGATCCAACGAATGCAGTAAGAAAACCGTTTGCTTTACTCTATTCAATACAATTATTGTTATTTATTTGTTTTAATGTATTAAGAGACATTACATTCGCTTCCACACCCGTATCCATCTCATATTGCATTTTTCTAATATTATCAACTATTTCTTTAGACAAATTTGTTACTATGTACGCTTAATATTTACACTCAAAGTGCCAATGAAAAAATTTTCTGATTCTGAATTATCAAACTCATCTATACTGTTCTTTGTTTTTCCTATAGCGATGGAATTAATCTTTTTCTTTTTACAGAATTTTGAGGAGTGATTTGAACCCTGACAATTAAAGCATGTTTTACCTATTGGTAGGCATTTTGATCTATGCTGCTG
Organism: Eurosta solidaginis; assembly: GCF_040869045.1. NCBI lineage: Eukaryota > Metazoa > Arthropoda > Insecta > Diptera > Tephritidae > Eurosta > Eurosta solidaginis. Next base: position 99,551,773 of record NC_090324.1, read on the forward strand.
ACCACATCTTTGACATGTATTTTGGCGTCGGACGTCGCTTTTCCCGCTATTTTTCTGGTTTGACGTTGCCGTTGTTGGCCTTGGTGTACGTCGACTTTCATATTGCTGCTTCGATTTTCCAGTGCATTTTCTTACCATATTCACTGCATCTTCATGGACTACTTCTTTTTGGCTGGATATCTCCTTGGCTTGACGTTGATTGAGAATGTACGACTTGGCAGTAATTTCTGCTTTCACTAGAGTTAAATTTTCAATGTCTAAAAGAGTCATGCGTAATTTGTCATCGCATAATCCGATTATGAAAACATCACGGATCATCTCAGACTCGTCAGTATTGTTTCGCATGCTTTGACATTCTCCTTTAAGTTAGTTAGAAAGCAGTCAATTGTTTCAGCTGCTTTTTGGCGTGACGAATTTGTAGCGTGGATACATTAAATTCTTTTTTGGCTCGAAATGCAGGTTGAACTTTTCAAGCACTTGCTCATAACATCAATTTGACGTAAATGTGTTGAAAATTTTGATGCACTCATCACCAAGTAGATGTAATAAAATTGCTATTTTTCGCGAATCTTCTTCCGCATCTAAATTACACGCAGTTATGTACTTCATAAATTTTTGGGACCAAGCATAACTTAGGTTAGGGAAGGCAAATTTCATTTGCTCTGGTGGACGAAAAAATTTTCCATGACGCCGGTTTGTGGTTTTTTGGTGGTGAAATATTTTTAACTGATGCTGCATACTATTTTCGCTTAACTCGGGTTCACTTTTTGTCGACATTAATTTATTTTAAATTAATAACACATACCTGACACCATGTTGTGTTTATCACTTGTTCCACGCAAAGACAAGCTTTATTTCAGTTCATATTAAGGTTGCCAGATATAATAAATGTTACAGTTATGACTAATCTATTACAATTCTTGTTTGCTTAAGGTAAGCAGATTATACCTTATAAGTAATATTAGAAGTTCATTATTTAATATGTATACAACAACTCATAATACTCACGACTTTCAATTAAGTCGTTGATTGGCAGTATTCTATCTCTTTCGGTTTTTTTCTTCATGGTGTTGCGGACATTTTTGCTTGTGCTCCAGAAGAAATCGTAAACCCTATATAAAACAGCCGAGAAATCGTAAGTTCTAGTTGCTACTCATCGTTGCAATTGTAGTCAAACCGTCGATGAATTTAAAGATGACTTAAAAATACAATTTACAGCTTTAAAATCTCATCATTTTATTTGACAAAAATAATCTGAGTACTTGAGAAAAACGAAAGAAAATTAAAAGGACAATTCAGACTGTATAGCATTAGTTGATTTTTGAACTCAAAATGTGTTGTTGTTGTTGTGGCAGTGCTTCGACCCTTCAAATTAGCGCGACCGATCAAAAATTGTCACCAATATCCTCTAACGGGAGTCCATGGAAACTTGCAGTTTAAACAGAGGTGGACCAGAGGGAGAGGCGTTGGTTCCACATTGCAATTAGATGCTTAGTGTCATGTGGGAACACATTGCAGCAGGATATACATTATGTATATCGAGGTTGATACTGGATAGGTAATAGTTTAACCTGTTACAGTACTTAGATCAAAGTTGAGTTTGAGTAACGCACGTCTCCCTAGGGAGAGGTCGTTGCTCTTCTGCGAGTTCTGGGTATTTTTCTTTAAGAACCGAGTTCGCCGAACAGTTCGTGGCCTTATATTTCGACGACTGAGAATCACTGAGGACTGTTTGTGTTTTCTTCTTCATACGACTGTGTTCTCAGGTCCCGCATTTCCTCATAATGCTTGAGGAGATGACTTTTTAGGCCTCTGGGAGATGTGGCCTCTTCAATCAGATGTCTGCTGGGGTGCCCAGGTTTCTGGGTATTCAACATAAACTGTTCAGCATCTCATTGCTCTCCCTGATGGGGAATACTCTCGCCTCATCTGTAGGTAGTGTTCTGGGGACATAAGAAGCCAGCCCGTAGCGGTTATGGGAGCAGTGTTATGGCAGGCGTTTATTTTCTTCCAGTGAGTAACATTTAGGCTTGGCGACCATATCCGGGACTCGTAGCTTGCAATCGGCCGGAAAATTGCTTTGTAAATGGTAATGAGCGTTTCTTTATCTTTACCACAAATGCTGCCGGAAAGAGATTTGAGGGTTTTATTACGTCTCTGCATTTGGGTACAATTTCGGTTGCACGCCCGCCAAAATGTCATTCCTGATCAAACGACACACCCAGTAGTTTTGGGTGTAAGACAGTCGGTAGCATAATGCCATTGCAGGATACTTTTATTGTATTGTTCTTGGTATTTTAACTTTAATACAACTTAACTCATGTTTCACTTTGAATTGTTTTAATATTTATCAAGTTGTATAAATATTTATTTTCAAATTTTTATTTCAAAAAGTTTCATTCTGTTGTGAAATTTAAAAAATAAAATGACTTATTTTTAGGAGTAGTGAAAATAAAATTTATTTTTATAAAAACAAAATAGTGTGTATAATTAAATAGTGGTAAATTTATTAACTATACATTGGCGATCCTGCCTAAACGCTAAACTTTGTTTATTTAATACACTGCACTAAGAACGTAGTCCTAGACAAACTCGAAATATTCGTTGCTCAATTCACGAATAATATTAGTGCACAACAACAAGACAGTGAATTTAATTCAATTATATCCCAGCAAATATTTCAAAACCATAAATTAATCAAAATGCCTCTTCTAAATTTCAATATATGGTGTGAAGTGGCAGGAGAAAATCCTAGACCTTTTGTTGCAATTAATTTAGCCAAAATGATATGGTGGGTGGAGCCGTGTGTAGAAGTCCACGAAAGTGGGGAAAGCTTCTGACCGCCATTCACCTGGGAATGGCCAGAGCAATTCTTTTGCATGCGGTTCAAGCAGCTCACTACTGCTGGTCGCTTGCGGCCAAGTATCCTCTGGGTAGCTTATTTTTAGGAGTAGCTAATGTGAGAAGGCGCCAACCTGGCTAGGCCACTCTGACATAATCGGTTTAAGGGCTAGCCGGGGGAGATCTCATCGGCAGCGTCTGTACACCTCTAGGTGCGGCTGCAAGCGGGCATCTGTCTTGGAGTACGCGGTTCGCTTTATAAACTTGCAAGTAATATTTACACCCCCGCAGAGCGGGTTGTGCGCTGGGCTTGGTACCCGCCACGTAAAACCATACTCCAATGAAATATAACAACAAGCCTCGGATAAATACACTCTCTATTTATGACGACCATGGCAAACGTTTGAAGGACAATGAATTGAGGGCATACACCTGGAACGTCCGCTCCCTGAATCGGATTGGTGCAGATGCCCGGCTGGTTGATGTCCTCGTCAATGCAAAATCTGACATCATCGCCATCCAAGAAATGCGTTGGAGGAAGCAAGGAAGAAAGAAGATCAAAAATTGTGACATCTATTGGAGTGGCCATACGAATAAGAGCAGTTCCGGCTTCGGATTCGTGGTGGGAGAGAGACTTTGTCGCCAAGTGCTGGCGTTCACGCCTGTGGACGAGCGTCTCGCCGCTATCCGAATAAAAGCAAAATTTTTTAATATATAATTCATCTGCGCCCATGCGCCGACAGAGGAGAAAGACGATGAGGTGAATGACACTCTTTATGAACAATTAGAACGCACATACGAGCGCTGCCCCCGTCATGATATAAAAGTCATGCTTGGCGACTTTAACGCCAGGGTGGGCAAAGAAGGTGTTTTTGACCCTACATTCGGAAAGTTCAGCCTACACAATGAAACTTCTCCTAACGGACTGAGGCTGATTGAATTTGCCGGTGCTCGAAACATGGTCATATCGAGCACGAGGTTAATGCATAAAAAGATACATCAAGCTACATGGCTGTCTCCTGATCGAAAAACTCGCAATCAGATCGATCACGTTGTGACAGACGGACGGCATGCCTCCAGTGTTTTAGATGTGCGCACGATCCGAGGACCTAACATCGACTCGCACCATTATCTCGTTGCAGCCAAAATACGCACCCCCCTCAACGCGGCTAAAACCAAGGAACAAAAGACACAAAGAAAGCTAGACGTCGAAAAGCTTCAAACACAACAGACTGCCAATGATTTCGCAACTCGACTCTCACACCTGCTCCCTGAGAGCACAACTCATCCTGAAGGAATACAGGAGCAGTGGGAGCATATCTCCAAAGCACTTAGTACTGCCGCCGAGGTAAAAATTGGTTACCGGCGGCCACGAAAAAACAACTGGTACGATGAAGAATGCCGCGTTGCAACTGAAAGAAAAGACGCTGCCTACAGGGCTATGTTAAAAGCGAGCGCGACAAGAGGAGGGTGTGAACGCTATCGTGAGTTGAAAAGGGAAGCGAGACGCCTTTTCAGGAAGAAAAAAGCAGAAGCATAAAGTCGTGATTGCGAGGAGCTATAGCTGCTAGCCACCAGGAATAACGCCCGAAAATTCTACCGAAAAATACGGCGACAGACGGAAGGTTTTAAGACCGGGGCAAGCTCCTGTAAGAATGAAAACGGCGACCTTGTAACTGATGTCCAGAGAGTGCTTGGGTTATGGAGGGAATACTTCTCTGCACTCCTAAATGGAGGCAGCAATTCACCGCGCAGAGATGAAGAACTCGATCCCGTAATCGATGATGATGGAATATATGTCCCCCGTCCGATTATGACGAAGTTAGAATAGCAATAACCAGATTGAAAGACAACAAGGCCGTGTGCGCTGATGGATTGCCCGCGGAGCTATTCAAGTACGGCGGCGAGGAGTTGGTAAGGCGCATGCAGCAGCTTGTTAGCAAAATATGGGCGGACGAGTTCATGCCCGACGGGTGGAATCTAAGTGTTCTTTGCCCAGTCCACAAGAAGGGGGATACTGCAAAATGCACCAACTATCGTGGAATCAGCCTTCTTAATATCGCATATAAGGTCCTTTCTAGTGTATTGTGCGGAAGATTGAAGCCCACCGTGAACCGGCTGATTGGGCTTTATCAGTGCGGCTTCAGACCTGGTAAATCTACCATCGACCAGATTTTCACAATGCGCCAAATCTTGGAAAAAACCCGTGAAGAGAGAATCGACACAAATCACCTCTTCGTCGACTTTAAAGCCGCCTTCGACAGCACGAAAAGGAGCTGCCTATATGCCGCTATATCTGAATTTGGTTTCCCCGCAAAACTAATACGGCTGTGCAAAATGACGTTGAGCAACACCATCAGCTCAGCCAGAATTGGGAAGGACCTCTCCGAGCCGTTCGAAACTAAACGAGGTTTGAGACAGGGTGACCCCCTATCGCGCGATTTCTTTAATTTGATGCTGGAGAAAATTATACTAGCTGCAGAACTTAACCGCACTGGAACAATATACTATAAAAGCGTGCAATTACTGGCATATTCTGATGACATTGATTTCATCGGCCTAAACACCCGCGCTGTTAGTTCTGCTTACTCCAAACTGGGAAAAGAAACGGTAAAGATGGGTTTGATGGTGAATGAGGACAAAACGAAGTACCTGCTGTCATCCAGCAAAGAGTCAGCGCATACGCGCCTTGGCAACCACGCTACTGTTGGCAGTAATAATTTCGAAATAGTAAAAGACTTCGTTTATTTGGGAACCAGCATCAACACTAGCAACAACATCAGCACTGAAATCCAGCGAAGAATCAGTCTTGCCAATAAATGCTACTTTGGACTAGGTAGGCAATTGAAAAGTAAAGTGCTCTCTCGGCGAACGAAAATCATACTCTACAAGTCACTTATGGTACCCGTCCTGCTATATGAGGCAGAAGCATGGACCATGACAACAGCAGATGAAGCGGCTTTGGGAGTGTTCGAGAGAAAAGTTCTCCGAAAGATTTATGGACCTCTACGCGTTGGCGATGGCGAGTACCGAAGAAGATTTAATTATTAGCTGTACGAGCTATACGCAGACATCAACATAGTCCAGCGAATTAAAACGCAGCGGCTGCGCTGGCTAGGCCATGTTATGCGAATGAAAGATGATGCTCCGGCCAAGAAAGTGTTTCTATCGGAACCCGCCTATGGAAGCAGTGGTAGAGGGCGGCCCCCACTCCGTTGGCAGGACCAGGTAGAAAACGATTTAGACTCCCTTGGTGTGACCAATTGGCGCCGGTTGGCGGAGCGAAGGAGCGACTGGCACGCCTTGTTGGACGGCAAAAACCGTTTAGACGGTTAAGCGCCAATTAAGTAAGTTAGTAAGTATGTTACATGGTATATTACATCCTGGAAGTAGAGCCACATGCCGTTTGATAGTTAAGAAATACTTTTGGGCCAAATATGAACAAAGAAATCAACATTTGGTCAAAAGAATGTATAAGTTGTAAAAAATCAAAAATCTATCTCCACACGAAATTTCCAGTTAATAAAATTCCAATTCCAAAAACAAGATTTGAACACAATTGGGATATTACAGGACACCTGCCCATTTCAAAAGGCTATCGCTACATTTTAACAATTATTGATAGGTTTACACGTTGGCCAGATGCATACTCGTTAAAGACATAACTGCACCCATGATTTCAAATAAATTTGTAGATGAATATATATCTCGTTTTGGTGTGCCGTTAGAAATAACTACAGATCAAGGTATACAATCAGAATTAAATGACTTGGCAGTCATCATATTACCATAGGGGGACTCATGTAACCGTATAAATGCCTTATAAAGTGTGCAAACGTATAAATTTATCTAGTTTACGCACGAGCTGTGAAATTTTGTATGAAAAATCATTTACACAATTTGTATAAATTTACGCGCACATTACATTGTGTAAACGCGATAAACTCAAAGGAATGCAACCTTGCAGACATTACAGCAGGCAGTTTCATCAGAAATCTCCAACATCAGCAAGTAATTTACAATAATATCTTAGTAAAGACGTTTTAGTTTTGATTTTTCACTTAATCTTGGTATTTTTTAATTTGTATAACAATCAAAAAAATTTTTTTGGAAATAATACAGCTGAAAAACAATCAAGTTTATCAAGAGTATTACTAGGTGGGTTCATATAACCGCGTGTATAAATGGATATAATTTTACACCTTAAAAGTTTATATGCTATCATGAGTCCCCCTAATGTCTTCATATCAATCGCCAGCAAATGGTATGGTGGAACGTTTCCATAGACAAATAAAATCTTCGAATTTGGCTATAAATGAATACATAAATTGGTATGAAGAGTTAGTTACCTATTGTTTTGTTAGGATTGCGATCGATCTTTAACCCTAGTGAGATAACGTACGTCTTTGAGACGTACGTCGTTTTAATTTTGCTCTCAGTCTCCCACAATCGTAGAGAGAAAAGATTCTCATTCTCAGTTTTCTCAGCTACCATTACCAGCTTGTTAGTAGGGGTGTTTTTCAATAGTAACTTTTTTGTTTGCTGAAATATATACGATTGTTTTTTAAAAATACGTCTAACGCACCGATTCTAGTGTGGTAACAACATTCCTCACCACTGTAACGAAATCATGTGGAAACTTTTACACCCTTTTGGTATTCTACCCGCGAAAGTAGCCGGATAATTTTTTACCCACAAAAGTAGGCGGTTACGTCGAAATAACCACACAACAGCTGTTGTTTAGAAAAAGGCAAAACTGAAAAATAAAGAATTGTAAGCGCAAATAAGTAAAGATAATAGTAAAAAGTGCTGCCTCTTTCTATATATTATATATTTGTATACATTATGTACTTTCACAGAATAAACTACAATATAGCTATGTCAAAACTTATGCATGTATGTATGTACATACATACACATCGTCTCGTTTATTCGTTAACCTCGTATCTACGAGTGACACATTTTCGGTAAGCCATGGCGGAACAATACAAAGTGGCAGCATGGTGACATACCTACAAACATAAATACAAATTCCATGTACTTTGTTTTTTTAAACTCGATGGACAAATGTGAAAATCGTACTGCGCCGGAAGTTGATGTATGAAATCAAATAAAAAAAAGTTTATATTCAGCTGTCGCATGCTGCCACTTTGTATCGTTCCGCCATGGGTAAAGCGAAGAAAACTAACTTTTAAACTTCACCACAGACATTGGTGAGTTTTTCGGTGATGACAGCGTAACCACTTTGGCCAGAATCGCGAATAAAAGAACTGGTAACGATTTTCGGTTACATAATGTTCTGTGTACTATTTTACCGGTAACGCTCAGAATCGGGCCGTAAGAGATGTATCGTTATCTTTTACGTGACTACAAATTTTATATGTAATTTTTGCCTAAAATGGTAATTTTATAATAAAAGTTGTTTAAGTATAGTTTAAACAGTTAATTCATTCAATTGAAATACAAAAAAATATATTTTATTTTAATTTTTTTGCTATAAACTGAGGTCCTTCGGAAAGGACTGATTTTTGTAAGGACATGTCCAAGACAAGTTAAACTTAATTTTTAGTATATTTTTTTTTCTTTAAAAAACAGTTAAAACAAGTGAATATATATCAAGCTGAAAATGGAGTAAATATTAAAAACTATATCTATTTAAACGAATAAATTTAAATTTTAGTCAACCATGTGCAGCGCAAAACTCTTTGAAAAGATATGAATTGGGATCAAGAACAATGGAAGCCACTTATAAGTGATCGTTCGTTTTTGTCGTGGTTGGTTAAGGTGCCTACCGAGCAAGAGCAGTTGCGTGCACGACAAATATCAGCAGCACAAATAAACAAATTGGAGGAATTATGGAAGGAAAATATTGATGCGACATTTCAGGATTTAGAGAAGCCAGGTATAGATAGATACCTAACCATAACAAGTGCTATTGCGTTATGAAGATGGTTATCAATACGAGAAAGTTTTTGGTCCACTTGTGCGCCTAGTAACAGAATACGATAAAAATTTAAAAGCATCGCAAACTCAGGGGGGTATAGAAATAAGATGGGACGTTGGCTTAAACAAAAAAACAATAGCATATTTTACGCTTACTAAAACTGATTCGGACATGAAACTAAGGTAACATTTTACAAGACGGTGCACCACCTAATTTGTATCGAAATTTCTCAAATCAAAAGACGCATCTAGACCTCCGTTTTAAGAATCCGGAAGCGAAAATCAAAAATTTTATTTCAGTCAAAAGTTATTTACAAAAAACCGTAAAACGACCCCGGGAGGGTCCGAAATATGGGGCCGGATCCACAATTTTTTTTGCATAGAACACCTTTCTGGGTTGGCGACCTTCGGTCGCGCTTATAAGATATTACCTTGGGTGGATCCGCCACCGGTTTGGGGATCAAAACTAAATGCGCGCATAACACATTTATGTATTAGTGTGTGTGTGTGTACATCAAATGTGGCAAAAAAACTACAACCACATGGAAATTTGAACAGATTTTTTTGCGTATATCTTTTGACAGAAATAAAAATTAAATTTTCGCTTTCGGATTCTTAAAACGGAGGTCGAGACGCGTCTTTTGATACGACCTTTGATAAATTTCGATAAAAATTAGGTGGTGCTCCGTCTTGTAAAACGTTACCGAAACTAATGCATGTGTTATTCATAAGTTAATACTTCTAGGCCGTAGCCGTTAACAGTTTTATAAAATTTGTGTTTTTGATGGAAAAATAAAATAATTATAAAAACATATATCACTCGTTTTATTGCAAACAGATTAACTCAAAATTTAAGTTTTTTGGGAGAATGCAATTCAAGCTGTGTCATATGGTTTGTATATGGTTGAATTCTTCGGCTAATTTCTAGCGCACTGCAGTGGGTGGCTAATTTTCTGCTACAGAATATTTTTATAATAGTTTGAAGAATTTGCTATATTTTTCCTATGTATTTTTCATTAAAAATCACTTTACTGTTCAAATTTATGCAGCCAAATACAACTTTCCGAATAAATTCATACGGAGTATTTCTGAAAACATCGGTGTAGTATAATATAGTAAATAAATCATGTTTTTATGGTGTTACATATACAGATTTATTTCGGGTTGATTCATCTTACATTTAAAAATCAAAGCATTTTCAATTAGCAAAATTTATAAAACAAAGATGCATAGATATCTATTTCAGCTAGTTTCATCTCATTGAGTGTAATACGAGTCTGAACATATTGTCGTCAGCCAGTTAATAATATATATCATAACATCTCAGAAAATTAGAATTTCACATTACATAAGTTTATAATAAAAGGTACATATTTTTTCCTTTTTATTCCAATTTTGGTTTATATATTCTGTATACTAAATTAAATTAATGTATAACATTCAATCTACTCTGGTAAACAATCTTAAACATTCATTTTTTATATCCAAGTATACAAATAATTGCAGATTCGCTTATGAAAGATAAATTAAAGCGATCGCCATAGCTGTAAAAAATAGCCATACCTATATTCACTGATAGCTCAAAATCCCTGTGTCGCCCATCATATCTTCTGTATAGAATCGCTTGTTAAAATAAAGCGATCGCTATAGCTATAAAAAATAGCCGCTATTCAAAAATATCCATATCCATTTTCACTGATAGCTCAAAATCACCATACCGTCTATCACTAATGGGTATCAAATGAAAGGTGTTAATGAGTATTTTAAAAGGGAGTGGGCTTTAGTTCTATAAGTGGACCCCTTTTCGAGATATCGCCATAAAGGTGGACCAGGGGTGGCTCTAGAATGTGTTTGTACGTTATGGGTATCAAATGAAAGGTGTTAATGAGTATTTTAAAAGGGAGTGTGCGTTAGTTCTGTAGCTGGACGCATTTTCGAGATTTCGCCGTCAAGGTGGACCAGGGTGACTCTATAATGTGTTTGTACGATATGGGTATCAAATGAAAAGTGTTAATGAGTATTTTAAAAGGGAGTGTGCCTTAGTTCTGTAGCTGGACGCATTTTCGAGATTTCGCCGTCAAGGTGGACCAGGGGTGACTCTATAATGTGTTTGTACGATATGGGTATAAAATTAAAGGTATTAATGAGGATTTTAAAAGGGAGTGAACCTTAGTTGTATATGTGAAGGCGTTTTCGAGATATTGACCAATATGTGGACCAGGGTTTCCCAGAACATCATCTGTCGAGTACCACTAATCTTAATATATAAAAAAAACGTGTCACAACATTTTTGACCGCGATGGACTCCTAAACTACTACACCGATTTTGAACTTGTTTTGCACCCCGTGTGTAGTTTGGTCTAGCTTGAGAGATAGGATAAGTTATATCTCAGTTTATAGTCGCAATATTATTTTATTGCAAATTTTTTATTTGTTTATACGTAATAATAAAATGTTACGTATACGCAGTGGCACTCATATTTTCAGGTGGTGCGGATATACTTCCGTGTAATTGCTTGGTGTTTAATTAAACAACCTGCTCATCAATAAAAAATATTATAGCGAATGATATCAAGTATAGCACATCACCAGGCCCGCCGAGAGGGTGGGGGGTTTCTGAGGGGGCCCGCGATTTAGAGGTACTATGACATTTTTTTAATTCAAGAGTCTTTAGTTGTGTAGAGGGTAATTTTCATACCCCTGAGTGACTAGGGTCTCGAGATATAGGCCAAAACGTGGGCCAGTGAATGCCTAGACAGTGTATATACAATATGGATATCAAATGAAAGCTGTTGATGAATGCTTTAATACAGAGTAATATATTATCCAGAGACGGACTGCGACTGGGATTAGGACTAGGACTGGGACTGAGACTCGGAGTGGGACTGGGACTGGGACTGGAATAAAATACATACCACCCTCTGGGACAGGCAATAAGGGTTGCAGAAGAATGAGAAGAGAAAAGAGAGAAGGAGATTGAGAAGGGGATAGAACGAGATGAAGATGGAGATAGACGAAGCGAAAAAGACTCAGGAAGGAGTGAATAAAAGGATTAGGAAAAATTGAAAAGGGGGAGGGTAGAGTTAGACGGAAAAAGCTTATTAAAATATATGCAGAAAGGCCAAACTTAGGGCAGGACAACGTCTGCCGGGTCTTCTAGTCTACAATATAAAAATAAGTCGGGTTTTCCTTCCTGACGCTATAACTCCAGAACGCACGACTCGATTTCCACGGTTTTGCATTCGTTGGAGATGTCTCGGGCAAATTCAGGATACCGAGATACACCTAGAATGTGTTTTTACATTATGGGTATCAAATTGAAGCTGATGCTGTATGCTTTAGTACAGAGTAAGTTTTACACCGCTGGGTGACTAGGGTCTCGAGATATAGGCCAAAACGTGGATCAGGGTAACACTAAGATGCAGGGCATTTTTTAAGGATTTTTCACTAGGTGGCCAAAAGAAAAATATCTCCTCGAACACCCGGTTTGACTGGCAGGTGTCTAGCAGGGTATTGCATCATATTGTGTTGCAGTCAGCTGTTTACATGCTTCGTTGTGTCAATTCTGTTTACTGACGTTTATTTATTGTTGACTCTCGTTTGTTAAATTTTCGTCATTCAATTACTTGCTACTGGCAAAGAAATTGAGAAACTGCAATGAGATGTCGACTCTTGATAAGTGGTTAAAAAAGTTGATTTGAAGACCTCGACGAATCAAGTTCCGAACAAAGGAAATAATGACCTGAAGAGAGTAAGTACATATTTCACTGATACATTTTTTCGACACCTGTAATTCACCGGTAAAGCTAATTGTCTGTTTTCGTATGTGTTTAGGACGATTCCAAAAAAGCTATTAAAACGAATAACGACGATGGAGACTGTTCTCCTCAATTTAAAGAGAATAAAATTATCGGTGAGTATTTACGAATCTTGCTCATTGAAAATGAACGTATTATATGAGCCGTTATTTTTGAAAGTGGCACAAGTCCAATTTTTAACGTATCGAGATATTGAAGGTTTTGCATTTGGACTAATTCAAAAATATTGTTAACGGTTAATAAATGTGAGTTTTGCTCTTTACGTTGTAGATATGTTAAATATGTATCACAAAAAATTGTAATTGTCTAGTTTAATGCCCTAATCCAAAACCAAAATAGGTCTCAAAAATTAGAAAAAAATTTAAAAAGCGTGTTTGAACCCGAAAACCCGAAAAACGTCCTTATGCAGTTCATAGCGAAAAGTGGCAAAAGGACTGTGCGACTCAGAATAATATGAAGAAAATTTGGGAAAAGTTTGGTCTGTGAATTCGACCCCCACTTGTAAAGGCAGCGCACTTATTGTTTAAAATTTAAGCTTGAATAACTTTTTTAATTTAGTAATTTGAAAAATGGCAAAGGGAAAATTGTCTTAGAATTTTGAAAACTACAAACTCCTATCATATTGATTGTTTGATTGTTGACTGTGGGACACCCTGTATGTACATGGAAAATCACAGTATCATTATCTTGCAATTTTTAAATCAAATAAAAAAAAAAATGAAAAAATATTAAATAAATATTATTGTATCATATTTTCAGTAAATATCTGATTATTTTCCCTTATATTGCCGATCTCTAGCTATGACTGTATATGGCAAACACATGAGACAAATCGTTATTACTGCGCTAGGGTCTGTTGATGTATTCTTTTTATTTAACATGGTAGATTATTGTTGTGAAACTGCAAGCTGCAAGACAGGTGAATTTTTCTGCCACAAAAAAATAAAACTCGCGTCATGCGCTACATCTGTACGTTCTCCCTTTTAAAAAAAACTTTTTCTGTATTTTCTCTGAATTTTTTGAACTAAGTTCGGGCTGGAGCAGCTAAGCTAGACACTGACTACTATTTTATTGCAAAACTTTATTGACTTCAAAATTTTTTATTCTGTATTTATGTTAATGTTGGCAGGAGAATAGTGGAATGGGAAAATTTACTTTAGGTTTATTATATATTTTTTCAGTTGATGGTGATGAAGAAGCACCAGGGACATCAAAAACGACATCCGGCACGTGGTACAAAGGCTACAAATTAGATCTGGCATGGATGTTGCAAAACTATGGTTTTCTTCAAAAAACAATCCAACTTGATGGAAAAAGAAATCGACCATTTATTTGCTGTTCAGTCTGCAGAGAATTCAAAACTGAAGCCGCCAAAGTATCTCTTGCAGAAGGAATTCGAGTTGACGGGGAACAAAAATTGAAGAGAATTTTCGATCACATTGAGTCCAGTGTCCACTCTGTTGCAGCAGAAGCTCAAAAGTCGACTGAATTATGGAAGCAATAGTCCGAAAAACATCCATGGGTAAATACTCTGAAAAAACATCGTGCGGGAGTAGTAAATGATCTAACTTCATTTTGCTTGGATGTCTAGAATGATTCTTTATTGGAAACACCCACAGCTCGATCGTGGCCCGCTCTTTCGCTTGCAACAATACGCGCAAAATCAATACAAACACAACCAAACGATGCAAATGACTGGGATATTCAACTTGCCGATTTTCATCCTACCACATCAAGTCTTCATTATAGAGATCCAGTGGTTTATGCTGAAATGCTTCACATCGTGGGAGAGTTGGAGATGAGAAAAATTGGAGAAACTCTCAAATCTGCTATTTGCGTGTCTTTACAAATTGATGGGAGTGTTGATTGTCAGAACAAAGACATGAAATATATCGTCGCAAGGTACGTGACCAAGGAAAATCCAACAGTCGTCGAAAATCTCTTCATCGGAGCGAGGCAACCAGAAAAGACAGGTGCTGAAGGATTACTTGAAGCTACAGTTACGTCGTGTGAGGCAACTAACGTTCCAACTGATGCTAATACAGGATCTGGAGCGGGCCTGCGGAAACTTCTCGAAGATCACTTGGGACACAAACTGATGACAGTTTGGTGTTTCTGTCATATATCTGACCTTGCGATGGAATCAGCGCTTGCAACGGTTCCTGAAATGAAACTTTGGCTGAGCAATACCACAGCTGTGGCCAAATATTTTCGCACATCACCTTCGAAACTGAAGGAAATGCAAAAAATTTTGCACAGAATATCGTTCATTCCCAGGTTACTTTGAAGTAAGATTTGCCGAACATGTCAATAATTTGATCACTGCAGTTTTATACAATTTACCGGGATGTTTTAAGTACTGGCGACATTTCTCAAAAACTCACTGACAGAAAAGAATGTAGCAGTTGGGATGCTTAATACTTGGAGCAAATCGGAATTTCAACAACTTCTCCAAACATGCTTAATGGCAGATGTTTTATTGATCATGAAAGATTTGCAAAAAATCTCCAGAAAGGGCGTTTGATTCTGCCCGATGTTTTAACTTTGAAACAAAACGCTCTCAAAAAAATGAAACTCATGCTCCAGGGTCCATATCCAGGTGGACAGGAAGAGAAGTTTCCTTTACACCAAACAAATTTACAAGACAACACTCACAATGAAGAAAACGACAGAAAAGACGCAAAGTATCGCATTCTCTCGTCACAACAGGCACCCGATCATGGACGGCACGCCGAGTCGAAATAATATCAGCGTTCATCAATTTTCTTGACATCCGGCTCAACATTGAAGAAAATGAGCTGATAAAAAGATTTTCTACATTTCTAAAGGCGAAAACCACAGCAGAAATGATTAAAGGGGGCGATTCTTGGTTGAAACCATTTTTGGCGAAGAAAAAGTTTCCGACTTTCCATCAAATGTTTGCGATTGTTGGCCAGCAATCCAAGAAATCAGAGATCTCCATACTTCAGACGAAAGTGCAAAAATGTCGCATAAGCTGCTTCGACTGATACCAGTGACATGTGGGATTTTGCAGAAACTGGTGTGCTCTTTACTGGTCACTTCACCTCACTCCATGATTGTTGAGAAAGTGATTTCTCATTATAATCAAATGAAATCAAACCACCGACTGTCAACTTCAGACGAGACAATGAACTCGAGAATGTTTGTGGCACTGAATGGAGTAGGTACAGCTTTATATGATCCAAGGCCAGCTGTAGGGGAGTTCCTTCGCAAGAAAGAGAGGCGTTACCGAGAACCTGATCTCACCTTGTACTCCGACAGGGATTTCGTTCGGAAGTTTTTTCGTAAAGATGGCGGTTTGTGATTTTATAATCATATCATTTAATAGACGAATTGTCATTTTTATTATACCACATCGAAGTATTGTGGCAGATACCTACCAAAATAAGTATTTTGTATGGAAAATTTTGAACTCCTAAATATTTTAATATAAATATGTGTATAAGACTGAAAAATTCACCTATATGTGATGAAATGTATTCATATTTGTATAACGTGCAATGTGAATTTAAGCATTTTTTTGTTATTGTTATATTAATTTATTAATTACATTGTTCGTGTTTCAATAAATAAGAAAAAATAAATTTGGTCCTTTTTTTTGAGTTTTGATCCATTTTTGGTCCAAAAAAAAAACATGCTGCGGCAACCGTGGTTGCGACTCACTCATACCAAAACATTTGCAATAAAACAAGTAATCCCAGGAATACTTATTTTTCATATCCAACTTATTATATACTTGCCCAAAAATTTTGTATTATATGCTGACAAAAATCCTCGAGCACGTGCAAAATTTTTAGAATTTATATATGTCACGGAATTCGTGAGTACCTATGTTCTTTTCCATATAAATCCTCATTGATATTATATTTGATGAACTATCATTCATTCCTTAATAAATTTCTTCGATTAGCACCAAAAAACTTCATTAGAATTAGCAAGTTATATATTTTTTGACATTTTGGGGAAATCATGTATGTTCAGAAAATTTCTGACATTATTTCAGTTAGGCGTTGTCAACGCATTTTCGAAATTTAGTTGTGGCCAGACTATCATTACTACGTGGCTACGGCGGACTACTACGTGGCCATTTGGCCACGTTCGCATTACTTAAAAAATGCCCTGCTAAGATGTCTTTTTACATTATGGATATCAAATGGAAGCTGTTGATGTGTGCTTTAGTACAGAGTAAGTTTTATGCCGCTAGGTGACTAGGGTCTCAAGATATAGGCCAAAACATGGACCCGGAAACCCCTAGAATGTGTGTTTATTATGGATATCAAACGAAAGTTGTTGCTGACAGCTTTAAAGTAATTTTCATTGTGATATTCGATTTAGTCGCATCAACCTGGCAAAACTGATAAATATACATGTGAAGCCGAAATAAAGACATGAATTAATAATACCCACATACCTATTTACATACGTCCTATTCGATTTGCCTGAACTTTGGTATATAAATTTGCCTATATTAGTATTTACGATGCTTTTTTCCGGGAAGTAGAACAGACACGGACTGTGACTGGGATTAGGACTAAGACTGGGACTGCGACTGAGACTGACACTCGGAGTGGGACTGGAACTGAGACTCGGAATGAGACTGGAACAAAACACATACCACCCTTTGGGACTGGCAATAAGATATGAAGAAGAATGAGAAAAATTTGAGAGAAGAGAAAAGAGAGAAGGAGACTGAGAAAGAGATAGAATGAGACGAAGATAGAGATAGATGAAGCGAAAAATACGGAGGGAGGAGTGAATACAAAGATTAGGAAAAAGTGTAGAGGGGCGAGGGCAGAGTTAGACGGAAAAAGCTTATTAAAATATATGCAGATAGACCAAATTTAGGGCAGAACAACTCTGCCGGGTCTGCTAGTTTATTTATATATGTAATACCACCAAAAGTATTCCTGCCAAGATTCCAAGAGATTTTGATTTCGCCCTGCATAACTTTTTCATTTTCTTCTACTTAATATGGTAGGTGTCACACCCATTTTAAAAAGTTTTCTCTAAAGTTTGCGTCAATAAACCAATCTAATTACCATGTTTCATCCCCTTTTTCGTATTTGGAATAAAATTATGGCATTTTTTTCATTTTTCGTAATTTTCGATATCGAAAAAGTGGGCGTGGTCATAGTCGGATTTCGGCCATTTTTTATACTAAGACAAAGTGAGTTCAGATAAGTACGTGAACTAATTTTAGTAGAGATATATCGATTTTTGCTCAAGTTATCGTGTTAACGGCCAAGAGGAAAGACAGACCGTCGACTGTGTATAAAAACTGGGCGTGGCTTCAACCTATCTCGCCCATTTTCACAGAAAACAGTTATCGTCATAAAAGCTATTCCCTTACCAAATTTCAGTAAGATTGATAAATTTTTGTTCGACTTATGGCATTAAAAGTATTCTAGACAAATTAAAAGAAAAAGGGCGGAGCCACGCCCATTTTGAAATTTTCTTTTATTTTTGTATTTTGTTGCACCATATCATTACTGGAGTTGAATGTTAACATAATTTACTTATATACTGTAAAGATATTCAATTTTTTGTTAAAATTTGCCCAGGACGTTCCAAATTTCATCAAGATACATCAAAATTTACTCAAGTTATCGTGTTTACGGACAGACGGACGGACATGGCTAAATGAATAATTTTGAATTTAAACAAAAAAAAAGCCAAAAATTTTTACTAAATACTAAAAAAATAATTTTTTGTTAACTATATGTAATTGTTTATAAATTTATATAAAATTAAAAGTAATAACGAACATTTCAAAGAAAAAATCATAAGAATTGGTTAATTTTTGACAAAGTTATTGTATGCTGTAATGCATTGCATCAATAAATGGGGGAAAAAATGTTTAATATTCAAAAATGCATATCTCGAAAAAAACATTTTTCGGCTAATAAGCATTCAGCCAAGTTGAAATATGACCTGTTCACTCCATAAAGCAAAAGTTTAAGCAAAAAAAGATAACGTTTTTTGAGAAATTAATTTTTGAAAAAAGTCATATATTTTTACTTAATACTAAATAAAAATTTTTTTTAACTATATGCTATTGTTTATAAAGTTATGTAAAAGTAAATATAATAACGAACATTTCAAAGAAAAAATCATGATAATCGGTTAATTGTTGACAAAGTTATTGACAGTTGAAATAAATAATAGTTAAAAAAAAAAAATAAAAATACACGCTTTTATAGCTAACCGAACTAAAAAATAGAAAATAATTTGCAATTAAAAAGGGTTTATATAACAGTAGTAGAAGGTCAAACAATCATTTATAGTTAATCACCTCAAAATAAAATTATAATAAATTTTAAGTTATTAACAGAATAATTAATTCAGATTAAAAAGCGTGGGGTGCATTTGACTACATTTCATGTTTTTCCTCTCAGATAGTTGCCAATAGAATGATTGTAACATTCAATATCAAGCACCCCGCGCTTTTTACTATGAATTAAATTATTCTGTTAATAACTTAAATTTTATTATAATTTTATTTTGAGGTGATTTACTATAAATGATTGTTTGACCTTCTACTACTGTTATATAAACCCTTTTTAATTGAAAATTATTTTCTATATTTTAGTTCGGTTAGCTATAAAAGCGTGTTTTTTAGTTTTTTTTTTAAATTATTTATTTTTAATTTTTTAGTTCAAGTAATTTTAAAATTTTTAGTCGAGAGTGATGAAACCTCGAAACGCCAGCGGTCCATGGATGAATCCAACCCCACGGCACCGAAAAGGGCCAAGACGCAGGGAGGCTGGACGCGGTCTTTCGCCGAAATTGCCAAGGGTCGGCAGATCATTGGCATTATAGATGAGAGCAGCGAAGATGGCAGGATCACGAAACAACAGTGGAAGTGGATCGAGGCCGCGCGCTACGGTGGCCGTTAAGATTAAGAAAGACAACCCTGGTCCACCGCCATCTTACACCGATGCAGGGTGGTTCCAGGACAATGTCAAGCTAATTGCCTGTGACGACGCCAGGTCGGTAAACCTCTATAAGGCCGCCGTCACGCTGATAGGGGTGATATATCCGTGCGCGCGCCTCAATTGACCTTATGGCCGTTGACCTTATGTCACCACACCATCACATTAATGCATTGTCATCGAGCCTTGATACGTGTGCAAAGTTTCAATCAAACTTATGGCCGTTGACCTTATGTCACCACACCATCACATTAATTCATTGTACTCGAGCCTTGATACGTGTGCAAAGTTTCAATCAAACTTATGGCCATTCAAAGTGATAATAAGGCCAATTGACCTAATGGCCGTTGACCTTATGCCACCACACCACCACATTAATGCATTTTCATTGGTCCTTGATACGTATGCAAAGTTTCAAATTAAGCAGACTTCTAGAAACCGGTGAAAATTAAGCTCAAAGATTCCGTTACATAGATAGAGGCCAAGCGAATAAAAGCGTGTTAAAAATAGGTAAATAAAATACCGACTGCATTTTATGGACGCTGTTTATGAATACTTTGATACGGGGTATTTTTCGTACGCCAAGGGTCTCGAGATATGGCCAAACCGTGGATCCAGGTACCCCTTGAATGTGTTTATAGAAAGCTGTTGATGAGTGCTTTAGTAGAGGGTAATTTTCATACCCCTGGGTGACTAGGGTCTGGAGATAGGATGTGCTTTTACATTATGGGAATCAAATTGAAGCCGTTGATGAGTGCTTGTACAAAGTAATTTTTATACCGCTGGGTGAATAAGGTCCCGAGGTATAGGCCAAAACGTGGACCCGCATACCCCTAGAATGTGTGTGTAATATGGATATCAAATGGAACTGTTGCTGAGAGCTTTAAAGTAATTTTCCTTGTGATATTCGATTTAGTCGCATCAACCTGGAAAATCTGATAAATATGAATGCGAAGCCGAAATAAAGACATGAATTAATAATACCCACATACCTATCTACATACGTCCTATTCTATATGCGTGAAATTTGGTATATAAATTTGCCTATATATAAAAATATTTTGCCCCGGGTGCAAGAAGAACTCACTACCCCACTGCTTCAAAATTAGCTAAGTTTGGAATTATGTGTTAATAGTTCCTGTAGATAAACTTATCTGTTTAATTCTAATATATATACATATAACACTATTACAAAACAAACACATATGTACGTTAAGTTTATTATACAAACTTTACTTTTTAAAATTTTTGTATTATTAATTTTTGTAAT
This sequence comes from Eurosta solidaginis, assembly GCF_040869045.1. Lineage (NCBI taxonomy): Eukaryota > Metazoa > Arthropoda > Insecta > Diptera > Tephritidae > Eurosta > Eurosta solidaginis. Next base: position 99,572,598 of record NC_090324.1, read on the forward strand.
ATTTAAAATTTTCACTCTCAACCCACACGGAATACCAAACAACTTACTTATATGTCATACCTATATTGGAATACATATTTGTCGCGTTTTTGCATGTAATAAATAGCGTCGCAGAACTTCAATTGATGTACGACGGCCTAGTGTTCAGGATCTCGAGGAGTTGATTAATAAACCATCTACACAATTACGCGAAATCGGAGACGGCGGCCCACCACAAATCGTTGACGTTCAAGAGTCATATTCAGCGGTTGAAGGTATGTGAAATTTAAAATGTGCCTCCTTTTTATACCGTTCATGAGAATGAAATGGTATATTAAGGAATGTCCAAATCTCGAATATTGTAAGTCCTTAAAGGAGAAGAAGTATACCGAAATCATCACGATGACGGTCTGAGTTGATATAGCCATATCCGTTTGTTCGTCTATCTGTTTGAATGCAAACTTGTCCCTAAATTTTTCAGATATATTTTCCGAGTATTCATTTGTCGGAACCGACCGGATAGGACTACTATAGCATATATATGCCATACAACCGACTTTTCGGATAAGAAGGTTTTCGTCATATTAACTAAAAGCTTGAAATTTAACAGAATACAAGATAAATTTTAACGTTTAACAAGTTTAGTTAATAACATCCAATATTAAGATAAGACGCCTCATATCATATCTTCCTCATTTTAACAGCTCAAATGTTGAAATTTAGCAGACATACATTGTTGTCTGTCTGTTGTTGTTGTAGTAGTGCTCGTCAAGATCGGTGTATATATAACACATATTCCATGCCACTGATTATCAGATTTTATGAGTTTTCGGGATTTCATCACACTATTGTTCAATTCCAGGTATGAGGTCTTCGGCATAGTTATAAAAAAGGCATTACAAAATTTTTCTTCCTCTGGTAGGTTTCATACTGTAGTATTAGAGTCCAGTGAGCTATTGAGGAGGCTGCAATGCGCCATACCACAGCTGGATGAGGCCCCAGCCTGAAAAATTGCAGCGATCGGCTTAAGGTGGCAAGTCAGCTTTTAGGAGGCGGGAGTGGAGGGGGAACTCTCCAGTCCCAGACAAGCTATCCGCTATAACAAAACAAATATATATCTAAAGTAATACGATAGTGAGAAGGAGGAGTTATCAGTTTCGAGGAATCATTCACCTTGAAAGCTGCAAAGAATAAAAAGAAAGAAAATAGAAGTAAAAGAAATCCATACAAATTACCAAGGATTTACAAAGCTTTTTAAAATGACATTTCTCTAAAAAATTTCAATTATAAAAGATTTATAACCAATTACATTTTTTGGTTTTTTGAAAAAAAAATATTTAACAAAAAATATTTAACAAAAAAAAGTTGGCGACATAAAGATCACTCACATAGCCCCAGTCATTTACGTACGTGTTAATTGTGGAGTTGCAATTATTTCCAAATTAATACCATATTTTATGCAGGCGAAAATTTGAAATAAAAAGATTCCTGACTTTTAATTCCAAATTTACATTTTACACATCTATTTTATTTTAAGTTACATCAGAAACAAAGTTTCACGAGTTAAACCACCATTTTAATCTGAATTTAGCATTTGCAAAAAAAATTGCATTATTGTTACATGCAACTATATTGTAACGAATTCCTCTTATTTGCAACCTTCTACTAACGTTCGAATCACTAAACTGTTGAATAAAAAACTCCACTATTCAATAATGCAAAATGGCCTTTATTAAAGTACTTCACATAATACAATTATTCCTCGCAACTGATTGCTTAAATCAAACTGAATGTCGTGCCTCTACTGTTGCTGCCTTTTATACTCTGTGATTTCTCGTTCGCATACTTCTAGGCGCTTCCATTTCTAGAATTTACTAGTTTCTATCAGCTATAACCTTACTACGTTTATAGCTTCTCATATGCGCGTGTATATGTGATACTTGCGCAATTATAATTGCCTACTTTTGGGAGCATCTCAGATAAGATATATGCATGTGTTTATGCGTTTCTCTCCGCTGCGTGTACGTAAATATGTGTAGACAAAATGATTGATTCGTTTAGGTAGATACAAGTGACTGCCTGCTTTATTGTTGTTGTGGCTTCATTTACTTAGCGTAAGACTGGTGATGTGAGTATCACTTGGTGTCACTAATATTCGCCACACTGCCCTCCACCTAAGTCTGGTCGCCCCGATCAGACAAATCTCTCGATATAAACGCTGCCAGCCTTTCCAAATGAACCACTTTCATTTTGGTTCGTGGTTTGCCAATGGTCTGTATGCGGTACGCTACATCGTTGATCCGTTTCATAACTTTGTATGGGCCTTCCCAATTACACTGCAATTTCGGGGACAAATTTTTTCCGTTGTGGGTTGTATAACAGAACCAAATCTCCTTCCTGAAAAACCTCCGAATTAATTGCTTTGTAGTATCTGGCTTTCATCTTGTAACTCATAATCCTTGCTCCTTGCCTTACAAAATCGTGTATCTCTCTCAGCTCTTCTTCCAAGACACCAGTGGAGTTCTTGACATTTCTCTCCGCATCGGCATCTGTCTCAAACTTCAAATCAGCTGGCAGTCGGAGGTCATTGCCAAAAATTACCTTTGCGGGAGTTTGGCCCATTGTCTCATGCACTGCCGATCGGTAAGCCATTAATAATAATGATATATGTGTATCCCACTCCTTATGGTACTTGTCTACTACTTTCCTTAAATGCTCCTCCAAGATTCTATTGAAACGGTCCACCATACCATCGGACTGAGGATGCAATGCAGTTGTCCGTGTTTTTCGAATGCCGAACTTCTTACACATTTCTTGGAACACAGCTGATTCAAAAATCCGGCCTTGGTCAGAATGTAACTCCATTGGTACACCATACCTTGCAACCCAATCGTTTGTAACCACTTGTGCTACTGTTTCCGCTTCTTGGTTTGGGATTGGGTATACCTCTGGCCATTTAATGAAATAATCCATAACCACCAGTACGTATTTGTTACCGCGGTTGCTAGTGGGAAATGGACCTGCGACATCCATGGCGATCCTTTCAAATGGTGCACCTGAAACACACTGCTTCATCTGGCCATGACTTCGTGTTTCGGACCCTTTCGCTCTGTTGCAAACCTCGCAGTTGGCAATCCACTCGGTGACCGACTGACGGAAACCAACCCAACAGAATCTCTGCTTAATGTTCTCGAGCGTCTTCGTGATTTCAAGATGATCTCCACTTGGACCATTATGCAGCTCGCTGAGCACGTCAGAAATCCTCTTTCTGGGAACCACTATCAGTTTCTTCTTGCATTTACCATCCTCACTCTCCCATACTCGATGCAAGCAACCGGATATCAATTCTAAACTGTTCCACTGTACGCAATATGACTTCGCAATGGGACTCTCTGCTGACATCTCCTCTCTGCTTGGTCTTTCGTTTCGTTCGAGCCCTTGCATAACATGTGACAGATCTGTATCTTCTAGCTGGCACTTTCTTAGTTGTATCTTGTCCCATTCATCCGTACACGTTATAGTCATTATCCGGACATCTATAAAGTCTTCCTTAGCCTCGGCCTTTGAACAGTGCTGTAATGGCTGTAATATGCAACTACCTTCTCCTGTCCATCGACCAGTTGTGATAAAACACCTCCTATAGCATATCCACTCGCATCTGTATCTAGAATAAATGTTGTTCCTGGAATCGGATATGCCAACATTGGGGCAGTGCACAAACGCTCCTTCAATGTTTGGAAAGCCACTTCTTCCTCCTTCTTCCATTAAAAAGCTTTATTTTTTCTTGTAATCTCATGGAGGCTATGGGCTACGCTGGAAAAGTTTGGTACAAATCGGCGGTAATATGTGCGCAGCCCAAGGAAACTTCTTAATTCATGCAAGTTCTGTGGCCTTGACCAATCCTTTACTGTCTCTATCTTTTCATTTACTGTACAGATACCTTCTGTCGTTAACTTGTGACCCAAGTAATTTACTTCCTTTTTAAACAGCGAACACTTTTTGGGACTTAGTTTCAGATCAGCGCCAGCTATTCTCTGGAAAACTTCCTGGAAGTTCTTAAGATGTTCATCAAAGTTCTTGCCCAATACGATGATGTCGTCCAAGTACACCAAGCATGTTTTCCAACGTAGTCCTTTCAGTACCTGGTCCATGAGTCTGTCAAAAGTAACTGGTGCATTACAAAGTCCAAAAGGCATCACTGTAAATTGCCAAAGATCATCACCAACACTGAAGACTGTTTTCTCTTTATCTTCCTCCTTAACCTCAACTTGCCAGTAGCCGCTTTTCAAGTCCAGTGTGGAAAACCACTTCGTACCAGATAGCGAGTCCAGAGTATCGTCAATTCTTGGCAATGGGTAGCTATCCTTTTCCGTGACGTCGTTCAAGTTGCGGTAGTCCACGAAAAACCTCATTTTCCCATCCTTCTTCTTCACAAGTACCACCGGTGAGCTCCATGGACGAGCTGATGGTTCGATGACGCCGCTGTCGCTCATTTCTTGTACGATTTGACTCACAACTTCCCGCTTCGCCAGCGGAACACTACGAGGATCTTGACGTATCGGCCTCGCGTCTCCAGGTTCAATTTGATGTTTCACAACATTGGTGCGGCCTGGTTTGGAACCATCCTGGTCAAATATGTTTGCGTACTTTAGGAGCAGTTGCTTTGCCTTACTCTGATAATCTTTATCTAGCCCCTCGGTCCATGCCGTGATGTCATTTGAAAGATCAGTCTTGCTAGTTGAAACGTGTTTATGGAGCTGTTCACAGTTAATAACTATTTCAGCATCTTGGCATCTTCCCAAAATAGCTCCTTTTGTCAGTTTGAGTGGTGACTTGAACTCATTGAGTACTCTTACCGGAATACGTCCTTCTTGTTTTGTCATAGCCATGGTTTTTCCTACAAGTATGTTCGGTGTTGATTTGTTTGCTGTCTCGACAACCCACAATTTGTTTGTCCCACAATCTCCATCAACCTTTGCCCAGATGACTGCTTCGGATTTTGGTGGTATTTGCTGACTCTCTTCCACCAGCACTCGTTTACTGCTGTAGCCTCTCTCTTAGCCGAAATTAAGTGGCACATCCATGTTCTTATATCCCATCGTCTTGCTTTGCATATCGATCTTGATGCCTTGATCGATTAAGAAGTCCACTCCAATTATGATTTCATCAACAATCTCTGCCACTATAAAATTCTGTAGTACCGTGACGTTCCCAATTGCTACTCCACATGATACTTCTCCAATTACCTGGATGTCCTCTCCCGTGGCTGTACGTAATCTTGCTCCAAGCAATAGTCTTATCTTCTTATTGACTAAATCTGATCGAATGATGGAATGGGATGCACCCGTATCTACAGTAAGTAAACGTTCATTTCCATCCACATGTCCTCCGACAGTAAGATTGCTTGACCTTCTTCCAATTTGCGAGATAGAGATTATGTGGCATTCAATTGAGGGAGCCCGCTGTCGCCCCTTGCGGCTGACTCGCTTTAGTTTAACGATTGAGTGGATTTGGAGATTTGCTCATCTCTTTCAGCTCTGCCTTTACGGCCACCCATATTGCTGGAACTCTTAGGATTGGTACTGCAATAACGTTCAACGTTCCCTGGCTTTCCACATTTAAAGCATTTGACGGCACCATCGTTTTTCTGCTGCGTCCCTTTTAATGCTTCCAAAGTTGTGTCTACCCAGTCTGGCCTTTCCACTTCCACGCGATGAGCTTTGTATGCAGGCTTACTCAAAAGTGACGCTGTTTCCTGAGTCAGTGCATGGGATACCGTTTCTGCAAATGTTGGCTTTGTGTTTGCGTATGTAGCTCGCTTCGTTTCAACGTCCCGTATGCCATTTATAAAGCTCTGAATCTTTACCCTTTCAGTGTATTCCACGGGTGCGTCCGCATTTACCAAATGAGCCAACCTTTCAACATCCGAAGCAGACTCCTGCATTGTCTCATTTGCTTTTTGGTAACGGTTTTGCAACTCAATTTGGTAGATTTGTTTCCTGTGTTCGCTTCCGTAACGTCATTCTACAGCGGCCATCAATGCTTCATAGTTGTTCCGCTCTCCTTCGGGAATTGTCTGTAGGATTTCGGCTGTTGGCCCCTTCAATGCTACGAATAGAGCTGCAACTTTATCTTCAGCATTCCAGTTGTTCACTGCTGCGGTCTTCTCAAACTGTAGCTTAAAGACCTGGAAAGAAACAGAGCCATCAAAAGATGGAGATTTATCCTTCGGAAATAGCTGGGCGATTTAGTTGTAACCGCTCCATACGACCTTTTACATCATCTACTTCTGCCTGAAATTGAGCCATTGTTTCATCCTGCGCTTCCAGTTTTGATGATACCTGTTCCAAAAATCCTGCCGACATTTCAGATATACGTTCCTCTTGCGCTTCCAATTGAGATAACATATATGTCTTTTGGTCTTCCAGTTGAGATGACACTTGCGACATCATTTCTGAAATACGTGCCTCTTGTGATTCCAGTTGGGATGCTATATATGTCTTCTGTTCTTCAATTTAGTTTCCATCTTGGATGCCATATATGTCTTCTGTTCTTCCAGTTGAGTTTCCATCTTGGATGCAATCTATGTCGACATTTCTGAAATGCGTGTCTCCTGTGCTTCCAACTTGGATGTTAAACGTGTCTCCTGCGGTTCCAGCTGAGATGCCACTGTCGATGTTTTAGCAGTTATTGCAGCCAATATCATGTTCAAATCTGTGCTGGTAACTGTCTGCGATGTTTCGTTTTTCTCTTCAATTTTTGGCGCAATCAAGATGAAATACATACTCTTCCACGCTAATTACTTCTGCTTCCATTGCCTCTCGTAGTCTTCCCTGAAGTTCGAGTTTATTGCCGGTTGTATTCAATCCACGGCTCTCCAACTCCTTCTTCAATTGCTGGATCTTCAATTCACTCCACTTTGCCATGTCCTTGCTGCGCTCGAAATCTTCGGAACTTATTCAAAAATTCCTCTTTTGACACCAATTGTAACGAATTTACTGAAACTCCCCTTATTTGCAACCTTCTACTAACGTTCGAATCACTAAACTGTTGAATAAATAACTCCACTATTCAATAATGCAAAATGGCCCTTATTAAAGTACTTCACAACTAACACGTATACTTCGCAACTGTTTGCTTAAATCAAACTGAATATCGTGCCTCTACTGTTGCTGCCTTTTATACTCTGTGATTTCTCGTTCGCATACTTCTAGGCGCTTCCATTTCTAGAATTTACTAGTTAGTTATCAGCTATAAAATTACTTCGTTTATAGCTTTTCAAATGCGCGTGTATATGTGATACTTGCACAATTATAATTGCCTACTTTTGGGAGCATCTCAGATATGATAAATGCATGTGTTTGTGCGTTTTCTCTCCGCTGCGTGTACGTACATATTTGTAGACATAATGATTGATTCGTTTATGTAGATAGAAGTGACTGCTTGCTTTATTCTTGTTGTGGCTTCATTTACTTAGCATCAGACTAGTGATGTGAGTATCACTTAGTGTCACTAATATTCGTCACAATATGAACGTTGTTGAAAATGCCAAATTTTAATTATGTTAATTAATTAACAAAAAAAAAAATAAAGGAGATAAAAAAATTTAAGTATTTGCTTTATATGAATTACAAAGAAGAAAGAAAAATATCTTTTTAAACAAAGACATAATCTTTTTGAACTTTGATATTCAAATTTTAACATAACCACTGTAAACATGTTTATGAGGAACAAAGTTATAAATGTGGAGGGCAATAAAAAGACTTTCGCTATAATCTTTACCTAAGTCCGGACATGTGCGCTTCACCTTTATATTCTTGTTCCTCATAAACATTTTTACAGTAGTTAGGTTAAAATTTGAATACAAAAGTTCAACAGGATTATGTCTCTGTTTAAAGAGGCATTTTTCGTTTCGTCTGGTTCATTTATACAAAGGCAGTTCTTAAAAATGTTGTAACTTCTTTTTATTCTCTCTCCTTTTGTAGGTGATATGAGAATATGTGTAAGGTTTCATGTTGCTAGCTCAATGAGTGGATACTTAAAAATCAATCGCAAAGTGGCATAATTCTTCTTAATACACTTTTTAATACACATAATGGAAATTTACTGGAAGTTACTCAAAGAGCGGTCGCAAGATTCAGCATCTTATAAATTACTTACTTACTTACTTACTTAATTGGCGCTTAACCGTCTAAACGGTTATGGCCGTCCAACAAGGCGCGCCAGTTGCTCCTTCGCTCCGCCAACCGGCGCCAATTGGTCACACCAAGAGAGTTTAAATCGTTTTGCACCTGGTCTTTCCAACGGAGTGGGTGCCGCCCTCTACCTCTGCTTCCATAGGCGGGTTCCGATAGAAACACTTTCTTGGCCGGAGCATCATCTTTCATTCGCATAACATGGCCTAGCCAGCGCAGCCGCTGCGTTTTAATTCGCTGAACTATGTTGATGTCTGCGTATAGCTCGTACAGCTCCTCATTAAATCTTCTTCGGTACTCGCCATCGCCAACGCGTAGAGGTCCATAAATCTTTCGAAGAACTTTTCTCTCGAACACTCCCAAAGCCGCTTCATCTGCTGTTGTCATGGTCCATGCTTCTGCCCCATATAGCAGGACGGGTACGATAAGTGACTTGCAGAGTATGATTTTCGTTCGCCGAGAGAGGACTTTACTTTTCAATTGCCTACCTAGTCCAAAGTAGCATTTATTGGCAAGATTGATTCTTCGCTGGATTTCAGTGCTGTTGTTGTTGCTAGTGTTGATGCTGGTTCCCAAATAAACGAAGTCTTTTACTATTTCGAAATTATGGCTGCCAACAGTAGCGTGGTTGCCAAGGCGCATATGCGCTGACTCTTTGCTCGATGACAGCAGGTACTTCGTTTTGTCCTCGTTCACCATCAAACCCATCTTTACCGCTTCTTTTTCCAGTTTGGAGTAAGCAGAACTAACAGCGCGGGTGTTTAGGCCGATGATATCAATGTCATCAGCATTTGCCAGTAATTGCACGCTTTTATAGTATATTGTTCCAGTGCGGTTAAGTTCTGCAGCTAGTATAATTTTCTCCAGCATCAAATTAAAGAAATCGCACGATAGGGGGTCACCCTGTCTCAAATTTCGTTTAGTTTCGAACGGCTCGGAGAGGTCCTTCCCAATTCTGACTGAGCTGATGGTGTTGCTCAACGTCATTTTGCACAGCCGTATAAGTTTTGCGGGGAAACCAAATTCAGACATAGCGGCATATAGGCAGCTCCTTTTCGTGCTGTCGAAGGCGGCTTTAAAGTCGACGAAGAGGTGATGTGTGTCGATTCTCTTTTCACGGGTTTTTTCCAAGATTTGGCGCATTGTGAAAATCTGGTCGATGGTAGATTTACCAGGTCTGAAGCCGCACTGATAAGGTCCAATCAGCCGGTTCACGGTGGGCTTCAATCTTTCGCACAATACACTTGAAAGGACCTTATATGCGATATTAAGAAGGCTGATTCCACGATAGTTGGTGCATTTTGCAGTATCCCCCTTCTTGTGGACTGGGCAAAGAACACTTAGATTCCAACCGTCGGGCGTGCTTTCGTCCGCCCATATTTTGCTAAGAAGCTGCTGCATGCGCCTTACCAACTCCTCGCCGCCGAACTTGAATAGCTCCACAGGCAATCCATCAGCGCCCACGGCCTTGTTGTTTTTCAATCTGGTTATTGCTATTCTAACTTCGTCATAATCGGGCGGGGGACATATATTCCATCATCATCGATTGCGGGATCGGGTTCTTCATCTTATAAATAGACTTTCTAAATACCTCTAACTATGTCAACCCCTGTCCCATTAAAAACAAATGTTGTTGGCAAAACTTCCAGATCGAGGAGAGTCTCATTTAAAAATTTCTGTGCGGAAATCGAGTGCTCTAGCAAAATGTCGCGGTTGAGGAAATTTATAGCAAGGGGAAACATAGTCCAGGGACTTATAAAGAAAGAAAATGAGAAATGGTCACGTAATAATGAGGAGCATCTTGAAGTTTTTTTAGAAACACATTTCCTATCGGGAGATGACAGCATTTACGCTTCGCAAAACTTTCTTTTAGTTTAAAGCCAAGGGCCCAGGTGGTATATTCACAGCCATGCTACAAATTTACAGTAATAAACATACGGTCAAGTAGTATAGCGTAATCAATTACATATCGAACATACTACCTGGCAAATGGCAGACGAGGCGATGCTTATGTACACCGATTGTAGTGGAGCCAGCTTACTGTACCATTTTTCAGATAAAAGTAGTAGCCATAACTAAAGCGGAAGAAGCACTGAAAAAAATAGCTTAAAATGCAGCCGCTAAGGAGAGAGTTACACATGATCAACCAAGCGAGATATGCGTTGACCCACGCCTTTAAATTAGGCTTGGTCAGTGAAAGCAGATGTAGGAAGTTCGGAACGCTGGAGGAAATGGTCGAGCAGGTTTTATGCTCGTGCCGGCGCTTGCCAGGCTTGGATTCTGGCTATTAGGCTGTTAGATCTAGAAGCAGTAAGCGACTTAACTCAAAACGATAAGTTTCCGCAGATGAGTCTATCACGAGTTTATTCAAAAAACATTAAATCTATGAAGATTTTTTTTACGATTCTTGAAAAACTAGAAAAAGAATTTTATATTCCATTTAATTAAACAAAAGGTAGTTCAAATATTACTGAATGATAAATTTTAGTTATAGCCGGTCTATAAATTATTGCTTATATTTCTGTGTTATGATAGGCTTTCCTTGACCATAATATTGCTTTTAGTGCAAGTAAAATCCCACTATTGCGTCCCAACGTTTCGCTAAATACCTGAGCTTTCTCAGGAGCGAAACTGCATTTACTTAAATATTTTTTCAAATTTACGTAACGTAATTTGACATGACATTGAATGAAAAACAAGCTAAAACCAATAAACGAAAATGGACTTACATACATATACATATATGTTCAATTTCCTAGTATAAAAATATTTTTTTTTTAATTGGAAAAAATATTTAAATAAATGCAGTTTCGCCTCTGAGGAAGCTAAGTTGTTTAGCGAAAAGTTGGGACGCAATAGTGGAGTTTTACTTGCACTAAAACCAATATTATGGCCAAGGAAAGCCTATCATAACACAGAAATTACTGAATGATATTTCGTGAACATAAAAATCAGTGTAATAATTAATAATATTAACTATTAAAAAAAGTATTCACTCAACAATATTTAAGAATTTAATATTTGTAAAAACAAATTTTCGATGTGAATATATGGATTATCCCACTAGACAGTTAATTTATAAAATAAATATTAGTTTGAAAAAAGAAAAAAGCTACTCTTTTATAGCTATTTGAACTTAAAATTGAAAAATAATTTTTAACCGCAAGGGTTTTATGTTACATTAGTAGAAGGTTGAATTATTGAGCATAAATAATTTACTCAAAATAAAATTACCTGTCATAAAATTTAAATTAGCCCGTATGCGACGTTGCTCGCAAAACCGATGTTTATTGTTGTACAAAATAATAACAAATTATATTGATATTAGAAAAGAGAATTACTCTAAATATACATATGTGGTATTTATTTAATTCTATAACTTAAAGTACTTCCGAATACACTACATTTTTAGTTTTATTATCTGAAGGTATCAGTATAGTTTGATTCTGAGAGTTCCCAGTTCTCGATATTGCAACATACATGGGCGAAACATTCTGCACGCAAGTCAATACCAATATTGTGGAAAGTTTGGTCTTGTGGTTTGCTGATTGTGACTGCACAGGAAACCGTCACAGGAAATTGTAACCGTTTATATTGGAAAGGCATATCCGTTGGAATCACAGGTATGCCGGGTATGAACGATGTCTCTCCGGCAGCAGGACCCGTGAGGATCATTGCCGCGAGGATATTGTTACGCATTCGTTTTATTTGTACTCTCGTTCCATTGCATAGAATTGGTGGCTTGAGGTTACGAAGCAAAATAATTGGAATATCGTTTTTTAACTTCAAATTATGGGGCGGTATACCAGAGGGATTAAGCGAATTTAAAAATTCAATTGTATAGTGTTCGGCATCTTCATTATTAAGAACAGTATCATTTGACTCTTTAACTTCGCCAGGAACTCTATCTAGAATTATGTTATTTATTTCGTCTGTAGTGTTATTCCTTGGTGAAATGATAGCCCTTTCGCATAGCAAAGTATATGGCTTGCTGTATAGCTCTTCAATATTTGGGTAAACTTCTGATATTAATTCGCTCACGTTATGTACCACATTCCCCAGCTTTGAAGCTACTATAAAGTAGCCATTCTCAGTGAAAATTTTACTATCTCCCATATCTAATAAATCCTGGTGACGCTCTCTCATGTGTGTTCGCAGACACAATTTTTCGAGGTGAATCCATAACAACGATGATTTGAAGCACGATTTAACAATATTAGCTCGAGTTCCTTTCGCAACTACTGGCAAAGTGACGAAAATCCCCTGTAAAAAGGATTGTTATCCCACCAAAGGGTTTGTCGTTTGATCTTAGGTCTTTTAATGTACGATCTATTGCTTAAATATGTGCTCGGTTAGTCATTGTACACTCATCCCACACAATAAGAATTGCCTCTTGTTTTATTTTAGCCAGTGACCCGTTCTTTCGAATGGAAAAAACCTTTTCTTCTTGGAGGGAGACGTTTAATGGTAATTTAAAAGTGGAGTGTGCTGTTTTTCAGGAAGAAAAAAGCAGAAGCAGAAAGGCGTGAGTGCGAGGAGATTGAGCTGCTAGCCACCAGGAATAACGCCCGAAAATTTTACCAAAAAATACGGCGACAGACGGAAGGTTTTAAGACCGGGGCAAAATCCTGTTGGAGCAAAAACGGCGAGCTTGTAACTGATGTCCAGAGAGAGCTTAGATTATGGAGGGAACACTTCTCTGCTCTCCTAAATGGAGGCAGAAATTCACCGCGCAGAGATGAAGAACCCGATCCCGCAATCGATGATGATGGAATATATGTCCCCCCGCCTGATTATGACGAAGTTAGAATAGCAATAACCAGATTGAAAAACAACAAGGCAGTGGGCGCTGATGGATTGCCTGCGGAGCTATTCAAGTACGGCGGCGAGGAGTTGGTAAGGCGCATGCAGCAGCTTCTTAGCAAAATATGGGCGGAAGAGTGCATGCCCGACGGTTGGAATCTAAGTGTTCTTTGCTCAGTCCACAAGAAGGGGGATACTGCAAAATGCACCAACTATCGTGGAATCAGCCTTCTTAATATCGCATATAAGGTCCTTTCAAGTGTATTGTGCGAAAGATTGAAGCCCACCGTGAACCGGCTGATTGGACCTTATCAGTGCGGCTTCAGACCTGGTAAATCTACCATCGACCAGATTTTCACAATGCGCCAAATCTTGGAAAAAACCCGTGAAAAGAAAATCGACACACATCACCTCTTCGTCGACTTTAAAGCCGCCTTCGAGAGCACGAAAAGGAGCTGCCTATATGCCGCTATATCTGAATTTGGTTTCCCCGCAAAATTTATACGGCTGTGCAAAATTACGCTGAGCAACACCATCAGCTCAGTCAGAATTGGGAAGGACCTCTCCGAACCGTTCGAAACTAAACGAGGTTTCAGACAGGGTGACCCCCTATCGTGCAATTTCTTTAATTTGATGCTGGAGAAAATTATACTAGCTGCAGAACTTAACCGCACTGGAACAATATACTATAAAAGTGTGCAATTACTGGCATATGCTGATGACATTGATATCATCGGCCTAAACACCCGCGCTGTTAGTTCTGCTTACTCCAAACTGGAAAAAGAAGCGGTAAAGATGGGTTTGATGGTGAAAGAGGAAAAAACGAAGTACCTGCTGTCATCGAGCAAAGAGTCAGCGCATACGCGCCTTGGTAATCACGCTACTGTTGGCAGCCATAGTTTCGAAATTGGTGTGACCAATTGGCGCCGGTTGGCGGAGCGAAGGAGCGACTGTCGCGCCTTGTTGGACGGCCATAACCGTTTAGACGGTTAAGCGCCAATTAAGTAAGTAAGTAAGTGCTGTTCGACCACCAGTTAAAAGAGTCGATGCAATTCCCGATGATGCTACAGCCAGCGCCACGTGACCTTTATATCTGGCATATGCGAGAAGAAGTAAAAAGGTTTTTCCATAACCACCAGGCGCATCTAAGAAAAATGCTTGACCTCTTTTATTTTCAATGCTGTCAACGACTTTATCATATGTCAGCTGCTGATCCCTATCATTTAAAGAATTTAAGTCACATGGGTGCCTCAGGATTTTCTCAAAAGAGCATTCCGGTCATTAAATATCACGATTTGGGGAAGGCAACCCAAAACTGGAAAAATCTTTTTCGCAAAGGCCTATTACTTTGTCCTCGATGTCAATCAAAACTTAAAAGAAATGTTAACTACATATTCAGTCATTATGATAATAGTCGTACAATTTTTTCAAACCTAGATTTATTAAATCTTCATAAATTTGTAGATCGGGATCGTTACGCCTTCTGCGTTCATTGAAAAGGAAGTCTTCACAGAAGTCATTCTTGAACGTGTTCCATAATAACTCAGCATTTGACGGCTGACAAAAAACTATTAAAATGGAAAATAACTCTCTTAGCCTTGACGGCGAATGCAAAAGCTGCCTCAGCCATGGCATTTTTCCAATGGTCGCCGTTTTCCAAAAGTTGTAGTTCTCTGCAAGCAGCATGAAAAGTTAGGAAAACTACACCATTTACAGTACTCAAGCTTTCAAAAGAGGTAGATGCTCGAATATTGTGAAGAAATAAACGTATATAAAAACATTCCGTTTGATTGGTGTGTACATTATAAACTCTACCAAGCGCCTAATCTTTTTTAATCCCTGGGCTACCTTCAAAAGATATTCAGCGCTTCCTTTTGGAAAATTTATTATTGCTCCACATATAATAAGACGGTAGCGCATAGTTCAAAAAATGCCATCAACGTAGTTTTACGGGGGTTTTTCAGAACTCGGTGTACATTATCTTCCGAGAAGTACACTCGTTGCAATTCTCTAAATGCACTGCTAAGTGTACAACAGTTGAATATCGCTCATGGATGGGAAAATCAAAAAACGCCAGAAAGACTCTGAAGTGCTTATATACCGTCCGTTGAGATATTTTTGAATATCATCCGATGTATTTTGAAAAGAAAATGTAGCTTGATCTGTGCCCTTATTAACATATTTGCAAATGTATTTAATAGCTTTAACGGAATGACAGTATTCAACGTTAATATGTGCCGAAAAACATCGCAGGAGTACAGGGCAATAAGGAACAGCCCATCTATTGTCTATCCTGGTCATAGTTCCACGTACATCAATGTCGGCAGTGTTACCTCCGTTTTCAGGACACCGTCTACGGTATGTTGGGTAGCCATCTTCGCCAGACTGCGTCTCAGCGCTATAATTGCGGGGAAATCTCTTCACACACTTACCGTCTGCATGGGGAAAAGCTATTATGTTGTCCACATGGCTCGTGTATCATATTTTTGCACACAATTTCGTACAGGAGTGGGTCATCGCGTTGGCTGGGTATTTCAGCACAAATAATGCTATCTATTTCGTGTGGTTGAATTTTCGTCTGCAGCCAAAGCAATATATGACAATGCGGTAATCCACGTTTTTGTCATTCTACTGTGACCATGTGGCACCTAACTTCTCCAAATATGCATTTTTTGGTTAAAATAAACATTAGCTTTCTCATTTTTAAATGAAAAAACTCTAGCTACAATATCATGTCGATCATATGACTTTTGTGAATCAAAAAGCTCTTGAGTTATTTCTGGCCATTCAGGATTACATGTGAATGTTATAAATAAATCAGGGCGTCCATAAGGACGTACATATGTCATCGCGTCTATTGTTTTTTATTTATTTATTTATTTATTGGCCTACAGTAGAAACATTAATATTTGAATTTTCTTTGATAGCAACACGTAAGTGTATACATTCTTCAACACAAAGTTTTTGCTGATTTCTGCATATGAAATTCAATCTTTCGGAAATCATCTTTGCCATCATGTCCACGGAGTATTAATTCAATAAATTTTTAAAATAATGAAGGTGATTTAAACAGTTATCTCTTATCATGAACCGGTGAGCATAGAACTGCACAATTGTCGTCGGATATTGAAGAGGATCATACGCTCGATGTAGCTCAGAGACTCGTTGGCCCCTTGTCTTCGTCTATCAAAGGGACGGCTACTTCATTTACTAAAGGTGCATTATATCGTCCTCTGTGATCATCAGCCGGAAATTTGTCCGCGTGTATAACTAACCAAAAATCATTCGCAGACTCGGACGTGGACATACGTTCTATATTGCACTTAAGGCTTGAAATTAATGAATTATAAATGTGCAATAAATTTTGAAGCATTTCAATAACTTCCACATTTAACGAAGGATTCATGTTTGAGCAAATTGATGTTTGGTCAGCTTCCGAAATAAATTAATATGTAAGTACATATTTAGCAAGTACATTCGGTTCTGGCAATAATGATCCAATAAGGTGGTACACCTACCCCTAAATTTTGTATGTCGACATGAAATTGCCTTCTCTTATCTCATGTGTACCAAAAGACGTCATTTGAAATAAGCTATAATACTTTTTGCATTATTTAGAAAATGCTTTGATAATGGATGATTACCAAAAAATAGGGGCTTTAGCGGATCCGGTGGCTCCTGAAGATTACACAAACCAAATTCGTTCTTCCTATTTGAAGGTCTTTTGTGTTAGGATAATCTATATTTGCATGGTAATCAAACGCGCATCTATTGTAAAACAAATAAGCCCGAACCCGTTCTTCTACACGATATGAAGCAGCCGTTAACGTATTGTGCGGTGTTTTCCGGGATAGTCTTGTTCGCGCTTTCGGCATTTTTCAATTCGTAAAAACTAATTTTCACTGATTTATTTTATTATTGGAAGTTATTTTTCAAATGCACACACATTCGCGACATAAACTTTCACAAAAGTAAAAAAATACTTATGCACAAATATTAACCTTCAAACAAACCGAAAATCGTAACGAATTGTCTAAAACTAAATTCATATTTTTTAAATACCAGCTGATAAAGTAACATTATAGTAAATGACATAACGATTAGACAGCCAAAAAAAATTGCAATCCCCATCGCAAGTAAATAAATGCAGGTGTGCTATTTATCATCTCCTTTCCCGGCGCTTTTGATTCCTCTCCCCTCTGCTGCTTTCCCAACTCCCATTCTCATTCTACCCCACCCTCACCCTCACCTTCACCTTCATATTTGGATTAATATCCCCAAAAATAAGAAATATTCAAATGAAAACGGTTTTGTATCGAGTTAACCGTCAATACCTTTTCTTTGATACCCATAATCTATATATATAAAAAGAAGTGTACATTTTGATTGTCACTCCATAACTCGAGAACGGATAGAAAGATTGCCATGCAATTTTTGGAAAGATACAAGAAGGAGAGACGATGGTTAGTTGATTTTGAAATCCCAAATCGGTTTAGCCATTCTTGAGTTATGATTTTTTTTTAGATAAAATTCAATAGGTATATAAAATTCTTCTGTCACGGTGTTAGAGGCTTAACTCCTCCGAAACGGCTGAACCGATTATCATCAATATTTTGTGAGCATATTGGGTAGGTCTGAGAATCGGCCAACGTCTTTCTTTTTTCGCTACGAGCATAGGGTCTTGAGATCAAAACGTGGACCCGGGTACCCCTAGAGTTTGTTTATACAATATGGATATCAAATGAAAGCTGTTGACAAGTGCTATAGTACAGGATAATTTTCATACCCCTTGGTGACTAGGGTCTCGAGATATAGGGCAAAACGTGGACCCGGGTATCCCTAGAATGTGTTTATACAATATGGACATCAAATGAAAGCTGTTGATGAGTGCTATAGTACAGGATAATTTTCATACAACTGGGAGGCTAGGGTCTCAAGATATAGCCAAAAACGTGGACCCGGGTAACCCTAGAATGTGTTTATACAATATGGATATCAAATGAAAACTGTTGATGAGTGCTATAGTACAGTACAATTTTCATACAACTGGGAGGCTAGGGTCTCGAGATATAGCATAAAGCGTGGTCCCGGGTACCCCTAGAATGTGTTTATACAATATGGATATCAAATGAAAACTGTTGATGGGTGCTATAGTACAGGACAATTTTCATACAACAGGGAGGCTAGGGTCTCGACATATAGCATAAAACGTGGACCCGGATACACCTAGAATGTGTTTTTACATTATGGGTATCAAATTGAAGCTGTTGATGTATGCTTTAGTACAGAGTAAGTTTTACACCGCTGGGTGACTACGGTCTCGAGATATAGGCCAAAACATGGACCCGGATACACCTAGAATGTGTTTTTTATTATGGGTATCAAATTGAAGCTGTTGATGTGCGCTATAATACAGAGTAAGTTTTAAACCGCTGAGTGACTAGGGTCTCGAGATATAGGCCAAAACATGGACCCAGATGCCCCTGGAATGTGTGTGTATTATGGATATCAAATGAAAGCTGTTGCTGAGAGCTCTAAAGTTCATTGTGATATTCGATTTAGTCGCATCAATCTGGCAAAACTGATAAATATGCATGCAAAACCGAAATAAAGGCAAGAATTAATAATACCCACATACCTATTTACATACGTCCTATTCGATTTGCCTGGAATTTCGTATATAAATTTGCCTATATTAATATTTACGATGCTTTTTTCCGGGAAGTATGCCAGGGACGGACTGGGACTGGGATTAGGACTAGGACTGGGACTGAGACTGCGACTCGGAGTGGGAGTGGAACAAAATACATACCACCCTCTGGGACTGGCAATAAGAGATGAAGAAGAAGGAGAAAAACTTGAGAGAAGAGAAAAGAGAGAAGGAGACTGAGAAAGAGATAGAATGAGACGAAGATGGAGATGAAGCGAAAAAGACGGAGGGAGGAGTGAGTAAAAAGATTAGGAAAAAGTGTAGACGGGTAGGGCAGAGTTAGACGGAAAAAGCTTATTAAAATGTATGCAGATAGGCCAAATTTAGGGCAGAACAACGTCTGCCTGGTCTGCTAGTATATGTATATAAACCTTCTGAGGTTACCTGGGCCACATTTTCAATATCTCCCAAACCAACTAAGGTAACAAAATTAAAGCTACCTTGCATTAATACCCTCGTCAATGCCTATCGTTTGAAACCCATATCGTATGAACACATTATAGAGTTATCCTGGTCCACATTTTGGTCCATATATTGCAAACTAAGTTGAATATTGAAATGAAATCAACTCTACATTAAAACCCTCGTCGATACCTATCGTTTGATACCCATATCGCATGACCACATTTTAGGGTTACCCTGGTCCACATCTCAAAAACGTTTCTAAATCTTTGCAGTTTTTTAGCCTATAACCATGTCGAGCCACCACCAAATCTATGCTCAAAATTTCATCCCAATCGGTTCAGCCGCTCTCGAGCTTTGCGGTCCAGAAAAAAACGGCCTTCAAAATATATATTAATAAGTAAAGACATAGATTTAGAATATAGATATAGATGTAAAAATTCGGAGCAAAAAGCGTGAATTATTCCACCTTCTACTAATGCAACATAAAATTTGGTGATAAAAACTTGTTTACTAAATTTTAGTTCAGTTAGATATAAGAGTAGTTTTATAGTTTTCTCAAACTATTATTTATTTTTAACTTTTCAGTTCGATGTATGTTCCGGTATTATTAATCTAACATCTTACAAACAAAACACGGATTAGATTTAGTCTTGTTAAATCATAATTAATCATTACTATCTAACCTTGTTATAATAAAACGTTTCATTATACATGAGAGAGGCACATGAATAAACCAGTAAAACATCACAAATAGCTCACGATAATATGTACGCTTATCTCTTTCATTGAACACAGTTTTTTTTATTAGCGGCTACGACTATTTTAAGCATTTGCATTCTTGAAAACTTTTGTCTCGTCCACCTGGATTGCAACGGCGAACGAATAAACTACGAGGTAAAGAAAAATAAAATCTTTTATTCAAGCGGTAAGAAATTCTGTTGATATACATACAAACGCAAAAATTAATTTTTTGATTGTGAGAGCGGGTAAGCTTATGCTAAAAATAGTGATTCAGCATAACTATGCATACAAAGTTTAAAAGATTCAACATATTATGGTGCCGAAACTCGGGATCTTGATAATCGCAATATATTTAATCAAATTTTACATTATACCGTCATAAGGAAAGGTGTATTTCCTTGGGAAAATAATTTAAATTTCGTAATCATGAAAGAAAATTTTATAGATCGACAGCGCGAATACTTAAAGCGACTCTCCGACATGTATGAACGCAACAAAACATAACCAGTCGCGGAAAAACAAGTGGTTACCTAAAGTCCTTATTACAAGGTTTAGAAATTCAGCAAAAGCAATTTTATGAAATACATGAGAAAATATTAGACTTTGTTTCAGATAATTCGATAATCTATTCCGACGTGCCTTATATATCTGACGGGTACCTAGATCAATTCGGTGACCTATTTTATAATTTCAAAGGCAAAATATTAGATGACTTACAAGGTATTCCAGTAACCGCAGATATGCTTGCCAGTACTTTTGTGGCATCGCACAGTCCCTCAGACCAAGTGGAGGAAAAATTTGCCAAAGTTCTCAGGGGATTATATGGATTGGGTTCCTTTTAAGGATGTTTACAAATCTCTTGTATATGACGTACCCGCGCTTTCAAAAATACAAAAATTTCTTTATTTAAAGGGAACACTGTCCGGCAAAGTCGCAAATTTAATCCGAGCCATGGCGATTACTGAGTCTAATTACGATTCCGCCTGGAAAATTCTTGAAAAAAGGTACAAGAACAGACATTTGATTGTTGAGACTTTAATTAAAAATATTTTTTCTATACCTGATTCAGATAGAAGTGTTAAAAGTATTAAAGTTATCCTTGACACCTCCCAAAAGTTTCTAGCTTCCTTGAAGGACATTGAGGTAAATTCATCGAATTTAGACCCAATCATGATCCATGTAGTATCCCAGAAACTAGATAATGAAACTCGTAAAAAATGGCAGAGTTCTCTGAAATCATCTACCGAAGTGCCAACATTTTCTTATTTGTTTACCTTCCTTGAAAATTGGTTTCATACACTGGAATCTATTCATGGCTGTACAGGATACAGCGATAAAAGCAAAAGGCCACACGTAAATGCGTCTCGAATTAAACGATCTAGTTTTAAAGCAAATCATATTTCCAAACGTTTTACTATACGATTGGACTGGTTGCGAAATCCCCCTCTACACAGATTGAGATTAGAGCGCTTCTTGATCAAGGATCACAAGCCACGCTTATATCCCAGAACGTAGCTCAATTACTCAACCTTACTAAGCAAAAACCCTATTGTGAATTTACTGGCGTAGGTAAAAGCCACAAGGTTTGCCGTAGTGCAGTTTCAATTGATCTTTGGTCCATCAAAAATAAATATATATTGACTTGCAACGCGCTCCTTCTACAGCGCTTGTCATCTTATACACCAGAAATAATCGATCGATAAAATCTATCCCATTTTTGGAGCAGATATATTCAGCCAACTCGTACTCCCTGGCAAGTCATTCATTCAGCAAAACTTATTTTTTCAAAATACTCTCTATGGCTGGGTGGTATCCGGGCCCACTACGAGTTTTGATCACAAACTTACGATCAATAATATAACTTTAGAAAACTTATTGCGCGCTTTCTGGGAATTGGGGGAGCTTCCTCAAAAAATACAGCTGAGTTCCGAAGACGAAGCATACAACAGCCATTTTTTAGCAAATACGCAGCTTGACGAATTTTGTCGATACATAGTAGATCTACCTTTTAAATCTGTAATTAACTCTGGCATGCTACCAAATTTGAGTAGTAATCACTTGAATGCTTTAAAACGTCTTAATCACTTAGAGCAAGCATTTCATAAGCGTCCGCTATATCGCCAGCAATACACAGCTTTTATGGAAGCATATGTCCAAAGTAGGCATATATCCAGCAGATATTCAGCCGAATTCTTATTTTTTGCTGCATCATGGCGTTATTCGTGAGAGAAGTTCAACCACTAAATTACGACTGGTATTTGACGGTAGTAGCAAGTCAAGACTCCAAATCTCTTAATGAAGAATTATTTCCTGGGCCTACTCTCCAAAACAATTTTTTTCAAATCCTATTACTTTGGCGAAAATATCGGTATGCTTTAACTACGGATATAGAAAAAATGTTTCGACAAATTGAGGTGAATCCTGCTCAGCGTAAATACCAACAAATTTTATGGCGTTTTTAGTCGGGATCTGACAATTTATCTAAAGCAATAAATATACAAAAGGAATTGTGTTCTCTTCTTAATAAAGGTGGATTCGTGCTACCGGTGTTGACTGGAGTGAAGAAGTTCCCACAGATATTAAGTCTGTATGGCATAAGTACAAATCAGACTTGATTGCTTTTCATGAAATACAAATTCCTAGGTGGATAGGTTACTTCCCTACCTGTAAATTGGATTTGCAAGGTTTTTGCGATGCAATACAGGTCGCATATGCCACTATAGTGTACGCACGTATTTCAGTCAACGAAAGAGTGACTGTTTCATTTCTTCAAGCCAACTCAAAGGTGGCGCCTATCAAAACCGTATCCATACCAAAATTGGAGCTATGTGCAGCCAAAACTTCTTCTAGCCAAACTCGCCGCAAATGGGATAGAGTCCCTTTCTCAAAGTTCTTGAGATTGCATTAATTAGTAACCTATTGGAGCGATATCACAACAGTTCTCAGCTGGATAATGCATCCACCATCTCGTTGCAATGTCCACGTAGCAAACCTCGTGGGCGAGATTCAACGCTATACCAATGTAATACAATAGCAGTATGTTCCTTCCGCTGAGAATCCAGCTGATTGTGCATCAAGGGGGTTGCTTACAAATGAACTTAAAGGGCAAGAAATTTGGTGGCGTGGTCCTAAATTTATAATGGAATCTGACGATCAGTGGCCCAAACTTCCGAACCCCCTCAAGTAATCGTTAGAAGAACGAAATTCACATTCTGTAAATCAGATGACAGACTCTCAATATTCTGAATTTTTGGTCAAATTTTCCACGCTTTCTAGATTATTGCGCGCTATTTCTTGGTGTTACCGATTCATCAACAATTGTAAGCGTAGAAAGAGAAATCGTTACTTTGGAAACATTACCGCGAGAGAAATTCGTGCCACTAAACTTTGCATCATAAGGTTAACTCAAGAAATAGATTTTTCTCAATGTGTGTATTTCGGCCTTACGCAGGCATAGGGAAGCAAAGATAAACCTTTACTAAAGTTGTCACCCTTCCTTGATAAAAACGGTATCCTCCGAGCTGGCGGCCGACTCAGAAACTCGAATTTACCGCCTGATACCAAACACACAGCAATATTACCCAAACAAAATCCTTATAAAGCTTATAATTTCAGATGCACGCAAGCGCACAATGCACGGTGGGATCACCCTAACCATGTCTTATGTTAGTCGCGAAGTTTGGATTTGGGCTCGTCTACCTAAAACAGTACTTATTCGATGCATAACCTGCCTTCAATATGCTGCCAAGGGTGCTCAACAAGTGATGGGTGATCTTCCTGCTGTTCGCTTAAACCTCACCAGGTCATTTAACCACAGTGGCGTCAACTACGCCGGACCTATACCAATATAAATTGCAACCATAATAACAAAGGGTTTTTTTTTTTTGCGGGGAGGCTGAAAAATGCCTAATGCACCATAATTGCTGCCGTCGCAGCAACCGTGTGTTCGTAGACTAAAAAACAGCCCCATTCTGGAACCGTCGCCCACCCCGGCACCACTTTCGCATTACTTCAGGGTGGCGTTCCATATTTCTCATTTTTTAAGAGCCTACTGTTGTCCCTGCGTCCAGGTTCCCGCTATTTTCTCTGAGTGTCCATTTAATCGTCACTGCTTCGCATGCGCATTTCTCTGCGCTCCCTCTCAGCATCATTACTATAAATGCCATTTTGCTCACTGCAGTCCAGCACTCTTTCCTGTTGCACATATGTGTGGGCAATGAGGATCTTCCTCTATCTTACGCTTCCATAAATACTCTTTGAAACCGCCATGTCCACTCATTATCTGCGTGAGATGGTAGTTCAGTTCGCCGTGCTTCCGCTCATTCCATTGAGCTACGTTCCAAACTAGTGTGAAAGTCCAACGCCCTTTACTCGAGGCCTCCCACCGTTCTTGCCACTTAGCTATTGTTTGTGTCCTTGCTCTTTTCTTGTCTTCTTCAGATGGTCGCTCGGTATTAGTGTTATACAGATCGGCCTTTTCGCTTGCCAGTAAGTCCACTGAGATTTTCCGGGTTAGAACCAGGATCGCGTCGTCGGACACCGTCCGATAAGCACTTGCTATTCTTAAAGAAGCAAGTCGGTAATATATATTTTTGATGGGTCTGTTTAGATCCATACCACACTGGTGCTGCGTATAGTATTTTTGAGCTGGTTACTGTGGACAATAGCTGACGTGTAGCTTCGCTCGGACCACCAATGTTAGGCATTATTCGCATAAGTGATCCATTAACTTTGGTAATTTTCTCCCCCACCGCTCTGAAGTGCTCTTTGAAAGTCAACTTAGAGTCAATGTGCACTCCTAAATATTTTAAGGAATCCTTTGAGGTGATTTGATGATCCCCGACAGTTAAGACTAACTCGTTCGCCGACCGCTTGGAGCTTACTAATACCACTTCCGCCTTTTAGCTAGCCAACTCCAGTCCCGTATTGGTCAGCCATTCCTTTATTCTTGCTACGGCGTCATTACATGATGATTGAAGCAGGTCCAGTTTCTTGGCCACTACTACCACTGCAATATCATCAGCATATCCCAAAATTTGCGTGTTTTCTGGTAGATCAATCTTTAGCACCCTGTCATACAATACATTACAAAGCGTTGGACCGAGGACAGATCCCTGTGGGACGCCTCCTGTGATTTTGTACTATTTGCTCCTTGATCCGTATCAAAAAGAAGTACTCTGTCTTTAAGATATTTATCTATTATTCTGCGTAAGTAAGCTGGAGTACCGAAGCTTTGCAGCGCTGCCATTATCTGCATCCAATTCGCAGTGTTAAAAGCATTCTTGATGTCCAACATAATCAGTGCACAGAACTTCCTTTTATTTTGGCCTCCAGAGATAGCTTCTCTAGCTATATTGACGACTGTTTGTATTGCATCTACGGTGGATCTTGATTTGCGAAATCCATATTGACTATTCGATAAGCCACCTGGTCTTTCTAGAGTCAGATGTAGGCGCTCACTAATTATACGCTCGAAAATCTTCCCTAGGGAATCCAGCATACAAAGTGGTTATATGAGGATGGTTGGTCCGGCTGTTTACCTCGTTTCAGCAATAGGACAAGTCTTTGACGTTTCCACGGGCGAGGGAACAGCCTTCTTGCATACAGGCATTAAAAAGATCAGTAAATAATGTAGTCCTAGTTGTGATCGCGGCTTTAAGGGTTATGTTTGCCTGTTTGTGTGTATGGCAACCAAAGCAATTCACATCACTAAAACATCGCAAATAGCTCACGTTAATATGTACATAAATATGTGCGCTCATTATTCTCTTTCTTTGAACACCGCTTGCTTTGATTAGCGGCTGCAGCTGTTTTATGCATTTGCATCATCAAAAACTTTTGCCTCGTCCATTTGGATTTCAACGGCAAACGACGTCACAACTTTGTAAAGCAAAATAAATTCTTCTTCTTAAAGCGGTAAAAACTAACATACATAAAATTTCATTTTTTGGTGGCAAAGCGGGTAAGCTTATTTAGTGCTGTGTACTTATTTAGCTTAATATTAATATTCAGTTGAAAAATTCAACAACCCAAAATAATCTTTTACATACGGCCCTGATTTAATTCCCACATGGTTTCTTAAAAATTCATCTACACACTTCTTACTGATCTGTTTAACCTATCTTTGAAGTATGGAATTTTCCCGACGGCATGGAAGGAATTCTTTCTCATCCCTCTCCATAAAAGTGGCATTAAGTCGTCCATTGAATCTATCGTGGCATAGCTAGACTGTCCGCTATTCCAAAGCTGTTCTAAGCAATTGTTACAAATCACCTAACATTTTCGATTTCAATATTAATTGCAAATTTTCAGCATGGAATTTGTAAGAGCAAATCAACATGGTCATATCCAGCACGAGGTTGATGCACAAAAAGATACACCAAGCTACAAGGCTGTCTCCTGATCGAAATACTCGCAATCAGGTCGATCACGTTGTGATAGACGGACGGCATGCCTCCAGTGTTTTAGATGTGCACACGATACGAGGACCTAACATCGACTCGGACCATTATCTCACTGCAGCCAAAATCTGCACCCACCTCAGCGCGGCTAAAGCCAAGGAACAAAAAACGCAAGGAAAGCTAGAAATCGAAAAGCGTCAATCACAACAGACTGCCAATACGGAAGAACTCCAATCAGGTGCCAGGACATATGTTATAGAATCACTCCGTCCTCTTGGCAGTTTTCTAGGACCCAGCTAAATTGCTGCCTCAAGATCAGGCCCCTAATAGCTGGAGCCTTGGCCTGGCGAGCGCAGGACATGAACACGGCACGTGCTCACCATTTCTTCTTACAGCTCATACTTCTTACACTTGCTGTTACTGACGAGGCCTATCTTTTAAGCATGTGACGTCAGAAGGCAGTGTCCAGTCAGTATGCCCATCGTGAGCCTTAAGTCTCCTCTCTTCAGAGATAAGAGCCACTTTGTGAGTCTAATATCGTAGACTTTGCACATGATCTTACAAATTCTGCAGCCCGCGCTTTTGTCCACGCCTTCCTGCTTGATGGATCATATGCAACTCCTGTCTCCTTTTGATATCTCAAAAATGGATTGGGTCTTCTATCGTCGACTCAGCGAGTGTTGCACCCTCCTTTGCCAACCCATCGGCCTTTTCGTTACCTTCTATCCCTTTATGACCAGGAACCAAGTAAATATGTGTGGTGCGGCCTGAAGGAAGTATTTACAATGCTTTGTTGCATTCCAGAACACTTCTTGATGAAGCCCTGTGTGAGATTGTTGCCTTAATCGCAGCTTGACTACCAATATATAAATTGACGCGACCGCAGCCTTAGCACGCTTCCTCCAGAATTTCCGCTGCTTTCTTCACTGATATAATTTCTGCCAGAAAAACGCTGCAGTAATCTGGCAGGCTGTAGGATCTACTTATTGCTGGGTCGACGCAGTAAACAGCAGACCCACAATATTTCTTTCGAAGCTCACGCACGAGACCATATACTCCGATTGCCTGATATTAGATGACGCTATACTGCTGTGGCCATAAGGACTGCACTCAATCTGCCCCGAGGCCTTAAGCCTTGTTGCCCTTGCTAACGCTATATTTTTGGCAGTTAGGTCTGCAGGTAGGATGGCATGCAATGCTGCTGTCGGGGTAGTTTTGAAGGCTCCCGTGATGTTAATCATTGATACTCTGCATACCCTCTCCAGTTTTTTTTATTCGTACTTTTTTGTGTGGCCAAACACAACCCCATAGTAAGGTATGGGTTTGACAATTGCCGTAAATACCCAATAAGAGAGCTTGGGTGATAGGCCCTATGAGCATCCTAGCATCCTCTTGCTTGCATAGATTGCCGCGGAGGCTTTCTTCGCTCTCTCTTCCACAAGGAATTTCCACGACAACTTACTATCTAGTATAACTCCCAGCTACTTTGTGCTATATTTTTCTTGTAGGGTTACCCCTCCTAGCTTATACTAAGTCTAATTAGGGACCTTATACTTCCTAGTAAATAATACTAGATCGGTTTTTTCCGCGTTGGCGGTTAACCCGACTTCAGATGCCGGCATATCATCCCGAAGTGCCTGATCCATCAGAGAGCTGAATGTTGTTAGGCATCTGCCGCTTATGATGACAGAATCGTCGTCTGCATATGCCGTAAGTTTGACTGGTCCTCCGTCGAACCCCCTGGGGGATTCCCCCCGGGCCAGGGGTTTCTCAGGGGGCCCGCGATTTAGAGGTACTAAGTCATTTTTTTAATTCAGGAGAGTCTTTAGTTGGTCCATGTGCAAATTTTAAGCCGAATTTCAAAAGCAACGAATATTGATAATAATTTTTTGCCTGGGCCTGAGGAGACAATAAAAACATCAAACAAAATTGTGTTTCTCAGGGGGCTTGCGATTTAGAGGTACTAAGACATTTTTTTTAATTCTGGAGAGTCTTTAGTTGTTCCATGTGCAAATTTTAAGCCGAATTTCAAAAGCAACGAATATTAATAATAATTTTTTGTCTGGTCCTGAGGAGGCAAAAAAACATCAAACAAAAATGCGTTTCTCAGGGAGCCCACGATTTAGAAGTACTAAGACATTTTTTTAATTCTGGAGAGTCTTTAGTAGTTCCATGTGCAAATTTTAAGCCGAATTTCAAAAGCAACGAATATTGATAAAAAATGTTTGCCTGGTCCTGAGGAGACAATAAAAACATCAAACCAAAATGTATGTTTACATGAATCCGAAGACGAAAGTTTCCGTGGCGACACTGATGAAGGTTTATCTTCAAAAAGCCTTCCAACAATACCACCAACTCTGTATCAAACTCAAGATTATTTAAACGACTTCGATATCGGTACCGTGAATAATGAGTTTTTGCGATCTGAAGAAGTCAACGAAATAATTCGTCGAGGTCATCAAAAGTGTCCTGTTATTTTTCCACGAGATTGGCATGACGAGGCATTTCCTACCTCGTTGTTAAACAGAATCTTGCCAAATGGAGAGAAAGTGGAGCGTGGCTAGTTAGTGTGGAGTGCCAGTAGCAATGCTTTTTATTGCCTACCATGTCGTCTATTAAGCACCAATACTTTAAATCGACCTAAAATTTGTTCTGCGGATATTTGAAATTCCGGGTATGGAAGAAGCTATACGATAA